>NC_073242.2:109130000-110330000 GCF_029281585.2 Gorilla gorilla gorilla | reverse complement strand
TAGAAATCCTTTTGGTTATGCTTTTCCCAACTCATCTCATCATAGGTAGGCTCCCTGAGGATTGCATCGTGACTGTTCACGAACCTTGCATTTCCACTAGTCTGTGGAAGCCTTCTTCAAGAATGCAGGCATTATTTTAAGAACCTTTGCTTCCCCAGCACTCTGTCTAAAAGGCCAGAGGGACTCAATGAATATTTCTAAAATAAATTGGGCATTTTTCACTGCCTTCCAGGAATATTCACTATAAGACACAAAATAGTAAGCTTTTCGTTTTCTAAAAGTGGTAGTTACCATTACAAGCAAATTTTATTGTTATTTATGAAATGTAGAAAATGCTTTTTAGGAGCAGCATTTGGCTTTTGTTTATACTTTATATGCTGTACTTCAAAATGAATAATCAGCGTGGCAGTGCCCATGCCAAGGCTTCTTGCCTAGAGAAGATCTTCCAGGTGTCTTTGAGGATCACCAAGGCAAACAAACACATTTCAAGAGCACCTTATAGACAGTTACCCTTCATCTCCAAAGAAAGTTCTTGCCAAAGGCTTTATTCTCCAACATTCTGCTTGAAAACTGAAGTAGGAGCAATTGGATTGCCCTTCTGAGTGACTTTCTCAAGAAGATAAGTCCATAGAAATAAGCAAGCCCCAACCTCACTACTGAACTAGTTTGAGACAGCCCTAGAGAAAAGATCCCCAGAGAATGCATCAATTAATTTGGATATTTTCTTTATTGGTTATCAAGAAATGATATGCAGTGTATATGTACTGTACTGTGTATCACTGTGATCACTTTGCAAGGCCAATTTATCATTGCCATTTGCACCTTCAGTGGAAGGATGCTGTCGCTGCTGAGCCCAAAGTTCTAATGAACTTAAACTTTACAATAGCTACAGGAAATTAAGCAATGCCATTTCAGAATACGCTATCCCGTTCATCAAGTTAATGCCAGGGTTCCATGGACAGGATGTTCAGGGATTGATACATCTTTTGAAGCATGTAGTGACTCAAAAAAAATAACTTTGATAATTTATATAATTGACCATGTATGACACGTATTTGCCTGAAGTTTCCAGCAAGGTAGCAAAGAAGTTGTTTTTGTTTCTGATTTTAAACCCACTCCACTTCATCAGAGAGTTATTTGCAAACAGAACTGTTGCCTGTTTCAAGTGGCAATTCACAACGTTTTCAAAATGTTTTCCAATGAAATTGGAAAGAAAGAATTATTATTTGATGCTAAGATCACTTTTTTTAGTTAGGTTTAGACAAGAGCCTTAAGAAAACTTAAGAAGATTGGTGAATTGGGATTAGGAGAATGAGAGACTTTCTCTCACTAGTGTTGTTGTGTCATTGTCATTTTTAATGCCCCAGATCTCAGGACCATCATCCATAAAATGAAAAGATCAGAATGAAAGGTCTTAGAGTCTCACTTCCACTCTATCTGATTATATTTCAAATGAGGGTAGTGACAAGATAAAAAGTTACAAGTTGAATAACATAACTTCCATCGACACCACGCTTTCATCCCTTGTGAGAAAGGGTGGATAAATGTCGAGCCTAGTTAACTCAACCTAGGACTCTCTCACTACTATAAGAGAGTGAGAAATGTCTATCCAGATCTTTTGTCCATTTTTTTGATTGGATAATTACATTTTTTTCCTATAGAGTTGTTTGAGCTCCTTATATGTTCTGGTTATTAATTCCTTGTCAGATGAGCAGTTTACAAATTTTTTTTTCTATTCTGTGGGCTATCTCTTAATTTTGTTGGTTGTTTGCTTTGAGGGGATGGATACCCCATTCTCCATGATGTGACTGTATCACATTGCATGCCTGTGTCAAAACATCTCATGCACCCCATAAATATATATACCTACTATGTACCTATACACATTTTTAAAAATTAAAACAAAAAGAGCTTGTAAAAAATGAGGGAGAGGTGCAGAAGATGAAGAGGGAAAAGAGCTATCTCTAGTTTGAAAGCACTAGGCTGGGGCTAGAGGGCTTGAATTTGAGTTTTGAGGTCCCCTTAACTCTTTTTATCAGCTTTGGTTGCTTCATCCATCAAAAAGGCATCTATCACCTCCATCCTCCTTGTCTTGGGATGGGGGAGGCACTATGAGGATTAAATGATGTAACAGACCCGAGAGAGCTAAACCAAAAATGATAATCAATTGTACACATGTTAAGCATTATCACATTTATTAAGCTACAAGCTCCACTGACTGTTTATGCCAGAGTTTACCACGGTGGGTTTTTTTTTGGTAGATATTTGCTGAATGAAATAATAAACATATTTATTCCAAAATCCGATCACTATTGGGTGAAGAAGACTATTGGTTGTGATTTGGGGATGAGTTCTCCTGAGGATGGTGAGAAGAAAAAAACTGGACGTAAGAGTCAACCCACTTGCAGCAGTGGCAGCCCTGGTGATTTGGGGAGTATAGTCCTTCAACCCCCCAGAACGGTGATTCTTCCCAAGCTACTCCCAATAAACATGCTAGCTATGTAAAACCAGTGTGCCTGTTATGCAAGCACTGCTTCTTGGCTTTTCTAGTGCTTCTACAATAATTGCTCTATGAGCCCTGAGTTGCTCCTGCAAAATTCTGAAGCTGCCAGTCCCCCAAGGGTAGTAGTCCCTTTCCTATTACTCAGTGATGGATCAAGGAGCCTGCCATGAAATCTTCCTGGTATTCTTTCAAGAAAGTAGAGATGGGGGTATATAGTGGAGGCCCCCTAGGATCTGAACTGAAGAAGCTCTGTGATAAGAAACGGAAGGGTGAGGAACTCCTCATTTACCTATAAGGTTCAAGTCACAACTCTAGGGGCATTCCCTTGACTTAAACAGTACTTCCACCTTACGCTTGGTGGCCTGTAGCGTTCTTTATGTGGCTATTGTCCTAGATAGAGGGGAGGAATTATTTTGAGTGTAAGGAAGGAGGTGGCATCACTCAGACACCACCAGACCAGAAGTCCTATTTCATAAAAGGCTTGGGCATTCCCTGTGTGAGCTCCCTCTGGACTGTGATCCTGTGTGAGGAAAGACCCCACTTCCTCATCATGGAAGAGACCCAAGAGCAAAGCCAAAGAAGAGGAAATGACTGTGGGTCATATTCACAGTGGAGTACAAACAAACAAGCTGCCCTTACCCAAAATGCTACACATTCCAAAGACAAACATTGTGTTGTAACATTTTAGAACCTTAGTTTAAAACGGCACATGTTTTGCTGTTGAAAGACTAATTACTTGGTGACCAGAAGGCATTTCTGTGCCTATTTCTTTGAGACTTGATCCAATCCAGGATAAGAAATGAAATAATATTTATCACCATCATGTTCACATGAGAATACCTACTTTGAGTGCTTGGTGCAAGTCAGGCCATTATAGGTACTTTACTGGCATTGTCAATGAGCCTTGCAACAATCCTGAAAAGTAGATATCACTATCATTTTACAGATGAGAAAACTGAGGCTCATTTTGAAACACGGTTTCTCAGCCTTAGCATGACTAATATTCTGGGCTGGTTAACTCTTCGTGTTGGAGGCTGTGTTCATTGTAGGACGTTTAGCAGCATTCCTGGCCTCCATCCAAGACTCTGGGAATGAGTTTCTACTTTTGCTGTTGATGTAAACACCAACCATTTTGTATAAAAATTACACTTTAATAAAGCTATTAAACAAAAAAGCAAACAAACAAACAAAAAAGTCACTAACCAGGTAGCACTGTTGATCTTTGACAAAGAGGGTTGAATCTAAATTGTGTTGAAAAAATGTAGCGATCAGCATTAGATAATTAACCCAGTGACCGTTTTTTTGGTAAATTTTGAGCTAAATTTTGCCTTATTATGTTAGCCTCTTGCTGAGATTCCTATACTTAAACACTTAAAGAGGATCTCAAATACCAGAGCGATCATTTTCATCAAATTCCAAGAATTTGTCCAGTCTGATTCTGCTGGTGATAATGTTAACAGTATATCTTTTAAGAGTTCCAAGCATGAATTATTTGCAACAGAAGTTTGATGGTAATAGCACACGTTATACATTAGTTCTTAAAGCTGAATAATGGAAGGCTTGTGCAGTATGGGTCGATAGAATTTGGATTTCTTCAAATCATTTTCCCTTTGCTCTCCCACTAAGCAGACAGTCCTTCTGTGAGGTCAGTCCACTGCTGTGACAGCAGGTTAGTGCCCTCACCTTCTGCAATGCAAAAGAAACAGTGATACACCCTTATTTCAAGATCATGCTTTCTGTGTCCCAGGCACCACCCCCAGAGCTCTAGAGAACAGTTAGTAATTAATTGATGAGAGCTGGTTTTCCAGACACGTTAGAACATGTGCTCCTATTGCTGCTTGGGTAGGAAGAGTTGAAGTGGAAAAGAGGATGTCAGATAACACTCTCTTTGCCTAAAGAAAAGAAAAGCAAAAATATATCAGGGTAATAAGGCTGAGAGGGTGATAGTCACTTCTGGAGTTCCCCCATATGATCGTGACTTTCCCACCCTTTACTTTTTACATATTTTCCCCCCTTCTCTGTCCACCTCTGCATCATCTTACTCTCCATCTACAGTAATAGACTTTTCCCTTGGGCTTCCAACAGGTTTTTTTCACTGCTAAATGCCTAGCACCTGGAATAGTACCCAATATATAGTAAGTGCTCAGTAAATACTTTGGAATGACTGGAATGTATATATCTCGGATAGGATGAAAGGTCTGTAAGTTGCTACAACATGTCTCCACTTCTGCATGAGAAGAATGATGGCATCCATTTCCCCAAAGAAGGATTGGAGTGGTTCAATTGGATATTGCTATCTCCTCTGGACCAGGCCCTGTACCAGGTCTTCCCATATGCCACTGGCTTGTCCATAGCTTGGGCACCTTGGGATGAGGGGCTCTGTCCTTGTGTAATCATCTGTGTTCTAATGGGTGAGATGCAGGCCAACAAATGGCACCTTCTGCTTAAGGACCAACCTTGGGGCATTGTTATATGGACATGACAAGCATTCAGATATTCTGGACAGTTCTTTAGAACTCCAACAAATATGTATAAATCATCTATTTTGTGCTCAGCACTGTGCTAGTTGCTACATGTGTCATTAGAATAGAAAGAGTGATTTAAAAATGTTTCCTAGCCCGGGTGCAGTGGCTCACGCCTGTAATCCCAGCACTTTGGGAGGCCAAGGCGGGCGGATCATGAGATCAAGAGATCAAGACCATCCTGGCCAACATGGTGAAACCCTGTCTCTATTAAAAATACAAAAATTAGCTGGGCGTGGTGGCACGCAATTGTAGTCCCAGCTACTCAGGAGGCTGAGGCAGGAGAATCGCTTGAACCCAGGAGGCAGAGTTTGCAGTGAGCCAAAATCACGCCACTGCACTCCAGCCTGGGAGACAGAGAGAGAGTCCTTGAAAAAAATAATATATAAATAACAAAAAATGTCTCCTAGGCAAGAAGGGAGGATTAGAAAGGAACACAAGGAAACTTCTGGGAGAGACAGATATGTTCATGGTCTTAATTTTGGTCATGGTTCCATGGGTGTATTCAAAGGTCCACACTTATAAAAATTGTACCGTTTAAATGTATTCAGTTTATTGTACAGCAGTTACATATTAATACAGCTGTTAAAAAATGAAGTAAAAAAGATGTCTTCCAAAATGGTGAGACCATTGTTTGTCGGGATGAATGCTTTCATACCTCTCCCATTCCATAGTGTTTGTTTGAATGTTGGATGAGAACAACCTTGGTCTGAATTATAACTGCTGGGAAGAATGGGCCAAGTCAAACAGATGCTCTTTAATAAGGAACAATGTGAAACTTCTTTTATTTGTGACTGAAAAGCTAATGACACAAGTATGGGATTGGAGAAAAATGTCTAAATACAGAAAAATACATAGAAGAGATGGAGAATGTTTAATTGACAGTAAATTCAACAGTGCACTCTGATTGCCAGAAAAGAAAAAATAGTCAGATTTTAGGATGCATAATCTAGAAGAAGGAAGGAGATCATTTTGTTCTCTTGGGTTCTGTATTCAGCTGGAAGATTGTTTGTTTCTGGTGGATCATGAATTAACAGGGACATTTGGGTAGGATTTTTAGAGGAGACGAACCAGGATGGTAAAAATAAAAAGATTTAAGATAATGTAGCATGAGGAACAGTGGAAGGAGCTAAGAATGTCTAAACCAGAGAGTGCCTTCAAGGATCTGCCAACTCCTGGGGGAAGAATACTTGGCAGGTGCCAGGTACTCTGTGAACCATACATCACGTGGCTTAAATCATTAACCCTGCAAAACAAGCCTGTGAGGGAAAGTGGGCTCAGTGTAGTCATCAAATATTTCTGGCTCTTCACCTTCTGGGTCATATTAGGATTGCAGTTTAAAATCAGGCATAGCTGAGTAACTTTCTTTGGCCAGAAAATGTGAGTGCACAGTTTCTGGGTGGAGTGCCTATCAATACAGAGTCACCATCAGTGAGCTGGCTGAGTGAAGGTAACAGAGGTCAGGGCCTCACCCTAGCCAAACTAATGTAAGACTTTTCTTCTTGGTCACTTTGCAAGCCAGGGACCCCCTGACAGTAATGCTTGACCTGGTCCTCACTCAGCCAGAGCTGGCATGCCCCCACTTGCCTGTATTATAACTTGTACCCACTTTCAGTGGTTCCTGTGCTCTTGTACCATGCCCAAGAAGAATGAGGATATGCTGGACATTGAAGGGTGAGGAAGGCAGAGAAGAATTTTATTGAACAATGAAAACAGCTTTTGGTGGAGAGGGGACATGTTGGTGGTGGCCCCCCTACCTGAAGATGGGAAAGTGCCCCTGTGTGGCTAGATCCAGAGCCTTTCATGGACTCAGAATGGGGGGTGCATGCTGATCGGTTTGTGAATATGTAGAAAAGGTTAAAGCAAAGACCACTCAAGGTTGGGCATGACAGTATAGAAAACCAATTACAAAAGGTTAGGTGTATATGAAATAGGTGAATGGCGGGGACCAATGAGAGAAAAGCACGCCAAACAGGAAGACAACTTCTCAATCCAGTCAGAGGATTTAACGTGGAGCTTGGCTTTCAGGCTCTAAACTGTCTTCGGCTTGGAGATGGAGTTTCACGGGGAACCTGCCCCTACCTGCCTAGGCATTTGGCTGCCTCCTGTCGCTATCAAAACTACAAAGATGAGGTGTTATTTAAACTGGTCATTTAGAGCTACTAAGAGTTGTGATTGTCCGTTACTGCAGCAGAGCAAAGCTCACCATGATTGACAACTGATGGTAACTTATATCTTCATATTTTGAGCGAGTAAGTAACTTGCCTAAAACCTGACATTTGTTATCCCGCATTTGTTAACCTTGGGTGGGATCGATTGCTTGGCAGGTGACACTATAATGACCACAACCAAGTAGGATTTAACAAGGGTATTCTATTACTTGCAAAAAGTGAAGAGGACACTGCGAATAGTTCCCAAAGCAGCACCTCCCCCAGCAAAGGTGAAAACAGGGCTTTTATTCAGCAGGTTAAATGAGTCATTGTATGTAGAGGTAGGGTGAAGGCAGCACGCATGCTGTTGTAGATCATGTTTCCACACACATTGCATGAATAGAACATGGTGAATAAGCTCCTCTCTGAGCAGGGTTTTTAGTGTGGCAGTGAGGAGCATTGGCCAAAATTCATCTCCACTTCTGGATTCAACCAGTTTTTGTTTTTTCCAAGGCTAAGCTTCTTCTTGGAACTTTCTAAAACAACAACTCAGGGTGTAACAGTTACAAGTAGATACTTTTACACAGTGCATTCCCAAAAACCCAGAGACCCTGAGTTACACTTTCAGTCTGGGATGAGTATTCCCATGAATCAAGCTACAAACTGCATGCACTTCATCAAAGGCTTCATTTAATCAGTAGTCTTGAGGGCAGAAGAAGGAGCAAAACCAGAAGTTAGAAGAGGCCCAGTTTTTGGTTCAATGTTAAGAGATGACTTTTTTACAACTGCAGTTATCTGAAATAGAAAAGGTTGCTTGGAAGGTTTATATCTTTCCATCTCTGCATGTGCTAAAGGAGAAGCTTTCTAGCTTCTTTCCTGGGACGTGGTGGTGAAAATCGAAGCATTGATAAGGTGTTTTTGCTGAAAGACTTGTTAGTTTCCTTCCAGCCCTGATGTCCTAGGAGACTGTACCTCTTAAGTGGGAGAGATTCCCAGAGGGCATTTCATAAACAGGTGCTGACTGCAATAAAACATTCTCAACTAGAGTGGAGAGAAGGGCAGTTCTTTGCAGCGTCTAAGTAACTGGTATATTGAATCAATGCTGATTTCCTATACACCCTATGTAAGTTCAGCAAAACCCAGCTGAGTCCTCAAATATTAATTGCCGAGAATGACTTGTCTGCTCTAAGGGGTGATGCATAGCTTTGGGTCCATCTTTATTGTGTAATATCGCCCACTAGCAAAATACATTTATTTCTTTTTTTTTCCCTGACCCCCCCACCCCGCCCCCGCCACACACACACTGCCCCTCCTCACGCCAGATTAATAAACACCAATGTTTTGTTGTGAGAGGCAATTCTCTCTGCATTTTAGATTCCGTCTTCTTTTGGTGGGATACTAAGACCCATGCTCCCCCAGACTAAAACTCTCAGCTACATAAATCATAGAGCAAGGGGATTTTTATGCAAAATAAAGCACTTTCCATGCTTTTTCCCTTGCAATGATTACATGATTTTCCCCTGAAACCGAACAATGTATGTTTCATAAATAGATCTCTCTCTCTGTAAGCAAACCTTGGAAATAGATTATTTGTTTGGTTTGCATTTTGTTTCCCAGTGTTGCAGCAACCAGAAGCCGGTTCTCATAGACACACCCCAAAGAGGAGGAACGAGAAGGGCTGCAAGTCATCAAAGAGCCTGTCCTTTACTTAGGAACTTGCTGTCTCTGAATGGCATATTGCTTATTATAACTTGGATCGTGAGACAGTCAGAGAGTGTTGAAAGGGTCCATTTCTAATCCTGGGGTGGGGGATGGTTCTCAAATTATTGGTGAGAAAAAAAAGTAGGAAAAAATGTATATTTTAATATCTGAAAGTTCATAGCATTTCTAAGCAGATGTTTATTTTTAATAACCTCATGTCATTTTTGAGAAAAACTAAGAAAGTTTAACATTTGAGAGGTATTACCAATCTCTGCAGAAGATACCAAACTATAGGAAGTCTGTGGCATTCTTCACATAGTAGCACGTGTTAAATACACAGACTGTTGAACAAAAAAGACAATGCGGATCTCTTTGAAAGAAATGATACATTTAATACCAGGGTTGCAGGTGGTGTTCAATAGCAAAATACTTCTAAAAGGTAAATACCTCCATTTCAGAGAACACCTGTGGTGCAGAAGTCCCCTCCCACTGTCAGAGATGGAGATGTAGATTACATCTCCTGGCTCTGACTCTCTGACTTAGCATGGCCAATGGCCATGTGAGAACCAGGGCTCCATGCCCAGCTTCTCTAAAGAGACTAAGTCATTTGATTCCCAGGACAAAGGAACTCCAAAAGAGTGGACACAGCCCAGCAGGGAAATCCTGACATCACACAAAACAGAGACAACCTCATTCTTCTGGAATGTGAGGGGTTTAAAGGATAGCAGAGTTGAAATGTGTCTTTGTACCTTACCTAAATCTGAACTAAGCCCATCAGTTTTCAAGTATCACTGAGAATATGGTAAATAATCTCATCGCCTGCAGTACGTGAAACATTTGATGTGAATTTCAGGTTGGTTCATTTCAAAAGAGCCTCTATGTCTCAGGAAGGTAATATAGCCTCGTGGCTTCAGACCCTGGAGCTCTGAATGTCAGACCTCCTGAACTCAAATTGCACTTCTCCTACATGTTACCTACACGATAACTTTGCAACAAAATGCTTCTTTGAACCTCAGTTAACTCTCTGTAAAATGGAATAAGAATGGATGATTGTCAGAATGTACACAATTCTTACCTGATAGTATACACATTATGGTCATACCGTCAGCACTCTTCATCAGTGCAAAAATAGATTTCCTGAATATTTTGACTGGCCATCCTTTGCTATGGCAGTGATACTAAGCTGAGAACCCATACACATTCAAAATTACAAAAATTCTAGACATGGGAATAAAAAGCATCCAGGGTTTAAAGCCTGAGTTCTCGAGTTCTCTACATGCAAATGCATTAGCATGTGTTTTGACACGGATGTTAATTTTAATGCCTGTGATTGAGAGAAAGGGCAAAAAGCAGGGCAACTAATGTACATGGCAAGTCCAATCCCTGTTACACAGCATGGTTAGCATGGTTTTGCCTTTCCATCAACTCTTGGCCAAGTCCCTGTGCTTGACAAGCCTTTGAGAATGCAGGGAGGGATTCCAGGACCAAGACATGCTGTCTGGTTGTTCTTGATAAAGGGTCTCTTGGAATGGGGCGTAACTCTAGTATCTGCTATCTGAACCCTCCTCATTCCTTGCGCCATACTTCAGCTACCTCTGGCCATAGCATTCAGGCTACTTTCCCTTCACTTCCTAGACTACAAGCTTTTAGGAGCAGCTGAAGGGTCTAGGTATCTTTCTCATCCCCAGTGTACAGAACACAAGCAATGTATGTACGTGAGTGTCAATCGTTAGGTGCGTAATGAATGAATGAATAATGAAACATTGCCTTTCCCTATTGTTGAACACAGCAAGCCATATTACATGTATTGATTTAATTACATCTTTTTAGGCAGCACGTATATGCTGGTTTTACTTGGTGTCGTATCCTCAGGCTGAACACAGTGCCTGGCCCATGGTGGATGCTTAATAAATGTAGCATTGTGAATGAATGAAGGAGTGAATAAATGAGTAAACCATGGACTGGCTCAATAAATATTTAATGTTCTAGGCTAAATAAAACATTTGCCATCTGATGACTTGGGTAACTTGGGGTATATGCATCAGCTCATTAAGTATACGGCAAAGAATCAGTCATTAAGCTTGTCTTGTTATAAAATAGGATTTGAGGGCTGCAGTAAACCCAGAATTATGCATGCATGAAATAAAACTTTGGTTGTAGGCTTTCTGTAGCAATTCCATTCATCTGAGTTCCATCGTGAATTGAGGGTCTTTTTTTCAAAGCCTGTTTTGATTGTTTGTTTGTTCGTTTTGTTTTTTCCATCCCCCATCTCAGGGGCAGACCTGTAAATGCCAGTATACGTTTTTCGTAAATGCTTTCTCACAAAAAGATAAAAATAAAGCATGATTGGGTGTGTGATTCTTCTTTTCATAGACACAATTCAAGCTTTATTTTATAAAGCAGAGAATGTACAAGGGGCTTATCAAACACAAATGTCAGGACATCCCTAAGTGTTGGCAAGGATGTGAGAAGAACTGTCATACATTACTGCTAAGAATATAAAATAGTAAAACTACCTTAGAAATCCGTTTGTAGTTTCTATTAAAATGAACCTTACAACTGCACTATAACCCAGCAATTCTATTCATAGGAATATATACCCATATATTTGCATATGTCCAAAAATACATGTATAAGAATGTTTATAAATGACTTACTTATCTTAGCCAAAACATAAATAGATGCGGTGTTTCCAGTCAATGGAATACCATATAGCAATTGAAAAGAACAAACTACTGGTACAACAGTACTGTCCATGTATAACTTAGTCTGGAAGAATCCCACACATATTTTGTTCAGTTAAAGAAAGCAGACAAAAAGAGTATGTGTGTATGTGTGTGTGTGTATGCGTATGTGTATATATGTACACATATATACTTATATATATGTATATATATGTGTACATACATAAGTATATATTTACACTCTTTGTTATATGTATATATATATACACACATATATAAAACATTCAAAGACAGGCAAAACAAATCGATGATAATGGACATTTAAATAGTGGTAGAGGGAAGAGTACAGTGGTAGAGGGAGGCACATGGTAGCCCTCTAGAGAGTGGAAATGTTTTCTATCTTGCTCTCAGGGATGTGTACGTGGGTAACCTGTCTCATTAAGCTGTATACTTAAGTTTAGCATACTTTACGTACACCTGGCTATAGGTATATTACTCCTCGTTTAAAAAACTAAATAAATAATGGCACCTGGACTAGTGGCTCACACCTGTAACCCCAGCACTTTGGGAGGCTGATGCAGGTGAACTGCTTGAGGTCAGGAGTTCAGGATCAGCCTGGCCAACATGACAAAACTCCATCTCTACTAAAAATATTAGCTGGATGTGATGGTGTGTACCTATGATCCCAGCTACTCCGAAGGCTGGGGCAGGAGAATCCCTTGAACCTGGGAGGTAGAGGTTGCAGCGAACCGAGATCACACCACTGCACTCCAGCCTGGGTGACAGAGTGAGACCCTGCCTCAAGAAACAAAATAAATAAATAAATAAATAAATAAATAAATAAATAAATAAATAAATAATGGCAACAAATGTCAGGATACTCTTGCTATACCAAAATTGCTTAATTCCTTCATTCATAACTGCAATCTTCTTCTTGGTCCAATTTAAATAACAACAAATGGCCTTGGTTAGATTTCCTAGGTGTTACATTAACAAAATCAGTTCGTCTACTCTGATGTTGGTAACATGGACCTGTTACTGCAGAGGACAGTTGTCATATGCTGCATCTAGCTTTGACCCAGTAGCCATGTGAGTTGGGTTGGTATTTTGGCTTTGCTGTATATTATCTATGGGACCTTGGGCATGTCACCTTACCCCATTCAAGTCTCAGTCCATTTATCTAGGAAGTGGGAGTAATATCAGTATAACCTCATAGGGATGAAATGAGAAAATATACGTGAAAGTGGTTAGCTCAGTGTTTGGCACAGAATAAAGGTTACCTAGCCATGGTATCGAGAGAATTAATACCAGTATTTGTGCTGGCATAAAGAGCAATTGCAAAGGTAGTAACAGAATTACTAGAGTCACATTGACCTGTGCAGACCATAGCCTAGACAGCTGTGTTTTGAGCTACAAGGATCACAGTGAGGGGAATATGAGTGCTGATAGTTCTAATGATATTGCGGCCATATCTTGTCAGAATGGAAACCTCCATTCTGGCTGGGAAAAAAGGGAATGTGGCCTGTAAGATATTTGCTCCTGGATCTGGAAGAGCCCATACTTAAGGTAGGGCATTTATCCATGTTCCTGGTGTCACCAGACCCCAAAATAAAGCCAGATGTGCCATGTTCCTGCCTGCACCCCCACCTGTGGTTCAGTGGGCAGATGGATCATATAATTCTCCATAATGATTCTCCCCCAGTGGCTGCCACAGGACAGTGTGTGATTACTGTGCAGAAAAGGAAACCAGGGGTTAAACCTTGGTGGAACCCATGTCTGGTTAGATCATTTACGTTCATAATTACTTTCCGTCACCACAGTGGAGTGTGTCTGGTTGTTCATTATGGGAAAAGTGATTTGCTGTGGCGTCCACATGGAGAAGGCCGTATGACTCATAGGTTGGGGCCCAGATCAGGGAATGCCAAGTCCTGGATAGGGCTGATTCAGCCTGAGATGTTGCCACTTTTCCTGACAAAGCTTTAACACTCAGAGGTAAGAAAGGCGTGCACTCAGTTAGCACGTAGAAGATAGATGGATGATTCTCCCAGCAGGTCGTACCCTTAGCAACAGCAATGGAAGCTGCCTTTTGTGTAGTACTCACTGTATGCTAAGCACTTACGTGCAGTGTGGCATGATGACCTCACATGGTCATCTATTCTGTCTGTCTAGGCACAATTCATCCCCACTTTAAAGATGATGAAACGGAGGATTATAGGAATGAAGTCAAGCTTGTAGGTAACAGAGCCAGATGTCAAACTCTGTCATGCAGGATTCTCAAGTAGGTGCTTCCCAAGAGGACCTGGCTGACTCTTTGAGAGTCTAAACTTCCGCCGGCTCTGACTAGGCTCTATACTGAGGCTCTCCTTAAGGATGATCAGATTGCTTTACGCAAAGGAACTTTGTCTGTATTGGGCCAGTTATCCTTGTCCTATATATCAGCTCTGAATCTCCAAATGAAGTATTACATTTATTCATGCAGGGTTTTAAGTTCATGGTGGTTTCTGGATTTTTCCAAGAAGGCTGACCACACAAAGAAAAATCTTCAGGAAAATGCAGATTCAGAATAACTCAGCTTTTACGGTGAAATCTCACACACATTTTTAGATTCCTGGAAGACCCTAAGATGAAAAGAAGAGATATGAAACCTTACGTTGGCTCCACCGAAACACAAGCTCACATCTCAATGCACTAAAGTACCACAATAGTTTGACACTAAGACAGTATCCAAAAGCTTTGATGACAGAGCCCAATAAATAAAAGTAGTTACAATTGGGTCTTATGCCTAGTATACAAGATGTGTTCAGTGAAGTGTAGTAATTGTTTGTCATTCTGTAAAAGATAGACAGGTATTAGTTTTTATCTTCTACAAGTCAGCCAAGAGCCTTCTTAAAATAATTCAGCTTCCAGACAAGACTCTATCCCCCAAGAGAGACCCACACACCATTTTGCATGGAGGGTAGATTCCACCTTTGCCCATGGGCATCAAGTTCTCCTGGACCAAGTTGAAACCCACTTCTACAGAATCATGGGAGCAATGTGTCTTCCAACCAGAGGATAGAATCAAGCCCTTCTTAATGATACGGAAGACTGGAGGAAAAAAACAAATGCACAAGCATTTGATTGAGAGGAACTTATGCCTAACTTGCAATGGAATTTATTTATTCCCATCCACTCTGGGGCTGCTAGAAGCCACTGTGGCTGGCTGGTGTAGGGATATTCTCCACCAAGCCATCTCCAGGGGCCGCAGATATGCGCTCACAGAAACAAGTTGCATGCATACAGAGGGTGCTATGGTGGCCTGAGATTGTAGCAACTGTGCATTGAGAGACACTAGAAGTTGAAAAAAATGGCAGGCAGGGGTGAGTTGCAGTCACATGTCCCAGATTCACATCTGCTTAGAATATTTTTAGCTCAACACATTTCTTGTCACTGAAACTGAGCATGAGCTGTCACATACATTTCAAGATAGGGCCAGACTTGACTCTGTTTCCTATTTTTCAGCAGCTAAAGGCCCATACTTCAGAACTCATTTGGGTGATTATAGGAATGATGAAGTCATGACAATTTCATCATCGGGAAGGCCTGCCATGTCTTGTAAGTGATTTGATGTTTACATAGATCGGGCTTGGAAAATAATAAACTCTCAGGAAAGATATGGACACATCTCCCTAAGTCACAGAGAAGAAAATGCTAATTGCAAGGAAGAAACCAAAGCAATGTGTCCCCAAAGTTGCTCTGTGGAAGCCCAAATGTAGCTACCTAGTTCAGCTGTTCTCAAATTTAAATATGCATAATAATAGCTTAGGGGAATTGATTCAACATAGGTTTCCAGCCTCAGAGGATTTGGAATCACTGGTATGGAGTGGAGCCTGAGAATGTTCATTTTAGCAAGGACGGTGATCTTGGCATGATTCTTAAGAATTACACTCTGTACAGAAAGTTACATTGCATGCTAAGCTCACGCCCAAACTAGGGCGACCAACTGTCTTAGTTTGCACACAGAAAGTCTCTCATGCCAGGGAAACTGGGATAGCTGGTCACCCCGCAGGCTTCACTTGAACCTACACAAACCAATTTTAGCACAATGCCTGGCACATGGTGGACCCTTGAAAAATATTTGAGGAATGAATGAAGGAAGGAAGGAATATAGCTCCCAGTGGAAGCCTACGGTTGACTGGCTTGGCTTCCCTGCAGCAAGAGATTTGAGGAAACTTCAAAGGCTAACTCAGAGGGACAGCTTCGCCTGCTGCCCTGAGGAGCTGGTCACAGCCCTGGAAAAAGTGGTACCTCATCATGTTCCCATTTGTGCTGACGTGTGCAGGCGATGCTTGTCCTTAATGCAAAAAGAAAGGAGAAGAAGGCTGGAGTAAATCTCTTCTGTCATGATTACTCTTCCTGCCTTTTCACTGTCCTTTCTCTAAACCCTCAACCCTCCCTTTTCCCTTCTGCAGAGAGACCTGTCTACTGAGGAGTGGGAGGTGAGGGAGGGACCCTGGCATTGGGAGAATGAATTCCGTTCACGCTCTGCCTCTGACCCATTGGTGCTTCTTCTTGGCAAATCAGTGAACCTGTTGGGACCTGAGAAATGGCACTAAAAAGCTATGGGGATTGAACTCCTTTCTTATGTCACAAGGTTGGCCTGTGGTATGTGCATGTGGACAGGACTATGCTAAACCAGCAAGGCTCAGATAATAAAATGCAGTTCTCTTAAACATCCATTCATTCATCATTCCCTTATGCAATGGGTGGCTTGAAGGCCGTGTTCAGAGCTAAGGCCAGCACTGGGCTTTTGGAATCTTACTAGTTCAGAACTTCTGATCCTTAAGGAAGACTAGCATGTAACAGATAATCATATAGACCAGGATACATAATCATAATCATTACATCATGACGTGTACTAGAAAAAAAAAAAAGACAGATTCATCAGACCACATAATATGGGGACCTGACCCAGTCTTGTGGCTTATGGAAGATTTCCCTGAGGAAATAACATTAAGATGAGGTCACAGGTTGAGTTGGAGTTTGCCAGGTGAAGAAAGAGTGGAATGGCATTCTAAGACAAGGAAACAGCAGGAGCAAACACGTTGTTACAAAGGATAGCAAAGTTTTTCAATCCATCCATTTTTTTATGTTTCCCCTCTCGCTCCCTCTCTCCCTCGTTGTCTTTTTCTCTCCTTCTCCTCCATGTCATTCTAACATCTTTCTCGTTTTACTTCTAACGTGGTCAATATACATTCATCTGCTTTCTATTGGTGTTGTTAAACAGATATTATTGCTGGATCCCCAATTGGCATAAATGCTGTGGTGGACTTTCCTTCCAAATTTCCATCTCTAAGCATGCCCCAACATAAACACTGGCATTCAGTGGTGTGAAAGAAAATACAAGGCCAAAGAAAAACTCCTCATTCCATTGAGTTTTGCATTACATTGCAAATCACTCAAAAACACGATTTCTGGTACCGACCTTGCACCAGCTTCCGAGGTGTCTTGGGCTGCTGGTGGATCCTGAGGTCTTCAGGTGGGCAAGGCAGCCACAGTTGAGTTGGTTCAGCTTGCAGATTTGGTAAAGAGCTTGGAAGACATTTCCCCGGGAGTAGAAACAAGTGGCATCCTTCCAGGAGAAACAGAACTCTTTTCACGTCGTTCACTCTGATTTGTGCTACATTAAAATAAACCTTCAGTGTCAGCTTCTGGTGCGAGCCTTAGGACTCTTCTAAATGCATCGTCTTCACAAAGACATTTTCAGTGTTAATCAACAGAGCGCCATGGATTTGACGCTCTGGTATTGGAGTACAGGTTTTGCAGTTATTTATTTACTGGGAGGGAAACAGAACAGTGGTTCCATTTGCCACTCCTAAATTTATTGTCAGTCCTTCTGCGTGGTGTAAAATTGTTAGTCGTCTTCAACAGCTCTCAGAAATAAGCATTCCAAATATATTCGCCTACTGTACAAAGATGTGCTGATGCCACTCCTTGCAATTTTGCCAGAGAGGATGGGATATAATAGTAGATGTAACTGGTAGGAAATGAATCTTGGGAAGAAAACAAAAACCTAGGACTTTTGCAAAGGCTATGAAATAGCAGGAATTGCAAAGGTGCTTCCTGGCACAGCCTACTTAAAAATGCCCGGGTTAATCACTACAGGCATAAAACAGAAGAGAAGGAGTGTTCCCATATTAACACAGTGGGAAAGGGCAATATGATGAACTTTCTGTGTAAGATGGTCTCAACCAATGATCAATCAATGGGCCCACCAGCGCTTCCGTCTGCATCCACTACCTGGCAACTCATACCCTTCTCTCTTCTCTGCCAAATGAAAGAAAAATGGTCTGATACTGGAAAGAGAATTAGAATTGTGTAAACTGAAGCAATCTGGAAGTCCCCAAACCTTTCTGCCCGAGGGAGAAACTTCCAAAAACAAACAGGAAGTGGAAGAGGGATTTGCAACTATTTTGCCACCCAAGTCAAAGGTGTGCTGGAGCACGAGTGCCCCAGGTCACGGGAGCTGACTGGAAAGATCTCTTCCCAACTCAGCATTCAGTAACCTCTTAATGGCAGCGTGAAATCGGCCATGATTACCAATCAGGACTAAGCTAATTCATCAGCACACTTCTGCCTAACATCTACGGTTATCCACTTCCTACCCCTAGATTATATATCTATTTATTCATTCATTTAATTCATATATATTGAGCCCTTATTAGGTGCCAGCCCTCTGGAATAGGAAATCCATTCCCCATTTTACACATGTAAAAGCTGAAATTCAGAGAAGTGAGTTGACTTGTCCAGAAACACTTAGTGCCAGCCCTCTCCCAGGCACTAGGAATACAGGATGAAAAAGACAGATTAGATCGCTGCCTACGTGGAGTTTAGATACCGTCCCCTTTAAAATCTGCTTTTATTATATAATTATTCATTTATTTTTCATTTTTAAGAAATGGCATGAAGGCATGTAAAACTGCCCAGTGGAACTTCTGATCAGTTGAAGGATGCAATGTGGTCACAATGAACTAAAGTCCTGTCACAAAAAGTAAAGGCATTTTATATGGCTTTGTGGGTGTTGAAGATATCTAAGTGTGTGTCTGATTTTCGTTCATATTGCCAGTCACCAAAAAGAGTCACAGATAAGCCCTCGGGGTAGGACTCCGAGTTCCCATTTTATACATGTGAAATGGGACCGGTTACACCTTTAAGAAGTGGGAAGTGCCAATATCACATCTTTAGGAAGTGGAATGGGAATAGTGATTGACACCAGAGACCCCCAAAATGAGGCTACATATTCCCAGGTAATTTGTAAATAAGAAAGTGCTTTAAATTGTCACCACTGATTGCCATAATTATTAGCGGCTGGCATTGTTATTACTACCACCTAAAAGCATAAGGTCTTCTAATACCAAACCTGATCCTGAGCTTAGCTTTCTAGAAGAAAGAACCAATGTTAAATTTTTAGGTGTTGTTGCCTCCATAGCAGCCCTCCATAGAATTTCCTGGAGTGGTAGGGAGGGGATGGGGGAGAATGGGGGTTAGGCAGCCAGGATTTTCTGACGGCCAGTGCTCTGCAGTGTCTGAGATGATAAGCAGACAGAGATTCCATTAGCTCCACTGATCCAGCATTGGGCTTTAGCCAACAGCAGACCCATCACGAGACCCCGGGCCAGATATGAGCAACAGCTGCTAGAAACCGAGGCTTCTCTCCCCATCCACACAGTAAACCACTCTTCCTAGCGAAACAAAATGTTCTCATTTAAAATTATTTATTTATTTTTTAAAGAAAGCCATGCGAGGCGTTAAAGTTGTGCTGAAGTTGGTTGTGTTCAAAAACTCCACAAATGATAACAAATGTTTTTATTTTATTTCATTTTATTTTCCAAACCATATGGATGTGCCAGCTCAATGCATCACCGCTTGTTTATGCCACAGCAGCTGTCGGCACCCTGATAATGCTATATAGCATCACTCAAGTGCAAATTGCCAAACCAATGGAAATCATCTCACAAATTGAAAAAAAAATACAAATGAAAATAAAACCCCACTTCAAATAAGATTCCAACTGTAAACTTCTGCAAGAAAGAGTGTTGGGTGGGGGCGGGTGGTGTGTAGAATCCTATAAGTAGTTTTAAAATTCAGTATTGTTTTAACCAGGATAAAGTGTGACTCGTCTGGTTAATCACAACTAGTATTTGACCTTTACAAAGGTACAATTTATGTTTCATGGCCAAGTGCAACTTCGTGTTTTCTTTTTTTAATTATAACACTATGATTCAGAAGTCAGCCGCAAGAACAGAGTTTGGAAACTTGATTCCCTATAGCTTTTAGGCACTTTTTATGTATTTATTTGTTTGGACCATGAAAAAGTAACCACTCATGACAGGGGTAAACAGCCAAAGACACACATCTCTGCCTGGTGTCCTAGAATCACCCGAAACCTTTATTAAAGTAGTTCACATGTCCAGCCCCTGCGTCCTACATAGATGAGAGTAAGTTAAGCAGAGGATTACACTACAAAGAAAAGTCCTTCAGCTGGAAGGAAGCGAGCTCTGAAAGAACACATAGAACGTTGTGCTTCTGTTTAGCCTCTGTGAGCCAAAATTCTACCTGCTGGAACTTCCTTTATTGTCAATATTTCATGCTTTCATGCTGCAGACAGCTAGAAAGAAAGAGGAAGAGAAGTCATAGGCACAGCCCTTCAATGCAGGAGGCACTATGCATGATCTCATTCAATCCCTGACTTCAGCGATGTAGGCAAGATTATGCCCATTTTATAGATGCAGAAATGGAGGCCTGGAGTGGAGAAGTCACTTGTCCAGGGTTGTTGTGAGTTGAACTGTGTCACCCAAAATATGTGTTGAAATCCTAACCATTAATACCTGTGAATGTGACCTTATTTGGAAATAGGGTCTTTGCAGATATAATTATGATCCAAGTTAAGATAAGATTATACTGGAATAAGGTGGGCCCTCAACCCAATGTGGCTGGTGTCCTTATAAAAAAAGGAGAAGAGACACACACACAGAGGCAAATGTCATGTGAGATATGGATATGTACAGAAAGAAGAGGACGGAAGGACACATGTGAACACCATGTGACAATGGAGTCAGAGGTTGGAGCAATGTGTCTACAAGCCAAGGAAAATCAAAGATTGTTAGCAACCACCAGAAGCTAAGAGAAAGGCAGAAATCAGACCCTCCTCTAGAGTCCTCAGTGAGAGTGTGGCCCTGCCGGCACCTTGATTTCAGACTTCTAGCCTCTAAGCTGTGAGAGAATAAATTCCTGCTGTTTTAAGCCACCTCATTTGTGGTAATTTGTTATGGCAGGCCTAGGAGATTAATACAAAGGTTAATATGGTTCAGACATCTTACAATGGCCGGATATCTTTTACTCAAAATGAGAAAGAGAAATACTCTTGGCTGGGAGCAGGGGCTCACACCTGTAATCTTAACAGTTCAGGAGGCTGAGGCAGGAGAACCACTTGAGCCCAGGAGTTCAAGACCAGTCTGGGCAGCATAGTGAGATCCAGTCTCTGCAAGTATTTTTAATCAGCTGGACATGGTGGTACACTCCTATAGTCCCAGCTACGCAGGAAGCTAAGGCAGGAGGACACTTTGAGCCAGGGAGTTTGAGGCTGCAGTGAGCCATGATCCCACCGCTGCACTCCAGCCTGAACGACAGGGTGACCCTGTCTCAAATAAATAAATAAATAAATAAATAAATAAATAAATAAATAAATAAATAAAATATATAGAGAGGAGCAATTTCTATGCAGGAATTTTGGTGCATTTCAAAGAATTTCAAAGATAAAGGACAAATATACGACAGGGAATGGGAGAATTAAGGAGCATTCTCCATAGCTGTATTCATGACTCAGTATTGAATGCTTTCTCCATGCCACGTGTCTCACCAGGTATTGAGGATTCAGAGCTGAGCCCATGGGCCCTGCCTTGGAGAGCTTAGCGTTCGGTCTATAAGGCTGGGTAGTACTGGAAATGCCAGTGATGGATTTTATAATGCAGCGAGGCACTGGAGGCATTCTCACTAGAGAACTCACCTTTGCATTAGACTTAAAAGGATGAACAAGATAGTGCATGATGGAGAAGGCATAGAAAATTGCCAAGCAGATGGAGCTCTTTGAGCAAAGGCCTAAAAGCAGAAGGTTTCTGGGTTTAGTAACAAAAGAAAACCAAATTACAGAATTCCAAGCTAAGTTTGAATTTCAGATAAATAATGAGTTTTTTTTTAGTATAAATATTTGTTATGCAATAGTTGGGACATGACTTATACTAAAACAGTATTCATTGTTTATCTGAAATTCAAATTTAATTTGGCATGCTATATTTTCTCTGGCAATCTGATTGAAGCATGAACAGGAGCATTGTGTCCCGAGAACCACTAAGGGTTCCATATAACAGGGGGAAAGAACAAAACTGGGCAAAAGGCTGGCAGGAAAAGAATCTGAAACAGCAGGGGGAGACCAGGTCTTGAAAGGGTTTCCATGCCATGCTATGGCAGTGGAGAGACAACATTGTGGTTAAGAACCCGAACTCTGGTGCCAGAATGCTTGGGTTTGAACATCACCTTCACTGTTTACTCATGATATAAACTGGACCCTCAGTTTACCCATCTGAAACTGAGTGATAAAATAGCATCCAATGCAGACTATTGCTGTGGCAAGTAAATGAGTGGGTACATAGTAAGCATTCGGCCATGTTAAACTGCTTTTGTTGACACTGGACACATGCTCATGTATAAAAGCAAGAAAGAAATGCTTCTATCCAAATCAAATTGTTATCAGAAGTTGATAGACAAATATTGAGAGCACATACTGTGTACTTGGGATACAAATGTTTATGATAAATTCTTTGCTCTCCAGAGGTATGCATGTGTTTGGATACAAATTACCTAGAATATCAACTATGACAGTAGGTTCAATTATTTTTAAAGTACTTGTTGCCAGCTATGATTTGTTGGACACTTTCTACGTACCATCTCCACAGCCAAATGCAATGGAGTCTATCAACTCTGACAAGCTCTTTACAAAATTATCTGGTTTAATTCTCATAAAAATCTAGTGATGTTGGCATCAGTATCCCCAATTTATGGATGAGCTAAACAAGAATGGAGATGGAACCGTAACAATAGGAGTTTGGATGCCAAACGTCAGTGCAGGCAGGAGCTGAAGACATCTTCTTCTTAATAGAATGGGGGATGTTTAAGGCAGAATTTGATGGGTATGTGGAATTAGATTAGGTGACAGGAAGGGTGGTGATTGAGGAACAACTGCAAGTAAAGATCCCTGGCAGTGATTCACGCATTGGGGTGGTGAGGCAGCACTGAGGAGGAAGGTTGATTGATGCAGAAGCCATGTGTTAGAAAAGAGAAGACTGGCATCTTGCAGGAGGGCCTCCACTGGCAGGGTGAGTGGTTTTCTGTGGCTCTGGTGATCTACTGCAGGTTTTACAGAGAGGACAGACAGACTGGATGCCTGAGCTAGTTCTGAATGACAATCTGGAAGCAGGGTGGGAGCCAGAAAAGTCAACCTCTTGCCCAGACTCATCCCTGGCCAACGGCTTTCTCAGGTTGATTTATTTCTCTGGAACCAGTCTAGCCAGTGTGGGAGCTCTGGATTCACTAGCAGTGAGCCAAACCTGTGAGTGCCCAAGGCCTGATATATCTACTTGCCCTCCTCTCAAGGGACGTGACATCATCCAAGCACCAGAATGGGTCATTTTGATAATGCGCTACCTGGCGTCATTTGGCAAGAAAAATCCTACCAAAGAGAAACTGCACCCCAGTCCGGGGACCTATGAGTAGTGGGTTTAAGGAATGAAGAACCATTTTGCTCGCATGAGAAATATGTGGGTCTCTTCCAAGGCAAAATGGTTTTACAGGAGGAGAGCGTTCTTTGAAATCTTAACATTTACTTAGCAAACAAGGTTTACTCCTCTTTGCATGTTGCAGTTCAGATTTTTTCCTGGGTTTAAGACTTAAACCAATTAGTGTGAACACATAAATCTCCATATTTTTCAACATGTTTATTCAGTGTCTATTTTGTGTTAGTTTATTGAGTATCAATTTTATGTCAGGCACTATGTTCGACTTTTACATACTCTTTGAACATTAGTACATTCTCACTTAATCCTAATGGCACCAAGAGTTAACCCTATTTCATAGATAAGAAAACTAAGATTCAGAGAAGTTAAGGGACTCATCCATGATTAACTAGCCTGTAAGTGACAGAGCACAGACCTTGAATACAGGTCTCTTGACCCTAACCCTTACCTTTTTACCCACTTTTTATCTTTACAAAGGATTAAAAGACAAATAATGTTCTTTATTTTCTAGATGATGAAAGAAGAGAACCATTGCCTGACTTTTTATTGACTCAGAGAGACAGAAAACCCTCTCAGAATATCCTGCTCTTCTGAACTCTATCAGCTTAGAGATTCTTCCTGAAATATTCCTATTGCCAAACACGTAACACACATACACAAACACACACACACAACTGAAGCTATAAAAACGTCTTTACTCTTCAAAGGGGTCCCGGAAACAGCTTGAAATCAAAGATGCCAATCTTTTAACACTTTGTCCTAAGAAAATGTCGTGGGTAAAAATCATGGCAATGGGTTTCGGGTAGCGAAGTTAACGGGTGTCTCTTACTCTACATAGTAATTTCTTTGCTAGAAGTTGCATGTAAATTGATTCTTGCTTAATTCGATATGATTTAAAATTCACTTGCAAAACTTTAATTGAAATTAGTTCTACAGCATCTTGGTTTATAAGATGAATAGTCCTTCTGTAATCTGTGCATTTACAAATTGTGATTCCTTTACATTGTGTTACAGGAAACTTGTGACTATCTATCTGCTAAAGAGGTTGATCATTTATTTTTCCTCTTCTTGGAAACAACTCTAACTTAAGATTGGTCAATCTCAAAACATTAAGAGATGTAAGTCTTCTAAGTCTCCATGAGGCACTTAATATAAAATATTTTAAAAAATTCACCTGCAGTTAGGTGTAGACATTCCAAGTTCTTGGGTCTCAGTGTTCCCATCTAAAAATTAGATTAAATATTCTTTTCATTAACTTATATTTCTGTCAAATGCTCTCACATCTCCCAGGCTCTCTAAGTCAGAGTTTCTGGATGCAGAAGTATAGCATAGCCTAGAAACGATGAAGAGACTCCTTTTCACACAACGAAAAATGATAAATTCTAACTAGGAAAGAGAAATGATAATAAACAGATTACTGGAGCCACCTGATTTGTAGAACTTTTATTGTTCAGACAAGAATGTCAAGCTGCATAGAATTCACTCATCAGAGTCCTTACTGCAGACTTAACCTGCATCCAGAGAGAGCCAAAGAGTCCATGAAAATAGCAGTCATTCAAAGATCATCTCCTTTCATGACAAAAGCTCTCACCAAATCAGGTGCAACAACAATGTATGTCGACATAATAAAGGCCATATATGACAAGCCACACCTAGCATCATGTTCAACAGTGCAAAGCTAGAAGCTTTTCCCCTATAAGATCAGGACAAGACAAAGATGCTCATGGTCACCACTGCTATTCAGTGTAGTACTGGAGGTCGTAGCCAGAACAGTTACACAGGAGAAAGAAATAAAAGGCATTCAAATCAGAAAGAAAGAAGTACAGTTGTCTCTGTCTGCAAAGGAGCGATAATTTGGGGGTAGTAGTGCTAATGGTGATGATGGTGATAATACTGATGATGGCAATAGTGCTCATGGTGATGGTGATGTTGGTAGTAATAGTAGTCATGGCAATGATGATGTTGATGATGGTGGTGGTGGTAGTGATGGTGATGGTGCTGGTAGTAGTGATAATGGTGGTGGTAATGATGATGGTGGTAGTGGTGGTGGTGATGGTGATGGGGGCTGTAATAGTTGTGGCAATGATGGTGGTGATGGTGGTGGCTGTGGTGGTGGGGATGGTGGTTATAATAGCAGGTGTGACAATCGTGCCAGTGAGCATGACAGTGCTGGTGGTGGTGGTGATGGTGGTAGTAACGATGGTGATGGTGGTAGTGATGGTGGTGATGGTGATGGTAGTAGAAATAGTAGTTGTAGCAATGATGATAGTGAGCATGATGGTGGTTGTGGTAGTAATGGTGATGGTGATAGTGGTGGTGATGATAGTAGCAATAGTAATTGTGGCAATGATGCTAGTGATGTTAATAGTGGTGGTGGTGGTGATGGTGATGGTGATGGTGGTAGTAACAGTAGTTATGGCAGTGATGGTGGTGATGATAATGGTGGCGATGATAATGATGGTGATAGTTGTTATTGTGGTGGTGATGGCAGTGGTGGAGGAAATGGCATGGAAACTGTTATTTTAATAGCCTTGGAACTAATACATACTCTCATTCACTGCCCTTGATTCAGCTTCCACTCTCCCAACACTCAACCTCTAACCAGCATCCTTCTCTTGGTGTCTCCATACAACTACCCACCTGATATAAGTCTATCTTATCATCTCCCTTTCTCGTTATTCCTCTTTTCAAATCTAATTCTCCAACCAGAGACCTGTCTCATCTGCTCCCACTGAATCCAAATACTTTATTAGTGCCCCTGTATTTCTATTTCTGCCATGTGCACTATTTTTTCTTCTCCTTTTGCTCTTTTGAAATGACTTCATTGATTCTACCATCTTTTATTTACTTTCAGACTTGTCTTCTGTGGATACCATCATATCGGAGCAGTCCTCTTCTTTTAAATGGTCTCCAAAATTATTTGGCTATATGGTGTTTCTTTGGAATAAGTCCTAAAATGGTGAAATGTTTTCTCTTTCTGAAACTTAATGTCTGTCGTAAAGGCCTTTATGCACTCCTAAAATCTCCCCTCTCCAGTTCCAGAAGGCATCTGGACTGGCGTAGTCCACCTGTCCTGATATTGTGCTAAGAAACTATTACTGCATTACACATTCTCCTTCATGTTTTCTTTTCTAAACAAATAGCTGAACCAGTTAGAGAATCCTAGCTCTTCCAGTACATGCAAAATGCCCTTTCTACTCTCTTCTATTAACTGAAGTTTCTTTGGCCTTGGGTCTTCTCTTATGTCATGAGTTTATACCAATACTCTGTGAATCTAGGTTTAGCATATACAGTTGTTGTCTATGCTGCATTGTGATCTTGCATATATTAGATTCTCCTCATCCAAAAATCACTTTTAAGGATGGCTGTTGGAGTAAGAAGTCAGTGGGTGACTGAATGAACAAACACTGATTCAGTGCTGTAGACCTAGCACAATGGTCAGCATCCATTGTGCACTCAGTATTTGTTGACAGACTGACTGATTGACTGAATGAATGAATGAAAATGAGGAACTCAGAAAGAATGAGAAGACATGTTCCAACCATTCTCCTTGAGATGATCAGAAAAATTGTTACAAAGGAGGTGAGGTGATTTGCTTTTGGTGGCTAGAATTTGGATTGACAAAGAAGAAATGGATAAGGTGATAGGGTCCCTAGGAGGAACAAATAGGATATGAGGGTGGAGGTAAGAAGCAAGTCTCATCTCTTTCCATGAGAATATTTCCAAATACAATCTCCTTCTCTTCCTCCTCTTTCTTCTTCTTCTTGGATAATGGCTCTTTTCACTTCTTTTTTTTTTTTGCCTTTTATGTATTTATTTATGATTGTTTTAACTTTTATTTTAGGTTGAGGTGTTTATGCGCAGGTTTGTTATATAGGTAAACTGCTGGTGGTTGGGTTTGGTGTACATATTATGTTGTCACCCAGGTGATAAGCATAGTACCCAATAGGTAGCTTTTTAATCCTCACCTTCCTCCCACCTTCCACCCTCAAGTAGGGACCGGTGTCTGTTGTTCCCTTCTTAGGTCCATGTGTACTCATTGTTTAGCATCCACTTTTAAGTGAGAATATGAAGAATTTGGTTTTCTGTTTCCCGTGTTAGTTTGTTTAGAATAATGGCCTCCAGTTCCATCCATGTTATCGCAAAGGACATAAACTGGTTCTTTTTTATGGCTGCATAGTATTTCATGGGATATATATGCCACATTTTCTTTATCCTCTAATCAAATTATGCCAAGGCCACTAACTCCTAGAAGGTGCCTGGAGTGAATGAGGTGGCTCTAGCCATTTTCCCGTGGTTTCTCACAATCCTCCAGGACTCAGCCCTCACTTGCCTGGCCACATGCACAGTGGTTCTCAGTGTCCACTGTCAGTGTTTTATATTCCAACAGTCTCTGGCCCCATTAGCATGGTGACAAAACCTCCACTGCTGTTTCCACGTGGTGACCCCTTTTTGGTTTCTATCACATTGCTAAGCTCCTGAAGAACAGGGAAACCCTGGCAGAGAACTCTTCTCTTCACAGGCTAAGGGAGCAGACATTGGTGAGCAGATTAGCTCATCACTCAGCAAGGCAACAAGGGAAGAGCTTTGCTGTCTGTTCAGACCGAACGCACCCAACTCATACTGTCACATTGCAAGTTTATCTCCCCAACTAGTTGTACATTCCTTAGAAGCAAGGACTCTGTTTCTTTCAACTCTGTACTCCCACAATGCCTAACACATGGTTTGAAAACAGTAAATATTTATAAGAACAAATTGGTGAAAGCTTATCCCTTAAGCCGGCCTGAACTGAGTCATCATCAATGGTGCTTAGGATGATACGGTATTTGAGACTACAAGCTTTGGACCCAGAGGGACCAGGGGTTATGTCCTGATTCTGATCCTGTTGAATGACCTTGACCTTGACAAGTGATTACAATTTTAAGTGTCAGCTCCCTCATCCACGCAGTAAACACACCAGAACCTACCTCACAGGGTCAGATGAGGATTAGATAAGACAATATACTTAAAATGCCAGATAGCACCTAACATATATCAAATATTTCGTAAATATGGCCCACAGTTATTCCTTATGTTATGGCTTAAATATATAGAGTATAATCCAGAAATACCCATAATAAGGCCATTCCCCTGTTCAACTTCACAAAGATGCTCAAGATCAAGGCGATCTAAGACGACAGACCCAGCAGAAATGGAGGTTCCAAATGATGATCTTGAGACCTCTCAGACAAGCAGAGGTGCAGGGAAAGGTAAAGCACATGGAGTCGAGATCCGAAAAAATAAGAAACTTAGGCCCCTCTTAAATTACCTTTACCCAGCATTAATCACAAAGGATGCAGCATAAGGTCTATTTTTACACCAACACTAGAGGTCATCAACAGCGGACATTTTAGATTTTTTTTCTCTACTTCTCAAATTACTCAGGACTCAAAGTGGAAAAGACGACCTGTTGGTTTCCTGACAGGATATTTTAGGCAAAGTCATGGGGCACTGGCTTTTCTCTCCTCAGGACAAAGTAAAGTGATGCTTTGTCAACCGCCTGGCCAATTTTGTTGCTGTCGACAGTGGATCCTAATAACATGGTCGGCAAAGTAGGCTGGGGGCTCCTGTGTGATCTACTTTAGCTCCTGGATTCCCTATACAAGCTGTCTCCATTGATCAGATATAATCGAATAATGGCTGAAATTCTGCATCTCCATGGGCCCTATAGGCCATTTCTTTATGACATGACCAAATTGGCCATAGCGCATTCAATTTGTTTTAATGGCCAACACAGATGCAATTAAGCGGATTGACTGTGCAGCGATCCAAATTGTCCATTAAGAAGGTGGCCGAAATAACTGGACCGAAAGCCTGTATCCCCCATCCACTTATTTTGGGATGTCTAGACTTGGCCACACCTTTAATTTTCTTAAAACCCCTGTTAACTAGCTCTGTTTAATGTTGATGCTACAGTGTTTTTGAGGATGAAATGAAGCAGGTTTGAAAAAATAAAAAGATATTTTTAGGATTATTCTAAACCTTCTGATCTGAATGAAGTAATAGGAAGTAAGCACCTCATTCGAGCTCTGAAGATTTACAAGGATATGAGAAATTAAATGCATTGGTGCAGATTGCTACTCATACTCGTTTTATGGGGAGGGATTTATCTTCTCACATTAGCAGCCCCCAAGGTTGTGATCTGTCTATATAATATGTACCTGCATTTGAACAATTGACAATTGACTTCATCTGTTCCTACTTTGCTAATTCAATCTGTGAAGAATAACTACTCTTGCAGGAATTTTAAAGATGAAAAACACATCCATTACATTATTGAATACAATTGATCTGTGAGTACCTGTGTATGGTTAGATATATGCATTTGATTCCTTTGTACAACTATCAGACAGTCTATATAGGCAGTCTCATTTATTAGGTAGAGGCAGAATGTGTCTGCTGAGGTATTTTCAACTAGATACTTAGCAGTACAGGACCAGTTATTGCTAACAGAAATAGGCAAAAAAAAAAATGAGAAAAATCAATCTGATCTATGTTGAACTTTCATGTTTAAAGTCTCTATTTTCCATTTCAATGAGCATTTTTCTTCTACATATGTGTCATCAATAGTCACGGGCAAAATCAAAAAAGAGATGCATCAAAACAGAGTAACTAGCAAATAAATAAATGCATCTCAGCTGCCTTCCAAGCAATATATTTCTCCCATCATTTGCTATAATTACTAGTATCTTAGATCAATACTGTGTTTTTTGACTTTGAAAACACATTTTCACTACAATCTCATTTTATTCTCCAGGACTTCTTCTAAGTCAGGCGTGGCTATCCCCATTTGGCTGATGAGGGAAGCACAGCACAACTGAGGGGCTAACCAAGGTTACATGGTAATTAGTGGCAAATGGAGGAACTAGGGCTGCTGCCTTAGAGCCTTGGTCCCCCTCCTGAGAAGGCAAGGAATGCTCTGCAGTCACACTGACTATCTAGGCCCAATTCTCTTATAGACTCAGAGGAGGATGGCTCATCTCAACCTTACTGTCCCCAGTGTCTCAATTCTCTTGATCCCAAGCACTTTTCTCAGAGGCAATATGGTGCCATGGTTAAAAGTGAAGCATCTGGATTTGAATCATATCTTCACTTTTCTTGGACATAAACTAGAGATAACAAAAGCACCTACCTCATAGTGTTGTTTTATACTATCTCATGGCTGGGCTTATGAGTTCTCTCCTGTTGACCAGTCTATACTGATTGGGCCACTATGAATACCCAGCATTCAGTAAATATTTGTTGAATGAACAAATGAGAAATAAACTGGATGAAAATGTCAACTGCCTGTCATATAGTCATAAATACTCTACAAATGTTCGCTATTACTAATAAAAGTCTTTGTAATAGATGATATCAGAAAGACGGAGCCTTAGTTTCTTTATCTCTAAAATGGGCTAAATAATATTGCTCTTTTAGGGTTGTCAGAGCTATTTTAGAAAGATCTATACAGGGTGCCTGATACGGTATTTAGTCTTAGTGCTGCTGAGCTGTTATTATCACTGTTGGTGCTGGTGGTATTTAAACACTTTGGGACCCCTCTAAGATTTTACATATGTAAAGAAAGTGAAAGTGGAAAAGAAGCAATACAAAAAGGCTATTAGTCGTTGGGCAAAATCAAAAGAGAGAGGCATCAAAATAGAGTAGCTAGCAAATAAATAAATATATCTCAACTGCCTTCCAAGCAATATATTTGTCCCACCATTTGCTAAAATTATTAGTATCTTAAATTGATACTGTATTTTTTTGACTTTCAAAATACATTTTCACTGCAGTCTCATTTTATTCTCCAGGACTTGAAAGTGTTCACCATATACCACATATTTAATGTACAGCACAATAACTAGTCTATGTGGAAAATATCTGTTTTGCAGGTTACAGAAGCCGAGGCTCAGCCCTGTGCAAGGTCATGGCTGATAGAACTTGGGTGCCATTGTGCTTTTCTCCAAAATCTTTGATTTTTTTGAACCATATGTCCCTCGACTAGTGCTCTTGCCCTTCCCCATACTGAAGCATATTCTTCTCTAGGAATTTAATGCAGAGGCAAACTTTGAGAGCAGAGGCCATGTGAGGCTAATGTAGTTGCTCCCCCATTGGTTTGCAGGTAAGGCAAGGACTAGCATCAAATATCTGACATACAGCAGAGGCACAGTAAATACCTGCTGGATGATTAATAAATTCCTCCTTATCTGGGGAGAAGATCAGAGGGGTAGAAGTCTCAGGGCCTCCTTACCTGCCTTGGGTCTCAAGCAAACCCCAGAGGCTCCATGAGAACTCAAGACCACAGTGGATCTCTGTCATGCTATTGCTACTGCAAACACTTTTCAGGATATATTTCATATTTTCTCTCAATTTAGAAAGAGAGATTTGTTTAGCAGCCCTACATTAATACCTTCCCTTCTGCTGTGCCCCACAGCTCCAGCATTCAACAGCTCCCCCAGTAGACCCCATTTGTAACACACGGCAAATTTAATGATACTTGCAAAATATGAACCACCTCCTCAACTCTTCTATTTTTTTTCTGGTGACACAATTAGCCAGATGATGAAGCTCTTTAAAATGAAAGAAAACACTAAAAAAAATTGATTTTTCTACAAAGCCATAATATTAAAAGTATCATTCCAAACTGAAGTGGGGACTAATTTAGAAGCAATGCATAAATCTAAAACTATCTGAGTATGGTGACATTTTTTTTAAAAAGCCTTAAAAAATTATATATATGGAAACTTGTCTATCATTAAATTACTTGGTTTGGATTTCCACTAATAAAATATAAGGACTTGTTACTATATTAGGCAAGTCACTCCCATTATTAATGTGTTAGATAAATGGCTCCTCTATCTTGCAACTTTAAATGAAATGGAATTCACTAATCCTAATTGCTTTGCCTTCTACTGGAATTTTTTCCCATTAGTTCAGCATGTTTTTTTTTCTTCTTCTTCTCTTTTCCACTTGAAGAGGGGAGCCTTAGTCAACTTCAAGCCTTAGGGTATACTTTACGGGTTTATTAATTATCAGGTATTAATTCAAAGGGGTTAATTAAGCAATAACTTTCTATTGACTGCAGTATACAAAGAATTAAAGGCTTGACTTCACCTGCTGATTAAACACCTAGCGACCGTGCCTTCATGTTCCTCCCTGTGGTTGGGTGAAATAAAAATCTTTGACCAGTTCTGGTCATGGGTTGCAAGGCCACTCAGGAGGACAGTTAAAACCAGTTTGTATTTACAACTCAAGCTACCTTGAGATTGCCCAGAAAGAGAAAGGACTTCTGCTTCTCAGGGTTTCCGAGGAGAAATTTTGTCCCTAGCATCTTTGCTAAGAATCACCATTTTTTTCCTGCAGCATGCTTTTCAGCAATAGAAGGTGAAGGATGATTTCCTTCCCCATCTCTGAGGAGTTTTATAAAATTAAAACAAGTCAACATAATAACCCCACAGGGGTGATAGTAGTTTACACACCAATCTTGCAATTTTTTGAGATCATTTCAAGTTCAAGGTACATCTAAGCTTCATGCCCAGTGGTTGCAATTCTCCAAATCAAACTAGTGACAGAGGCATATCATACTTTCAAGGAAGATGGGCTCTTTGAAGACTGACCAACAACTCATCAAACAAGGGAAGAAGGAGATGAGCGTTCACTCAGAAGTTTCCACAAATTCAGCTTTTAGGAGGGAATAAAATAAAGCAGCTTTAAAGTCATGGTCTTGGGATGTGCTAGGATGTTCTTCTGAGAAGAGAAAATAAAAGGACAGTTCATGAAAAACCCATTCAACAGATGCTTCTGATTCATGGCCAACCCTACCCCAAAATTATGTGGTGATAGGAAGAAACAGAAAACTGCATCCTTGGGTCCCCGGTATCATCCTTTCCTACTCCTTCCTTTTCCAGAATAACTCAAATGAGATGGAACTTTATCCAGGAGGACCTACAGCATACAGTAGGGTGTTCACAAACATGGATATGGAATGATTTGCACTTGGATTTGAGCCACGGTTCTCCCATTTATTAACTGAGTGACCTTGGGCTGGTTATTAAGTTATCTGAGACTCACACACATACAATCCCATTCATTCCACTTAAAAATTTCATAAGGTAGATATTTCTCTAGTTTCCATATAATTGATGAGGAAATGGAAGAATAGGGCAGTTAAGTGGATGATCCAAAGCCACTCAGCTATCTCAAAGGTTGATATAAGATCAAATAAGACACATGTAAAATCTTTGGCACAGGACTGGTCCTACTAAGCACCTGATAAATGTCAGAGGTTGCTATTATTATTACATCACTCTTGTCAACTTAGCCATCTTTTTCTTAGCTAAATATACTCTAAAAGAAATAGGTATTTTTCTTAAAATGTAACAGAAATAAATCTATTAAGTTTTGCATGTAATTTTGACCTCACAATACACACATACGTACACACACACACACAAATGCACACATACCCACACAACTAATCTTGCTCATAACTCTGTATTTTATAAAATTTGCAAAGCATTGCTTTTAATGGCAAAAAACTGCAATTACTTTTGCACCAACCTAACATCAAAAACACATAGAGAATCCATTCTCTGTATAGGGAGACATACATATATAAGACCACATAAAACTATTGCAATATACACCCTCGAGAAATGACGTCATGGTACTCACAGTGGAGAACAAAAATCCATATGCTATAGTGACTCTCTTCCAAAGAGTACAGTATAGAAGGTAGGGGACATGAGTTACTGTACAGTGGGAAAACCTGGCAAACAATACTTCAGCCAGGTAATCAAGGTCAATGGCAACAATTTCAAATCATGTTGATAGTATGTGCCCTTGATGTGGTGTGATGAGAAGGGCATTTTACCTCTGGAGTCTTTCTCCCAAGATCCGTTCAATCATGAGAAAGTCATTAGAAAAAATTCCAGTGGTGAGGCATTTAGAAAATAACTGGCCAGTATTTCTCAAAACTGTCAATGTCATCAAAACCAAGGAAAGTCTGAGAACCTGTCCCAGCTCATAGTAGTCTAAGGAGATACAGCAACTAACTGGAATGTAGAATATTGGATTGGATCCTGGAATAGAGAAAGGATATTAGGGGAAAAAACATGGAAATCTGAATAAATTAGGGACTTTAGTTAATAATAATGTATTGACATTAGTTTGCTGATTGTGACAGATGCGCCACACTAATATATTAATAACGAAAACTGTGTGCAGGGGGCAGGAAACAGGTAATATGAGAACTCACTATTATCTGCCCAATTTTTCAGTAAATCTAAAACTGTTCTTAGTTTGTTAATAAAAAATATAAAAATAAATTTTTAATAAACTTTAAGAATGCATATAGCAAACAAAGGCCTGCCTTACTGCCCACATGCCAAGCTCTCGCTACCATGACCAGGTTAAAGGGGGGCCCCAGCCAGGCAAATGTTCAGGAGGAGAATTCTTTTGCATGTTCACTCCCTGAGACTGGAGCCCATCTGGCCAGTAGGAGCATCCGTAACCTAAGGGTACCTTTGACATTGGAAGTCCCCAGAGTAAATCTTGGTACCTTCTGAGGAAGGGGGTCCTTTAAGTTCAATGCTGGGGACATAGTGAATCCATGACTTCCAAAATCAAGTCTGTGTCCTTTGGTCAAACCTCCCTTCTCCATCTCTAAGTAGGTTGGAGAGGCTGAGAAAAGAGGCAACACTCACTTATGCATTGAAGTATCCTAAAAATATGTATTAAGTGGTAACCCTGTGTCAGTCTCTGATCGGAGCAAGTGCCTGGCTTCAGGGAGCTTAAAGTCTCCTGAAAAAGAACAGGGAGGTGGCCCTACTACAAGGTAACACCAAAGCTCTGCCTTATAAAAGACCCCAAGACAATGATCTGTGAAGGGCAGGACGGGATTATAAATCCCCATGTGCACTAAAGGGAAGGGTCTAGAAGGTCAATGTTTAGATATGAGGTCGCAGTGGTGCACAGACCTGGAGTCTCTCCCATGAGCTTGCAGCCCTCTTTCTATTTGCCTTGTCCCGTCCTTCTGGGATAAAGGCAAGCCTAAATTCAACATTTAAGAGAACAAAAGAGAAGCAGTGTGACCCAGAGACTACAAATGTTTTTCTTAAGCAACCACAAGGGACAGGCTGTTTGGTGAGCACACTCACCAGATGGCTGGGGCTCGTCAGCTGCTTCCAATCAAATCTTGCACCACTGAGTTGGTGCATCCCACACACTCAGCAAGATTCTGCTGAGGTGGGAGGGAAAAACACCCTATTTTCTCCATACCTAGAAAGTGTGCTCTTGGGGTTTGCAGGGCAGAATCCAAAACTAACAAGAAAGTATCAGGAGAAGGCAAAAGGAAACTGAAGACAGCACCCTGTTCTGGGCCATGTGTTTTGGTTTAAGTTTATGATTTTGGAGTAAAGGCAAGGAGAGAAACTGGTTCTTCAAGTCTGTGTGGGCAGAGAGAGGCAGGAAAGGGTTGGAAGAGGAGATGGAGAGAGCTGGCTGGGAAGAGATGAATGAGAAAGAGGGAACAAAGAAAGAAATTAGAACATCTAAAGATAATTTGCAAACATCACAAGGTGCAGAAGCTCAATTTATGACGATTAATATTATTTTGTAAATTAGATCTTCTTTACTTAATTTCAGATATGGAGAAAATCAAAGGCTGAATTTATTCATTTATATATAAATACGAATGTTGTACATATGGATATATATTCATATGTGTGCATATAAATATGCACACATACACGTATATACACACACATATATAAAATAGGAATTTTGGAAAACGCACCTTATTGGAAATTTTAAAATATATATTCAATACCCTACCTCCTTAAAGACCAGAATGTTTCCTTTTAAAGAAATGACTGTTAGAACAAATGTTCTTCCATGAAGGGGTTTCAGTGAGGAATGAGATGCGATTCTAATCATCGAATATGATGATGTTTGACTTTTAGCACCTCCCTGTCCATGCATCCACAACAAAATATAGCTCCTGAGTTTAACCTATAACCTAGATAGCACATTGGGCTTTGGACCACAGAACTCCAACAAAGATTCCAGTAGAAACAAGTGGACATTAGAAATGCTGCCTCCAACAGACCCTCCCTCTCAATCTGTCTCCTTCTCAATCTGAATGATGAGCTTTTCAGCTTTTTCCTAGAAACAGAACATCTTTTCGGGCACTGGAACGGTGCTTGCTGAATTGGACACCCCTACATAGTTCATAGGCTCTAAAACACAGGGAATTGCAAAAACACCCAGGTTTGCTGAGGACATTCAGTGTCATGTAGGTATGCACACCTTGCCACATCCTGGGGCCACCAGGCTTGTTCATACCTGCTTATCATTCCAAGATGCAGAGCAGGCAGATCTGCCCCTATGAGACGCTTACATAAAAGAAAACGCCACACTCTACCTGGAACAGAACACATGCCCCATCCCAAGCTATTCCAGACAGCAGGGATGGAAGAGGCCTTATTGGAGTTCAACAAAAGGCTTAGTTTTTGCCTTGTTCTCCTTTTCCTCCACTAAATCACGGGAATATAAAAATTAAGCCCAGCAATCTCTTACAAATGCAAATAAAAATTATCACTTAGATTATATACCTCCTGCTATCCAACGCTTCTTCCAAGCCCAGTATAAACGCACCATCAGACAGGATTTGAGCACTGGACATGCTAAGGTTGAAAGTGTCTTAGTATGGCCGGGCACAGTGACTCACACCAGTAATCCCGACACTTTGGGAGGCCAAGGTGGGTGGATTACCCGAGGTCAGGAGTTTGAGACCAGCTTGGTCAACAGGGTGAAATTCCGTCTCTACTAAAAATACAAAAATGAGCCAGGTGTGATGGCAGGCTCCTGGTAATCCCAGCTACTCAGGAGACTGAGGCCCAAGAATCGCTTGAACCCAGGAGGAGGAGGTTGCAGTGAGCCGAGATGGCACCACTGCACTCTAGCCTGGACAGCAAGAGCAAAACTCCATCTCGAAAAAAAAAATTGTCTTAGTATGAACTGGACACTTGTATGTATGAACGAGAATATGAAACCTTTCAGGGAAAGAAGAAGAGTGGAGAAGAAGGGAGGAAGAAAAGCGCTGCTCTTTCCTTTACTCAGGATGGAATACTGCCTTCCAAATTGGTCAACTTCTCTTTGCCCAGGAGTGGCTGGAATCTGTGTACTTTTACCGCCTATGGTTTGATGGTTAGAAATCTGGCCGTAAAACTTGATCAGTAAGCTATAATTTTCCCTCTCCAAGATTGCTCCATTGTGTAGAGATTTTGCTTGCTTGTTTGTTTGTTTATTTGTTTTAATTCTGATGAGATGCTAAAAATATCATGGGACTCATTGTTGACAAGGGCTGCTAAGTGTTTCTAAATCAGGATTTCAATGGATTTTGCTGCCATTATATGTGAGCTTTCTCTGAGAAAGAAGAAGTATGATGAAAAGGGCCAGGATGCAAATATACTATCCCGTTTATTTTATTTTAATTCAGTCAAGACTTTCCTCAGTCTTTTAAGCCAGCCAAAAGCATTTTAAATATTACAAGATCCCAGGTATCTATATTATCATTCATCAGTGGGTTACTAGCCCTTCACTAAAGTGATTCATAGTATATAATAGATGACCAGTAAATATAGACTTGGAGGATAAAGGGGTGACTGCGTAAAAGGATGACAGAATTAATGGTAAGTGGTTTCAAGGTTCTGGCTAGTTCTTTCTCTCTTCAATTCATCACTCAAAACTCTATTTCCTAGAAAAGTGCACAACTTATGCCAGGTGAGCCTGATTGTAGGCAATCTCTAGGCTGTCTCTGGCTTCTCTCCCACAAACTTTTCTTAAATAACCTGTCAGAGTGCTTGCTCCTGGTTTGTACAGAGCATGTAAGTTGCAGGAGTGTTTCCAGACTCCTCTGATCAGAACCATCACCTGGGTTGCTTACTAAACACACAGCTTCCCAAGTTCCTCCTATGGATTGCAACTTCGGTTGCACATTAGATTCAACTGGGGAGCTTTTAAAACTCCTGATGACCAAGCTGTCTTTCAGACCAACTCCATCAGAAATTCAGGGTGTGGGATTCAAACATCAGGAGTTTTAATGCTCCCCAGGTGATTTCCGTGTGCAGCCCAGTGTGAGTACCACCGTAGAGACTGTGAATCAGCAGATCTGCTTTGAGACCTCAGAGAATGTGCAACAAACCCCAGGTAATATTTGCCAGTTTCACCTAGAACCAAATGGTTTAATCAACGAAGCCATTTGCTAATAATTGTTTTATTTTTTATTTTTTCTGAAACGCCAAGCAAATCATTAGACTTATATTTTGGCTAGACTGAGATTTTTAGTCGACATCAAATAAAATTTAAATTGGTCCGCAATGTCAAAGGAAAGTAACACAACATCACCATAAAGCCTCAAAAAACTTGAGACAAAACTGAATTGAGAGCAATTAATGACCCAAAGTTAGCTTAATGATGACCATAATAGTTCACTTCTGTTTGGTAGGACAAGACTCATTTCTTTAATCTATACTGTCATTAAAATGGGCTACCATGGTGCCATGATAATTTGAATGGTTTAATATTGCTATTTAGGAATGAAGAATAACAGAGTTTACATCTTGGCTGTATATATTGTATATATGTATACAAATGTATACAATATAGTATATAATGTAATATAGTTACATTAACAAGTTGAGGGACTCTATGCAAGTTACTCCATGACTTTGTGCCTCACTTTCCCCATCTGTTAAGTGGAAATAATGCTGCCTACATTCTCTCAATATTAGCCAGAAGATTCTCTTATATGAGATGATATAGACAAAACAGGAGCAAACAGCAACCACTAATACATACTGGTAACCTTCCCTCGTGACCCCATATGGTTATTTATTAAGTCAATAACCTCTCTTCACAGGAACTGATTACACAATATTTTATGGTATTTTTCTGTTCGTACAGAAAAGCAAGAAAGAGCCCTGGGTCAGAAGTCGGGCAAAGTGGATTCTAACCTACATATCACTACCACCTAGCTGTGTAACCTGTAGTAACTTAGCCTATTTCTCAGGGCCTCAGTTTCCCTCAACACCAAATAAAGTGCTCCAAAATTTGGAGATGGTTTCAAAGCCATGTCAGAGTCCCTTACAGCTGCCACAGAGTGTGATTATCTTTGTTGGTAAACTAAGTGTCAGGGAAACACTCAGGCTTTCTTCTCATTTATTTCAGACTTTCACGCCATTGGTGATTTACTGATCATTTCATCTCTTAACTGAGAGAATTAGATCAACATAATCCAGAGAATAAAAACTAGGCCAATCTTTACTAGAAAAGAAGATTCAGATTTCAGGGTAACACAGATGCAAGAACATGTGCCTTTTCTGCCAGGCCCAGTGGAAGTGTATTCAAGGTTTGTTCCCTCCAGGGATAGCCAGCATCACACCAACCTCACTCACAGTCCAGTGTTTACAGGCACTCGAAAACCTCCTAAGAGTGTATTTCATAAAAGCAGGGCCTGTCCAAATCCCCTGTAATGTCTCCAAAGGGAAAGGATAGAGTCAATAATCAGGGCTGTATCTGTGTGTTGTAAATGCCCCAAACCTCTATTCCCTCTCTGAGTTCTCACAGGCACGTGTGCATGCACACACACACATAAACACAGCCATAAATATATACACTCCCATTTAATAGACTGGAGATTCAAATTACAGTTACAGTGTCATAAAACTATCTGCAGGGTGTGTGCAGAAGTCTAAGTGTGTGTGTGATGTGGGTTGGGGTGGCAAGCTTACAACCTTCCTCCTTCCCTTGAGGTTCTACATTCTCAAAACGTGAGATTCCTCTGGGACATTTAAATAAGCTGTATTCATAGGGGCGGCTACATAATTTGCAGGCCCAGTGCAAAATGAAAACACGGGACCTCTTCTTCAAATCGTATTAATAACTCAAAACAGCAACAGCAGAGCAGTAAACCAAGTATAAGACCTTCTAAGTACAGAATCTGCGCATTTGGGCTGGTCACACACCCACAAAGCAAGCTGGGGTTTGAGGATAACACACAGAGAGTCTGGATTCGATTTTTGCAATATACACCATTTCTTTAGGAAAGTTCAAACTTTCCCCCTGAAGGCTCTAATCTGAGTCTGCTGAATGAATTGACAAGAAATTAACAGGAGAAAAGCCATAACAAAGCTATTCAATCATAGTTTTATGTGACATGGGAGCCCTAAAAATGAAGACCGCAAGTCCCAGATAAAAACAGATACCCCGGGTATCTGTTTTTACCCGGGCTTAAGTTTGATGAAGCATGGATAGCCAGGTAGAAATAGGGTTAGATAAAGAAGAGTCTGATCTAATAGCAAGAGACTGAGGCAGAAAACCCAGCACGGCCTGTCTATTCAAATTTTTCTTAGCTTCTCTATGTAGCACGTCTTCCTCTCCAGTATGGGGCAGGACCTACAACCCACAAGGTAGGTCAGAGAATTTCTTTATGGCCAGTTCTGAAAAGTGCTTGCAGAGGTTCCTGGCATCATGAAACCAGAGTGTCTTGGGAATCAGACTGGCTTGGGTTTCACTCCTGTGGAACCATGTACTAACAGAATTTCTCTGACACTTCCACTCACCATTTTGAACTTCAACTTCCCATCTATTAAATGGAGACAGGGCAACCCACTCTCCGAATTACAATTAATTAGAGGATTAAATGCAATAAGGCATAGAAAGCAAACAAAATTCGAGGTCAAAGCCCGGTACATAATAAATATTCCAAATTGCCCTTCATTTTGGGCACAGATCTTGCAGATCAGTTCAAACAAAAACACACTATATATTAAAAGTGAGGCTATTGTAATTGAAGACCAAGAGAGATTCGGAAACCTGACAAATCGTTTTCAACCTGTCCGTTCTTTTGCCTCTAATGAGACTTCTCCTTTGGGTGGGAAGAGATGACCTTCTGAAAAGGCCCTCCGTCCGCGTCAGAATTTGGCGACTAAAGCATGCATGAGCTGGGAATGGTGACAAGTTGCAAAGGGAAAGGGGGAGGGTAGGCAGGGTAAGAAAGAAAACTTAGCGCTGGGGTGTGAAGGGTCTCTTGGTTTGTTTTCCTGGCTGGGACAGCGAACTTCTCCGCAGCCAAGTTTCTGGAGCGGGGCCGGCCGCTTCGCGGCTCCCATTGGTCCGGCCGCGGCTGTTGCTAGGCGGATGGACCAATGGCGCGCGAGGGGCGTCTGGGCTCCTCCTCTTCTGGGCCGCGGCTGGAGCCCGGGAAGCGGCGGCATCCGCGCTTCTCCCCGCGCGGCTTTTTCTCTTCTTCTTCCTTTTTTTTTTTTTTTTTAAGGCGGGGCGGGGCTGGGGGCGCGGCGCCGCGGAGCTCGGGCCGGCGGAAGGTTTACCTGCTAGGCTTGTCCCACCTGTGTGGAGCTCCCATCGCCCTCCAGCGTTGCGCAGCCTGGAGGGACAGGACGGACACGCGGGTATTTTTTTCCCCCTCACGCAAATGTGTATTTTGTGTTTTAATAACTTTATCAACTCGGTGAACTCTCGCGAGAGCACTCGCTGCGTGTCTTGCCTGTGTCGTCCTTCCCAGTCTCTATCCGGCCCCTGGGCCACCTCTCACAGTTGAGCCCCCAGCCCTTGAACGCACGCACACACGCACACACGCTGAGCTACCGCCAATGCTTGAGCCCCCAGCCCTTACACCCATACACGTGCACACACACACACACACACACACGTTGGACCACCTGCAACACTTAAGCCCCCGGCCCCTGCACACATACACACACACACACATGCTCTGGGCCCCTTCCAACACTTGAGCCCCTTGCCCCCCCCCCCCGCCACACACACACGCTGATGCGGGAGCATTTAGCACAGTTTCCTTGCTGAAAAAGCAGGACCTCGGTTTAGAAAATGGAAATTGCCCATGAGGAAAAGAGAGCTGAGATATATGCAGCCCCAGGTACTTCGGGTTAGTAATAATATTGTTAATAATACTATCGTTTCTGAGGGGTTTCTACCAGATGCTGTGTTGAGTAGTTGCCATGCTTAATCCTATTTAGAGCTTGGTGTGCCCATGGGTAAACAGAGGCACTGAGCAGGGGAGGCAGAAGCAGGACTGGAAACTGTCTGTGTAACTTTGGAGCTCTTGGTTCTATCCACTTACTGGTGTGGTTGCATGGCTGTACAACTGCCCATGTGGTTATGGCCCCCATCTTGGGATAGGTCTCAGTAGAACCTACATCGCCAGGGCTATGCCAGCCTCATGCAGTCCTATGCATAACTACCAATTCTCAGAATGAGCATGTTTATCACCCTTGGCCCATCCTGCCCCATCACTGTATTTAACACTTGCATCTTAGGTGGATCTTCCTCAATAATCCTGGAATGAGTAGAAAAGACCCATGTTCTGTGTGTTTGGGGAACATCTTATCTTCATCCTGCAACACACATCCACCTCGGCAGCTTCCCCTCAACTAATGTGGGAACTACAACTCAGAGAGGAAAGTGACTGGATCAAGGCTACTCTGATCAAAGCTGGTCACTTCCCACATCTGTGAGACAGTAGAGCCAGTTCTCTGCTTGGTGAAGCAATTCTGTAAAAGCATTTCTCTAACAAGTGACTGCAGACTTCATGTGAACTCAACTGCATACTGGAAGTCACTGTGATTCTAATTTTATGAAGAATTATCAAGTTGAGCATATTTAAAACTGTGTGGGGCTTTTTTTCTTATACAGTTTCCTTTTTTCTTTTTTTCAAGGTGCCTCCTTCTAATTCATCTTCACCATTGTGGTTGTCAATATGGCATGCAGAATTATTCCTCTTTCCAGGTGAGGACGCGGAGACATGGAGACACATGTAGCCCAGACACATAACAACACAGTAGGCAGGCCCAGTCCTGGAGCACAGATTCCTCCTCCCACTCCCCACACCTTAGCTAGCTTCTTTGCTCTCCCTGAGTGCCTATGGCTTACAAGTTATCCATTTACAACAAAAGGTTGTTTATTCAGAATGTAGGGACTGGGAATGCAGAAGCCAAAAAAAAAATGAAGTGAGAAATGAAATCTCTTCTGTTTTGTTGTTTGGAAACCGCCTGGGAAGTGGCCTGCCAGCTAGGAACAGGGTTGGCTGGTGAAGAAGCCCCTGGCATGACATTTTTCTGCTTAGCAGATGCCTGTGTGCCACCCTCGCCCTTGCTCTGAGCCTGGCAGTCGAGGGAAACGTGTCTGTACTCACTGTGCTGTTGTCTAAAAGGCTCAGCAGAAAGGCCCCAGCTAGCTTCCTTCTTCCCTTCGCAGCAGGAGAAGACCTAGGCATGCCCACCTCCTACCCTAACAGACAGCACCTAAGAGATGGTTCTTTTGATAACTTAAAGGAGATATTTTTGAACATCAACACAAGACAGTATTGCCCAGCAAGGGAGAGGTTTTCGGCTCCACCCATCCGCAGAGACTCACTTGGTCTCAGAGAGATAGTACTGTCTCCTTTCCTTAAATCCCCCTAGCTTAAAAAGCCTAGCCAGAACCCTGCTTATAATCTTTCGCCGTAAAGTTTATCTTCTAACTTTTCTTTAAAACCTATGGAAAATAAAAATTGGGATTGGAGCAAAGCAGATTATTCTGTTTGCAGAGGCTGATATAATTGCTGGCTGTTTTCCCTGGGATCCCACTGTAACTCTTTAGGCAGCCCTGAATTTTAAAGGATGTTTGCAAAGCAGCTTTCTTCCTGAACACTGTCCTAAATCCCTCCTGTTGTAACCCTCCACTCCCTCTGTTTGCCCGGCTTTGCCTGGTGCAGTGAGACGCCTATCCACACAATGGTTTGTCTCTCCTGCTTTCAGTTTTCTTTTCAGCCAACAGCCTCACAAGCATTCTTTCTCCCTTCTGCAAGTATTCCTGTGGAGTGTGTTCTGCCTCTCTGCTAGACGCTGGGATATAGGGAGCCAACACAGACAGGGCTTACAGTCAAGTGGGAGAAATAATATTACCCAAACTTTCACAAACCCCAACTTAACACTACTACAAAGATGTATGTTCATGACACAGTGACAACATACGCTAAAGGGACTTAAATCCAATTACAGCAATCAAGACAGGCTTCATAGAGGAACAGACCTGTGAGGTCTCATAGATAGACAGAGGGTAGAAGTTGGAGATGAGAGTAGATAGTAGAGCTAGCACAGGCAAGTGCCCTCTGCTGGGCTTCGCATCTGCCCTGAGAACAGTTAACAGAGCCTGTTCAGGCCAATCCACTTTCCATGGATGGGAAATTACTTTTTACGGAGACTGGTAAAAATTAGCTTCTCTAAGAACACTGGTCTTTCCCTTGAGACAAGAAATTGGGACCATATGTTTAGGCCTGGTCTTGCTAGGTGGGTGTACAGCTCACCAAAAGGATAAAATCAACACATTTTTCACTGCTTCCATAATCAGGGAGTGGGAACGTTGGAGTCCTACTGATTTTTGCCTTGGCTCAGGGTAGCTTATATTATTGAGAAAGGCTAACCTTTCAGTGCCCCTGTATTGAAAGAGTTCAGATTCAAATTTAACTGAGATTTATTAAGTGCTGACTAGGAACCTGGTATTTCCTAAGTATTACCCCTTGGAAGCCTTACACGAATTCTAGGAGGTAGAATTTTTCAACCCCTTTTCACAGATGAGAAAACCAAGGACTAGAAAAACCCCTGGATCCTCATCCCAAGTATTTGTCATGGATGCATAAGAGGATAAAGTCTTCTTTGACAGCTCACCAAATGAATGTTTTATGTCACGGGCTCACAAAATGTCAGGTTCAGACAGCATTTCATACAAACATTTTTTTTTCAATTATTTGCCAGTGTTTGATCTTTAGCATCCTTGACATGTCCACCTCGAGTTGAATCTCTCTTCTCTTAGGAAATTCACTGCCCTTTTGATGAAGGCAGTTTGACTTTCAGATCTTTGATTGTTGAAAAAAGCTTTTAGCCTTCAGACTTCCAATTGGCTCAGACAAGAAACATAACCATTTTAGGAATGATGTGGATATAATGTTTAAGCAAAGGTAATGGGCGTAAACAGAATCAGGGTACTAACAGCAAAGCTCATTACTTGGTGATTATGCCAATTCTGCAAATAAAGGAAGAACTCAGAGTAGCTTCATAAACACCATAATCTGAGTGTTTAAGAATCCCTGAGGGCTAGGCTCATCTCCTCTTGACCCTACAACCTCTCCTGCATCCTTGGGATTCTAAATTGCAATATTAAGTCATTGAATTGACCATTCTTCTCCATGGCCTAACAATGGAAATCCTTCTATACCTAATACCACCAAATTGCTGCTCTGAGGTTTACCTTTCCACACTTCTATGCTGGGGTTGGAGCAGAAAGGACCATGAAGTTGACATATTCGGAGCCAATGATGAGCCAAACCTAGAGTCAGTTTCCTAACTCCACCGGCAACCTATGTTCTGCTTCATGTTGCTTCTCCATTTGGGTGTTCCCTTGATAGATACCTACTGGATTGCACCTGTCTTAAGTATCAATCACAGCAGTCCCCTCCACCACTACCAAATAGAACCTCTCTTAATTCATCCATCCATCCAGCAAATATTTACTGAGCTCCCGCTGTGTGCAACAGTGAGGGGGTGAAGTGCAACAGTGAGGGGGTGAAGTGAAAAAGCAGCCCTGTCTCCACTTTCATGACATGTGCAGTTTTGTGGAGGAAAAAAGATAATATTTAAAGGGCCAGTAGTGAAATGCCAAAGTCCAATGATTATGCATAATCAGATTTTCCCTTCAAAAAAGTATCTTTGGTTCCTGAGAATGGAATGGAAGACAGAGAAGCAGACTTTAATCTCAGTCCGTTGCTAACAACATTGACATTTTATGACCTTTACTAATTTTTTTCAAGTACCTATCAGGCTGTGAGGTTATTGTGTCTGTTGGCTTGTTTACTAGTTGATGATCTTCCTTTACTGCATTAGAATGGAAGTTCCATGAAACGAGGAACTTTTCTAGCTTACTCACCTCTGAACCTCCAGCCCCTATCAGAATTTCTGGAACCAAGTGAGAACATCATCAGATTTTTTGAGCTAACACGTGACTTTCTCCTTAAACCTGACTGAGGCAGGAGTGCTAGAAGCAGCTCAACATCCAGGTGAGCAGGAGTTTCAGCAGGCAGCTTTCCCAACCCTTACCTATCTGGAGCTTCCTGCTGCCATTTTGTGTTATTGTCATTCCAAGAGCTCTAGTTTACTCTTTAGCAATTCCTTGGGGATTTGGAGAGAAGGCTATTTTTGTTTTAATAATTTAATTATGGGTTAATTGTTACATCGAAGTTCAGAGATAACTTCTTGAGTCTGCAACTGAAAACCTTATTTTCTACTTTCTCTCCCTGACTATCCACCCATCTCTTCCCAGAAATAGGTGCCTAACATAAAACCCATGTACTTGGCAGCTGGTCATGGAAGCATGTGAACTTTATCCCATGCTAATCAAGGAAGGGAGAAATGGAAAACTTGATCCCCAGGTGGCTTCATAGGAACCAAAAAAAAAAAAATAGAGGAGATGCTGGCATTGTCCAGTGCTGATAACATTTTCCTTTTTTAAAACAATCATTATGTTTGTGCTTGCAGCATGCTTTGTAATCACTTCTGATCACCATTCTTTACATCAGCACAGCATTTTATCCATTTTGAGGAAGCTGCAGTTGAGGTCAGGAGTGGATGAGGGCCTTCTCCTTGAGATAGGACAAACAGCTCTAACCCTGGAACAGATCCACATCCACAAAAGTCCCTGCTGTCCCTGCTACCATTTCCTCCAAGGGTTAAATCTCCCACATGATCAAGTGCAAAGGGGAACATCCACTTTCTGAGTAGGATTTGCACATGAAGAAAGAAGCAGCATCTCCAGGAAGTTGTTGTCAGGCCTGGAAGCGGGGGCTATGCTCAGAGCCCAACATCCACCCCATCTCTATAGTGTGGCACTGGCAGTTAGGGATGTTGTCTGTCATCCCCAAATCCCAGACTAGGAGGGGGGCAGTTGAATGTCACTGGAGGAGACAGAAGATGGATGGTCTTGGGAGGTTCCTCTGTCCTGTCGATGCAGACACACCCGTCTCTCTGTCTCATTGCTTACATCACCTTCAATTTGACCAGATGGACATCATGGGAGGATTTTCGTCTGGATCAGGATTCTTAAAACACTAGCAAAAAGAGCTGGCTCTTGGGAGAAATGAGGATGGGGCTATTAGAAGTTGGGAGCTGGGGCCATTAGGAAGCAGCCAGGCTGTGTGGAGGCACAGGGGGATTTCTGCTCAATAATGGGAAATGTGAACACAGGTTAGTGCTGTGATTACAGCATCCTGGAGGGGGTCCCTGAGAGGCCAGGAATACATTATGACTCACTCAAGCAAAACGTAGGGGAAGGGACTAAGGTTGCCCCTCCAGACTCTGAGAAAGGCACCCCTGTAGGAAGAGATATTCCACTCCAGGGTGTGGTTGGGAAGGGTCATTACAGAGCATCACACTGAAAAGTGGCACGTAAGTATTCGTGGACCTGGGAGAACTAGACCAGATTGGATCTGTTCAATGAAAGCCCAGAACAGAACTCTTTAGAGAGCTTGTAAAAGCATCTGCTAGCCCTGGAGTGGCAAGATCACTGAATTGTGGAGTTTTCACCCTGTTTCTGGGGGGTAATTTGGCAACATACATCAAGAGCTTGGGGGAACAGACTCAAAAACACAGATTTATTCCAAGAAAATATTTAGATATACACATAAAGATTTATACGTAAGAAAGTACATCCGTGGGATATTTATGTGGGTGAAAAAATGAGAAATAATCTAAATGTCCCACAACAGAGGAAATTACTAAATCAATTTCAGTGCCTTCCTACAATGGTACTTAGCAAATCTTTAAATATAAAATTATGTTTTCAAAGCAATGTTAATGACATGGAAGAATGATTATGACATGCTAAGTAAAAAATGCAGCTTACCTTATGAAAGCGAATTGGATATAATCCCAATTTAATATAGGGAAAAAAAACCCAAAAGGAAATAAGCCAAACTGTTAACAGTATTTATCTGTATGTAGCAGAACTAGGGGTAATATTTTTAAACGGTGTTCAATGTTTTCTAAAGTATCTACATATTAGTATGGATTGATAAGTATGTGTGTATAACTAATATATATATTACATACACATTATTTTTTCTCCCCTCCTTATCTTTCTTGCCCTGCTTATTCCTCTCCACACCAATGTTCACCACTTGACATACTATGTATTTAGTGGTTTCTTTGCTATATTTCACTCTTTGCTCTTTTTGTCATCATAAAAATTAAATATTCTTAAAATATTTTAGAAGAATAATTGTAATTGCAGGAAGGCTAAGCTTTCCCCATTTTTATAACTGTGACAAGTCGAGACCAGGATACAGGATATATTAAGCTTATCCTTTGTCATGGGGGCTGGTTAATGACAGCCATTAGTTTCAGTCCCAAATGGGGAAGTAGAGTAAGAGGCTACCCCAGCAGTAGAAAGATAGGATCGATGACCCCAGAGTAGAGGCTCTGAACCCTGCGATTCCACTAGGAAAAAGACTAAGTCCTTAGGATATAAATTCTCAACGTTAGACCAGCAGGTACCAAGGGCTGACTGCGGCAATGTGAATTTAGTCAATTCATCCACAATGTCCAAGTTCTCCCCTGAATGACTGTTGCTCCAATCACAATCAACGCGTGACACATTTTGCTTGAAGGCAGGAGTTTAGATGTTGCATGGTATACTGAAAAGGGTCAAATATATATGTTGATTTAGAATCCTGATTTCAGTACCTCTTAGCCATGTGACCTCATTGAAGGTATTTTAACTGCTGTCCTAATCCTTAGTTCCCTCAAAGTAACACTAATCTCCCTAAGTTATTTTAAGTATGAAATGAGACTATAGATAAAAGTTCTCGCACAGGGCTGGGTGTAGGGTCTGCCCCAAATTCACCCTGGCCACTGTTCTGAAAGTCTAGTTTTCTAAGAACAAACCCAATCAGTAATAGATTCATACAACACATATCAATCTCCACATTGGCTTAATCATGATTTAATGATTCTATAATCTCATTGCAGATTGTAATCAGGACATAAAGGGATCTTTGAGCAGGGAATTCCTCTATTTCAGTGTGGTGTGCGGACCCCCAACATCCTGACTCCCAGCAGGGCTTGTTAAAATAGGGCACAGGTTAACAATGAGGAGCTCCTGGCCTCCCTGGACATCTGAGTCACAAGGTCTAGGGGTGAAACCAGAGAATCTACACTTTTAGAGGGTCACCAGGTCGTTCTTTTGCACAGTAGAATTTGAGATCCACTGCAACTAACGTTTCCAAGAATCAGTAGAGGTGCTCATGACCTTTTTTAGGTCAAGCCACAAACTTTGCATCCTTTCTCCTCTTCCAACCCATAATTGTTTTTGTTAGAGTGATGTCTAAGAGAGTGGCCTTGCAGAAAGAATACAGTCATTTTCCACATAGTGTTTGCGATCCTTCGAAAGATTCTTGTTCAGTGGCAAAACTGTGACATGCTGAGCCTGGCCTTGCAGGGCTGTGGTTAGCCATACAGTAGTCCTGAAAGTCCAGGGTTCAACATGGGTTCATACAGGCTGTGCTTTGGTTTCAAGATTTGTACAAATGATCTCATTGAAATCAGAATCAAAGAAAGAAAAGATTTATCTTCATTTTCATAGCTCCCCACAAATTAATCTTTTTCCCTGTTTCACCATATTTCTTCCTTGCAGGCCTTGAATACTTAAGTTTTATAAATTCATAATCATTACACTGATATGCTTCTCAGATACAGGTCTTTTAATTCATGATCAATATTCTTTCTGCTTTCCCTTTTCTGGTGTTCCTCCCACGCTATAGAATTTCCTTGTAATAATTAATTCTTAACATTTATGAGACTTTGCAGTTCTCGCAGCATTTTCATGCCCATTATCTTATTAACAGAATAATTTATTTAGATAGCTTTGTTCCTTCTCATGAAAAGTATCTCAACAGAGATTCACCCAGCGAAGTGCTTGGAAGCATGAGCTCTGGAACCACAGACCCAAGTTTAATTCCTGCCATTTAATAACTGAGAGAATTCAGACAAGTAATGTAGCTTCCCAGAACCTGTTTCTCTTGTCTCTACCATGTAGGTAGATAATCACAGTACCCACCCAAAGTGTAGGATGAAACGAGATAATCACTTGTAAAATGCTTAGCGTGATGCCCAGCATAGAGTAAGGGTTCCATTAATGTCAATAATTATTGTCATTATCATTGTTATTAAATTATTAGATAAAGACTTTTAATGACTATAGGAAGTAAGAGGAAACTCACTTCATTTGACCGGATCTGACCCCCAAATCTAGCTTACACGAATCCAGTTTTCAGCCCAGAGTTCAGGAAAGAGAGGACAACATTTTAGGCAATGCCCATCACTGATTGTTTGTCTAAAGGAGAGATTATGATTCCATATTGTAGAAGTAACAGCTTCACCTGGGACAGAGAGATAACTTTTGAGTTTTTACATCAGACTTGGATATAGCTGGTTAAAATTAAATCCAAATTTTTCATAGCTTAGAAATGTTTGAAACCTGCTTTTCATAGTTTTCACATGGTTCTTTTTAGACTGGGTATGAGAATGAGGAGAGGGGGTTCTTATTGCCAAGTTTCTCATGGGGAAGCATGTTCTTGCAGGCCCCAGCAAACTTGCTTGGTTCCAGGAGTTCAGGCCCAGGTAAGCTTTGGACAAACACCTGAGGCTCTGGGAGGCTTAATTGAGATGAGCCTGAACTTAAATGTTTTATGAGGTACGCCCATTGCTAATTTTCTTGGCCAAGTTTGAGTCTGTCTCACTCCTGCTAGCACCTGACAAACTCAAGTCTTCACCATGAAGCCTTGATTGATTTCACCTTACTGTTTCTTTGAGCACAGTAGACTGTGTGTGTGTGTGTCCTGGGCACCCAGCACTGAGACCTACAGCCTCCTATCCTTTCAACCTGGGAGTCATTACTGCCTTTGTGCAACTTGTCTGGAAGTTCCAGAAAAGCCAGGCCTCATGTCTTCTATAGCAAAGTCCTCAAGGACAAGACCAAATTCTCTCTCAAATATAACAAGTCTGGTGAACAAGGGAACATGAAATCCAAGCATCTTACCAAGCTTCCATGTGACTTGGGAGCAAAACAGCCTGTTTTATGAAGGAAGAAAAAAATACCCCAGCTAGATAAAGCCCGTGGGGGTGATCTGAGAGAGAAGCCAATTACTCTACTGAGATTTGCCATCTCTTTTTGGTTTCAACAAGCTTCTCCCCACCTAAGTTCAGAGTCATCTGGAAAGCTTTTTCTCAGCTACCTCCAACCTTCAGACTGTATATCCCTCAGTTGATTTATTTTTTGTTTATATCGAGAATCACTCATACATATGCCGACAATATTATCAGAAAACTCACACCCAGAAAGCTTGAGTGGAACAATACGTATGGGTCCATGCAATTTTCAGAATGTTTTTCAGGCCAGCAGGAAACAAACTGAAAAGGCACCAGCTAGTTAGATAACAGCACACTGACATTTCACTCCTACATGTGTATTGCTGTTTGGAATGTTCTAGATATTCTAGATTAGTTATGTTCCAGCCAGAAGAAGAATCAAAGCCTAGGAGCTCAATGGCAAACATTCAATATGGGAAACCATATCATAAGGTACAAAGACATTAAAGGGTATGAGGAAGCAACCCACGGATCTGCAGCAGCTAGATTCTCCTAGGGCTGGAGAGACAAAAGGATGTGGCTTTCTCAAAACTCAAAAGCCAGAGCTGTGTGGCAGCAGCTTGGATGATAGAGGCTTTCTGGGTGGAGCTGGAATTCTGGAGGAGAGACAAGCATTTGCTGGAGATGCTGATTAGAGCATAACAAGAAAAGGAAAAATATCCTGACTACTCTCTTTCTCTCGCATTCCCACTGCAACCAGTGGTTCCCATTGGCTAAAGCCAATCAGGAGCCAGTTCCTAAAGGAATGGGGGAAATATAGTTTTCAGGATTCAGTTTTCCCAAGGAATAGGTCTAAAAATAGTCAGTATACAGCCAGCACACAGATACGACCAGTGCCATTATATGTAATTTTTATACTTGTTACCTAAAATCAAAGTTACCGAAGAGCAAAGTACATTTTTTTCTTTCTTTTTTTTTTTTTTTGAGATGGAGTCTCACTCTGTTGCCCAGGCTGGAGTGCAGTGGCACGATCTCAGCTCACTGCAACGTCCGCCTCCCAGGTTCAAGCAATTCTCCTGCCTCAGCCCCCTGAGTAGCTGGAATTACAGGCGCCCGCTACCATGCCTGACTAATTTTTGTATTTTTAGTAGAGACGTGGTTTCACTATCTTGGCCAGGCTGGTCTTGAACTCCTGACCTCGTGATCCACCCGCCTTAGCCTCCCAAAGTGCTGGGATTACAGACGTGAGCCACCGCGCCCAGCCAAGCAAAGTACATTTTCAAGTGCATTAGTATGTGTTGTCTCTCTATATTACTATCTTCACATGTTGTGGTAGATACTTTATTCTCATATTGTCAATACCTAGTGCATACAGTAAAGCCTCCATCAATGTTTCTTATTTAAGAAGGAACACCAAGTCTATGAAGAGCACATTTTTAACTCTAAGGAGAGACAGCAGGAACGTAGGTGGTGAGTGGACTCCTGGGCTGACGGAAGGATTCCGTGAGATGTTAGATTTATATATGCCTCATAAGTGTAAGGCCCAGACAAATACACACATTGTCAGTTCTCTTTGCACTGTGTGCGCCAGTAAAACAATCCAACATCTTCTTTTTTTCAGGGTGATGTTGACACACGTCAAATACATTAACATTCCTATTGAAATGACTCATTTACAGGGAACAGTCAGCTCAGAAGGGTAGGAGGCGAAGAGTGAGAAAAGCATTTTACAATTGTTCAAGATTTTATGAGCAGCACGTCTTTTGTTTTTTGTTTTAAAGACGGCAATCATGGTATTACTGTTATCATATCATTATTTTACATCATCACGATGGTTGTTGCTGTAATTTGTATGTTGCATTAACTGCACCAACTTAGAAGTCCAAAGGAGGTCACCGAGCTAGAAACTGGACGTGAGTGACAACACCTCGCCTGCCGGGCTGCTGTAGCTCCCCACGCTTGCTAGGTTCTCTCTCTTTGTGTGTCGAAAGTGGTGGTGCCCTAAACCTTCTCTGGCATCTGTGTGGCTCCTGCCCCGTCCTCCTTTCTCTCACACTCTGCTGAGACCTCTGCTCACCCTTCTCAGGTGGATGCTCATCCCACGAGGCTGAACTCTGGGGTTAGGTTTTGGGGAGCTGCCCTCCCTTCCCTTCAAAGCCTCCTCCACATAAAGTTAGAACTTTGCTGTTGGTGTTGCTTGGTTGAGTTGCGTTTTGTTTTTAGGAATATTTGACTGTATCTGGGGCTGTAAATGAAAGGAAACAAGAACCTATCCATTTTTGCAACTAACGGTGAGCCTGTTTAGAACACCCCCACCCTAGGCCTAGAGCCTTCCTCATGAGATCTTCACAGAGCTGCCTCGCTATGTGCATTCTAAACTTCTCCATGCAGGGAGAGCAGCTTCTCTCTCTAGGAAATAATCTCAAGCATGTCTTAGTCCCAGAGTCCATGCCTACTCACCATGGGATGCAGAGGGAGGGAACTGTGCTTCCTGCATCATGTTTAAGGCCAGCTTTCTATCTCTGTCCTAGTATTGACGTCAATCCTGGATGACAGACAATGGGGATTTCCATTGTCTTCAAGAAAACACATCTCCTCCCCCATCGTCCACACCTGCCACCCACACATACACACATAACGCTAAATAGGTGGTCAGAATGCACTTGTCTGACATCCAGGCAGTTCTCCAAGCCTGAGCCGTTAAATGTTCAAGAACTCTGCCCGTAGATTATCAACACAATGGTTTAGGGTGGTCTTTGACCAGGATGGTCTACTTTCTGTTTTTCACCATGCCTTTTGAAGATGACAGGAGCATTCACCAGCCATCTTCTGCCTTATACACTATAACAGAAACACACTAATACCACCAAGGACAAGCCCTGGTTCACAGGCACAGTGCAAATGGAATCTCAATGGAAAAAAAAAATTCCACTTCTGTTCCACCACAAAATATTGATAATGAAAACAGAGCTGTGGCTCAGCCAAACATTCCATTTTAAGTTACCAAACTTCTAAAAATGTGTATTCAATTTCATGACTCCTTACAGGTTTTCCCCAAGGACCCTGGACAATGCTGGTTTTTCCTATGTGCACCACCAAAGGGCCTATCCAGGTAATTTTCCTCAGACAAGAAAATAGGGTACTATGTCCCTAAAGGGGTAGTCATGTTTTTAGCAGAAAACTGCTTGCAGATCTGAAATGATAGAGCTTCCAGCTTTGACAAGACCTAGGCAAGGACTTGAAAGGCAGTTTTAGTCCTGACACATATACACCACTGTTGCTCAAGTCTGGTGGCTTCAACAAGTGGTTACCCTGCTTGGTAGTGACCCACTGTGGCCGTTGGCCCTGTCTTCACTTGATTTACCCATCGCATGGTTCCCCACCTCCCCCTCATATGTACACGCCATTGCAAGGCCTCTGCACATGTGATCTAATTTAGACCAGCTGCTTTCCCTGTGTTAGTCCAGATAAACATACCCAGGAAAGTGCTCCATCAACTTGCCCGTGTGAGAAGTCCAACTGCAAATCAACCTCTCGAGCCTGGAACATTCTCTCCTGTGACATTTGATATGTCTTTCCTGCTTGAATGCTTTGGATTTTTTGATGTTATTAGTGATGATTTTCTGTATATAGCATCTTCAGTATCTGTGCCATCTCTCCTACCAAGAGATCACAGGATCTTCCCTTGAACTTCAGTTTCAGCTACTTGGAGAATAACTGTCTATTTCTTAGAAAACTCTATAACCCCTACACTGAAATCTTTATGTGCCATAAAGCTTACAGTGGAAGGAAACCCATTACAAAGAAATCCTGAGAATTTTGTGATATTGTTTGACTGTCTTTACATGATGCAACAATAGACATGGTTTTTAAAAAATGGATTTGTGGTAGAAAGCAAAAGGAGAGGGTGTTTTTAGAAACTGTGACTCACCTTGAGAAACTGTTCTTCCATGCAGTCAACTCTGTTTTGCTACCGTCTTGTTTCCCTGGGATTGCAGGGTAGGTTTCGCTGATTTCAAAGCCTCATCTCTTTTCGCGTTACCACACTGCGTACCATTTAGTTGAGCAGTTGTTTGACAGCCATGTCTTAGTTCTGTGATGCATCACTCAAATCAAAGTTTTGAATTCTGCGGTCAGTTTACCCAGAAAAACAGCCAGGAACAAACAGCCTCAAACTACCCTTCCTTCCTTCCTTCCTTCCTTCCTTCCTTCCTTCCTTCCTTCCTTCCTTCCTTCCTTCCTTCCTCCCTCCCTCTCTCCCTCCCTCCTTCTCTTCCTGCCTTCCTCCCTTCATTTCTTTTTTCCTTATTTTCTTACTCCCTTCTTCCTTCTTTCTTTTGTCCTTTTTTTCTTTATTTTATCAGTTTTGGTAATTTACCTGGGTATCTTTTTTTTTTAATTTTTATTTTTTATTATTATTATACTTTAAGTTTTAGTGTACATGTGCACAATGTGCAGGTTAGTTACATATGTATACATGTGCCATGCTGGTGCGCTGCACCCATTAACTCGTCACTTAGCATTAGGTATATCTCCTAATGCTATCCCTCCCCCCGCACCCCACCGCACAACAGTCCCCAGAGTGTGATGTTCCCCGTCCTGTGTCCATGTGTTCTCATTGTTCAATTCCCATCTATGAGTGAGAACATGCGGTGTTTGGTTTTTTGTCCCTGCGATAGTTTACTGAGAATGATGATTTCCAATTTCATCCATGTCCCTACAAAGGACATGAACTCATCCTTTTTTATGGCTGCATAGTATTCCATGGTGTATATGTGCCACATTTTCTTAATCCAGTCTATCATTGTTGGACATTTGGGTTGGTTCCAAGTCTTTGCTATTGTGAATAGTGCCGCAATAAACATACGTGTGCATGTGTCTTTATAGCAGCATGATTTATAGTCCTTTGGGTATATACCCAGTAATGGGATGGCTGGGTCAAATGGTGTTTCTAGTTCTAGATCCCTGAGGAATCACCACACTGACTTCCACAATGGTTGAACTAGTTTACAGTCCCACCAACAGTGTAAAAGTGTTCCTATTTCTCCACATCCTCTCCAGCACCTGTTGTTTCCTGACTTTCTAATGATTGCCATTCTAACTGGTGTGAGATGGTATCTCATTGTGGTTTTGATTTGCTTTTCTCTGATGGCCAGTGATGATGAGCATTTTTTCATGTGTCTTTTGGCTGCATAAATGTCTTCTTTTGAGAAGTGTCTGTTCATATCCTTTGCCCACTTTTTGATGGGGTTGTTTGTTTTTTTCTTGTAAATTTGTTTGAGTTCATTGTAGATTCTTTGCCTGGGTATCTTTCAACTCCTATCAAAACTTAATTTGCTGTCATCTTTTACCTAAGCACATGAAAATTAATCTTCTCACAGAAGTGGAGACATCTGTGATTCATTTCCTGAGCTTCTCCAGCTGCTGTCAAATTGCTTGCACTTCACCTCTGTCCCTACCAGCCTGAGCCCAGTCTAGGAGAAACCTTCAAAATCACCTCCACAAACCTTTTCTCTCCTTTTTCCTATGAACCCAAAATATCAAAGGCCTTTCTAGAGAGAATGGCCATTTTCCCCTGTGTATGCCTATTGTCCTTAAATGATTATTTCAAACGTGCCCTTTAACTCTCAAAAGTGTCCTGATTTTCTGTCAAATTATGCAGCCACTCAATTCCTAAGAGATCTTTCAACTTGGCTTAGACCCCAATTTCATGGCTTGGGGCAAGCAAGCTGAAGCCCTCCCCGGGATTTCCCAGAAATCCGTGCGTTCCTGAGGTTCACTCCCGCTTGCTTCTTTGTGCCTCCCTGAATTTTTTTTTTCTCTCCTACCAACCTGGATACAAAATTCAGCTTTCATTGCGTGACTCAAAATCTCCACTAATGTAGATCTTATAAGCCTTTTGATATACTTTATTTAAATTTTGAGAGAGTGCTGGGAATAGCCACATTGTGGTTTATAAGCCCCTCCCAGTTGATGTTTCTGGTCCTCTCCCACTTCCTGGGCCTCAACCTCCCTATCTCTCCTCCTCAGCTCAGGAGCAATAAACACATTCCTGTCTGCCCCCTACAGAGCCTTGCTGTTCATATCAAGCCCCTAGAGGCCTCAGCTCATATCCTAAGTACTTGCCAAGAAAGTTTTCTAAATAACTTGTTCTTCCTGAAAGAAGCCTGGTGAATTCATTTTTCATCATGTAATTAAATCTAACTACCTAAATACATTTGATTTCATTGTACTTATCTTGGTTGTCACTGGCATGTGGACAAGAGTAAACTTTGGCAGAAAATATGGGAGAAAAGAAGAAGTGATTAAAACTTAAAAGAAAAAAAAGCATGGTACAGGAAAAAGAAGAGGAGAGGGAAAGAGAAAGAGGGAGGAAAGGAAGGAGAAAAGGAGGGAGGGAGGGAGAGGAGGAGGGAGGGAGAGAAGGAGGGAAGGAGGGAAAGCAGGAGGAAGAGACCCTTTGTTCTGCGGTTTAAGATGTTATCCTCCTGAACAGTGATTTTAAAACTTTTCTGTGAGTAGGTGTTCCTGGGAGTGTTTGTTGAAAGTTTAGATTTACAGAATCTCACACTCAAAGACCTCGACCTGGTAAGGCTGACAAAAACCATGCTTTGAAAACTCTTCTGGGACACGCCTAAGCTTAAGGGAGATAGCAAGGTTATATGAAACTAAACACAGCTAAATCAGAGAGGATCACAATTATTTTTTCTTTCACCAATTTATTTGAACTCAACAGAGATCATCCTGTCAGGCTTGATACCTCCTTTTAGCCTTAGAATATGAAGTCATCTTGAGTGACAAAAGTATAGAACACAAGCATTGGAATATCAAGGTCGTTTTCAAATCTGACCTTAGTTTAAACAATGTACATATTAGCCTTATCCAGTATCTTTGTAAACAGACACAAAGCCAGATCATCCAGGAGAGCATTGGCCAAATTACTGGGTTGTTTACTGAGCTTCTTTGAAAGAGCGTGTCAGGGAAATATTAAATAGTACATGGAAAGTACCTAGTATTTTGCCTGAAATCAAGTATTATTGTATTGGAAAGGACAATGATTTTTCTGATGGAGACAGCGAATGACAAGCTTCTCAGCAGATGATGTCCAATGTATTTAAACGATATCCTGATTATGAGGAGTGTCCCTAGTCTAAGTGGTTGACACTGTCAAAGTTGACATTAGCTGGTTTCGAAGGAGCCATCACAAAGGCTTTAAGTGACCCTTGCTCTACTTTCATTCCCTCTGCAGTTGTCATCCAAGCAATTGTCCCCTGCTCCTTCATGCCCATGCTATCCCTGGCTCCCTCCCTCCTTCATTGCAGAGCTGCAATGGGGCAGACAACACAGGTGATCAGAGCTCACCAGTCAAATACGAGGAACAGAAGACCATACCCATAAAACTCAAAGACCTAACACATGGGCATCAGAATACAACTGAGAAAAGAAACCCCACAGTAAAGAGGCTGTATGAAATTAGTCCAGTGTGCATTGTGAATGTCTTGGAAAACCTTCTTGAAATTGACACTTCCTGGTCTGCCATCTTGCTGTCTGATTCTCACCATACCCCCAATGCCATGTCTAGCTCATAAACTCTGCTTTCTTGGTTTTCCCGTCTTGGCTTTCTACTTAGAGCTGGCTTCTGTGCTACATTCTTCTATATATCTGCCCATAAAGGGGGAAAATCTGTACCCCTCAGCCAGATAACTAAATTCTCTTTTAAGGAAAATCCAAAGACTCCCAATAGCATTGTGATAAGTCTTCTGTTGATGTGTTTTTGTCTCCACACCTCCTTCAAGGCTCCTACAGTTTTGTTACCTTCATTCTCCAGGAAATAGAGAGCCTCATAAGACCTCCCTGGGGTCCTTAAGCAGATCCCCTCTCTCAGTTATCACAAGTATGAGAGATCACCAACTCTCGTCATTTTAAAATAATCAAGTCAGGTGTTGTTCTTCATGCAAAAGAGAGGTTGAATGTCTTATCTGGGGCCAACCAGTGACTTTGTGTGAGATCAGATCTGGATGAACAACAGTTCTATAAAGGACCCGTACAAAGGTCAGCTCTCCCTGTATTCACTTCTAGTCTCCTGGTACTAAAAACAAGTTTGAGCAGGATCTATTTCACAGGACCTTGCTCACTCAGAGGCCACTGGGCAGATGACTTCATCATCTTGCATGTAGATATTAAATTTCAAAATCCCTAAGCAATCATATGGGAATACTTATTTTGAGTCTCATAATTCATTGCACATACATTCATAATCACAAAGAGAAATTTCAAAAAACCACTTTTTGGTGTGAACTGAGCTTGGTATGTTTTGAGGACTATCTGATTCACAAGAGTTACTTAAAATAGATGAATGCAAAATGATTTACCCTCCAGAGGGATTTTCATACTGGCTTGCTATATAGCTGTTTGATAAATTGGACTTGCATTAGCATTTTTGGGGTCATATTGAGAGGGCTCAAAATATACTTATCCTCATGACATGGGCCCTCCCCTTGACCAGGAGTGTGAAAAAATGCACCCACAGCCTCCATCATAATGTTTAACTTGCCTTGGGATCTTTCCCTCAATACTGGGGATAGTCTAACGTGACATATCTGCAATTAAAGGGTGATGTCAGTTGACACCATGCCACAGAGACCAGTTAAACATTGTTCCTTAGAAAATAAGAGCAGGATTCAATCCTAAAAAACTTTGGTAGTAGTCCAGAGACTGAGTCATTTGGCGCACTCGGAGCGTCTCAGCTAGCTGGAACACGTCGAGAAGCACAAGCTCCCTTCACACCATGGAAGCAGGAAAGCAAGAAGTAGGAAAATGAAATTTCAAAATAACATACTGTTCTAGGTATCTACTATTTCCCTCACAATTCAGGTCTAATCTTATTCATGGGTATTAACCCTGACTGCAGTTCACCACCTCTCCTGGGTGGAAAAAGTGAAGAGCTGCACTTGTATATTCTTTCCATATTCAACACAATGTTAGGTGCTTGCATTTTTTTCCCTTCTTTGCTTCTTGCAAAAGAGCTGGGAATTGAAAGATTAAATCTACTTTGATTTATGGGCACCTCCCATTTTGATGGGAATACTTGGAATGAACTATATACTTGTAAAATAAATGACTTAATGGAAACTTAAAAGTGTACCCAAGTGACTCTGTGCTCATGTTTGCTGGATTGAAATTTCATGCAAAAATAAAGATATCTAGTGTGGAAGAGAGATACTATGGCTACCCCTCTAGGGGGAGAATGCAGTTAACTTCCTGCAGGAGTTTTTTTATGGCTGATGTAGCGAATTACCAAAAACTTGGTGTCTTCAAACAACAGATTTATCATCTTAGAGTTCTGAAGGTCAGAATTTTAATATGGGTCTCACTAAAATCAAAGTGTCAGCAGGACTACATTCCTTTGAAGGCTCTCAGGATAACCCATTTCTTGCCTTTTTCAGCTTCTAGAGTCTACCTGGATTCCTGGGCTCATGGCCCCTTCCTCCATCTTCAAACCAGCAATGGTGAGTTGAGTCTTTTTCACATCACATCTCTCTGTGATCATCTTCTGCCCTCTCCTCCACTTTTAAAAACCTTTGTCGTTAGATTGGACCTGCCTGAATAATCCAGGATAATCTTCCTATTTTAAATTGAGTAGATTAACAACCTTAATTTCATCTGCCATCTTAATTCTTTGCCAAGGAAAGTAACATAGTCACAGGTTCTAAAGATTAGGGCATGGAAATCTTGGAAAAAGGGCACCATTTTGCCTACTGTGATTTCCAGCTTATCCTATGAAGTAAATCATACCACGTAAATTCCAAATGCAAAGGAGTTCTTTTCCATCTGTTTTTCTACAAAGAAAAACAACTCAAATTGGCTTCATACAACAATTACATGAGTAAACTTCCAGTTATAAATTTATAGTAGAAAGAGAAAGGTGTTTTCTGATAATGCATTTTGGTTAAGAGCCAAAGAGTCTTCACTAAACATTTGCTGAAAATACTGCTATAAACAATGACTATTAAAGTTAAATAGTCATCAAGTTAAGTAAAATTCAATTTAACTTAAATATTTATTAGGAGTGAAAGCCAACATAAATGTTGAAAACTCAAATCCTTATTTCTCAACTGCCTCCTCATTTTTCCACAATGTATTTCTGGCTGTTCAGAGGTAATTTCCTAGGTTTTATTAACCTGTAACAGAAGGAGTTTACAGCTGAATCCATGCCACAGAAAAACTCATTTGCAACCTGATGTCGCAGCATCCAGGGCCAAAGGGATTGAAAGAAAAAAAAAAAGCATGAACTCAGAAAACCTAGTTGCCTGGAAGCTGCAACAGGACTAGAAAAAGAGGGTCACCCCAAGAAATGTAGGTAACCTGATCCATTAGCAACATGTCAGCTTTTCTTTGCTAAAAATTTCCAGATAAATACAGTATACATTTTAAAAAATTATTAAGTGACTAATTTATGCCTAGCATGGTTTCAGCTACTGAGAATATGGTCATGCTGTGAACAAGGAAGACCAGGTTTCTCCCTTTGTGGGGTTTATATTCTTGTAGAAGGTGTTAGACAACAGAAATGTAAATGATGAAAATAATAAAACAATTTAATTGTGAGTTTTAACAGCTAAGTCTGTCTCTGTCTCTGTCTCTCTCTCACACACACACACACGCTACTAAACCCATGACACAAATCGAATCATTAAGGAGAATTTCATACAGGACTATTTATGAAGGTATGAGTAGGTTCACAGTGGACAAAGGAAGGGTGGTGCAGTACCCCAGAGCTAGCAATTGCAGGGAGCTGTTACCAGAACCAGGCTTGAAGGAAAGGACCACCCGATTCAAACCCAAACTTCAGAAGCAGCGCGTCCTTAATCCATGGCAGCCCAGGAGGAAGGGAACTGGGGACGTCATTATTCTGATTCATACTCCTGTTGCCTGACTGCCCTCCCCCAGCTAAATCCAGCTGGAAGCCTGAGACTCAGGGAACCCACTACTGCAGTCCATAAGGATCAGCCTCCCTTGGCACAGAAGAGGATGGGGAAAGGTGGAGACTGTATAGCTAGATGAGCAAACCAAAAACTTCCAGCACGTACTGGTATGTGGAGATGCATTGGAGTAACAAAATGGTGTCTGGTTGGGTATGGGATGGTGCACTGAGATTATTTAGGCAGAGTTCAAGAAAGATTTCTTTTAGAGGGTGACATTTGAGCTGTGTCCACAAAACAAGAAGAGGCCACCAAGGTACAATAGTATGGGCAAAAAGGACCAAGTGCAAATGCAAAGGACCTAAGGGAGGAATGAACTTGGTGTGTTGAGAAGGGAAAAAAGTTCAGTATGGGTGTAACCTAGTCAGGTAGGAAGCAAATTGTAGATGAAGTCAAAGAGATAGGTGGCAGCTATGTCAAAAAAAAAAAAAAAAGGCTTGTCTTAGGTTGGGTCTCGCCGTAAGAAAACCACAAGATGAAGGTTTGAGTACAAACAGCTATTTGGGAGGGCACAATAAGGTGAGTGGGAAGTGAGAGAGGGAGGGGAAAGATTCCAATTAAGGGTGTGTTATTGACCTGGCTACCATATGGGGCTCAATCCCACGGGGACTGTCCATGGGGCTGTACACAGCACATTGCACACTGCTTCTTCCGGAGAGAAGTGGGCTTCTTACTCCTCCACCCATCTTAGGCTCCTTAAGGAGCCTATGATTAAATTTATTTATACTTCCTGGCTCTTCTGAAGAAGGCACAATCCCCAGGTGAGGAGTTGCAGGTGTTTGCAGTGGGATGCTGCTGGGCAGGTGTGATCTGGAAGGGTAAGTGCTGGATGACAAGGGTCGGGCACCCTCAGAGTCTGTTAAATGTCTGAAAGTCATTTGGACTTTTTCTAACTGTGATGGAAAGCCATCAGAGGTGATGAATTATTCACATTTGCTCTAACTGGGCTGAATCATTAGAGTATAGGGGTATGAATGGGTTACTTTTATTATTATTGAGATATAACTCACATACCATAAAATGTACACTTAAAGTGTACAATTCAGTGCATTTTACTATATTCATAGAATCATGTAACCATCATCACTATGTAATTGCACTACGTTTTCGTCACCCCCAAAAGGAACCCCATACCCATTAAGTCATTCTTAAATGGTCATTTGGGGAAGATGGTTAATGATGGTCTCAGTGTCCATAAAGGAAATATTGGGATAGAGAAAAGAGTATTGGCTCCTGAGTCAAACACCCGCAGCTTTGATTACTGTACCTCTTTCCGGCCCTGTATCTATAGCATGTTGCTTCCTTCCCTGACCTCGGTGTTCTTATATATAAAATGGAGGTAGTAGTGTCTCGGTGTTACAGTTTTTCTGACAATTGCAAGCACTCTTGTGAATAAGAGTGCCTGCCCCATAGTCAGCTCTGACGCACTTTAGATGCTATAATCATCACATGTTATATACAAATTGGGTTGGGGATGTTTGCTTCAGATAGGAAAGACAGTCCCACGAGAGTGTAAAGTCCTATGTTTGGGAAGAATGTAAGACTTAGAAACAAAAGAGTAATAATAAGTTATAAGGGAAGTTTTGGTGAGTTGAGGCAGGAAGTAAAACTTCCTGAGAAGGGCTGGTTTGGGGTGCTGTTTGGAGTGTAGTCTTCCAGTCAAGAAATACAGAGATAGAGTGACAGATAGCAGCAACCCCAGGCAATATGGAACTTGCACACCCGAGACCAGAAGTTGCTGGTGACCCATGGAAAATGACCTAGCTCTGTCACAGACAAGGTGAGCTCAGAAAAAGTGCTCTGGCCAGGGTGATGGGGAAATGGACTGATATTAGGAAGAGGTATTAGGTCACTCAGGGAGCCAGGGTGGGGCAGGGCGTGACTCCGGAGGGAGCTAAACTCAGTAGCTGGGCTGTTTACCTATAATTTATAGGCCCGCATGTATCCCCTTCCATGAGTCTAAATACGTGGCTTGGCCAAGGGTGGTGTTGCAAATGAACTGACACTGAAGAGGGGGAAGGATACAGAACAACGTGGTAAAAGGGGTGACGTCTTCTCCCCAGCACTTTAAAAGCAAACACAAAACTCTATCCCCAAGTCAAGGAGCAAATACTATCAGTTTTTCTCAGATGCTCTGAGAATATTGTAATTACATCAAGCTCCCATACCTCTGACTACCACAAATAATCAATGACACTTATTTATAGAGTCCGTACCAACTTTATCATGCCCTGCCCACCATTCTGGGAGCTTGTACAATAAATGATTCATACTTATGAAGGGTACTCCATTTGGCACATGGGAAAACTAAGCACAGAAGTCTAATAAGTTGTCCAAATTCTAAATAGAGCTGGGATTTGAACCCTCGAAGTGTAACTCCACAGCCTGCACTCTTTGACACCAATGAAATATCGAGATGGGAGTATTTATCTAAGAAGTCACAACACAACAAGGTGGACGGTGCCAAATTACCCATTTTTACAGAGACGCCAAGATGTTAGACTCTCATGCACTCACATTTTCTTCTTCCTCCTCCTCTTCTTCTTCTCCTTCTCCTCCTCCTCCTTCCTCCTTTCTCCTTCCTCCTCCTCCCCCCTCTTCTCTCTCTTCTCCCTCTTCCGTCTTCTCCTTCTCCTTCTTCTTCTTCTTCTTCTTCTCTTCCTTTCTTTCTGGTTAATTCCTTCAGTGTCCTAAGTACATAATATAATATAATTGAACAACAGAAATAGAACCTAGACCCTGGAATGTGGGCAGTAATAAAAACACCGAAATCAACCATCCGCCCTTCCATCAGGGCCTCACTGGCTCCTCCTGGTGCATTCTGGAGCCTACAAACCAAATTGGGAAACCATTCACTTCTCAAGGCTGAAGCTCACCCCTTAAGAAAGAACTCAAAGAAGAGACACAGGAGTAGAGATGTTGAGCAAACATTCAACAACCCTGCTTTGAATGCTCCATATCCCCTAGCTGGAAGCTTTGCAACATTATACCAGTTCTGAGGCAAGCGGAGACAGTGAACATGTACCCCTGAGGATCTGGGGACATCACCACTAACTGCCATAATTTTGGCAGTTTCATCACATAATCTGACAGTCCCTGTTTCAACTTCTAAATCTTGCAGGTTTTGCATTCATCTTCATAATGTGGCTATAAAGTTATTGCTTAACGGTGAAGGTGCAGCTGGGCGTGGTGGCTCACACCTGTAATCCAAGCACTTTGGTAGGCTGAGGCGGGTGGGGCACCTGAGGTTGGGAGTTTGAGACCAGCCTGACCAACATGGAGAAACCCTGTCTCTACTAAAAATAGAAAATTAGACAGGCATGGTGGCACATGCCTGTAATCCCAACTACTTGGGAGGCTGAGGCAGGAGATTCACTTGAATCTGGGAGGCCGAGGTTACAGTGAGCCAAGATCATGCCACTGCACTCCAGCCTGGGTGACAGAGCAAGACTCCATCTCAAAAAAAAAAAAAAAAAAAAAAAAAAAACCAGTGGAGGTGCGTTTCTCCAAATGGCCTGGGATTGGGTTGTGGCTCCATCAATTTCAGGTTGAATAGATATGAAATTTAATTTCTCTATGCCTCAATTTTTTCCTCTCTATTAAATTATAGAGATGTTATAATGTTGTTGTGAGAAAAAAGTTAACAAATACCTGAACCCCACTAAGATCAAGGTCTGATGTATAGTAAGCATTCAGTACATGTTGTCCTTTATGTATTTACCCAAGAAATAGTAAATAAATGTTCATATAGACTTGATACTGTCCTGGGTTTTGGAGAGACTGCAATTTTAAAAAATTGAAACAGTTAAAGAAAAAGAGTCCCTGTCTTCCTGGAGCTTACAGTCTAGTGGTAAGAGATTATAATAATCTCCGATCTCATGAACAATTTAACAGAATGATGGTGTTTTATATTTTTACTAATAAAGCAGCTGGCCTCTACCCTCTAACTTCTCAATCTTCTTTGAAGATTGATAATGTAGAAGGATGCCCAAGTTTTGTTTCCTGCATTCCCATACTTGCTTGCTGTCTGCCTCCTTTTAAGGAGCTGGGGTGCTAGGGGACTTCGGTGAAGCACAGAATCTCTACTAAGTGCCTCAAGAGCAGGATCACGGGACCTAGAATCAGACTGCAGGGCTTCAAATCCTCACTCTGCACTTACCAGCTATGGGACCTCAAGCAAGAATCTTGACCTCTCAGTTTCCTCATTTGTAAAATGGAGACAATAATAATAATACTAATAATACCTATTATATATCCGAAGGTTGCTTTGATTACCAGTATTAATTCATTCTGCAATCACCAACATGATTGCAAAATGAACCAATGTATGTAAAGTGCTTAGAAAAAGTTTTGGCATAAAACCAGTTCTCAATGTGTATTTGCTTCTACCATTTTAATTATTATTGTTTTTATTATATATCATTATAATTATCTTTATATATTCAATGCTAACCATGAAGTATGTGCTTAATAAATCTTTATTGAACTAAATAGGAGATGGTGCCTGGCATGGAGATACTCATGGTCTAGTGAGAAGAAAGACATGAGGATAACATACAAACATCCAAAGCAAGCTGATGAGTGCTAAGGGTGGCCTAAGAGCCAGCCAAGGCCAAGCGCACTGGTGGCACGATTTGCCTTCCCTCCCCACAGTTCCTGCTTTGTCATATGTGGAGAAACCAGAACTTGTGAAAGTCTCCTTCCCAATTCAAGGAAGAGTCAATCTTCCCACATCAGGGAAGATGATGTGGGAAGATGAGTTATTTGTTTTGTTTTGTTTTGTTTTGTTGAGATGGAGTTTTGCTCTTGTTGCCCAGACTGGAGTGCAATGGCACGACCTCAGCTCACTGCAACCTCCTCCTCTTGGGGTCAAGTGATTCTCCTGTCTCAGCCTCCTGAGTAGATGGGATTACAGGTGTCCGCCTCCACACCTGGCTAACTTTTGTTTTTTTTTTAGTAGAGATGGGGTTTCACCACATTGGCCAGGCTGGTCTCAAACTCCTGACCTCAGGTGATCTGCCCTCCTCGGCCTCCCAAAGTGCTGGGATTACAAGCATGAGCCATCACTCCTGGCCAGAAGATGAGTTATTGTTTCAACTTATGTTATAAAGTGTGATAAATTTTTTATTATGTATTATATAAATTGTGATATTATTTAACAAATTGTGATGAATTTCATATAACATAAAATTTACCGTTTCAGACAGTTTAAAGCATACAGTGAAGTGGTTTTTAGTATATTTTTGATGTTATACAATCATCACTACTAATTTCAGGACATTTCCATCCCCCAAAAAGGAATTACTTACTTCGCAATTACTTCTTCCCCATCATCCACTGGCTACTACTATACTATTTTATGTCTTCCTGGATTCATCTGTTCTAGACACTTAATATAAATAGATTTATACAATTTTTGGCCTTGTGCATTTGGCTTTTTTCACTTAGTAAAATGCTTTTAAGATTCATCCATGTTGTACTATGCATCAGTGCTTCATTCCTTTTTATGACTGGATAATATTCCATTGTATGGGTAGTCCACATTTGGTTTACCCATTCATTGATTGGTAGACATTTGGGATTTTTTCCATTTGTTTGGTATTATGAATAATGCTGCCATGGCATTTGTCTACTAGTGTTATATGGATATATGTTTTTATTCTTTTGGGTATTTATTTAGATGTGATATTGCTTAGTCATGTGGTAACCCCATCTTTAGGTTTTTGAGGAAGTGACAAAATTTTTCACAGTGGCCGCTATATTTTAAGTTCCTGTCAACAATGAATGAGGGCTCCAGTTTATCCACATTCTCACCAATACTAGTTATATTTCTTTTTTCTTTTTAATTATAGCTATCCTAAAGAATGTATACTGATATGACATTATAGTTTTCATTTGCATTTCCCTGATGATTGATGATGTTAATCATTTTTTATGTGCATTTTAGCCGTCGGTATACTTTCTTTAGAGAAATTCCTGCTCAAATCCAAGTCCATTGCATGTATTTTAATTAGATTGTCATTTTATTGCTGAGTTGTAAGTGTCCATCATAGATTCTGGATTCTAGACCCTTATCAGATGTATGGTTTGAAAATATATATATTTCCTTCCATCTGTGGGTTATCTTTTTTACTTTCTTGATACTATCCTTTGATGCACAAAGTTTTTAATTTTGTTAAAGTACAATTTATATATTTTTTCTTTTGTTGTTTGTGCTTTTGGTGTCATATTTAAGAAACAATAAAATAACCCAAGGTCATAAAGATTTATATCTATGTCTCCTTCTAAGAATACTATGACTTCAGTTCTTATATTTAAGTCTTTGATCCATTTTCAGGTTCTTTGTATAAGGTGTGAGGTAGAGGGTTCAAATTTATTCTTTTGTCTGTGCATATCAAGTTGTTCCAGTACCATTTGTTGAAAAGACTATTCTTTCCCCATTGAACGGTCTCAGTTACCTTGTTGAAAATCAATTGATCAGGGATATTTAGGTTTGTTTCTGTATTCTTATTTCTATTCTGTTGATCTATATGTCTATCTCTTTGCTAGTACCACAAATTTTGATTAATGTAGCTTTGTGTTACATGATAATATTAAAAGTGTGAGTCCTTCAACTTTGTTATTCGTCTGGACTTTGGTTATTCAGGGTTCCTTGCATTCCCATATGAATTTTAGGATCAACTAGCCCATTTGTGCAAACAAAAAAAAAGCAGTTATAGTTTTGATAGCAGTTGTACTAAGTCTATAGATTAATTGGGTACTAATGTCATTTTAACAATATTTTCTAGTTTTCCAGTTCACTAATATGAGATGTGTTTCTATTTATTTAGGTCGTCTTTGATTGCTTTCAAAAGTGTGTTGTAGTTTTCGGTGCATAAGTCTTGTACTTTCTTGGTTAAATTTATTACCAAGTGTTTTATTCTTTTCGATGGTATTGTAAATGTAATTGTTTTTTAAATTGTGTTTTTGTATTGTTCATTGCTGGTGTACAGAAGTAGAGCTGATTTTTATATTAATCTTGTATCCTACAACTTTCCTAAACTTGTTTATTAGCTCTAATAGTATTTTTTATAGATTCTTCAGGATTTTCTCTACATAAAATCATGTCTTCTGCTAACAGAGATAGTTTTGCTTCTCATTTCAATCTGGGTGCTTATTCCTTTTTCTTACCTGACTGCTTTGACTGGAACTTCCAGTATAATATTGAATAGAAGTGGAGAAAACAGACATCCGTATACTGTTTCTTATAAATAAAATGTCCAGTCTTTCACTGTTAAGTATGACTTTAGTTGTGTTTTTTTTTTAAATAGAAGCTCTTTATCAGATTGAGGAAGTTCCCTTCTATTCCTAGTTTATTGTGTGTTTTCAACATGAAAGGTGACAGATCGTGTCTGATTCTTTTTCTGCATCTATTGATATGATCCTGTGGCTTTCTCTCCCTTTATTCTATAAATATAATATATTACATCAATTGATTTTTTAACAAACCTTGCATTCCTTGGATAAACTGCACTTGGTAATGATGTATAATTCTTTAAATATGCTGGTGGAGTTGGTTTGCTAGTATTTTGTTGGGAATTTTTGTGCTGGTGTTCACAGGGGATATTGATCTATAATTTTCTTTTATTGTGATTCTTTGTCTGACTTTGGTACCAAGGTAATACTGGCCTCAGAAAAAGTTCAGAAGTGTTCCCTCTTTTTCTATTTTTTGTAGGGTTTGAGAAGAATTGATGTTATATTTTTTAAATGTTTGGTAAAATTTACCATAAAGCCACGTGATCCTCAGCTTTTCTTTTTTAGAAATGTTTGTTGGATTGTTGGTTGGTTTTAATTATTGACTTAATATATTTACTTGTTATAGGCCTATTCCGATTTTGTATTTCTTCTTTAGTCGGTTTTGATAGTTTGCATGTTTCTAGAAATTTGTTATATCCAAGTTATCTAACTTGTTGGTATACAACTGTTCATAATATTCTCTTTTAATTCTTTTTATTTCTGTAAGGTTGCTAATGATGTCCCCACTTTCATTTATATTTTAGTCATTTGGATCTTCCCTTTTTGCTTGGCTAGTCTAGCTAAAATATGCCAATTTTACTGATCTTTTCAAAGAACCATCTTTTTGTGTCATTGATCTGGGTTTATTTTTGAAGGGAGGTTTTCACTTTATAATATCTGCTTGCAATTTGAGGAAGATTATATTGGTTTCTGCAATCACAAATGTACTGTTCTCTAAGGTGCAGTGTTTAAAAAGTGATGTCTCTGTATTTGATGAATGGACTAATACATGTACTGACTTACAGAGAAAATTTTCCCCCTTTTGGTTAAATGATGTTGGCTACATTCTGACAGATGAAGCCTTGAGCAGGTAATAAGGAGAAATTATTGCTAAGGACACTGAAATGTGTTACAGTCATTTTAGTGCTTATATTTTCTGCCAAAGATAAGTTAAACCAAATATAAATCTGCAAATGTAAACAATTCCTTTATGTCATCTTATTCTCAAATTCTTCCTCAATTTTTTATTTTTTATTTTTAGTTTTATTTTTTGAGATGGAGTCTCGCTCTCTCACCCAGACTGGAGTACAGTGGCATGATCTCAGCTCACTTCAATCTCCACCTCCCGGGTTCAAGCGATTCTCCTGCCTCAGCCTCCTGAGTAGCTGGGATTACAGGTGCCTGCCACCAAGCCTGGCTAATTTTTGTATTTCTAGTAGAGACGGGGTTTCACCATGTTGATCAGACTGGTCTTGAACTCCTGACCTTGTGATCTGCCCTCCTCGGCCTCCCAAAGTGCTGAGATTACAGGTGTGAGCCACCGCGCCTGGCCAATATTTTGTTCTCTAGGTACAGCACTACCTTTTTTTTCTTTTTTTCTTTTTTTTGTTTTTTAACAGAAGGCCCATTTCATCTTATCCCACAAACCCATAGAAATCTCCCTTTGGGAGGTAAAACCAGAAAAGAAGTCCTGACAAACAGCTACATGGCCTTCCCTTTTCCAGATCTGAAACTTTATACAGCCTGTCTCCTCTGCCTCATGACCTGATCTATATCTAGCAAATTCCTATCCATTTTCTTACATCTTTCAGAATAGAGAAGGGTCAAGAATGCTGGACTTGTTTTTGCCAGAACAATCTTTATGAAGAGCATAAAGCAGGTGGACCTTGATCTACTAATTGCAGAAAAGCAAATACATGGTCTTGTGCATGAGGCAGGTCAGTCATGCATGAGTGATGGTCTGGGCAAAGGGTTAGTGACAGGAAAAGCTGAACTGAGAACAAGACATCACAGGATAGCTCAAGATCTGAATATAAAGTCTAAAATGACCTTCACCTCCCTGCCAGATACACACACATGGGTGCACGAACACGTGCCATACACAAGTACACATACAGACCACGAAGGCCTTCCTTTCAGTCACACAAAAACATATGACTACCTGTGATCTGAAACCACTTTCTTTTGCATTTGTCTCCAAAGGAAATGGAAATGAAAGCAAAATGGAAGGACGTGAGGTCCTTATCCTTGGAGATCCTATGGAGTCTCCACAGACATTCCTTGAAGAAATCAGGTATGATGGTTGCTAATGCAGAGCCTGGCGTTTAGCAAAAGTGAGTCCTACATTTCGTGAGCTGGATTATGTGTGTGTGTGTTAGTTTGTCTACATAAACAACCACCAGCAATTCCTCCCATTCCTGTATGCTCATGCCACTACTTCTATCAAGAATAGGGGTCTCCTTGTCTTGAATCAAAGCTGTTCCTGTGATTGTTTTGACCAACACAGTGCATGTGTTGAAGTGATACTGTTTCTTGGGAAGCCTGAAAGTTTTCACGTTTGCCTTTTGGAATCCAGCTCTTATTGAAAGAAGCTGGATAGACTACTTAAAAAAAAGAGAGAAACAATGTGGAGAGAAAAAACTCATTTGCTTACTTTTATAAGATCTTAGGTGGTTTGATTTCTTAAAAACATGGCTTTCAATTTGAAATAAAAGTAAAATAGCTGCGTCTGTTAAGTGCTAGATAGGGGTGCAACTGCACACTGGTCTGTGAAGTCATTTATGCATAGCCTAGACACAGCTTCCAGAAATAGGCTTTCAAGACTTGGTTCAAGGTGCCCTTAAATATGTCTTTGTTTTCAGGATGATGAACATAATGTTTCTTAGAGAAGCAGAAAGTCGACACTTGGGTCACATGTTCATCTCTTCTAGTCTTGAATACTTCTTGTATGGGGAGCTCATCAGCTTCCAAAGCAGAAGTTCTACGTAGAGCCTACTCAAATGTAGAGTGAAGTTCCAACAGAATTCCAGCAGAGCCACAAAATCAATCCATGTCTCATGCACATTCCATTCTCTGTTCACACTAATCACTCCAAAGGAGAATTAAGGGACTAGGCAAAACTCGTTAACTTTCTCAGGTCGCTTGGGTAAATGTCAAATGACTGTGAAAATGGGACTCTAGTGAAGGAGAGAATGGGGCTCTCTAGAGTCTGACTCATTCCAGCTAAGAAGGTTGGGACTTTTGAGGAGGATCCAGGTTCCTTGACTTATTTATCCAGATTTATTCCATTCTTACTCATCCATTTGCTCATTGCATAAACATATATCTATTATTGATCAAGTGCATGCATTGGGAAGTATCTTTAAATACATTAATGCTCATCTTCAAAACACTCTACAGAGTAAGTATTTTTATCCCTTTTACAGTAGATTCAGAGAAGGACTTTGCAACAGTCACACATTTAGCCATGGCCAGAGTCAAAAATCTTACAAGGTCTTTGTATTTCAAAGCTCATGTTGACTCTGTTACCCTTGTGTTACCCAACTGACATTAGACTGAAACATCTAGTTTCACCTATATTATAATTTGCTTATTTAAAAAAAATTACTCAATCTTTATAAATAAATTTATTTTAATAAACTCTACATGGTTAGCAAGAGAAAAATCATACATTGTTTTAAATATCATAGCAATATTACTGACCACAAATGGAAAGGAGCAATGAAAATGAAGCTGAATTGTTGGGTTTTGGTTAGATAAGAGGCATTTTCAAGGGCTTGAGCCAAAAGTTTGTTCTCACTGTTATAAAGGGAAACTAGCAAGTGGTACCCAGAGGTATTAGAAACATATTGACACACAGCTGAGACTTTTCCCCCCTATTATTTAAATGAGGAAGAATAAAAGAGAATTCAAAGGGCAATGAGTTCTCAACAGGCGTTAGCGACCTTCCTTTTGTGCACCTTCTAAAACCACCCCCATATCACTGTCAAAGAACTGCGGCTGTGTACGGTGTTTCTTCTCTCAAGAGTGCCTTGAGAGATCTTGAAGAGACAGACAAAATCCAGACAGATGCCATGCAGTATGAAAAGTATAATGTCATCATGCTCTACAAACTTTTTGATCACGAACTCTTGTAATAAATTTTTGAACCTATACTCTCTACATACATTTATAGTCCCCCTTTTAAAATGAATATATGTGCAATGGCATGCCAGTATTTTATGCATCTTGTAAAGCGAACAAAAGTATAATTTTTTTACAATAATTTTTTTTTCCAAATTACTCAAAAGAAGGGCATGAGTTGTCCCATTTGGGAGACTATGGGTTAAGGTGGAAAGTGCAGGGAACACAAATAGAAGGCACCCAGCTCACCAAAAAAGATGAAATGGAGGCTCAGACAAGGCTCTCTGATGGGGGGTTCACATGAAATGATCCTGGTGTCAGCAACGTAGACAATTCAGAATAGAAGGGGCCAACCCAAGTGGGCATCCATACACATATACACATGCCGCAAATGAGGGAGTAGGGAAATGAAATGGTAGAAAAAGGGGAGGAAAGAAAGCAGAATCAGTTCCCGAACGGCTTTGCAAACTGAGCTGAGCCAAGAGGCAATGGGGAAACATTGAAGGATTTTAGCAGGGAGCAATCCAAGTTCCAGAATGTCTTTCCTCCATTCTCAAAAACTCACACATGGGTGCACAAAGCCACCCTCACCTTTACACAAACAAGGAAAAGAACTGCCTGCCTACCAAATGATTAAATTCACAGCAGTCATTTCTGCAGTCATTCAGCACACATTTATTAAGTGCCTACTATGTGCTATTTGTAGTGGGTAGTCAGAAGCGAACAAAACATCAAAGAGCTTTCAGTCATGTGGGGAAGATAGACTAAAAGCAAGTAAATAATCAAATTCATTCATAATCAAATTGCAGAAAGAAATAATGTGACTATGAGAGAATGGGAATAGCAATTGGCAGTATCCTGAGGTGAATGAAAGGATATTCATTGAAATCCTTTCATCAGATTGAAGCAGTATCCTGAGGTGGGCTTCTCAAGCAAGGCCTCTGGGTAGGAGACGGGTAAGCCAAGATATGAATGAATTAAAATAACCAGTCTGTAAAGGGGTTGGGGAGGAGTTGTCCAGGCTCTAGGAATGTTTTAGATGGAAGAGACCATGAATATACAAAATCTTTGCATAGGTGGGGAAACAAAGAAGCCTGGAAAGCTGAATTAGAGTGAGGGAGGATGACATCACAGATGGTTTTATAAGATGGGCAGAGACTTGATGCCCAGGAAGCAATGGGAAGGCAATGAAGGTGATTGACCGGGAGGAGTGAGTCTTGCATTACATTTTGACTTTAAAAAATGTTTTTAAAGAGATGGGGTCTTTCTATGTTGCCCAGGCTGGCCTTGAACTTCTGAGTTCAAGGGATTGTCCTGCCTTAACCTCCCTAGTAACTGGGACGACAGGTGTGCACCAACACTGTGCCCAGCTCACATTACATTTTGAATAGCTCCATCTGGCTGCCGGGAGGCCTGGTGATTTTTGTTGCTGGTCTTCTTCAGGGGAGCTTGCTTGGCAAAAGGTGGTAGTCATAAATGAAGAGACAAGTAGACATTTGAGTAATAATATGGACAGAACTTGGTGATTGTAAGATTGAAAAGAGTAGAATTTGGCAAAAGATGCAGAACTCAAGCACATGATGTCCAGAGAGCCCAACTGCATAAAACAAGGAGAGCCTCAGCCTCCAGACAGCATGGGGTCAGGACTGTTTCATGTCACAGCAACAGGGCATCTCACTGCTTCTGGAAGGAGACAAATCTCTCAGAGGATCCGGGGTGTCCTCAAGTCCAAACTCAAAGGGTGGCTGGTTACATTTTTCTTTGTCTCCAAAAACTTATGCATGCTTGATGCTGCTTTTCAAAACAACACTGAAGAATTAAAAATTATAATGAAATCTGGAAATGTGGTACTGATCAGGGGTGTTTTCTTCCTTCATCACTGGGCTCTGGAGTGACTCAGAGAGAGCTCAATGCAGGCATGAATTATCTTTTCCATCAACACTATCGCCCATAAGGAAGCCACATCTGCAGCACTACTCACCAACCAGTTTTGGGGACCACCTGGGAAAGGGGTTGGGGGGACTCCAGCTGATTACTCAGGACAGACCACCCTTTGGTAGGAACTGCCCCCAGGAAGCTGATCTTCAGCCTGATCTAGCCCCCAGTGTTTGCTTTTTCCTTTGTTTTCTTCTTCTTGCTTCTTCCATTGATCCTAAGTGAATAGCAGTGCTTTGAGCTCTCTTGGAGAAAAGGGAACTGGCATGTTTTAAGTAAGAAAGCACTTGCTGGCCGGGCGCAGTGGCTCACGCCTGTAATCCCAGCACTTTGGGAGGCCGAGGCGGGCGGATCACGAGGTCAGGAGATCGAGACCATCCTGGCTAACACAGTGAAACCCCGTCTCTACTAAAAAAAAAAAATACAAAAAATTAGCCGGGTATGGTGGCGGGCGCCTGTAGTCCCAGCTACGCGGGAGGCTGAGGCAGGAGAATGGCGTGAACCCGGGAGGCGGAGCTTGCAGTGAGCCGAGATCGCGCCACTGCACTCCAGCCTGGGCGACAGAGCGAGACTCCGTCTCAAAAAAAAAAAAAAAAAAAAAGAAAGCACTTGCTACAATCAAGTCCCTGAGTTAGTGGCTTTACATGGCTTATCTGATCAGAGGTTCACAGCAAAGTTCGATGTGGGAAGTATTACCCCTGTGTTACCAACAAGAAAAATGAAGTTCAGAGATGTCAAGAGAGGTATCCAAGGGTCTTGCATCTAACAAGTGGTAAGGCCAACAAGACCACAGATAATAAAATCAACAGTGTCCATTTTGATAGTTTTACCATGGGCTAAACAAGGGTTTAAGTGGTTTACACACACCTACCTAAATAATCCTCACCCTCAGTCCTCAGGAGGAGGCAATAAGGAGGAAAGACCCCCTATGAGGAAGGTGTTCCTATTATCCCCATAGCCCGAGGTCATCCAGATAATAAGAACTGGGATTTGATCTCAGCCATTCTGGGTCTACTCTCTGCCCTAGATTTGCTCAAATTTGTACTCTTTTCATTGTACAACTTTGCACACAGAATCACTTAGAAGACAGTAATTCTAAACCCATTATGAGGACCTCAGTGGGAGTCAGGAATGAGAGATAATTAAAGAAACACTTTCTATAATGAATGTCACATGGGCCCACTGCCTGGGTTTGCATATGTTTGCATATGTCAGCCACATGGGTACATTTCAAGGGACAGATAGCATGAAGTCTTGGAGGCTTTTCATGTTTTTATGTGTGAGCTAGAACACATGGTTGAAGCTTTCTGTCCTCAGTTCCCTCACTGTCAAAAAGAGGCTAATTTCTTCTACATGAGATATATCCTTGGAAGTGTTTTATAACATCTAGCACATAGAGGCATAGACACACAGATTTCAGTCCCTTTCCCACTTTTAAGGAATCAGTGTGTCAAGAAAAGAAAAGTGGAGGAGAAAGAAATGGACACACAGGGTTTCTTTGGGTTCAAAATGGAAACACTTACTGAAGACACAGTGCCTACAAGGGAATTCAAAATGGAGATATAAGAGAACCCAGAGGAATCAGGCAATGATTGTGATAAGAACAACTAGAATAGCAGAAGAAATATTATGGTGAAAGAATCTCTTATTAGTCAGATTGTAGGGAAACAAAGGGTCTGGCCTGCCAATTTTTTTTCTTTTTTACAATCTGCATATGCCTCACCCAGACACACGTTAGGCCACCCACAATAAGTATAATAGGCTGTCAGGCTAAAGAGAATCCCTTCTGGGGGGTATGAGTTGGACACCCAGATGTTTGCATATTGACTTATTCAGAGTAGAGATAAACAGGGACGTAGAAAGAGAACGTCCCCAGCCTCCACTGGGGAAAACTGGCCAGTGAGCAGCATAGACAAGAGGAAGGAGTAAAATCCAAGTATAACATGGGAAAGAAGATATTGCAGGAAAAGAAACCAGGAGGGGAGAGTGTGGAGGGAAAAGACTCAGGGATGTGAGGAAAATGAGTGAGGTGTGCAGGATTCAGGGTGGGTTTGGGAGGGTGTGAGTTTTGCGGAAAAAAGATGTTAAGGAGTTACTGAAAAAAAATGGGATAGAATTGTAAATTCTCAAGAGTTTTCCCTCTGAGTCAAAATGAAGTGGTGGGGAGCAGGGCATTTTGTGATACCTGTGATTACTGCTCAGTGTAGGATGTCCTCAGGGTAAGGACTTTGTTTCATTTGCCTCGTGGCCCCTACTATCCAGCAGGATGTGGACACACAGTTGGCGCTCAGTTAGTGCTGAATGAATCAGCACCTATGGTAGGAGGGGAGTCATCTTGATCCATGGCCCCTGCTATCCTGCACCATGAATGCAGGGAGCCCAGAATCCCAGCAGCAAGGTGAGGGTGGAGGTAGTTGGGTGGGGGAGACAGAAACCCCCCAGTAGCCAGTGCTGTGTGCTGGAAGGAGAAGCCCTTCATCTCTTTGCAGTGCCCACAGGCACCCAATCAGCTGAGGGGTGAAGCTGTATGCTCTGCACTAGGGCAGGAGAAAGGAGGAGAGGTAGCAGTGGTGGGATGTTCTCTCTCCAGGGGGGCTGAACCTGCCCAGACCTCTCTCAGTCTCATGCCGAACCAGACTATGTGGCTTTCCATCCCTTCTCCCTCCCACAAATAGATCCTTTTGTTTGCCTTTCTTTTAGTTTTCTCAGAGTCAACTTGGACTCCCAGTGGTCAGTGTGGGCTCACCAAGATGTTAGTCTAACACTATCACAGACTAGAGTCAGGGCAAAGACTAAGGGCCAGTACTGAGTCCTCATTATGTACCAGACACTGTGCTAAGGGTTGTACGTGTCTTCTCTAGGATTCATAATAACCAGAAAAGATGTTGTCCAAGTCCATGATGAATTGCATGAAGATCAGCGTAGATTCACAGCTTGCTCAAGATAACCTCGCTAATAAATTTGGTCTTTCTGGCTCTTATATCTCCTCCTATAAAACCACATGGGCATTCAGCCATTTTGATATTAGTTTTCGGGGTGGTGATGGAGTGATAATGGTAGGGATGGGGAAGGTGACATTAATCATTTCTATTATTTTATCATGATAATACTGACATAATTATAGATGAGAAAACTGGGACTCAGAGAGGTTAAATCATTTGCCCAAGATCACAGAATTGGTAGATGCATCCTTAAAATACACTAGAAAACTACTTCGAATGTGCCACACTGCTGATACACAGACATAAATAGAGATTGAAGAGTGGAGGGTGATGGGTTGAGGTATAAGGCATACACTTTCCTCCTACACCCAACATGTTGCATTCAGACAAATTACTTGTTTTTATGCTAACCAGTAGTTATGTTAGGTATGCTGTATGGCCTTACTGCAGCCGTTTTTGGGGACTGTTTCCATGTGTATTTATCTTATTCCACCACCTTGGGATCTCACCATAGAGGGTTGGAAGGGAATGAACAAGTCTGCCCAGGGACCCAGCTTGGAGAAGAACCCTTGGTAGCAGAAAGTAAATCTCAGCCTTTTAATATCAGTTTTCATTTCTTATTGATCCATTTTATTTTCCTTTTATAGAAGAGGAGTGCCCCTGCAGTCTAGCTCATCAGTGGACCTTTAAATGTTTCCTATTGATCTGTGAAACTGTTGTCTCGGTCTGCATTATCCCGTTTGGAGACACCCTTTGCTTTTGGGTCATGTTCTGTATTTAGCTTGCCTTCCCAACATGGCTTCTTTTCTCAGAGCAAATAGTAGACATCTTGTGCTCAAGCTTACAGATTGATCTGTTATGGTAATGCTGCTGACACCTGTTTTGGGGCTCCAGGACGTCTTCAATTCTGAAAAGCAATGGGCAAAGTTGGTAGAGGGGTGAGGATGTAGTGAGGACCCAATGGCCTCATTCCAAAGGAATAAAGTAAGGTTAAAAACAAGAACTGCCCTTTAGTGAGCACTTTCTCCTTGCTTCATCCTCACAACAACCATGGGAAGAAAAGTTATACAGATGTAGAAACTGAGGCTGAGACATATGTAGTTGTGCAGACATACTCAGCTTTGAATTGTTTTACTAGAGCTTGTCTATGAAATCCTTGTCTCCAAGATGAGAATCATGATAGAACATTCTAGGGGCATTCTAAGGTTCCCATTAGGTGATATATCTGAGGCCCTTTATAGAGTGTCCAGCACAGAGGGCGTACCCAGTAGATACTTGATGAACGAAAAGATACCTCTTTCAACCCATTACAACAAATTATAAAATTCATTTGTCTCCTCTACCCCCATCATTAGAGGGAATTCCATTATTCTTTCTAAAACTAACACTTTCCATGAAGCGTAGCTTCCAGGTTATTTTTTTTAAAAAGTATTTGAAAATAGCTAGTTTAGTGCTTGGCATACAGTAGGTGCTCAATACATGTTGGTTATTTCATTTATTCTTCTTCCCCTGGCTCCTGAGAAACTCTATGACTCCTGTCTCCAGCATCCTCAAATTTCCTTATCGTTTACCTTCAGACACAATCTTCCTAACATTCTTTTTTTTCTTTCCAACTTTTAGGTTTGGGGGATACAAGCACAGGTTTGTCACATGGGTAAATTGCATGTTGCAGGGGTTTGGCATATAAATTATTTTCTCACCCATGTAATGAGCATGGTACTGAATAGTTAGTTTTTTGATCCTCATCCTTCTCCTGCCCTCCACCCTCAAGTGGGCCCTGGTATCCATTGTTCCCTTCTTTGTGTCCACGTGTACTCAATGCTTAGCTCCCACTTACAAGTGAGAACATGTGGTATTTAATTTCTGTTCCAGCTTTAATTCACAAACACTATTAACCTCTCTCCAATATTTTTTTTCAGCCATACTCCTTGAGCCTTCATCAGCACAAGCTTTCTTCCTCACAGCTCACTCTTTTCTTCTCAGCTCCTAGGAATTGCCTCTGACTTCTCCTAAGGTCCTATCTCTTCAGTGTTCTATTGACCTATTCATTTCTGGACATTCATACTTGTCTTTCTCAGCCTCTCTCTTGCCTTTTATAATGTTCGTTATCCCCTCTTCCTTGACAAAATGCTCTCTTCTCTTGGCTTCTGGGTCATTTCATTAGTTCATTCATTTATTCACTCACTCCACCATCTCCATGTGCCTTTGTGTGCTATAAGAGGCACCAGAATTAAACATAGCAACTATTCAAGGAGCATTGAGATACGATGGTATACTCTGAGCTTTCTTCTCTCTTCTGCCCTTCTGCCTTCTGTCCAACCCTGAAGGATCCTTTCGGCCTCCCTACAGATGTCATCTCTGCAAAGACATCCTGATCATCCTTAGACTGGGACCATTGTTTCTTTTTGTCTTCACTGTTCCTATTCATTCAGCTTACTTCAATCATTGCCTATATCCCTTGGATGGAAATTCTCTAGTTTTGCTCCCAACTCACACTGTGTGTTCCTTAGAGGTATGGAATAGGCAAGGCTTGATAAGTATCTACTGAGTTCAATGGAATATTGCCAGTAACTCCTTCACTTTCTCCCTTGCTTACTCTTTTTTGTTCTGTTCCATAAACGGAGACATGTCTTGAGAAGTTCAATCTTTGTCTCTTCATGCTCTTTAGGTGGTTTGTTTATTATAAAACAAGCTGGAAAAGACATACTCTATTTATTCCATTACGGTCTTCAGCTATTATCTTGTACACAACCATACAAATAGAGTCTTACCATTCTTTCTGACCTTGGCCCTCATTTTCCAGGGCAGCACTCATACATCCTTTAACCAGGAATCTTCACCCTGGTCAGTTGTGTCTTGCATTCATTTCTCAAGGCTGCTATAACAAATTATCACAAATTGGGTGGTTTACAACAACAGAAGTTTATTCTCCTGTAGCTCTAGAGGCTGAAAGTCTGAAATCAAGGTGTTGGCAGGGCCGTGCTCCATCCAAAAGTTCTAGGAAATAATCTGTTCCATGCAAATCTCCAAGCAGCTAGTGGTGGCCAGAAATCCTTGGCGTTCCTTGGATTGTAGCCATTTCACTCTGATATCTGCCCTTCTTACCTCTGTCTGTGTCTGTATCTTTACAAGGACACTAGTCATTGGATTTGTGGATTTATTACCCACCCTAAATCGTTATGACTTCATCTTAATTTCATTATATCTGCAAAGACCCTATTTACACATAATCTCACATTCTGAGGTTCTGGGAGGACATGAATTTTGGGAGGACACTACTCACTCTCCTTTCTTCAATCTATCTTGCTACCAAAATCACATTACCCAGTCACTGCATGGTCGTATCCTTCCAGGCCTCAAAAAGCTAAAAACAACTTTACATGTTCCCACTTTCTTGACCACCATAAGCTACCTAAGCAGTCTGTTTTCCAATCATAGTGCACATTAATTTTAAGTACTTAAAAGAATTATGACCCTGATAAACTATAAACTCTACGGGAATAGAAATCTAGTCTGCCCTTTTTATTCCCATTTCCAAGCATGCTGCGCAGCTTGTGTGTAGGTGTTCAATTGCTGTCTCTTGAATGAAGACACGGTGAGTTGAGCCTCAGTTTCCAGTCCTCTACCTGACTTCAAAGAGTCCTCTATTACCTGTCACTGCACCATCAGCTCCCGTCAGCATTTGCTGAGCAAAAGTTAGGTGCTCTCAGTAGATACTTGCTGGTTGATTGATCAATACATCAACCAGGTTTCCTGCTCTGAAGCGTTTTTAATCTGGGTCTCCAGAGGGGTGAGGTAAGGGGCATAAGAGGGGCAAAAGATGGACAGTAGAGACACTTGATCAGCATTCCCACCTTAGAACTTCTGGGACTTGCACAAGGTTTCAATTTTCCTGAGAATCCACTTCTAGTCCTTCAAGGAGAGATAAAAACAATGACCTTTGGAGCCATGGAATGTGGGGACACGCACATGGACATGAAGATTCATATGAAGAGTATGGTATGAATTAAGATTCACGTTTCTCTGCAGAGAATGTTAGAGAAAGGCAGGGTGCTGACTTAAGTTGGAGAGGTGCCAGTAATCTGCATTCTAACCTGGATTACCAATAGGTCTGTGTCAGTAAAGAAAGTTTGTGAAAGTTACACTGGGTGGCCACACATCTTCTAATACACGCCACCTTGGCGTGACTTGCACCTGGGTCTTTAAAAAATGATGTTATGAGACTCTGGATGAGGTTGCCCCTAGAACGAAGCTGAGACTAGTGGAAGCAGCTGTTTCTGATGTAGCTAATCTTTCTGTCAGTTGGCCTCTGCAGAAAATGTTAATGTCTATCTATCTAGGATGATTACAAAAAAACAGAAAGAGCAGAGGAGAGGTTGGGGTACCAATCACTTTACTGTGAAATTTGGTCATAGGCCATCACAATCGTTACCCACACCTGAGTCAACTCCCCTCCCCACCTCTACCCCAAGCTGATGTGTCCTGAAGCAATGAACTTCAGACATCTAGTAAGTCAAAAGACATGTGCATCTACTGTTTTATTTTTCCATGTTGGTTTTTTCTTTTCTAAGTGTCCTAAGTCACCCATCCTCTTAGCACTTATTTTTTTCGGGGATTACAGAACTAAAGCTGGCTTTATTTTGTTTCAGTTCCCTTGTATCCATTTCAATAGAATCACTAATACCACTCATTTTCAGATTTTGTGTGCTTAATAGATTGGGAATATGAGGTCATGTGTCCAAAAAGATAATTATCATTCTGGGCAATGATTGAATGGTTTCATTGTCCTCAAAATATACTGCAGGCAAAAACGACTTTTGTTATGGCATTACCTGATGTGTGTGTGATTCCCGAAATTTCACATGACTCAATTTGCCATTCTAGAATAACAAAAAGTTAACTTTGCTACAAGGAAAGTGGAATTTTAATAGCAGATACGTCTGTATTATCAGGAAATGCAAGCTATGCAAAAATTGTATTCACTACTAGTTTATCAGATCTTGATGAGTGAGAGTTTATCACATGTGCCTATAAGTTACTGAATTTATTTATTTCCAAAATTCTCATCACTTGGAGCTGGAGGGATGAGCAGCACTTCCCCTGGCTTTCTGTAGTAAGAACATTGGTTGACAACACTTCTTTCACAGCCTCTTTTACTTCCTGGAGGCAGAGAGGGCCTCAGCTTTGTGCTCTCCTGGTGGAATGTGGATGTGAACTGAGGTCACCATTCCCACAACTCTTTGAATCCCAAAAGGACTGACATAAAGGATTCTTGGAAAGAATGTCCAGCTTCAGGCCAAAGCAGGAAATAGGAAATGCCAAAGACTAGGTGCATAGATTAAATCATGATGAGCAACCTAGAACTTTCTTCAGTATTTCAACTCATCATGTTGCTGCTGAGCTCAACATGGACGTGCCAAGAGTGGCCCCACTTAGAGGTCTGCCTCATCTGTGTGGCTGTGTAGCTTCCATATGGCCCCAGACTCCCCACTGCTCCTGACCTAACCACAGCAGCACCCAAGACAACAGGGCACCATGGACAGGGTTTATGTTGCCATCTCTGGCCAAGCATGTTTCATTCTCTATTTGCTTTCTATCTCTTCAACATCCCCCTCATCTCTCATCATCAATCTGCATCAATGTAGCGTTAATCTTCAATAATAATCAAAGATGAGACCAATCAGTCAAAAGACTGGATGTAGAAACTGAAACTTTTGGGTATGAGTCTCACTGCATCACTTACTAGGTGAGTGAACTTAGGTAAGTGACTGAACACCTCCCAGCACTCACAAGCCTAAATGTCCTCCAATAGAAAACGGGTAACAATACCCACCTGACACAAGCTGAGATTCAAAATGCCTGTACCACATACCATAATCCAGGGGCAGGGTGGGAAAACCACCTTTGCTGCTGGAACTTTTGAACCATGTGCTCTCATTGCAACAATAATCTAAAGTAAAATTGGCGAAGCATTTTCTGCACTATCCGGATGTCCCTTTATATTTAAAGAACTGCCATTGCATTTTAATGCCGATGGTTGCAAAGAAAGTTTGCAAGATCTAATACTAATTTGATTGGCTCTACTAGTAAAAAAGGAATAAAAGGGAAATAAATTTAAAATTATGCACTGCTGTCAAATCAATGCCAAGTAACATCATGATGCCCAGTATAAATGGGGAGCAATCATGGGACACTTGAGTCATCATACCACGTGTAGGCTTGGTGAATGGAAATGTCCTGTACAGCAGCATTCAATACTGCTTTTGCGTAGTAAGTTTTGAATCAGTTTCATCCATACTATATCATCTGTTGTATTTAAGTAAAATTTATATATCTTTGTTTGCATTAAATTTATTAATTTATTTTGTTTTATAGTTTCTTAGCAGCAATAAGCATTGGGAGGTAAAACAGAATTTTACTTTACAAATATTTTTTTAAAACATTATGCTAAAAAGAATATGTCAGATTTTATTCTGTACTTTAAGTGGATTCTGTGTGTAACTAAATTGGGGAAGCATTCTAATAACGTACTTGAACTTCTACATAGTAAATGACCCAGAGAAGATACATAAGAAATGCTGAGTTTTCTTTTTGGAGGTGTGTGTAATGGCAGTGTATCTTCCGCATGGTGAAGGATAGGAAGGATAAAAAAAAAATGAATAGTCATAAATCTGTCTATTCATCACTTTTTATGTGCACCTAGTAATATACTAAGGATGTCGCTTAGATTGCCTTTCTAATCTTCATAACTATTTGAAGACACAGGATATTCTTCACATTGCCTTACTGCCTTCAAGGATCTGACAATCTACTCAGGAAATGACTCATGCATAGAAATCATTCATTTGAGGTTATGAATGTTAAATGCTAAAAGAAAGGTACGTGAGAGCTCTAAGAAGAGAGGGATCTGTCAGGGTGGGTTGTCTGGAAGGTTTCATGAATTGAGGGTCAGATATGGATTGATAGCATTGCAGGAATGTTCCATCTGTCCCTCCAGACTCACTGTTCCCCTTCTACACCCTCCTCTGAAACCCCAGGAAGCACCTTTCATAGATGATAACAACAGTTTCTCTTGCTAACTACCTGGTTTCCCTTTGGGCTCCACCAAAGGGATGGCATCTTCTTGTTCCACAGAAGCTTGGAAGAAAGTTTTCTCCTTTCAGAGGTCATCTTCTTCTGGAAGTCTCTTAGTAGGTTTCACGGTCAGATCACTAGTAGGACTGGATGTCTAGAATGGAGGGTCCCGTGAGGGTTCCAGAGCAGTTTCAAAATGATTTGCATGGTGTTGCTTTTCATACATTTAGCCTCTAAGCTGCGTGCCAGGCAGAGGTGTATCCATTGGTGTCCCCTCAGGAAATGCAGCTTTATCATGAGCATGTAACATGGGCACATAAGATAGCTGCCTGCCAATATCAGAAAGTTGGTTGAAATCAATCGGAGGAGAAACCAAGCCAAGATCTTGGCAAAAGCATGAGGAGGACACAGGAGTGTGGGAAGACAGGAATCAGGCTATTTATTCCTTGGCATCTTGACAAGTTGGCTGTTCTGTCTACTGAAAGCCAGAAGCTGGGGGGGAATGTACCTCCTCATCTCCTACCCATGCCACCATATGTTATTTATTCCTCAAGTCCTGCCCTCACCTCAGTTAAATATCCATTTAGTAAACTCTCCTCCCATTACCCAGTTTTTGTATGTATCTGTTTTCCTCTACCCACTGCCTGATACACAGAGGGATGGGGTGATGTAGACCCCATACCAGGGATCTCAGGTGGGCAGCGGGTGGGGGCTCATCTAGGCAGGTACAAGGTGTATGTTAAGGTGCAAAGGATGGTGAACACGGAATAAAAATAATAATTATTAGTATTGGCATTTTCAAGCCTGCTTTTACCTAACTGGAAACTAGGATCTTTAGCTCCATAAGTTTGAATCCTGGAGAGACCAGAGCATTGCCACTTCCATTTTCCATGGGAGGAAACAGAGTCACTGCTTAGACCTAAGGCAGTTTAGCTATTAAATGGCAAGGTCAAAATTCAACTGAGGTTCTATCTAATTCTGCCTCTGGATGCTCATTCAGACCTCTTTCAACCTCTCAGTGACAGAAACAGTCTGATGAGAATAAGATAAATACTTGGCTCAAGTACCCAAGTAAGTATCCCAGTCTCCGTTGAGGGGACTTAAAAGGAAGAAAAGACCTTATACCCACCTACCCTTAGATCACAAGGGTTCTCTCTGAGGCCACCCTTTAGAGGAAGGGCTAGTGGAGCCATCTCTTTTGTACAAGGAACTTCTTTGAGCTCCTTTAAACTGCAGAAAGCACCCCGCCATGTTAACTGGAACGCCCTTTCCAAGTGCAGCCAGAATCAGATTTTAGAAACTCTCTGGGCTTCTCTGAGTTAATAACTGTCCATCTTGCACCTGGCTGGCCTGCACGCCTCTGGGTCCTGAACTTTGGCCAGCAGCTATATCTGAGCTGGGGCCCACCTGCTCCTTGGAGAGTTGAAGCCTCCAGAATGAGCATGCATTAATGTGATTTCCTTGTGGTTAGATGCTGAAAAGGCCTAGTGTGGCTCTAGGAGAAAATCATGGCATCAGGCATGCAGACCTGGCAAAGAATGTGCTGGAAAACCTGGCTGTGTGACAAACTTTTAGAGAAGGGAAGAACTTGCATCAATAAAATTTATTGCATTTTTAAATGTTTTTACATGTTTGTTATTAAATTTCTGGGAAAGATAGTACAGTTTAGCGAAGGGGGTGAAAAACACTGTCCCCCATCTTGAGTATAGCCTAGGAATATTTTTCTATATTTCTGTATAAATGCATATACACATTTTTTATTGTAAAAGTGTACACCCTGTTTACTCAAAGTGGAGTCCATGGACAGGTAGCCCTGGAATCACTTGAGAATCCACTGGAAATGCGTAATCTTGGGCTGACCCCAGATTTACCAAATGAGAATTTTAGCAAGATCTCCAGGTGGTGGAAGGGCACATAGACTATAAAGCTGAACAGTGTCCAACGGTGTGAATGTGCCATGAATAATTTCATTAATCTCCTTTTAGCTCAAAAAATTATGCTTTGTCTAAATTTTCATGATCACATGCTACAATACAGTGAAAAATGCTACAAAATAGCCTTTTCCATTCAACTTTGTACAAACAGTAATGATGGTGATCACCATTGTTACTATGATTTATTGAGTGCTAATTACTTGCTAGGCCCTGTGATGAAAGCTTTACAAGAATTCTCATCTCATCCTTATCATGGCCTCCTACAAAGGCGCTATCTCTCATTTAGAAGTGATGTTACAGAGACATATTTTAAATAAAGTATTTCAAATAATTATGATATTTTAAATATTGATATTACTATGACCGATTGACCGATGATAACGGTTGATAGCATGTATTGGTCACACGCTACAGAGACTGTAGTAACTGCTTTATGTTCATTTTCTAAATCTGAACTTCAAAGGCTGAAGAGGCAAGTGTTATTAACCTCTCAAAATCAAGGTAAACAAGCTCAGAGGTTAAAAATCTTGTCCAAGCTCACATCTCAAGATCACAGTAGAATCCCAGTCTGGACGAGGGCTTGCCGGTTCCTCCACTCTCAGTCATCATGGTGCAGGAAGAGGAATGTGCTAATTTGCTTTCAGTTCTTCAGTGCGTCCTTGGGGCCTCACCTCTCTGTCACTGTTGAGCTCCTAAGCAGGCCATTCTTCTCCCCAATCCTTTGTGTGTGAATAGAGAAGGGGATTCACAGCACTGCCTCCTTGGGGGGATGGGCTTAGAGAACAGAGGATTTGTTCCTAATCACACATCTCCACAGCAGAGCTGCAGGCGTCGGAATCCTCAGACATTCAGACTGGCCAGCCGTGTGGCAAATATCCCAGGACTTTGCTGGGAACAATGGGCACTGAACTGCAGGTGACCCGACCTGCTAATCGCTGCCTGATTGCCAGCTAATCAGTGCCTTGTTTGGGACACTGAATCCCAATTCCCTTTGGACTGGGCTGGGCCTTGGCAGACAGTCACCTGGTTAATGTGGCAGGGGCGAGGCAGAGGGTCATGTGCTCCAGTGCACGGAGTGGCCAAAGGCCGCCTTTGGGGAAATGGTCACAGGGTCATTTTCTCCCTCTGATCCTGGGCAACTATAACATTTGTCAACAGCATGGAAATGAATTGAGGTGGAGAAGTAAAGGCCAGTGCCTCTTTCCTGAAGCCTATGGAAAAAACAAGTGAATCGACCTTTAAAGGCACAGAGAAAACGGAAGTGTTCTTTTTTCAGAATTTCTCAAAAGAAAATATCATCTGGGAGGGTGAATTAACCACCATCAAGAACCCCATAGCTACCACCTCCATAATCAATATCATCACCACCTCATCACTCTTATCACTTCTGTCATGGTAACCATCACCCCACCCCCATCCTCACCATCACCACTACCTCCACCACTACCACCACCACTACCATCACCATTACCATCATCACCATCAGCAACAACGCTTCTATTTCCACCACCACCCCACCACCACCCTCACCACCACCACCACCACCACACCACTACCTCAACAGTTGCCACCCTCTCTCCTACCATGGCCTCCACCACCACCACCACCACCATTGCCACCAGCACCATCACCATCATGATCATCATCATCCCTCTCCCACCATCACCATCACCACCACCACCACCACCACCACCATCACCATCATCATCACCACTGCTGTCACCATCACCACCCCCTCCCCACCATCGCCACCACAATCACCACCACCACTATCACCGTCACCATCACCACCCCCTCCCCACCATCACCACCACAATCACCACCACCACTACCATCACCATCATCATCACCACTATCACCATCACCACCCCCTCCCCACCATCACCTCCTCTACCACCATCACCCCATCCCCACCTCCACCATCACCACCACCAACCCCATCACCACCATGCCCTCCTCACACCTCCCACCAACACCATGTCCATCATCACCACCATCACCACCACCACCATCACTACTTCTGGCTCTGCTGCCACACCACCACCACCACCATAGTTATCACTACCACTACCAACACTGCCATCACTGCTACAACCATTACTACCACCATTATCACTATTATCACCACCCACACCACCATCACCAGCAACACTTCTACCACCACCAACACCATCACACCACTATGAGGACAACCACCTTCACCAATTACTTATCATCATTAATTTCACCACCACCAAGAACAATGAAAACAATACCCTCACTGCTGTTCCCACCACCATAACACCACCACGATAGCTGCCATGCCTAACTCACATTGCCATATCCCAAGGAAGCAGTTTAGAGTGGTATTTTTAAAACACTGGTTTGAGAGTCAGACCAATTTAGGATCTATTCCAAGAAGTACTAGTTGTTTGAGTTTAAATAATCAATTAACCTTTGAAACTTAATTTCCCCCCCACAAAAAAAAAAGTAGAAACAGTAATAGAGCCAGCTCATAGGAATGTGGCTCATACTGAACATTTAACTCAATGTTTGACCCATAACTCAATGAAAGTTCACTATCTTTATGATCATTATTTCCACCCCAACTCCTTTTTAATACACAGCTGCTCCCCTAGCATTTTTGCTTGAAAATGGGTGAGGAAAGGACAATTTATCCCTTTATTTCTAAATGTCATGGGACCCTCTAGGCTGCCTGACATCCCTTAGAAGCAGGGGTGTGGTCATGGCAGTATGGGCTGAAGAAAGTTCCAGATTTGGACTCAGCTGTCTGGGTTTGAATCCAGATCTGCTTTTTAAAAGCTCTCTGACCTTCAAAATGTGTCTGTCCTCTCAGAGACTTCCTCTTCTGAAAAATGGGGAATGATCATCTCTTCCTTGAAGCATTTGGGGAGGATTCTATGAGATAAGATAGAGAAAAGCCCCAGCAGATGATGGGCAGAGAGTAGGTACCCAATGCATGGAGTAGACTTTGATTTACTGATATTTCAGTTTTGAATAAATAGTTATAAGGAAGTGAAAAACGTATGCACTGCTCTAGAGAACCTTCTACTGGGGAATAAAATCAAGTCTTTCTCTCTTCCAGATGGAGCTGAGCCTGACACTCTAACCGGTTCTCTGGGTCTACTGCAAAGGTCTAATAAAAGGCACCTTTGCCCGGTTGCTTCAATTCTAGGAAGCTGTTCAATGTTTGACTATATTTCTCCATACTCATTTGAAAACAGTTCATCAGGTTAGTTCAGTTGAATTATTGCTCCTTGGGAGTTTTCCAAACCCTGGATTTCCTTCGGAGAGAGCTAGATTCTATTCCATTCTTGGAATTCAGCTCCTTGCCCCTCTCTGTGACCCCGAATCGCAAATGCAGTAAAAATAAAAATATCCTGCTGCCTCCTGCACTAAGAAAGGACTCCCTGGCCTCCTGCTTAGAGATGGAATCTCATCTCTTGGGATTTTCAGAGCAAGAATGTTAGACAAGCTGTCCTTTTTCCTTCTTCATTTCTACATTTTGGTCACCGACATTTTGGTAGCAGACACTAGCAATAATGGATACTCCTAAAAGTATATATATGGTAAGAAGAAGAAAGGGAAAAAATATTCTATCCAATCACACTTGGCTCCTCCATACCCTGTATGAAGTGTTACTTGGCAGATTTTGTTAACCACTCTGAAAGAACTTTCAGCACAATTCCATCCATGGTCACTTAGCACAGACTACATATGGGGGAGTTAAGGGAGGCAGTGAATAATTCTGAACCCACATAAACAAATTCCCTAGAATTAACTTTAGCAAATGCAGCACCTGGCTGGGGCAATTCTCAGATATCCTAAGGAACACCAGGACAGGTAGACTGTCAGCCAGAGATGCAGTGTTTCATGTTCTCAGTTTTCTTTCTTGTAAAAGTCTAGATTCCACTATCAAGTAAGAAAGAAAGGATGCAGGAATGAAAATTTATTAGCAGGTAGTCCACAAAGTGTCTTTTGAATCGTTTCAAATTTCACTTCCACCTCTATGGTCTTGAGTCTTTTGTCAGGGTGGTCTGACCCCTCTAATTCCCCATCTACCTCTGGATAGGATCTAAAGTCTTCTTTGAGCCAATTGCTACATCAAGGGTTTTATTGCCATTTAATTCTCCAAGCAACCCTGATTGTTTTGCCTTTTCTTATTTTTTTACCCAGTACTGCATTTTTAAAAAAACTTCACACACTGCTAATCAGTGATTCCAGATAATTGTTTCTAACTGCCGCATGGTATTCCATAAAGGGCACCTCTTTAATTTACTTTCCCATTTCTGCAGCTAAGGACCCCCTGGTTGCCTCTGTGGCCCAGCAATCACAGGTCTTGGCTGCATGAAATCCTCTTAGATTCCCTCTTCTGGATCCAAGGACCCAAGTGGGGATTCTTTGGGATGTTCTGAAAGGGAACTACTGATTCTAATGTACATAGATGCTCAATTTTTGTGAGCTTATTCTTTAGATTGGCTTCACTTCTATAATCCTAAGAGCTGGACTTGAAAAGTCATGTGTTCTGACATCTTAGACTTGGCATTATCCAACTTGCCCATTTTTACCAATCTGATGAGTATAAACTTATAGCTCATTGGATTTGGTTTGCTTTACCCTGATTTTGAGCTTTGTATTATTATGTGAACCATTTGGATTTTTACCTCTGTGATTTACCTGTCATATTCTTTGCCTCTGTTTATTTTTGCTTGTTTGTTTCTTTTTTCGTTTTTATTTTTGAGACACAGTCTCGCTCTGTTGCCCAGGCTGGAGTGCAGTGGCGCGATCTTGGCTCACTGCAACCTCTGCCTCCCGGGTTCAAGCAGTTCTCCTACCTCAGCCTCTTGAGCAGCTGGGACTACAGGCACACACCATCGCACCCAGCTAATTTTTGTACTTTTAGTAGAGACAGGCTTTCACCATGTTGGCCAGGCTGATCTCAAACTCCTGACCTCAGGTGGTCCGCCTGTCTCGGCCTCCCAAAATGCTGGGAGTACAGGCGTGAGCCACCATGCCCAGCCCTTTTTCTTTTTATTTCTTTTTTTTTTTTTTTTCTGATAGGGTTTTGCTCTGTTGCCCTGGCTGGAGTGTGTGGTGTTATGCTAGTTCAATGTAGCCTTGAACTTCTGGGCTCAAGCGATCCTCAAACCTCAGCCTCCTCAAGTAGCTTGGACTACAGGTGCACACCACTACACCTGGCTAAACTTTTTATTTTTATTTTTGTAGAGACTGGATCTCACCATGTAGCTCAGGCTGATATTGACCTCCTGGCCTTAAGTAATCCTCCCACCTTGGCCTCCCGAAGTACTAGGATTGCAGGTATGAACTGCCATACCCAGCCCTTTGCCCCTATTTCTGATGGATTTTATGATCCTTTTCTTGTTAACTTACAGGTTACCCTCATATATCCTATACTGGCTGTTAGTCAGTTGTAAATGTTGCACATATTGTGTTGCAATTTTTTAATTTTTAACTTCATCTTTACAATCTTTCATTAAAAAGAAATCCTCAACTTTTGTGTCATCAAACACTTTTTTTTTTTTTTTTTTTTGGCTTTATATTTGGTAATTTTAGGTCTTCTTTAGAAAGTTTCTCCCCACCTCTAAGTTGTAAAAATACTCTTCTAAATTATCTTTTGTTAACCATATAAGCTTTCCTCTCATACTGGATATCATATGCATCTGGAGTCCACCTTTCTGTACTATAGAAATATAGATGTTATTGGGCCGGGCGTGGTGGCTCACACCGATAATCCCAGCACTTTAGGAGGCCGAGGCGGGCAGATCACGAGGTCAGGAGATCGAGACCATCCTGGCTAACACGGTGAAACCCCATCTCTACTAAAATACAAAAAATTAGCCAGGCATGGTGGCTGGCGCCTGTAGTCCCAGCTGCTCGGGAGGCTGAGGCAGGAGAATGGTGTGAACCCGGGAGGCGGAGCTTGCAGTGAACCAAGATTGTGGCACTGCACTCCAGCCTGGGCAACAGAGCGAGACTCCGTCTCAAAAAAAAAAAAAAAATATAGATGTTTTTGTTCTCCATATGGTGAGCCAATTTCTCAATACCATCTACTAAATAATCTGACCATTCCCAATGATTTTTAAGCCATGTTAAACATATTTCAAGTCCTCATTTATAAAGAGGCCTGTCTCCTAGGCCTCTGTTCTGTTCACTGGTCTCTATTCTCAAGCCAGAAGCAGACCAATTTTACGATGATGGTTTTGTAGAAGGTTAACATTTTGTAGGATAAGCCCCTCCTCCATATTCCTCTTCTTCACAGTTGGCCTAGCTCTCTGGGGGGACTTTACTCTTCTGTATCCATTTTAGCATTAATTTTTCTGTGTTCCACAACAAAAAATTTTAAAAAATACATCCAGCTGGAGTTTTTTTTTTTTTTGCAATTTCATTGCATCGCGTTTTCTTTTCATCCTTTAAATAAAACAAGACGTTTTTCTTCAGATGTTTTTCAGGTGTAAGCTGAGTCTTGGAGATGTGCTCTCATTTCACATTGTAAGTCAAGGTGAAGGGTGTAACTCCAGTGAGGGACACTGGCACTTTTCTCCTGATCAGCACTGTCCCAGGGCACCCAGGAAGCCTTAGCTTTGGTACTGGGTTGGGATAGTTCTGTTAATGTCTGATCCCTTCTTGAGTAATGACTCTGCTCAGGAAACTGTGCCTCAGGGCTCAGATTTCCCTCCATTTAAGCTTGTGGCTTCTTGGCCTGGAGCTTGTTCCCTTCCCAAAACGTTTGTTAGTGCAGTGGCTTTTTATGGCACTTTATGGAAAAATTAAGGGGTGGGGGTGATGACCGTATTCTGCAAATCAGCCCGTCTTTAACCTTCGTTTACTGGAATTTGAGTCCTCTGCATACCTTGTTAGCAGAAAAAACTTCAAATATATTTTTTTCCATCCAAGCTCACAATTGGAATGTTCTTTACCTCTTAACTCAGGCCAGGACAAATGTGGCCCAGGTTCTGAAAAACAGCCTCTTATTTAAAAGGCTTGTACAGCAGCCTTCGCATAACATTTACGACTGCAGTTATCTGCACATGGATCTGGAGGGGGCCTGGCCTGTGAAAATCAGAGGACAGAGGCCACTTCATCCTGCAAATTGCTCAGGCGTGCAGTGTTGGTGAACTCAGCCCTCACTCCCCGGAGCCCCTTTCCAGCTTTAAAATCATTCCTGGGAAACTGTTGGATTAGAAAGGAGCCCTTCAGAAGGTGGCAGTTTGTCTGCTTCTGGAAAAGGGGGTTAGGAGACTTAAGATACAACCCAGTCTCAGATAAAGGGTGGGAAGTCAGAGATATTGGCCGTGGTACTAGCAGAGGAACAAAGGCCAAAACAAGGTCTTCCAGACATGTCATGTTTTTCTTAGAACTAGGGCCTATATTACACACAAATTTGAGATTATCTCCGACATTTATCTAAAATTAACTGTGGTTTTCAAAAGAAAAACATTTAGGGGAGGATCAGATAAGAAGGAGGCCTATTTATAATACTTGCCACGGGGAGGGAAAGGGAAGAGAAAAAGCAAGAGCAAGAGCAAGAGCGAGAGCGAGAGAGAGAGAACGAGACAGAGATCCTTAAAATGATACTGAACATTCTTGCGACACCATAAGCCATAACTCTGACTCTCTTTCCCTGCCTTTTGTGAATAACAGAAAAGAGAACTTTTATCCTGATCCGCTGTAGTTTCTTCGAGAAAATCCTGCTCCCAAGTAGAATGCTGGATTTCCATCTCATTCTAGTTATAGCCAGAATTGGGTTACAATCATTCTGAACCACTGAGTGTGGCAGAAGTCAAAATGTTTGTTCCTAGAGATTGAGATATTAGTCAGTGATGTCTGGCTCTGAAATGGTTATTTATAGATTGGAACGACCTGGAGCAGCCAGCAGAGTGACAAATGAGGAAGAGGACAGAATCTAGCCGAAGAAGCTCTGGAAGATACCATTTGAAGTCTTGAGTGCTTGAACTCACAAAGAAAGCACGTGAGTACACACTAGCACTTGAGCTCTTCATTTTAAACAGAATAAAGAATGTACTGCTATTATTGTCATTTTACAGATAGGGAAATTCAGACTCACCAGGGCTACCCAGATACAAAGAAAATGAGCCAGAATTTCAAGCAAGCCTGAGCTTAGAATCTACACTATTTTTTTTTTTTTTTTTGAGACATGGTCTTACTTTGTCACCCAGGCTGGAGTTCAGTGGTATTAGGTGGGCACAAAAGTAATTGTGGTCTTTGCCACTTAAAACTAGAGCTCGAAACTGCAATTACTTTTGCACCAACCTAATGCACTTACCAGAGCTCACTTACGCCTTGACCTCCTGGGCTCAAGTGATTCTCCTACCTCAGCCTCCCAAGTGGCTGGGAATATGGGCATGGACAACCCTGCCTGGCTAGCTTTTCTTTCTTTTTTTCTTTTTTTTTTTTTTTGTGGAGACAGGATTTTGCCATGTTGTCCCGGCTGGTCTTTAACTCCTAAGCTCAAACTATCCTTCTGCCCTGGCCTCCCAAAGTTCTGGGATTACAGGCATGAGCCACTGTGCCCGGCCCAGAACCTATGCTCCTAACTGCCACACCAATTGACCTCTATTCAGCCCTTTTTATTTCTATAGCACTTGGTATAATTTCACTTTGCACACAGTATCTATAGATAATCATTCCAGGGCATGTAATCGTCATAAGATTATTTATGTTATTGCATGTGTATTACTGCATGTAATCTTCACGTGTTATTGCCTCTAACAAGTTATGTATTTCCATGTAGTCTTCATAACTGTGTATGGAAGGCCATTTTAGAGATGGAAAACTGAGACTCAGAAGTGGTAATTGTCCTACTGGTCAGAGATTTAGCCAGGGTTTGGATTGTGGAATGCAGAGGACCACTTACTTTTCACTAGACCATAAATGCTCCTCACCACTGACGCATGTCAAATGCCAGATATCTCCAGGAACCTTAGGCTACGTCTCCATTGTTTTTGCTTTTTCCCCCCTTAGACACAGCTTGGCAAAGAACAAATGATCCCAAACACCAAACAGCACACTTGGAAACATTTAACCCACATACTTTCAGACTTTCTGGCATGGACCAACCTCTTGTCTTACCTTTGTTCCTGGCCAGAAAGAAATGGCATGAAAAGATGGACAGTTTTTATAACCTCTTTGAGCTCTAAACCATGTTTCCTGTGCACTTAGGAGATCTTAATAGAAACCAAGTACTTCTTTTAGGCATCTATACTCTTAATGCCGTAAGTCAAGTCAAGTACCCAGGTGGTTAAGATAACTGTACCAACAGAAACATTTTTAAAAAATATCCTAACACAACACGAAGTGACCATCACAAATTCAAAGAAGCAGGCATATTTCTTAAAGGTTGAAAAGAGGTGAGTCTTTCACAAGATTCTAGCTCAAGGCCGTATTTGCACAAGTATAGTCATTCCTCTAGCAAGGTTTTGTTTATCTGGCCATTAAAAAAATTAAAACAACTTTTACTTTCGGCTGTTTGAACAAGAACTGTTTTTCCAGCTGTGCAGTCTAAGGAGGATACAAGCGGCCTGGTTTGGTTATATTTTTTCCAGAATAGGAGAGTTTCCTACACAATTCTGCTTGGGCTAAACTGCATACAGAGCAGTTTATTTATACTGTTTTATCACACACCTGTTTGGATATGGGCTATTTTCTGGTATTTAAACATACCATTTCTTGCCAATTGCTTTATCTTCAGAGTCCTATGGTTTGGCTACAAATGTTTCTTATTAACTCAGAAAGAAACACCAATTGCTCTATGAACATTATTAGTGAGGACAAAGATAACTTAATTGTTACTTACTTCAAACATGTTATCACTGAAGAACTTTATCCCAGAAATCCATTCAAAATAAGTTAGAGGCCATTTCACTATACTTAAAGGGAAAAAAGGAGTTAACAAAGCCTTTTTGGAATACAATCTTTAATAAAACACTGTTTTTCTAAAAAAAGCCACCTGCTTATTTTGAGCTAGTATGTTGCAATGGAAGGAAAATATTGCCATTCTAGTCAGTAATGAGCTATTTTACCCACTAAGGAAGTTCTGGGATGCACAGATGGCAACCTGAGAATTTGGGCGAAAGCCCTGACTCCACTCACATGACCTTCTCTGAATCACTTAAACTCTAGGTACTTCTCTTATTATATCAGTAAAATGTGGGTCATAATAGCTATCCAGTAATTAGATCATTTAAATCAACCCATCAATATTAAATAGCTATGATGTGATAAAGTTTGGTCTTGGCCTTGGGGTATAGAGATGAATGAGACAAAGTCTTTATATCTAGAAATTCACATTTCATAATCCTGCACATAGTAGGCCTCTCTTCTATGTTAGGGGAATCTGAATATTTATGTGTAGATTCATTAGTAGCTAACTATAAAGTCAAAACTGAACCTATAGAGTTGCAATCTAACTGTTTATGTGAAGGGGTTAGTTTTATCTTGCAGCTAAAAAAGCAGACTAAAATACTAACTTAACGAACTCTATTAGTTGTCTATAGCTGTGTAACAAACCATCCCCAAAGTATAGTGGTTTAAAAAAATAGGCACTTACTGCTCACAGTTTCTGTAAGTCAGAGCCCTCGGGTGGTTCAGTTGGGTGCTTCTGCCTTAAGGTCTTTCCATAGGCTGCAATTTGTTTGCTGGCCAGGGCTGCGGTCTCATCTGAAGGGTTAACTAAACGGAGATCTTCCAAGCACAATCAAATAGCTGTTGGCATTGTTCAGTCCTTTGTGGAGGCTGCTGTACTGAGCACCTTAGTTCCTGGCTGGCTGTTGACTGGAAGGCACTCCCTCAGTTTCTTGACATGTGTGCCTCTCCATAGGGCAGTACATAAAGAGGTAGCTAGTTTCCCTGAGTAAGAGGGAGTGAGCAAAAAAGAAACCACATTCTCTGTGTAACCTAATTTGAGAAGTGACATTTCATCACTTTTTCGATCATCTGTTTAGCAGAAGAGAGCCAGTAGATCCAGCCCACACTCATGGGGAGTGGATTACACAAAGACAGGACTATCACAAGGCAGTGATATCTGGGGCCATCTTAGCAGCTGCCTACCATACAAATGGAAGCTACAATAGGTAAAGACCCATCAGCAGCCTCAACCCTATCTCAGTATAATGGGGTTGGTTCCATAGAGTCTCCACTTTCTGACACAGTGGGGCAGCCCCCTCCACATCTCCATGAGAAGCTTCTGTTTCACTTGCAGGGCAAATCTGGGATATAACCACAGTGACCTCCCCTGAAACCATTTCATGGGGGTTTCTTCAAAGAGGAGCCATCTCTACACCTAGCAGCTCCCATTGTATCCTGAGATGATGGCATTGGGATAACACAGCCCCAGGCCTGTGGTCCTTGGGGTCTTCTTCTTTTCCTCTCCCTTCAGCATGGATCTCTTTTGTCTTTTGAAGCCTCAATTGTAAAATAGAAAGGCTGGACAACTCTTACCTCATGGAGTTGTGAGGATTAAATAACACAAGCAGTTAACAGAAGTGCATATTGAGTATTTCAGGTTGCAGGTCCACTATACTCTAAAACTAGCCCTGCTTTCTGGATTTTAGAATGTTACCAAAAACACAAATAATCACTGCTCGATAACATGATTATGAGACAAATAATCATAAGGCAGAAATATGAGCAGGGATTATATGGGCCAATCAGAATGGATGTTGGCTGTAACCTCAGATCAGGGGTCTGAAAGTCCACTATGGTGCCAGAGAATAAACTTTTAGTTGCTTGATTTTGGAGTAATGGGGAGTGGGCAAAAGGGAATGTTCCAAAGAGGGTCCGTGTGGTCAGGGCTTGACACTGGAGGCCCAGAGCAGTAATAAATCATCAACAATTACAAAAGTATTGTCTTCAATATTTTAACTGGTAAGCATACAGTGAGGGACACAGTTTTACTGAATGCCATCAGCTCTGAGAATGGGCATGGTAGAAATCCAGGGTGAAATGACCTGACTTGTTTGGAGGATTTGAGAAAGCCTTCTCTGACAGAGACTTTAGCATAAAACAGGAAGATAAGTAGAGGTTATAAAGGTGAAAAGAAGGGGGAAAAGCATTTTATAACATGGGAACTTCCTGTGCAAAGACCCTGAGACTAGAGAAGGCATGACATATTCCGAGATCCGTGGACAATATGGGGACACTAGAGCAGGGAGGACAAGAGACAGACTGTGGCCACTCTAAGTCACAGGAAGGATTTGGACTTTGATTTTACAGGCTCCAAAGAAAACAAGCCACTGAAGGGATGTAAGCAAAGGCATGATAGTATCAGCTTTCATTCCAAGGGATCATTCCAGCTAAAGATCCCAGCACATAATCATTGTAAGAATTATTATAATTTTTCCCTCTTTCCCATTGCCATTGCAAACACAAAGACACAGTTAGTTAAAGAACACATGGGCTCTGCTGCCTTCCCTCTTGGGGAACACAAAGTCCCTGCACCTTTGGATTCAACCCACCAAAGTCTGGGTCCAAGTCTCCTGAATTAGTCAGGCAGCACAAATAATAGAAATCCTATCCCCAATCCCTGCTGCCCTGGTTTGAGTAATATTTTAAAGATTCTAGCACAAATCCTAATGGTATTTAGAGAATTAAAAACTTGATTGGGCCGGGCATGGTGGCTCATGCCTGTAATCCCAGCACTTTGGGAGGCCAAGGCAGGCGAATCACGAGGTCAGGAGATCGAGACCATCCTGGCCAACATGCTGAAACCCCGTCTCTACTAAAAATACAAAAATTAGCTGGGCATGTTGGCACACAGCTGTTGTTCCAGCTACTTGGGAGGCTGAGGCAGGAGAATCACTTGAACCCGGGGAGAGGCAGAGGTTTCAGTGAGCCAGGATCGCACCACTGCACCCAGGCCTGGCAACAGAGTGAGACTCCATCAAAAAAAGAAGAAAAAAAAAACTTGATTGTGTGTAATAAATCTTGACATAGCATCAGTGAGGACAGGAGACAGACCTAGCATTCTTGAAGACCAATATGCCAGTCACGATACTTACAATATTTTCTTTAATCTCTACAACATCTTCTTGAGGGTAGAGTTATCATACACACTTCTCAAATAATTGAGAAAATAAGGTTCAGAAAGATTGTAAAATCCAGGACACTAAACTAGTGAATGGATGTTTATTTCAAAGCTCATTTTCCCACTTGGAGTAGAGTTTTTCTCAGATGACGTCGGTGTATAGCCCAGTTTCTCAGCCTCGGTACCATTCACATTGAGGGCTGGATACTTCTTTTTTTGTGGGGAGCTATTCTGCACATTGTAGGATGTTTAGCAGCATCCCTGGCCTCTACTCACTAATGCCAGCAGCATTACCCCCATATGTGACAACCAAAAAGATCTCCAGATATTGGCAATTTTCCCATGGAAAGAAAAATCAAGCCCTAGTTTAGAACCACTGGTATAGAATTTACTCCTCCAGGAAGGTGTTTAACTAGAGATGGCTAAAATTGGTGCATTTCACTGTGTTTTTTCATTGGCTAAATCAGGTCATATGGCCAGAACCAACATAAATGGAGTAGGGAAATACACTCTTCCCACAGAGCGGAACTGTAGGTCATACAATAACAGGCAACGATATATAATCCTCTTACAATACAAATAGTTGGAAAAGATAGTAAAATTACTAATTTCAGGTGTGATTCATGCTATAAGAGAGAGTATAGTGTGCTATGCAAATGATATCAGAGAGAAATAGACTAATCTGGATGGTCAGAGACTTCTCTGAAGAAGGGAGTTTTAAACTTAGACCCAGAGGATAAGCCACTGTTAACCAGGGAAAGGTCAACTGTGCATAAAGATAGTGTTTCTGGCAGAGGGACAAGCATGTGTGTAGGAAGATTTAAATACCTATGATGATTTCTCCAAAAAACTTAGTGGTCTCAACCAAAAGCCCTGATTTCCATTAAAATATGAAAACAACTATTATTAGTGGTGTTATTTGTTTAATATTAACTGTATGCCGGGGAGTGTGATATAAATAATATGGAGTCTTGGCCACAAGATGCTCACAGTCTAGTTAGTTGGGCAGTAAACACACCACTAAATTGGCAGCTAGTAAGATATATCAGAGGAATGCACCAGGAAGTGGGTGTGTTGGAAATTTGGAGACTGGCTAGAGACTTGTAGTCTGGGGAAGTAGAGGAAATAGAGCTTTAGTTTAACTGGAAGGTTGGTGTATTAGTTTGTTCTCACACTGCTAATAAAGACATACCAGAGACTGGGTAATTTATAAAGGAAGGAGGTTTAATTGACTCACAGTTCAGCATGGCTGGGGAGGCCTCAGGAAACTTACAATCGTGGTAGAAAAGGAAGCAAGTAAATTCTCCTTCAAGTGGTGGCAGGAAGAAGTGCAGAGTGAAAGGGGAAAAAGCCCCTTATAAAACCATCAGATGTCACGAGAACTCACTCACTATCACGAGAACTGCATAAGACTAACCGCCTACATGATGAAATTACCTCCCACTGGGTCCCTCTCCTGACACCTGGGGATTATGAGAACTACAATTCAAGATGAGATTTGGATGGGGACACAGCCAAACCATATCAGTTAGGTAAAGATTCAAAGAATCAAGGGAAAGATGACAACATTTCTGATGTGAAAGGTAGCAAAAGCAAAGATGGGGGAATTGGGCTGGAAGGAGACCTGTGAAGCAAAGAAAAGAGTCTAAGAAGGAGGAGAAAAAAGTTCAGTGAGAAGACCACTGCCAGGTTTAAGCTGTAAATGCCAGTCTAAATTTCAGGGTTGAAGCTGATGGGTGACAGCCAATGGAGAAAAAGGAAGGAGACTTACAAAGTAAAAACAGTGTGTTCTAGGACCTGCCTCTCAAAGTGACATCCACGAACCACCAGCCTCAGCATGTGAGATTGCCAAATCTCAGGTGACCCTGCAGAGCAATGAACAGGGAATCTCATTTTCACAGGACTTCCAGATAATTCTAGTGCTTGTCATAGTTTCAGAAACACAGCACTTGAAGATCAATTTGAATAAATTAAAATAAGAAAAGATGAGGGAAGCAAATGAAGTGTCTTCTGCAGGCTTTTAGCATGAACTTCTAAGGATCTTGTTTGTGATTAACCAGAGACAAGAGAAGAGACAAGTGGTAAGGATGAAGAATCAAAAAGGCATGATACCTGCACAGTTAGAGTAGATAATGCACAAACAACACAGAGGATGGGCAAGTGGAGGAAGGAGGAAGAAGAATGCTGGAACCATGATAGATGCAGGAAAGTCAAGGACAGGGTGGCATGGAGGGCAGCTGATATTTGGAGAGAGAGTAAAATATGGCCTTTTGAACACATTGATGAGAAATTTCCAGGACAGCCTAACCACGGAGGTCTTCAAATGATGTCATGGAAGATCCAGTGGAGGGAAGGGCACCATGCATTCCCCATGAAGGGAGGACCACTCTTTGGGTCTCCACTCTATTTTCAGTTCCTACAGCAGTATTGGGCATAGAACTGGCACTTTAAAAAAAAGAAAAAAGTTAATCAACCAGGAAGGGACGGGTAGAGTGACGCACAGGTAGCCTTGGGAGCTTGTTATAAATGCACCTCCAGGACCCACCCAAGCCCTACTATTTCACCCTCTCTCAGGGTAGACCTTGAAATATGAACTTTTACCAAGCTAAGAGATTCTGAGACTTTCTCAAATCTGAGCCTTTCAATTATAAAGACAAAGAAATCAAAGCAAAGGAGGACTCAAGAGAACAAATTTGGACGATGCCCACCAATAGGAGAACGAAGCATGTAATGAAGAAAGAGAAGGAAAGTGAAAGCAAAGGTGGCTAAAAATGATGACAATCCATTTGGATCTCCTCAGCATTCAGTATCTTACTTTTTCTGTAATGCATTCATAGTTGTATTGGTCCATTTCTTGGGGGTAATAAGCTCCATAAGTTTGCTACCTGGTAGAGAAAGCCTTATTTAATTTTCTTTTGAGCACCAAATGAAATCTACCTTTATGAAATAAGTTTGACATGCAATGATTAAGCTCCTAGTGTGTACAAGTTGCACTGAGGTCAAGGGATATAAAAATTAGTAAGATTCAGTTCTTGCCATGGACACACCCATTGCCTATGTGAGAGACTCACAATAACAGCAGCAACAACAACATCAATAGTCCAAGTGCTGAGAAATGGTCAAAAGGTGGATTGTGTGAGGGCAACCAAAGCATCGCAGAGGAGTGGAGTAAGCGTCTTCAGCAACCCAGGAAGGCTTCTTGGAAGTGGCAGCACACGAAGAATAAGCAGGAATTTGCTAAACAGAGAAGATAGGTACAGAGAGAAGAGTTTGGGAGAAAAAGCTGAGATCTGATCCCTGTGGTCCCTATGGGCATTTGCCCATGGTTACTGGGCATGATGAACACGGACAGGCAGATGAGGATGGAGAAGAGGACTTAGGATTGTGGGTGGAGCCCAGCAGACTCCGCCTGTTGAGAGCCATCAAGGTGGCACATGGGTGGGGCTGGGAAGAGGGCTGCCCCTTCCTCCCACACCGCCAGGGCCTCCAGCCCAGTGTCTTGGAAGGCAAAGACTGGAGAGAGGGAGTGAGAAAAGCAAATTCTGGCACCCCCGCCCTGTGACTCACTCTTGGCCTTTTGAGCTCTAGCCTTTGCCGAGAAGCCCGGAGGTGCTCAGGGAAGCTGCTGGGAAGTGAGGCCTAGGCTGGCCAAAGCCCTCCTTTTCCATCCGACACACAGGGACAGGCAGTAGACAAATGCTCCTGAGGCTCTAAGATGCCATCAATTGCAGGAGAAAGTCAAGGGACATGCATGCCAGCTGAGGCTGACTGGGGGCTGAGGGGTCAACTGTTATAAGATGGGGAAACTGAGTCTTAGTGAAGGAACAGAATTGCCAAGTCCATACAGTTAGATCTGAGCCAAGCTTGCAATCATTTCCAGGCCTCCCAATGTTTATCCAGTGTCTCAAAGAGCATCTCCTTTTGTGAAATGAGAATAAATGAGGCTAACATATGAATTCAGGCTTCAAGCTATTTTGGTTGACTGAATGGTTTATCCCAGAGGCTGGTAAACTATGTCTCATAGGCCAAATCTAGGCATGACCATCTATGTATTGCCTGTAGCTGCTTTCATGTTGCAATGCCCAGTTGAGACTTTGCAACAGAGACTATACTGTCCACAAAGCCTAAAGTATTTACCATCTGGCCCGTTGGAGGAAAAAAAATGTGTCAACCCCTTTTCTAACCCAATGCTTCTCAGATTTAAGCATGCCTGAGAATCTGGTAGGGAACTGATATGAAATAGTTGGTGCATTTACAGTAGGACCTAGGAATCTGAAGGTAATAAGAGTCTTAGGGATTTTGATGTAGATAACTCAAGACCACTCTTTGAGAAACTTTGGCCTATCGTTGGCTCAGGAGAGGCAGGGCTGACTCTAGGAGCACCCTGGGCTTTGGGGACCAGGTCTGCAGTTCAGGCTACACCAGGTAGGACATAAAGGCTTCTTTACAGACTTCCAGAGCTCCTCCACCTTCCACAGAGAAAATCCCCAGGAGGCCTCTGCAGGGTTACTCACTTGGAAGGCACAGAGTACTGGCCACAGAGGAATGAACCTCTCTTATCAGCTATGTGGCTCTGGTGGAGGCATTTTCTCCCTGGGCCTTAGCATTCTCATCTGTAAAATAGACCACTCAAATCCTATTTATTCGGATGTCTTTCTGTCCTATGGTTGCTAATCTTTTTTTTCGTTTCTTTCTTTCTTTCTTTCTTTCTTTCTTTCTTTCTTTCTTTCTTTCTTTCTTTCTTCTTTATTCTTTCTTTCTCTTTCTTTCTTTCTCTTTCCTGCTTTTTTTTTTTTTCAGAGTCTCACTCTGTCACCTAGGCTGCAGTGCAGTGGCGCGATCTCAGCTCACTGCAACCTCGTCTCCTGGGTTCAAGTGGTTCTCCTACCTCAGCCTTCTGAGTAGCTGGGAGTACAGGTGTGTGCCACGATGCCTGGCTAATTTTTGTATTTTTAGTAGAGATGGGGGTGTCACCATGTTGGCCAGGTTGGTCTCGAACTCCTAATCTCAAGTGACCCACTCACCTCAGCCTCCCAAAGTGCTGGGATTACAGACGTGACCACCATGCCCAGCCCAGCTGCTGATCTATTATAGTGAATGACACACTAATACCAATGTCGCTGACATCCTCATAACTGTGGCAGAGTACCAGGAAGCGATGATGTGACTTGGCATCTGCTTTCTAACTCCCGGTCTCAGGGGCCAACAGACCTCATGAAAAGAGACTAAACGGAAAGTTGGGGAAAAGGGAAAGTTGTTGAGAAAAAAATGAATAACCTTCACTGCCAACAAGCATTTATTCACATAACTAACCATTAGACAATCATCTTTTGTTGAGAACATATGATAAACCTTGTGAGTATAAAGAATTACTACTGGCTCTGCATTGAGGGGCTTATCGTACTGAAGAGCCATAATCATTTTGGCATTTACAATACCCATAGCTTTAATTTGGCTCAGTGGTTACAGAAAAGAGAGGAATACTAATGTGTTAATTTGAAACACTTAAATGTGTTCAATGTTATTTGTATTAGCTAAAAAAATTTGTGATAACTTATACACCGAACGATAGAGGACTGGTGTTTAACTAAATGAAAAACTTTCAAACCATAGAACAGTATGCAGGCATCAAAAATTACATCTACTGTGAGGTCTCCAACATTGGTGTTTTACTGACACTGGGAACTGGATCATTCTTTGTGGTGGGGGATGCCCTGTGTATCACAGGTTGTTCAGCAACATCCCTGGTCTTGAACCACTAGATGTCAAAAGCCAAACCCCTACCCACTACCTCCAATTAGTTGTCACTAACTGTAACAATTAAAAATGTCTTTACACATTGTCAAATGTCGCCTGGGGGATAAAATTGCCCCTTGTAGAGACTTATTGGTCCACAGAAAATTTTGAATCATCCTAGAAATTACATACACTAGCATAGGCAAGAAAAACAAAAAAAAATGAAAACTAGGCATAGAGTATGATCTTCTCTATAGAAAATAATAGTAGAAGGATGAGGAAAAGAGAAAAGAAAGGGGAAAAAGGATAGAAGAAAATGAAAAACTTAGTGACACAGAAAGGACTGAAAGGAAATAGCCCAAAAGCTTAAAAATAGCTGCTTCCAAGTGGTGAGATGATAATCACTTAGATGTTTCTATAAATATTCTGAATATGATTTCAATAAACAGGAAGAACATGTAGAGGAAACAAGTTAAAATACTGAGAACTTGCACAAAGATAGATATTATTTCTGATTTAGTTAGGTGTTATTTATATTAGCTACAAAAATTTGTAATCACTTATACACATTCAACAATAGAGGGCTGGTGTTTAACTAAATAAAAAACTTTTGGCTGAGGCGGGTGGATCACTAGGTCAGGAGTTCAAGACCAGCCTGGCCAATATGGTGAAACCCCGTCTCTACTAAAAATACAAAAAGTAGCCAGGCATGGTGGTGCCTGTAGTCTCAGCTACTTGAGAGGCTGAGGCAGGATAATTGCTTGAACCCAGAAGGCGGAGTTTGCAATGAGCTGAGATCCACCACTGCACTCCAGCCTGGGCGACAGAGCAAGATTCTGTCTCAAAAACAAACAAAGAAACATTTCAAACCATAGAATTATATGTAACCATCAAAAATTACATCTCTAGTGAGGTCTCTCAACATTACCGTTGTATTGACTTTGGGAACCAGATAATGCTTTGTAGTGGGGGCGGCCATGTGTACTGAAGTTAAAAGACTGAGAACATGCACAAAGATAGATACTATTTCTGATGTATTTAGTTGTTATTTATATTAGCTACAAAAATTTGTAATAACTTACACATCCAAAAATAAATGTAGACTGAACCACTAAAATCCTATTTATGCAAGTATCTTTGGACTTCACGTTTCTGAAAATTGCGTCTTCGTTCGGATCTATCTGGGGCTTGGTGTTAATGGGCCCATGTCTACGCTGTGGAATCTCACCAGCTGGCAGGACATCTTATGGTTCTACTCACAGGGAAGTTTTAAACTGAGACCCATAGGATAAGCCATTGTTAACCAGGCGAAGGACAACTGTGCATAAAGGGAGTATCTCTGGCAGAGAGACAAGCATGTGTGTGGGAAGATGTAAGTACCTTTGATAATTTCTCCAAAAAACTTAGTGGTCTCAACGAAAAGCTCCTATTTCCATCAATAAAATATGAAAACAACTTTTATTAGTGGTGTTATTTGTTTAATATTAATTGTGTGCCAGGTAGTGTGATATAAATAATATGCAGTCTCGGCCAGAAGATACTCACAGTCTAGTTAGTCAGGCAGAAAATACACCCTTAAATTGGAAGCTAGTAAGATGTATCAGAAGAGTGCACCAGGAATTGGGTATGTTGGGAATTTGGAGACTGGCTAGAGACTTGTAGCCTGGGGAAGCAGAGGAGATAGAGCTTTAGTTTAATTTGAAAGTTGGTGTATTAGTTGTACTGACAGGGGAGTTTTCCCTATCCTCAACTTACAGTGGGTTTGAATAAAGTCACATTGATCTTAATGTAAACTTTTGCTCTTTCATCTCTATTGACATATCATAGAGACCCTAAACCTTTCTAGAATTTGCCCCAGTAATTTCTGAGAGGCTTCAGGGGATGTCCTATGGGATCATCAAGTTGTCCTTGGGACTCTGCCTAAATGCTATTGATGATCTTCGTCCAGAAAGACACTGGAAGATGGCACCTAACCCACAGTATTGTTGCCTCTTCATGCTCATATCTGCACCAATGCTGCCTCCTCCAGCTGTTCCTGAGGCAGGTAGGCCCTGAGATGCCACACTACTTTATGTCGCAAAGCTCTCATGCTTCACTGCCTGGACCAGCTGGTAGAAAAAAAAAAAAAAAAAAAAAAAACCTCTGATTCTGACTCTACCATCTTCATCCATAATTCTTGAGCTCTATATCAGAAACTGACAAGCTTTTTTTCTACTCTAAAGGGCTAGATATTTCTGTCTGTGTGCACTACAAGGTTTCTGTTTCAATTATTTAACTCTGCCATTGTAGCATGAAAGTTAGCACAGGCAATACATACAAAAATGCACATGAGTGTGTTCCAATAAAACTTGATTTGTAAGCTGGGCACAGTGGTGGATGCCTGTATTCCTTGCTACTCAGGAGATTGAAGAGGGAGGATTGCTTGAGCCCAGAAGTTCAAGAACAGCTTGGGCAACATAGTGAGACCCCATCTCAAAAGAATGAGAAACAAAACAACTTTATTCCCAGACTTTGAAACTTGAATTTCATAGAATCATTTCCTGTCATGAAATTGTATTATTTTTAAAAATGTCTAATCATTTAAAAATGCAAAAGCAATGATTCACTCATAGGCCAAAGTTTGTAAGTGTTAGGTGTCAGGCTAGATTTGGCCTGAGAGTTATAGCATACTAGCCCCTGCTCTAATGCAAGGGGAGATGCCAGAAGACAGACCAAAAGGGGAATTTGGATAGGACTTGGTGGGAAGACTGGAGCAGAAAGATAGCATGGTTCATTGGTTCGTGTGTCCATTCATGTAATGACAGTTATTGAGAACCTACCATATAGGTGTCAGGTACTCAATGAAGTGCTAGGGTCAGAGTAGTGAGAAAGATAGCAAAGGACCCAGTGCTCGCCAAGCTTACTATCTATCAGGAAAAACAGACTTTGAATCAACATTTAAAACTGTGCTGGCCAGGTGCAGTGGCTCACGTCTGCAATCCCAGGACCTTGGGAGGCCGAGGTGCGTGGATCATGAGGTCAGGAGATTGAGACCATCCTGGGTAACACAGTGAAACCCCGCCTCTACTAAAAATACAAAAAATCAGCCGGGCATGGTGGCAGGCTCCTGTAGTCCCAGCTACTCAGGAGGCTGAGGCAGGAGAATGGTGTGAACCTGGGAGGCGGAGCTTGCAGTGAGCTAAGATCACACCAGTGCACTCCAGCCTGGGCGACAGGGTGAGACTCTGTCTCAAAAACAAACAAACAAACAAACAAACAAAAAACAAAAAACTGTGCTAAGTGCTGTGAACAATTCCAGGAGTCCAAGAAAACATACGTGAGGGAGAATACAGGAGAGGTATTAGTTGTCTATCACAGCATAATAAATTACCATGAACTTAATGTCTTAAAATAACACGTTTATTATCTACCAGTGTCTGTAGGTTGAGAGTCCAAGTACAGCTTAACTGGGTCCTCTTCTCAGGGTTTCACAAGGCAGCAAACGAGGTGTCCGTTGAGCTGCATTCTCATCTGAAGGCTTAAATGGGGGGAATTTTTACTTCCAAGCCGTTTTGAGTTGTTGGCAGAATTGATTTCCTTGTGGTGGTAAAATCGGAGGTATTGGCCTTTCTTGGCCGTTGACTGCAGGGAACCCATAGGCCCCTAGGGCAGCCCACAGTTCCTTGCCCCAGGGACTTCTCCATCATGACTATGGCCACTTACATTATCAAGCCCACAAGGGAAGTCTCTCTTTGGGAAGACCCAGTGTCTCTCTCAAAGGCTTTTACCTGATTTAGTCAGGCCCAGAAGGGCAGGATAGTCTTTTAACTAACTAAAAATTGATTTATTTTGGAGCTTAATTATATCTGCAAAACCTTTCACCTTTGCCATAGTCTGTTGCCCAGAGGCAAGGCACAGGTCTCACCCAACTCAAGAAGAGGGGATTACACAGGCTCTGAATACGAGGGCTGGAATCACAGGACCATCCTAAGGTCTGCTTACCACAGGAAGGGAAGATTTTTCATTGAAAGCAGTATTTATTTTTGGACTGATAGATGAATATGATCTAGCTAGGTGAAACCTAGAGGGAACAGAGTTCTGGGAAGTGCAAACGGTGTGCGCAAAGACCCAGTTTTGAGGAGAAATGGCAATTTTGCAGAGCTGTAAAAAAACCAGTTTAGTAGAATGGCTCTCATTTCTGGCTGTATACATCACTTGAAGAACCTCAAAAATAGTCATTTTAAAAAAACTATTTTAAACCAATAAAATTGTAAAGTTCTTGGCTTAGGGTTTGGCAACCATCTTTTAAAATTTTCCCTAAAATCTCCCAAATTGTCTCTGGGTTGGACAGGGGTTAGGGGCTGCCCAGATGTTAGGAACAGAGAGATAAGCAACATTTCTGTTGACTCAGACCAAAAATTGCTCAGTGAGATTTCTCAAAGAATGTAAAACAGAACTACCATTCAACCCAGCAATCTCGTTACTGAGTAGATAGCCAAAAGAAAATAAATTATTCTACCAAAAATACACATGCACGTGTATGTTCATTACAACACTATTCAAAATAGCCAAGATGGAATCAACTTAGGTGCCCATCAGTTGTGGACTGGAAAAAGAAAATATGGTATGTAACATATGGAATACTATGTAGCCATAAGAAAGAATGAAATCATGTCCTTTACAGTAATATGGTTGCAGTCAGAGGCCATTTCCTAAGCAAATTAATGCAGGAACAGAAAAATAAATATCACATGTTGACACTTATAGGTGGGGGCTAAACACTGGGTACTCATGGACATAAAGATAAGAACGATGGACACTGGGGACCACTAGAGGAGGGAGGAAGACAGGGGGCAAGGGTTGAAAAACTCACTATTGAGTACTCTGCTGACTATCTGGGTGACAAGATCAATCATTTCTTAAACCTTGGCATCACACAATATAACCAGAAAACAAACCTGCCCATGGACCGTCTGAATCTCAAAGGAAGTTGAAATTTTTTTTTTTTTAAAGAAAAAAAAAATTTCTCAGTTAGAAGATGCAAAGAACAGCTCCTTGCTGTTTTCAAAATCCAGACATCATTTAAATATTCATTTAAGGAAATCAAATTCATGTTATTTAGAAAGCAATATTTTCTTTGGACCAACAAAGCTAGACTTTAATTGGAGACGTGTAGCACAAGTTTTGGCAGAGTTGCCCAAGGTGCTCTCCATTATGGCCGTCTCTGTTTTAAAAATATACAATCAAGCCGGGCACAGCAGCTCACACCAGTAATCCCAGCACTTTGGGAGGCCAAGGCATCAGGATTGCCTGACTGAGGAGTTCGAGACCAGCCTGGGCAATGTGGTGAAACTCTGTCTCTACTAAAATACAAAAAATTAGCCGGGTGTGGTGGCATGCACCCGTAGTCCCAGCTATTTGGGAGGCTGAGGCAGGAGAACTGATTGAACCCAGGAGGCAGAGGTTGCGGTGAGCTGAGATCATGCCAATGCACTCCAGCCTGGACAACAGAGTGAGACTCCATCATATATATATATGGAGATATATATATATATATATATATATATATATATATATATATATATATATATATATATATATATATATATATATATATATCTCCAATCAGAATGTACTCAGGTTTTACTTAAGTCTGCATTTGATTCAAGAAGCTGTGTTTGAGACAAAAGATTCAAAAGCAGCTTGCAAATGAAACTTTGATTTCAAAGCAATTAGTGTGTATCACTCACTGACTGTGTGTGAAGTACTTTCCTGAGCATCTTTGTGTAGAATACGGTATTTAACACACACAATAGCACAACAACAGCACAAAGAAGATATTATCATTCCTACTTCACAGGCAAAGAAGAGGAGGCTCAAAAAGTAATTAGTGCCAGGCAAGGTATCAGATGGGAGAGTTCAGGAGTTTTGGAAGTAGGCAGTGTTGATGTTTTTCAAATCCTGGGCCCCTTTCTCATGGCCTTTGTGAGCTTAGAGAAGATATTCAGTCCCTTTAGTCAAAAATCTTCATTTGTTAAATAGACAACAATAATACCAACCTTCTAGCATTGCTGGGAGGAGAACAAGGCAATCTTTACAGTCCTGGGAAGAAAAGGTGAGTTCTGTTTCTTAGTATTCTTCTGACCTACACCTACACCAAGTCATAATAAACAGATTCAGGAAGCCTACCCCACCTTCTCAATTCCAAGTCCAGTGGACTTTGCACTGAGTAAAAGCAGAAGTACATACTCTTCAGCAGTTTTCTAGGAGAACTTTTCCCACCCAGGTAAAAAGGAAGATGATTATTCAAGTGCCCTCTGGAAGTGGAAATATCTTTAATTTTTCTCATCCCTAAACATTTTACTTAGAAATCGAGCAATCTCACAGATTTAAGCTTAAGAATCAACTATGAATTCTTTTATGAATTCATAGTCTTTTATGAATTCTTCTGTGAGACTCAGATTTTTCACAATGAGTTAAGATAATGACGGCTACTGGGTTTTTGTTTATTAGTGGTGTAATCATGGCTCACTATAGCCTCAACCTCCCTAGTAGGTGGGACTACAGGTGGTCGCAATCACACCTGGCCTTTTTTTTCTTTTGTTTTCTTTTTTTTTTTTTTTTTTGGCAGGGACAAAGTCTCACTATGTTGCCCAGGTTGTCTCGAACTCCTGGGTTCAAGTGATCATGATCCACACCCTTGGCTTCCCAAAGTGCTAGGATTACAGGCATCAGCCATTGCGCCCAGTGATGCCTACTTGTAAATATTTTTGCAGCTCTCTAAACCCGATGCTCATGCAACTCTGACTTAGCTTGCTGTCTGGATCTTTGCAGTTGCTCAATAAAGAGTCTCTGTTAATACAAGAACCAAAGAATAAAGGGTGCATCAAGGAAAGTGGTGAAGGAGATTTTCCCCAAATTATTTACTGAACCGTTCCACTCATTAGTCCTTAAAAAGATGACTATTTTGATTCTCCTTATCTAGCACCCACTGCATGATGTGAAAAGATGTTAAACATAGTGAGACCCTGCATTATATAAATAACACACACTCTAAGGTTTCAGCCCACAGTTTATTTTAGGTCTCAATCTTCAGGTACTTGACATCCAAGGTCAGGTATACTGAAAACCATTGTCCTTTCACCATGAGGTTGGAACATGTCATAGAGGAAGGCCTGTCACAATCATTATTAAATTGTCTGTTCACTCAAGCCTGGAGTACATTCTGAGGTTATGTTACATATCACCAGCCCATGGCCAAGGATAGCCAAGCTCAACCCTCCCTGGCCCCCCTACCAGACCCAGAAGATTCACAGTTTTGCAGTTTGAATGGCCCAAGACCTTCGGGCCATTGCATAGACTGAGTTTCCAACCCTGAATTCTTGCTTTTGACTCCAGAGCTATATTGGGAAAGTTATCTTCTAGAAAAGCAAACAAAAAGAAGGCCGCTTGACTCCTAAGGGTCATTTCCGAATGCATGTGTAATGCTCCAAGAGCAATGGAAAACAGCTGTGGAACTCCAGCTGCTGCTTTGAGTAGTAAGAGGGAAACCGCCAGGCTTGCATGGACTCCCTTTGGTAGCCACGTATCTCAAGTGGCTTTTGTTTTTGAATGATAAGATAGTGCATGTGCTTCTTATTTTTTAAAATTCCATGTCATCCGCTGCACCAGCAGAAGCCCTGGCAATCTGAACTCTAAAGGACAGCTCAGTGCACCAGAAGTTGAGCCAGTGTTGGGAACATTGCCAAAGGATCTTTGTGGGTTTCTCCTAAATACTGGAGTGCACAGATGATGCTGAAATAAAAGGAAAACAGATAATCCAAACTACCCATGATAGAACAACAACAAAAAATCTTTTAAGATTCCAGAAAAAACCCTTACAATTAGATTTCGTTTTTTAAAAGAAATATGAAAGAAAATGTCTTCCTCAGTTCTTAGAAGAGAAATGACTGCAAGCAAGATATAGAAGAAACTGAAAACATGTTTTGCTTAGTGAGTATGCCAACTGTTGGTGAGAAAGGAAGGAAAGAAAGGAAAGGAGAGGAGAAGGAAGAGAGAGTGAGCAAGAAAGAGAAAAGAAGAAAAAAGAAAAGGAGAAAAGAAAGGAAGGAAGGAGAAGAAAGAAAGAAGAAAGAAAGAAAGAAAGGAGGGAAGGAAGGAAAGAAGGAAGGAAGAGAGGGAAGGAGGTAGGGAGGGAGGAGAAAGAAGAAAGAAACGAAAGAAAGAAAAAAAGAATGAAAAAAGGAAAAGAAAGCAAAGAAAGAAAAAGGAAAGAAAGAGGAAGAAAGAAAGAAAAAAAGTGGAAAGAAAGGGAGAGAGACAGGGAGGAAGGAAAGAAGGAAGGAAGGAAAAAAGGAGGGAGGCAGGAAGGAAAGAAGAAAAGGAGAGAGAGAAAATTAGAAAGGGAGGAGGAAAGGAGGGAGAGAGGGAAGAAGTGGGGTTACCTTCTCCACTAGGTAGAAGAGGCCCATTATTTAGAGACTATGATACTTTTAGGGGTCCACATCAATGTTTTAACTTTATTTTTCTTTAAAATCAGAAGAAAAAAGTGAATATAATAACAAATATGTACTATTGAAGCCTGCCTGTATCATATTTATTCATATACCAATGCTGTCATAAAATGCAGTTTTTAAATTTATTTAGTGGAGAAAGTGACCCATAAAGTGCCCAGGGCCTACAAAAGTCATCACAGTCTTAGGAAGGAGGAAAGGGGAGGGGAGAAGAGAGGAGGGAACTGGGGGCAACAAAAGAAGAAAAGCTAGAAGAGAAATACGGTAAGATTGTGAAATTTTGGGCTTGGTAATAATGGTTGCTAAAGATTCTTCCAGTGGTAGCTTCTAGATGGTTATCCAGTTGGAAAACCTGGTTTGGAGACTTGAATGCAATTACCGAAAACTGTATTTTAACTTTCCGGTGATCATTAATGCACTGGGGAAAGAGTTACAAAGGCAATAAGTTACTTTAACTCATCCCATGTTTCCTGGTCTGTATTGTAGCACATTTGTGGCCTTAGATTACCTGAACCCTTTAAGTCTTTTTTTTTTTTTTTGGAGACGGAGTCTCGCTCTGTCGCCCAGACTGGAGTGCAGTGGCGCGATCTCGGCTCACTGCAAGCTCCGCCTCCCGGGTTCACGCCATTCTCCTGACTCCGGAGCAGCTGGGACTACAGGCTCCCGCTACTATGCCCAGCTAATTTTTTTTTGTATTTTTAGTAGAGACGGGGTTTCGCCGTGTTAGCCAGGATGGTCTCGATCGCCTGACCTCGTGATCCGCCCGCCTGGGCTTCCCAAAGTGCTGGGATTGCAGGCATGAGCCACCGCGCCTAGCCGTCATATTTATGATCTTTAAACTTTAGGGAAGCTGAGGGCAAAGGAATATTTTCACCCTCAGAGGAACAGAGTTCCTTTTTCTAATGTTGTAAATTACTAGGTCCAATGCTTCCTTTCCTGAGTAAGGGATGGTTGCAAGTTAAGGAACTTATAAAAGCTCTGGCCTTCCGGGGCATCTCTCATCCTTTGACACTTTTTAAATCTTAATTTTTGAAATCCTTAGTCCAAGTAGTCACCGCCAAGCCTGGCCTCCCCTCTTCCGCTTGCAGAGGGGGCCGCATGAATTCTTTGGAAAACTGTTTCTCTGGGGTCCATCTAGACCTTTACAGACTGAATGCAGAAAAGAAGAATTTACTATAAGAATGTGTCCTTCTGAGTTGGACTAGAGTACAAAATATTACCATGAAACTCAGCTGAACCATTTGATTCACTGGCAAATATTTAGGTAAGTTGCTCTGTGCCTTAGCTTCCCCATTTGAAAATGTGACAAGTAGCATCTTCTATGCAAAATTATCGTCAGGATTAAAATTAACTTATGTGTATGAAGCATTTAGCACATGCTTGACAAGTTTTGGATGCCAAATAACTATTGTTATTTAATTTTCATTTTTTCTCAATTATTAAAGAGATGATACGTATTGTACAAAAATTAAAAGTATTGAAAAGTGTAAAGAATCAAATCAAATAGAAAATCACCCATAATCACTTCACCTAGAAGCAACTAATTCAACATTTTGGCATATCCCTATTCCACTCATATGTTTGACAGCATTTTAGATACAAACTATTGAAACTAATAGGAGGGTGCCATACAAAAATCAATTGTGTTTTTATTTATCTGACATCACATAATTACAAAATGTATTTATTAAATCGGGTGTGATTTATAATGGCAACCCAAATATGTAGAGAAAAAAACTAACAAAAATGTACACTTTCTGTGGAAAAAAATAGAATATGTTACCTTACGTCATAAAAAAAATCAGTATCTGAAGATGTAGATCATAGTTATGGGTGATCAGATTATAAACTGACAGTTCTTCCCAAATGAATCTATATTTAAATTCAAAGTAATTCCTATAAAATCCCAACAAGGAACTTGAGAAGATAATACTAAAATTTCACATGAGAGATAAAAGAGGCCGTAATAAAGAAAATTTTGAATAAGTAGAAAATACCAAGGGACTTACCAGGTATCAAGGTAAGTCATCATTATAAGGTGAAAATACAGACCAATGGGATTGAATAGGAAACTCCAAAACAGATCCAAGCATTTATGGAAATGTAACATAGAATATAATGGCCATAGAAATCAGCAAAGGGAAAGTGAACTACATAATCAATAGTCCTGGCGCAGCTGGTTTTCCAAAAGAAGATAAATAGAACCAATCACTTTCTCACTCCATGCACAAAAAATTATTCCAAATGGATTAAGACCTAAATGTGAAAATCAGAACCAAAAATGTAGTGGTATATGTAGAAGAGTATTATCTTTATTCCTCGTAATAGTAGAGTTCTCAACCATTGCTCAAATGCATTATTATTTCTTTAAAGAAAATTAATGATAACTTTGCCTTTATTAAAATTTGAAAATTCCATACAACAAAATAAAACAAAGCCAAAAGGCCTCAGAGAAGATATCAGCAATCCACTATCTAAGGGTTGATATACAGAATATCTTACAACTAATAAAGAAATGCGAAGAAGGCAATAATAAAATGAGCAAAATTTATGAATGGACAAGTGTTAGAACAGAAAACCCAAAAGACTAATGCATGAGTGAAAAGATGACCAGTCTCACTAATAACAAAGCAAATCAACACTAAGATACCATTCCACACACATAAGATAGTTTAGAATTGAAAAGTCTAACAATACCAAGTGTTGGCAAGAATGCAGAACAAAGCAAATTCTCATACTTTCTTGTTCAGTGTGTGAATTTTTAAAATCATTTGGGAGAGCAGTTTTGCAAAATCTAGCAAAATTAAAGATAGGCATAACTGAGACCCAGCAACTCCCAGGAATATGCCCTGGAGAAAGCTTTGTACATATGTATGATGTGCAGGTACTGGAATGTGTAGTGCTATAACCTAGGATGTTCATAATAGCCAAAAGTGGAAAGCCCTGCAGACATCCATCAATAGGAGAATAGATACATTAATTGCATATTTATGCAGTGAAATACTCCTCAGCAGATAAAATAAATCAACTAGAAATATATACCTATCAAAATGAATTGATCTGCCAAACATAATAGTACATAGAAAAAGAAGACTACAGGAAGTTGTTGGTTATATAAAATTTCAAATATAAAAACAACACTATTATGTTGCTTATGGGTATTTCTATATTCAGTAAAAGTATAAAATTATGAATTAGATTAATAATCAGCAAATTCAGGGTAGTTGCTTCTGAGAAGAGACTGAGAAAAACGGAATGAGGGAAATTCAGTGGATTTCAACTGTCTTTATAATAATGAATCATTTAGAAAAAAATGAATGTGAATATGGCAGAGAAAAACATTTTAACAAAGGTGAGTGGTGAATGCATTGGCTAAGTTATATCATTGTCTGCATTTTTCTATATACTTTAAAGATTTCATAATATGACAAATATTTTTAAAGCTTATAACTAATACCTATTGCAATTGCAGTTAAAGGAATAAAACCCAACTGTTCACAAATATGCCAAATGAAAAGCACATTGGTAAAAAAAATTAGTAATAATAAATAAAGGTCTGGGAGAGGAGTAACTTCCCAGGGAGGGAACTGCTAAATGGAAAAGTTGAGTTTTTCTTCTCGACTGGCTGATATCTTCTGGAATTTTCTTGTATTAAGTGTCAAGCCATTTGTACTCAGTACCATGATGTGGGGAAACTTGGAGCCACAGGCATCCATGCATTCTGCATTTCCCCCACTGCCACCACAACCAAACACAAAACAAAAACATTTGGACCATGACCAGCAAAGCCAACATGCACCAGGTAAGAGGTAAAAATGCAAAATATACCATTGTGTGACCCATGTTTGCTCAGTGAGATCTGGCTCTGAACTTCCCTGAAGTCAAAACAAAGAGGAAAGCATGGACAATCCCAAGATTTGCAGCATCCAACAGGCAAAATCAAAGGGCTTATCAGGAGAAGTACAAACATTTCAGGAGATTAGAGCCCCAAAGAAAATTCTCCCTTGTTATGATAAAGATAAATAGAAAATGAGAAACAAAGCCATCTACCCAAGAAATAGCTTAAACACTGAGCACTGAATCTGCTCCAACCATACACACAACTTACTGTCTACACTGCATGACTTGTATGATAATGCATACATTATCATGACTTTCCTATGCCGTTGTCTTCACTAACGACTTCACTACTCAAGAGGACTTTTGTCCAGGCATTGATTGTTCATTACAGGAACTTCCCCAAAGACCTAGCAACTCTTCCCTTGAAAGCATCAACAGACAACTGGGGCCCTAAGAGCCTTTGAATCTTTATTGTTTCCCCAATGCTTTAGGTAGAAAGAGGATACAGAATGGGTGCTGGTATCTGTTACTAGGTAACAAGTGTCTTCCACAATTTTAAATTGTATTACTAATATCAACAATTGGCATTCAGTGGGTCCTAAAGATTTTGCATTTATTATCTCATTTAATCATTAAAACATCTCTAAATGCTTGGTACTGATATTTTTCCCATTTTACAGATATAGGAAAACCAGGGCTCAGACAGATTAAGTAACTGGTCCAATGTCAGATAGGCAGTAACTATCAGAATCAGGACTTGAATTGGATCTGTGTGCCTTCAGTGTCTGAGTTCTATAACCAATATGCTTTACTGTTTCTATTGGAAAAAATCAAGTCTATGCCACCAACAACTGGTTGATTCTAGACTCCATAAAAGGAAGAGGCATGGCCCTTTCTCCATCTTAAAAACTAGTTCCATGAGATAGCTATTCTGAATCTGACCCTGTAGTTCTCTGGGCTTTGTGACTAGCCAATGCCCCTCTTTAACACAACCCCCTCTCTCCCACTCCATCCCAAGAAGAAAGCATGGCCTTTGTGATATAAACTCCTGGAGCCCCCTCCATGAAAGCAGTGCTGGGTCCACAGACCCAGCCCAGGGACCATTTGGCAGGCTGAGCCATGTGGTCATGGGCCAGGGTTCACACAGGAGTGCAGAGTGATTTGCAATCAGTTGGGAGTGATTACACAGTGTTTCTCATCGATAGGCAGGAGGGAGCCCTGATGGGATAATGAGATGCAGCTGATGGAAAATCACAGCTGACTGTCACCAGTGAGCAAGCTCGCACAGCCCTACAGTGCTGCAGTCGAGTCCTCCCCACTGCAAAGACCAGGAGAAAAATCTGTGGAATTTTAATACTAAGCCACCCCACAGTGCCAAGGGAAATTGACTGGAGGGTCCACCAGTTGAGTAGCAGATAATTGGGTAAGAACAGGATACAGGGGATTCCTCTGGACAAACCACAAACCCTGCCAGGATAGGGCTCCAAATAGCTTTCCTAAAAAGAGAGAGCAGCAATGCACAGGCAGCCCCTGGGAAAGGGCTAAAATGCAGGGTACTAAAGCATGGGGCCCCTTTATCTTGCCTGGCCCCAGCAAAACAAAAAGAGTTTCTTTGCCTCTGTGCATTACCTGTGCATGGTTAGAAACTGCCACGGAGTGTTTTCCTCACTGTGCTCAATGAGAGAATCTGTTTAAGCTATGTTTCCATGGATCAGTTCGCTAAGGGCCAACTTGAGCCCTGTTTACCCTTCTGTAGTCAAGGAAAGACAGCTGTTTGCTTAAATTGAGGTCTCCTTCTTCCATGACAGTCATTACTGCCTCCCCAGTTAGAGATAATAAGCTTGAATTTCCCAAGCAGATGTGAGTTGCTCACGTCTTGACTATTCTTGTAAAGGCCATCCAGAACCCAGAGTGATGTTCCCGAGGAAGGTACTATAAGACTAAATCTTCATTACCATTCCCAATGGATGTACAAAGAGGTCCCTAATAAATAAACTTGCTGAGTGCACAACTCTGGCCCAGACCTTTAACCCCATTTCCTCACATAGCATTTCTATCTCCTACATTTAGGCTGTGTTGCCCCTGAGCAACTCACTGGACTCATTCATAAGAAAGGAGGTGGAATTTGGCCAATCAGTGCTTGGCTAGTGAGTGCCTAAATAAACAAATAGTGCAGTAAGTTGAAATGAGTCAAACCCTTGGTTAACCCATTCAGTTTTGTTTTGTTAAGAACTTACAATATTACTTTTTTAAATTAAAGACTTTTTTTATTTTGAGAAAACTGTAGATTCAAAAGCAGTTGTAAGAAATAATGCAAAGAGATTCCATGTAGACTTTACCTCGTTTTCCCCAATGGTAACATCTTGCAAAATTATAGAGTCAAATCACAACCAGGGTATTGACATTGATACAATTCATTGATTCTCAGATATGCCTTGTTTTGCTCATTTCTTTTATGCAATTTTGTCTTACAGGTAGGTTCCAGCATTCAGCACCATGGTCAAGGTAGAGAAGAGTTCCATCACCACAAGAATGCCTTGGGTGCCTTTTTTTAACCCTCCTCCCTGACCCATCCCTAACCCCTGGCAACCATTAATCTGTGTTCTATTTCTATAATTTTCTCACTTTAAGAATTGTACATCAATGGAATTGTAGGGTATGTATTATTTCAGAATTGACTACTTTTTCAGTTAGCATCATTATCTGGATTCATCCAAGTCGTTGCGTGTATCCATAGTTCATATCTTTTTATTGCTGAGTAGTACTCCATACTATGGATGTACCACAGTTTATTTAATCATTCACTTGCTGAAGAACATCTGGGTTACTTCTGGTTTGGGGCTATTTTGAATAAAGTTGTTTTGAATATCCACATGTTAGGTTTTTGTGTAAACATATATTTTCATTTTTCTGGGATAAATATCCCAGAGAATAATGGTGCGGTCATATGACAATTACATAGTTAATTGTATAAGAAATTGCCAAACTGCTTTTCAGAATGGCATGGCCATGTTACATTCCCACCAGAAATGTGTCAGTGATCCAGTTTCTCTGCATGCTCACTACCTTTTGGTGTTGTCACTATTTTTAATCTTAGCCATTCTGATAGATGTGTAATGATATTTCACCGTGGTTTTAATTTTTACTTACCTAAGGGCCATTGATGTTCAACATCTTTTAATGTGTTTATTTGCCATCTGTACACCCTCTTCAGTGAAATGTTTATTCATATATTTTGTGAATTTTCAAATTGGAATTGGATAGCTTGGCTTTTTTTTTTTTTTTTTTTTTTACTGCTGACCCATCCCACTTTTCCATTTATTGCTAGAGACAGAAACTAAAATCCGTGGCTTCAGGCTGCTAAAAGCCGAAAACAAAACAAAATAGAACAACAACGACAACAACAACAAAATAAGGTGTGTTGGAAAAGCTTGCATGAGTTTATGTATGTCCTCTCACTTAATGATCACAATCCTGTGAGTTAATTTCTGTTTCCTTTCTTATGTTACTGTAAGGAAAAAAGCTTGGAGAAATTGTGTGCCCAGGGCCACAGAACAAGAAAGTTGCAGAGATGGAAACCCAGGTATCTTGACACTATAATTTGTCCTCAAATGCCTGTATTATAATGTCTACCTGTGTATTGTTTAAATTATTTGACAACATGAAGCATGTCTTTTGTAATCACACACAAGAAAATATTGCTGAAAATAACTTAATCTTGTAAACCTGTAAAAGAAGAGATATGTCCTCTCTTTGACTAGCTTAGCTGCAATGTCAATTTACCATCTGTGGGGTTGAGTCTGTGGTCTATGTACAGCCTATGGGAATGTTCACTTTAGGACCTTTTGCCCATAAACAAACTTCTAAAATTTCTTGAATATTCTAATGACTTACAGTCTCTAAAAAGAAATCTTTTTTTTAAGAATATAATTTTTTTCCTTAAAATGGGTTTGGCTGCTTTCTAATAGCTCCTGAGAATTAAATGGTCTCTACAATGTCCCCTCCATATTCCAAATAAACAAGTCAAAGCCCGAAAGCCCTGTGGTGGGACATGACCCAAACACACAAGTTTTTATGGCCTAAAGTCACCTTGCCAGAATGCACTGAAAGACAAACAGAGAGCATTCTTTAAATATTTCTAGTTTAAGAAACAAAAACAAAAACAAAAACATTATTTCTTTTTTTTAAACTAACAAGCCCCTAGAAAGAAAATAGTAAATAAATGAAAAAGTAAATCATAAATAAAATGTATATTAATTAAAATAAATATTCGCTTGACAAAAAACATCTCCAGTAACCCAAAATCCTGCAAATGAAAGAAGTGGGGGAGTGGGGGCTTGGCATAAATATTCCAGAGCTCTTCCTCAGTCTCTTTATTTCATACTTTTCTGATCCGCTGACACCTCCCCACATACTCAAACCTCTACAAAAAAAAAAAAAAAAAAAACACTAAAAATTAAAAAAATAAAAATAAAAATAAGTATGATTATTTTTCTAAGGGCTGTTCATTCTACCCTGGAAATATTTCTTCTATTACTAACATCCTTTCTGTTGTGATGACCACTAACTTAGTTGGGCTCATGTCGCTCGTTTTCTTCTGGATTCTTCTAACAATCTTCTCCTAACTCCAGTTTCTTTCTTCTTCAACCCATCTTACCCAGACTGCCATATTAACTGTCACAAAACACAGCTCAAAGACCTTCAGTGGCTCCCCACCACCTGCTGATGCAAGTATAAACTCTGCAATTTGGAATTTAAGGATATTGAAATAATTATTTCAATCTAACTTTCCCTACTTTTTCTCCCACCTTCATTCTGTCCAACCTGGGGGGAGAACCATTTCCAAGCTGACCTTGCTATCTCTGTGCCTTTCTTCAAGCTGAGCCTTTAGCCTGTGCTGTCCTCAGGGAACATGCGGCCATTCACTGCCTTCTTCAAAGCCATCAGAGCACCTCCTCCGTAGGATTTTCCTTTTCTCCTATAAGTCAAGACCTGGAACATTAGCTAATGGTAATCCTCAGTTTGGCATAGCTGCCTGCAAAGATAAGCATTCTGAAGGCACTCTTAATCTAATCTTAACAATGATGTGAGTTAGGCAGCGGTGTGCTGGTAAATGTTTAACAACTGGTTCTTGGGGGAAGAGAGGGAGACAGTAAATGCATATATTTGCATACATACATTTATTGTAACTGTTGTTGGTATAAAGGACACAAAGCCCCCTTACAAATAATAATGAAATATTCAATACTCCTTTTTGTAAATTCCATATAGCCCCTCGATTCTTAAGGAATATTTTGTTGTTTTTTGGTCAAATAATTATATCTATAGCCAAACTGTGGTCGCAAAGGACAAGTGAGGATAATTCCAGCATAAATATTTGTTGATAATTTTGTTTTCATTAGTGAGTAAGATGAAAGTGAAATGTGAAATGCTGGAACTTCACTTACTTATTAATGACATGAGTGAATTCTTAGCTAGCTTAGATAATAGCGATGAAATACTGAAATAATATTTGCTCAAGTTGTGATTTGAAATATTATATTCTTAAAGTAATAGTTGCAGACACTACACAATTTTATGGTTAATTTGCATCATTAACATCATTTCTAACACTTACTTAAGTCTAGAGAATCAAAATAGCAATGAAGCCCTGATTTGCCTATTTCCATGGTGTAAGTATTTCCATCAGCACTGATTTCAAGCTACTAACCTGGCATTACTGAACATGGAGGCAAGAAAAGATGCACAGCAGCTCCCTATTACATAATATTTCTACTATACAGATATAATAGATGTAAATAAACCAAAGAATATAGGTACATGTAAAATAGTTAGAAAGTTTTAAGTCTTGAGGATTTATTACCTTTGTTTTAATGTGATTGGTTTAATGATAAATTTGTATAATTTAGTCCTTAATTATGACTGTGCTTAATAATTGGCCTGAACATTTTCTGAAAATTTAACAATCAGCACTCATATTCCAGCACAAGCCAGCCCCAGCATCTCACTGGAATGAGAGATTATTAATGTCCATTTTACTGATGAGGAAACGGTTCTGTAGTCCAAACACAAATGTGTCGATTGAGTAAATAAATCTATATGAATCAAAATTATTTCACCAGTGCTCCAGCAACCTGAGATCCTGCTCATATTTATCTTCTTGATCTCTGTATCAGTGGGCCCAGCATGGCAACTGGCTCAGGGGCAGAGCTTGATCGATTCTTGTCAACCTTGCCCTTCCTTCCCTATTCAGCTGTTTATAAAGAAGGCTGACCTACAAACTTATTTTGGTGAGAGCATAGGAAAGATCTATTCTTGATCAGTGAAACACAACTAGCTTACCCCACTCCATTTTCCAGGTCTGACCTAGCTCTGTGACCTCAGCCCGCCACTGCACTCTAAAGCTCAAAATGGAAACCACATGATACAAACAGAATAAGAGAATAATTACAAAAGGCTTTTTGTAAACTGTAGAGTACTGCATTCTAGGGATTTGTTCTTTTGAAAGAAGAGAACCCATGGTAGAGGTGGGAAGAAAGGTTTTCTCACTTCTCTATAGGTATCCATATCTCTTACTAAAAAATATATTGACTCTGGACAAGATGGGAGAAGCCCTCCCACTATAAGCAACTATAACAGTAGACAAAAAATATATGAAATAATTATCTCCAAGCACTGTTGCAAGCAGCAGTGCGGGATTCCATTGGCTTTCCACCTGGACACACTTTTTTGTGATGTAAACTAGGGAGAAGGATCTAGAGCAGTACAATCTAGCTCAGCTGGAGAGACTGAGATGAGAGTTTGGGGTCATGATGTTGTTTTTGTAACATGACATTACAAAATTATGTATACATTAGATATTTATTCTGGATTCAAGATAGACCAATGTATTTTAATATGACATAGTATGAAAAATTTATTGATATGGTTTCAGATTCTGCATTGCAACTAATCTCACTAATTTTTTGATGATACAGTTGCTTTTCATAAAAACATATTTTTTGTGTGTAATGGGATTTATAATTGCCATTTTAAATAACTTAACATTTACAATTTTCAGTTCTAATTTATAATATTTTAAACATAGATAAATACAGTGCACTTGAAGGGCCACAAGACAACAGTATTTGACAAGGGCTTCCCTAGAGTCAAGGTTATTCTAGACCTCTAATGGAGTTTAAAAGAAGGGTTGAAAGGATTGCACTGACCTGAAAGTAAGTTAACTGCCTAATAGGACAAAATTCAACACTTTATTAAGATTTTATTAGGAATGATTAGGAAATTCAGACACTCAAAATTTAGTATCCATACAATCCAATATCCAACCAAAAATTACTAGACATTTGAAGAACCAAAAATATGTGGTCCATATCTAGGAGAAAATTCAGTCCATAGAAACAGACCCCAACAAAACGACAGAGATAATAAAATTAGCAAAAGAAGAATTTAAAAGAGTCACTATAAATATGTTTGTATTTAGGATTCTCCAGAGAAACAGAACCAACAGTGTAGAGTTTTATTATGATGGATTGGCTCACATGAGTAGGAAGGGTGAGAAGCCCCACAATCTGCCATCTGCAAGCTGGAACCCCATGAAAGCCTGATGGTCTAGTTTCAGTCCAAACTTGAAGGCCTGAGAACCAGGGGAACCAAGAGTGTGTCCCAGCCAGAGTCCAAAGGATGAAGAACCAGGAGGTCCAGTGTCCAAGGGCAGGAGAAGATGGATGTCCCAGCTCAGGAATAGAGAGCAAATTCACCCTTCCTCCGACTTTCTACTCAGGCTCTCAACAGACTGAGCGATGCCCAACTGTATTATGATGTCAATCTTCTTTATTCAGTTAACTGATTCAAATGCTAATATCTTCCAGAAATACACTGACAGACACGTAGAAAAATGTTTTACCAGCCAACTGGGCATTCTTTGGCTGAGTCAAATTGACATGGCCATGCATGGTGGCTCATGCCTGTAATCCCAGCACTTTGGGAGGCTGAGGCAGGCAGATCACTTGAGGCCAGAAGTTCAAGACCAGCCTGGCCAACATGGTGAAACCCTGTCTCCAATAAAAATACAAAAAAACTAGCCAGGTGTGGTGGCATGCACCTGTCGTCCCAGCTAATCAGGAGGCTGAGGCAGGAGAATCACTTGAACCTGCGAGGAGGAGGTTGCAGTGAGCCAAGATCACACCACTGACCTCCAGCCTGTACAACAGAGTGAGACTCCATCTCAAAAAAATACAAACAAACAAACAAACAAAAATTGACACGTAAAATTAGCAATCACAATGTTCACAAGTATAAAGGAAAAGAATAATGTAGAGGAAACATAAGGAATCTCAAGAAAGAAGTAGGCCGGGCGCCATGGCTCACACCTGTAATCCTAGCACTTTGGGAGACTGAGGTGGATGAATTGCTTGAGCCCAGGAGTTCAAGAGCAACCTGGGCAACATGGTGAAACCTCATCTCTACGAAAAAATAAATTAGCCAGGCATAGTGGTGTGCACCTGTGACCTGTGGTCCCAGACACTTGGAAGGCTGAAGCAGGATCATCTGAACCAGGAGGTTGAGTGTATTGTGAGCCAAGCTCATGACGCTGCACTCCAGCCTGGGCGATAGAGTGAGATCTTGTCAAAAAGAAGAAGGAGAAGGAGAAAGAGAAGAAATAGAGGCTATAAGAAAAGAAACAAATAGAAATTCTATAATTTGAAAATACAGTATCTAGAATTTGAAAATACAGTATCTAAAAATCTAGAATTTGAAAATACGGTATCTAAATTTCACTAGTTAAATTGCTAGATGGCTTAATAACAGACTAAACACTGCAGAAGAAATGATGAGAAACTTTAACACAGAAAAATACAAACTATCCAACATAAGGACAATAGGAAACAAAGCTGGAAACAAAATGGAACAAATTTTCAGTGCCTTGTGGGACTGTATCATGCAGTCTAATATATATGTGACTAAAGCAGCAGTAGGAAAGAAGAGACTGGAGCAGAAAATATATGGAAAAATAATGATGGAAGTTTTTCAAAGTTTTTAAAGTTCACTAAACTTTAAGCAGGATAGCCAAAGACGCACACAAGCACACACACACACACACACCCTAACCAAGACACATCATAATCAAATTGCTAAAATCCATGATACAAAGAAAATTTTAAAAGCACCAGAAGAGGAAGAGTTAAAACAATGGGCCGGGCGCAGTGGCTCACTCCTATAATCCCAGCACTTTGGGATGCCGAGGTGGGCGGATCACGAGGTCAGGAGATGGAGACCATCCTGGCTAACAAGGTGAAACTCCGTCTCTACTAAAAAATGCAAAAATTAGCCGGACGTGGTGGCGGGTGCCTGTAGTCCCAGCTACTAGGGAGGCCGAGGCAGGAGAATGGCGTGAACCCAGGAGGCAGAGCTTGCAGTGAGCCGAGATCCTGCCACTGTACTCCAGCCTGGGCGAAAGAGCGAGACTCCGTCTAAAAAAAAAAAAAAACAAAAAACCGAAAATACACATTATATAAGAAAAACAGTAAGAATATCCAAAGTATTTGTAAAAAAAAAATGCAAACTAAAACGTAATAAAATGATGTCATTAAAAGGCTGAAAGAAAAAAAAATTTCAACCTAGAATTCCATATTCAGTTAAAATACTCATTAACGATTAAAGAAACGACAACAACAAAAATTTCAGACAAATGCAAAGTCAGATAATTTTTCATCAGAAGGCCCGCACTCTAAGAATATTAATGAAAATGTTTCAGGCTGAAGGAAAGTGACATTAGACAGGAACTGAGTTATGAATAAAGGAATGAACAGTGTAATTCTATAGGTAGATATAAATAAAATACTTTTATTATTTTTTAATGTAATTTAAGGCTTAAAATTGGCAACAATATATTTCAGTATTATCATAGATTTAGAAGTAAAACACAACAATAATAACAAATAGTGGAAGGGGATAACAAAAATAAACTGTGCTAAAGTTCTTACATTTACATCAAGTTTTGTAATAGTATTTGAAGGTATACAATGATAAATTATACATGTATACTGTAAATATAAGGACAGGAACCTCAATAAATATATATATATATACACATATATGTATATACATATGTCTACATACATACACATGGAAATTGATAAATAAAACACTGAGATGCAGATAATAAACCAATACAGAATACAAGGTAGAATACTAAAAAAAAATCTGAAAAAAGTACTCATTTTATCCAAAGAATGACAAAAAAGAGAAGGAAAGAAACAAATAGAAACAAATATCAAGGTGGCAGGCTTAAACCCAAGCATACCAATTTTACATAGAATGTAAATGGGTTCAGCACTCCAAATGAAAAATAGAATTTAACAGACTAGATGGAAAAGAAAGACACAACTATATGTTTTTTCACTAAAGATACATTTTATATATAACGACATAAACAAGTTAAATATAAAATAATAAAAATAATATGCCCTACAGCTAGGAATTGTAAGAAAGCTGGAGTGGCTATACTGATGTGAGACTAAGTAGATGTTAGGACAAGAAATTTTTCCAAACATGAAGAAAGATATTTTATGTCAATCAATAGGTCAATTTACTAAGAAGACATAACAATCCTAAATCTGTGTGCTCCTAATGACAGAGCTTCAAAATACTTGAAGCAAAAATGACAGCACTGAGTGAGAAATGAACAAATTCACGATTATAGATGAAGATTAATAAAGGCATGTAGACAGAAAAATCAGTTTAGCCTATCAGTGAAATTGACTTAATATTTATAGAACACTGTATCCAACAACTTCAAAGTATATATTATTTTTAAGTAGGCGTGGAATAGTTCTAATACAAGGTATGTGTGTTGGGGCACGAAACAAGTCTCAATGAATTTTTCTTAATTAAAATCTTACAGAGTATTTCTGTGGCCAAAGGAATTAAACTAGAAGTCAATTACCAAAAAATCTGGAAAATCCACAAATATTTTGAAATCAAACAACACTCTTGAAAATAATGCATAGGTCAAAAAAGAAACATAAGGGAAATCAGAAAATAATTAGAACTGAACAAAAAGATCACAACCCATCAAAATTTGTGGGATGCAACTAAAGCAGTGTTTTTTGTTTGATTGTTTGTTTGTTTTGAGATGGAGTCTCGCTCTTGTCACCCCGACTGGAGTGCAGTGGCTCCATCTTGGCTCACTCCAGCCTCCATCTCCCAGGTTCAAGTGATTCTCCTGCCTCAGCTTCCTGAGTAGGTGGGATTACAGGCACACACACCACACCTGGCTAATTCGTGTATTTTTAGTAGAGTGAGGGTTTCACCATGTTGTCCAGGCTGGTCTTGAATTCCTGACCTCATGTGATCCTCCCACCTCGGCCTCTGAAAGTGCTGGGATTACAGGCATGAGCCACCACACCTGGCCTAAAGCAGTGGTATAAATAAATTTTTTTAACTTTTATTTTAGTTTCACGTATACATGTGCAGGTTTGTTCTATAGATAAACTGCCTGTCGCAGGGGTTTTGTGTACACATGATTTGTCACTCAGGTAATAAGCGTAGGACCCAAACAAGCGTAGTTGTTTGATCCTCACTCACCTCCCACTCTCCAACCTCAAGTAGGGCTGGTGGCTATTATTCCCATCTTTACGTCCATGTGTACCCAATGTTTAACTCCGGCTTATAAGTTAGAACATGCCATGTTTGGTTTCTGTTCCTGCTTTGGTTCACGTAGCAGAATGGCCTCCAGCTCTATCTATGGTGCTGCGAAAAACATTATCTCATTTGTTTTTATGGCAGCATAGTATAGGAGGAAATTTATAGCTTTAGGTATTTCTATTAACATAAAAGAAAGATTTAAAAGTGTGGACCTAAATTTCCACTATAAGAAACTAGAAAAATAATAGCAAATTATATCTAAACTATTAAGAAAAAAGGCAATAATAGAAAGAGTGGAAATAAATGAAAAAATGGATAAACAACAGATAAAAATCAAGGAAACAAAAGATTGGTTCCTTGAAAATATTAATAAAATTCATAAACCCCTAATTCCACTAGTCAAGAAAAAAAGAGTAATCATTTACTAGCAATATAAAGAATGAAAACACTATAAACACTACCAACATTAAAAAGATAATAAAGGAATATTGAAAGAGCTTTCTACCAATGCCAAGACCTATTTCTTGAAATACACAAATTATTAAAACTGACAGAAGAAGAAATAGAAGTTTCAAATATTCTACATCTATTAAAGAATTTCAATTCATAAACACCTATCACAAAAAAAATCAGGTACAAATGGCTTCCCTGGTAAATTTTATTAGGCTTGCAAGGAAGAAATAATGCTACTCCTACATAAATTCTTTCAGAAAACGAAGAAGGAACAATTTTTACCTCATTTTATGAAGACAACATAACCCTGATAGCAAAACCAGACAGACATTACAAGAAAAAAAAAATCTTCATTAACATAGGTTGAAAAACAAAAACCTTTAACAGAATACCAGGAAATGGAACTTGACAGTATTTTGGCAACCAAGAGGGTAATATATCATGATCAAGTTCAATTTGTTTTAAGAATGTAACTTAGGTTTAATACTTGAAAATACAATACACCACATTAACAGAATATAAGAGAAAAATTATATAATTATCTCAGTGAATGCACACTTTAACAATGTGTAAAACCTGTTAGTGACAGAAATTCTTAGCATAGTAGGAGTTGAAGGAATGTTCTCAATCTAATAAAAGGAATCTATGGAAAACACTATAGCTAATATTCTACTTAAAATAAAAGATTAAGTACTTTTTCCCTAAGGTCAGGAATAAGGTAAAGATGTCTTTCCTCATAAATTTTATTCAACGTTTTACTGGAGGTCCTAGACAGTGCCATAAGACAAGAAAAATAAAAGCCAAATATATTAGGAAGGAGGAAGTAGAACTACCTTTATTAGCTGATGACATCGTCCTGTATGTAGAAAATCATAAAGAATGTAACAAAGTGCTATCAGAGTGAATAAATAAATTCACTGAGGTCACAGGATACAGTCAATATAGAAAAATAAATTATGTTTCTATATGTTTACAGAAATCAATCTTAAAATAACATTTTTAAAAATTTTTCAATAACACACAAAAATATAAGTAATATCACAGAATATAAAATACTTATTGGAAAAACATATCAATATAACAGAATAGAAAATCCAGAAATAGACCCAGACTTAAATGGTTAGTAGATTTTTCAACAATGGACCAAAGCCATTTATTGGGGAAGGAATTTATCTATATATAAAATAGATGAAACTTGACTTATATCTCACACCATATACAAACATTAATTTCAGATGGTCCATGGACCTCAATGTAAAAGATAAAAGTAAAAATCTTCTATATTGAATCTCAGAGAATTTTTTCACATCATTAAAGTGATCAAAAGTTTCTTAGGAGACAAAAAGTACCTACCATGAAGGAAAAATAACATGGCAAAAATGGACTTCATTAAAATTAATCATACCTACCTTTCAACATGCAACATTATAAAGTGCATATTAAGACATACACGTTGAGAAAATAGTCAAAAGACTGATACTCGGCAAGGCGTAGTGGCTCACGCCTGTAATTCCAGCACTGTGGGAGACCTAGGCGTGTGAATCACCTGAGGTCAGGAGTTCGAGGCCAGCCTGGCCAACATCATGAAACTCCATCTCTCCTAAAAATAAGAAAATTAGCTGGGCGTGATGGCGGGCACCTGTAATCTCAGCTACTCGGGAGGCTGAGGCAGGAGAATCGCTTAACCCCAGGAGGCAGAGGTTGCAGTGAGCCGAGATGACGCCACTGCACTCCAGCCTGGGCAACATAATGAGACACTGTCTCAAAAAAAAAAAAAAAAAAAGACTGATACTCAAAATATATAAATGTATAAACAACCCTTAAACCTCAATATCTGAAAGATGAATGACTCAGTTTCTTTAATGAACAGGAAACTCAAACCGGAACTTAATTTTAAAAATACTCAAATGGTCAAAAGCACATGAAAAAGTGTTCAACATTAGTCATCAGGAAAATATAAATAAAACCATGAGATAGTGTCATGCACTGACTAGAATGGCTGAAACAAAAGAGATTGACAGCGCCAGCCAGATGTTGCTGTGGACCTGGAAGGAGTGCAAAATGGTAGGATCAGTTGGAAACCAGTCCAGCAATATCATAAAAGTAAACATACGCCTACACCAGGACCCAGCAATACCACTTTTATTGTGCACCCAAAAGAGATGAAAGCATATGTACATAAAAAGACTTGTACAAGAATATTTATAGAAGCTTCACCAACAATAATAAATAACTATACAAAGTTCAGATGTCCATCAAAAGGAAATGAATAAACAATCAGTGACATATACATACAATGGAATACCATACAACAATAACATGTAATAAACTATGAAACATGCCACAACATGAATCCACCTCAAATACTGAACAGAAGAAGCCAGATACGAAGCAGTACTCTGTATGATCCCATTCAATTGAATATTTTAGTAGGCAAAACTAATCTCTGATTAAAAAAAATAGGGCTTAAGTCATTTTTCTTCTTACCACCAAGAATGCCAATGTAAAACCCTTAAATACACACACACACACACACACACACACCCCACAACCTTCCGACAGATGATACCAAAGGTGACTTAGACTTCTCCTTCACTGAGATGCAGAAATTTGATTTTTCCCCCTGCTAGTACAGAATCCTATGTACTCAAGAATGCAAACTGTAAATCAATACCTATGACTTAAAGGTGACATTTCAACAATTGTACATCCTGGAGCCTCTCAGGATCTCAGGATCATTTTGTTCCTGTCAAATATCTAACTTTTTAAATAATTTATGAGCATTTAACTCCACTTCTTACAATTCCAGGATGAACTTTCTTCATTTTAGATGTGTATGTTGTCATTCAAAGAGCCAGTTATTTATTCATTAAATATTATTGAACAAGTACTATGTGCCAGGCACTAACTATATTGTGCAGTGTGGATATAATAGTGGAAAAGGCAGTCACAACCTAGACCTGAAGCTTACATGGGGAGGAAGAGAGAATAAACATCAACTTAGGGGTTGTACCAATAGTTGTTCTTTTTTATTTTTTGTCTGAGACAGGGTTTCACTCTGTAACCCAGATTGTAGTGCAGTGGTGTGATCTCTGCTCACTGCAACCTCTGCTTCTTGGGCTCAAGTGATTCTCCAGCCTCAGCCTCCCAAGTAGCTGGGACTACAGGTGTATGCCACCAACGCTCAGCTAATTTTTGTAGAGACAGGGTTTTACCATGTTGCCCAGGCTGGTCTCGAACTCCTGAGCTCAAAGCAATCGGTCCGCCTCAGCCTCGCAAAGTGCGGGGATTACAGGTGTGAGCCTGTGCCAGACCTAATTGTTAAATTGTAATTGTAATGATTGTTAAAAATAAAAAGAATTGGACAGCGTAGGCTTCTTATGTGAACATTTACCAAGAAAGCATGATCTTGTCTTGGATGAATGGAGTCAGAATAGAGATCAAGGAGTGCTTCCTGGAGGAATAATCTTTTGAGTTGGGCTTTAAATGTGAACAAAAATGTATTTGGAGGGTGCTAATATTTAAGATCCATGAGAAAACCCCACATTGAGGAAAGCAGAGATACAGTCTGATGAAACTAGCAAGGTCTGTAATAAGCAGGGCTGTGTTAAGAATTTTGGCGTGATCAATAAATAAAATCAGTGGGGAAGCTATTAAGGAATTTGCACTATGAAGGGATATGACCATCTGGTTACAGTGTGTAGAATAGACAGGAAAGTATGGGTACAAGCAGTGGGGAGACCAGATTGAAGACAATAATAATAAACAAGTGTTCCTATTAATTTCCAAGGAGAGACGTGCTCTGAAGTCCATGGACTATCAAGATAGAGCTAATTTGGGACTTAGATAGTCCTACTTTGAAGAATTAGCAAATACATGGCGCTGCTTTGTGGACAAAAATCAGAAATCTAACAGGTTTAGCAGAAAAAGTGAAAGAAGAGTGAGAAGAAGAGGATATAAGGATAAACAGACCCAAGAAGATGGCCTCAGAAGACAAACACCTGGGATAAGCTATGTGCCAGATTTTCTTTTTAATTTTTATTTAGATTTAGCAATTAATAAGCGCTCATTCTGCCTCAAAAGTGCACCAAGGGCTTTATATTTATCACAGAACTGGAGGTTTAGGGAGGTAGAGTAACTTACTCAGGGTTACAAAATCTGTAGGTGGCAGAGACAGAACTTGAACCAAGGGCTTTCTAGTGTGAAATGTTGACTCCTCACACTACATGATGTTCCTCCTTAATGGTTACCTCCTGCTCTTGGAGTTCTCCATTACTCCAAGCCCATTATGTTTGGAACGATTGTGAGTTCTTCTATACTTCACCATGGATACATGAACCTTAGCCCTAATGGAGCCTTAGAAATTGGCCGGGCGCGGTGGCTCACGCCTGTAATCCCAGCACTTTGGGAGGCCGAGGCGGGCGGATCACGAGGTCAGGAGATCAAGACCATCCTGGCTAATGCGGTGAAACCCCTTCTCTGCTAAAAATACAAAAAATTAGCCAGGCGTGGTGGTGGGCGCCTGTAGTCCCAGCTACTCAGGAGGCTGAGGCAGGAGAATGGCATAAACCCGGGAGGCCGAGCTTACAGTGAGCCGAGATCCAGCCAACAGTGCGAGACTCCATCTCAAAAAAAAAAAAAAGAAAAGAAAAGAAAAAAAAAGAAATTAAGAGATCAATCTCCTAATTTTATAAAAGGATAATGTGAGATTTAGGGAGATGCTGGGTTCCACCCGGGGCCCCTCAACAAATATTGGCAAGTGAGGTACAGAACCCGTAGTCTTCCATTAAACCATAATATTTATTCAGCTGATCCATCCTCTTTACAGATTTGGGAATTTTGCAAACACCAAATTATACTGTTTGTAAGTTATACTGAGCCTGGGCTAGCCTGATAGAGAAGGGCACTTCTCAAGCACTGGTCTGTAAACAGAGTAAACATCAAAATGACTTGGAGAAAAGGAGGTTTAAATCTAGACAATTATTTTGTTTAGTTCCCTTCTCCAGTGGGAGGAAGAAGTATTGCTTTATATATATGAACATATTTATATATATACATATATATAACATATATACATATATATGTTATATAATATATATATAATGCTGAACATTTTAGAACTTGTAGCTGTAGTCATTGTTTGACTGTTCAGATTCCTCAGGGAAAAATACCTTCTACTAATGCAAGAATGATTATTTGGTTACCTACAACTTTAATTTAGATAGGAAAACTTAATTTCACAAACAGTAAAATAATAACCTCCATTAGGTAGAACACTGCACTAGTTAATATTTCCAAAAGGGAAATTTGCATTATTTATGCTTTAAATTATACATTGGTACCCAAAAGAAAGCACAAACTACCTAGAAGATATTTGATGATCTAGCCTTGTGTAATTAAATGCAATTAATTTGCAATTATTCCACATTCTGGAACTATTCAAATCTCTTGGCAATTCTTGGCAAAGAAGCATCCACACTGATCCCAACTGGGAGAGGTCCTTTCTGGGTAGGAGGGACCCAGATTTGGCAGCAGCAAACTTGAAACTCAAGGGAGACTCTTCATGTTCCCAAAGGAAGTCCTGGGGCACCATGCCTATGGTGAATAAGGGTGCTTGTTCAAAATGCCAAAGTGTGATGATTTTAAGAGGATTCTCCTCTTTCAATAATCTCTGGGTACACTTGGAAAGAAATTTTACCTTCTGTGCTGTAATTGAATGGATTTTATATTTTTAAGATAAAGAACATTCAATTTTACAACTCTAAAAGGAAAGTCTACAGGCTGCTTTCTCTAATTCAATCCTAAAGCTCTTCTCTTTGATGAGGAGCAGATATTGTTTAATTTCTGACCCACCAATATGTCTTCCCAGCCTATGGAGAGACGGGGGTGCTCTGTACTTCCTTCCTGTTTACCACTGTAACTTCTTCCCTGACTATATTCTCCACTATGGAAAAACTCAGAGTTGTGACTAGGAAACAAAATTCCTGGAGGTATTTAAAAAAAAAAAAAAAAAAGGCAGGGTAATGCAATGTGTGGAATTTGGATTAAGCGCTGAAATGTTTTTAATTCCATCTCCACTGTTCACTATTTGTGTGATATTAATGAAGTTAAATAACTTCTCTGAACCTCAGTTTCTCCACTGAGGTAAAATTCTTTCAGCATTATCATGATGATAAAGTGAGACTCCTACAATGTAATAGGTTTTTAGCATAATCCCTGACAACGAGTTGAATCCCACGATTATTCCTTCCATTAAGAAAAAAAAAAAATTTGAACCAACCCCCATGTATCGTTTCACAAACCCAGAAGAGCCCATTTTATTTTAGATAAGACACTGTGAAAACTTAAAAGGAAAGATAGGGAAGAAGTTTGAGATAGGCTTTGAGCAAAAACAAGAGACAACCAACAATAACAGGGGATTTGCTATAATCATTTCTGGAGATCTTTGCTGCATAATGCGGGTTCTTCTTGCACAACAGCCAAACATGAATTTGACAAATGAAATGACTGTTTTGGTCTGTGGTAGGTCAGAAAACAACAGTAGACCAGAAGGCCGTGAAGGGGATTTAAATTGGGTAAATCTTTCAACCTCTTCTGACAAGTTAAGTATAGTTGGCCTTGATAGAAAGTGCCAACAGTAACTTCTCAGTTTCCAATATCCCCCCACACCGGTGGACACCTGGGATGTTCATAGGCATTACTGTGTTTGTTTTGGATGTGGAAATACGTGGAAATAGAATGAGATCTTCCCGAGATTCTTACACATAATCGTTTCTTGAATTTCACTAAATTGTGGAGTAAGGTTTATTTTGGAGCCTGCAACCCCAGATAATGAGGTCATAGCCCCAATTTAAACCAGAGACCAAAGCCAGACTTTTTTAGCTTAGATGTAACACATTCAGAAAACACAGAGAGAGAGAGAGCAGATAATATATATTATGTATTTATTAGAGTCAGTAGTTTGCTCTTATTTTCTTCCTTTGGTTTCCACACACACCCTCAGAATGCCTGCTATCAATCACACCCCTTAATAGTGACAGACATAGATGTCATCTCAGGGAGTAGTGCATTTCTATTGTTTGATGATGAGGAATTGGGCTGTCCCCACTCAACTCCATGATAGCAAGATGAGGAAATCAATGCCCAAAACAGGGGTGAACAGCTCCCATAATAAAACTGAAGAGGGAGTACTGCTATTAATAATACTTAATCATTAATAATAATGATAATGATCATAATAATGACAGTAGTTGGGCTGCTTACTGAGCACATTCGAAGCACCGTGGTGAGAGCTTGCAGACATTTTATTGTGTAATTCTCATAATAATCCATTTATTGTCACCATTTCACAGATGAGGATACTGAGGCTGAGAAGGTGGTCACATCACTGGAAAGTAACGGGGAGGGAGTTAGAACTCCTGTCTGTAAAGTCTTTTAACAACCACATGGGTTTAGGTTAAGGATAAACTGTGAGCTCCACACATAATCACTCCCTCATTCAAGAGTTATTTATTGCATGTTGACCCCATCGCTGGGACTAGGATAGATGGTAAGAACACAAAGATGAATTAGACTCAGTGGTTTCTCCAGCATTGCAAATGAGGCACCTGTGAGGAACAGGTGGCAGCTGGTGTGGTGAAGAAGCTGTGAGAGGTTGGGAGCTGTGGCTGAGGTGATTGAAGCAGTGGGCCAGGCTCCATTAGGGAGGATCTTGTGACCGCAGCTATGGAAGTTCACCTGTATCCTCTGCACATGTTAGGGGTTTAAGTCATGTTGAGGCAGAATTGGATTCAAATTCTAGAACAGTATCTGACTCTAGATCATGAATTAGTCAGGAAGGGCCAAAATTGAGACAGGAAGTCTATTTAGAGAAGCACTGGAATGGTCCAGGCAACAGAGAATAAGGGCTTGAGTTGTGGCCACTATAACTGAGACAGTGAATTCATAAACTACTTATGAGGTTGAATCAGCAAGACTTGTGAATAGTGGGGATTGGTTAGATTTGAAGAGGGAAGGAGAGAAAGGATTGCAGTAACTCTTGTAATATGGCTGTAGGGACATAAGATGGTCCTGAGACCATTCCATCAAAGAGCAGAGTTTTTGAAGGGTGGAGAAGTAGAGCCATTAAAAGGGAGTATACTGTTCCTCTCTGCTAGCACCTTGATTTCCTGACCACTCCTGGAGTCCCAGTTCATCACTGTTCCCTCAAAAGTCCAGAACTTCATGAATTAAAACAGAGGCTTTTCTCTCAACTATTGTAGTTGGTCGTAATCCAGCTCCCTAACCAAACATGACCCTCATCCTCAGAGGAACCAGGGTTGTACAGCCAGACTTTGTCTCCTACAGTGCTACCTGTTTTTTTCCACCTTCCAAGTGCTGTGGTCTCTAGATAGTTGAGTCATAATTTCCCAGGATGGGAGGTTGCACCAAACACCTCCTTTTTAATAAGCTACTTTTAACCTGCCTTTGTTGACATTCTGCCTTGTTATTCATAATAATGTATGAAAGTTTCATTTGAAGTTTGCTTTACCACTGGACTACCTATAACAGACTAGCCTTTTGGGCTAACTCCTGATTAGCCTGGATAGAAGCCATTTTGGCATGGTATTTTCATGGGAGTTTTGAGATTTAATAGTTCAAATACCTGCTCTCTGTAGACTCTTAAGACCCTCAACATTTCAGTCCATGGAGTCTTTTCTACTTACTCTCATGAATGAGAGCTGGCTTGGTGCACACCTCTAAAATGAAGACCAAAACTTCTAATAGAATATCTTTGCCCCCATTCCATAACCCTGTACCAACCCAGATAATTTTGTTAGGCTTTCTATGTGACCCCTTGTCTTTTGCTTTCCTCCTCCTCCTCAGAGGTGAGTCCAAACTTTGCACAAAAGAAAAAGCTGCTAGGTGATGTCCAGCAGCAGAAAATAGACCTTTAACATGAGCTGTGGGGAGCAAAACTTAATGGACTGTACTCACTCAGAACTGCTAGAGCCTGCAGCTACAGAATTCATAGAATCAACACACACACACACACTGAGCTGCATTGTAACACATACAAAGCTATCCAGAAAGAAACTTAGGGAAACTGACAAGTGTAACTACCCAGGTCAGTGACTCCAAAGGATCAGGATTTGCAAACTTCTGCATCCCCCTCACAGTCTATGTTCTAGCCCCAGTGAACCACTCTAGCTCATACCCTGGGAGTGCAAGGATTTCTTTTTCTTCCAAGTATAGGCATGCACTTCTCCCTTTACTAGCTAACCTTTCCCTTTTTCTCATCTAAGTTTAAGAATAATTTATTGAGAGAATTATTCCCTGATACCTACAAGTTAGATTAGGTGTCCCTGTCCAAGTTACAAGTATATGTGATATGTTCTGGCTCTGTGTCTCCACCCAAATCTGATCTTGAATTGTAATCCAAATTGTAATTCCCACATATTAGGGTAGGGACCTCATGGGAAGTGATTAGATCATGGAGGTGGTTCTCCCATGCTGTTCTCTCTCCTGTTGCCATGTGAAGAAGGATGTGTTTGCTTCCCCTTCCACCATGACAGTAAGTTTCCTGAGGCCTCCCCAGCCACACAGAACTGTGAGTCAATTAAATCTCTTTCCTTTATAAATTGCCCAGTCTTGGGTATTTCCTCATAGCAGTGCAAAAATGAACTAATACAATATTGTAGTGCTTTCTTTCCCTGTATTCCAATAATAATTTTACCTTTCTGTATGACTAAACTTTAAACTTAAGGGCCACAACTCTCATCTCCATATCCCCAGCAGTTTGTACATGTACTGCATACAGTACTTAATAGAGATGAAGATGGTAATGAAGGAATAGGAGGTTGCCTCTGCTCAATGTTCTCACTCAGCATAAAAACAGGAAGAGAATATAACCTTCTTTCTGACAGGCCCACTCTGTTAGGTTTTTCTACTAGGGTGACTCCAACCAGAACAGAGAAACAAGCCTTATCTAGCACTTCCCCAGCCGTGATGGGCTCTTCACTGTGCCCCCAAAAATATGACTCTTCCAGGGTCTAGGAAAACACTGACCTCACAGAGAACAGAAAGCTCAAATTGGGTATCATGAGGCACTCCTCAAAGAAGACCCAGGCATTACTCCTGCAGATGCTGAATGTGCTTTTCAAGCCAACGCTTTGGAGAGAAAGCCTCACCACCACCTCCTATCTCTTCATGTTCTGCACTCAACCCCTGGAACACCAGCCAGTACCTGCATACCTCCCAGGCACCAGCCTGTTGGTGCAATCCTGAAACTCACTGGACTGGCTGCCCCAATCTCCTCTAGTGACACGAAGTGTGCCATGTCTTAAAGATGCCCACCGTATGCCAAGTTGAGAAAATGGGAAGGTGCATTCAGATTTTAACCTCCCTGTTTACCCTTTTTCTGGTGCCTCTAAACCAGGATTCACTAATACTGCTTTACGTGCAAGTTTTCAAAATCACATCTGTCTCTTTCCTTGATTGTGGTGGTGGGAATTCTTTCCCCGCTATTCAGAACTCTCCCAATACTTGCCTCTTCAATTGGAGAACACCCTTCAGGTTTCACTATAGTCACAATACAACATCTTTGATATTAAAGGTCAGTGCAAAAATCATTGCAGTTTTTTACCATTACTTTGAATGGCAAAAACTGCAATTAGTTTTGCACCAACCTAATATTAGGGTCTGCCTCTTCTCTAAGGCTCTTGAAGGCACAAAACAAGTCTTACTTTTCCTTACCATCCTGACAGGAATCTAGTACCAGAGGCTTATACATATTTGGCAAGTAGTACATATTTATGAAAAGAAATGGAGTGAAATTATCTGGAATGAATGGATTCATTAAATGAGGCATGGTTTGGCACACCACACATGTGCACAAGAATGCAATATTCAATGAGCATTTATAGTCTCTTTGATTCTTTTTGATGATTTTGATACTAATGTGCTTTTGATTCAGTAGTAAATGGAAGCAGAAGAAATGCAAATGCACATAGAAATTATTGTGAACCGTGAGAAAATCACTAGAATGGCTACAGAGAAAAATAACGACAGCATCAAATGATGGAGAAGATGTGGAGCCACTGGAACTCTCATACATTGTTGGTGAGAGTGTAAAATGGTAAAATCACCTAGGAAAATTGCTGAGTAGTTTCTCAAACAGTTAAACTTATATCCACCTAACGACCTAGCAGTTCTACTCTCGGATATTTATCCAAGAGAAATGAAAACATGTAGGTCTACAAAAAAGATCTTATGAAAGAATGTTCATAGCAGCTTCTCTCATAGCAGGGAAACACTGGAAAGAAGGCAAATGTTCATCAACAGAAAAATAGATAAACAAACTGTGATATATTTATACAATGGAATATTACTCTGCAGAAAAGGAATAAATTATATGCATAAAACAACATATGTGAATCTCAGAAATGATATACAGAGTGAAAGAAAGAGACAACACAGAAGAACATAGTGTACAATGTCATTATATAAAATTTTAGAATTTCATAGAAGATTTGCCTACAGTGATAGAAATCAATTCAGTGGTTGCTTCTGGGGTGGAGAACTGACTGGAAATTGGCACAAGGGAACTTTTTGTGGTGAGGGAAACATTCTGTGTCCGCGCTGGTAAATGAGGTTACACAAGTATATGTGTTTGTCGAAATTTGAGTCAACAGCACACTGAACAGCATGTCATTGTGTGCAAATTATACCTCAAACTAAGAAAGTCATTTTGGATACTTTGTCTCTCAAGTCTCAAACAAAGAGAAGCCTAGATTTTTAGGGCAGAAAGAAGCCTGGGTAAATCCTAAGGTCCCACTCACTGTGTAGATGAAGAAACTGAGTCCCCAGATGGAGAAGTGACATGTTCAATATCGCACAGAAGTAGTGGCTGAGGCAGAATGAGAACGCAAGGTCCTTAATGTGCAAGAAGGTTGGAACTTCATCGAGTGATCCCTTAGAATGGAAATGCTGGGAATTATTACAATGGCACAAAAGTAATTGCGGTTTTTGCCATTGAAGGTAATGGCCAGAACCACAACCACTATTGCAACAATCCAATACTTCACCCCTACATTCCCCTTGCTTAGATATTATCAGTTAATTGTCCTACTGTGCCCTTGTACCCACCCCCACCCTGCTCAATACCATTCCACAACTCCTTCTTACGGTATTTCACCAAGGTGGATGATTTCCTAAGCTTTAGCTTCATGAATACTAGGGCAGAGCTAAACTAACTAGAGTAAACTAGAGTTGCATTCTCTCTAGATATAGGAGCTCTAGGTTTTAGGTTTTAGGTTATCCTAGGGCCAGTGCAGAGACCCAAAAAAGAAACTCAGTGACTCAGAAGAAAGGTAGAGAAAACCCTGGTTGTCAAAAACCAGGAAAAACATAATAGGATCAGACACAGAAGCCCAGGCTGCTATAGAGACTGGCCAGAGGTCACTGAGTTGGGCAGGAAATGGAGTAATGAGAGGAATCTGCCCATTCCCTCCCATCACCCATGCAAACCAGGCTGGGTTACTTGCTCTATTCTAGACAGTCTCTCTCTTACCAGACAGGCTCCTCGTGGTGACCTCCCATCCTATTGCTGGCTCTCTGCTCTTTACTGCAACAACATGTCACTTGGATACCCCGGAGAGTGGCAGGAAAGCATCAACTGGGTAAGATGTGGTCCCCAGACCCATCACCTCTCACTAAGGAGAGGGATACTGTTTAACCATGACGCTACTCTGAGACAAAAACCTAAATTTTTACTCATAAAAAATCAGTTGTGAATCATCCCCCTGTGATTTCAATTCCTTGCATGTCAGCTTAGGAGGGATGCTTCTGGGTACTGGCTGATTTTGCTCCTTGGCTACTTCTTTTCAGACAATAAAGTCCTTGGTAGGGCAACCACCCCTATCTCCTTCACTATGGTCTCCTGTATGTCCACTCTTACTGAAGGGACAAATTGTGGGAAGGCAGGCCATAAGCTCCCAGTTGAAAGCTCTCTCTTGAAGAGAGGTAACCAGCCTATCAGCTGTGCAAGACATTTCGTAAGCTTCAAAGGTCCATCTCTTATACAGTACCAGACACTTAGTAGATGTCTTTTAAAAACCATATTATTCCAGTAAAGAACGAGTGAACATTTGCCTTCTGGAATCTGTGGCATTGCATCTGGGTGTATTCTGGGAAAGAAAGCAATTGTGCTTTGGAGCCCGGTCAATCTGTTTCAGGGCACACATTGCCATACTGCCGATAGATATAGAATGTAACTTCTCTGAGCCTCAGTTTACTCATTTCCTATATGAAAAATAATAATACTGAACTTAAAGTAGGGGCTTGTAGCCTGGAGTCCATGGATCCTTAAGGGTACCTTAAGATGCCCTTAAAATTGAATATAATTGTCTATATATATGAATTTTTATGAGGGAAAGAGTTTTAGATTTCATCAGATTTGTTAACTAGGTCAGTAAGTTCTTTAAAAAAAAAAAGAGAGAAAAAGAAACCACTCTGGCCTTAGATATTTTTGTGAAGATGGAGATAACGTATGTAAAGTGCCTTAGAAAGCTAGAACGCACTGCAGCAGCTGCACAGTCATCTGGCCTGTGCAGCGAGCTTTCTGAGCTTCGGAATGGATTATTCCAACTTTTATGAGTCTGCAACCTTCAAAATACGCCCTTTGAGTGGCCATCTAGGTCATTCGAGGCAAATTCCTCATTCTCTTCTGGACCCAGTTTGTTGTCTATAACAAAAAAGTTGTACCTGCTGTTCGCCCAAACCTTGCAGATGTTAACATTCTGACTGTGCTCCCCACCTTCGATGATAGGAATAAAATGCAGGTGAGCATCAATGTATTTAGCTGTGTTTCATTTTCCAGAGGGGTTAAGGAGAGTGGCCTCTGCTTTTTACTTCCAAGAGAACTTAAGTTGGTTACTGGAAGTCAACTTCAGTGCAAAGAAAGGTCTGGGAACAGGGTGTGGGGAGGGCATTCTCAGGATTGTGCAAGGAGCAAAGCAGACCAGGGCCTTTGGGTTTCTCCTTTGAAAAGAGGTGATGGAGTCAAAATCCCAGGTTTTGGAGGAGCAAAGCAGTTCGAAGGGGCGGAGTGCAGGTGGGTCACCACTTCTCTGCTTCTTCCAGTCTCTCAATCAGCTGAAAAGGAAACTGAGATAAACACTCATGTTTGGAGGGCAAACCACCAATTTGCATAGATTTAGGCAGGAAAGAGCCCTTTTGGCTCTCTTCCTCTTTGGCTTGCTTCCAAAGGCTCTTGAAGAGCTTCTCTCATGTAGACCCCTAGGTTAGGGTAGACTTTTGAACCCACCCTCTGGTTGGCTTTGGGGGAAAGAAGATAGGAGTCTGAAACACCCCTCCCATGCACTTCACAGTTATACCAAATACCTGATGTGACATTTGGAGCAAATGCACTGAAAACCCACTCATCCTTGGCTAGTTCTTAGATGAGTCCATTACCAAGCCAGGCAGAATTTCTCATGAAAGGGGGCTCTGGGTTATCCCAAGGAGTGGGTTCTCCATATGGGGGCTTTAGTTACTTCTCTGGTTTACACATTAGCCCACCTCAAATTTCACAATTCCCCAAATGGAGTTGAAACATGACCCATTGCTGTGGTGTGAATATGGTTGGTCCCCACCCCAACTCATGATGAAATGTGATCCCCAAGGTGGCAGCGTGGTGTCCAGTAGACAAAATTCGTGGATGGCAGGAAGACTACAAGGAAATCAAAACAATGAAACGACCAGAGTCTGATCATATTTCTCAGACAGGAATAATGGCAACATCTCATTAAAATTGATGCAAAAATAGATACAAAACACACCTACTTTGATTTAGAAGAAAAAACTAAAAACACAAAACAGGTTGGAGAAAAAAAGACCAAGCAGGAACATACATGGAAAAAAAAAAGCCAGCAGTGTCCTAGTCAACAAGAATGATCAATATAAAGCAAGGGTGATGTCTGGCTGATGAAGAAGTAAATACAGATTTGGGATATATTAACAGAAGTTGATGTTCCAGTGCAACAGAGGTGTTCATCTTGTCTTCCTCCTCCATGGTCAGCCCAGCCTTAAAGTCAGACCTAGTATGAGAGAAACTGCCAAACTAGCTCAATAGTACATTCCATGATAGGGACAAAATCAGAATGAAATAAAGAAATAAATTTCTGAAATTTGGAACCTTTCCACCTGCAACAGATTAACAGTCCTACCCTCAGAGGTCTCTAAGAATAAACTGAGTGACCAAGGCCAGGCCTGGTGGCTCACACCTGTAATACCAGCACTTTGGGAGGCTGAGGTAGGAGGATCACTTGAGTCCAGGAGTTCAAGACCAACCTGGGCAACATAGTGAGACCACATTTCTACAAAAAAAAAAAAAAAAATTAGCCATACATGGTGGCAAGTGCTTGCAGTCCTAGCTACTTGGGAGGCTGAGGCAGGAGGATCACTGGAACCCAGAAGGTCAAGGCTGCAGTGAATGATGATCACACCATTTCACTCCAGCCTGGGCAACAGAATGAGACCTTGTCTTAAATAAATAAATAAGTGACCACATTGAACAAAATATATTACAGGAGAAATTCCTAGAGAAATTGGATATGAGAGATGCTGTGCACTTCCAGAGTGCTTTGATTCTCCACTCTTTCTGTGAACCTTAATGCTATGGACAAGTAACAGAGTGTCCTACTAATGCCTTTCATTGTGTTAAGGCAGGTTTAATTGCTTGTCAAACCAGTTGGTTTACTGGATGTCAAGCCTCCCTGGGGAGGCAAGGGTTGTGCCAAGTTCTTTGCCATCCAGATGGTCAGGGCATGGAGTATTCCCTGGAGGGACCTATCCTACCCCACCCCAGAAAGCTGCTGGACCTTGGCATGTGAGAAAACCTGGGCCCCTCCAGATTTATATGGTGAGGGAGTGGGAGCTGCCCCACCTGCTGGTTTGGCTGCCCGAAGTCCCATCCCACACAGGTTTGATAGCTCCCTAGGAATAGACTATGGCGTGGGCCCCAAAAGTTGTCTGGTAGAGACACTCATATTGGGCACAGTCTATGCCAGCCCACCCAGGCCTCACAGCACTTCTCTGGCTCTGGTGTTTGCCGTATCCTGTCTGCTAGATTGTGAGGTTCCCTAGGATAAATATAGATTAAAAGCCGACTTCCTCTGGGAAGCTTTCCAAAATTAGGCCCTCCCCCACAACCCCAGACGTGAGCTTCCAGCTCCAAAATCCACAGTATGGATTTTGACTTCTCTTCTAGTGGAAACCACTTTCTAAGTTGAATTATAACTGTTTACACATGAATCTTATCTCTTGCTCTCTTACTTGTTCATTCCATTCTCATTTTAATTTTTTGTCCCCAGCACCTGTGTGTTGTCAATTTTTAAATCCACTTGTTCAATAATTTACTCATTCATTCAAAAAGTATTAATCGAGCACATATTCAGTCTCTATTCTCATTGAACTGTCTCACAGTCCAATGGGTAAGGTAGATTGTAATCAAGTTGTGCTGTATAATAGGGAGGGAGGGAGATGACGTGCTGAGAGTACAGAATATTGAGATATGACCCAAGCAGGTTAGGGAAGACTCCCCTGGGCAGAGGAGAAGAGTGAGTAGGAAACAACTGGCCAGAAGTGGGGAGGAGTGTGTTCCAGGAAAAAAGGAATAGCACGTGCAAAGATCCTGCAGTAGGAGAAGCCATGGTATCTGCTGGAACACGAAAGAGCAGTAGCGTAGCCAGGGCAGGGAGGAGCAAGGGGAAAGATAGGGCTGGAGAGGAAGGAAAGGATGAGTGATCAATTGGATGACTAATTAAATTCATGATTCGATGAATCAATGAGTGAATGAGAATATTCCCTGCCTCTTCACTGGGAATTATGTAGGAGCGTTGGTTTGAAAGCCAGGAGAGTGGAGCTCCCGTCACCTTTCTACCACTAGCTCCTCTATGGTATGGGATTAATCGGCCCCCTTTCTGAGCCTCAGCGTGTTCATCTGTCATGATGATAGAGGAGGGTATGGTCATTGCTGTGATGTTTTCTGTTACTGTTTACTGTGGATGCTGCTTGTAAGGTTTACTACAGGAGGTGCTGATGGAAGCTCTAAGCTTCTACCAGATTTCACAAAAGCGAATGCCTCCCAAGGCTGTGCTGGTCCCATAAATGCATCTAGCCAGCTCGGTGTTAAACAGCGGGGTTGATGTGCTGCCTCATACTTGCCTTGCACAACACCCTCCCGGGTAAGGCAGCACATTCCAGATCCCATTGGTCTGCAAGCTGCCGGTGAGGGCATGGGCCCTCTATGCAGTGACATGTCTACTAAAGAATTGTCTGAGAATGAACTCCTTCAGGCAAAGCAAATAAAAATTAAGGTAAATTAAATGTTAGAAGTCACAAATCATGTGAATAGGAGGCTCTGCTGCCTCTGCACCTTAGGACAGAATGACCTTGGTCCCTGCCTATGATGCAATCTTCCCAGAGGTCCCGTCCAGACACATGACTGGCCCTCAAGACAGTCATGCATTCTGCCCTTTGTCTCCAAATGCCACTTTCTGGCCCTTTCAGCCATTCACCAAACAATTAGCAGTGGTCCTGGTGTGCCACACCCTCTGCAAAGAACCCTTGGCAAAAGACTTGAACTTGGTCTTGCCCTCCAGGAGTTTCCAGTCCAGTGAGGGAGACACACAAGTCTCCATCTACAATGGAATATAGCATGCGAATGTCCTATAGAAGTTCACTCATTCATTCTCTCAGTCAGCCAACAAATAGACACCGAGAGCCTCCCTCATGCAAGACACTGTTTTTGCTCCAACAGAGCTTGTATTTCAGGTCCCATTTATATATACATGCATTATATGAAGCATTAGATGGTAAGATGGAGAAAAATTCAGCAGAGAAGTAGCATGGGAAGAGCTGAGACAGAGGCCAGGTTGTGATTTTGAATAGGACAGCCAGGGTAGGCTTTATTGATAAGGTGACGTGAGCCAGCACAGGATGCCAGGGAGCCTGTGGACAACATGTCTACATAATGGGGAGCAAAGTGCTATATGACCTTTTGTCCAAGGATCTGCAGGAGGCAGAATGTCTCTTTCCTCTGCTGGTGTAGAAGGGACCAGAATGATGAAGGCTAAAGGTCTAGGATGCCAGCCTGGCTTTCCTTGGACCCATGACCACTTGGTGTAATTGAATTAAAGAAAAGTCTCAGAGCTCTTCAACTACTTTCTAACCCCCTACCTAACTGCATGTAGGTCTAACCGTCTGAATGATAAATTAATATATTCCTGTAGTAGACAGACTAAAGGTCCCCCAAAGATCTTCTCATCCTAAACTCCAGAACCTATGAATATGTTATATTCCATGGTGAAAGAACTCTGCAAGTGTGATCAAGTTAAGGGTCTTTATGGGGCAATTATCCTCAATTATCTAAGTGGGCTGGATATAATCACAGGGTCCACATAAGAGGGAGGCAGGAGGGTCAGAATCCGAGGAGGAGAGGTAATGTCTGAGGCAAAGGTCAGTGCAGTGCGGGGCAACAAGCCAAGGAACTCGGGTGGCCTCTGGAAACTGGGAAAAGAATGGAACTGATTCTCCCCTGCAGCTTCCAGAACAAACACCGTCCTGTCGACACCTTGATATTAGCCCCAGAGACCCATTTCCAACTTCTGACTGCCAGAAAGGTAAGATAACACATTTCAGTTATTTTAAGCTGCTTAATTTGTGCTAATTTGTTACAGTAGCAAAAAGAAAATAAAATAATTACTAGATTATTTTCTTTGATAAAAACACACATAGCAGTTTACAGAACTCTGGGTCTCTTTACAGACGACAATTCATCATTGAATCCCCCAAAAGCATGCATCAAGGTAGGTACTATTAGTTTCCTCATCTTGTCGATGAGGTCATTTAAGCACAGAGAGTTTAGGCAATCTGCCTAAGGTCACACAGCTCTTAGTGGCGTGGCCAGGATGTGAACCCAGGTTGTCTGGCTCCAAGGGTAATGTGTGCCTGCTCCCATTTATTTTCTTACACTGACTTTTGCGAGCTCTACAAGAGCCTTGCCTTTCTCAAGCCTGGACAATCACCTGTGCTGTCTCCACAGGGGGATTCCTCCCCCCATACTGCTGGGTCCGTGGACAGCCTCTCGAGCCACCTTATCACTTATCCACAGAAATTTTTTCTCCTTTAAAGAAACCAAGCATCACCAAATCACTATTGAAACATATATCTGGTTTCCATTTCTAAGGGAAAACATAGAAGTAAAGAGGTCATCGATCTTTTTTTTTTCCAATTTTATAATGTAACCCAATATTTTTATAGAGATACAATTCACATAACCTTAAATTCACCCATTTAAAATGTACAATTCAATGGTTTAAGCATATTCACAAGGTTGTGCAACCATCACCACCGTCTAATTTCAGAGAATCTTCGTCACACCTCAAAAGGATATCCTGTTCCCATTAAGTAGTAACTCCTCATGATCCCCTTCCCCCAGCCACTGGAACCACGAATTTACTTTCTCCCTCTATGAATTTGCCTATTCTGGCATTCCATGTAAATGGAATCAGACAGAATGGTGCAGCCACATCAGGTTTTTCTACTGTCCTAAGTAAACCTGCCTGGTTGATAAGTGAACGTTGCACGTTGTTAGGTTGTACACCACAACAAGTCTAATATTCACCATTTCTTCCTTCACCCTCCGTTCCATTGTCAGTTTGCCATTATTTTGTGGCTCCCTTTGCGTGGGCATGTTTGTAAGCTGCTCCAAACCCTTTTTGGAATTGGGCAATGAGAGAATACATAAAAACATTGATTCTCAAATCAACCAATAATGAAATTGAATCCTACAAAATGTGGCTTTTGTGTCTGGCTTGTTTCACTTCCTATCATGTTTTCAAGGTTATTCCATGTGGCAGCATTAATCAGGACAATATTCCTTTTTACAACTGAGTAATATTCCATCATGGGCCATAACATGAACGTGTTTATCCATTCACCATTTGGGTTGTTTCCACCTTTTGGCCATTGGGAATAATGCTGCTATGAACATGTATGCGATCCGTTTTATTGTACCTAATTAGAAGGGATTCCAGATAAGATCCAGTGGCTTCCAGAGAGCTCTGCTGGCATAGAGGCCTGTGAGCAAGTTGCTTTTCTTACACTCCAAGTCTCTGTGGTGAGAGACTTTGGAATGTACCCCAGGGTCCAAGAAGGAGCAGTGGGTTCATGTGCAGATACTACATTGTCCTTTCCCGTAGGGGAAGTGGGAGAAGATTCTCCATCTAAAATACAAAGGGTTTCATGAAATGAAGAAACTTAAACTTGCAGAGGGAACCACTCCAAGGAGCCGAGTCTCATGCTAACCTCTCTTTCATGGTTATTTTTGATGCTAGATCCACTGAAATGCATTATGCTGCATTGATATATGGGATACACAGTTTATATGGACTGCACACATTAAGCAGGATACATACATATTTTAAATGTAATGTGATATGTCATTATGACTTTTTTTGTTTTCAGGATTCACTTTGAATAAAATTGTAAAATACCTCTTAGGAGGGGTTGGGGACAAGCAAAAAAAGTTATGTCCAAAAGCTCCAGTAATCAAAGGCTTTGGGTACATGGTTTTGTCAATAATTTTAAGAGCTATTAAAAGCATTAAAAATAAGAAGAAAGGACTTCTGTTACTTGGTCACCAAGAGCTCTTCCAAGTTCCTATCTACACCAACCCTGACTTCTCACAGCCTCTGTAGAGGCATGTATCCCATGCCTTAACGTGAAGCCACGAGTCTCAGGCTATGATCTCACCTCCTTTGTCCAAGCACATCCCAAAGAACATGTCACCCGGCAGCGTTTCCAGTGACAGCAACAGAATAACACGCATTTCAGTTGCACATGGAATAAATGTTATTTTCATTCCAAATGCAGTGGTGGGAATCAGAGAAACAATGGCCTTTTCCTGCCCGATGATACAAGTTAAAAATATTGCCTGCTTCTTTGCTAACTCCCGTCTTAGCCCTGCACATTTAAAAATACACCCGTCACTGGCTCTGCATTTGAAAATGTATTTTGCATCTGATAATTATGATGCATTTAAAGGGCAAAATTAGAAAGCACAAAATTAGGCTGCTAGACTTAATTAGCCCATTCTTTTTTCTAATGGGTGGAATTCGGGCAACCGTAGGCTCTAGGGGCATAAAGACCCCTAATGGGGGTAGTGGAAATTCACCCACATCTCTGTAAACTCAGTCTCTCAGTGAACCAGATCAGGGGGATTAACTGCACAATGAGAAATGTGAGACACACAAAACAAGACAATTACACCCTCTTGTCCTCAAGAAAACGATGTGAGTGCAATTACAGAGTAATCTATCAACAGATAACAGAGGACCATGCACGTGGCCTCCCAGAGGCCTGATGTAATCACAGTGGCATTATGGGCTTACAGGTAAAGAGATGAACTCCGAGCTTGACGTGACGAGTTTTCCAGGATAATTATCACCTGTACCTGCCTGCATGTGAAGACCCATTTCCTGCACCAGCTCTGACCTCGCTGAATGATTATTGAAATGCCTTCCTGTGCACACTGTAACTGGCCACTGCTCCCAAGGACCATAAGCTCTTCACAGAGGGGTGCACTGAGCTGGCCAGGATAGGACTGGAAACTTCCAAGTGCCTTCCAAGGCTGTCCACTGTATTCTCTGAAATCTGATTCCGCGTCCTTGATAAAGTTATCTTGATGGCTGGCTGCGTGGAACTCACCCTGTACCCAGCCGGGTGGATCCGTCCCCAGCATTCAAGGGGAAAGTTCTGTCTTTTCAAGTTGCCATGGTCCTTCGCAAGCCACGACAGGCCATGGGAAGCCGAGTCGAGGCGCCGTGATCCCAGGTATGAGTCACCCTGTTGAATCAGCTGTGTCCCTACTATTTTTTTCAAGCTGTGGTTTTCTTTATAACAGAGACTGTGTTGTTCATTTTGCAGCCAGATCTAGAAAGCTTCTGTACGCTGAGAAAGGAGGCCGACTGTACTATGTCCACTAGACGGAACCTAAAAGGTCCGCCCCTGCTACAGGCCGCAAGGAATGTTCTGGAACAATCCATGGCACAGCTGCAGAGCTATGGAAGGGGCCTGAACCCTAACTCTCAGTACCTGCGTGGTCTCTGGCAAGACACTGCACCTCTCTGAGGTAAAACCCTCAACTTGTAGAGTTATAAAAATTCATTCATTTAAGAAAGTGGCTTTCAGCTAGGGGCCATTATGTACCACCACCCACCAAGGGGACTTTTGGGCCATGTTTGGGGACATACTTGTTTGTCACAAGCACTTTCTTTACCATTCTTTTTTTTTTTTTTTTTTTTTTTTTTGGGATGGAGTCTCACTCTGTCGCCCAGGCCAGAGTGCAGTGGCGTGATCTATGCTCGCTGCAACCTCCACCTCCCGGGTTCAAGCAATTCTCCTGCCTCAGCCTCCTGAGTAGCTGGGACCACAGGCATGCGCCGCCATGCCTGGCTAATTTTTGTATTTTTAGTAGAGACGGGGTTTCACCATGTTAGTCAGACTGGTCTCAAACTCCTGACTTCATGATCCACCCACCTCGGGCTTCCAAAGTGCTAGGATTACAGGTGTGAGCCGCCATGCCCAGCCTTCTTTACCATTCTTTATGAGGCATTTGATATTATAGAAAAATCCTTTAAGTCACTAAACAGTTGGTCAAGATTCAGACCTTCATTTTTGTTTCAAGATTTTTATACAAAATGTATATGATCTCAAATTACATAGACCGGGATGTAGGGGAAAGGAGGCAAGTAAACTATGGTCCACTAGAGTCACTATGTCAATGTTATATTTTTTAACCTGGTTAACATCTCTTCATGACAATTTTTAGCTATTTCCTTCCAAAGAGCCAAAACAGGAGAAATACAAGAATAGGTTGCTAAAAAAGGTATAATATGTTTCAGTTTCTAAAACTTAGTAACTGGAATTTTCCCAGTTCTGGGCAGCATTGCTTTACCCAGAGTCCAGTCTGATGAGAAAATGGTGGCCTCAACCAGGCTACCCGAGAGAGAGAGAAAAAGAGAGAGAGAGAGAGAGAAACATTCAGGAGCTGCACAAAAACAGGCAACCTGCAGATCCTCAGAAGAATGAGAAACGTTGGAAGGTTTGGGTAGGAATCTGTGGGGGCCTCTTAACTCCTTGCAGAGGCATCTTACTTCTACAGCAAACACAGCTCTCTTACCCTTTGTATCTGTAACACCCAAATCCACAGCGGACAGAACAAAGAGGGTGGCGATTGTCAGCGAGGAAGAAAGAAGAAATTCAGCAAAACCCCAGCATGGGATAAACAGAGCCCAGGCAATGCTGAAAGTTTCCCACATGCCAGGTTCATACAGTGCTTGATTGACCATTCAAGGGAACACAGCTGTTATGGGGGAGGGGGAGGCAAGGTAGAGCCTGAAAGAGGAGGAAGAGGACTGTTTGCAGACTAGACTATTCAATTGACTTGGAAAGAATTCCCCTCATGCCTCCCTGCATAAAATAGTTGTCTATTTCAGATGGATTACTGCAAACTCCCAGATAGAGCCCTTAAGTGCTGTTTACACAGTGAGCTAATTGCGGTAATGGAACCCACCCCATCTTGTTCCTCAGCTTCAGGCCAGTTTCCCTCATGAGCTTCCATAGTAGCAGCCCTATTTGTGGATCTTTCTCTCAGCCCCATACTAGGAGCCTAAGTGGGAAATATGTAATTATTCACTTTATGGCTATTGACGCCTCCTCCAGTGCGACTGGCCATCACCACCCAGGGCTTTCAGGCAGCAGGGATAACAATCAAACAGAGGGGGTCTGTCTGGAATCAGACTGACCTTCTTTCAGGACAGGGCCTGGGGCTCACCATCACCAGAGCCTTGCCTGTAGAAGTCCTGGGAGTTTGAGTCTGGGTTAAGTTCATATTGTGAGACACGTCTTTCAGTAGTGGTGACTGTTCCGTTGGTCCCTGGTGGTCTCACTTTTTTCCTAAAATTAGAAGCAGGAATAATAGCCCATAGTGTTCCTTTAAACAACTCCCTATATCTTGGTGAAATGCACCTGTCACTGCAGTTGAGGCCAACCAGAGGCCCAGTGTGCATGCACTGTGACCGTTAACCTGAGTGTATACAGCTGGAGCTTGCTCATTGATGACTCTCATTCAACAGACCTCACCTTTTATAATGCCTTTATCCCATCAAGCCCCCATCTAGATCCTATTTTAATGCAACAACCAGTTTCTCCTGCCCTGAGACTTTGGCTTCTGTATTCATTCCCAATTGCTGCTATAACTATTAACCTCAAACTTAGCAGCTTGAAACAACACAAATTCATGCTGTTACAATTCTGGCGGTTAGAATATGAATGTGGGTTTTACTGAGCCAAACTCAAGATGTTGGCAGGGCTGTGTTCCTTCTGGAGGCTCTAGAAGAGAAGCCATTATCTCACCTTCTTCAGCTTCTAGAAGCTGCCTGTTAGCCCCTGGCCTTGTCCTCCATCTTCAGAGCCAGCCATAGCGGGTAAGTCCTTTTCAAATTACATCACATGACTCTTTCTTCTTGTGCCCTCCCTTATATTTTTAAGATCCCATGTGATTACATGGGGCCCACCCAGATAATCCAGGAGAACCTCTCTATTTTAAAGTTAGCTCAGCAACCTTCATTTCATCTGCAACCTTCATTCCCCTTGGCCACTTAACCTCCCAAAGGATGTGGACATCTTTGGGAGCCATTATTCTGACTGCCACAGTTTCTTTTCTGAGAACGGTTCTTATCTCATCCCCTCAATTTGGCAGTTGCACAAATGACTTCTCAGGTAACAATTTTTCTAAGATAATGTTGGATCTTGGGACTTTCCTGCTCTCTCTCTCGTGCGTGCACGCTCTCTCTCTCTCTGACACACACACACACACACACACACACACACACATCATCATCATCATCATCATCCGTTTCAGCCTCCCATGAGTGGACCAGAACTAGCATGTAAGCTCCATGAGGACAGCTTTGAACTATATTCTGAGTGCTTAGAACAGCACCTGGTATACAGCAAGTGCTCAATAAATATTTATTGAATCAATCAATCAATCAGAAGAATACATTTCAACCTGGAAATGGTGTGACAATATCATACATGGGCCCCAGAGTCAGAAACGGAGTTGATTTCTTGCCTAGTTTCTTAGCAGTTCTGTGTCTCTAAGTGCGTCACAGTGTTCCCATCTCTCAGGTAAGGATAAAGTCGCCTGTCTAATGTGGCTGCTGTGAGGTGAGAGCATGCTTAGTGGGAGCCCCAGGGGGTGATAGCATTGTCCTTGCCCTAGTGGTTACCACTGTGGATAGGAAAAGAGACATGTAGGCAAACAAGACCCTCAAATGTTAGAGGTGCTTTGAGAAAAATGTGTTGAAAGACAAAGAAGGAAATGGCGAGTTCAAGGAGACTTCACAGACATGTGGAGACTGGAGCCTAGTTCTAAACAATGAGTAGGTGTCAGAAAGGTGGGAGAAAGCAAGAGGCATTCCAGGAAAGAGAAGGGCATGAACAAAGGCCCAGAAGCATGGAGCCACCTAACCCATTCAAGGAGCAGTGGGCAGTTTTATAGGATTAGAATGAAGGGGACAATAGTTTGGGGGGTGGGGGTGACATGACAGGTGATAAGGCTGCAGTGGTGTGGCAGGAGGGTTTGTGACTGAGCAGGTCCTGTATGCCCTGCTAAGGAGCTCCAATAGCTTAAGATGGTGGTTGACAAGCTGGGTATGCCTCAAATTAGTAGCACCAACACATGCATGGTTTTTGATTCTGTGCTCTCTCTCTCACTCATTCACACAAACTGACATGTGCATGAGACACATACAGTGGTTTTGCAATAAATCCATATACCTGGGACATGCACATCTATCGGATACACATACAACCTGCCTACTAGGATGACAGATGCATTTGGGGTCCACATCTTGTATACATACACATTCACGGTCTGAGCACACACAGGAGGCATCAAGAAGCACACACATACAGGACATATATCTATGTGCCCAAAACAAATACATCTCTAACCATGTGGGCAAACATGCACACAAACAGAGGGCACACACTCAAGCATGCATATTCAATGTACACACTGACCATGCACATACGGGCACACACACCATCACAAAACACACACCAAGGGCACTGAAGACACAGGCACATGAAGAAAGGACACCATTACTCTCCATGTGTACACACAGGATACCAATCATGCACACCTTCCCACATGCTTATTAAACATACCCACACTTAAACACACACACATACTGAACATACACTCACACCATTCACATGCACACACACACACATGCAGAGGGCGCACACAGTGGACCATGCCAAAATACACGTGCACAAGCACACACACACACATCTTGACCATGCACATGCAGACTCCTCATTTCTTTCTGGAATGTGTCTGGGTTCCAGGCAGGCCCTTGTTTGGCCTGAGGGAGGCTGTGATTATTCTCCCAGCCACAGCAGGCAGGGCAGCTCAGAGACCTGTTCTGGATTACACAGTTCATATCTACGTCCCTCCCGGTGAGTAAGGATGGTGCAGAAAAGGAGTGCCTTAGCCGCTCCTTGCACCAGGCTTCTATCTCTCCCTACAACCCAGCCCCACTGGAGTCTTTGCAGCCTGTGACAACGGGATGTTATCCAAAACCATTGCTGGGTCTTTTGCAAGAGTTCCCCATGTGAGACTCACTGCCTATCCTTATCCCTCCCTTCCAAACTCAGCTGGCGGGAGGCCAAGCCATCTCTGGGGTAGGGGGGCAGAGCTAAGCACTTGGCAGCTCCTAGCACTGTGAGGCCCTCATCAGCCACTCTCCCAGGGGCCCTGTTTGGGTGCTGAGCCCAGCTAGCTCTGCAGCTCTGCAGCTCTGCAGGAAGGAGTCCCCTGCAACATCTGCTTGGCCTTTCTGGGGCTATTCAAGCACAGCTTCCTCTTCTGCCTGTGCTTATCTAGGAATTGGGTTCCAATGAGCCAGAACCTGGTGCTTTCGCCTGAAGTTTTGACAAGTTATTGTTTCCTGGCAGCAGCCAAGATGGAGCTGTGACCTCCATCTGGGTTAATGAGTGGAAGACTCACCATGCGCCTACCATGTTGTCCCAGTTCATTGTCCTGCTCCAAGGCGCTAATAAACAAGGTTACGCCTCATATTGGTTGCACAGCCTCCTCCTTGGAGACCATTTCATACCCTCAGTCAGAGCAAGCCTCAACAGATGCAGACCAAGCCCCTACTCCTTGCTAGAGAAGGAGAAAAATGGCAACGTCAGTGCAGCGAGCTGTCAGAGGGATGTTAATAAAGTAACTCAGATGTTCTCCATGGCCCCCACTCCTGGGAGATTTGGTTAAAATTAGTCCAAAACCTAATTCCACAGACTTGCAAGAATCCCGAGCTGTCCCCAGAATTGCTGTGAATTCCTCCATCTATTCCTCACATGTCTCTTAGCTTTGGAGCTCTGAATGCACCTGCATGTGGCTTCAAATTCCACCCCCATCAAGCTGAACAAAAACCCATTACTTAAAAGAATTTCAAAAATAAACCGATTTGTCTGAAACACTTTGAGTTCAGTGAATTTACTGAAAGGTTTGTGATCACAGGAAGGGGTACATCAGAGGGGCCTGGGGCTGGTCTTCCTGTGTCCCACCAGCTTCAGTCCTGCACTCACCTCCCGTCTTCTTCTTTCTTCTCTCTCTAGAGTAACTCCTAGTTCTGTCCCCCTCTCCATGGACTTTCTCACATTCAGGCCCAGGAAGATTGGCTCCCATCACCCATTCCCAAAGAGACGTTTTTAAATATTCTCGTCTCCCAAAAGTGGGTGTCTGCCCTTAAGATATTCTCATAACAGCTGCCAAGAAAATAAAATATCCTCTAAAACATCACATTATAAAACTGCGTGTTCACCGGAGAAGTTCCTCAGACAAAGACGAATAAACATTGAAAAGGGAACTCTGGAAATGAGAGTACTTTCAATATTAAGAAGATGCCTAGCCGGGCACGGTGGCTCACATGTGTAATCCCAGCACTTTGGGAGGCTGAGGCAGGAGGATCACTTGAGGTCAGGAGTTCGAGACCAGCTTGGCCAACATGGTGAAACTCAGTCCCTACTAAAAATATAAAAATAAGCTGGGCATGGTGGTTGGCGCCCGTAATTCTACCTACTCAGGAGGCTGAGGCAGGAGAATCACTTGAACCTGGAGGCAGAGGTTGCAGTGAGCCGAGATTGTGCCATTGCACTCTAGCCTGAGCAACAGAGTAAGACTCTATCTCAAAAAAAAAAAAAAAAAAAAAAAAAAAAAAGGCCAAGATACCTGAGATGGCTGGCTGCTAAATGCAGAATTAAATGAAGAGAGAACTCAGGAATTGGGTGTCAAGACGGACTCTTTTTTGCCCAAGCATTGGTGAGACAGCTGAAGCAAGAGTCAGAAGCTCACACCCCAGATGGGCCCCCAAGAAATTTCTCTCCAGCCAGGGTCTGACATCTTTGTTCCATGTTGACAACAAAGGTCTGAGCTCCAAAATCCACCCCCGCCCCCGAGTAATTGTGGTTTCTCCAGGCCAAGAGGGGTGAAGACCGGGCAGGCACAGGTTACAGGGCTCCTCTGAAGAGTTGACTAGCGGCCATTCATAGGCAGGAGAACTCCTTCTCAACAAAGTCTGTTTGTTTCCCCCAAGAGCCTGGAGAGTCCGTGCCAAGAGAGAATGACTCATTGGCTCCCAGGCCTTGCCTCACTCTGGGACACACTGAGCCAAGCCCTTCTCCCCAAAGAGCAGCAGGGCAGCCTCCATCTGGCTCCAGGCCGATGTGGGTGCTACACAGTGAGCTTAAAAACTCAACATGGAGAAGGGTCCAAGTGCGAGTCTTCCAGCCTCACCCCTCATGCAGGATTCCTGTGCCCATGCGTGATGACTTTCTTCAAGGGTTCAAACATGATCAGTTTAAAAGTGAATGTGATTCCCCTCCATAACCCTGCCCATCTGGAAATCTTGAGTCATGGCCAAATTTGAATGCAAAAATGTAGAAACTAATGTTGGGTGCAAAACAGCTTTGCAATATTTTAGAAGCTTCCAGAAAAGCTTTATCCACGAGAGAAATTTCTTTCTTCAGAGCAGTCAAAATCAGTTATTGACACAAGTTAACACACCTCATCAATGAAAAACTGGATACAAATCCAACTAGTTATCCTAACAGCTTCAAACTCATAGTCTATTATATTAAGATTATACTTGCTACTGACCTCACAGGATGGTTGTAAAGAGTAAATAAGAAAATGATGACTACAGAGACAGGCCGAAGCAATGCTCTCAGTAACTTACAAATTTTATCTGACTCCATCCTCATCGTCTCCGTCACAGGTCTCCAGAAAGTGCAGGAATCTTTAAGCCACTTTGAGGAGTCTGAACCTGGAGAACTCAAGTGGTTCAAGTTCACATAACTAATAAAAATCATATTAATGACAGGCACCGTTATCATGTCTGTTATCCCAGCACTTTGGGAGCCTGAGGCAGGTGGATCACTTGAGGTCCGGAATTCAACACCAGCCTGGCTAACATGGTGAAACCCTGTCTCTACTAAAAATACAAAAATTACCCGGGTGCAGTGGCAGGTGCTTGTAATCGTAGCTACTCGGGAGGCCGAGACAGGAGAATCGCTTGAACCTGGGAGGTGCAGGTTGCAGTGCACCAAGGTCACGCCACTGAACTCCAGCCTGGGTGACAGAACAAGACTCAGTCTCAAAAAAAGAAAAAAATTAATGCAGCAAATAAGTAGGAAGATAAGATAGCAAAAGGTGAGCCCCACTCAGCGACTTAGAGATGCAAAAATGTTTTAGTGGCCAGTGCTTTAGAAGCACATGTATTAACTGGCAGTGAGTATGCTAATTATAAAGCTAGCTTATCAGTTCAGTACAAACTGTTCCCACAGGTCCCTCGTCATATCAGCCCCAGACAAGGTATTTCCTAAACAGAAAAGTATAAATCTGCAGGTAATCTTGATTAGTTTTTCTTATGTTTCCTCCCAGCAAGAGAGATGTCACCTAGTCATTCAAAAAATAAATTTATTCAGCCCCTCCTTTGGGCCATGCACTCCTTTGGAGCTGGGAATAAAATCAGTGATGGAAAGAGACAGAACTTACCATTCAGGACAGGGTGTATCAACCTCAGCGCTGGTGACGTTCTAGGTTGGATCATTCTTTGTTGGAGGACCCTGTTCTGAGCACTGAAGGGGTGTTTATCAGCATCCCTGGTCTCTAGCTACTAGATGCCAGTAGTGTACCCCAAGAGGTGACAACCAAAAATGTGTCCAGAAATTTGTCAAATGCCCCTAGGGGGCAAAATCACCCCAATTGAGAACCACCGCTGGAGAGGAGGGGAGTCATTAATCAAACGCGGACAGTTGTCTGCACAGGGAACTTGGAGGACCAGCCCCAAACCCAGTTTTCTTCATAGAAGTGATCTCTAAATGGAAATCCCAGCCCTAGCGGAACTAGGCAGAAGAAGTAGTTTGGAAGGTGGGAGAGAAGGGTCTTGGAAACATATCGGAGGCAGAGGAAACAATGAGACCCAAGGCAAGGGGGGAAGTGTGATTCTGGTTTGGGGTCTGTGTTGTTTAACATATGTATCCATGCTGTAGATAAAGACTAAAGGCAGCATTATTCAATGAGCATTTGGTGCAACACAGAGAGAAATGTATTTCAGGAGGTTCATACAAGCTAGAACCATGGGCCAAAGTTATAATGCACTAACAAGATCAAATGCAAACTTCTACACTATGTGCTCCCCCAAATCCAGCCATTAAAGAATGGAACCCTTGGCTGAAAGGCAGAGGACTTTTAAAAGGCTTTCAGTGGAAATCAGTGGATCTCATACTCATTCATGCATGAGAAACCTCTGGGGGGCTTCTTAAAGCACAGATGGCTGGATACCAACCCCAGTGTTTGTGATTCCGGAGGTCTTGGGATGAGCCAGAGAATTTACATTTCTAACAACTTCTCAGGTGATGTTGATGCTGCTAGTTTGGGCATCAACTTTTGAAAACCACTGGTATCAGCTTTAGTTTTCAAAGATGTTGATGGCAACAAGGTCACATAAATAGAGATAGGGTGTCTAGTCCAAGAAGGTGAGAACCTCAACACCAAGAGACCACACTGGTATGCCAGGAAGAATGCTAAGCATCACTTTTTAAGGGATCCTTGGTAAACCAAAAGATGTCCAGAGAAGAGTAACAAAATGTGGGGCATTTGGCCTAGAAAAAAAGAAGTTATGGGAAGAATGTGGGAGCTGCCTTTAAATAGCTGAGGAACTGTACCGTGAAAAATGGATTTGATTCCATTTTTATTCTCCAAGTTTGACCATAGTAATTCAAGATAGGGACAGCCAGCGAGGGTAGGAGCGGCAGGGATAAAGGTTTGAGCTCAACATGAAGTGGAATCTTGTAACAATTGCAGCTTTTGTGCAGCACTATTCAATACAAAAATAACATGAGGCATACATAACAATTGTGTAGCAGCCATATTACAAAAAGTAAAAAGAAACAGGTGAAATTAATTTTAATAATACCTGTTATTTAACCTAATCCTTCCAAAATATTGTCTCTTTGACATGTGATCGGTATTAAAATTATTAATGAGAGAGTTTACATTCATTTTCTTTTTGTACTCAGTTCTAACCTAATGTGTGCTTTACATCTTCAGCAAACCTGCATCCAGACCAGCCACCACTGTTCCTGCCCTCCGTGGCAGTGGCCACAGGTGGCTTGGAGCTCCAGTATTAGACAGCGAAGCTCTAGCGAATCAGCCAGCATGAAACAAATGATTCCTCATTCTAATCAGTTGCTCTGTTCTGTTACTGACTTTGGGATTTAATGACATTGGTATTCCCTTTATATATTCCTATTTTAAAATGAATTCTCTATAGGTTTTATGTATATTTTGAGAATTTTATAACACGTTTTAAGGTATCTAGAGAAAACCTGGGGCACCCTAAATAGAGATGGTATCCGAATTCTTTGCTGTAAGTGACAGGAGGCTCTATCCAACTTGGCTTAAGAACATAACAAAATAATTCATTGGTTCTCATTTTGAAAAGTCCAGCAGCAACACTGGCTTCTGTCTTGGCTTGGCTGTATCCAGACATATCAATTGAGTTACCAGGGTCTTCTATGGCTCCAAAATTCTCTTAATTCTGTGTTTGCCTTCATTCTGTGGATCCCCCTGACATAGAAGTATGGCCACTGGAAACTCCAGCCATAAATCATATGTACAGTGAGCATTCCCTGTAGAATAAGCTTCTTTTTTCACATAGTTCCAAAGAGTCCTAGATTTGAAGCTCATTGGCTTGAATTGGCAGTGCACTGATTATCCCTGAATCCAAGCATTGTGGACTGTGTACTTGGTCAGGGTTGAGTCACCTCTGGAGCCAGGATTCTAGAAGGTCAGACTCAAGCAAACCTCAAGAATGGGGTAAGAGGGATGGGTTTCCTAGAAGGAAGGGAAGGGGGAATGAATACTCATTCACTGGAGATGGGCATTAATGACAGAGGACAATGGGACATTTTGTCCTGGATTATGACAATTACCCTTTGAGGAGATCCAGTTTTATCTTTACTGCGAAGGCACTGCTTGGAATTTCGTAGATGAGGAAGTCAATTTAAGGCCCCAATCTTAAGTATTAAGGTCACAATGGGAGTCTTCTTTTGCTTTGGCAAATCTAGTTGAAGAAGCCTTGTCCCATGTGGCTGAATGTAGGTGACAGACTGAGATCAGAATTAGCCCCTGGAGTCTGAAAAATACGTTTAACTTTACAAAATTCTCAGAAAATATAGAAGAGTGAAACTTGGACCAACTGGGCTGCAATATATTCCTTCCCTTCCTTCCCCCAAACAGTGAGCTTTCAACCAAGACAGTGACTGATTTTGCACCAAAGATCTCTAGGATCAAAGATGTGAAAAGTCTGACAAGACTCAAAGTCTGACTTTTTCAGATCCCAGAACACCCAAAACACAAACAGGATGATGCATTTCATCTGAATACCTGCAACCCTTGCTCACAGGCATTCTTTGTACCCATTACTCACTTCTGCTTTACCCACTAATTTCCTCCCATTGAATTCAGGTTCCTCAAAGCTATGCACTTTCTCTGCTCACAGGTACCTAAGTGCTTCTTTAATTCATCTAACAATCTAGAAAGGGTTGTGGGCTGATGCTTGAAATCCTTATGTGTGTAACAAATTTGGAGAAAAACAGAGGATTCCAAAAATTGACCAAGCCAAAGGATCTTTAGGGGCAAGGCATCTTTTGTTATATAAAATATGATACCTTATCTCAAACTAAGATTTCATTACAAATAGCAGTGACCAAGAAATATTAGTTACAATCAGGCTGGGTGCAGTGGCTCACACCTGTAATCCTAGCACTTTGGGAGGCCGAGGCAGGTGGATCACCTGAGGTCAGGAGTTCGAGACCAGCCTGGGCAACATGGCAAAACCCCACAAAAATTAGCTGGTGTGGCAGCGCATGCTTGTAATTCCAGCTACTCAGGAGGCTGAGGCAGGAGAATCGCTTGAACCTGGGAGGCGGAGGCTGCAGTGAGCCCAGATTACGCCATTGTACTCTAGCCTGGGCGACAAGAGCGAAACTCTGTCTCAAAAAAAAAAAAAAGAAAAAGAAATATCAGGTTCAATCTGGCAGAGTTTCCCTGCAATACTCCAGTTTACAGGCTTAATTTGTGGGCTCCCATTCATCCCTCTGGAGCCCTCAAAATTTGTTGACTCTTCCCCTCGAAGATCTCCACTTACTGACTGGTTTGGCATTTCACCTCCTCTCTGCACGGACCTGAGGCTGTGGGGCAACATACCTTAATGGAGTTAGACCATCATGGACTAAAATCTCAGCTCTGCCATTCTTTAACCATGTATCTAGAAAGTTCTTAAACTTGTCTGGGTCTCAGTTTCTTCACCTGTAAAGAAAATAAAAATCTTGTCTTGGGTTGTTTTTTAAAAAGATATGAACTAATGTATGTAAATTACATGGGGCACAAAGTTATGTTGCTCAATAAATAGTAACATTGTAATTATTATTACATTGTACTCTGGTTACTTGTTTATAAGTCCATGTTCCCCATTAGACTCTGGGCTCCTCTAGGGGAGGGACTGTGTCTTATTAAATTTTATGTTTCAATCCGGAGTGTTAAGAAATACATGTTTACTGAAATAATAACATGAATAAATGAATGAATGCATACAGATGAAAACACAGTCCACAGCCAATCTCTAGGGAACAGTGGCCCTACAATAATAATATTATGTGAAACTCTTTCATTTTCAGTTGAATATTGAGCACCATATTAGATTGAATCACATGGAATGTTTCTGAAGAAACATTGTCCATGGTCAGTGTGGGCGACTTCACGTGATTCAACCTCATTAAGAGCTATAAGTCTTGAATTAATTTTCAGTGTATTCCAGATATCACCACATGATTAATTGTATTAAACATCTTACTGGTCCACCTCCTTCCAACCACACTGAGCAAGCAGAGACTGAAAATCAAAATAACAGTGCTTGTAAATGGAAAATGCCTGCTTGTAAATCAAGCTGTAAGTATCACAGGCCCTGAAACCTCACAGTGGGCTTTCTGAAATTCAACCCCTTCCCCACACCCTGTTTTAGAAGTAGAGAACCTACCTGTGTATTTTCAACTTGAGAGCAGATGCACGCTCATCCGACACTGCAGTCTACTAAGCAGCATCATTTCAGGTATGTTTAAACCTGAAAATTTGACTCAGGCAGTGGGCATCCAAATTATCTCTCAGCCCAATTGACTCAGAGGCAGCCCAGCTGGACCAACTCCCTTATAAAAAGTAGTCTCTTACTTGGATTCAAAAAACTCCTTCAGTGCTTGATGTTAATCTCGTCCTAACCATATTTTGTGAACACAAAGGCTGGTTCAGTTGTCCCACTGAGACCGCATTTCCCAATAATGAGGAAAATGGCATTTACAGGAAGGTCTGAAACTTTCCTTCAGTAGCCTACATTTTTGCTAAGTCCCGTATGAAACCTCCATGTGGGCATGACTAATGGATCCACCTAATTAAATTTTTACAGCATTCCATGGCTGGAGTGTCAAATGTTTGTGTCCAGCTTGAATCCTCGTAACATTGTCAAATAAGTCTTCCCCCCCATCCCCCTCCTACACACACCTTTTTTAGGGGCTGTGGGCTGCATTCCAATGTCATATGAAATCAGGATTTGCTTCATGAGGATGAAGGCATGGATTGCCAAGTGTTTTTGGTAAGCCAGCCTACCTTCACCTATTTAGAGAAGTTAAAAGAAGCAAAAACAAACTAAGAAACAAAAAACACAAAGCAACAACAAAAACTCTCTCCAGCCAGGGTAAATTCTACATGAGAAGTTGAAAAGGTCATATCTTATGGACAAGGAGATCATCACTGTTGTTTACAAACCCTTGCTGCAAAAGAGCATAGTCTGCATTTGGCAAGATGGAATTTTAACTCTGAAAGCATTCTTGAATTTAGTGGATTCTATGGTCTTCAGAACAAAAGGGATTTGCTGAGTGTCATCTATAATACATGTTTTGTTGGTTTTTGTTATTTCATTGGTTTCACAGAAGAGACATGCAGTCAAACCATTTGCTCTCTCTTTACTGAAAGGTGAGGGTTTATCACAAAATGGGTTGATACTTTGAGAATGTGTCTAGAGTTGCTCAGCAAAATGAAGAAATAGAATCCAATTTTCACGCTGAGTGACTCTCAGACTCAGCCAGGTCACTGCCGGTTCCGGGCCGCGTGCTTCCCCACTGACCATCATAGAACATGTTGGAGGTGCCTTCTTGAAGGTAGATGCTCAGAAAGGACATATGTCAGTCAATCCCTGCACACTCTCTAAGCCAGAGATTCTCCAAGTGCCGTTCACATCATCTACATCCAAACCACCTAGTGAGCTTGCTGAAATGCAGTTCCAAATCATTTCAGTCCTATTCTCGAAGTGGAGACAGAGACTCCACATGCTTGTCAAGGTGCTCCCAGGCAAGCGCCAGAGTTTGGAGGTCTAATGCTCTGGGGTTGCTGGAAAGGTCACAGCCAAATTCCAAACCTACAAGGGGGCTGAAGTTGCAAGTGGCAATGAAGTCATGGAGTAACTGAGGCCAGATGGAGACCCTTTCCAGGGAACCAAGCCACAGGCACAAGGCAATTGTTGTTAACATCCAGGCTTAAGGTCTCTGTGGACACACAAAGGCTCACCCCACCCCCAAAAGACCCCAGAGATGATTCTTCTAATCCAAGACTGCAGGAATTAGTTGTAGTTGTGAACCTGCTTCTGATATCTATCTTTTACTCTCTCTTCCCCTAACAGTCCCACCCCCTACACATGTACTCACAGATATACTTGGGCAAACACTCAAATGAGTCCACTTGCACAAACTTGCACCTACCTGCTTGACAACATATATGTTTGCAAACATACCTGTTGCCCACATGGTGTAACAGAGAGTTACTGTACGTTGGCTCTTCCTGAGACAAACTGCCATCCTATCAAAAGATTTATCTTTTTAATTCATCTTAGGAAAAATCACTAACCATAAACTATTCAGAAAATCATATCCCTCCAAGACCTCCATCCTAATGTGAGAATCTGCTAACTATACAACCAATGAGTGACTAGAGTCACAGTAAGATGAAATTGTCAGGCATTTATGATACAACCAGCAGGATTCCTTGGAGGCCATTTCTCCTGGCCCTTATCCTGGGATGAGCCCAGTACCATACTGGAGAAAACGATAGAGTATAATATGGTCACCTCAACAGTTGTTTAAATTGGGTGGCCCTACAATAAGTGTCTTCAGCTTCATTGGCTGTGTGACCTAACTGATCCTCAAGGTCCTTTTCTATAAGCATAAATTTTATAAAGAAATGAGACCACCTGGGAGAGCACATAGCTTAAGGTGCTAGGACATTCAATAATAGGTAGTGACTGATAAATTATTGGCCTGACGGAATGCCTGCATTCCACGGATTTTAGATTCAGCAAATTCTCAGTTTTAGCCTAGACTCTTCCACCCATGGGTTGAAAACTTTTGTGCAAGTTTCTTGCTCTCTCTAAATGTCAGGCCCCTCATCGGAATGAAAATAACACCATTACTGAACTCACAGAGTTGCTGGGTGAATAGTCATAAGAATTTATATCAGCCATGGTGAATGCTTAGAGATGGCCGGCTTCTTCTCGTGCTCCAACTTTTTCTCTAAAATGGAGAACATCTTATGGAAAGAAAAGGTAGCTACTTTTCCCCTAGGGGAAAACAGTAGGCCAGGAGAATGGACAGAGGCAATGAATTTGTAACTGTTAAGAGAAAGGTTCATTCCCAGTAACACAGGTCACATAATGGTCTTTCAGAGAAAGCCGATCTCTGTTTCCTGTGTCTAGGCTGCAGGAAATCTCACCTTGCCTGTGGTCAATCTTGGGTCAAATAAGCTCCCCCAGAAAGGGAAGGGATTTTTCTCCTTGAGCTGGGGGCACTTCTTTTTGAAAGGTTTTGCTTTCTTAGGCAGGTACCCAGCAGGCTTTTGAATTTGGTAAAATGTCTTCAATTGCACACGTTCAAATAGGCAAATGGATTTTTAGACCTCGTAAGGTTTATTACTTCTTTCTTCTGAGCTCTGTATCCTTAGGCAAGTGGCTAACCCTCTCTGAATCCCTGTTTCTTCATTTTGAAAAAGTAGGAGCTGTATGGAGGTCTCTGAGTCCCTTGAGTTCTTACTCCTGGGCACAGAGCCAGCATTGTCTCACTCTGTGCCCCCAGGTTTAACTCTGGCCTTGTCTTGGGTGAAGGACATGTTAGCTGATTGGACACCAATGCTAGCCAATTCCTCAAAAAGTTAAACAGAATTACCATAGGACCCAGCAATTCCTCTTCTAGGTATATATGCAAAAGAACAGAAAACAGGTCTCCAAACAAATACTTGTACACAAATATACGTGATACCACTATTCGCAATAGCTAAAAAGTGGAATCAGCCCAAATGATCATCAACTATGACCGGATAAATAAAATGTGGTCTATCCATACAGTGGAATATTATTCAAATATGAAAAGGAACAAAACACTGACATGTGCTACAACGTGAAGATGAACCTCAAAAACATTAAGCTAAGTGAAGGAAGCCAGACACGAAAGGTCCCATACGGCCGGGCACGGTGGCTTACACCTGGCATCCCAGCACTTTGGGAGGCTGAGGCAGGTGGATCACCTGAGTTCAGGAGTTTGAGAGCAGCCTGGCCAACATGGTGAAACCTCATCTCTACTAAAAATACAAAAATTAGCTGGGTGTGGTTGTGGGCACCTCTAATCCCAGCTACTCGGGAGGTTGAGGCAAGAGGATTGCTTGAACCCAGGAGAAGGAGGTTGCAGTGAGCCAAGATCGTGCCATTGTATTCCAGCCTGGGCGACAAGAGCAAAACTCCACCTAAAAAAAAAATAAAAATCCGGAGTAAGATTCCATTTCTAAGAAATAGTCAGAATAGGTAAATCCACAAAGACAGAAAGCAGATCGGTGGTTGTCAGGGACTGAGAAGGGGCAATGAGGCGTGACTGCTTAATGTCCAAAGTGTATGGAGTTTCTTATGGGATGATGAAAATTTTTTGGAACTAGATAGAGGTGATGGTGGCACAACATTGTGACTGTTCAAAATTCCACTGAATTGTACACTTTAAAGGGGTCACTTTTATGTTATGTTAATTTTAGTTCAATTTAAAGAGAAATCCCAAATCAACATGTAGGTGTTTTTGATGCCAGAATGAAGAAAACAGAAGTCAGTAGTTGTCAAAGCACTGATTAAAAATGTGCAGCTTGAGGGCAGGGCAGTCCCCTAAATCTCTTTAATTAAGACAAAGAAGACAACAGCAGCGGGGAAATAGCAGTTCAGCAGATAAATAGCAACCCAAAGACATGAGCCTATGGCTTCCCAGGAATGGTCAGCTGCGCTGATTTTTCTAGAGTGAAGTTAACATGTTAAGTGTGCAAACACGCTGTGGGTTCCTTTGTTTCCCCCTCCCCGACCCTCTCCACCAGCTATCTTGGCTTGGCACGCATCCTATTTTCCGAGCGGCAGCTGTGCACAGTTGAATAGTAAATCAAACACCCTAAAACACTGTTGTTTTAAAACAATGTCTCAGATTTCCCAGATATTTCATTTCTATTTTTCTTCCCAACACCCCTTGCCTCAGACGGCACTGATAGTAAACTCATTCAGGTATCGAGTGTGCTGCTATCCTGTTCGGAGGGAGTTCATGGGTGAGTTAAGAAGTGGTTTCAGGGGGCAGAATTTACAGGCAGAGTAAATTTCAGGCTGATCCTGTATGTTGTTAGAAAATATGTTTTGAACAAATGCTCTAAGACAGGAAGGGTGGGGCTTTCTCAGAATACCAATCACCAACGTAAGCCCCAAGTTTCCAAGGATACTGGCCCTTCATGCCCTTGGTTCTGCAAACCACTGGGCAAAAGCCTTTGCCTGTGGCTCCCAGAAAAGGTTGTGTGGGATCCAAACTCTGTCCAGAGGGTGCAGTTTTCCTATGGAAAGAGACAAATCATTGTGCTGAAGGTTTTTCTCGAAGGGCTAGTTCCTGGTTTCCTAGCAAATCTCATACACATGTACACATAAACACACGCTAATAAGCCCTGGGGTTGTGGGTGCCCCAGCTCAGCCTCCAGTTCTTTTTTTTCTTTCTTTCTTTTTCATGATGGAGTCTCACACTGTCGCCCAGGCTGGAGTGCAGTGGCATGATCTCAGCTCACTGCAAGCTCTGCCTCCCGGGTTCATGCCATTTTCCTGCCTCAGCCTCCAGAGTAGCCGGGACTATAGGCGCCCGCCATCCCGCGCAGCTAATTTTTTTGTATTTTTAGTAGAGACAAGGTTTCACCATGTTAGCCAGGATGGTCTCGATCTCCTGACCTCGTGATCTCCCCGCCTCGGCCTCCTAAAGTGCTAGGATTACAGGCGTGAGCCACCGTGCCCGGCCAGCCTCCAGTTCTTAAGTCAGACTTTCTTGATCTTGGCATTATTGACATTTGGGCTTGATCATTCTTTGTTGGGGGTGAGGGGGGTTGTTGTGGGAGCTCAGAAAGGTTAGATGACTCATCAAGTCACAAGGCTATTAAGTCACAGAGCTAATCATATATTCACTCAGCAAACATGTCCTACCACTTTTTGTGTGTTCAGCATTAGCATAGGCACTGCAGCCAGCAAATATTTATGAAACAACCGCAAGGTGTCAACACTATGGATACAGGAGACAAGAAACTGTAGCTTCTCACTGTGGAGGAAACAGAAAGTAAACATGCAAACCAGGGTTTCTCAGCCTCTACGCTATAAAGGCTTAGAATTTGCTTGTTCTTTGATAAACGGGGCTGTCATGGCATGCTAGGATGTGCACGGGCAGGAGGGACGTTTGGCAGCATCCCTGGCCTCCGCTGAATTCTAGTAGCATCTCCCAGTCTAGATAACCAAAAGTGCCCCTGGGCATGGTGGCCTGTGCCTGTGGTGTCAGCTACTTAAGAGGCTGCGGCAGGAGAACTGGTTGAACCTGGGAAGCCAAGGCTGCAGTGAGCCATGATTATGACGCTGAACTCCAGGCTGGGTGATAGAGCAAATTCCTGTCTCAAAAATTTAAAAACTGAAAAACTGAAGTGTCCCTGGACATTGCCCACTGTCCCCCGGAGGGGCAAAATCACCCCTGATTAGGAACCACTGACATAAAGAGAACTTAAGAAAACAAACTTCAAATGGAATGGAGTTGTCTAATAAGAGTAGGCGTTCTGTACAGAGATTTTATTCCAGAGATGAATATTCCAGGGAAGGAATATTCAGAGATGGGAGCTGGCCCCTGGAGTGTGATCAAATCGACCCAGCTGAGAAGAAAGCAGCAGTATTTTAATCCATAATTGGACTAGCCAATTTATCTGAAATTTCCTCCTTGAATCACTCATTTAATGATAGTGTCCTCGCAAGATGATAAAGTCCTATGCAACCAGGGACTTTGTGGACCTGAGTCACTGCTGTATTCCCAGAGCCTACAACAGTGCCAGACAGAAAGTCTTGGACTTTGAATGGTTTACTCATTCTGAAAATACCCCTCAATGTATTTCAGATATCACCACATGATTAATTGTATTAAATATCTAACTGGTCCACCTCCTTCCAACCACACTGAGCAGGCAGAGACTGAAAATCAAAATATCAGTGTTTGTAAATGGAAAATGCCTGCTTGTAAATCAAGCTGTAAGTGTCACAGGCCGTGAAACCTCACAGTTGGCTTTCTGAAATTCAACCCCTTCCCCACACCCTGTTTTTGAACTAGAGAACCTGCCTGTGTATTTTCAACTTGAGAGCAGACGCACGCTCATCCCACACCGCAGTCTACCAAGCAGCATCATTTCAGGTATGTTTAAACCATGAACTTTACTCCTGTTTCCTTTACCTTCTCTTATTTCTCCATCTTTGTCTTTCTTGCCTTTTCTCTCTTTCCATCCACACCAGAACATATGCACACATTCTCAAGCACAAAAACAAAACCATCACTGCTCTTACAAACAGACACACACATACCCACCAACACCCTAGCAGGGAATTCAAAGTCAAGACTAAACACGTGTCCTTCACTCAATGTTCTGAGAAACAACACCCATGCAAACCCAACAAGAGGTCACCAGGACACAGATCGTACCAGAAACATCAACGGGCCTGCCAGGCTTTCGGCATTTCTTGTGATTTGTCACAACTTGAGGGCTTGGTGTCCTCACTGCAAGGTCACTAGAAATTCTGTTTCCAAACTAAGAAATTGTGTCATGCTTTGCATTCAGAGTAATGCACATTCGCAGGGAAAAATGACCTTCAAAGTTCACCCCCTCTACCTCCAAAAAGAAACAACCACTCTGGCTATGGAGCCCGTAGAAAGTGGTTCCCAGCTCTTGGCAAGATTATTAAAGGCTCGCTGAGCAGGCAGAGATGCAGTTCAGGAAACATAATAATTTATTTACCCAGATAAATTTGATACTTGCTGCATAAACTTGAGGGCTCTTTCTTAAACACTTTATATGCTGTACTATACCCAAAGGACTGTAACTGTGCCTTTAGATTGAGGAAAGTGATTGGGAAATAGCCAACCAGACAAATAAATAAATTATATGTATTTGTTTTGGTAATATGCTTTTCTAGACATGCCACAAGGCCTCTCTACAGTAACATGTGCTTGGTAGCCTGAAATAAAAAGCAACCTCTTGATCTGAAAGAATTGAACTCTTATTCATTTTCCTCCTGGGTGGAAGTGAACCCCTGTCCATCTGCCATTCTTGGTGAGCACAGAAAGTTCAGACCTTGTAGCCGCCATGCTAAATCAAGGTGTCCATCCCTTTTCCCAAACTGCACACAGAGGAACCTTAAAATTAGGAGGCGAAGTTCTAGAAATGCATAAATTCAGACCCCAAACCATATTTGGGTTTGAGAAGGTACCGGAACTTCCATAGAAACTGCAACTATCCTATGAAGAGGACCGAGTCTGAGATGGGAGAAGAATTTAGCCTTCTCCCCAGGGCCAGCTGATCTCCTGTGATGAGAAGTATTTCAAATCAGGCTGTCTGAGTTCAGATGTGCCAGGGAAGTCAGACTTGTCTAGTCTCCGAGGAACCCTTTTAATTTTCAGTTTATTTTGCCCTTCTTATTGAGTATTTAGTATGGGTTGTGTTGTTCTAAACAGTTTACATGACTGTAATCCTGCCCAATATTTTAGGAGGTACTATTCTGTTATCGATGTTTTACAAATCAATAAAACCTAGGGAGTTTAGGCCCTAAGTGATGACAATGGAATTTGAACACAGGTCATCCTTCATCATAGCCAGCACTCTTTCAACTACAGCTGTGTCTCCTAAATGCACTTTATTCACCATGTAGGGCATTCCCAGTCCCTCATTGGCTTCAGTCATTGCCTCTATAATAGCTATGAAAAAGAATTCAATGTCCATGCCAGCTCCAGTCTGTTGGTAACAGATGCCTGAATCATTGTGCATAAGCAGCCAGGCACAATGAGACAATAAAATTCCACGATTGATTAGCAATGTCTGCTATGGGTGCAGAAATAGCAATTAATGGCATGTATGCTACCTATTTGCTGATGACTGCCCACTTTCCACTGCTAGCCAGAACTTTATCTTCTGTTCTCCAGTGGCAGATTTTCAACTACCTACTAGATGTCACCACCAGAATGTCCCTTGGGCATCTCAGACTCCTCAAAGCTGGCCTCTTCTCTCATGATTCCTAACCAGGTTTGACAAATATAACTATCCACACAGGTTTCTTTTCTTTTCTTTCTTTTCTTTTCTTTTTTTTTTTTGAGATGAAGTTTCGCTCTTGTCCCCCAGGCTGGAGTGCAATGGCACGATCTTGGCTCACTGCAACCTCCGCCTCCCAAGTTCAAGTGATTCTCCTGCCTCAGCCTCCTGAGTAGCTGGGATCACAGGCGCCTGCCACCATGCCTGGCTAATTTTTGTATTTCTAGTAGAGACAGGGTTTCACCATGTTAGCCAGGTTGGTCTCAAACTCCTGACCTCAGGTCCACATAAGTTTCTATGCTAGAAACCTGAAAGCTGAGCTTAGTTCTTCCCTCTCCTTTATCCACTATGCCAATTTATCACACATCTTTTCCATTCTACTTTTCAAAAATGTTGAATCTGCTGTCGGTATCACATTCCTACTCCTTGGGTCTACGATAGAACCTCATCTCTACTATTGCAGCAACCAAACAGCGAGTAGGGCTCCTGCCACCCAGTGTGTTCTTCCACTGCCGAGAAATCCTTCTGAAATGCTAATCTGGGTATATATTTCCCCTGCCCAAATACTTTTATGACTTCTTTAAATTCCAAACTCTTCAGCTGACATGTAAAACCCTTCACAAGGGAGGCCTAATTTTAACCATGTAGATACTTCCCATGCCCCTCTGTTATCCACCCCATCATATGTTACCTGTGCTTCAATAACAGAAACCAGCTTACTCTATCGTGCCATCATCACTCAACCCTGTGTGTCTTTGTAGAGACTGTTTCCTCCACTCAGAATGCCTTCCACAATTTAGCGATGCTTTCTAGACATATCGATGCCCTTGGCAAGCATGGGCCAACAGTCGCAGATTATGTCCTCAGCTCTAAGATGTGCTGTCTGAAGAACCCAGTGTAGCTATACAATGCCCATCTACAGAGGAGCTGGGCCTTATCCAGGCCTGTCCTTTCCTGAATCCCCTTGCAAAGCAGCAGCTGTTAGGATGAGATTCACAGGCTATGCGTTAGTAAACAGAAGGTACCCTTGGGATGGTGTTTCCATGGAAGTTGGATGGTGAGGACCATGACTCTTGGCCACCCCTGACAATGTCAGTTCCACTCCAGGCACCTCAGCTGGTGGATTTTTGCACCAACTTACAGCTGCCACTGCATTTGGCCACACCTTTTCAGGACACGCAGTTCAGTGCCAGCCTCATAGCCAGAGTCATGATATTTGGCTCTGATTCATGACTGTGAACTCCTCAAGGGCAGGGACAAGTCTGACAAAACTTTACCCTCCCATCATAACTGATGTAAGGCAGACATTCAAGAAATGGTTGTTAATGGATTAAATGGAGTGAACCAGAGTGTAGATGAGTCAGTCTCAGCATCAACCCTTATTAGCTGGGCGGTCTTGGTCCAATATTTTAACCTCTCTATGCCTCAGCCACAAAAACGGGATCATAGTAATGCCATATACTCTTGCATTCTTCTGACATTGTTATCAATAGATAGAGGATAAATGGATGGATGAATGGATGGATGGATGGATTAATGTTCGAATAAGTAGATGAATATTCATGTTGATGAATGAGTGGATTAACAGATAAATAAATTATTTGAAGGGTTTATATTATCACATAATGAATTAAGAAAAATGTTCTTGCATCACTGCCAAAAGCCACCATCCATTCACACACTAAATAGTGACCTAACCTCAGGAAACAACCAAATAACAGTACCATTTGATCCCCAGGGATATCATGAAGGCTTCCACTGAGCACCCGTTTTAACAAACACCCTTTCCCGAGAAGAAGAGGGGAAGGACGGGAGGAAAGGGAAGAGGAAGAAAGGGAAGAGGGTGGGAGGAGACAGCAGAAGAGGGGAGGAGAGGGCAGAAGAGAAGGGAAGAGGAGAGAGAAGTAAACATGCACAAACACACAGAAATGACTTAAAGCCCAGCCTTCCCATCAGGTGCTTGAAGGTGCTGTCACTTCAGTCTAACCATCTCTCACCTCCAGGCTCCCTGGGAGCAGTCTACAGGCCTGAGGTTTTGCCTTGTAGAAGGTGCTGAAGACAAGATCTGGAGCTCCCAGCTACTCTGCTTTTATTTAATCTGTCATCTCAGTAGCACTCATAGGCAAGGGCTGCCTGGTGGAGAGATGCCCAGGAAAAGGAGCCTCCCCCTGAATCCTTCTCTTTACCTGTTAGAGGTCATCCTTCACCCACCTCAGATCACTCACTTGTGGCTAAAAGGCCTGGCCCACCTGAAAACCCGGACCCTCCTGCTGGGAAGCTATGTGGACCCCCAAAACTACGGCCCCTCCCCGGCTCCGCTACATCAGCTGAGTAATCTCCCCGTGCATTCTGACACACAGCTGCAAGAGATGAAGACTGTACTGTTGATAGATGAAACTTTGGATAAGATTACATGGTTTTGAATATCTTGATGACATATTTGTCTAAAAAGTCTTTTAGAGGACAGCCTAATATAAATGCACGGAAATGTTTCTAATGACTAGCATTTGTCTACAGACTTCGTTGGAGAAATTAGCATTCATGTGTCTCAGGATGTCATTTGCATTTGTATGTGGGGACCAACTTTTGAATAATCATTTCTTCCAGCCCAGAAGAGTTAACTATTTACTCTGAACACAGGCTGGTTTCCTTCCGAGGCGATCTGGTTGGATCTGTGGTATCCAGAAATGAGTAATGATGTTCTGGTCATATAGCCCACTGCTCCAGGACCATTAGAACCTTCTAAGACATCCTCATATACTACTTGCCTTAGCAAATATTTACTTGGCTTTTTTCTGGCATCATCCACCTACCTGGTGTTATCACCTCCCCTGGCCCAGCCAACCTAAGGTCTTGCTACGAACTCCAGACCCACTAGGTTAAAGTCTAAGGTCTATCTAGTTAAAAGTATACTTGGAATTCTCCCAATAATAACATAGATGCCATTAAAAATCCATGAAAAGCAGCTAGTTTATGGAGGTAGCATATATCCTATTTCCTGTGTGTTTTCTTAGAGGTCCATTGGCAGACTCCAGGGCAATTTTCCTGGTCCAATTTTGCAATAGATAGGAGAAGAAGAAAAGCTCTAAATAACACGGGGCAGAGCTGTTCTAACAAGGCTCTTGTGTGCTCTGTGATGTCTGGGAAATGAATTAATCTCTCTGGGTATCAGTTTTTCATCTATAATTTGAGGAGGTAATTTCACCTAACACCTAGAGTTTTGAAGATGAAGGGTGATCACGTATGTGAAATGCCAGGGTTTGCCAGGTAACAGACATGCTATAAATGTTATTTTCCTGCCTGACTCCTCGGCATTTCCTAGTGTTCCATCAGTAACGTGCCTGAAAGCAAGTTTGCAAATAGCAAAAAAAAAAAAAAAAAAATGATGTGCTGGTTTCAGGGTAAGATTCATTTGGGAGAGTTTGTGGAGGGCATTTTTATTGTTAGGTAGCTAGACAGCCCTGGGATTCCTTCACTGTGTGAGTTCTGGGTCTCTGGTGAAATTCTCCCGTGCATTTTCATTCTCCAAGGTCTTCCCCTATGTCAGAAGTAACCCCCAGACTCTCCTACCTAAGTGCCTTACACTGGAGGGAGAAGGCTGAAGTTCAGGTGAGACCCACAGCATGGCTCTGCCCCAAGACCCAGCACCATGCAAGGAGTTGGCATTAGGTGAATGCTCAGCAAATGAATCTGTGTGTGAGCGTGGAATCCTGATGGCATCACACAGCCTCTTAAAATGTGGAGCAGGAATGCCGAGGCTCTCTATTCCAAGAGATAAGTATCAATAACAAGAAGATGAATGGCAACAGCAGCAATAATCGTACATTTCCAGAGCCCTTACTCCAGGCCAGACTTTGAGCTGAGGGCTGGACAGTGCCATCTAACTGAAACACTACTGGCCCACAGCTGTCACCTCCCATTTCCTATCCCAAAGGACACTTGGATGTGAAATGCAAGAGGGGATTTGGAAACCCTAGGATTCTCAGTCAAGGATGGTAACATCCAGGCATCTCCATCGCTGTCCCTTCCCCTCAGTATACCCTGTCTCTGTCTTGTTTTGGACCATGATACACTTCAGGTATCACCTACTGTCTAGTATCTTCCCCAAACCCCCAGATTCGGAGGAAGAGGGGGTTCTGTGCTTCCAAATGCGGGTGGATTCAGGCTTTTAGAGACTTCAAGAACTGGAAGATGAAAGATGGTCACCCTCCATGTAATTAAAAATAGAAACAATATCAGACTCAAGAGAAGTAAACAAAATCCAATGAAGTTCAGCTTTTCCCACGATAATGACTTTGATTTGTGTTTTAAGTTGCTGTCAACAGAGCTATTTGGAGTAGGGGGAGGGAGAGATGCTTTACTGATATCTGAAACCCAGATCTTTCTGCCTGTGATGCAACCTGGCACTGGCTCCGGGGCATCCTGTGCTTCCCTCTATCACAGGCTACATGATGACTCATACTGGGATCTCTGATTTGCTGGTGTCTGTCTGTCCACTTGTTTGACACCTCTTGGAGGGCAGGAAATGGTATGCCACACGGAGTTGGACACATAGAAGGTGCGCAATGAATGCTTGTGAGATAAATGAACTTGCTCCTGTAGAACGTTGTCTCCATTTGCTGATGTGTCCCACCCTGGAAACAGCTCCTCATAAACTGGTCTCTTTCTCTCTCTCTCCCTCTGCCACCGTGTTAATATCTCAAATGATGCTATCTGGTGCCTCGTGTCTCCTGCCAGAGACAACGCCTTCTCCCAAAAAGTCCCACCCTTTTTATGTCTGCAGAGGCAAGTTGGGAGAGGCAAAGCTGATCCTCTTTGAAGCTTGGATTTTTTTTCTATCATTATAACTTGAGAATATTTTTATGTCCCTCTTGCCAAACCTGAAACTTGGTGTCAGAATTGACAGTGATCCTCTGAAAAGTGGAGCCTGAAGTGTCTCCAGGAGTACGCCTGACCACTCCTAACAACACGTTTCCCAAGCAGCAAAAACCTACACCTAGTCCTTAGGGTAGGAGCAGCTCTGGAGAATGGCACAGAAGCTTCTGACATCACTTTTTGCTGGTATTGTGAAAGAAACAAATTAACCCTGTGGATGTGGCTACTGTACCCTCTGTTTTGACTGAGTTGATTGTTCAATTAGGGCAAGTCAGTAAATGAATACACACATGTGTATTAACATACATTATCTATATATATATATATATAATTGATATGCATATATACTTTCTCCTCCCTCTTGTAGATATTTTGTTTTAAACATCTACTGACTCTCTGCAAATCATGTGGTTCCTTGCTGCACTACTATGAAAGATTTGAACTAGTTTTTTTAAAAATGTATTAAAAATGTCCCTTCATTCAACCCAAGTCCCTTAGCAAAATGTATGTTCTTACAGTTTCAATTATATCATTTATTGATGAAAAGCATACAGTTGCAAAACTGGCCCTCAGTGTCTATCACCAAAGCATAACTATCTAAAGGATATTAAAGGAGAAATACAACATAGTGCTTTTCTTATCTTTTGTCCTGGAGTGGAGACCTCGGGCTGGATGGGGAGGACAGTGGCAATCAGAGGCCTCATTCAAAGGCAGAGCACCCCATGGCAAAGGGGCTTTGTCCTAAGTACAAGTCCCACTCTCAAGTGCTCTATGGAAGCTTCTGGAACATTCGTTGGTGGGGACATTGTAACGGCGTCAAGGACTGAGGGTGTGTTAACAACCTTTTTGCTCTCACTCAACTTTGTGTTGAGTGTCTTTTCTTTGTCCCTCTCTCCACATCTATCCTCTGCCTTTCCCCACCAGCGCTGTGCTCCGGGAGGCAGATCTTTTTGATCAGTGGGCTCCCCAGGCCCTCTGGCCAGGTTTCCATTTGAGTCAGGTCTACAAGAGACGTTGGAAGGAGATGAGAAGCTAGGGTCAGGCTGCACTGTCAACTTAGGCAGCATTCTCTTTCTCTTTCTCTCTCGCTCTCTCTCAATTCCTCTCCTCCCATTTTCTCTCTGAATTTTGGACTCCCTCCCTTTCCTTGCCTCCCCCAGCAGCAGGAGGTGGTACAGGTGCCCTGAAAATGGTAACCCCAGAAAATTGCACTTTCCCTTGGGTTTTTCTTATACTTAGGGCTACCCTTCGTCAACATTCTCGTGATCAAAACTTTCCTCATATTACCCAGGGGGACTCCTTCCTGCCAGGACACAAATGATACAAAATGTGTCGACCAAATAGAATCACAAGGGAGTTGGTTCTCCTTGGGCGCCCTGGAGGTCCAAATGGAGTAGACGCTCTTTGTTGTTCTTCACTTCTCTCCTTGGACCCATGTACCGAACAACGTGAATGACCTTCATACTCTTCCTGGGAGAGACAAAGCTGGGGTCATAAACACCCTATCAGGACCTTGCTTCCCTCCCTACCCAACACACCTCCTTTGAACCCCTGCATCAGAGCTGAGCTGTGCAAAAGGGTAGAGTGCTAGACTAAGAGTCAGGAGGCCTGCAGGCAAGACCTGGTATAGCTCCTTTCCCACCCCTTGAATTTGGGTCACACACATGCTTCCTCCTAGGGGTCATTGGTCAAGTCAAGCTGACAGCCCAAGCCTGGTTTCTCATCAGGCTGTCCAAGGACTTGAAAGATAGATGAAGACAATTTAAAACTTTCCATGCTCTAAATCAATACATGTGCTCTTGTTTGATTGGCCTCCAGCCTCCTCAGCTAGACTAGGAGTTCCTTAGGTCAGAAACTATGGCTTGTGCCTAGTTCTCTATTCATCCACAGGATCTACCCCACGTCCATGCATTTGGGAGCTTATGATGTAGGCAAAGGGTTTCCACCAAAAAACAATTACTTTTCTAGATTCTATATAGCCAGGAATAGCCATGTGACTCAGTTCTCACCAATAAGATGTAAACATTTCAATGCTACCATTGATTTCTGCTCTTTTGTTTTCTACTACTACCTGGAATGCAGATATGATGGCTGGAACTTCAACAGCCACCCTGGGAAAGTAAGGTGATAAGCAAGAAGGAAAAGATATCAGAATTGCTTAGATGCTAGCTTTGATATTATTAACCCAATGAACTAACACAAGCAGCCAACTACCTTTACCCTTGTGTGTGTGTGTGTGTGTGCAAGAGAGAGAGAGAGGACACTAATCTTTATTTGTCTAAGCCACTATTGATTGATTGTTGCTTGTAGCCATAGGTGTTCCTATCCGACACAGTGAATAACATGTTAAAATAACTTCATCTTCCCCAACACTACATTTGCTTTGTAAGTTGAAATCTGTGTTCCATAGACTGTTCTTTTAAGTGAGAGGCCTTCATTAAGACTAATTCGAACCCAAGTTACCCCCAGTCATGCCTAAGACCCATAACCCCTTTCCATCCTTCTCAGCCACTCCTGGAGCTCCTTTAGAGCAGACGCCATGTTGTCATTTGTATCCCTACATATCCACATCACATTTTTCATACAAGTGATATTCAATTAAAGACTGAGGCCTAAAGGAAAAAAAAAAATTGGCTTCTGAAGTTCCAAAGAAAATGTTAGCAGTAACTACCATTTACTGAGAGACTAACATACGCGAAACACTTTCTAATCACTATTTCAGACACACCATATGCCTAAAGAAATTTTAAAGAAGTTTAGCTGCAGGTATTTTAAGTTTGGAGACCCCAAAAGGAAAGCCTGCAAAGCCTGGAGCTTTGCAAAGCCCTAGAGCTGAGAGAAACAGGGACGTTCCATGCTAGGAATTGTTCAATCAAAAGCAAGGCAATCGCAGGTGTGGGGTATATAAGGAGAAAATGCAAGTTGATCAGTTTTGTGAAAGAAAGCATATAAATTGGAGAGTTTGTAGAGTAATTTGGCCATATTTGTGGCCAAATTACTCTACAAACTCATAATTTGGCAAAGATTTTGAGGCTTACGAATGACACAGGGCACATGTGCATCTGTCCCCAACTCTGCTGGGATGTCTTCCCTGCTAGACACACAATTCAGTGTAGAAGCCAGTTTGCTCTGCTTGTTTTAGCATCTGAAGGTACCAGCAGACCCAGCCAGGTGTTGACCCTGCATTTAAGCTGACTGTGTTTAAACCTTCAAAGTATCTACTGTTCAATCCATGAAGCGTTCAGAGGATGGTGGTTTGGGGCTATTGAGAAAGTGTCTCTTTCCACTCTCTAATTTGCATGCTGGATGTCTATTGAAAGTTGCTATGGTGATCCGTTTGACCAGAAGTTTCCGCTGAATCATCCCAACACATATATAAAAACATAAGTGTGGTTTGAGGACCCAGAGCCCAGCAGCCAGGGGAGATGTCTCCATTCTTCACTTGTGACTCACTTGTGGTCATGCGTAGGCCCAGCTGTGAGGAAGGTGAAACCTCCGGGTCAGGTGTAGCTCCCAGGAGAGGTTTAGCCCAGCAGGACACAGTGAAATTGCCCCTGGGGAACCTGAAGACCCCAGAAGGAAATGGAAGCCTGCACTCGGGCAGTGCCTTGCCCCACTGGGTCCTTCTGCAGCTGCAGGTATTCTAAGTAAACGTCTCAGTTTGGAGACTCCAAAAGGAAAGTGTGCAATAAGCATGTATGTTCAGGTAGTTTATCTAGGGGCTGAACCAAGAAAGTAGAAGGGAAGGAGAGGCGATTCTGAGAGAGCAAGAAGGAAAAGCCACTAGAAGGATGTGCTGTCCGGGTGGCTGCTATGGGCAGAGATCTGCTTTAGGGACAGCTTCTAGAGGAATTGGTGACAAAACACAGAGACTTGGAGCAGGCTGACCAGAGTTCAAATCTTCTGTGTGCATATTGCAGGGCCTAGAGGCCTTGCTGCTGGCCCCGGCAAATCTCAGCCTTGAGATTGACTTCTCTATCTATAGAACTGGAGGAAAGAATACCTTGTGAGGAATAAACAAAGGATGTACACAATGGAGCCCAAAGAAGAATCTGGTATATCCTCAGTCAATGTAGGTTTCTTACTATCTTCTCTTTATGAAAGAGATTCAGCTAAACATGATCTACTATTCTTGGATGTGGACCAGGCACCATAGCTTATGGCTGAGTCGTTAATTTATACAACTAATGATTTAAACAGGACTCCCAAAAGATGCCCTTCATCTTCTTTTGAAGTGAACTGGATTTGGCATTTGTTGTTCCTTATGTGACATATGTACTATGTAACTAGGTGAACACGCATATGGTTATCTTTACAGATAAACGAAAGTAGATATGTATAGAGAGTTGCCTAATTAGTCCCTTGTTTGCTACTTGGGAGACTTTTGGGAGATGCCCCTGGGTTTGAACAAGAATTCAGAGATGTCAAGGGAAAAAATTCCAAGGCTGGCTGTTAAAATACTATTAAAGGAGAGATACTGTTTTTCAAATTGATGTAGGTTTTTAAAAACTGTGCATCACATTACATTAGCAACAGTAAAGAAAACAGATGCAACTTTTCTAGAAAATAATTTTGTCATATCATATCCCTAAAATATTTATACCTTTTTGCTTAGCAGTCCAAAGTTTTTATATTTATCTTAGGGAAATGATCAGATATTCAGTAATCGTGTATACGGATATGGATCAAAGCAGTTGGTGTATTACTGAAAAATTGGAAGGGATCTTAATGTGCCCAAATAAGCAAAATAATCAAACACATTAGTTTTATAATCACATGATTAACTTTTATGTGGCCTATAAAGACATGCTTTCAAAGAGTATTTAATGACTCAGAATTAAATACTCTTGGATTAGTATATTTTGAAGTAGAAAGTAAGATATAAAACACCATATAGATGTAGGATATAAATGGTACACTCAATTTGATCCCGGTTATCTTAAAAATATTTTTAATTATACATTTGCATACTTGTGTAAATATGTTTGTATATGCATTGCAATAAATAACTTGAAGGAAAATACTATGGGCAACCACTGTATCTAAGTTATCATCACTCATATCTTTATTGTCCTTTTTTGTACTTTCTAAGTTTTCTGTAATAAACAAAAAGTACTGTCATAATCAGAAAAATAAGTAAAAAATTTGATGTATAAAAATGCCAAAGAAGGCAAATTTTAGAATCCTGGTCATCTTTCATTAGCAAAATACTTCTTCAAAATGCAGTTGGATCTGCCGCAAAAAGGTGAGGGGAGCTGCACTGTGGTTACAGGAAAACCCGCTTTGATGCATGGCCTCTGACCCCAAGGAAGGCACAGTGAGGAAGACAGCCAGGTGGATGTGGCAGGAGGGGATTTGTAATCGCCTTGAATGACAGCTGTCAGAAGACCGCATGAAGGATTGGTTAGTCTCCTGAAAACTCAGAGTGTCTGGTCCATTACAGTGCCTGCTGTCACTTCCGACCTTTGGGGATGCGTCTTTGACTGTGCAGAGAGGTGGAAAACTAGAATCTCGCAACCTCCTGACCTTAATATCTTCTCTGAATTCTCTCCTTTGATGGCACCTCCATTCCCACACTCCCTCCCTCTTCTCTTGTGGCCCCAAGTCTATGTTCTCCAGCTGGGACCTTTCTCAGGAACTCTAGTCCTGCATTCCCAACAGATCATAGAACTTAGCTGACCAGGTGCCTTGTGAGTTAAGGAGGTGACAGCAGGCACTGTCACCTTAACAGAACTCTCCTCTATGGCCCAGATGCATTTCTTCTCCTGCCTTCTTTTTACATCAGTGAGAAAATTCTTCTTGAGTCATGGATGACTTTGAGAGTTTGAGGGAGTTCATGAGACCCTTGCAGTAGGAGTGTGTGCGTGATATCAGTTCATTTGGGGGCCGTTGAAGACCCTAACAGTCCTGACACTTCAGGTTAATGATCCTGCTTCAGACCAGCCTGCTTTCCACAGTAGCTGATAGAAACTGAGCACTTATTACATGCCAGGCACTGTGCGGGGCATATTGCATGTATTATCTCATTAAACATTTGCAACAACTGAGTTGTCAACAAAGAAGCTGGGGTCTAGGGAGAGCATATTCATTTGCCCAAAATAACACAGTTGGTTTCTAGCAGGCTGAATTTGAACCCTCGTCTAACTCAGACCACTGAAACTCTCAACCACTCTACTTGTAGCATCTGTTTGATGCACAGTACCCCCACAATCACAGGTGTTCATTGAGTGTTTACCAATATCTCCAACTTCTCAGAAACTGGCCTGAAAAATATTCTTTCTCACACAACTGATTTCGAACCTAGGCATCCAAGCAGAGATGCCTCTGACTGCTAAATATTGATTTTATTTGTTGGCCAAATAATATCATGATAATAGTTCCAGAAATTAAAACAGAAAAACGAATGAATAACAAGCTCATAATGCTTGCACCACCCTGGACTGGATACATTTTTTAGGGTTACCTACTGGTTGTCCATATAAATCGGGTCGCACCTTACTGAAAACTTTGAAATTTACTTGCGTCAAACTTTGAAATCTGAGTCAGCAGGGTTTCCACCCCTGTAGCCTCCCATGGTGCTTTGGAGCTAGTCAAAAGGAAGGCTGAGGACCTCTGAAAGCCACCCACATGGCTGCTACCTGAGAACCTGCCCCCCAGGTAGCATCACCATCCATGGGAATGAAGGAAAACATTTTCATAAAAATCCCTTCTGTAAATTAGCCATGAGTTGTAAAGGAAATTGCCAACAGTGTTTTGATGTTGCAAAGACAAAATGAGTTTAGACATTAAAAAATAATAATAATAATAAAAAACCCTGTAATTCATTCCCCACCTTGTTAATGGGAAACTACTTTGGTCATCATTCATGCATTCATTTGTCCAATCAGTTTGTCAGCTGCAATTCTGAGTGCTGAATATGGGCTACAGACCATCAAGGGTGCAAAGAACACAAGATGAATTTAGGCATCGTCCCGTCCTCAATAAACTCCCTAACTAAAGGCAGAGAGAAATGCTTAAACAAGTAATTACAGCCCAGGACTGTCAGTTTTTGGATAGAAGTAAGTCAAGGAGCCGTCGGGGCAGGAAGGAAGCACATCCAGGTTGGCCTGAGGAGTCAGAGAAAGATTCCCAGAGGAGGTGAGAGTGGAGCTGCATCCTGAAGGCCATTGTGCCGTGCAGTTCACCAGAAGTACAAGCAGGAGGAACAACATGAAGACGCACAGAAGTGAGAGAAAGAAGGCACACCCTGGGATCTGCAAGGATTCGAGGGGCTGGGAGCCATGTGCTGCAGAAGGGGAGCAAGGGTACAGGGCCAGTGGAGGTACTGGTGGGACCTGACTGTGAGCTTTCCTATGTGCACGTTAGAGGGTTTGGATTGAGGCACGATAAGGTTTACATTTTACAATATATTTTTGATTTTTTTTTTTTGACCATGAAAGCCACGGATGAGGGAAAATTTGGAGAGAGATATTGGATGGATCAGACATGAGTTGAGAGGCAGTATTCCCTGGGTAAGAGATGAGAAAGAAGTCCATCACCTAAGAGGCGTCTGTGAGCATCAAATAGACTTCAGAGGCAAAGCACTGGCAGATTTAAAGGTGAGAAGATGAGAACTCTTCATTCATTCATTCATTCATTCATTCATTCATTCATTCATTCTGCCATCTGACCAGGTCATTCAGTACTTGCTATATGCTAGCCATTGCGCTAGGCACACGGGAAAAAATGGTGAGCAAGAAATATCCCTCGGTTCGGAGCTTACAGTCTCATGATGGAAACATCCACTGAGACAGCAAACGCTTTCTGTAAAGAACCAAACAGCAATTATTTTAAGCTTTATTTATCTTGCAGTCTTTGTTGCCGCTGCTACTGGTGTTCCTCCCCTTTTTTTCCTCCCTCTTCTCCTCCTTCTTCTAAAAAAAATCTTAAAGTACAAAAAAAATGTTCTCTGCTCAGAAGGCTGTACTAACACAGGGTCAAGAGTGCAAATAGGATTCAGGAAAATGATGCTGGGAGGAAGTAGAGAGAATGTGCAAAGTCTCTGGGATGGGGGCAAGCATGAGAGGCAGAAGAAGAAAACTAGCAAGGCTGGAACGGACAGCCACATGGGTGTGGCTCAAACAGATGCTGGAGCCACAGTCAGGGACTGGATTTTAAATGTAAGAAGAAAAGATAACCGACTGTGCATTCAAAATATAACATCCACCATTTTAAAATGTGGTCAGCTAAGGATACAGGGAAGAGAAAGCAAAAGGAAGTAAGAGGTGAAAGAAACTAGGACGATTGGGAAAACATAAGCACACAGAAAAGCAAGCAGAGAGATTGACGCAAAGTGGGAGAAATGACCACCCTTCCCACCTCCTGGGGTCCTTATGGCGATTCAAGAAGGTGATGTAATTAAATTGTCTACAGCAGTGGCGGGCATTTAGTAGATGCTCTATAACCATCAACTATTAGAACAAATTCAGTGTACAATCCATAGTGGCTTCTAAATAGACTTTTGTGGAATGGGTGAGTGAGTGGAATCGGGAGCGAACGTATGAATGAATAAGCAAAAAGAAAAAACATTCAGCAATGAAAGTTCCTGTTTTGGAGGGCAGAGGAAATCATCGAGGGACATCTCCAACAGCGAGGGGCCATTCTGATATGAATTCCATCAATCCCCACGACGTGAGGATTCAGTTAATACAGCTACTAAATAAGGTTTCATCCTGCAGTGTAAGGGCACCTAGGGCACGTCATCTGAGCCTGGCTTCTCTGCTCGGGAGTGCATCCAACGCCAAGACCCCAGGCAGTCTGGCTGGCAATTAGAGCCAAAAAAGCAAAATTCTGTCTCTAAGCACTTTCCCCCGTTAAGCTACAAATTGTTCTTAGGATCTTTGTGTTTCTCCAACACAGGATCTGTGCTAAATACCCAGCTCCCTTCCCACTGTGGGAGGGGACAAGAGGTGGACACCGGCATGGATCCTGACAGGAGGGAGTTTGGTGATTCTGCCCTTAAAGGCGCCAGTGTTTAAAATCTTAACAGTCATCTGAATGTCGTTGCATCATTACATCAAGCAGCTCTCATACCTGCAAAATAACCCAGGCACTAAAGAGAAACAGAACTAAGGTGGACACTGGAGCCTGATGGATGGAGGCATGCCTGGAAAACTCATAAGAACCCCTGGACTCCAGACCCCCTCCAAAGGGCTTTTATAAATTCCTGAAAATGCTTTAGCGTTGGGTTTTAATTAAACATTTAATATGCATCATGCAAATTTATTGATTCTGCCAAGGAGGAAAAGATGAATCTTGTACTTAGACATCTCCAGCTAAGATCACTCATATTTTCATGGGAGTTATTAATGGAGCCTCCAACCCCACTTCCGAAGTTTGAACACCACTGCAGGAGCAGGGGAGAACCCTGGATCTGGAAAGTCACTGGCTCAGTGCAATTGTGTTCATTTCTGCTTCTCAGGTTGAGTCCTAAGGCTGGATGGAGAGAGGTACAAGTTGTTGAAATGAACATGAAACACTTGAAAATGGACCCTATTTGTCATAGGGGCTCTTTCTGTTCTCCGTTCCTGTTGCTCTGACTACCGTGAAGTTCTGATCCTGGGAAAGGATGCCCCAAGTAACCCAGAAAAATACTTCGAGGAAATGGTTCCTTAAAGGGCAAGATCTTACCATCTACCTGACCCAGGATGGTTGGGAATCTCATCAGTTCATATTAATCGACAAAAATTCTGGAAGAACGGGGAATCTGATAGACTAAATACTCTCATTAACTGCAAATTAATCATAAAACCCTTTTGAATTTTTAACAATATCGTTAAAATTCCTTCTAAATTAATACTGGTCTCATTTCCCAACTTATTACAGGGTAATCAGACAAAAGTCTCTCTCTGGCGAGCAGGGATTGGAAAATACCCTGGGCTATTCTAAGCACCAATATTCATTGAACAAGACAATAGCTGTAGAGCAGTGGTTCTCAACTGGGTGATTTTGTCCCCCAAGGACATTTCGCAATATCCAAACACATTTTTGGTTGTCACAACATGTGGAGAGTGGTTGCTAATCACAGGGTAGAGGCCAGAGATGCTGTTAAACACCCTACAATTTACAGAACAGGCCCCCCCACCACAATCATCCAGCTTTAATGTCAACGGTGCTAAGGTTGAGAAACTGCCACACAGAGATAGAAGAGGGTCTGTAATATATTAGCTAATCATCTAGAACAAAGATTAAAAACAAGCCAAAAACCCTCCAATATAAGAATCTGGTAGGGACTCTGCTATCAACCAGTTCTGTGGCCTTGAGCAGGTTAATACACTGAGCATATTGAATTCACTTTATTCACTCATTCATTTAACCAGCTTTTTGAAAAATGCTGCATTCCAATCTAGGCAGAGGAAAGAAAATAATTGATATGCACAAAGGTTTAATGCAGGAAAGAGGCAATGTCCAAAGAAGACCAGAGTGACTGAAAAATAATCAGAATGGAATGCAAAGCAGAGAACTTCTGGACCTTGTAGATCCTAGTGAGAAGCTGAGCTTCTATTCCAGGTGTGATGAACAATTACAGACAGTCAGTCACATGACACAGTTTATGTTTTAATGCCAGCTTACTAGACAGTACCATGCTCTTCTTATTCACTATATAAGCTCTGAAAGTGTCTGTTGGGTGAGAGACTCTCTGTTCCCTGATGCTGTGGTGAGAAGACTTGACCAGAAGGAGAGGACAACACTGGAGGCAAAGAGAACAATCAAAAGGCTATTGCACGGTCTCCAGACAAACATGGAAAAGACAGAAGACAGTCAAGCCATTTCTCAGATGATTAAACATAGAGTTACCATGTGACCCAGCATTTCTGCTCCCAGCTATACCCAAGAGGAATGGAAATACACCCCCACACAAAAGCTCATACATGAATTTTCATAGCAGCATCATTCGAAATAGCCAAAAGGTATAAACAACCCAATTGTCCATCCACAGATAAATGGATCAACAAAATATGCTGTATCCATACAATGGAATATTATTTGGTCACAAAAAGAAATAAAGTTCCATTATAGGCTACAACATGAATGAACCTCAAAAACATGATAAACATAATATTAAGTGAAAGAGGCCAGTCACAAAGGACTGCATATTGCATGATTCATTTACAGAAAAGAATTGATATTTATCCATTTATATACTTACTTGGGGATTTCAATGGATGGAAGATAAGATACTATCCCTGTTTTCATTTATAGGAAAAGTCCTGAATTGGCATATCTCTAGAGACACAAATCAGATTGGTGGTTGCCCATGGCCAGGAAGAAGGTGAAATGGGGGTAACTGCTAACCAGCAGGGCAATTTGGGTGGGGGTGATAGAAATGCTCTGAGTTTCCATAGTGGTGGTGGCTGCACAACCCTCTGAATATGTTTTAAGAAACTGAACTTTATACTTAGGACAAAAAGATTGTATAGTATCTGAATTATAGCTCAAAAAAGTTGTTTTTTAAAAAGGTGGTGCATGCACTAAGATGGGTGAGGATACATTCAGGGTGTAACCCACAGAGCTTAGGGGCTGGTGGGATGAGAGAGGAGGGAAAGAGCAATGGAGATCACCTGCCTGGTTTCTCCATGATGCTGCTGTCCTTACTCTTGACAATTATATTTGGTATCACCTGCATGCATGATGATTTTTTCAAAATCTGCCTCTTTCTTCTAATTGAAGTGTAAGGGGGAAAAAAGGCTTGTGGATGGCTTCCTTAGATAAATCAAAAAACTTTCTTTTTGAGGAGTCTTTTTACTCCAAATTGCCAGAAGACTGTGACCTTTAACCCCAGGAATGCTGATGAAGCAAGCTAAGGTCTACAAAGCATTGAACATTCGATGGATTTTGCATAGAAAGGATGAGTACAATTTAAGGTTGATGGCTTCCTCAGGCAGTAATTAATGCATGGAGAGAGAATCATGGTGTTTCCTTGACTTAGACACTTTTATTAGTTTTTTATACCCATACAAGTGTGACTTCTTGTAAAGTCAGTCAAAAACAAAAAGAACATTCTTTTGTGCAGATAAGAAGTGAAGATGGGGGGGAGAAAAGACCCAGGAACACGTAATTCATCAGCACTAGGTATGAAGTTTTCCTTGTGTCATTTTTTTGGGGAGGTGGAACTTTAATCTAGTTTAAATTATACTGACAAATAATGAACATGCTTCCATCCTCACGAGAGTTTTCAAGGCTGGAGCAGAAGTCAACCTTCCTCATTTAATTCTGGGACAAGGAAATCTCCCTGTTGACCTTACGGGCCACCCAAGAAGCACACCCTGTTATACTCACAACAATATCTAATTTCCAAAGTAATTGACTACACGTATTTATCCATTTATATACTTACCTGGGGATTTGAATAGATGGAAGATAAGATACTATCCCTGTCTTCAAAGAGCTCACAGATATATGACATATGTAAGACAAATAGGCAGTGGTAAACTCCGTAAAAGAAGTATTCAAGGGGTAGTGTGGGAAGCATGAGTTTATTCAGAAGTAGGCATATTACAGAAGTGCCTCTGAAGAAATTATGTGAGTTAGAATGCTCTTAGCTGCAAGTAACAAAACACAGAGCTTGCAAAATGAAATATTTATCTTACTCAGAGATCTGTAGGTGAGGGGAAATTCCAGATTGGATGCCCTGGCTGGACACTGTCTTCAAGGACCCCTCGGTTCCTGTTACCCTGCTGGGCCATATTCAGTAGATCATCTTCTGACCCTTGGGGTTCTATCAAATGGGTGCAAGGTGTGGCTGTTACTGACTAGCAATGTGTATTATTAACTACCTTTATTAAGATGCCAGTGGCCTCTTATAGGATGTTCATATAAACCATGCATTGGGACTACTGGAAACTACAATTATTGACTTGGGTCACTGTTTCCTTTTCTTCTCTTCCGACAGCATCTGAAGTCTGCACTAGAATTAAAGAACCTGAAGTTATTCTCTTGGGATTTCACAAGGCTTAGGTTAGCCCTCAAGTCAGATCATTCAAGAGCCAAGTGGTTTTGGTGGCTCTGGGCCCTGAACCAGACCTCTCCATTGGCCCTGGCTTCCCATCAGAGGAGACAGAGAGGAGGAGGGTTTTGTTTTCCAAGCCTGCTTCGCCGCCCTCGCACTGTGCAGTCATTTTGGCTCCTTGGTGTAGGAGGATGCTCACCGCAGGCTGGTCTGAGCCCCAGGCTCCTCACCCCACAACACTCCCCCGCAGTCCACAGCCCCCTGGGTGACTTGACGCCTGGGGAAGCTTCATGGTTCAGGCTGTGCTTCGCAGATGCTCCTCCTTTCCAGGCCCTGGTTCTCCCATCTCCTTGGCAGGTGGCCCGTCACGGTTGCCCAACAGTGGATCTGTGCTTTGTATCTCCCTGATCAAGCAAAGATGAGGTGCATGAATCAAAGAAGAACTCAAAGCCATGGTCTCCCCTGCCATCCCGGAGCCCCTCCCAACATCCTGGTTGCTGGCTGGAGACCACAGCTGGGCTTAGAGGCCCAGAGGAGCTAGCTGCCAAGTCATTCCATCTGAAATACCAGCTTGTGACCAGCAAACTGAACAAATTTAATACAGAAGTCACTGAGAGAGAATAAATAGGGAACCCTGTGGACTATGTCATCTTCACCAGGCAACTTTTCCATTACTCTCAGACTTCAACCCAATTAGAACCTGGCTAATTAGTTTTGTGCACTGCACAACAGTTGGAGAAAAAGGTCACTTTGGTATATAATTTTCTTTCTCTTTCTAAGCCACAGAACTTCCTGCAAGGAACAAGCATTAACCTCCATTTCTCAGAAGCAAAACAAGCCAAGTCACACATTTCTATGAATTCTCTCAGTGAACCAATGATTAGTAATAATAGCAGTAGCTGCATCTATTTATTGAGTGCAGGTGCCTGACTCCACAGATCTCGCATGTCATGGAGCCCCCCCGAGACATGGGGAGCCTGTTTCTTATATAAGTAACCTATGTCTCATTGAGGATAAGGAAGACAGGCAATGCACTCTCACAGAAGAATATAGACAGAGGTCAGGAATGCAGAGAGCTTGCCCTGGCCCTACCAACCCCATCAGAGCTTGGGCAAGACTTTTTCTTTCTCAGTGGAGATCTCCAAGCACTTTATAAAATAATGAGTAGCTATAACAATAAAATATATGTTGGTGGATGATTTAATTGGAGCTAAGTATTTCTGCAACAAGAAAGATACTCCGGCAAGGACGATGGGGCCTCCCACCACACACAGACACACACAGACACACACACACACACACACACACACACACACACACAAGCAACAAGCATCACTTGGTGGCTACCATGTGCCAGGCAGCCTGTGAGGCACTGCCAACATTCTTGGTCATAAAAATGGCTTCAAAAGATATGGGTAGAATGGCAGACTTTTAGGATGCAAGTTCAGTGTTCCTTGACATAGCACAGAAGAAAAAAGAGAAGCTTACAGAGTTGAAACAATTCTCCCCAAATACTTTAAAGGTTAGATCCATTAGAGAGACTGATAATATCAGAGGGTTAATTAAGACAAGGCCTCAGCACTGACTCCCTTCACACAATAAGAACAGCCCAATCCCTGAGTATGTTGGTGGGAATTATTCCTCGAGCCTTAATGTTATGTAAGGATATATGCACTTAACTTCAGCCTTAACTACTTCATCTGAACTTCAGAACACAGCTCATTACCCTGATCAGCTCTGCTGCAATTCCTCCTACCCATCTCAGTGTCCCTGCTCTCTGTGCCTAGGAGACAGCAGCAGGGGCACAATTTTAAGCACTGGCTTTATTTTCTCCTGAATCTTTGCTCCTGCTCTTTCATTGGTTCAGTGTGCCTTCTCCCTCCTTGACTTCTGGTTCCATAACCTAAGAACCCTGTCTAAAATTTGTATAGACAAGAATTTTGCAATAGGGACACTCTCAGTTATGACATATCCCCGTATTTGAAGAAACTGGGTGACCAGCCAGTGAGATTTTATTTCTAATAGCGGAGGAGATCCCCTGGTGCAGAATGATGGGAGTGTTCACTGGAAGCTCACCTGGCACACTCTGTTGTTTCAGGTGAGCACATGGATCCCCCAACTGGTTCAGGATACACCTTTAGAACTTGAAGAGAGTATTCAGTTCCATGCAAATCAGTTGGTTCTCATGGAACAACAGGGAGACCAATGAGAATGAGAACATGGAGCCAACTCCTATCTGTGAGATGTGTTCCAGCACCATGAGGCCTTGTGAATGCTTAGTGAAGTGCTTAGGAGAAATTGTACTCTTTCTCATGTGAAACTGAATAGTCATAGTGCATTCCATACATGATACAAGGCCCTAGAGATCTAAATAGATACCAGTGAGGAAAATATTTTATATTTATATATATATGTATATATATATGTATATATATGTATATATATATGTGTATATATATACGCACACACACAAACACATATATTATATGTGAAAGATAATTACATATGATGTGAGATTAATATATAGTATATATTTATTTATAAATATAAGCCGAGAGAGAGAGAGATGTGTCTCCCATGAGAGTTTCACTTCTGGAAAACAAAAACATAAAATATTTTTGTTTTCTTTCTGGAAAACACAAACATAAAAAATTAACTGCTGGCTAGGGGTCAGTATTGACTCCCTTCACACAAAGAGAACAGCCCAATCCCTGAATATATTGGCAGGAATTATTCCTCAACCCTATACATTATGTAAGGATATATGTGCGTAACTCCAGCCTTAACTACTCCATCCCAGCGAACTTCAGAACACAGCCCAGCACTCCGATCTGTTATTTCAGATGAGCACATGGGTCCCTCAGCTAGCTCAACACACCTTTAGACCCTGCAGAGAGTGTTAAATTCCATGCAAATGACTTGGTTCTCATGAAACAACAGGGAGACCAATGAGAATGAGAACATGGACCCAACTCCTATCTGTGAGATGAGTTCCAGCACCATGAGGCCTTGTGAAAGTTTAGTGACATGGTAGAGGGTGGAGGGTCATCTCCACAAAAACAGCTTAACTTTCCGTTCAGATGCTCATTTGTTTCCTACTTAATGCAGAAAGAAAATAACAAATAACATTGGATCTTGTTGTTACCAATAGGCTATTCCACATATATTCTAAGGGGTCCATGTGTCTAAGAGGCAAAAACATGTTAGTGTCTGGAAGATATTGCAGAGAAGCTCAAAAAGCCACCTTGTTTTAGTGTCCTTTTACATGTTCTCTGAAACTAGTAAAAAATGCCGTTGGACTGTACACCTAAAAATGGATGGATGGATAGATGATGGATGGATGGATGAATATATGGAGTGATATGTGGATGAATCACAGGATTTTTTAATCCCTTTATCCCCCAGACTATTACAAAGCCTGACATACAACAAGCTTTTAATAAGTAAAGAACAGACATGTAGCTCTGATATCTTAATAATAGGTCAGCTGGTCACTGGCCTTTCAAGACCTGGGCTTGGAGAAAACTCAACACCATCTGACACATGCTGGTATCTGTTCATTCATCAAAACCTAGAGATTCTGATGTTGCATGCATGGCTTCATGTGTCTCATGAGAGCATGACTATTATATGGGGTAATTTGAAGAGCATTGCTACTCTAAGGTATTTTCTGAAAACTCTACCACTAGTAGGATGAAATTCAGGAGTGGGGCAAGGAACCAATGAAAGCCTTCTTCCTTCCAAGTCTGTCGTGAGAGGGTCTAGAGAAGAAAAATCCTGATATTCTGTCTGAGCACCCAAATTGCTTGCTCAAGTCACTCTCCTCTGCAGGCCTGATATGTCCCCATGTCCTGAATCATTGCCAGATACAACGGAGGCTGACCCCTGACCAGGTGAAGCCTCATACAGGTCAAGTGTGTGATGAATTCTCGATTTCCAAATAAATTAACCTCAAACTCCCCATATACATGGAATGATGATACAAAAGGAACCACACTGAGACCACAAAATAAAAGTCTGGTGTTTGTGCCTGGTCTTGCACAGAAATCTGTTCCCTCTGGGGACTGCATGAGTAGGTGGTTTTTAAAGGTAATACAAAGCCATAGTTACCACCAGGATCTTCATAGTCCCATAGAGGAAAAAGTCCTGTAACGTTGTATCTTCTTAGTGCTTTGTGCCTTGGAATGTTTTTCTCTCCCTCCTAGCCAAAACTTTTCTACAAAGTATCCCGGATCTACTCTCTTTCTCTGGTAGAATTTGAATCGATTTCATAGGAACTTATAGGACCCCTAGGAGCCAGGTGCTGGTTTGAGTTTGCTGAAACCGAGACACAGAGATTAAACATAAGGCTTCTGCTTCAAAACACTCGCAAAATCATGAGAGAAATAGGTAAGTAAGAAGACAGTGACAAAAGGGTGGCACGAGGAAGCCTTGTGATGGAAATGCCGTGTATCTTGACTGTGGAAATGCTGATTGTGATCACAGGAATCGATGCATGTGATAAGACTGCACAGAATGAAATCGCACACACACAAGTGCATGTAAAACTGGTGAAATCTGTGTAAGTTGGGTACATTATAACAATGTCAATTTCCTGGTTGTGCTATTGCAGTCATTTTGCAAAATGTCAATGCTGGGAGAGAATGGGTGAAGGGCACACAGGAGCCGTCTGTATTATTCCTTACAACTGCACGTGAATCTACAATTACCCCAAAATTTAAAAAATTAAAATACATATGTAATTACAATGTACAATCACCAATGCCATGCCAGTGGGCCCTGAGAGCAGAGTGGAGATACATCATCCCACTTAGATGAGAAAGTAGTAGTCAAAGAAGGGCCTCTCAGGGAAGGAGAGAAGTCTCAGCTATCAATGTGAGTTAGCTAGGCTGAAAAGGTGGGGAGGAGGAAAGGATGCACCAGGCTGGAGGAAGCCCAGACCCGCAGGCGCCATGGCTGGGTTGATAGTATGACCCTTGAGGCAGGTGAAAAGTGCAGTGTGGACAGCGTCCCTCACCCTGCCCCAGCAAGCCAGCTCTCCCACCATTCTGCTGCTACCTCCTTGGGTTCAGGCCACTCCTTTTAGACCTAAAAGAAGGCCTGTTTTCATCTGTAACAGAACCCCTTCTGCCTCCTCCCTTTTACAGGTCATTTGTTTGTTGAAGAAACCAGAACATTCGTCTTAGAGAAGTTCCCAAATTATCCATTTGAATTATGGCTTCATAATAGGGTCTGCATCATTCCTCTATTGCCTGCATTTCCTGTAAGTTGGTAGTTTTATTATTATCATGGCCATAATCATCATCACTATTACATTACTACCAAATCATCCCAATGTTATTGGAAAGGTAAAAATGTAGGCAATAGAGTGATAGCTTCTAGACGTTTCATTTCTCTTTCAGATAACTTTTTTTTTTTTTTTTTTTTGAGATGGAGTCTCACTCTGTCGCCCAGGCTGGATGGAGTGCAGTGGCGTGATCTCGGCTCACTGCAACCTCTGCCTCCTGGGTTCACGACATTCTCCTGCCTCAGCCTCCTGAGTAGCTGAGACTACAGGCACCTGCCACCACGCCCGGTTAATTTTTTTGTATTTTTAGTAGAGATGGGGTTTCACTGTGTTAACCAGGATGGTCTCGATCTCCTGACCTTGTGATCCACCAGCCTCGGCCTCCCAAAGTGCTGGGATTACAGGCGTGAGCCACCGCGCCCGACCTCAGATAACTTTAAACCAAATCTTTCCTCCCCATGACATAGAAAATAGACAGCAACCTCACACTGGTGCTTAAGTTTAGAAAGAGACTCTAGTACAAAGAGTATGTGCAGATTTGTGCAATGGCCAAGAAGAACCAGCACTGTAATTGCATTCAGCTCAGAGAGTTTTTGGAAACAGATCTTTCTGACGGTAACTTCCAATAAAGTTGGTGGGTGTTACATTAATGACTAGACTCTTAGTCACCTCAAAGGAATGAAAATCAGATGACACCAGGATGGTGGAGGGAGGGGAGATATTAGCAATTCTGATTACAGATATGAATGTAATTTCAGGGGCGTTTTATAATTGCTTTTATGCTTTGATTAAGTGCCTCACGTAATACCGGGCTACAAGATGGGAGGCTGGAGAGACACGAGGAAACCCAAGGTTATTTACTAGCCTTAATGCCAGTGCCCTGAGAAGGCCGAAGAGGGCATATGTTTGATCATCAAATACAACATAAAACCTTTACTTCTCAGCTTGCCCTGTGTGCTTTAACACTCACAAACAACCTGCAAACACACTGCTGCATATGTGTGTAGCAAATACCAGTTTAGGGATAGTTATAGAAATTCCCAAAGAATTAAGGGCATTTTCTAAAAAGGTTAAGGGGTGGAGGTGTCGGGGACTGGTAGTAAGTTCAAAAGCTCTGTATCATCTGCATTTGCCATCTCATTCCTATTCCACCTGTCTGTAAAACAGATTTGCTCAGATCTTTTCCACCAGTGGAAAGGTTTTGGAAACAGTCCTTTCAAATAATGTCTCTCCAGTAAGATAGGCTTAAGGACACAGGTTCAGCCTAACATCTTTAAACACCCACCACCATTGGAAACCAGAGAATGAGACTTCTAGAAATTACAGTTCACCTGATTTTTCCTTGAACTTCCTCCTTTAATGATTTGCTATTCTTGTGAAACCAAAACAAACAAGAATGTTATAACAATGATGTTGCGATGACAGAAGCAATCTTCTTGGATCTAAGGATTCACACTGTGCCCATAAAATGAGTCACTTGGTCAGCTGGTCAACACTCACTCAACACCTCCCTAAGACACACTCACAACAGATGTTTTAGGGATAGATACAAAGATGGACCATTTACCAGTGTTTGCCATGATACCATATGATATAATATGATATATGTTACTATATTATATAGTAATATACTATATTATATGATACTATACTATATCATATTACATTACATCATAATATATTATATGTTACTTATCTATTTTGTTACCTTTCATTTCTTGACTGGCTCCCTCCTACAATACATAATAAAGGAAAGTAGTTGTGTGTGCAAACTTTGCAGCCATGCCTGGATTTACATCTTGTACTACACCTGCCACGTGGCCTTGGAAAAGCCCTCTAAGGCAGTGCCTAAGGGGAAACTAAGGGGGTACCTTAGTATCATCCTCTGTCAAACGTAAATAACAGCAGCACATATCTGATAGGGTTGCTGTGACAATCTGATAAGTTAAAACTAAGGGCAAGGCCCAGGTGAATATCATGTCTGAGTTGGCTGTTAGTAATGCTGCCATTTAATGCTGGGTTCCTCAGTGTCGCCCTGGGTGACGGCTTTTCCATCACAGACAGGCTCAGAGAATTCTCCAGGCCCCTGTCCCATACCATATGTGAGTCCAAGTCTCAGCCAATTAGATATTTCATCTCTTTGCCACAGGGGTGGGCTCGGGGATGAGCCTATAAGCAGTCAAATGAACTAGACCCATGCAACCCAAACCGCGACTTTGAGCACCCTACTGGGGCCTCCAACTGACTCCCATGAACTCAGCATAGGAGGATTAAAGGCTGGAACTACTACAGTTATCATACTGTTATGCAGAGCCCTGGTCTGGAGTCCACACAGATGGAAGGAAGCCAGTTCCAATGACACTATATGACCCCTGACCCCAACTAGTCCTGTCCCTAGATTTTGGGCCATGCAAGCCAATGAGAATCCTTTTTGCTTAAACAAATTCAGGTCAAATTTTGTTCACTTGCAACCCAAAGAGGCTGAATTGACATTCCATTATACAGATGAAGATAATGAGACTCAAAAAGCACATCGAGAACTCTTCTAAGATCACACAATCAGCAAGGTGATACTCTACCTGTTGGATACATTGTAAGGCTCCCAAAGAGAGGTCGAACTACAACCGTGAGGATACAGGAATGCAAGGTAGGAGCGCAGGGGGGCTTCTGGAGCTGGGGGCTTAGTATTAGCATCAAACTTTTACTAATGGATGCCAGACACTCTGCTCTGAGCTTCAGGTGCAACGTCACATCTCATATGAGCTGTGCCTGGAAGAATGGGCGTGATTTGGGCATGTGGAAATGAGGGCAGGCCTTGCATTCTTATCTGAAGCTTACAAAATAGTGTCTGTGTGCCTTGAAGTCCTGGGAAAAGCAGGTGTGACTCAAAGCTGCACCAGGGCTCTCTCTAGCAGCAGCAGGCAGTGCTGGAATAGGACGCCCCACTTACACTCAGCCACTTAATCCCAAGCCTCCCTTCCTCCAAAAACCAATCCCAGCAAGATTTGACTGCAGCCCACTTCAGTTCCAGAGCTCGCATATCTCAACCATGTTGTCCACTCAATTCCAGCTAAGGGATATAGGCTAATGAGTGAGCAAGATAAGCATCCTCGTAATTGAAGGATGGGCCAATCAGACTAGTGAGAGGCGAAGGTAAGAAGTGCTGTGTTGCAACACACGAGCCAGCCACCCTGTCCCTTTCAAAGTCATGTTTTCTGGGACATTTGACAGCACATTCTGTGTAGGTTCGAGCCTCAAAAAAAGAAGCCAGGAATCAGACAGTGTGGTCATGTTCACTGAAGAAACATTTATGGAGCGCTTACTGTATGCTGAGCTCTGTAGCAGGTGAAGGAGATGGAGAGATGAGAGGCGGTGTCCCTGGCTTTAAGCAGTTCACAGGTGGGTAGGAACTCCTGGGGCACTGTGAGGACTCAAACACAAACCAGCAGACAGAGTGGACACCTGGCCTGCCTTGGGGGCCAGTGGGCAAAGAGAACACAAGTAAGGCTTTTAAGAGGAAATGCAAGACCTGAAGAAGAGTCAAAATTAGCCAGGAAATAAAGCAGAGGGCAGGGAAAGTGGGAAGAGTGAGCAAAATCGTACAAAGACTTAGGAGAGAAGGAGAGAAAGAGGACAGGTTACAAGGTAAAAACAACTTTAAGGCAGGAGCAGAGCAGAGAGAAGAGGGGAAACTATTGTTATTTCTCAAGTTCCTACTATGCCCTGGGCCCCATACTGTGAAATGACGTGTATAGAGTGTGGGCAGAGTCCCTGGCACATGTTAACAGAGCCTGCTCTTTTGAGCGTTCGCTCGGAGCAGGCACCATGCCAAACACTTGGTATACATGCTCATCATGATCACAAGATTCCTGTCTACCTCTCACTAAGAAAAAGACGGGTTCAGAGAGGTCAGCTAATTTGCCCAAGGTCTTACACCTGGGGCAGAGCAGGATTTACATCCTCATTTTGGCATCAGGCACCTCCAGGGTATGTCTCCCTGCCCAGTGATCCTCCTCACTGTGCTGCCACCAAAGGCTCTAAACAATGTCAGCCTAAAACAACAGCATCCTCTGGCTTGGAGATGCAGGAGGGGCTGACCCTGCCTTGCTGTGTCTGTTGTTTTGACCTCGAAATATTCTAGTGTGATATTCCAGCGTCTCCGATATTCCAACGTTGCCACCATGACCCATCAATGCTCCATGGCAGCCCGGGCATGCCAGCTTCTGTCTGTCTATGGGAGTCTGGTCCCTATTTATACCCACCCTATATTCAGCCTCAAATGGCTAGGAACATTCCTTCCATGCAAGCAGGTTTGTTTTTACCGCTTCACGCAGCTCAGTCCATTTGCAGCCTGAAAAATGAGTTGAAGGAAGAGAGTTAAGGGCTTTGCTGAGGTCAGAGGGTGAATCAGAGGAAGACCTGGGTGCTGAACTCAGATGCTGTGTCTCCTGGCTGGTCCCTCTTCCCCATCCCCAACTGCCTGAGCTCACATCACTGTGACAGCAACCCAGCCTAGCCCCTCATCAGCAGCTTCGAGCTGAGCTGAGAGTCAACGGTCGGTGACATTTTCCTGAAGGGTCCCCATCACTCCTTCCAATCTCTGAGGATCCCAGTCTGGGTCTGCTTCAAACAGCCAGAGCCATGCTTCCTCAGGCAGGACACAGACAGCAGGTCATAAATCACTCCTGGGCCGGTTCCTTCTCTCATTCCCAGATTTCTCTGAAAGGGGTCGAGGTGGGATCCTGGAACAGGAGATTCTGCAGCAGCATGCATATTTACACCACTGAGGGACTAGTTGCAGCTCAAAGGTGGACACTGAAACTCTGAACTCTTCTGTTGAAGAAAATGCCTCTGAGCCCCCTGGCTTCAAAATTGGTGTCAGGAAATGGCAGGGAAGTTGGTGATCTAAACCAGAGATAAAACAGGGAGGAAAGAGCTGATCTCAACTATGTTTTTATGTATACACACAGAGAGCTCTTCCGCTTAGCTTTTCTAGGTTCCATCTACTTTTTATTAGTCTCTGAGATCCCAACTTTGGACAACTACTATATATTTTGACAGGGCAAAGGTTTACAAAGACAAGGGCAGGTGTGAAATGTGACACAATTATCCAGTAATCTGTCTTCTCCAACAGAGAGCTTTGCCTACACCAAAAAAAAGTGAAGTTATTCCAGCCTGGCCAATATGGTGAAACCCCATCTCTACTAAAAATACAAAACAAACAAACAAAAAAAGAGTCAGGCATGGTAGTGGGTGCCTGTAGTCCCAGCTACTCGGGAGGCTGAGGCAACAGAATCACTTCAACCTGGCAGGCAGAGGCTGCAGTGAGCCGAGATCACACCACTGCATTCCAGCCTGGGAAACAGAATGAGACTCTGTCTCAGAAAAAAAAAATAAGTGCGATTATTTTAGAATTGATTAGAAAGGTGTATGTAGCACTTCCAGATGGGGTCATTTAGTTTAAAATAACTCCAATTACCAATTAGGCAGAGTCCATTTAAAATGTCCATTAGGGGACTTGAATGATTTGGTGTGTCACTTTGTGGAGTTCGGAGGGACAGTCTCCACTGAGATGCCACAGGGCTTTGTCCCTTCCAGTGTTGTTATCAGCAACTCAGGGAAAGAGCAGGAAATTCAGAAAAGCTCCAATCATTTATGAGCTCTTCTGTGGCCCACACCATAGGAGACACTCCAGAAGCACAATCTCTAATCCTGACAATGCCAAATTTGCAGGTGACAGACCAGGCTCCGTGAGGCTAGGTCATATAAAAAGCATATCCATTTCATTTGCCACTGGCACTGAGCTGAAAAACAAATTAAAACTAGCTGATGGCACATTCTAGATCCAAACCGATTTAGACTAAACCTTAGATTTAGTCCCAGAATGGGCTGAATCTAAGGACATGGAGCTTATGGAGGATTGCTGTGAATTTCTGTGCTTGGGTTCAAAAACAAGCACACAAATCTAGGATGGGGGAAATGTGAGAACAAAAAGCCTGGGCTTGAGTCCACTGTCCATGAATGATGAGTCACCAGTGTTAAGTGTCTGCCAGAGAGGCTGGTGAAATTGTGGGCTGTATTAGGAGCAGACAAACTGCAGTTTAAGGAGGTGGAACATAGGTGCTCTCCCTAGGATGTGAGGCTCACACCTGGGTATCTGCATTCAGTTCTGAGACTTGAACCCTCAGAGGGCAGCAGGAACCAGGTGCACCCACCTGGGAGTTAGTAACCAGAAGGAGTACTTAAAACCAAAACATGTGTGGAAAAGTTAAAGACGCTGGCTATATTTTGAGTGAAAAACGAAAAGCAGGGAAAGGGTGTCTTGTTGGCTCTCTCCAACTTCCCAAAGACTCTGTGGCACAGAAGCACTTATTACACATGGCTTCATGAGTATATAATATCAGGGCTAAGGTCTAGAAGAAGGGAGTATGACTTCGTGTTAAACAAGAGCTTTCTGGACAACCTCAAGAACTGTGGGAATATAGATGGTCATAATAGGAGGTAAAATTGAGATCATCCCGTCATTGGAGGTGATCAGGTACCCCGAGCTGGAGTCATGTGTGGAGTTTTGTGGGCTCTGGGCACTTTGGCTTCTGTGGACCCTTTGTTCTACTAAAAAATATTTTAAATTGTATTTTACAACTGTGTTGGTATGATGACGGACATAATCCATGCTCTACTACATTCCTCTTGTACTTCTATTTTTAAAGTTTTTTTAAATGTTTTTGTGGACCCTTAGCAGTCTTGTGGGCCCCAAGAAAGGTGTCTGTTGGGCCCAGTGGAGAAGTTATCCCTGAATGCTGCCAGCTCACCTAAAGCAGATTCAAGCTCCTATACCGGTTGGAAGGACGGGGTTAAGATCAGATCCCCAAACTTCCCCCAGTCTGAGGTTCCATTAGGCGAGTTCTGCCAAAGAAGACAGAAGTGCCCAACATCTCTTTCTGAGATTGTTAACATGAATGTGTTTTAAAGGGAACACAAGTTAAAGAACTATGTACATGCTTCGATGCCATTCTGTAAAAAGTACACACATATACCCCAACAATTACATATGGTAACCCCTGACACCGGGGTTTAAGGACTGGGGTGGAGATGAGGAGTAGCAGTTCTTTTATTTGATATCCTTCTATTTCTGTCCTGTTCAAATGTTTATATTTAATAAGGAGTATGTATCACTGTTATAAAGTTACTAAATAAAAAATATTAGCAGAAGGGCGATAAATTTTACTATAATTTTATTTTGAGTAGATGGGGAGGTAATATGCTATTCTTTGTCAGGTTAGGAACACTCCATTATGATGGGAGATGCTCCGAGTATGTCACGGAGCATGTCTGGTGTTTTCAATGCACAGAAAAACACATCAGAGAGATCAGCAACACCCACGTTGCCACCAAGAACTAAGGTATAAAACAGGGCTGTAAGGGACCCCTTTCCTTAGGCATCAGCCAAACAAACTCAGAAACAGAAATTCAGAAGCCACCTGCACTGACATACTCATCCTGGTAATCACAGGCGTCTCTACATTTGGCCTGTATTTTCTAAAACTCTGTTTCTTTCCCAGGTCGAATGGCTGCTGAATGCCTTTGGAACAGGAGCTATGAATCACCCCGCCTCCAGGGCTAGGAAGGAGGGTGAAGAAACTTCACAGAACTAGCACTACCGCACTACCGAGGAGCCTGTCCTCTGAGTTACCACGCATGAGAGACGCAACCCGCATCAAGATCGCCCCCATATCAATTCCCTTTTTCTGTTTCTGTTTTTCTGTTTATCAGTTCTGAGTTCACCACAATAAAAATCTTTGAAGGGCTGAATGCTTTTGAGACAAATTCCCTCACCGGTACAGGCTGTGAGTAGGATGAAAAAGGATGACAGCGGAAGAACGAATCATAAAGCTGACCCTAATTGAAGGAAAACAAAAATCTAAGGCGATGCCTATCCCCTGAAAAGGCAAAGTGGGGGGGCGGGGGAAGAAACCCGGGAAATCTATCGACTTAAAATGACAAGAGTGGGGAAAACAGGCTCCATCATCATTTTATAGCTCTGTCTATTGTCTAAAACCAAAAGGAGCCCTTTCATTCCCATGTTCATGCGTGCACAAAACTATGTATTAAACACCTCCGGTCTGCGAGGCCGTGTTGGGTGCCTTTGTCAGGTGAAGAAAGAGAAGAAGGCTGGTACACCTTCCCAGGAATTCTCACTGAAGAAAACATCTGGATTTTTTACATCTCTTGTGCAAAACAAACAAAGATTTCATTAAGTGATGTATATAGTTTTCCAAGGAAGAAACCTGCAGAGACAAAAACAAATAAGCAAATAATTGAAACAAAAATATGATAAACAAAACCCCCAAATTCTTCCAGTGCTAATTTACTTGTTATCATGGTTCTCTACAAAGGCAGAGATCACTAATTACAGGTTTTTCCAGAATTCACATTTCACGTCAAGATCATCCAATCCAAACAGTGTACGGAAAGACTAGGGCCTTCTTCACTTTGCCCCCTACCCCACCCTACACACAGGCCCCCATCTAAATGATACCCTTGGAAAGAAACCTACACATCTCATTTGTCTATATTTTGCTTCCTCCCTCGCCTCCCGGTAACCAAATGTGAGTTGTTCTCTAACTGCATTGGAGAATCAGAATTTATTGTACATATGTTTGTGTTCCACTTAATAAAAAAACCTATATTTTAAGATAAACTTTGTTAGTAATTCATGAGGTAAGTGACTATTTATGCTAATCAGGCAGAAATATATTCTCAAGCATAATGCATTACATAAATTTGAATGCAAAATGTTCAATTATGAAGTAAATACAGGTAATGCAAATAATAAATTACCTCTAATAAAAATTATAAAAGATGTGCCTTGAAAGAGAGAGCGGCTTTAACTTACAACTGTGAATTGCTTAAAGAGAAAAGAATTAATAAATGCTGAATTACTCTGATGATTATTTAGCACATAATTCACCTATTCATAACGACTCCTAGTAATCAGACTGTTGTTTCACATCCTCCAACATGAGGCAAGACTGTTTCCTCAGCAATTTTGCCCTTATCAGATTATCTCGTCTGATTCTATTAATTTTCTTCCATGAATCTGCTAACAGTGATTTGTGATTTACTTACCCTGCTAACTGAAGACTGTTAAAAGGATTTATCTAACACTGGACCTAAGAACAGTGTATGCCTTATCATTCAGTTACTCTGAAGAACTCTTTCTCAAATCAATTTAGTTGGTTTCATAGTGAAATTTAGTGGACACTGGTTAGTTCTGCCCCATAAAATCAGCCCCTAAACAAAGAGTCCAGACACCATACCTGATGCATCCCGTTCTATTCAGATTATGGATGTCTGATTCCAACATGATATATTTGAGTTGCTATAACTCACAATCGGGGAAAATATATTCCTTTAAGCTTTTAATCTTTGTAATTTGGACATGAACAGTGGTTTTGTTTTCATTTTTGCATGAAGTCATTATGTATGTACTGACGTGAAACTATAATTGTGTTTCTGATGTTACTGTGTCACAATATTCTATGCGACGTAACCCATGTCCTCCTCCCCCTCACAAATCTCCTATAAATATTCATTGCTTTCAGAAATTTTAATACTACTGGTCCGAATTGGTCAATAATGACAAATGCATGGTTTCTAAATTACTGTATATTGTTCTACAGAGATTACTAGAGTATATATAGCAAAGGGATGTTAAGCAGTAAGAAAACACAGTTCACATTGTATTTGGATTAGATTGGCTTGGATAGAAGTGAAACAAACAATGTTAGCAAAGAAGTCTAAAGACATGTGGCCCACTGTAATTGTACAGAATCAAAAACCTGAATAGTACTCATTAAAATGAGAGAGCTCAATTGTTATGAAAGAAATGCTGCTAACAGAGAACTGTAAATGTTTAGACACGCCTGTGAATCACTAAATAATAATGTAAAAAGGATAAAAATGAGAATTAAGTTATAAGCCTGAGAGCACTACTGCTACACATCTAAAAAAATAATTCTGATCCTCTCTTTTTTTTTTCCAAGAGAAAATGGGCGACTATAAAGGACCTTGCAATAAGAGAAATAAAAATACCATGTCTTCACAGCAGTGTACATAAATAAACCACAAAAATGTGCAGATAATAATATATTTAGCTGCCCAAACATGGGCATTTAATTTCTAGAAATGATATATAACAATGTAACAATTAGATACTCAGCCATGAATGTGTACGGCACAGTCTTCATCATTAGCAAACTTTGTGTATAAAATATTATTTATTATTTATTATAATACTGCTTTCAGAGGCAATGATCATACCTTACAGCTTTTAACACAAATATGACGCAAAAGGATTAAAAGTATATCATAAACAAAAAATAAATTCTTTCTAAATATACTTAAATTCATATTTTACATGAAAAATATAAACTTCCTACATTTGTGACTACTGACTTTTAAAAAGACCTAGAAAACTATTGTTATGGGCAATGTTAAATGACGTAATGCTTATGTAATGGAAAGTGTGGATTTTCCTCTAAATAAACTATAATCCCTTAACTTCATTACTAGGTAAAATATTGTTAAAGAGAAGGAAACCAAGGGAATTCTGCTAGGTTGCATAAATATTGACATAATCTTCACTCTTTCTTCCCCAAACTGGTAATAGACATAGTTTATTCCACCCAACAAAATGCTCTTATAAGATCAAAACTACCCTTATAAACAACTTCTCTGCAGTCACGATGAAAAGAAACACTACTTGTCTGAAAAATACCGACAGCGCTGCTCTTTTCAGATTAGGGTGTGCCTACAAATCTTTTGGGAAGTCTTCCATTAAGGATTCCTGGGTTTGCTGAAACTGAAGTCTACTAGGATCAGAGAAATTAACACAGGTCTAATATGGTGCAAGGAACGAGTGAGAGACACCTGAGGTTATAAATAGCAAAGCATGCTGCGGGGTGGGGAAGACCATTCTGAAGTGCAATGTTCAAGACGCTGGCTTAATATATGACAAAGTGTCAGAAGTCAGGTTTTCTGAGAATTACTTTTCAGATAAACAACTTTATAGCACTGCACTTAATCTTACTTACTAGAGACATCTCATTTATCACTGAATTACAAGTAACTTTAATTCTATTGATATTGCCATAAAGCCCGTTGAAAATCCATCCTGGCACTTTTAAACGGTTTGGGGCCCTGTTACATGGGGATCCGCTTGCAAAGGTCTCAGCCAGAAATTACACCCCGAGGGTGTCTGCATCTCCTGGCCTCTTTGTCAACAATCAAGGAGAAGAGGAGGGGCAAAAATGATCCCTGCATCTGCCAGCACTTTCTTCGGCCCCTTTCCTATAGGGTCGGGTTCTCCCACTTCAGTCAAACTAACTTTGTGTGTCTCTTTCCTCCTCCCACACTGGGTAACCAGCTGCTTTTCACTTCATCGACAAAACTGGACACGGATCGATTTCAACTGACCTTTGCCGAAAGGTGGCGCTGTTGAGGTAAAAACCAACTCGCTCCAACAATAGTTTCCACTCTTCGATCCTTTTGCAGGCTTTTCAGAATTTTTTTTTTTAATGCACCCTCCTAGCGTCTCCCCCTTCTCATAAAGTAAAATAAATACGATTAACAACACCAAATGCATTTCATTAATTGAAGGAATCAACAGTCCCAACTTCTAAGCAGACGGGCTGGTCTTCCAAAGGCTGGATCGGTTTCAGGAGCTTTCTCTCCAAATAAATCTCTGCTTCTTCGACTTGCCTATCGCTTTAAAATCTTAGAAACAGAGTTAGTTGTTGGTTTCCTTCTTTCTCTTTTCTTTTTCTTTTTTATTTCTTTTTTGCATAAACTTTTACAGAATCAATCTAGAAATTTGAACTACTTATTAGCATTTGCAACTGGGGGTGGGGGGAGCAGCCTCCCCCACCCCACCCCCCACTCTGCGTTTCCGGACTAGTTCCAGAAACCGCGGTTTAAAATTTAACCCTTCGAGGGTAGCTGGTGAGGGCTGGGGTATTGTTTTGCCCCCTTGCTCCCTGCCACGATCAAGTCCGAAATGATTAAAGGAAACGTAAAAGTGCAAAGGGCGCGCCTGACCCTGATAAACAGAGGTCAGATTTCGTAAGGGGATGGGTGAGTGTGAGTGTGTGTGCGTGTGTGTGTAAGAGAGAGAGAGAGCGAGCGCGCCATATGAGTCTCAAAGGCCAAACTCCGGCCAGTCAGGAGCCGGAAGGCTGAGTCCCGCTGACCTGACTTTGAGCTTCCCTGGAGTTATCTCGCATAGGCGCTCGCTCTGTCCAAGGGCACGCGAAGCCAGCGGGCAGCCAGTCTCCGTGAAGAATGGTCTCTAAACAACTTATTGTACCTCCTTTTAAAGAGAGTGATAAAATGGGCTTTCCCTCTCCACGGATGCCCAGCCTTCTGGGCAGGCGCACGGCCGGGCGGCGCCCAGTCCGCAGCCCCGATCCGGACACCCCACTGCATCCCTCCCTTCCCGGTCCCTTCCCCGCACGGGCGCCCGAGAGACGGACAAAGAGTTGGGGCCAAGTTTGAGCGCCGGGCACGGCCAGGCTCAGGGAAGGAAGGTCCCCGGCAGACACCTGGGTACCAGAGTTGGTGCGAGGAGGAAAAGCTGGGAGGCGAATTCACAATCCTGGGGGTGGAGGGCAGGCAGGGGAGGGGAATCAGGCCAATCCCAGCAGAGTGAGCCCCCAGCGAGCTGGGGCTCCGGATGGGAGGCCTGTCTCGCGCTCCAAAGAAAAGCAAACCGTCCTCCCAGGTCCGCCTGGATTGCCGAAGCCCCTCTGGAAAACCTCCTTCCCCTCTTACACCAAACTTTGCGCCGGGCCTCGTTCCCTCCCGGGTAGGCAGCGGCGCAGGAAGGGTTAAGCCAGCCCGTCCCAGCTGACAGTCAGCTGATTGGGCCCTGATTGACAGCTCCGAAAAGTTTCCTTGTTTCTATACTATTATGCTAATCGCGGCCGCTCTCGCCGCCTCCCATTGGCCCGGAGTGCCAGTCAATTTCTCATTTGGAACTGACGTCACGAGTGCTATAAAACTCAGTAATTGCTTTAAACTCTTCTTGCTGGATCAGAGGCTTTAAAATCTTTTTTCATCTTCGAGCTGTAGCTCGGGCTGCTTGTCGGCTTGGCCTCCCCCTCCCCCCTTTGCTCTCTGCCTCGTCTTTCCCCAGGACTTCGCTATTTTGCTTTTTTAAAAAAAAGGCAAGAAAGAACTAAACTCCCCCCTCCCTCTCCTCCAGTCGGGCTGCACCTCTGCCTTGCACTTTGCACAGAGGGAGAGAGCGCGCCAGGGAGAGAGAGGAAAGAAAAAAAAATAATAAAGAGAGCCAAGCAGAAGAGGAGGCGAGAAGCATGAAGTGTTAACTCCCCCGTGCCAAGGTCCGCGCCGCCCGGACAGACGCCCGCCGCGCCTCCAGCCCCGAGCGGCCGCCGCGCGCGCCCTGCCTGCAGCCCGGGCCGGCGAGGCGAGCCCTTCCTTATGCAAAGCGCGCAGCGGAGCGGCGAGCGGGGGACGCCGCGCACCGGGCCGGGCTCCTCCAGCTTCGCCGCCGCAGCCACCACCGCCGCCACCGCAGCCCGCGGAGGATCTTCCCGAGCCTGAAGCCGCCGGCTCGGCGTGCAAGGAGGCGAGCGAGCAAGGAGGGGCCGGGGCGAGCGAGGGAGCACATTGGCGTGAGCAGGGGGGAGGGAGGGCGGGCGCGGGGGGCGCGGGCAGGGCGGGGGGGGTGTGTGTGTGAGCGCGCTCGGAGGTTTCGGGCCAGCCAACGCCGCGCAAGCTAGAAGCGCCCCAGCCCGGCAAGCTGGCTCACCCGCTGGCCACCCAGCACAGCCCGCTGGCCCCTCTCCTGCAGCCCATCTGGCGGAGCGGCGGCGGCGGCGGCGGCAGGAGAATGGCATCAGAACTGGCAATGAGCAACTCCGACCTACCCACCAGTCCCCTGGCCATGGAATATGTTAATGACTTCGATCTGATGAAGTTTGAAGTGAAAAAGGAACCGGTGGAGACCGACCGCATCATCAGCCAGTGCGGCCGTCTCATCGCCGGGGGCTCGCTGTCCTCCACCCCCATGAGCACGCCGTGCAGCTCGGTGCCCCCTTCCCCCAGCTTCTCGGCGCCCAGCCCGGGCTCGGGCAGCGAGCAGAAGGCGCACCTGGAAGACTACTACTGGATGACCGGCTACCCGCAGCAGCTGAACCCCGAGGCGCTGGGCTTCAGCCCCGAGGACGCGGTCGAGGCGCTCATCAGCAACAGCCACCAGCTCCAGGGCGGCTTTGATGGCTACGCGCGCGGGGCGCAGCAGCTGGCGGCGGCGGCCGGGGCCGGTGCCGGCGCCTCCTTGGGCGGCAGCGGCGAGGAGATGGGCCCCGCCGCCGCCGTGGTGTCCGCCGTGATCGCCGCGGCCGCCGCGCAGAGCGGCGCGGGTCCGCACTACCACCACCACCACCACCACGCCGCCGGCCACCACCACCACCCGACGGCCGGCGCGCCCGGCACCGCGGGCAGCGCGGCCGCCTCGGCCGGTGGCGCGGGGGGCGCGGGCGGCGGTGGCCCGGCCAGCGCTGGGGGCGGCGGCGGCGGCGGCGGCGGCGGCGGCGGCGGGGGCGCGGCGGGGGCGGGGGGCGCCCTGCACCCGCACCACGCCGCCGGCGGCCTGCACTTCGACGACCGCTTCTCCGACGAGCAGCTGGTGACCATGTCTGTGCGCGAGCTGAACCGGCAGCTGCGCGGGGTCAGCAAGGAGGAGGTGATCCGGCTGAAGCAGAAGAGGCGGACCCTGAAAAACCGCGGCTATGCCCAGTCCTGCCGCTTCAAGAGGGTGCAGCAGAGACACGTCCTGGAGTCGGAGAAGAACCAGCTGCTGCAGCAAGTCGACCACCTCAAGCAGGAGATCTCCAGGCTGGTGCGCGAGAGGGACGCGTACAAGGAGAAATACGAGAAGTTGGTGAGCAGCGGCTTCCGAGAAAACGGCTCGAGCAGCGACAACCCGTCCTCTCCCGAGTTTTTCATGTGAGTCTGACACGCGATTCCAGCTAGCCACCCTGATAAGTGCTCCGCGGGGGTCCGGCTCGGGTGTGGGCTTGCTAGTTCTAGAGCCATGCTCGCCACCACCTCACCACCCCCCCCCCCCCCCCACCGAGTTTGGCCCCCTTGGCCCCCTACACACACACAAACCCGCACGCACACACCACACACACACACACACACACACACCCCACACCCTGCTCGAGTTTGTGGTGGTGGTGGCTGTTTTAAACTGGGGAGGGAATGGGTGTCTGGCTCATGGATTGCCAATCTGAAATTCTCCATAACTTGCTAGCTTGTTTTTTTTTTTTTTTTACACCCCACCCCCACCCCCGGACTTGCACAATGTTCAAAGATCTCAGCAGAGTTCTTCATGTGAAACGTTGATTACCTTTGAAGCCTGCATCATTCACATATTTTTTCTTCTTCTTCCCCTTCAGTTCATGAACTGGTGTTCATTTTCTGTGTGTGTGTGTGTTTTATTTTGTTTGGATTTTTTTTTAATTTTACTTTTAGAGCTTGCTGTGTTGCCCACCTTTTTTCCAACCTCCACCCTCACTCCTTCTCAACCCATCTCTTCCGAGATGAAAGAAAAAAAAAAGCAAAGTTTTTTTTTCTTCTCCTGAGTTCTTCATGTGAGATTGAGCTTGCAAAGGAAAAAAAAATGTGAAATGTTATAGACTTGCAGCGTGCCGAGTTCCATCGGGTTTTTTTTTAGCATTGTTATGCTAAAATAGAGAAAAAAATCCTCATGAACCTTCCACAATCAAGCCTGCATCAACCTTCTGGGTGTGACTTGTGAGTTTTGGCCTTGTGATGCCAAATCTGAGAGTTTAGTCTGCCATTAAAAAAACTCATTCTCATCTCATGCATTATTATGCTTGCTACTTTGTCTTAGCAACAATGAACTATAACTGTTTCAAAGACTTTATGGAAAAGAGACATTATATTAATAAAAAAAAGCCTGCATGCTGGACATGTATGGTATAATTATTTTTTCCTTTTTTTTTCTTTTGGCTTGGAAATGGACGTTCGAAGACTTATAGCATGGCATTCATACTTTTGTTTTATTGCCTCATGACTTTTTTGAGTTTAGAACAAAACAGTGCAACCGTAGAGCCTTCTTCCCATGAAATTTTGCATCTGCTCCAAAACTGCTTTGAGTTACTCAGAACTTCAACCTCCCAATGCACTGAAGGCATTCCTTGTCAAAGATACCAGAATGGGTTACACATTTAACCTGGCAAACATTGAAGAACTCTTAATGTTTTCTTTTTAATAAGAATGACGCCCCACTTTGGGGACTAAAATTGTGCTATTGCCGAAAAGCAGTCTAAAATTTATTTTTTAAAAAGAGAAACTGCCCCATTATTTTTGGTTTGTTTTATTTTTATTTTATATTTTTTGGCTTTTGGTCATTGTCAAATGTGGAATGCTCTGGGTTTCTAGTATATAATTTAATTCTAGTTTTTATAATCTGTTAGCCCAGTTAAAATGTATGCTACAGATAAAGGAATGTTATAGATAAATTTGAAAGAGTTAGGTCTGTTTAGCTGTAGATTTTTTAAACGATTGATGCACTAAATTGTTTACTATTGTGATGTTAAGGGGGGTAGAGTTTGCAAGGGGACTGTTTAAAAAAAGTAGCTTATACAGCATGTGCTTGCAACTTAAATATAAGTTGGGTATGTGTAGTCTTTGCTATACCACTGACTGTATTGAAAACCAAAGTATTAAAAGGGGAAACGCCCCTGTTTATATCTGTAGGGGTATTTTACATTCAAAAATGTATGTTTTTTTTTCAAAATTAAAGTATTTGGGACTGAATTGCACTAAGATATAACCTGCAAGCATATAATACAAAAAAAATTGCAAAACTGTTTAGAACGCTAATAAAATTTATGCAGTTATAAAAATGGCATTACTGCACAGTTTTAAGATGATGCAGATTTTTTTACAGTTGTATTGTGGTGCAGAACTGGATTTTCTGTAACTTAAAAAAAAATCCACAGTTTTAAAGGCAATAATCAGTAAATGTTATTTTCAGGGACTGACATCCTGTCTTTAAAAAGAAATGAAAAGTAAATCTTACCACAATAAATATAAAAAAATCTTGTCAGTTACTTTTCTTTTACATATTTTGCTGTGCAAAATTGTTTTATATCTTGAGTTACTAACTAACCACGCGTGATGTTCCTATGTGCTTTTCTTTCATTTTCAATTCTGGTTATATCAAGAAAAGAATAATCTACAATAATAAACGGCATTTTTTTTTTGATTCTGTACTCAGTTTCTTAGTGTACAGTTTAACTGGGCCCAACAACCTCATTAAAAGTGTAAAATGCATCCTTTTCTCCAGTGGAAGGATTCATGGAGGAATAGGGAGACAGTAATTCAGGGTGAAATTATAGGCTGTTTTTTGAAGTAAGGAGGCTGGCCCCATATACTGATTAGCAATATTTAATATAGATGTAAATTATGACCTCATTTTTTTCTCCCCAAAGTTTTCAGTTCTCTAATGAGTTGAGCCATAATTGCCCTTGGTAGGAAAAACAAAACAAAACAGTGGAACTAGGCTTCCTGAACATGGCCCTACACTTCTGTTCAGGAGCAAAGCCATCCATAGACAGAGAAGCCGGACAAATATGGCGCATCAGAGGTGGCTTGTGCACATATGCATTGAATGGTAAAGAGAAACAGTGCTTGCCTTTTCACTAAAGTTGATTATTTTTCCTTCTCCTCTTACACACCGTGATTTTCTTGTTAGCAAGGCCTGACAAGATTTAACATAAACATGACAAACCATAGTTGTTTGTTTTGTTTTGCTTTTCTCTTTAACATTGAAGATCATTTGTCTTAAATAGGAAAAAGAAAATCCACTCCTTACTTCCATATTTCCAAGTACATATCTGGTTTAAACTATGTTATCAAATCGTATTTCACCATGAATATTCAGTGGAGAACTTCTCTACTTAGATGAGCTAGTAATGATTTCAGATCATGCTATCCCCAGAAATAAAAGCAAAAAATAATACCTGTGTGGAATATAGGCTGTGCTTTGATTTATTGGTATTTACCCCAAAATAGGCTGTGTGTGGGGGCTGACTTAAAGATCCCTTGGAAAGACTCAAAACTACCTTCACTAGTAGGACTCCTAAGCGCTAACCTATTTTTAAATGACACAAATTCATGAAACTAATGTTACAAATTCATGCAGTTTGCACTCTTAGTCATCTTCCCCTAGCACACCAAGAGAATGTTAGACAAAGCCAGCACTGTTTTGAAAATATAGCCAAACACGATGACTTTTGTTTTGTTTTCTGCCGTTCTTAAAAGAAAAAAAGATAATATTGCAACTCTGACTGAAAGACTTATTTTTAAGAAAACAGGTTGTGTTTGGTGCTGCTAAGTTCTGGCCAGTTTATCATCTGGCCTTCCTGCCTATTTTTTACAAAACACGAAGAGTGTGTAACCTCGACATTTTGACCTTCCTTTATGTGCTAGTTTAGACAGGCTCCTGAATCCACACTTAATTTTGCTTAACAAAAGTCTTAATAGTAAACCTCCCCTCATGAGCTTGAAGTCAAGTGTTCTTGACTTCAGATATTTCTTTCCTTTTTTTTTTTTTTTCCTCATCACAACTAAGAGATACACAAACTCTGAAGAAGCAGAAAAGGAGAGAACGCTTTTTACAAAAAAGCATCTGATGAAAGATTTTAGGCAAACATTCTCAAAATAAGAGTGATATTCTGGATGTAGTTATTGCAGTTATGACAAATGAGGCCTGGATTGGGAGGAAAATATAGTTGTGTAGAATTAAGCATTTTGATAGGAATCTACAAGGCAGTTGAATATAATAAGCAGGTTTGGGCCCCCAGACTTTAGAAAATCAAATGCAAAGGTGCTGGCAAAAATGAGGTTTGAGTGGCTGGCTGTAAGAGAAGGTTAACTCCTAGTAAAAGGCATTTTTAGAAATAACAATTATTGAAAACTTTGAAGTATAGTGGGAGTGGCAAACAAATACATGTTTTTTTTTCTTACAAAGAACTCCTAAATCCTGAGTAAGTGCCGTTCATTACAATAAGTCTCTAAATTAAAAAAAAAAATCATATGAGGAAATCTAGCTTTCCCCTTTACGCTGCGTTTGATCTTTGTCTAAATAGTGTTAAAATTCCTTTCATTCCAATTACAGAACTGAGCCCACTCGCAAGTTGGAGCCATCAGTGGGATACGCCACATTTTGGAAGCCCCAGCATCGTGTACTTACCAGTGTGTTCACAAAATGAAATTTGTGTGAGAGCTGTACATTAAAAAAAATCATCATTATTATTATTATTTGCAGTCATGGAGAACCACCTACCCCTGACTTCTGTTTAGTCTCCTTTTTAAATAAAAATTACTGTGTTAGAGAAGAAGGCTATTAAATTTATAACTTCCATAGTAATTAACTATGCCTCTTGTCTAGGGGTTTCATAGAGACCCGTAGAAAAGCACACTCCTGCTTTTCGATTTATGGTGTGTGCAAGTAAACAGGTGCATTGCTTTCAACCTGCCATACTAGTTTTAAAAATTCACTGAAATTACAAAGATACATATATATGCATATATATAATGGAAAGTTTCCCAGAATGCAACAATTAGCATTTTAAAATCATATATAGGCATGCACATTCTAAATAGTACTTTTTTATGCTTCATTGTTTCTCTGGCAGATAATTTTACTAAGAAGAAAAATAGATATTCGACTCCCCTTCCCTAAACAAATGCACGGGCAGAGGCTCCAGCGGAGCCGAGCCCCCTGGTTTTCTCGTAGGCCCTAGACGGTGATGCATTTATCAGTGATGTCAAACGTGCTCATTTGTCAGACATAGCTGTAAATGAAAACAATGTGTGGCAAAATACAAAGTTAGTTAAATACACACCCTCTGTGTGATTTTTTGCTCCCTTTTCTTTTTTGCTCCCAAACACTCAAAAAAAAAACCACCTCCTTTACATTTCCCTGGCTTCTTGCATGTTTCACTTTTCAAAAACCATGTAATAATTTTTTACAATGTATCTGACACATTAATATATTGACATCAAATAGGCAGACATTCTACTTTTGCCTGGCAGATAAATCTGCTATAGAGACATCATTTCCTCACTGTCTCAAAGCCATAACTACCTGGGAGTCTTTCAACACAGACCCCTCCGATGGGAAATGCTGTTTATTACTGAATGCAGGATGCTCACATTCTGATCTTTTCTCCCTTGTGCCTTTACCTCAGTCATTTTTACTTAGCAACACCAATTCTAGATACTTCTGTTCTGAAGTAGAACCACCCCCTTGCCACACCGCCAGTTTTCCTGCTAAAAGCAGTGGACAGAAGACAAATCATGGTCACCCTCACAAACATGGCACACAGCTGTCTCGGTAGCTGCATTCCCAGCATGTCCTGGTCTAAATATCTAGAGTTGCCTATGACACGTTCAAAGGTTCCCAAGCACAGTACATTGGAAGGCTTTTGCTGTTGTGGCCGTTGTTTTCGTTTAGGCCAACTTACTTCCGTATTCACATGCTCTTGGCTTTACGAAATACACTCCTCCAGTCTACTAGGCCAATCAATATATTTAAAAGTCTGATTGCCACATAAGTCTCTCTCTCTCTCTCTTTGTTTTTTGTTTGTTTGTTTTTTTCTGTTTTGGCTGCCGGTAGTTAAAGACTGAGATAGGTTGGAAGACTAAAATACAAGAGTACATGAGTGACAACCTTCAGCCGTCTGATTTCCATGCCAGTAAAACACACAACCAAGCTCTTCTTAGCGCTGCTAATATAAACATTCACTAAGAGGGAATAGGAAGTGAGATTTACCAGCTTCACTTTGCTGATTTGCAAGGTTCCCCACTACGATTCACTGTCATTTGATTTTTGAAAAATAATTTTGTCCGTCTCTTTGAAGAAATGTCTTAGTTCTTTTATTTTGGTTTTTTTTTTTTTTTTTTGGAGAAGTTTTATCTGCAGTGATAGGCTACAATTTTTATCTCCGCTAATTATTTGTCAGGATGCTGAATGAATAATTTGGGTCCTGTGCCTTCCTTGTTGTTTTGAGGAAAATAAGAGAAACTTGGAAGTTTGTGTCACTCTTAGCCCATCCTAAATCTAAAAGATGTCCCAGGTCCAGGCAGGCCATGTAGTAGTTATAAAGGAGGTGGTCCAGGTCCAGCCACCTCAATCAGGATTTGTTTGTTTTGAAGCATTTGCTTAAAAGCGGAGCAAGAGTCTTAACCCAACTTGCCATAACACTGCTTTTCTCGCTTTTGATATAAATCTTCAAAATTCAGACATCAAACAGCCCCAGAAAAGGGGAATTCTCTCCAGGCATTGCTCCGCCCCAGCTCCTGAACAAACCCAGCTCTGTCTAGCATTTTTTTCCCTAGCGGGGGTAGGGGACAGGGTGAGAGAATTTCAGTCTCCCAGGCTGTCTCATGATTGTTGGGGCATAAAGAAACACAGTCCTGCCACAAATTGGGAGCATCTTTACCCTTTAGAGAGAAACAAAACAAAACTAAACAAACAAATCAAATTGCTTTGCATGAAGGCGTAGCAAATAAAATCTCGGGCTCCCTGTTCCCTGCACCATTTGTAGGACGTGTGAAATGAGGGAAACAAGAGAAAGGGGAACTTTAAAAGCAGGAGGCCCAGAAATAATCCCTGTTACCAGTCTGAATTTCACTCGCTCCGTGGCTAATGTCAGACCTAGTGTGCATGTATGCCAGAAGTAAACTAGGCTCGGCTGTCCGTTTCTTTAAAATATGTTCACGTTTCCTTTTTGAAAACAATTTTGGGGACTAAACCCAAATGGAGAGATCTGAGGAAATCGTTAATGTCTTAACATTTGAGTATTTATAAATATATCAGTCTGTGATTTGACAATGGTGACATTTTGGACCAGCCAGACATGTTGTACCAATATTTAAATGGTCACTGCAATAGTTTTATGACATCATGACAGTATTTTATTGTTTAAATTTGAAGGCCCTCTGTGTGTTTTCCGTAAGTCTGCCCGAAGGAAAAAGGCTGAGGTGGGAAGAGCAAACCAACGACACACAGAAATAAGATCTTTCTATGAATTTTCATCAGAGTCATACAGTTTTAAGAAACTCACAAAACACATTTTCCACGACTATGACTGGAATGCACAGTTCCTTACACAAATCGTAGCATCTATTGAGCACCTCTTCTCTTGTTCAACACAATTCACTTCCTTTTCCTTCCTTGTTACTAAATAACAGTTTTCCCTATAATTAGAACTGTGGATTGCAAAATCACATTCCTCTCTTCTACAGAGATGCACCTTAGATCTTTAGTTACAATTAGAAGGAGCATTAATTCAAGAAAGGAGGATGAAGGAGTCCTGTCTGCTGAGCTTTGGGAAAAAGAGTGGAAGGAGAGGAAGGAGTTTTCTGTATTTTCCCCTGCACTCCTCAACCTGCCCCTCACCCCTCAACCCAGGCATTGGTGTGAGCTGCAGACCAGTGATTCGCATTCTGAATTTCTCTATTCTAAATATTCTGATTACCAGCCTTGACCGTTTCCAAGCTGAGATTCCAAAGAACTATTTTTTCCTTGTGGTTGGTGCTTTCCGTTAGGGAACAGGAGAAGCGATGAAACCTTATAGAACTGGATAGGAAGGAGTGAAAATCACTCTCCTTCCAGAATCCCCAGCAAGGATTGTTGTAAAGGGAACACTGGCCTGAAAAATTAGGTCAGGAGTTCAGAGTCCCTTTTTGCAACCTATAGTTGCCCTGGTTCTCTATATGACCTCATCCACTTCTTGAGGCCTGTAGAAGTGCGTTTCTGACTTTTGTTGGAGGAATTCTGCAGAAGGAAAGCAGGCCGAGGATCCCAGGACAATAGGCAACCCCAAACTAGGCCCAAAGAGCAAAGGAGAGGAAGGGACCTGCCTGCAGAGGCTGGGAGAGTATGGCCCGGACTAACACAGGCCAACCTTGGCTTATGACCTCCAGTCGCCAGAGGTCAGCTCCAGGTCATTCTCAGAGTCCCCCCAAAACCTCCCACCAAGAAGGATCTGTTTGCAGGGTGACTGACAAGCCGCTGACAGGTTGTGAGCTCTCCACAAAGTCCTAGAAACAACAGTGAGGTCCTTAGCACCAGGGTCTGCACCCTTCCCACTTGACTCCTGTCCAATCCCAGTGTCCTCTCCATAATTTCTGACACCTTTTCCTCCCATTCCTGGTCATCCAGGGCCATGAAAGAGCCTCAAAAGGCACTGTCCTCAGGCCAACAAGTGGCAGAAGCTGAGATCTGGGATCCAATAAGTCACCTCCGCCCCAGTTTAAGTGTAGACACATACAGGGCTATGCAGAGGGTCCGAGGAGCATCACTGGAAGCTCAGCTGGAATCTTTAAAGCTGGCCAGAGCTTTTGGTGCAATGGTCTTGAAGCCTGGAATGAAGGAGATGAAGGCAGAGAGGATGCTGAGTTTGTCCCCTCTCCCATTTTCTAAGAACAACCCTCCCTCCATGCCTCCCCATCATCCCCCTCGCCAACCCCGCTGGCCCGGGACAGGAACACCGCATCCCAGTCCTTTATGCGTGGGTTCTGCGGGGCCCAGTAGCCCTGGACATCACTGCCCGAGCCTGGTGGCTGCAGCTGCGTGGGGCTGGGTGTGCTCCCCACCCTCTGAGGTCCCCCGAGGGGCGTACAGCAGGTGCGCAGGGACTGGAGCCCAGACAGAGGGGGCGGGTCCCGAAGATTGCCTGAAGCTACCGAGTCCCTCAGTCCTGGGCCGGGCCTGCAGTCCCAGACCCGCGGCAGTGCCCAGGGAGCCGGTGCGCTCAGACGCCAGCAACGCAGCGCCCCTCGGAGATGCCCAGGACGCCGCCCGGCGCCCGGGGGCGCTAATGACGGCCACACCCAGCGCACCCCAGGGCCCCGCGCCCACCCAAGCTCCCGCACCCCTGCAGGAGCTCGGATTGTGTTCAAATTTGGTTTAAAAAGTCAAAAGGACTGCCCTAGCGCGAGCGAGCTCCGGGGATATCAAAACTCCCCGGTGCGCCGCTCTCCTGGGTGGGCCGGCGCCTGGAGGGAGGGAGCAAGACTCGGTCCCCGCAAGGCTCCGCCCTTCACCTTGAGACCCCCTCACTTCACCCGATCGCGGCCCCAGGAACCCTCTGTAAATAAGATCATCGGCTCCAGATAATTTGATTTTTGTTCTATTAGTTTTCCGGCCCATTTTCCAGATTTTTTTTCTTTTTTCTTTTTTTTTCCTGCTTCGGTTAGAGACAGAGTAAGAGGGAAAAAGAGAAAGGCAAGCGGGAAATCCAGATAGCATGTTTAAAAATCTTTATGGAAATCTCGATACGGTTTGGGGTTTCCGTGGTGTAGTTTGATGCACATTATAAAACAAAGTCAGTCAAGCAAACTTTATGAGGATTGCTCCAACAGCGCCAGGATGAGGGTCCTGCCTGCATTCTTGGATTTCACACAGTTCTAGACACATCTCAGGCATCCAGGAACTGTCTCAAGAGGACAGACTTTTAAAACCACTAATTTCAGAACGGATCTTTTCCATGAGGGGCCTTTTTCTTAGAGGGACTCTCGGTTTGTGAGAATACTTAAGTTAGGCAAGTATCGTTACACCTTAAAAAAAATCTACTTTTTACTCTCTCCCTCTCTCTTAGGGAAGGATTTATTCATGCACAGATAAATACATTGAAACTAAAACAAACATGTCAGTATCTGAGATGCTTTTTACACTCTCAGATTTTTTATGTAAATCTTGTTTTTCGTAGAAGGCGGAAAAACTCTCGGTAATCTTTCTAAGATTATATCTGTTAAAAGGTGATTTTTGTGTCTTTCTATCTTCAGGCATTCACTCCAATATATTTTTTCATCTGGCTTAAAAAATTTATTTATTTATTTATTCATTCATTCATTTATTTTTTCCTGGGACCCTTTAACACATTAGGGAGGGGGGAAGCTATTAAAAGATAAATATGGCCCGGTGTGGTGGCTCATGCTTGTAATCCCAGCACTGTGGAAGGCCCAGGTGAGCGGATCACCTGAGGTCAGGAGTTTGAGACCAGCCTGGCCAACCTGGTGAAACCCGGTCTCTACTAAAAATACATAAATTAGCAGGGCGTGGGGGCACGTGCCTGTAATCCCAGCTACTCAGGAGGCAGAGACAGGAGAATCGCTTGAACCTGGGAGGCAGGAGAATCACTTAAAACCTGGGAGGCGGAGGTTGCAGTAAGCCCAGATTGCGCTACTGCACTCCAGCCTGGGCAAAACAGCAAGACTGTGTCTTAAAAGAAAGAAAGAAAGAAAAGAGATAAATCTACAGTTCCCACTTTATGAAATAAAAATGATCCGAAAGGCAGAGTTCATCAGTCAACTCTGTCCTTTGGTAGACATGCGCAGAGCCTGGGCTGAAACTGCTGTCTTAGGGCAATCTTCCCACGTAAAAGGCAGGTAAGCTCCCTTTGCCAGACTTTCTGTGACTCGGAGCAGTGTGGAGACACATGCTGACAGCCTGCAACACGTTTTCAGGTTGCGATCCCCGTGTTAATTTACTGCACTGTGCAGGTAATGAGCCCTTTTAAAATCTTCCCTGGAATATCAGTGCATGCTCCTGTACTATTTAAAGAACTCTTCAATTGTTAGGTAAACAGATCCAAGTGTAAGAGCTATGTGCTCGTAGACATCTGGCTTAGATTACTTCATTGCGGCCCAGCTCAAAAATCTCTCTTACCCCGATGTGAGACCTCCTTTTCCCCCACGATCTTTCCCCAGTAACTGGTCTGAAAGAAGGTAATATGAACACAGAAACTGCAATGGCTTTTGGACGCTATTCAGGTGTGCAAACAGAATCTACCCCCCGCCCCCCTTCTTTTGAAAGTAAATGCTTTGATAACAGGATGGTTTCCCCAGGTGGCCAGAGAGTAGAGGTCATCTTGAAGAAAATGACACCAATGATCTAAAAACGACATCTACTTTATGAGATTTCAGGCAAGATGCCAAATATCGCATTTAATGAGGCCTGCTTTTTTTTCCTCCAAAAATAACGGAGACTATCAATGATATGGTCAGGAAGGCAAAGGGGGCATTTTGCAAAGCCTACGTCCAATTATTGCTGTGTAATAATTTTCTAAAATTGAAAAATGCCTCACAAGTATATGATCTCATGTAAATATTCCTTGCCGAAGCTTAACATATGTTTGCAACGTCCCCAAGGAATTACAAAAATATTCTCCCCACAATCTCTTAAGCTTTTAAACTCTATTCACTGGCGTTTCTAAAAGACTCTGTTGTTTCTAAAGATTAAAAAAAAAGTAATCCTATAGGGGAAGTTTTTTTTTTTAAAGAGATTAGCCATCTGAACTTCAAATGGAGAACAACTGATACTGATACACTTCCAGGTTTTATCACTTCAGTCTGTTTCTTGTTTCTTTCCTATTATTTTTTGCATAGAAATTATATATTTGGCAAAAAATAATGTATACTAATACGTTAAGGCGAGTAGTTTCTACCTTAAGATTTGAAAAGCATTTCTATACAAAATGTGAATAAACGCATATAACGTATTTAGGGCAACTTTGACAGATACAAGGGTAAGAAATGATTTATCCGAGTGCTTTGGGCATAGTCTTACCATTTAGATAAAGGGCATTTCAAGGAATTAGAGGGTTACGCGGAATGAAAATGTAAGTAAAGAAAGATTATATGTTCTGTTACAGCAGCCTAGAGAATTCAGCAGGTGCATGAGCATAGCATATTTGTTCACACCAATTGTAAGGTAATCCAAATAAAAGTGTGGGGGATTAAAGAAAAATAACTGAATATCCATGTTGGAAAAAGAATTAGATTGACTTACTAGTTTATCGCCGTTATTGTACACAAATTTTCTGTGACCATGTTGAAATTTTTAAATTAGATTTTAAATATATTTTGAAAGTCCAAACTTCTATATTGTGACTAACTATAGGAAGAAATGACAGGTCTGCTTTGTTATTAAACTGCTGTCTGGAAAATATTGGACTCTGTACAGTAAATGATAATTATTTTGCCACTTACATTAGTACAGCTAATAGCAATAAGCGTTTTTTGAACCATAGAAAGCTAACTACTTTGAATTACTGTGCTTTGTTATTCACTGTGAAGCAAAAAGGTTTTCTTTAAAGCAACCTCATTTTCATATCACCGTTCTAAGCACTCCCTGCTACTAATTTAAACAGGGCAGAAGTTAATAAATAAAGAGGCAGTATCTAAGCTGTTCTATTTGTTAAAAGAACATTTGCAGTTAAGGTCAGTGGTGCCAGCAGGATAGACAGAGCAACAGAGGAGGTGGGGGCAGATGGAAGAGAAGGAACCCTAGCACACGCCGGCAGAAGCTGGGCCAGTGTGGTTCTCCCAGGGGTGGACAGCCTGAGAGTCCTTGAGAGAAGCCCAACAGAAATGATTCAAATCCTTCCCTTCTATGAACCCAGAATCTCTTGGCTCCCTTTGAACTGAGGACAGCTTCAAAGCTGATCCAGGCTGCCAACCAGTGGGTTATGGCTATCTCAGCCTCTCAGTTGAGAAGCAGTAGTTCAGAGGGAGTGAACTTGTATCGCAGGCCATTCCCTTCCAAGTCAACCCCTCCTCTGGCTTGACAGGGTTGAGGCCACCACACAAAAGCAAATGGAACAAAATCACTCTTCTTTTGGTGTAATTCTGCCCTTTTGATAGATAGGTAGGCTGCCTGTAGCATACTGTTCTTGAAACATTCTTCGTGGTTATTAATTACCCTTTGTTTATTTTAATATATTTACTAAATCAGGTACCCAAGGGAATCCTCTACATCAGTGATGTGAAAAAATCCAGTTGCCTGAAGTCAAAGAGGTACATCTTGATTTTTGATTTGCATGTGCTTGAGTTTTTTTTTTTTTCCTTTTCTTTTTTTTTTTTTAATGAAGGGAAAAGTAAGGAAGCAAACAAGCAATGCTGCTAACTTTTTAGGTGTGAAAAGTTCCTGTTTCATTAGTTTTAGTATTTGGGTTTCACATGTCATGTAAATGGTGACACTAGGTGCCAAAGAGGAGGGATACGTGCGATATATGTGAGAATCAGCATGCATGTATTTTTTCTGTGTTTATTTCATTATATCCATGTGTTATGTCAAGTTACTAATCCATTTTGAGTAGATCTCAGATCTTCAGCTTTATCCAACGTGAGTCTACTGACATTCAAAGAGCTGCTTCTTCTACTTGAGTGTCAGATAATTTGGGTGAATCTGTGAAACTAGTATCCATCGCCCTTGGCCAGTTTTACCGGGGCCTCATGAACATTTCAAATTTACAGTCACTTATAATTCAGTTCTTGCTAACATTTGGACATTTTAGTGTAATTTCAAAGCACAGTGTGTCCCCACTTCTGCGTCCAAATGTGACTATGGATCCCCTCCCCACTTCAATACAAGGAAGAAGGGGAAGGAGGAGATGGGTGGGAAGCAGAAACCTGATTTTCATCTATTAAAATAATGGAATTGAGCTATTTAAATGGGTTTTCAATTACAAGTGTCCCAGCATGAATTTTATTATGAACCCTCTTCATTTGGAAAACTAGACCAACATTCTTTCACCAATAATTACTTAGTGTGATAGTTTCATGTATTCTTATCACCTCTCATTGGCTAATGGTACATTTGATTTTTTTAATTAAAAATTGTGCTTGCTGAGAAATTTGCATGAAATATATTTTTTGGTTTTTAGTGAAACTGAGGGGGGCAAAAATCACACCTTCAAATTGCTGCTCTTTGCAAAGGAGTTACATTAAGGATCCAGTGAGTTGAGAGTGTTGGAAAAACATAGCCTCATTTTTTTCCCACTTTTTAAAAATAGTATCTGATTACTTACTTCTACACGGTGCTACCGTGAGAGTCTTACTTTAAATAACCGGATTGTGAATATTTTGTTGTTTATTTTCTAGTCTTGGATGAAATTAATGTTTTCTTTAATAGCTCCCATACATAGTTTTAAACTCAGTGTATACATTTGGGGTTAATTTGTGTGTCTGAGTCTGTGCATGCAGTTCCGATGCTTTATTCCTTTATTGTCTCAGCCTTTATCATTACAATGTGAAAACCACCTATTAAATATGATGATCTAGGTCCACTGGCAGGTTTCGTGACATTGAAACCATCCATTTTCAGCAAAGAGTTAATGAACTTGAAAGGCAAGGTTCACACTGGTCCTTACCCCCTGGTAATATTTCATATAAGGTTACTGGTAGTAAAGAAATCAAATTTCAGCTGTGAACATGATTGACAGGTGAGAGCAAGGAAGAGAAAGGCATTTGGTCAGATGGGGAATTTGGGGAGGAGAAGGACAATTCCTTGAAGTTACTCTGTGATATTAGATATTATAAGCTGATATATGAAAAGTTCAATACTTGGTACTCTTGGGGGAGTTACTTAGTTTATTTTCAGAACGTCACTTTGGTTAAGGGATTTCAGTCATGGAAGCCAAAACTGATGAACCACTAGCTTTTCTGCTCTCTGGCTAATTTCAACCGTGTACAGCTTCATGGCTTATTTCTGACAATTTTCTAGGCTAGGATATAAAAACTAAATCATAAGCTATTTGGGGAGTCATTTAATTACCTTTTATGTAGTCTCAGAAGCATTCTAGATTATATTATGGTTCTTGGACATATTACAAAATATTCATCCCAAGTGGTATCTCAAAAAGATTAAAATGTCTATTTCAGTAGCATCCCTTGATCCTGACTAACATTTTTCATTAGGGCATGTTACAGCTTAACATACGCAAATCAACCAACATGCGTGCTGCGCCAAGACTGTGCCTTCTTAAAATAGGGCTTCTAACATGAAGATTAACATAGACAACAATTGCACACTCCTTGTATGCCTTTCACCCGATTTGGCTACTTGATGTAAATTTTTCCATGGTACCATCTTTGCCAGGGAAACACGTGATGATGATGATGTTTTAACCTCCCGCTAAAGGTGGGTTTTGAATCTCCCTTTGAGGCTGTCTTCTATCTTGAGTTGTGACAAGGAGACAACACAACTAACTGTGGTTTGCACCAAAGTGAAGAGTTGCGTTCAAAACATGTTCTTGCATGTTATGCGCTGAAAGACCAATCAGAACGTGGGGATGGACCTTAGCCTGCTCATGTCTATGCTCTGCCCCTTTCAGATATTCCTGACACTGGCTAAGACCCATCTGGATGCAACCAAACCTTACGGAGTTGTCTCAGGGCAGGGCAGGTGGGACACTTACTTACCTAGGGGAGGGGCCCATCTGTAGCTTTCCTGTCACCTAAGGGAGAAACTGATGGAACTGGTATAAACAGCACTTCTTGGGCCTTAAGTTCCCATCGATATTTTTTTTCTAGTCTTATAATCGGTAGATGGAGTGGACATCTTTTACCCTGATTGCACCTAATCCGATGACATGAATTCAAACAGTTGTCAAACGTAAGGAAGGCTTTATGATTTTGTGAACTGGGGAAAAACAAAGCAAAACAAAAACAGTAAAAAGTACTCAGAAATCTTGTTTCTATCTTGCATGCCTGTCCTTCTGTGTTGCCCGTAATCATCCAGAAATAAAATGCAAATGTGGTTCCCTGATGCTGAGTGTTGGTGTGGGTGTCTTAGCGCAACGTGTATAGCTACTTCTTTCAAATATGAAAGTAAAGAAGCCATAACCAAATTTCCCTTGCAGAACCCATCAACATATTTTAACAGAAATGGTGAACCACGTGGTCCCATACGAAAGACATGTGAAAACCAACACTGTGAGTTCTGATTTCTTGGTGTCTCTATTTGAAAAATCCAGGTGGCTGGTCTTGACCCCGTCTTCACTGAAGGCCCCCCAGGGCTTCTAAATATTCGGTTTTAAGAGTAAATCCCCCACCCACAAGAAGGGAAGGAGAATGCTCTCTGCTGCAGATTTGGAGCAGAGACCCATCTATCCCAAATTCGACGAGTATGTCTTAAGCTAATTACATCAATATATCTGTTGGCACTGAGAAAATAAGGCCAAACAATTTCATTTAAAGCGTTTTATTATTTGGACTTACCCTAATTGTTTTTTTGTTATTGTTGCTTATTTGGATTATACTCCTCCCTAACTACCACATCACTCCCTTTCCATACAGGCTGGCTAACGTTTTTCTTTCTGTGGGCACTGGCCCACTACTGAGCCGATTTAATCAATTAATTATAGCAGAGCATGTGCAGCGTAACTAGCCTAATTATGCCATATAAACTTGTATTATTTTCAGTCAACTCTGGGGTACTATTGAAGGAGCCAACTTAAAGAAACATTAAGCATTTAGAAATAAAAAATAAAATGAAGGAATTTCTGCAAAAGTGCAGCACTCATTACTTACTTAAAACAAAATGATGCTTCTGTAGAGCTTTCATTCTAAAAGCACACGTTCAGTCACCTGCCAAAATCTCCGATTTACTGCCGCCGTTCACGGATGCCAATGTTTAAACTCCCTTCACCTGCTGCTTGCTGAGTCTTTTATTTCCTCCATCCAAAAATTACTGTAAAGTTGTTGTTTTGTGTCTGCAGTTTTGTCTTCTCCTGACACCTAATGAAATTATCAGCAATAAATGAGCTAAAGCAGCAGGGTTGAGTTTTGTGGGTTTGTTTTTGGTCTCTATTTTGCACTATTAGGAAAATGGTAGGACAACAGTAAGACAGTGGGAAAATTCAGCACGCCTCTGTTTTCTGTATCTATAGGAAATACAGTAAAATTATTAGCACTTATAAAATTTCACATAGGAACTAATACCAAATGGAAGGACATAGTGTCAGGTACTCAGTGGGAAAATCCAACCAGCTGAGATATTTACAGGTATTGTCAACAGAGACAAGGTGGCCACCAAGCAGTGACCTCAGGTGTAAGCCTGCGGAATGACATTAACACGTAATTAACAATCCAGGGGCGCATTGTACAACTTAATAATCAGTACGGTGAGCATGACAGTCCAAAAAGAGAGGCGAAGGGAGATTTTTTGTTGGTAGGATTGTGTTTTCCCTCGGCAAGCATCATCGAATAATGTGTTTTTTTCACATGCAGTGGTGACGATTTCTTTTTAGTCCTCTCAGTCTATTGAAAAGCACAGTAAGTTCATTTGCTAGCAGGTAGGCAGTGGAGGTGAGAATTGAATTGATCTGAAATGCTCCGAGAAATTGACCCTGAGGTCGCTCTTCCTTTAAATTGGGTTCCACAGACAAAGTTTCTTTTCTTCTTCCCTGGCTCCTGGGTGCTGCCAGCAGCAGAGTTGAGTTGGGGTTTGTAATTATTTAAAGGGATTCTAACGCCAGGGTTGACTCCCCCCTCTGCAAAGTTAATCAAAATAGACACCTTATGTTGCCGGTGGTAGTTAATTAAAGGGCTGAGTCTATACTGCTGTGGTGTGCCTCTGGCTTGTTTATATTTTAAAATGAGGTTCATTCCTGGTGAACAGGAAATGGGCGAGAAAGCGAACACGAGGGTCTCTTACTGGGCTGAACATTCTGAATACCAGAATGGAATTTTCTGTTTAACTTTCATTACTTCTTTTCCTCTTCTCTCTCTCTCCTCTTTTTAATGGAGTGATTAGAATTCTTTTTAAAAAACTTAAGGTGCTTACTGTACATTTAATAGTGTTGAAATCAAGCACTGCATTTTAGAACGCGTGTGAGTCTGCTGGAAGAGATGCTTGGCATCTCTCTTCTCTCAGCAGTAAGGGTAGCCAAGAGAGATCAGAAATTCCTTTACCCGTGTTGACCTATTTGACCCAAACTAAGAACTGCTTTCTCATTCTTTGCTCCAGTGGGTAGCACATACTTGAAGTTCTCTCCCGACGCTCAAAGGCTGTTTTGTTTATTTGGTATTGGTTTTCTCCAGACTTCTTATTTTTAAATTTTTCTTCTATTTTTTTTTTCTCCTTTTAAAGCCTGGAACAGTTTCTCACCATTACCTGGTAGAATGAAAATGAAAAGTGCACAGGCTACATGAGCTTTACCAAGCAGGTTCGGAGGTTTGAGGCTGGATCTGTCACAGTAGGGAAGGAGAAAGAATTTGTGATGGGGCCAGGATTTCTCTAAGCCGTGGAGCTGGGGCCACTCAGCTGCCCAGGTCTGAGGGATCCCAGCTGTTCTCCCTCCAAGCAGCGTCTGGAGACTCATCAGACCTTGGAAGCCCCCTGGCATCCCATTCTTTCCCCCGAGGTACTGCCTCTGCATCTTCAATGTTTTTCTAATCCAGCGGAACCACAGAATCAGAACTTCCAGAACTTCTGCTTTCAGCCTGTCCTCATCTTATTTGTCAGTGATAAAGTTGTTCATTGATGTGTCCTAGGCATTCTAGTCAGCATGTGCAGTTTGGGGGAACCGTGTTATTTAGAATGTTCCATCTGTTTGCTCTGATCTTTGATCACTTGGTAGCATCCTGACAAGACCGTAGTCTAAGGGCAACAAAGGCTGTGGTCATGAAATAGCACATGACCTGTGCTACAAACCATCCCTACAGATCTGTGGCCACATAACAGACCCAGTTCTCAAATCAGGCTGATAGGGTTAGTGTTGGAGTGTTTTGGTCCTGACCCTGGAAGAAAAATACAGGGTGCAACTTGGTCTCTGCCTGAGAGTGGGAGGTTTGATGGAGGCGTGGTGAAATGTCACTCTGTTCAAGAGAGGGGGGAAATAATAAGGAAGGGTTTCTTTTTATTTGTTTTCCTCCTATTTTGTTTGAGAGGGGTAATATTAGTAATAAAAAAAATGCCATCGCTGTTGCTGAGAAATTTTATTTTCTCAAGTATTGGTAGGAGGCTGGGCTGGTGTGTGGTTCCTGCAAGATGTTTCTTTCTATCTTTACTCAACATGTCACAGTGCCATTCAGATTTTCCCATCCTCTTCAGCATCATGTCCTTCCACACTAATAATAATAAAGGCACCTTCCCATGTTTGCCATGGTTAAACAGTGACATTTTCACTTTAGGAAAGACGAGATCCTAGTGTGTGATTTCATTGTGAATTTGTCAGGAGTTATTTGTGGAGCTATTGAGGAGGCAGTGAGGCAGTTATTCGGAGAATGCATCTTTTTACTATTTCTTTAAAATTTAATTGGGATCAGGCCACTGTGACTCAAGGGTTCCTTTTATTGTTTCTTTTCTTTTCTTTCCCTTTTTCCTTTTTCTTTTGGTATTGCAAGCTGCAATAAAGTGACTTGTAATTTATAATCAAAGTTTGGTATCGGTAAACTAAACTGTAAAAACTGACTTTGGGGTTTTGCTCATAAAATAAATATTTGAAAAAATGTAGTAATGAGGCTTGTATGGTAGAGGCAACGTCAGTGCATATATATCTGTGTATATAAATATATATGTGTTTTGTTTCACAGATTGTTAAAGCTGATCTTGAAAAAGCATCTTCTGAAACTGTGACTTTTTCTAACATCCAAGTACAAGGATACATTGATGGGATATAAGCACATTTTCTTTAATGAACTTCTAATTTGTTATTTAAACTCCATTCATAATTCACATTCCCTTACTTTTTCATGAAGGAGTATTATTTTTGCACGAAAGAGTCAGAGTATGCACGCTAGAATTCTCTGTCTGTAAGCTATAGGGCTCCTTAGCTTGGAAGAATTTTTTTTTTCTTTCCCCCTAACAAGGAAGCTCATTTAGAAAGAAATGTTTATGTGAAGTGCTTGTCAGTTGGCATTTTTACTGGTTTGCTAACCCAAAGGTAAAATATAAAGCCGTGTCTTTTCCTGGCTGGCTTGTTGTTACTGGAAGGGTCCCTCCCTTGTTAGCTTGATAAATAATTTTACTAGGGGGACTCTGCTGTATTTTTATGCTTGCTGTCTATTTTCTGCTTGCTGCAAATAAATTTCTGTACTCAGAGGGCACTAAAGCTCCAAACACATGGTATTTTCCCATTTTGCTGCTGGTCGCCTGAAATATTTATTTCATGTAGTGTGTTTAATTAATTTTTTTAAAGGAAAAAATAATTTGTGATTAATAGCAAGTGAAAATTATTTATCTATTTCTCAGGACCATTGGGTTTCAACTTGGATGGCTTTTAAAAAGGCTTTGTGTGTCAAAGCTTCTCTAATATTTGTCAAATGGGAGATAAGTGTTATTTATTGGGGGAGTCTTGTAGTTTTCTCATTTTATATTTCCGTGTCTGTTTTTTTCAAATTTAAATATTAACCTGTTAATATGAGAAATGAATAGAGCTATAGAATTCTATCTAGAAACAAAGCACTACATAATAAAATCTTTACATTTGAAAAATGATACATCGTGTGAAAGTAGAGAAGAAATTGATCATGAGTATCAGTATAAATATCGACATGCACCTGAGTCCTGGGCATTTAGTCTTTGGATTCATTAATACTGAAGAAAGCATGGTGTGACTCTCTGGGGCAAAATGGGTCCCTGGTATAAATCTTAAAAAAACTTACCCCAAAGCGTGCCAATAAAATAAAATAAAAATCAATGTATTCTGTAAATTACAAATACAATGCACGTAGCATATTATAGGTATACAATAACATGTTTAGCCAAGGAGTTAAATTTATAAATGCTGGTTTAAAAAAGTGATCATTTTAAATTAATGCCAGATTATCTCATTAATTGAAATATATATTTTTAAAGCAGCTATTCTGCTTGTTATTTGCTATTTACTATGGGCTCATTAGTTCAGAAATTGGGAAATACTTGTACAAAAGTACCAAAGACATAAATTTGAAACCAGAATGCCAGCATATGTAACCAATGTCAAGGGTATAGAACAGACTGAGTCAGAGGTTACCCAGAGCTCAGTTTCTGCAAAGATCACCAAAATGAAGAGGAAAATGTAGAAAAAGGGGTCGATGGAAGTTTTAAAATATACATGGAGATCCACAGTCAAGATTCAGAACATTTCATTTTTGGGGCATTGCACCCATAATATTTAATCACAAAATTTTACTCTAGATAGACTTTCATTTTTCTCTAACTCTACAACAGTGGAGATTATTATGAAAGTCAGATTTTAAAAATATGTACAGAAAAGTTAACATTTAGCATTTCTTCTGATCACTTGAGCGCCATTCCAGCATGTCAGGAGTTAGAGACAACTTCCATGGAGCAGAAGACGTGATGTTCCCGAAGCCCTGCCCTTTGGAGGTCACCCAAAACCTCCATGGGCTATGATGACAACAGCTACCATGCACCGAATGTCTCCTGGACACCAGATCTATGCCATCTTTGACCCGTAACAATGAATAGAGAGGCAGATATTTTAATCTCCTTTATACAGATTAGGAGACTCAGGCACAAAGCAATTAAGGTATCAATTGACCCTTCATTACAGTCATGCAGATATTTCTAGATAGACACTATCTCGACCAGTTGATTCCCTCATTCCTCCTTAGTTAAGCAGCTCGTTTTTGACCTCAGCACATGTAGTAGGAGCCCAGGTGCCCTCCTCTCCATCTTTGTCATCTTTTTCTCAGTAGGGTTGACTGAGGCCCAGAAGAAAATGCATATAATGTGATTAGTATGAAGGCTGGAGCTGTGGCTGCCAGTGATCTTGATCCAAGACCCCTCCGGCTCTGAAAACAAATGATTCTGTGGTTTGATATTGGTAGGTAATGAGTGGCTTTTTTTCTACTGAAAAAGAGAGTGTCCTTTTATGACCATTTAAAAAACAATAGATGGCACATTTCGTTAATACCCTGTAATGTGTAAAGTATCAGGTGCACTGTTGGCACTCAGGAAATTACTGGATAGTGAAGATAAATCAGCATTAAATCACTCTAATAGAAGTCCCATTTAATAAAAAGTTATCAGCAAAATCTGTAGTAACACTAAAAAGGATACACAGTTTCTGCATCTATGAGACAGGAATAGCCCCTCAAAGGCATGTGTAGAGGACTAAATATGATAATGTATGTAAAGCACCTGGATTAAATATGATAATGTATGTAAAGCACCTGGCACAGGGTAAACACTCTGCCATGCTTGGCCTTGGACAATATTATATGGAATAAAAATTTGACCTTGACACCTTGCAAGCCTTGGTTTGTTTTAGAATCACTTTGCCATTATGATATTGGACGTTTCCCTCCTACACTTTAAGTTTTTCAAGATTGGAAAACTAAGAAAAACATACAACGTTAGTTTATAGCTGCCCTCCTCTGAAAAAAAAAAAAATAGCACTCCTCCTAAAAAAATAAATAAAGTTGTGCTTAGGGAGTTTTGTGGTCAAACACTTTAGGAAAATTAAGGGTCAGAGAAAGTTAAACATTTAATCTTGCTATCATCCACCTCAGAGGCTTTGTATACTAACATGCATGACGACTTTCCGTGGAGAAGGACCAGCTCAGGTGGTATATGGTATCTTTCAAACTTCCAGGAACATGGAACCAGTTTTCTAATCAACCGCCTTATGGAATTCTCATTGTATGGGGCACTTTTGAAAAATGGTTGCCTAAAGTACTGGTCCTTTTTTTTTTTTTTTAGTACTACAGGACTCTTTTATTAATCTCTCCCCATGAAACCATTATCTGAAAAATTCATTTGTCATTCTTTGTATTCGTTTTATTAATCAGAAAAGCAAGAGCAGTGATACAATTCCATTGATGTATACTCAGTCAGAAGATAAGAAAACCTTATGAGGGTAACCCTATAGGTTTTTACAGTGGGGTAAACGTCATTATTCCCATTAATAGTGGGAGTGGGTCATGAGTGCCTTTACTGTCTTCATAGGCTCCCTGTGGGATTTGAGGACCCCGGTTTAGGACTCTCTGCTCTTGTAGAAAATCCAGGATCACAGATTAAATTGACCCAGACATTTGTGATGGAATGAGCCTTCCAAGGAAAGCAGAGGTAGTATAAGAATATGTTAATTTCCTAGGGTCTTGGCCAGGGATTTTTTGGATATAAAAACTATGCTTTCAGGTTTCTGTTCCTTTGTTATAGGTATAAAGGTATCTATTAAGGATATAAAATAGAAGCTGGCTTGCGGGAAAAATTGGGGATGAAGGTACAATCTCTTTGTCCCACCTTCCTCCCTTTTCTCTTTTTGCACATCTGCTTTGTTCTACCTCCAGAAAGCAGGCAGGCCTTCTCTACTGTGCAGTACAAATTATTCCCACCATCACCCCTGGGTCCCGCCCTAAACAGGCCAGTTCCTTTGAAACCCTCAGCAGAGGTTGGCTAGAGTCTCTAAGCTCCAATTCTCAGAAAAGGTGGCTGATTGGCTCCTCTTGGTCAGGTGTTCATCTCTTGTCCAGTCAGCAGTAGCTAAGAGTGAGTCCTCATGGCCCCTTGCCTGCTTCATTAGATTTTCTGAAAATGGGGTTATAGGAATTGTCAGAAAAGATAGCTGACTGTCTCCTCTTAGTCAGGTGTATATCTCTTGTTCAATCAGCAGTAGCCAAGGGTGGGCCTTCATGGTCAGCTGCCTGCTTTTCTGATAATGGGGTCATGGGATTGGGTAAGGCTTGGGCAATGACCAGTTCACAATAGGGGAGAGGGAAACCTGTACTGAGATTCATGTGCACCCCTTTAGAAGAGAGGAGTGAGTAGGATTGGGGCATAAACTGGTCTCTGAATCTAAAGACTGGTTTGTGGGACTTTAAAAACATTGATGCCATGCCTCAAACCACGTGAATCAAGAACCTTTAGTGGCCAGTGGGGCTCAGACATCAGTGTTAAAAAAAAAAAAATTCCCAGTGATTCTGATGTACAATTAGGGTTGAGAACTCCTAGTAGAAGAACCCCAGGGACACAGTTATCTACTGAAACCCAGAAAGGCAAGAAGCTGCTGGTGAATTTCCCACATTTTACTCTGAGTTTTACAACTCAGCATGTCTGAGGTCCAGTTTAAAATGGAAAGGGATGAACAGTTGCTTTGCATTTCCCCTGCTTCATCTGCCCTTCCTAGTTCTTCATTAACATCAATGCTATTCTTTATAAGCAAGCCCAAGGCAGTCAGATAAGGTGCCCAGGGAAAGTGAGTTGAAGTTGGTGTCTAGAAGCCTCAGTTTGAAGCCAGACTTAGCCACTAAAGCAGCCATGTGACCTGGGTAGGTCACATTCTCCCGATTGCCCTGCTGAGTCTCACTCTTCTCTTTTGGAAAATGGGTCAATTGAGCTATGGTCAGAGGTCTTCCATGGGTCTCACGAAATCAGTGAAGTGATCAGTTCATCCCAGAGCCAGCACCTGAACTAAGAGAGATGCATAGACGATTTTGAGGTGTTAGAATGGCTCATTTTAACGGTGTTGATGGTGTTTTTAAAAACATTCTGCAGAGAAAAGAGAATAATGTATTTAGTTATCAAGTCACAAGGATAGAGGTATTCCCAAATTATTTGCACAGACTTCTACAGATACCAATAAGATATTTATATTATTTGTCATCATCAGACACTTATTTACTGTGTGATTGGGGCTAAAGTAGAAACAGGACTGAGGGAAAATGGTGCTGGCTGGAATTAACCAAGATACTTGATCGCACACTGTCAGACTCATTGATTCTCCACTAAAGCATAGTATTAAACCACACAAAAGTGGGCCTGCTCCAAAGGCACTCTTCACTCTGCCTTGTAAGACAATTACGTTTTAAATTTCTCATCTCCTCTTGGACGCTAAACTCTGTGAGCGTGAAGTTCACGCCTCATTTATTTTTGTGTCCAACACAGCCCTGTATCGGTGAGTAGCACATAGTAGCTGTCTCAGATCCTTTCCAGAATGCGGCAGGGTATAACTGAATAAGCAATTAGGTACACAAACAGGCAAACGAACGGGAGATAAGAGCCTGGTAAAAGTTTGTGAAATGACCAAGATGACATCTTTGCAATCTGTCAAAATTAGAAGTTATTCTCTTAACTTTGTTCTAGGTTTTCAAAAGACCCCTAGCCTGACATTTCCTTGTCACTTTTGCAGACTAAGTTTCCTTTCCTGGACAGCCTGTTAAATGTAGTCTGCACTAGTGCTATTACTTAATGTTCTTCTTTGGACATATGTTAGAAAGTTTGTCTTTTTTTCTCTGACTGGTTTGTTGTCAAAGTTATTAAGCTTTAATTATTTTAAGATTTCATTGAACAAATATCTATTGTGTATTACCTATACAGTAGAAAATGAACACGGTGCTGAGGATATAGAAACAAATAAAACACGTTCTTGCTTTCAAGATTTATTATTGATTAAGACAGTTAAAAACATAAATGCTGGTCCTGTTTGATCAATGCTTTCCAGAAGATATGGGGGAAGAAAGGGCGGGGAATTTTTCAAACATGGGTTTATGAGGTGAACAGGAGGGGTGTAACCATTTTGTAAACACCATGCATAAAAACAAAAGCTTCAAAAGTATCAAAAGCAACCTAGATTTTTAGTCTGGGATATGGAAGATTTTCCTTAGCCTGATGTAAAACCCAAATGCTGTAAAGCAAAGGCTTGGTAAGTTTGATTACATAAGCATTTAAAACTTATGCAGAGCAAAAGCACAACAAAACAAAAACACAACAAAAATATGAAAACAGTGGGGAAAGTTGCAACTACAAGGTAGTCAAAAACCTAATTTCGTTAATATAAATAGCTCTTGGAAATCCATAAGAAGATAAATTACCTAATAGGAAAATGTCTAGAGAAGAATGGACAGTTTTTGGGAAAAAAAATACACATGAATGGCCAATAACATTATGAAACAATGTTCAACCTTCCTCACAACCACATAATAATGATATTTTCTTTTGGCTAGAACATAGAATGATTGGCAGTCTCCGTACACCATTGTGAGCATTTAAATTGGGTAACCTCTTAAGCAGCTAATATTTATAGCATCTTATAGCACAGACTATTCACAGACATAACACCTTTTCATACACATTTCATTTTTGGGAATTTTAATTCAATACAGCACTTTGGATATAGCTGGAATAAACAGTGTGTTTATGTGTGTGAGTTGGGGAGGAAGGATTGCCTCGGACACAAGCCAAGATGGGTAGACAGGGCACAGATCAAGAAGAAATTCTAAGGTCAGGCCAAATAAGGCGTGAAAACAGGAGGCTGAAACTCAAGAGAGGAATGAACTAAAGTGGTCAGTGCCTATCATTTGGCATGTTTCCCTCCTCTGAAGCCACTTCTGCCTAGAATTCATTTTCAAATGCAAAACATTTTCAAATGTGAAACCGTCCAGGTAGCCCCTCCTCCTGATCAACCTGAATTTGCTCTGAGCTCTCCACCAGATAAAAGAGACTTATGTGCGTTAATTGAATTAAGGCCGGTATTGTTCATTGAGCTGTGGCAGCGGTTCCTCTGTTCTAGGATTTTTCTGTATCATCTGCATTGTCACAGCCAAAAGTGTTGGGGAAAGAAAGGGAGGGGCATTTTTCAAAGAACTACATGGGGATTTGGTCACGTGCCTGCCATTAACATCAATCGCAGATGCAGGGCAAAAATGCCTGGCACGTCCCTCCACACACCTCTTTGAAAAACGGCCCCTCTGGTGTTGCTACCAGACTCCCCTCCACCGATACAGGATTTGGGGGCTTTGAAGTTGGTTGTGGAAATTTCGCTGCTTTCTTTGACTCCAGCAAATTGCTCCAAAATGCTACAAATGTAAAAAAGACTGAAAAAGCTTTAGCAGCAGCTTAGAGGTGGAATCCCCTTAAGCCATTGACAGAAAAATGTGTTTCTTCTTTCAGTTTTTAATTTGTGAGTTATATCTTAAAATACACCAATGCAGTCATAGTCTTTTCTTAGGAGAAGGAAAATGAAGAGTGAGTCAGGCAGGGGCAGGGGCTGGCAAAGAAAGGGGGAGATTTTGCAGTTCTAATTCTTTGACCTTGTTGCATTTGGGGGAAGTCCTGGAAGCAGGGACAAAACTTCCTGCAAAGAAATGATGTAAAACATGTTTTGTTCAACGTGGCTGAAAAGCATTTCCAGCATGGGTCCAGTTGGAGCTCCTTCGTGAATCTAGATTTGACTGGGTTAAGAGAAGCTGGTGATGCCAAGGCTGGAAAACTTGTAGACCTGTAGATCTATCCTGCCTGAACCTAGGAGAGCAGAGGATAGAGAGATTTGAACCCACTACGTTTGGCCTACAGGATACAGTTCTTGGCATGCTTAAAATTTTGCCTTAACAGTTTCCCGTTTTATGGGGAAGTACTGGGCTTTGGTGCATTTGTAAAAAAAAAAAAAAAAAAAAAATTTCCGCTGAGATGTTTTTTTCTTGTAGTATGCTAACACTGCACCAGGCTAGAAAGAATTATGGAGTGGTGGAAATGACCGCTAGAAGCTCCCTGGGCTTCAGTTACCACCTCCATAAATTCAGGGATTTGGCATGAATCAGACGTTTTCATACTGGTTTTATTTTGTTTTGTTTCTGCAGAGGAGCCGTTTTGGAAAATGAAAGTGTATCTGGGATCACTATGTAAAAGAGAAATTGGACGCCACTGAGGGTGGAGCTGATTCTCCAAGTTCTTAGACCTTCCTCCCTCCTGCTCATCTCCCTGGGACACTAGGTTCTATGCAGCCAAATTTGAATATCTATGAGAAGTACTTCTCTCTAAGGAAAAGTCAGCTCAGACAGTCTTGGATGTAGCAAAGGATCACTTTTTTTTTTTTTTTTTTTAACTGAAGATGTGGGGATTCCTCAGGGTGGAGCAAACTACACAGACATCAGTGCCAGACCTTTCTAGCTTTGTGACTTCGTGAAAGTCACTTTCCCTCTATAGATGCTTGGTTTCCTCACCTTTCAGATGAGAATGCTAGAACAGATCTGATGGAATTCTTATACAGGTTAAATGAATGAACCCAGGCGGCATCTATTAAGTGCCAATACCAGCTGGCTGCTCTTTTCTTCCTTACGCTCAGCATTTAGCACAGAAACTCGCACAGAAAATATTCCCAGTAAATGTTTGCTGGATTGACTGTCAGTAGTATGCCCATAGGCATGGGCTCAGAAGAACCAGTTGTATTGTATCTTCTCGATTCCACATCTGGGGACTTTACATTGGTAGCATGAAATTGGCCATAGTGGGAATATTTGCAGAGGGGAATACAAATGCTGTAAAATCAGAGCCCGTTTCCTAATCCTGACCCATCCAGAGAGCCAGTTGTTAAACACTTAGCAGCACACCATTGCGTGAGCTTCCCAGATGAACAATTTCAACACAGGAGTATCAAATGTATATCTACTATTGCTAGTCTGGTGGTAAGCACAAACTAAGCAGAGAAGTTAGAGATAGCTGTGGGCTGGAGATGTCAAAGAAAGATCTTGGAAAATGGAGAGGTTATGGATACCCAGGAAGAAGTGATAGGATGCTCCAGGGCTATAGGGAATAGGATAGGAGGGAACATGGCTAGGTTAATAAGGAAATGGCTTTGGAATCTGAAAGACTGGGGAGAAGATAGGCAAGCAAAGAGCTGAGGAGGGATGGGTGGATAACAGGACATTTGGGAAGGCCAGGGCTGGAGGGAGGGTTTAGATTAGGCAGAGCCCAGAAGGATGCTTAGGTAGTGTTAGAAAGGAAGGTAAATCTTATTTCCATCCAAAGCAATGATTCCTTTACCTTGCAAATATGTCCAACAGCATGAAAAGCATCAACCTGTCAATTTTAGTGGCTTTCTTAACCTTTTGAGCTGGTGTAGAGTCTAACTAAATAGCTTCCAAACAGCTGAAGAAATTTAGATAAATCAATGGAAGAAAGATCCAAAAAAAAAAAAAAAAAAAAGAACAAAGACAGGAGTGGGGCTTTGGGGACTGTGGTTTGAAGCTGACAGCAAAGGATCCCACCACCTGGTCTTTGCTGCATCCCTCCCGGATTCCAGCTGATGGATCATGAAGCCAACGTCAATTGTTTGTATTTAACTTCTTGTACTTTGACCGCTGCCTCCCTAAGAGCCGGGGACAGCTCCCTCTAGGTTGGTGGTTCCTAACATTGGTCATTGTGAAAATCATCTGAAAAGCTTTTCAAATACAAATGCCTATTCCCCAGCCCAGATCAATTAAATAATCCTGAGGTGGTACCCAGGCATCAATAATTTTTTCAAAGCTCTCTGGGTGACTGTACAGTGTAGCTAAGGCTAAGAAGCACTGTTCTAAAGCACGAGTTCTAAACTTCAGTGAGCATCAGAATCACACATTGCATGGCCTCACCCCGAGTTTCCGATTCAGGCAGTCTGAGTGTAGAGCCTGAGAATTACATTTCAAACCTGTTTCCAAGTGATATTGGAACAGGGACCACATTTGAGCACTTGAGAACGTCTGCCTTCAGTAACTAAAGCAGGATTTGGAAAACAATCTGATAGAGGAGTTATAGACCACATCCCATCCCCACCTCTGCAGCTCTCATCCAGAGAAACTCACCTGTTTAAAGCAGTGGGTCTCAATTGGAGGATGCTGCTCCTCCAGGGACATTTGGCAATGTCTGAAGGCATTTTTGGTTGCCAAGACTCAAGGCAGGGGGGCCACTGGCCTCCAGTGAGGTTGAGAAGAGGGATAATGCTAAACATTCTACAATGCACAGGGAAGACCCTCCCACAAAGCATTATCTGACCCTCGATGTCAATTATGCTGGGACTGAGAAACTCTGGTTTAAAGTCTCTGAGGCTGTTTGGCTTCCTAGGTGAAGTGGGAATAGTGAGACCTGTCTTTCTAGATTGTTGTTACGAATGAATGAGATCCTGCAGGGACTTAGGCAAGAAGTGCTCAGTACATGGTAGACATGCTTAACCTTCTAGCTGACTAATTTAGTGACATAAACTTGCATGAGGGAGCTTAACCTCTTTGGATCTGTTCTTCTCATCTGTAAAATGGGCACAGTAACAGACTCAGTGTTCTGAAGAATGCTTGTAAGGATTAAAGGAGATAATCTACGTAAAGCCCCTAGAAGTGCTCCGTAAACATGATCTATTATTGCCATTTCTGTTAGATGTTTACACAGGCCTTGATTCTGAAGGTTGTCTTGAAGGGTCCAAGATGCTCACTTACTACTTCTCAATTTGTAGGTCCATTAAACGGTGGAAAGGCAGCAAATTTCTAGTTTTCAGGTGGCAAGGACTCAGGAACAGCAGCAAAAATAACAGCAACTATTTAGTATTGCAGTCCAGATCCAAGACTCAGAAACCAGATGATATCTCCAACAGTGCTCAAGTGCATGTGGCCACTAAAAAACCTGACGTTTAATTTTTACCTCATGTTTCTAGCCTCAGTGTATGCCTGTTTTAATGAGAATTTGGTGAAGTGAAATGTTGAGAAGATAAAAGACCTTCAGACTCACCTACCATTAGGTAGACATGTCTCAAGGCAATAAATGAATTAGGAAGGCTCCCTACAGGCCTTCCCATTTTCCAGATAGAACAGGAATTTGAACCCAGGTCTGTCTGATTCCAACACCTGGGCTCTTAACAAGCCTGTGGGTCATCTTGTGAGTTACAACAGGAACCCAGCGGAAGACACCAGGGACCATTAGGGGCATCCACAGACACCCATCCCTGCCAGACTTCCTTTGCAGAACTTCCAGCTCCTATCTGAACTACAGCCGCAGAGGTAAAATGCCCTTTCTCTAATCTGCATGCAAAATGGATTTAAGCGACTGGATTTTATTGAGAAACAGACTCCCTCTTCCCCCACCCCCAACATTTGAAAACATATTGTCCTCTTTACTGTAGTTCATTTTGCTTTCCGAGGTGATTAATGAATTAAAGATGCAGCGTATTTATTCTTTTGCCTGATTATCATTCTGTAATAAATCTAAGCTTTGGAGTCTGTCGATACAAGAAGGCCAACCTGCCTCTTTGGAAAATAAAGATTTGTACATTAAGCTTAACTTCCAGCTCTCCGACGCAGGAGAAAATTCACCTTTAGAGCCTTATAAAAATAAATAGGGAACTCAAAGAGACATTAGCTGGCAGGTGGAAGATTCCATTTCTGAGGACTAGAGGGTATTTTGCACACATCTCCCTGGACACAGGAAAGCCTTTTGCCCTGTAGATGGGATTTATTTATTGGAAATGCAGATCACTGAGCTGCTCATGGAGGCAATGGTAGGCAGGGAGGAGATACCCAGCAAGGCCTTGTCCCAAGCCCAGTGGGGAGAGGCCATGCTTCACCTTCTGAAGCCCTCACTTTATATAATTCTCATCAAATTTGACCCAGATCAGGACAGGAAAAACATACAAACAGACAAAACTAGTTTGCTAATATCATTGGTCATTTTTTTTTACTTACTTTTTTTAAAAAAGAAAAAGCAAAAAGATAAAACAAAAAAAATCCCTTGCCTTGTGGCTTCTATGGATCCGTTTCTAAGTTGATTTGACACTATGTGGATGTATCTGTGTATGTGTATAATCAAACTAAGGTAGTAATCAAAACTCAGATTGAATGAGTGACCCCTCTAGCTAATATTTGCATTTTTTTTTTCTGAGGTGGAGTCTTGCTCTTGTCACCCAGGCTACAGTGCAATGGCACAATCTTGGCTCACTGCAACCTCTGCCTCCTGGGTTCAAGCGATTCTCCTGCCTCAGCCTCCCAAGTAGCTGGGATTACAAGCTCCTGCCACAACGACTGTCTAATTTTTGTATTTTTAGTAGAGACAGGGTTTCGCCATGTTGGCCAGGCTGGTCTCGAACTCCTGACCTCGTGATCTGCCCGCCTCAGCCTCCCAAAGTGCTGGCATTACAGGCGTGAGCCACCATGCCCCACCTAATGTTTGCATCTCAGTGGTAGGTAGTCTTTCTTTATATGCATTTACTTCATCCCAGAGTGCCAAAAGATTACCTTCCAGGACTCTATAAAATGCCCTAAGAGATATTCAAGATTCTATCCAAGTCCATTTTTCTGGAAAGAGGGTCCCTACATCCATCAGAGCCTCAAAAGCTTCAGCAGCCAAAGAGGATTTGGAAATCAAACCACAGGGTTCCAAAGGCCTTTTCCCTCCTGGTGAGAGTCCCAGTTCTATGAAGTGGTGGAAGGAGTCAGGAACTGGAGGTTCCTTAGGACCCTGCACATCTCACGAAGATGAAGGATTCAGGCCAAGTAGACTCCAGTTCAGGGTTCATCCACTAACTCAGTCTGAGGGATGGGGGACATTACACTTTGCTCTTGAACCTTGGCTTCTTCCCCCAAGATCCACACTTGTGGCGTGGTCAGGAGGGCCAAATGGCCACGAGGGTGCAGAGTGAAAGGAACGCATGTCCAGGATCAACCCTCCAGAGATGGTTGGTTTGGTCAGCACTGAAAGGTGGGCAAGATGCTCCCATGGGCCCTTCCTTCCCAGAAGCACCATCACTCCGTCAGCTCAGCACGGATCTGCTGGGCCATCAACAGGGAGGACTGGGGGTCTTGCAGTACAGTCCCCAATCCCTGCTGTGAATCCCAGCCCAGGCCCCTCTGACCATTCCCTCAGCTCTTACAGCCTTTTGTAAGACCCTAAGACTAATCTGTCCCACATTGGTCTAAAGGTGCCACAAAGATGAAACTGTGTCCTATATTGATGCATGGGGATTGTCTTTGTATCTCTAATGGCAGAGTGTTGGCACTTAATTGGTCCTTACAGATATATGGATACGTACATTTCTTTAAAAAAAAAGAAACTGATGATCTACAGAGATGTTGTTCTGGATGCAGATCAGAATTACCTGTGAGTTGGTTGGGTTTTGTTTGGTTGCTTTTGTTTGTTTTTAATACACAAACCTAGACCTAAAAGCCAGGAGGATCAGAGTGGCCCAGGGTCTGTCACTGCAGGGTGAATTGTGCATGGCCTAGAGTCTGCCAGACTTGGTGTCCAACCCTTATTCTGTCAGTTTCTAGCTTTGTGACTTGACGCAAGAGACTGTCTCTCTCTGAACTTCAGTTTCCTCATCTATCAAGTGGGGGAAAATACTGCCTACCTCGGAATATTTCAGAATAGTGCTCTCAGTATAGGGCTTTCAACATCCCTGAGCTTGCTAAGTTTATGAGTCCATTCTTATACTAATAAACACATACTTGGGACTGGGTAATTTATAAAGGAAAGAAGTTTAGTTGACTCAGAGTTCAGCATGGCTGGAGAGGCCTCATGAAACTTACAATTATGGCAGAAGGGGAAGCAACATGAAGGCAGGAAGGAGAAGCGCTGAGCGAAGGGAAAAGAGCCCCTTGTAACAGCATCAGATCTCATGAGAACTCACTATCAGAAGAACAGCATGGAGGTAACCACCCCCATGATTCAGTCACCTCCCAACGGGTCCCCCCCACAATACGTGAAGATTGTGGGACCTACAGTTCAAGGTGAGATTCGGGTGGGGACACAGCGAAACCATATCACTGAGTGAAAGGGAGGTAAGGGAGAGTTGTGATATCATAGTCTCAGGTCAGCAGACCTTTTCTGTAAATGGCCAGGTAGTCAATCATTTAGGATTCAAGGGCCACATGATCTCTGCTGCAGCTGCTCAACTGCCATCGACAGTATGTAAATGAATGCCCCTGGCTGTGTTTCAATAAAGCTTCTTTTTTCCACAAAAACAGGTAATTGGGCCGGGTTCAACTCCCATAGACCCAGCTTGCAGAGACAACGTAGAGGATTGTAACTGGGTATTTTGGGTCTTTGGTAGCAGAAAATTTGGCTCTGAATGGTGTGAACACCCTGGGACTAGTTACCTCCCGTGAGAAGTGCAAGGGTAGGTGCCCTTGCAAAGCTGTTTATTTCCACAGCTGAATGATGTCAGGGCCCGGACTCTTGCCCTCTCCCAGCTCCACCTTTCTCAAGCTTCAGATGTAAGACATGTGTAAGGTTCGAGGTACCACATTTTTTACACCAGCCCACCCAAAACCAGAGGCAGAGAGTGTGCAGCCCTTTATTCCTCCGTAAGAGCAAGGAATGTTTTGCAGAAGTCACTTCCCCACATAGTTAATAGCCTGCAATTGTCAGGCGTCCATCCCTCTGTCAGTGGTTGGCCTTGGTTATGCAATTAACCATTACAGGCTTGGACTGGTCAAGGTTCACCCCACACATGCTCCACAGGGCTGGAGATCTGCCAGATTTCCCCAGAACCACACTGTCTGGGCAGACCTGAATAAAATCCTGACTTTCATTAACAAAGAAGATGGGTGGGTCGGACCACTCTGGGCTGCCACAGGGTGCTCCATGCCCCGAGGGTTGTCATATGGACAAAAGAAGGCACTGTGGGTGACAGTACTTTGTGAACAGTGGGGCTTCTTCAGGATGGGCCCAGTGGAAGTCTTCTTCCATCAGGGAAGTTATCAGGCTCAAAGATGTATTATTTCTAAGTAAACCAGTGTGCCCAGTTCATAGCTACTTCCCCCTTGCCTATCTCAGAGTCCCCAGTTGACACTGTTGACCTTATTCGGCTATGAACTGATTCCTCACTTTTCTTCTGCATAATTCTTCTTTCCTTCTCCCCCGCAACTAAAAGAAAAAAGAAACTTCTAGGTAACAAATGCAAAAAAGAAGTCTTCCAGCAAGGCAGGCACACTTCCTAGGACCAAGAAATACTCCTTCCATCTTCTCCTGAAACAAAACAAAACAAAAAATTGCTAAGGTAAAGAGGAGAGACGCTGCCCTGCCAGGACTTTGCATTTAATTATGCAGTGAAAGCCACTTAGCAGAAATCCCAGGAGGCCTGAAGGGGCAGCAGTGGCCATGGGGGAGGGAATCTGTTGCAAGCAGGGTTTGCTCCACTTGAAATGCATCCCACCTGCCTGAAAGGTCTCTCTTTTTTCCTTTGAAATACGTGGAATTGTGAACTAGATTAAGAAGAAACTTCAAACCTAAGCGAATAGTTTGAGGCTGGCTTTCCCAACATCCGAAAATGATCACAGGTGATCCTGTCCTGAGGAGTTTGGATGATACTTTTTGGATGTGAAATTAAAAAGGAGTAGAAGGCTTTTTACTTCTCAACCAGAATTGCTAGGTGAGTGTAAGGAATCAGATATGAAAACTCCCTGAGAACATCTCAGTGGTCACACATGTGTGTGTTTGTGTGTGTGTGTGTGTTTGCTAGCTAATTATTAAGACATCTATAGCTGTCCAATAAGAAATATAATGTAAGCCACATTTTAAATCTTTAATTTTGTAACAGCCTCATTTAAAAAAGTAAAGAGAAACAGCTAAAATGATTTTTAATATTATTTTAAATGCTATAAATCAAAAGTATTATGAATGCATAGTCATTATAAAAAATGTATTACTGAGATATTTCACAAATCTTTTTTTTTTTTTGGTGCCAAGTCTTTAAAATTTGATGTATATCTCAATTTGTATGCTAAATATTCAACAAGGTTAAAGTGAAATGGAGTTTGACCACAACAATAAAGGTGTACTTAACAGAAAGAAACAATATTTTCACTGCTTCAGTTTTTAAATTTAAACATAAAGTAGTTAGAGTCAAATAAAATTAATAATTTAGTTCCAGAGACACACTGGCCACATTGCCAGTGTTCTGTAACCACACATGGGCAGCGGCTGTCACATGAGATGATGCACTAAGCTCTAGAGTTTTCAGAGTTAAGTTGAGTTATCCAGTTGAAAACCTTTACCTGCCAGATTGAGGTTTAGCTTTGGTGTCTGGAAAGTCCAGTGCTTTATGGGTACAGCCTTCAGCCCGTACGATAAATCCTCCTGAGTGTAAGTTCTGCTGTCTGTTTCCATAGTATAACCACCTAGTGCAAGCCTAGATGTAACACCGACTTGATATTTGCTGAACGGATGAATGGACAGGAGGAGGCACAAATGAACCTCCTGACCAGTAGACACATTTGAATTTGAAATTGAGGCCTGAAGGATTTTTGCTTTTGTTTTGTTTGAATTTGATTTGGATCTGAAAAAGAAGGGAAAGATCTACTCTGTTTTCTGGACCTGGGGAGGGGGCTGAATCCAGGCAGGCAAGTATGATGGTCTCATAACCAGACCCATTTCCTGGGTGGGATGATGTCTCCTCTTCATCTTCCACTTGTTTTCCTAGGAGTGAGTACAATACTGAGTTGGAGCCCTGGACAACAGCTTTGTGGTGAGTGGGTGGCCTTCTCCAAAGCATGGGGGATTAAGAATGAGGGTTAAAGAGAGCTTGGCACTTCAGCCTGGAGTCCGAGGTCTACAGATGTTGAGAAATTTGTGTTCTTAGGTCTGTGTTCAGGGACAAGGCTGAAAGACCTTCTGTCGTGTTAGTTGGCAGACAGGGTGTAGCTGATGTAAAGAAATGTTTTGTGGTCTGGTTAGACAATGGGTCTTTAAGCCTACAAAATGTATTTTTCCCAAGGGTAGTAACTATATCTCTGACTCCTATAGGTCCTGGAGCTGGTGAGGGAGTTCGCTTGCCATTTCCTTATCCTTCCATCCATTTATTCATTCACGGGTCACATCATCTATGAAGAAACTATTGTTTAAGGCAGTGAGACGCTGGGACTATCGATGGGAACAAAACAAACCTTGTCCATGTCTTTGTACTGCTTCACAATTCGTTGGTGTAGATGAGCTTTACACAAGTAATTCATTACAATTATGCCAAGTACCGTAAAGACTGGGAACAGAATGGTGTGACTAGACGTGGTCCGAATATTACATGTTTTAAGTTGAATATTTAGGGATGAGCAGGATTATGTCTTGAGAAGTTAAAGGAATAGGGATGGAAAGGGGGAATGTTTTCCAAGTAGAGCAAGGAATGTGCTAGAACGTTGAAGACCAACAAGAGCTAATAGCTGCCCAGTGGTTTTGAGCCTGCGAACATAAGTGATTGTGAGCCTGGGGACAAATGGCTCATGTTGAACCAGAGTTACTGTTGTGTCTACTCTTGGCTCGCTTGTACCCAGCTGAGTGCCCTGCAATACTTCAGGTGCTCAACAAATATTTTCTGTATAAATGAAGGCAAATAGTTACCCTTGGTTAATCCTAGCTTTGGAGTTCATTCCTGTCAAACATCCAAACACACCGTCTCCCCTCTTCTCAGTCCATTGAGTTTCATTCAGAATTGTGTGGATAATTCTTCTAACTTTCTTTGGCTTTGAAGACCATTTTTTCTTCTTCTCCTCAAGACATTGTAGGGGCAGTGGAGATTCCTGCTCCCTTTCCTGGAGGTTCCAGTGTAAAATGTTTCCTTTGTAGGGACATGGATGAAGCTGGAAACCCTAATTCTCAGCAAACTATCGCAAGGACAAAAAACCAAACACCGCATGTTCTCACTCATAGTTGGGAATTTAACAATGAGAACATGTGGACACAGGAAGGGGAACATCACACACCAGGGCCTGTTGGGGGGTTGCGGGAAGGGGGAGGGATAACATTAGGAGATATACCTAATGGTAAATGACGAGTTAATGGGTGCAGCACACCAACATGGCACATGTATACATATGTAACTAACCTGCACGTTGTGCACATGTACCCTAAAACTTAAAGTATATGTATATATATAAAAAAGAAAACTTCAAACTAGGAAGAGAGGGAAATTTTATCACTTAATAAAGGACATCTAGGAAAAAAAAATGTTTAAAATATACCAGCAATAGGCAGATGAACAAGAGAAAAGCATACAAATTCTGTTAATGTGTAAGGGGCATCACGTGGAAGAGAAATGTGTGCCCATGAGCCCAGTGTGACCCAGAGGATTTCATCACATGTGGAATTTGATATGTCAGAGAGCCAGTTAAAGATACAGGTCTTGGGATGAAAGCAAAGACTTAGACTAAAAATGAAGTTTTGGGGCTGTAGAAGACAGGACGGCATTGAGGTAGCAGAGTGGATGAAATCCCCTAGGCAAGGATGGGTAGAGCAAACCTTGAATGCGGTTGAGAACCAAAAACCTACATGGCTGTTGAGTTTCTCCAAAACAGTTAGGTAGTCCTGCTCTGTGTGTTCCCCCTATTTCCCGCCACATCTCATCACTGTGAAGGGTGCCCTTCACAGGGGAGTTGGGAGGGTAGTGGAGGTGACCTAGGGATTATGAAAAGGTGAATGGGCTTTCAGAAGAATAGGCAGTGGCCTCTCTGGATGATGAGCCAATTTCCAGTGACTTCGAGGCTCATTCCTGTTGTGTGTTAATCTTCCCAGATAGATATAAAAATTCCTCAGGAGGATTTTCATGACAGTGAGTTTCTTATAGAAAATGTGCATTTAGTTAGGTAAGGGAGATTCAGAAAGAAAAAAAAGACCCTCTGTGCATTTGCTATTTCTCAAATGCCTTTAGCTTGAAGTAGTCAGCAAACCAATGCATCATATTTTGGACTGATAGTTCCTGGGATCCTTCAACAGCTTCCACAATTGCATACAGTTGTAGAAAAACAAAATAGTTCAGGTTTTTTTTTTTTTTCTCAGCTTGCTTTTTGTTCGTTTGTATGTTTCCTTTTCAACATTGTATTTGTTCAACTTAATTTGAAATGTCCAGATGGAGGCTTTCACAGGCTTCCTGTCTCTTCGCGTTCATCTCAAATCCTTTTCACTTCATGATTTAACCAATAATGTCTCCAAAGTAATATGTGACATGGAATTTCATTTAAGAATACTGTTGGTGGCCAGGTACGGTGGTGCACCTGGCCCAGGTGCACCTGTAGTCCCAGTACTTTGGGAAGCCGAGGCAGGAGAATTGCTTGAGGCCAGGGGTTCAAGATCAGCCTGGGCAAAGTAGCAAGACCCCATCTCTACAAAAATAGTTCTAAAAATAATCAGCCACACATGTTGGCCCATGCCTGTAGTCCCAGCTATTCAGAAGGCTAAAGCAGGAGGATTGCTTGAGCCCCAGAGGTTCACAGCTGGAGCGAACTGTGATTGTATCACTGCACTCCAGCCTAGATGACAGAGCCAGACCCTGTCTCAAAAAAGGTGACATAGATATAGGAGAGAAACACAACACAACGCAAATAAAACCAAAGCAGCAGTGTTATGGTAGGAGAACTTTCAAGCATCCATGCTTTGTTTTATCCCATCTGCCGACCAGATAGCTAAACAATAAATTGATAGAATCAAGAGGAAGGAAAGAAAAATTAGAGTGAAATATAGCATCATCAGCATTTTTCATTTCCGTTGCCTTCTCCAATTTAAAAATGGAATCATGCTTAACATCTTAATTACGGATAGTAACGTACAGCAGTTTTTTTTATGAACATCTAGTAATTTACTCTTGAAGTAAATTATAGTCAATTTATCTGCAGTGACAAGTCAATAAAACAGTGGAAGCCTCAAGCTTTTCAATCACCTAATATTTGTTTCCTGCCTTTGCTAGTAGAATGGAAGGCAGAGCAACAGGTAGGGATGTGTGCCTCTTGGGGAGGAACCTGTAGCTTTTGAAACCTGCCACTCGAAGACTTCCCCTCTGGAAGACCCAGTTTAATTTTCACCAGTTGTCATGCCTTTAGAATTTACATAGAGATACTCATTGTTGAGGACCATGAATAACTGGGGCCTTTTCGTTCTTGCAGTGTGGGTGATCGGGCTGATTCAAGTGGTAAACCAAACTGCTTTCTGCTTCTAACAGTGGTTCATTCTAAAGAAGAATGTTAAGTGTGTGCACAAACCATCAGTTGCTGGAACCCAAGGGCCTCCACAGCCATCTTCTTGATGGTGCAAGCCGGTTACTAGCTAAGCCCGCCCAAACCACGGCCAGTGTCCTCAGGCTCAACACTGGTGTACAACAAGCTGTACTGTAGTTTCAGAAACGGCAATTAGATCAATGTCAACAGCTCCCAAACAAACACACAGCCACCAGGCGAGATTGAAAAGACACATCCTAGGTAAGGGGTTTTGTGGTGTTTCTGTTGGTTCAGAAAAGAAATGTATGTGCCCAGGCAAGAATAAACAAATTCTGTGAATAATTGGCTTGACTTGAGAGAAAGGAAGCCTGAGGGTTAGCCTGTGATCATCTCTCAAAGTCAAATACCTTCCAAAGAATCGGAAGCACCTATTATAATCAAATGAGAACTAGGCTAAAGATCCTAGATCCACAGGGAAAATTGTTTTGTTTTGTCTTCCCAAAGAAAGCCACTGGACTCTTGAATTTAACCCTAGCTGGATAGTAAGGCTTAGGAAGGCATGGAATATCTGCATCACTCAATGGTGTATCCTCAGGGCCTGGGACTGAGTTCCAACTGTGAATGAAAATGCCCATTCTGTGTTGCTTCCAGGGCACAGCTATCCTCATACTCCCCTCTCTTTGTGTTATGGAGCTGATTCCTGAAAAGTCTGATGCCAATCTTCCCTTCTCTCTTAAGTGAGAAAATAAACAATAATATAAATCAGTGCCAATATTACTTTTTAATTTTAGCTCAAGGAAGTAGAGGACTGAACTATGATCATTTGAAATGACAAATCTGATTAATGTAATTAGCCAAAGCAAAGGATATGTGACTTTAAGCCATGATATTTCTTTGACAGTGGGTTGATGGACCAGCCTCTCTTCCTTCCCTCTCTCCCTCTTTGCCTCCCTCCCTTCCTTCTTTCTTCTTTCTCTTTATAGTTCATAGTTTCCAATTCCCTTTTTCAACATGGCATAGCTCAAGTATAAATGGACACATTTCTCTTTCACACTCTTTCCGGCTGTTTCCAACAATCCTCGTGCTAATAAAATGGCCCCCCACAGACAGGAAAAACCCAAGACCCACTCTCTCCAATTGTGAGATACTCCAGCTGTGATGGTCTCCTGTTGGTTTGCTCAATTCAGTGCTCGGTTTCCAGGACAGGTGTCACATTCTGAAATGTGAAGGTGCATGAGAGAAGCTGGTGTGCTTCCCCTGAACCATTTTCTTGGTGGCTGCATCAGACATTCACTGCCCTTCCCTGAAGCACCCATCGGGCCTTGGCTTAAATGTCACTTCCCTCAGGAGTCCTTCTCTTAGTGCCCAATTAAGTTGTGAGCCATGGATTTAAGGACCTTTAGCACCCACATGTCTCCTTCATAATGCTCAACTTATTGGGATGCATCTGTGTTTCTCATTTTATATCTTTGCCCATCAGAGAGCGCTCAGCATACAGTAGGCACTTAACACATATGAGTTGAATACATGAAAAATTGCACATGAACTTTGTCTTTCGAATCATAACTAGCATTACTGGAGGTTAATCATGTTTAGATATGACATAGGTCATCCCACTTAATCTTTGCAACACTCTGAGGGTTGGCTGCTATTAGTATCTCTATTTAGCAGATGAGGAAGCTGAGTCTTTAGGGCTGTAACAGGCCCAAGGCCACGTAAGTAGTAAACGGCAGGGCTGAAGTACAAATTGTAGACTAGAACAAATGCCCACAACCAAAACAATCTTAGTTTCTTTGTGCTCTGCATTTGGGCTGACTCTATTGGGGGATCTATTTCTTCTTGCTCATGGCCAGAGCTGTTTTTGCTTCCCCTCTACACCTGAGAGCCTGGAAAATTCTGTGACAGGATCATTGGCAAAGAGAAGCTTATTTTCTCCTCTTCCACCCTCAAATTGCTGATCTTGGCCATTGTCTAATTTTCTCCTCCAAAAACAGAAACTTCGGGAAATTACCTTGGCAAGAAAGTCTTTCTTAGCTCTCCCCCAGCAGCCCAAGTGTAGTTGTAGCTGGCACTAGCAATGGAATTGAATTAAAAAAAAAAAAAAAAAAAAAAAAACTACACTCGCTGAAGTCTGTTGAAAGGAGTGTTGGCTGAGAAGAGCTTGTACGTGAGCTGGGTGCTGTGGTGCTGTGGTGCGAGCCTGTAGTTGCAGCTACTTGGGAGGATCACTTGAGCCTGGGAGTTTAAGTGTAGCCTGGGCAACATAGCAAGCCCCTGTCTCTTGATTTTTTTTTTTAAAAGCTTGTTGTATGTTGTATGTATACAAGGATGGTAGAAACTCATAACAGAAATAATCAGCAAAGCTGGCACTTATTGATCACATTTCTCATACCAAGCACTATTATAAGCTTTTCATATATGTTGTGTCCTTACAATGACTCTATGGTGTGGTTATTACTAATTATCCTCATTGTTCAGATGTGTAAATTGAGGCATAGATAGATTACCTAACTTACCCATGGCATAGAGAGATTATCTAACTTACCCAAGAGATTATCTAATTTACCCACATAGCTGAAATGTAAATCTAATTGTGTTTGATTTAAGATGAAGAATAAAAGAGAGACATTTTTTAAAGGCTGCCCAAGGATCTACTCTCCTTGCTCAACCCTTGTCCCCATAATTTGTGTTATATATTCAATTTCATCACAAAATATCACCAACAAATTCTTGGGTCCAATCCTTTTAACACAGAGGTCCTATAAAGTCTCAGCTTACAGTCTCTTTCTGCAGGGTTATTATTGTGGGTTCAGGCAACAATGGCCAGGGACCATGGAAAGCAGAAACCCAATACAACTCTCTTTCTACAGTCAACATGCTAAACCAGATCATGGCAAACCTGTGGACTTTCAGGGTATGCCTTGAGGAGGGAGCTTGAGCTAAGTGGTAAAAGCTGGGTAGGAATCTACTGGGTATTCAAAGGGAAATGAAGACATTTCAAAAAAGATGGAGTAGCATGATTAAAGGCATGAGGAAGTAAGTGGTATTTGATATTATTGACTGGATGATATAATAAGCTTAGAGACAGTGGTATGCTGACATCTGCTTGTAATATCTTATACAATCAGATTGTCAAATTTTCAGGAATTTTGCAAGCTGATTATTAAACAGCCATTATTTAAAATTAAATTATATAAAATTATAACTAAATATATTATAAACAAAAGTACTAAACAAAATCATCACTTCCTAGTGATTTTACTGTATTTTATTGTTTATGCCCTTGAAGTTATCTACATCTGTGTTATCTGTTTCGTAGAAATACCATTAACAGGTTTATATCCGTATCCCAAATTCTTGAGACCCTCGAAGTTATCTATATCTGTGTTATCTGTTTGGTGGAAATACTATTAATAGGTTCATATCCCTTATCCCAAATTCTTGAGATCAGAAGTGTCTTGGATTTAGAGTTTTTCAGAGTTTGGAATATTTGCATTATATTTATTGATTGAGTATCCCTAATCTGAAAATCAGAAATTTGAAATGCTCCAATGAGCATTTCCTCTGAGCATCATGTTGGTGTGCAAACACTTCAGTTTTGGAGCATTTTGGACTTCAAATTTTTGGATTAGGGATACCCGACCTGTATTAGTGTGGTATTGCAGGTATCTTTCCACTGTGCAGTTAATAATTTTACATTGGTAGCTTAAAGTCAACTGTGGTGAAGGCATTTACGCTACAGAAATTGGCAGATACTAAAAATCGGTGCTTTTTTCCTGTCAAAGAGTTGCCTATTAAACATTTCCCAGTACACCATGGCTCAGAGGTGAGAAGGGATCAGGTATCAAAAGACATTGAATGCATTCCTGACACTTCAAACTGTAAACTCTAGAGTATTGGTTCTTGTATTAGCTCATGTTCCTGAAAAACCAGAGCCTATGGCCTGCATGAAGCAGTAGTTATTTACTGGGAATTGCAATCCCGGGGCAGCATGAGTTAGGGCACAGAGAGATGAGAGAGGAGGATGGATACAAATACAAAGTGATGCGGTACCAAGCTGGCCACTGCTTCACAGCTCACAGTAGACACAGCCAGTTGTTCATTTCCAGACAGAGCCTTAGGTCAGCCTGCCAGAGGGAGGAGCAGGGAGGAAGTGTATCTGCCAGCTCCCTTCCATCCCATCTCCTCTTAATCAAAAGTTCTTCTCACCAGTTCTTCACCAGACTGAACTCACTCACATTTCTGGGCTGTAGGCTCAGAGGAACCCGGATTCCAGCCTGCCCTGCAGTGGAGCACTTTGTGTGTATCAGAAAGTAGTGAGAGGTGCCAGGGCTCTGATGGTAGAAACAGGAAAAATCACGCAGGATCAGTTTCCACCCCAGAGAGAGGTAGACAGAGAGGCCATGAGAAACTGAGGGGTCGCACGTGATGCCCATACAATTTTCAAACTGCAGGGTACAAAAGTCTTATTTGTGGGAGCTTCCCCGAAGGTCGTTTTTCTGGGCTCATCTTGAGAATTCTGGGCCTTTAGAACTGGGATTGGAGTCAGGGATTGTCTTTTCTCATGAGCATCCTGGGAGACTGAGTAATGGGGTCACTGGGCCGCATCAGTAGAGACAAAGGGGCCCTCACTTGTTTGCAAATGTCCTCATCCACCTGTGTTGTCTTCCTGTCTTCTGTCTTGTTACATGTTCTTTTCTAAAATCCCATTTAGATTCCTAGAATTCTGATCAAGTACTGTCCGTTTGCAGCTTTTCCTATGGCTTTCAAATTCTCTTGAGAGAGTCTTTTCCTCTGTCTCAGCATCTCTGATGTAGCCCACGTTTTTCTACCTTTCTAATAAATGAGGATGTGGGAGATTAGGAAGAAAGACTCTAGAGACCAGCAGACATGGATATGGAACCCTCAACTTGATCACTTGTCTTTCAGATCCTCAGTTTCCTCATCTGTAAAATAGGGATTTTGGTTCCTACTTCTTGGGCTGTTTGGAGGATCTCATTAGGAAACCCTTCTACTGCAATCTGTGTAGTTGCTAGCTCATAGTAAGTGAACAGCACTTTAGAATCAATCATTCTTGGTTTGGTGGTTTTGTTTTTGTTTGTTTGTTTGTTTGTTTTTGAGAGGCAGTCTTAGTCTGTCACCCAGCACGGAGTGCAGTGGCATGATCTCAGCTCACTGCAAACTCTGCCTCCTGGGTTCAAGCAATTCTCCTGCCTCAGCCTCCCGAGTAGCTGGGATTACAGGTGTGCACCACCAGACCTGGATAATTTTTGTGTTTTTAGTAGAGATGGAGTTTCACCATATTTGCCAGGCTGGTCTCGAACTCTTGACCTCAAATGATCCACCCGCCTCGGCCTCCCAAAGTGCTGGGATTACAGGCATGAGCCACCACACACAGCCCTGGTGGTTATTTTTAAGTAGCGATGAGAGTGTTAAGAAATGACTATCTACTCACTGGGTGAAAGAGACCTGTAGAACCATGATGTTTTTCTGCCATGCTAGACGCCCTTTCAAGAAGACAGAGGAAAGAACACTGAGAACTTCCAGCCTTCCCCTGGGCTTTCTTTGAGGCTCTGGCATTTTTGGGAGCAAGCTTGTACCTGGCACCTTTCTGACCAGGCTGACTTCAGCCAGGCCAGTGCACAGGCTCCGGGTGAGATGACAGACTGTGTTGTGGAGGCAATATGCTGAGGCGTCTCTTTGACAAAGGTGCTTTCTGAGCACAAACTGACTCCACGCTGTCTGCCTAAGCCTCCCCCAAAAGGAGGCATCTGTAACAGGAGAGGCATAAGGTTCCAGGAGCCTCCAGGGCTGCCTCACACCAGCCCCTCCTCTATGGGTCTCTGTCTTTGGGCCAGGGGTCCAGAGAGACCAGGCTCCATTGGATGCCACTCAGCCAACTGCTGTGAATGCAGATTTCTCTGCCATGATGGAGAGGTGGCAATGGCCAAGGCCTTCCCTGGAGTTGCTGTGCCTTGAGGAATGGCTGCCATTCTCAAAAGAGACCCAGAGCTGTTGCCGAGGCAGAGCATCAGCATGACAGCTGGCATTTTTTGTGCACCTGCTGTGTGCCAGGCACATTCTCTTCTTCACTTAATCCTCTCAACTCTGCCAAGTTGGGGATATTAATAACCCATTTTGCAGGTGAGGAAATTAAGGTTCAAAGATCACACAGCCTGGAAATTTAGACCCCAATTTGCCTATATCCCAAAGTTCCATGTTTTTTCAATTTTACCTCAGGGAAGTGTGAGGCCCTGGTCACAGCTTCCTGCTATTGCCGCCAAGTTGAACTGATGTGGCAAAATGGTGTCTGGTAGATTGGGATTGCAATGGCATTAGAATCATAGCTCTGGTCTCTCATGTGTCAACATTTACCAAGCCTCAGCTTTGCACCAGCCTTGAAGGTAAGTACTGTGAACATAACCACAAGGAGAAAAAAATGCCCCTCCCAGAAATCAGTCTGGTGGTAGCAAATCCAGTGGGAAGAACCCAGAACCAGCTGCCCAGCAAGGCCGGCTATGGTTAGTGAAGACAAATCATGAGAGCCAAGATCCTGTCCTGAACACTGAGGGGCCCAAGGGGGAGGGGAGCTAATTTTTGAGGAATTGAGAAAAGTGTTACAAAAGAAGTGAGACTTAAAATGAGACTTACGAAAAGACAAAGAATTGTCTTAGTATCCAGAGATGGAAAATAGGTTTAAGAAGGGAGAACAGGTGGCTTACACCTGTAATTGTGTCACTTTGGAAGGTCGACACGGGAGGATTGCTTGAGACCAGGAGTTCAAGACCAGCTGGGGCAATATAGCAAGACCTCATCTCTACAGAACAAACAAACAATTAAGCTGGATGTGGTGGTGCACACCAGTAGTCCAGCTACTGGGAAGGCTGGACGATTGCTTGAGCCCAGGAGTTCGAGGCTTCGGTGAGCCATGCTTGCTGAACTGCACTCCAATCTGGGTGACACAGCAAGACACTGTCTGAAAAAAAAAGAAGAGAGAACAGCAGATGCCAAGGTTCAGAAGAACAAGGCAGCAGGATCATCTTCCCAGGAAGAGCCAGCATTTCCTGTTGTCCTGAGAGAAGGGTGCCACAGAATGACTGCTTGGAAGAGGGCAAGGGGGTTTTAGGGCGGTTAGGTTTCAGGTCTTTATACCAAGCTAAGGAGTTTGTGTTTTATCCTCCAAACATTTTGAAGGAGTATCTTCCTTAGAATGTCTATATATTAAAAAAAAAATCACAGCTGTGTCGAAGCAGGAGGCAGAATTAGATAAGGCCAGGCCCAGCCCTCTAATGCCAGGGATTGGCAGGAAATTTCCATAGAGGGCCAGAGAGCAAATATTTCTGTTTTCAGGCTATACTGTCTCTGTTGCAGCTACTGAAGCTACTCAGCTACTCTGCCATTATGGTGTGAAGCATCCATGGATGATAGATAAATGAATGGGCATAGCATTTATTTATGGACGCTAAAATTTGAACTTTATCTAATTTTCATGTGTCATTAAATACTATTCTTTTGACTTCAAAAAAATTGAAATGTAAAATAATTTTGAACTCCTGGGCTGCACAAGAACAAACAGTGGGGATTTGACCCAAGTGGTCCCTAAAAGACAGTTATACAATCCAGGGAGGCACAGCTTCAGGAAGGGAAATGAGGGATTTAACTTCTGTTTCAAAAGGTCCTGGAGACAGAAGGGGCCACGTCTTTCTCACTTGTAATTGTTAGGGCCAGTTTGGGAATCTCACCAAAAAGGGGAGGGTGGGACTCAAGCTTGGTTATGGCTGTATTGCTTCCATAAATTACCCACAGGGCATGCACTTCTGCCATGAAAACAATTCAAGAAGGAAAGTGAAAGACTCCGTATCAGAGAATGGCTACAAGGGAACCTGTTTCAAAACCAGAAATGATGCCTTGGGTGCCTCTTCCTGCTTGGCTTTCTGATGGAGAGGAGCATTGATGCTAGGTACAGTCCGACTCCAGTGGGGAGTCTGACTCTTTAGGGAATCTGGTGGGAGATCCAGCACCTTTAAGTTTGTCCCTTCCTTGGGTAACCCCTCTTTGAATGGCAGAGGTGTAGTCTTAGGTACAGCAGTTCCTCAAGGAAGGAGACTAGGGTGAGGTCCTTGTCAACATTTTGTGGTTCCCAGTGTGTAGCTTCCAGAAAGAACCTGTGCATAGTAGGTGTTTGCTGCTCCCCATGCGGGGGATCTCTGCTGTCTGTGGGGCCACGGGGGCCTCCAAAGGAACCACGGTCCTGGCTGTGGTGGAAAGAGTCTGCAGTGGCCTCATATGCTGTGGTTCTGGGGGAGAGCTCAGTCTGGAGGGGTATTTCGTGAGCCATCTGTGCCAATCTCCCTGGGGGTCCTCTGGGTTCCTCTTCCCTTCACAATAACCTGGTTGGGAACCTACATACAGAACAAATCTTTTATGTGCCTGAAATTTCAGGAGACTCTTCCTCTAGCCACAGATTAGTTGGTGCAAAATCCTACCATACCCAAACTAGGCAAATTCTACCCAGCAATAACAGGCGGTGAGATGGACAAAGGCAGTGAGTGAGATATCATGAGGCTCTACCTCCTTACAAGTATGAGGATGATCCTGTCTGCCAGGTGGCCCTTGACTTCATTTTCTCTCCTTTTTGCATGACAATGCTCAGCTAGCTTCTGTTGTAGTCTGAAGAGCATCTGTCCCAATGGGTCACATGGTGAGCTGTTTCAATGTGAGATTTCGCAGGTTTTACTGACTGGAAGAGTCAAAGACCTGGGAGTGATGGAGACTCAGCTGACTTGGCCCATTTTGCAACTCATGGTGGACCAAGAGTTGAGAGTTTCTGTCTGTAGGGGTGTGTCTGTCTGTCTGTCTCTCTGTCTCTCCTTTCCCCCTAAGCTTTATGCAGGGGTGTCCTCTTTCCTAATCCCCCCTGAAGATCTTCATTATCAACTCTCTTTTCCTCCCTTTTCTCCTTACATACCATTTCTTTCATTCTAATATTAAAGTTCATTTTGGTAAATGGTCACCCATTCATCAACCCAGGGGGGTTATTAAACACTAGGGAGAGTAGTGGGCTCTGCAGATGCCCTGGGGGAACAAAAGGGCTCAGAGTTTTCAGGATTTGGAGAGAGCAGTATGAGCTTGAGGAAAAGCTAGAGGGGCTGGAATACAGAGATGGAAGTAAAACATTAGTGACAGAAAGAAGCTTCTCCTGCCTCAGTTTATACTGCCACCAAGGCTAGATAGATTGTCTTTGTGTAGTAACTCAGTTAATTGGTGCTTAAACTCCTGAAATGGAACAATTTAGGAGGTCTGCTTTCCAGTCATTTTTAGGCGTACTTTTTGACTTCCTTTATTTACGGAATGATCACTTCATAAGGTGCCATTATGGAAATGGCATTCCATCCCTAGATTCAATCTGTAGGGTGATTGTCTTTAACTCTCTGGGTTAGTAGAAATCAGGACTGCTAGGAGGAGGAGACTCAGCTTCCCTTCCAGGGCGCTTTTTTAGATGCTGCAAGATGACCCACATTGGTGTCAGGCTTCGGACAGACAAAATGGAACCAAAGGGGATCATTTTCAAGTGAGTGTCTATCCGAAAGGGAGGTTTCCACACTGGGGACATGGCCAGTGTAATTGAAGCTGGGCTTCACTGGCCATGCCAAGGGCCAGGCAGAGAATCGATTCAGTTCAGTCCCTTGCTGAAACCATACAAGTTCTTCACCTTGAATTTGACACTAATGACCTGCAGTTGTTGAGGAACGTAGAGCTCTAGCTTGCCTTCACAGACAGTATCTTGTGGCTTTCTTAAAGGATAGTGGCTGTGCTGCAGGGTGTTCTATCCCAGCCTGGAGTGGAGCTGATGTTAGGTGTTCTGACCTTGTATCATTTCCCCAGCTGGAAACAAGGCATTCTTCATAGCGTCGACCTCATGGGGCTGTTCTGCTCAATGAGCTGATGTATCACTCAGCACTCTGCACTATGTTGGGCACGCCATGACTGCTCAGGAAATGTCACTGGACACTCTTGCAGTTGTTCCTGTTGCTCATCACCATCATCCTTTGAAACAGATCCCATTAACTATATGTACGCACTTTGCATACATTAGCTCATTTAATCCTTGCAACTATCCTTCAAAGGAGGTAATGATATCCTTGTTTTACAGATGGAGAAACCAGGCTAGAAAAGTGTTTGTCTGGAGTAAGGGGGAGAGTAACGATGTCTTAAAAAAATAATAATACATGCTAATGTAGAAGATGTCATCATCCCAGAGGTGCGCAGAATAACTAGCTAGTGAATATCCTTCTTTTATTTTTTGTGTAAGTGTGTGTAGAGGCTTAAGGAGCAGAGACAAGAAAAGACTTACCCTCTCTGCCATGCTTCAGGTTACCTTCTGGTGTGTCTGCCACTCTCTCTGGGACTCAGCGTCTTTTTCTATGTAGTGTCTTGCCATGAGTCCATGAGTATGGTGGGTAGGTACCTGCTGGGCAGGTATTCAATGGGCATTGCCTCCCTGGGGAAGTCTGCAGGGAAGCTCTGAAGAAGGCAGAAGGAACAGAGCTCCATGGATCCATCCACAAAATAAAACAAGGGTTTTCAGAAAAACATGAGACTCTTCATCAACAATGCCATCTATGCACCCATGGACTAATTAATGGTCATCAACGGTATCATGCTAGAATACTTTCTTGTAGAATTGTTTCATAGTGTATCTTTAAATCCAGAGATTGAAGACCAACCAACCAATGTGTTTCTCCCACATATAAAGCTGTTTTTTCCTTGTTATATCTTAAGCTTCTTTTCTCTCTGAATCTGAGGTATGAGTAATTCATTACACAATTGGATTTTATGGTTTGTTTATGCTGATTCCAATTACAGAATAAATGACTACCTAAAGCTTAAAAAAAACTAGTGAAAAAACAGACATCAATAAAGAACATTTATGAATAAAGACTTTAAACATCCGTACTTAGAAATATATATGATATTTAGAAATAGATCTGAAAAGACTTATGTAATGTGTTTTAATCAAATCTTGAAGAGAAATTGACCAATAAATCAAATCTTGAAAAGAAATTGACCAATAAATCAAATTTGGAAAGAAAGTGACAGATAAATCAAATCTAAAAAAGAAAACAACCACTATATCAAACCATGATATGTTTATTAAAACAACAGATCTCAGTTTTTTTGTGTGTGAACCTGTTTCTTTGCTGAGCCCATGTATTAGAAATATATTTAGGAAACAGCCTTCTTATACCATCGATGCTATTCTCTCTCTCTCTCTTTCTCTATCTCTCTCTCTCTCTGTCTCTCTCTCTCTCTCTCTCACACACACACACACACACGCACACACACAAGGAGATAGTTTGCAAGCGACAGCAGTGAGTTTGCTACAGAGGAGACAGAGGAGAAAAAAGATCAATTGTAGACAAATATCCAGTATTGGACTTATTTTCATGTGATGTGTGGGATTTATGGTATATGGTGGCTTATATATAAAGCATTCTTATGACACAGGCCTTTAAAAACTTCAGATCCAAGGTAGACCTGATGAATCTTAATCTTTCACAGTGAATTGGGTTATATCAATTCCAGAGGGAGCTATTTGTTGCATGCAGGATATGATATTTCAATTGCTTTACAATTAACTTTTAGGGGTTTCTACAAAGGTTTTTTTTTTTAGTATATTTTTAAGATCAAGTCAAGTGTGTCAGGGGTTGGGTGTGAGTGTGTATAAATTTGGATGCTTGTATAGACCTAGAATATAGGTTAAACATTCAAATGATCTTTCAATTAACTGATTGTATGTGTGTGTGTGAATGTGTGTGTACAGGTTTGGGGGATATAGATACATGGAGGTGTCTGTGGGTACGTGTGTGTATGTGTGTACAGGCGAATGTGTATAGGAGTATGTGTGTGTGTATGTGCGTGTGTAGATACAGTAGTGTGTATGGGTATGTGTATAGGAATGTGAGTGTGTGTAGGGGTGTGTGTAGGGGTGTGCATGGAGGGATGTGTGTTTGTGTATCTGTTTGGAGTAGAGGATGTATCCATGTCACCAAGTCCATCCCTGCACCATCTGTCTCATTGCCTCCCCCAACAGTGCTAGATACATCTGATTTCAGAAAGGAACTTTTCAAAGAAAAAGCTTCAAACTCGTACGCATGTCCTATGACCATGTCTGGCACTTACCAACACAGAGGTGAATTAAAATGTTCTGTCATCACCCCCAAATTTGCACTTTCAATTGTCAAATAGTATATCCTAATATTTGGCTTAGAAAATGATGTTCACTGTATTTAGATTCCTCCTTAATTAGTTTCCAATTCATAAACATGTCATATAAGTCCATCCTCCCACTGTAATTTCCAATAATTATATTAATAATTGGTCAGTTGTTGGGTTAAACTCTTTATGTGCCTTTTCTCTTTGGGTCACACATATGCACACGAGGCAGGGGCTCTTATTTTTCCCATTTATAGAGGCAGAAACTGAGGCAGAAAAAGAAAGCAAGCTCCCTGTCTTGCTTGACTAGACCATGTTGCACCTGATACCAGCAATCACATAAGAGATAGAGTTTAGAGCCAACTTCTTCCTTCTTCAAAGAATGAGTTAATCTGTCCTGATGTAAGCCAACTTGTTTTTCTTAACCCCATAATAATCTTATATGAAATGGAATAGGTGTAGCTGTGGGAAATTTCCATAAAGATGAACGCTTCTGCTTTCCACGTTGAAAACCATCTTATCACTTCCTACGTTTTCAAAAATGTCAAAACTTTCTATCTCTTCTCCCAGCCCAAGTCACTCGTTCATAAAAAGTGGCATAAATTAGGTTATATGACTGGAAAATTTATTTCCTAAAACTAGTTTCAGGATGGAGTCTATAATATCCCACTCTGAAAAAAAATTCTCTTATTGATTTTGATTTTCATTTGGGTTACCAATCAATAGTGTTTAAATTAAGACGACTGGGGTTATTTTATAAGGTGGACATAGATCTGTGCTCACAATGATAGAACTTTTTTGTCCTTTATCCAATAAAATCAAGTTTTAAAGTTCATCCCATCTCTTTAACCTTTTGATGATGTTGATAACACTCATACCACATTTTGTTTATTTTTTCCAATGTAGTGATTTATTTTATTTTTTATTATTTATTTTTAATGGACAAAAATGTATATATTTATGGTGTATAAAGTTTTAAAGTATGTTTACACTGTGAAATAGCTAATTAATTATATTAATTAAATCAAGCAAATTAAAATATGCATTACCCCACATACTTATTTTTTTCTTGGTAGTGAAAACACTTAAAATCTACTCTCTAAGCAAGTTTGAACTACACATTGTTATTAACTATAGTGACCAGGTTGTATAATGAATTTCTTGGACTTATTCCTCCTCTCTAATTGAAATTTTATGTCCTTTGAAAAACATCTCCCCCACTCCCCATCCCCTGGCTTCTGGTAACCACCATACTACTCTCTGCTTCTATGGGCATCCATATTTTAAAATAGCTTACATAGAAATACTTTGAATTTTAGTATTGAGATCAAAGATAGACCAAATAATAAGATGCCTCTGTTGGGGGGGCGGTGGGGGTTGCAGTGATACTTACAAAAATTTCTGGTAAATTTTGCAATGTCCACGATTTTCTATTGAAATCATTTTTTTTTCCAATGGCTTGTGAAAATCTGGAATTCTGCATAGGGTCCAGCTTCATAGGCATGCAATGTGTGCAGTTGTACTCATGCTCAAATGGGTGCCACACTTGATTTAACATTCTGCTGTCCCCTTGAATCTCTCGATACTTTTTGAACAAGGAACCTTGCATTGTCGTTTTGCATGGGCCCCCTCAGTTCTGCAGCATGTCCAGTTCTGCATTCCCTGCCTTTCACTCAGTACACAGACACTGTGTATGTTCTCCAAGCTTGATTTGCGGGAAGTTGAGGTCCAAAACAATGTCCTGTGTCTGGGACTACTTTGTAATGCATGTTCTGCCCTTTCTCACTTTTTTTTCCTCCACATTATTTAAGGATATAATTTAGAACCATGGAGGGAAAGATTCAGAGATCATCTATTCAATATTCCAGGAGTTAAGAAGGAAAACAAAAAACAGAAATGCATGCTGAGTGTCTTCTTGGAAAGTGGTGAAGGACACCATCCTGGCCTGAGGGAGCCAGTGGTCCCTGACCCAAGATTGCTTGAGTTCATACAGAACAACCTCAAGCCCCATGAGGCTTAACTTAGCAATGGCCAAACATGAAAGTCCTGTCTAAGGATCAGTCCCTCATTATTAGGTTAGCACCTCTTTCTGTGATTTCAGTTTTACCAAACATGAATGAATGTAAGTAAGGTGCCATAACAATACATAAAATAATATTTTAGTATTTTGTCTGATGCTATTGACATTTTTTTTTTTTTTTGAGACAGAGCCTTGCTCTGTTGCCCAGGCTGGAGTGCAATGGTGCAATCTCAGCTTACTGCGAGCTCCGCCTCCTGGGTTCATGCCATTCTCCTGCTCAGCCTCCCGAGTAGCTGGGACTACAGGTACCTGCCACCACGCCTGGCTAATTTTTTGTATTTTCAGTAGAGACGGGGTTTCACCATGTTATCCACAATGGTCTCGATCTCCTGACCTTGTGATCCACCCAACTCGGTCTCTCAAAGTGCTGGGGTTACAGGCATGAGCCACCATGCCCAGCCGCTATTTACATTTTTATAGGAAAAAAATAATGATGGAATATCATTTAGGGAAATAAAATTTTGAAATCACTCAGAATCCCTCCATCTCTACATCAGTGCTGTCCAGTAAAACTTTCTCTGCTGATTGACTTTTCTAGATCTGTGTTGTGCAATGCAGTAGCCATCTGCCATGTGTGATGACTGAGCACTTGAAATGAGGCTAGTGTGTCAGGAACTGAAGGCTTAGTTCTATTTAATTTTAATTAATTTAAATCTAAATAGCCATATGTAGCTAGTTCCTACTGTGTTGAACTGTAAATTTAATAGTTGCTCCTCTTATTTTAGTGTATATTCTTTGATTCTCTGTGCAAACTTTCCCCCCTACGGTTGACCATATCGTACCACTTGTTGGGGTAGCTTTTTAAAACTTAATTTTACAAACATTTTCCCATTTTTAGTCTAGCGTTCAAAGATTGGGGTGTCTCTTGGTGTCTGTCTCTCTACCTTGGTACAAGAAAAGAGGGCCTGAGCCGGGCGCGGTGGCTCACGCCTGTAATCCCTGCACTTTGGGAGGTCGAGGCAGGTGGATCACGAGGTCTGGAGATAGAGACCATCCTGGCTAAAACGATGAAACCCCGTCTCTGCTAAAAATACAAAAAAAAATAGCCGGGCGCGGTGGTAGGCGCCTGTAGTCCCAGCTACTGGGGAGGCTAAGACAAGAGAATGGCGGGAACCCGGGAGGCGGAGCTTGCAGTGAGCCGAGATCGCACCACTGCGCTCCAGCCTGGGCGACAGAGCGAGACTCTGTCTCAAAAAAAAAGAAAAAGAAAAGAGGGCCTGGAAATTGTTCAGCTGTAAACATCGCATTGACCCTTGGCCACAGTTGAGGAGCACCATATATGTTACCCAGAACGTGGGACATTGAGACAAAGGAAAGGAATTTTGTGACTGAGTGCTTCTGTCCTGCCCGCAAAGGCTTTGGAAAGGTGGGACTGCCCGCCATCTTGAGAACATCCAGACATTTGTTGAACATCCACTAGGTGTCCACCACATGCTCTTTGTGTAAGTGGCTCTTGTCATCTTGGCAGAAAGCCTCTACTGTAGGCACCATTCCCATTTTGTGTATGAGATAAGTGGGAAGGAGGCACTTGACCAGGGTCATGGTGTCTGACCGGGATTGGTCCCCAGTTCTCCCTGGCTTAAAATCCCATTCTAGCTACACTCTTGCCTGTCTCCAAGGTACTGGGGAATCATAGGGACAGACCCAGCTAGCATGGATCGCGCCTACCTTTGTCTCTTATCCTTTTAAATGCCTGAGAAAAATCTGCTTTTTTTACTATGTTACCACTCTTCATGATGTTACCACGAATGTTCCCACTTCGTCTAGTGAAATGCAAAACTCAAAATGATGTGGTTCTGCTTTTAAAAGGCTTAACATTTACTGTTTTTTATTGTTTATGTGATTGTGAGAGAGAGATGGAGAGAGAAAACATAACTGCACATACACACACGTGTGCATGCACACACATACGCAATCCTGTAAGGTCACACAATGGGATAATTTCTTTACTATTATAGGTCAGATGTGCTAGCTTATGATATAAAAATCACCCAGAGTCTAACTTATGTGGAAACCAGCTGCCTTGACACTCCTTTCTTAAAGTCTATCATGATCTACTAGCCATGGTCACTGAAGATTAACCAAGGCCAGGGGCAGTTCAGTGAATTGCTATGGGGTTGAGGTATGAGTCCCAAAGGGGAAGGAAGCTAACCCCTCCCAGTCCAGGAAACCCAGTTTGCCCATCAGCGCACGAGCCCCAGAAAGTCCAAGCTTGCAAGATTCTCCAGGCCAAGAGCGGCTTTGCTAAGGTCATCAGATCTGGCCACTGTACCCAGAGTGGAGACCTCTGATTGGAGGGGAAGGAAGAGCAGTTCCCTCTTTCTTTCCCTGCTTCCTTTTGTTATCCAAGGGCCTCAGAGATGTCTGGGGGGTGGCTGGGGGTAGTGTGATTTGAAACTCTGCCATAGGCCATGTCCCTGGGGCCACTGACCCCTGTTGCTTGGGAGACACCAGCCTGGAAGCTGGCCTTGACTCTATCTAATCCAACAGGCACTTACTCACCACGTGGCATGGTCCAAAAATAACACGCACCGGGGGGCCTTGGGGACACCAGACCTAGCTAGCGAGAGGCCACCACTGGCCGAGAACCGCTTTCCTGTTTGCGTTCCTGCCCGGAGGCTTCGTGGAGCTCGCTTGGACTTCCTGTTTCCTCCTCCTTCCAAAGTTCCCATTCGCTCTCCTCTTCAGCTGCACAGGACTTGCTCCAGGAGCCCCGTGTCCCAGCAAGGATGGTCACCTGCCACTGAATTCTCATTAGCAGGTGGAGGAAATTGTCACCAAAGACTGAAATGCTTGGAGTCAGGAGAACTGGGACCAACCAGCTCAGCTTTTTATTCCAAAGCCTATCTCATGCCTTGAGGAAACTGAGCAAATGCCACAATCTGAACCTGTTTTTTAATCATTTAAAACCCTAGTAGTAACCGGGCTTGTTGGCTCATGTCTGTAATCCCAGCACTTTGGGAGGCTGAGGATGGTGGATCGCTTGAGGTGAGGTGTTCAAGGCCAGTCTGGCCAACATGGTAAAACCCCGTGTCTAGTAAAGATACAAAAATTAGCTGGGCGTGGTGGTGCCTGCCTGTAATCCCAGCTGTTGAAGAGGCTGAGGCAGGAGAATCTCTTGAACCGGGAGGTGGAGGTTGCAGTGAGCTAAGATTGCACTCCAGCCTGGGCAACAGACTGGGACACCATCAAAAAAAAAAAACCGAAAAAACCCTAGTAGCTTAGCTGGTAACAAGGGCCCTGGTAGAACCTTGTCTGAATTAGGGTCTCATCTTTCACCAGCTGTATGAACTTGGCCGTATTACCTATTGTCCTAAGCCTCAGTTTCCTTATCCTTAAAAGGAGAAAAGCTCCTGTGTAGCAGCATTTATTATTATTATTATTTTTTCTGGTGGTTTGGGAAGCAGGTACTACTGTGCCTAGAGTCCCTCCCAGGGACTGACGCAGGCTCCTTCAGCCCTGCGCATGACTGCCTCACTCAACAAGGGTTTGGGTTACGGGTACAAATATTTTCTGCACCAACAGGTGCATAGTCTGACAGTTGTGAGAGGACTTTTGGAGATGATGAGACAGAATAATTCCAACCAAGATGATTTCCCTTAAATCTGGAACGTGTGGTTGCTGTAAACGCATGAGGTAGCTTAGAGTACAATAGCAGTCGTTGAAGAAGCAGCAGTAGTAACAGTAATGGTAAAAGTAATTGTGATAGCAATAATTATAGCACTGTTAGATTAGTATAGTAGTGGTAATGGCAGTAGCAGCAGCTCTAGTAGTAACAGGAATAGTGATAGCAGTAATCGTGTCAATAGTAGTAATGGTAGCAACAGCAGTTGTAACCGTAGTAGTGTGATGTAGTGCTAAAAATAGCAGTTGTAGTAACAGTAGTAAATAGTAGTAGTGATAGTAGTAGCGGTAATAGCAATAGTAGTAGTAGTGATAGTACTAGCGGTAATAGCAATAGTAGTAGTGGTGACAGTCGTATTAATGGTAAAAGTAACAGTAGTAGCAGTAAATAGTAATAATTAACCTAGATTGTGCTCTGCATATGCCGCTAAATTTTTTCACAGACCAACTCCTTTACTTTTCCCAAATAACCCTAAGATAGCTGTTTTCCCCACATGTCAGAGAAGAGGGTGAGTCGTGATGCTCATATTTGGATACTGAATTGTTTATTTCCAGCCTGTGCCATGAAAAATTCGATCTACATTGTCAACCTCATTAGACCTTCACAAGGTCATCTGCCATCTCCCCGGCATGCACCGGGAAGCAGACGCCCAGTAAAGTGGTCTGGCTTCCCACAGAGGTACCTAGCCAGTTGACCATGCCAATGAGCATTGTTGACGATGAGCAGGGTGGGGTGCTGATGGGGGAGGAAGCCCCTGTGATGGACCCAGTCCTCCAGCTGGCTTCTTCTGAGCTGGCCAGTGAGTCTTTTGGTGCGTGGATGCCCTTGTCTTCAGAGTAACTGATCTCGCTGGGAGGCTGAGTGGTTGAAGCGTTGGAATCAGGTTTGTTTGGTTCTCATGCTTCTTCTGGGAGCCAGTGACACCAGAGCTCATGGACTTCAGGGAAGCAGAGCTACTGAGCTCTGATGCCCTAACTGCAATCTAGATGTGTCTGGAGATGGCCTCCCTGGGGATTACAAGGAGGTGCTGTGTTCCATCCAGTTGGCCAGCTTTTTCTCAGAGTCTTCATCACCTAACCTGTCTGATAATCCCACCTCATTCCTTTACAGCCTCTGGTCCTCCACCTGCCTCGGTGGCTGCATGCTCCTATGGTGACCTCTTGGGGATCCTTTTGGCCCTGACTCTACCACTGCAGTCTCAATTCTTCCCCTTAGCAGGGACAGCTCACAAATGAGGCTCCTCCCAGCAGTGGGCTTCAGGAGAGACTCACCTGGCTATGTTTGCTTAAAATATATATATATATATTTTTTGTTACAGAAATCATCTCATACTTACAGTAAAGGATATAGGAAAAGCTAAAAATCACTCATAATTTCATCAGAGAAAAAAATCACAATTTTTACCTTGGAGAATCTTTTTGCAATAGATTTTCAATGCACACATGCCTCAGAGTGTCTGACATGATTGTGATCATGTGGCATTCAGAAAGGCATGCACCTTGCATTTTTCCCTTTAGCACTAGGCCATGTGTAATTAACATTATCCAAAGCTGCAGAATATTATACTTTATGAATGAAACTATTTAATCATCAAACTATTATTGGATGTTTAGATTGTCTCCATTTTTCCTGTTATAGATAACACTATATTGAACATATTTATAAATCTTAGTCTGAATCTCTGATTATATCTTTATTATAAATGTTCACGAAAGAAATTATTTGTTATAGTTAATTTTAAAACTTTCTTTTCTTTCTTTCTCTTTTGTTTTGTTTTGTTTTGTTTTGAGGTGGAGTCTCGCTCTGTCACACTGGCTGGAGTGCAGTGGCGCGATCTCGGCTCACTGCAACCTGCACCTCCTGGGTTCAAGTGATTCTCTTGCCTCAGCCCCCTCTAGTAGTTGGGATTACAGGTGCATGCCACCAAGCCCGGCCAATTTTTGTAATTTTAGTAGATACAGGGTTTTACCATGTTGGCCAGGCTGGTTTAAACTCCTGCCCTCAGGTTATCCACCCGGCTCGGCCTCCCAAAGTGCTGGGATTACAGGCATGAGCCACCACACCTGGCCTAATTTTAAAACTTAATGCGTATAATAAGATTGCTTTCCAGAAGGACTGAATTAGTTTATACTACCACAAATACCACAGGAGATACCCAGTTTCACTGTAACTACCTTACTAGAATTATTCATTTTACAAAACTTTCTTTCATAGTCAAGCAAAATGATGTCTTTGTATTCATCTTTGTCTACTCTTGAACATTTTTCTGTATTTTTATTTATGGCCATTTTTGTTCCTCCTTCCATGAATTGTCTGTTCTTTTCCTTTTCTATCTCATCTTGTTTTTCAAGAGTGTTTGTATTTTCCTGGGCGATTTCTTTCTTTGTTTCTTTCTTTTCTTTTCTTTTTTTTTTTTTTTTTTGAGACAGAGTCATGCTGTGTCACCCAGGCTGTAACGTAGTGGTGTGATCTCAGCTCACTGCAACCTCCACCTCCTGGGTTCAAGTGATTCTCCTGCCTCAGCCTCCCGAGTAGCTGGGACCACAAGCATGTGCCACCATGTTCCTGGGTGATTTCTCCCAGCAATTTATATCTCCCAGCAATATATAATGGAACAATATTTGTGATAAAATTTCTTCCATGTTTATCTCTGGCCTTTTAATTATAGTTATATTTTTACATGTATAATATTTAGTTTGTAAATAAAATGTAGTCAGGTTTAATATTCTTTCTTTGCTTCAGTGTTTGAAAAGATTCCATAAGCATTAGTTAATTCTTCCCCCATACTTTCTTCATTTTTATGGTTTTTATATCGGACATTTAAATATTCAGTGCATTTAGAATTTATTTGGGTATTTCACATGACATGCTGACTTAATTATTTTTATATAAATCACCAGTTTTCTAACAGTGTTTGTCAAAAGAAGCTTTCCTTTCTCTAATGGTTTGTATATGCATCTTGTACTGTGCTTTAATTTTACACACACAGGAACGTTTCAGGGCTATTTTACTTCATTCATCTGTTTATTTGTTGATTCTTATAATAGGACAGAACTCTTTTTTATAGTTTTATTATAAATTTAATATCTGCTATAGTGATCATTCTTCTCATTCTTCTTTTTCAAAATTGTTTTTGAAGTGAAAAGGAAAAGTAATGCCTTTTAATTTTCCTTCTTGGTGCAGTATGTAGAATAGATTTCACACTCTGCACTCTGCAGCCAGACAGATAAAGGCTCAAATTCTGACTTTTTAGATCATTAATTATAGAACAAAGTCATTTTATCCACTTGAGATTCAGTTTACGCGTCTGTGAAATGGGGTTAAATAGTATCCATATCACATGCATACCATGAGAACCTACATCAAGCCAGGAATTCAGGGCCTGAAATATAGAAGGTGCTCAATCAACGGCGACTGTCATTCTGAGGTTCAGAGGTTTCACATTCTATCTGTGACCTCGTCTGGTGAGTAAAAAAGATAACAGCTGTCTCACTGGCACCCAGGGCCCCTGGGTTTGAATTTTGCTGCTTTGACATTTCAAGGTGGTGGATCTCATGGCATCTGAAGTATTTCTAGGAGCCATCTGTTCTGAAGTTCATGTGCAGCAAACAGCAACCTGTTCCTAATTGAAAAAGACTGATGGGGTAAAGAGCCACAGGGCGGAATTCTAGGCAACGTAACATCCTCCTATAGCCAGGTTTGGTCAGGAACATAGGCATGAGTCTAGGCTTGAAGACTCAGCCCCACGAACTTAGAGCTGTGTGGCTTTGAATGGGTCACTTAACCTTAAGGCCTTCGGCTGTAAAATGGGCATTGCAATAGTGCATTCGTTTTGGAATTCTTGTGAAACATATACATGATTGTGAACATAAAACACTCATCAAAATGCCTGGTACTGCAAGTACTCGATGACTATTAGAGGCTAATGATGATGATGCTTTCATCAGTATCAATGTGTATTTGGATATACTTTTGTTGCATCCTCACAAAGGAAAACCAGGAAACTTCGAGGTTGGAACAGGATGTTCGAGTATGACTCTGTGCTATCTCAAAGCAGATATGAACTGAGAATAGATTCACCAAATGACCCACTTTATCATTCAATAAAATGCGCTGATCTGGCAATTGAGTATGTAGTCTTCCCAGGATCTCACAGACGTGCAGATATTGTGAGCTTCTGGGTACATGTGCACACACACATACACACACACAAACACACTGTACAGATGCTTGATGCATGTGTCTAAGCCTATGGTATACATAAAAGTTCTCTCTACTGACACTATCATGAAATAGTCATCCCTCAGTATCTGTGGGGTAATTGGTTCCTGGACCCCCCTCCCATACCAAAGTCCATGAATGGTCAAGTCTCTTACTTAAAATGGTGTAGTAGGATTTGCATATAACTTACACACATCTTCAGATACACTTTAAATTATCTCTAGATTACTTATAATAACTAATACAATGTAAATGCTATGTAAACGGGTGTTACTCTGTACTATTTAGGGAATAATGACAGGGAAAAAAGTTCTCTTTGTGTTTACTACAGACACAATGATCCTTTTTAAAAATTTTTCTCAATATTTTCTTTTATTTTTTTTCAAGACAGAGTCTAGCTCCATGGCCCAGTCTGGAGTGCAGTGGTATGATCTGGGTTCACTGCAACCTCTGCCTCCCAAGTTCAAGCGATTCTCCTGCCTCAGCCTACCAAGTAGCTGAGACTACAGGTGTGCACCACCATGCCTGGCTACTTTTGTACTTTTAATAGAGATGGGGTTTCACCATATTAGCCAGGCTGGTCTTGAACTCCTGACCTCAAGTGATCTGCTCACCTCGGCCTCCCAAAGTGCTGGGATTACAGGCATGAGCCACCATGCCCAGCCCTAATTTTTCTCAATATTTTCAATTCCCATTTGGTTGGATCCATGGGTGGGGAGCCCACAAATATGGAAGGCTGACTGCATGTGCCTTTTGTTGTTGCTGTTGTTGACTGGCAGAGCTTGGCAGTAAATTCCATGTTCTAAAATTTCATGGACTCTGCCTGGGCCAAAGTTTTATAAAAAGTAGGTTGACTACCAGTTTTGGTAAGTACCGCCTTATATCTACATCATGTTGAGTATAGCACTAGGATCATGAAGTCTCATAGCTAAAGAAAGGGTTTATCTGTCTGGTTAAGTATTTACCGAGCACCTATTGTCTGCATAGCATGCAGAACCAAAGATGACTGGACATAATCCTGATTCTATAAATACTGCCAACTGTGGGAGAAAAGAAAATAAGTGGATGATGAATACGCAACTCTGTCCTTGACTTCATGGCGGTATCACATATAGCTAAACTATTGCTTCTAAAGCTGAACTAAGGTAGCAATGCAGCCAGGCGTGGTGGTTCATGCCTGTAATCCCAGCACTTTGGGAGGCCAAGGCGGGGAGGTCAGGAGTTCAAGACCAGCCTTGCCAACGTTGTGAAATCCTTTCTCTTAGCTGGGCATGGTGGCACGTGCCTGTAGTCCCAGCTACTCAGGAGGCTGAGGACTCCTACTCAGGAGAACTGCTTGAACCCAGGAAGCAGAAGTTGCAGTGATCGAGATCTCACCATTGCACTCCAGCCTGGGCGACAAGAGCAAAACTCTGTCTCGGAAAAAAAAAAAAAAAAAAAAGAAGAAGAAGAAGAAGCAATGCTTGATGCTATCTTCAGTCCTTTATGAATAATGCATACTATAGACAAGTGGGAAAAATGGTGTTAATACTTTCTAATATTTCCTTTCCTTCCTGGATCCAAAGATATTTTCACACACCTCTTGACCACTCAGCACGGTACTGTAATTTGCCATGACCCATAAAACAAGCAGAAGTGGCAAGTGTGATTTCTGGGTGGAAGCACTGAAAAGTTAGTACATGATTGCCTAAGGTCTCTTCCCCTGCTCTGGAAAACAAGGAAGCTACATGTTAAGATAATAGTATCAGAAAACCGAGGCGCCATCCACAGCCAGTCTCTGAGTAACTCTACAGTGTGAAAAGCAATGTCTACATCTGTCTCTAGGGACTTGCAATAGAAATTCAGCGTGAATAAGAAGTAAACCTCTGTCGGTTAAAGCCACTGAGATTTGTGGGTGGTTTGTCAGAGTCAGAGAGCTTCACCTTTCGTGGCGGATTCAAAATGCAGAATTGATAAATTGACTTTGTCCTAAGTAAGTCAAGGAAGGTTTCACCAAAGAAGGTCAAAATCTTTGAGCAGGATTTTGATGTAAGAGCAGTTTACCTAATCCTCAAAGGAAGCTTACAAAGGAGGGGATATTTTTGTTGTTGTTATCATCATCACCAGCAAATGAGAAAAGTAAAATTGAAGCTGAGAAAGATGAAGCGGTTGGCCCACACTGTCCAGAGAGGAACCTGGGATCAAGTTTTGGATGTTTCTTTCCAAACCTGCTTTCTTCTAGTTCTAGACCCTTACAGTCAGTACACTGAAGAGGGTGTGCCTGACAACTGGTCACAGTTTTCTTTTCTTTCTTTCTTTTTTTTTTTAAATTATACTTTAAGTTCTAGGGTACATGTGCACAATGTGCAGATTTGTTACATATGTATACATGTGCCATGTTGGTGTGCTGTACCCATTAACTCGTTATTTACATTAGGTATTTCTCCTAACGCTATCCCTCCTCTCTCCCCCCATCCCATGACAGGCCCCGGTGTGTGATGTTCCCCACCCTGTGTCCAAGGTAGGTGATACTGGCAGTATTCTGTAAATCACAGGTTTGGTGGATAAAAGGATATTGCATGTAGTTCTTCAACACTCACCTGTATGTGAGTGCTTAGCTTTGGGGCATTGCATTCCAGGACAGCTTTCTGACACTATTTTTGAGGTGAGACTCAAGTCTTTTAAATTCAGATGCCCAGCTGGCCTAAGTCTTGTATTCCCAAGAATAAAACCACATGGTAATGCGGTGAGGTAAAAGGAGACACAGGAGGAAGAACCAAGAGTGTGCATGACACCTAACTTTATTTTAAGTAACAGAAAAAATAATAAATGTCATTTGGATTCTGTTTTCATTGAAAGGTGTAAACCAAATTTACACTCTACTTCAAAGGTAAGGAAGAAATCTCCTTGGATGTTCGCAAGCTGTACTTCTGAATAGCCAATGTTAGGCCAGTTGCCTAGGCAAGTAGATTCTGATCTCTTTCCTCAAGGGATTGTAGTTTACAATATAAGCAGAGTCAAAGGGCTCTTGTAAGATGAGCTTGTAGTATGGGGACAGTGAGGCCTTCAGGTGAGCTGAGGGGAGCATGAACGGGAGGGCATGAATTTCCCAGGCTTTCCTTGCCCTCTCTTGTCTCTGGGCACCCTGGATCTTGCCACTACCTTGCTTAGTGCACTGACATTAAGCAGTTATTGTTTTGATGGCAACAGAGGAGGGAGAATGTTATTTTCGAAGGAAGGACATCACTGGATAAGAAAATTCATCTCTCCCCATCCTCACACGCAGAGCTAATCGGCTGGGAGGTGGCACAGAGGTCACTGGGAGGTGGCGGAGAGGTCACTGGTATTGAAATAAAGGTGACGGGAAGTCAGGAATGGATCTCAGTTATTTTCCCCCCTAGCAGACTTTCTCCTTCAGTTTCTGGAATTCTTACCTCCGGACAAAAGTTCAGGTTATAAACCAGATGGATAATGAGGGGATCTGAACAGATGTCATACTTTCCATTCCCCCTTCCCCTGCCATCTTCCTCTGTCTTCCTCCCTCTCACTCAACCAGAGGACAAAAGTAAAATTCAGAGTAAGATTCCAGTGGTTATGAATGACCACACTACCCTTCTTATTGGGGTTTAGAGCAGCAAGCTGTAATATTAATATAAGGAATATTTTTATAGTCCAAGAATTTACCTTTCTATTTTTGACTCAGTTGTATATAAAATAGAAAAGGAGTGGGGTGGGTGGAAACCTCTTCTGACTGACCCTTGGATCTGGAAAAGTGATATGTAAAGGCAGAGAAATACAAAACAGGTCTGAGACCATCCCTCTGCCCCCTTTAAAAAATATGAGCGACTCTTATGTTGATAAGAAGAGTAGAGCCCTTTAAGGCATAGATAAATAATTTCTTGGCTAATGTTCTTGATCCATGGCTACAGACTAACTTTTATTTAAAGAGGCCAGTGAAGACACAGATAAATATAGAGAGAAAAGAGAGAAACTAAGACACTAAGTTACCCCGAAGGGCATTCCTGTATTAGTCATCGTATAAAAATTATATGTACCACAGAATATCTATTTTTAGAGGCCAGGAGGTTATGTGAAGCAGGTCAGATGTCGGCAAAGACCCAAGGCCAGCTTGCAGCGGTGATATTGGATATTTGGATATTTGTTTTCTTTATTTTAACTGTGCAAAGCTGGCACTGACCGCATGGATATGTTGGCCACCTGGGGACGGTGAGACAAGGTCCATGTGCTCCTTCAAAGATATCTGAGGTACTCAGTGATTCTTTTGTGTTATTTTTATCTATCTTCTAGGCCTGGCACTACACAAACACACATGTATCTGCACTCATGCACGCACGCACACACACACTCACACACGAACACTTTATGACGCATATTTCATATCTTCATGCCTGACAGAGGCCGCCCGCATTTCTCCTAATGAATTGATTAGAATACTTTATTTCAATACTTTATTTGTTTCTTACCAGTTAAATCTTGTCTGAGTTTATAGAAGCCAGATAATTTGTGGCCTCTCTCCAGAGTCGAGAACAGTCCATTTGGCTACTGAGCAGTTGACCATCTATCAGATTGAATGATTGGAGCTGAAATAAACTGCACTGAAATGTACAAGCTTCTTACTCACGGCACATTTGTTTCACTTTTTTTCTTTTATGTAGTGAAACTCATCTATGCTGTTTCTCTAGAACCAACTCTCTTATTTGCATAAAAGATTTGTCTCCCAGTGGCTACGGATGATGCTGTTGGACATGGGAGGATGGCTTCCTGTTTGTTCTCAACTCTCCTGCCTTGGCTCTTCTCAAACCAGAGTGGGGGACATGTTTCTACCCCACACTCCATCCAAGAAATTGGAGAACCATGTGCTACTGGGGTCAGTTTGCCAGACTTAGCAAATAAAGTCACAAGATGCCCAGTTCAATTTGAAACTGAGATAAATGACAAATATATTTTTTAGTGTAAGTCAATCCCGTGCAATATAGGAACCTACTCATGCTAACAATTTCTCATTGGTTATCTGAAATTCAAACTGGACTGGGTATTCTGTATTGTTTCTGGCAACCCTATGCTGGGGCATGTTCCTAAGAGGCGTTCCCACGGTCCCCAGACCATCCAAACTTCGCTTTGGACCACTAAGCACAGTTAATAGGATAGGACATTGTGCCTCCTAGATCTCACTGATGCCTATTTTCTAATCTTTTCAAGCAGGGGTCCCCAACCCCCTGGCCACAGACCAGTACCAGTCTGTGGCCTCCTAGGAACCAGGTCACACAGCAGAAAGAGTGATGAGTGAGTGGGTGAAGCTTCGTCTGTGTTTACAGCCACTCCCCATCACTCACATGACTGCCTGAGTGCTGCCTCCTGCTATATCAGTGGTGGCATTAAGATTCTTATAGGAGTACAAACTCTACTGTGAACTGCGTATGCAAGGGATCTAGGTTGTGCCCTCCTTATGAGAATCTAAAGCCTGATGATCTGTCACAGTCTCCCATCAACCCCAGATGGGACCATCTAGTAGCAAGAAAACAAGCTTAGGGCTCCCACTGTTTCTACATTATGGTGAGTTGTATAATTATTTCATTATACATTATAATTTAATAATAATAAAATGCACAATAATGTAATGTGTTTCAATCATCTGGAAAACATCCCCACCCCACTCCCAGTCCATGGAAAAATTGTCTTTTATGAAACTAGTCCCTGGTGTTAGAAAGGTTGGGGACTGCTGCTCTAGAGAACTTAAAGATTCCCAGCTTAGGAAATGCCTCCTAGGACTCTTTTCAGAGAGATGAGATGCAGAGGATAGAGGTTATCTCATCTTAACTCCACTGCCTTTCTTTTATTTAATCCTATAAAGTTAGGGAGACCTGGACTTTACCCCTTTGAAACACCTAGGCAAGGGTATGTTTTACAAGCTCTAGCAATAGAATTAAAATGTCTCATGTTGGTCCCTGATTTTCATCTAGAAAGTTAAGAGTACATACTTTAACACCATTGACCTTTCAAATAGCTGATGAGGCCGGATATTTAGGAAATTAGAGCTTGGGGAATGGCGACATTACCCAAAAACTTACTGGCAGGCAAGTCTAGGGCAAGTCTCCTGGTTTCCTTCCCTTTTGGCCTCTCCCCACCCAGGGCCATCTCCCTAAAAGACACAGGATCTGGCTGGCTCAAGAGTCATTTCTGGCTACAGAGAAGTGGCTCACAAGTAATCATTTCCATTCCTTCCACCCATAGACCTGCCATTTTACTATCTCCAGGATAACAATTAAGCAAAGAGATATCTATGACTGATTTTGAAAGGATACAATAAACCACAATTGATCGTTAATTTTATTATTATAAAAAAATCCATTAGAGAAAGTTCACAATATTCAAAAAACATGAAGATAAAAATAATAAGCACTCAGTCATACTTTCAATAATTAGATAAACTCTTCTTAACATTTTGGTGTTTATGTTGTATCTTTGTTTTGAGGCACAAATATATATATATTCATTCCTATTTATGTAAATGCCTGGAAACAAACTTTATAAAATGAATAATGTCCTTAAATATTTTATGCTGATTTTTTATTTAGTGTGTTCCACATACATTTTCCAAAAACAAAAATTAAATTTTTTTCCCTTGAGAAAAAAATGGAGTAAAACTGCTTCCCAATATTTACATCTCTTTCCTTCAGTCTATCAGGGTGCTCTGAATTTGAAGTAGGCACTTTGGGACCCTGATGTGTTGGGACAGCTGAATGCATGACTATGGATGTAGGTCCACACCCCAGCCCATTTTAACCACTCCTGAGACCACGGAAAACCCAGTAGTCTGTTGTGTCATGGTTTCCCTAAGAAATGGGAATCTGCAGGTGTGTTCTCAAGCTAGAAGAAATGTAAAGATAAACAGGACCTTAAAATAAATTGTTATGGGATATCTTCAAGGTTGTACACTCCAAAAATATGTAGTAATACTAATTCACTTGTTTGGCCCTCACTTGGGGCTACCGGGGAGATCTTATATTTGTTCTGTCTCTTTGATAGAAAAATTACTCTCCTGACACTTGATAAACAAAACTTGCATCATCCTCTATTGAAAATTAAGTTAAAATAACATTTTTTTTTTTTGAGATGGAGTTTCTCTCTTGTTGCCCAGGCTGGAGCACAGTAGTGTAGTCTCGGATCACTGCAACCTCCACCTCCCAGGTTCAAGCGATTCTCCTGCCTCAGCCTTCTGAGTAGCTGGGATTACAGGTGTGCACCACCACATCTGGCTAATTTTTGTATTTTTAGTAGAGATGGGGTTTCACCGCATTGGCCAGGCTGGTTTTGAACTCCTGACCTCAAGTAATCCACTCGCCTCGGCCTCCCAAAGTACTGGGATTACAGGCGTGAGCCACTGCGCCCAGCCTAAAATAATATTTATTGCATGCTCTGTATCCATACTTCCAACGATGAATTCAGACATTTATTGAATGTCAAACACCTGCTGACACGTATCCATAAATTGTTCCTTTTAACTCTTCCAAAACACCCTCTGAGATATTATTAAGATTGGCATTGTTGTTATTATTAGTGCCCCTATTAAAAATATTTTGAAATAATTATAGATTCACAGGAAGTTACTAAAATAGTATGTAGATTTCAGAATATGCTTCACCCAACTTTCTCTATGGCGGATGTGTTCCTTTAATTTTTCTGTTTGTTTGCTTGTTTATTAATACACAAGGTACTGAAACTCTGAATAGCTACATAGTTTGCCAACTTCCAGCTAGAGAGGGGTAGAGACTGGGGTCAAACTGGATCCACCTGACTCCAAAGTATAATCTCCCTCCCCTGGCTTTTGGCATATGGGAAGGTGTAACTGATGAGTGAGAGACCAGCTGGAGTTTGGAAACTCTTCTGGGACAATGAGTTCCAGTGTGTAATTTCCCACATCCCAATCTGCTTCAGGAGGCCACTGATGTAGCTAGCAATCAGTCCTGCAGTAGTTTTATGTTCAGGTGGGAGAAAAGCTTGGGTTGACTTACTTAGACTACAGGTAAGAACAAAAGTAGAAGCTCCTGACAACTCGAGCTCCTTTTGCTGGCACCAAGCTCTGTTCTCACAAAGAACAGTGTGGAGCTGGAGGAGACCCTATAAATATGCAAATGCAGGGAAATCTTGCACCGGGTCATCAACTGCCTAGATGGGACGAAAGGGAAGGCACATTACCGCAGGTAGCCAGCTCCAAGAAATCTCCACATTTCTGAGAATCTCTGAGTAGTTAGTGATTGTAAATAAAGAAGCCAAAGACAGCCAATTTCATTTTCAGGGTTTTGGATTACTCTGTGAGAAGTGCATATATAAGCAAATGCATTCAATAATAGCCCTAATATAGTAAGAAGCTTTCCACTGGCTTCTTTCTTGCCTTTCTTTTTTTTTTTTTTTTTTTCTCCCTTCGAATTGATATCTCTCAAAGCCTTAAGTCAAACTGTGTTTTATTAAGAGAATGGGTTATTTGAGATATGGTCGTGACATTCACCAGGGCTGAGCCTAGCTGTCGTTCTGCCAAGATCCTTCATGCTGAATCTGGATTTCAGTAAAGAGAGAGCCATGCCTTGCTCAGTTTTTCTTGGCTTGGATGATTCTGCTCAGTTCCTACCCAAGTGGCAGGGATTTTGCCAAGAGCAGGATGATTTCCTGGCCCCTGGGACAGTGTCTGTTGATAGTGTGGGTGGTTCACAGAAGCTAGATGCGTCCAGCCACATGAGCTTGGCCTTTTTCTTCATGAATGTGATTCTAGAACATCATACCATTGCTACTGGGACTGCCATGAGAGGGTAAAAAGGGCTGCAGGCACCTTGGAATTAGACATGGCCAAGAAACTAAAGAGGGCAGAAGAAGCTCTTGGAATATGAGATCCCTGGCAACTTGAACTGAATCCTTAAATTCACTCCATGCTTCTTTTTGAGACAGAGTCACGCTCTGTTGCCCAGGCTGGCATGCAATGGCATAATCTCGGCTCATTGCAACCTCCACCTCCCAGGTTCAAGTGATTCTCCTGCTCAGCCTCCTGAGTAGCTGGGATTACAGGTGCGCACCAACACGCCCGGCTAATTTTTTGCATTTTTAGTAGAGATGGGGTTTTGCCATGTTGGCCAGGCTGGTCTTAAACTCCTGGCCTCAAGTGATCCGCCCACCCCGGCCTCCCAAAGTGGTGGGATTACAGGTGTGAGCCACCATGCCAAGCCACTCCATGCTTTAAAACCATCACCCTCTTGTCTGTTGGTCTTGAACCAACATGTTGCTGGTACCATCTTATGAAAAGAACTTTCTCAGTAGCTCTTCCAGATTTCCTGACAATATTCACTTCTTCAAACTGAAGTGAACTTCCTACGCATCACCACCCCACACCCTCACAAGCTTCCCTAAGAAGTGGTTTTATGATTGTAAGGTGATGGGACCCCCTTTAATGATTGTATCATCACCTTAATGATTGTAAGGTGATGGGACTTCCCTAAGAAGTGGTTTTAATGATTGTAAGGTGGTGGTGGAATGGAAGGCCCCCAGATCTCCCATTTTGTAATGTCACCAAATGTTGGCATAAGAAAAGGAATGCGGTAGAAATTTAGTCTCTTTCTTTTCTCTAGTGGGAATTTATCCTCTGGGCCCACAGGAAGAAAAATAGTATTTTCTAGCTCTTCTGACTTGAGATGCCAGGAAGCTGAATGATTTTTGTCACTTGGGGAGTTGATTGCTTTCTTTTTGAGGTTATTTAGATTCACTTAAGCAAGGTAAGAAGGCAAGCTTAGAGCTATATTTGGAGACAATGAAGGAGATGAAACCCTATATCAAAGAAAACAGGCAGCACTGATATTTTGTGGTCAATTGTAATTTGGGGGAAACTTTAGGGGACGAAGACCAATCTAGTACAGATCCAAAAATGTGGTCTGTCCCTGGAAATAGGCAAGTTCACTAAACCGCAAATGACACACAGTTATATCCAAGTGAATGGAGCTCTAAAGCCAGGTTCCCCCACAGCGCTGGTGTTTTGGAGTTAGTTTGTAGCAGCTCCCAAGAGGCCCCTGTCAAATTTTCAGAAATTCTATGAGTCATTCTTAAAAACAGCCATTATTAAAAATTAAATTATATAACTTTACAATCAAATCAATTCTATTTGAAAATAAAATTCCCCCTTTCTATTTTTATTTATAAAAGTAGAAGACAGTTATTTTACTACCTTCTACTATTATCTATATCTTATTATTTGCATGTATCGTAATATTGAATGTATCCCATTTGTCTCTTCCTAACTCCACGTTTGGTGACTTCAAAAGTAGCTTGAAATTGTCCATGGTGGGAGTATTTACACCACAGAAATTGACAAATGCTACGGATCAGGGTTACCCCTTACCACAGTGTTTTGTTTTGTTTTTTGTTCTTGTTGTTTTGTTTTGTTTTTTGCCCAGGAAAGCCTGTTGTAAAACATTTACCAGCATACTGCTAACCTGTAAGACCCATCTCCTGATAGTTAAAACCAGGTGCTAGACTTCCAGAGTCAGGGAGACATGTCTATGCATACTGTCTAGGGAAGTGGTCCCTAACCCCCAGCCACTGACCTTTAAGGAACCGGGCTGCACAGCAGGAAGTAAGCAGCAGCAAAGCTTCACCTGTATATACAGCCACTCCCCATCACTCCCATTACCTCCAGAGCTCTGCCTCCCGTCAAATCAGCAGCAGCATCAGATTCTCATAGGTGCATGAACCCTATTATGAGCTGTGCATGCAAAGAATCTAGGTTGTGGTCTCCTTATGAGAATCTAACTAATGCCTGATAATCTGAGGTGGAATAGTTTCATCCTGAAATCCTCCCCTCAACACCCATCCATGGAAAAATTGTCTTCCACAAAACCGGCTCCTAGTGCCAAAAAGGTTGGGGACCGCTGGTCTAACGCCATTTCTCAGAACCTACAGTTGGTGTGAATCTCTTCACATTTGAAACAAGAGGCAGGAAGATTCATGGGGGTCCATGGGAACTGAATGATGTTAATTCATATCATTTCACCTTATTCTTACTCGTAAATTAAGAGCCTTTCCTGCCACTTACTGTCTGTCATACGGAAGGTTGACAGGTTAAGGTAAGGAAGCTGATGTCCTCACGTCTCCAAGAATCTTCTCTTAAGGCCTCTGGGGCTTTGACTTATAGAGCAGGGATGTTAGTAACTGTGTTCTTTCTCGCGAATTCTTGCCTCTTTCTTGGTACATTGCACTCTTCATGAAACCTGAAGTTACTACTAGAAAGGACATCTTCCTCTTAATATAATGGTTTTGTGAGAAATACGTTAAATTTTCCTAGAATGCCATTTGTAGATATAATCATTACATGAAAAATGTAGAAAAAAAAATCTTAGCAGGCATTAAACACCAGGTGTGTTTTTGTTTAAATTAAGGGGATTCAAATGTATATCATTAAAAACCATTAGCAATAAAAAGTAGCAGCATACATTAAAGGATTAATTTTTCCACTAGAAGGGGATCTTAAGGGTTTAACATGGCTTACTCTTTTTCCTCTGTCTCCTAGAATAATGTAGATGTGCTTTATTTTGCTTGCCCTTCTAAATTGATCAAATTGCTGTCAATATTTGGAAGAAGAATTAGAAAAAAAGTTCAACATACTATGTCTTTGTTTGATCCTCTAGGAACAAGACCACTCTGTCCCCTCCGAGCGCATGGCCGTGGGCAGAGCCGTGCTTTAATTTCTGTTGTCTTGCCAAGTCAGAAAGGAATTCACTGTTCTCAAGGTCTCTGGACTATCACTTTACCCAAAACATCCATCCCAGGCATTGGGGGAGGCAGAGAAGCTGTGCATAGCTATTTATTTTAAGTGCCTGATTAAAATTTCATGAAAACAGGAAGTCAGGGGAAAAGAATAGATTGCAAGAGCGATGAAATCCGGGGCTTTGTAATTTTTAGCTCACAGGGAAAAAAAAAGCGTTAAATCGTAAGGAAGGTATATTTTCAGAATCGTGCTGTGGCCACTAATGGCATATTTTGTCACTGGCTGGGGAGCTGGTGGACTAAGAATGGGTCCAATTTTTTAAATCTTATTACACAGTTTTGCACTCATTTAGAAATCGTCACCTTAAAGTAACCTAATGCTGCTCTACTTAAAGCAAACCTCACGTGGCTGTATCTGTGTGTGTGTTGGCCACATTGTCTCTATTTAAGCAGATATAAATGTTGTCCTGACACAGTTGAACAGCACAGAATCTGTCTGCCCCATAAGTTGATGTTGCCTAAGAACTTAATCTTATCTAATTCCCATATCCAATGGGATAAAGAATTTTGGGGAAAGAAAGTAATGACATATTTTATTGCTAGATGATAACAGAATGATTTCTATATTTGGCCAGTGAAAAATAATGTGTTTCTCCAAAGAAGTAGCTGTTGAGGAAAACCAGAATTCTAAACAAAACAAAATAAGAAACACACACTCAAACTAAAAAATGTATAATGCAACCAAGTGCAATGATGGAGGAACCTATGAAGGGTAAAACACTCTTGTTCTACTGCTGTTCCTAGAAACCTCAAAATTGCTGATGAATGTTGAATAGCCAACTTTAACCTTTGGGATCTCATGCCGAGCTCCCATTTGGCTGACCAGACAGGAATAATTGCAACAGGCTAATGGTTAGATAAGTTTCATTTGCCAGTTGCAAATAAATCCCCATCTACAAAACCCAGCCTCAAAGTCCAATCCCAGAGGAAGGCGTTATCCTTAAGAGAGATGGGTCAGAGTGGAGCAGGCAATCTGAGCAAGAAGGTATTGCATAGCCCCCAGCTAATGCAGCAAATTAACTCCCCCTGCGGAAGGGTTAAGTCGTTTAGATCTCTTTCCAGGCCTCCTGCTCTCCAGTTGAAACTGACCCGAACAGGGATCAGAGGGTTTATCAAAGAGGAAAAGCAACCAGGGATGCTGATGGGCGCAGTTGGATGCCAGTGAGTCCCTTCAAAAGCTCCTCAAATCCCCCAGGGCCTGAGTAAGCTTGAGTATCTGGGGAAACCCAGATATCTCCGGGAGAGGTGTGTGTGTCTATTTATACTGGATGGCTTGGGGTAATTTCATGCTGATGATCACAGGATCATGACAACTATATTATTCCAAGATAGTGGGGAAGAAAAGAAATAAGGCACAATAAACTTTGCAGATTCCCTCTACATTGAAAGAGTGATCATCTAATTGAGGCTGTTATTGACCTAATGAATTCATTTCTGTGGAACTGAATCTGTCCATAGGCTTTGCTGGATAACAATGCGCATGATTTTAGGACTTAGCACTTGAAGGATGTATATGGCATTGCACGAGTTATTTAATCTCTGCATCTCAGCTTCCCCTTCTGTAAAATGGAGCTTCTAACATTTGTTAAGGTCACTACTGCACACCTTTGTGACCACTGTCTCCAGAATCAGCTTATCTCGCCTTGCAATTCTTTGTGTACTCATCTGTCTTCTTCACTAAACTCTTGAGGCAGCCAGCATCTCTCATTTACCAGTCCAGTTGTATCACTCAGCAAAGTGTCTGGCTGCAGTTGGTGTTCAGCAGTAAATATTTTAGAATGAATGAATAAATGAATGAACCCATGCTTATAGATTGTTATGAAAATAGAAATAAGTAACATATGTGAAAGTTATTTTAAGACTTCTAGAGCTTCAAAATAACCTCATTTCCTATACTAAAGTCTGGTCTAGTACACAGAAAAGTCCTCTGTAGTCTCCCTCCCTTCAGTGGGAGAAGAATCCATTCTATTCACCCTAGAGAATTAGTTACAGAAGGATATGCCCTCCTTTGCTATGGTAGAGAATTCCTGTTAGAACCATCATGGCTAGAAGACGAGTCAAATAGATGCTCCTTTGATTTTGCCACATGGAAATCCTTATGTTCTAATATCATAACAATATCTGCTATCAAACAGTATTGACCAACGGATCAGAAAAAGCTCAAGACGGAAAAACCATTAGATGCCAGGAGAGAAATACCTAGAGGGTAAAATTTTTATGATGACTCTTATGCTATTATCATGAAGTAAATCCTCAAAATTGTCTTTCCGTCATTCTGCCTTTCTCCCTGTGCGGGGTAAGATTTTGAGGTGGAAAGACATCATGTCTCCTCTCTGGAATTTGAAATCTAAGCATGATGTTCTCAGGGATGTGCCAGCACTGTGAGTTCTCCAACTGCATGGTGTTCATGAAACAAGTTTCTCCAAGGAGCTCTGAGCATTTATAGCCTTAATCCAATTCAGCCTTAAAACATTCGTGATATTAGATGACTTTTGCCCAAAGCCCCAGCAAGCAAGCCATCGTTGGATTGATCTCAATCCAGGAAGCCTTTTTTATTTAATTATGGGCTTCTCTGTACTCCCAGAGCACTTTACTGGGACCCTGCATGCAACATTCAGGTTGCTTTGCCTTTGGATGCATGAACCGTGCATGCATTTGTCTCCCTGGCTTGAGTGTAAACTCCCAAAGAGCAGGGGCAAAATTAGGAAGGCTGTTGACATGCTTACCCTGTGCCAGCCACAGGATAGTCACCCTATGTCTATTGAACTGATCAGCTGTATTTATGAGTTGATAGTTATTCCTTCAACTTGTGCACACAAGTGGTGAGGACTCTGCAAACACAACTCCTTTAGCAGCTGTGTTGGGGGTGGTGGGGTGTGGTGCAGATACAGGCCACCATTTGCAGGCTGGTTTCTCATCTGTGTCATGGAGTCACTGAGGAACTGCCTTGCATAGGCAGGAAGACTCATGTAAAAAGAGAAATGTGGCTTCTATCCCAGGGGAGCTGAGAGCTCAATGGAGATCAAACAGCACTGGAACAGTGGAGAGTCTGGGCTGAAGTTCCCTTGATCTCAACCCAGGCTCTCCTTCTAAGTAGCTGTGTGTTCTTGAGCAAGATGCTCAACCTCTCTGAATCTCATGGTTTCTCTGTCCACCCCAGGATGCTGTCTCTATCCCCCTACACACCTCAGATTCTCCGCCTGTGTGCTTGCTACACTCTGAGCTGACACCTCTTTCTTCACAGTGACTCCATTTTCTGGCAATTGCCATTTTCCTGGCTGTTTCTTCAATGAGAAGTCGATCTCCTTGGAGGCAGGGACTACCTTTATCTTTATTTCCCCAGAGCCCAGCATTGTTTCTGGAAAATTAAGATGATGATTCTAATATTTATTACATTGGATTGTGAGATAGAAATATATTTATTAAAGTGCTTAGTATGGTGTCTTTTTCACATAGAAAGCACGCATTATAATTTATTCAGTAACTGTTTGAAATGAGCTGTCCTATTGAAATCAGTGGTATTACCCCATTTTATAGATGGGAAAACTGAGTCTCAGAGACAAAAGCAAGTGGGAGGTTCTTGCACTGGAAAGATGTGGCTGCGTGATGCATGGACTTTGTTGGTGGTGAGTTTGCAGAGGGTGAGAGAATTTTTTCTTCTAAGAGATGTTGACTATGTAGAAGAAGGAGGGTCTTGTTCAGGGAGATGGGGAAACTGCTGGCTGGAAGCCTTCAGCCTTAGAATTCTGAAGTCCACCACAGGAAGAACCCGGAGATCCTGCACGAAATGCGTCCTGAGGATTAATGGTGGGCTGAATGCTGAGTGCGAACTTTTCCCTTTCTTCATCTGCATTTGAGAGATCTTTATTTTTCCTTTTTAAAGATCAATGTGCTATATTTCTTTTTTCTGAAGGAACATCCATTAAACCAACAGTGGTTGAAACTGAGGACAATTCCCCATCATGTAATTAACCCCCTTGGGGTGCCATTAAGATCCAATGATATGTTGCGATTCTATTAACGGAAAGTAAATAGGGAAAGTATGTACTGTGGAGCTTGGGTTTAGAATTCCCAGTCACTTGAGCATGAGATGTTCACTTTAACTGCCTGTGCTCCTTGCCCTCCTCAACAACGTCTAAGCGCTTTTGATGCATTCTTGCTTTACTTCATTATTTTATTGAATTCTCCAGGAATGTATAATACAATGGTTAGGAAAAGGAATTCTAACATAGTCAGGCTCCAGCGTTACTAACAGAATGATCTTGGGTACGTTACTTGAACTCTCTGAGCCTCAGTTTATTCATCTAAAATGTGGTGATGGTAACACCTTCTTTCTAGGGGTGTTGTAGGAAGGAAGTAGGGTAAGCAAATGAAGCACTTAGCAGGGTCCCAGGCACATGGTGAATACTCTTCCAATGCCAGTGCCAATGTTCATCAGGAGCAATAACAACCTTCCCAGCAGTTGGGTGCCCTGGGTGTCCTGCTCTTGCTTTCAGGTGCAGAAATACACTCCAGCAGGTAGACTAACGTGGCCCAAGACCACCCAAGCAGAGGGTTGGGACAGAAACCAGATCTGATTTGCCCCAAAGCCAGTGCTTTTTTTTTCTCTCTCTCTCTCTCTAGCACTGCCAGAACAGCATTTGCTTTCAAGTAGGCCACCATTTTGTTGTAGGGGCACCAACTAGACAGTAAATAAGAGAAGCCATATTTATTTATGTACTACTTATCCAGATTTCAGAACCCTGGGGGACGCATGCAAGCACACACACACACACACGCACACACAAACACAGAGATAGAGAAGAGAGGCTAGGGTGTGGGGAATGAGGTTAGGACCACGAGAGCCCTTTGTGTGCCATGGGGTCAGCTCCTGGTGATGGGAAGGAGGTCATATGGCTGCAGAGGAGGTGGGAAATGTACGTGGTAGGGAAGCAGGGCCAGACACTGAAGGGTCTCTTAGGCAACGGTGAGAACTTCACCATTTTATTTCATGGAAGGATAGAAGGGCTTGAACCAGGAGTGCCAGTTGATCTGAATTATGAAAGATGGCCCCAGCTGCTAAGTAGAGCTGGCATTGGAAGACATGAGCAGCTGGCAAGAAGGGATGTCAGAAGCAGAGTTAGCAGGCGCCTGCTGAATGGTTGAGCCATTCATATTCAGAACTCAGAAGAGGCCCTAGTCTTTGCAATACCTATGCGAACCTTTTGACCCAAAGTGTGTCAGCACACGCTTGGGGTATTTACTCATTGCAGTTCCAGCATCCCCTCCTGCCCAACTCTGCCTGCACAGACAGAGTTCCCTTCCAGAGGGAGAAGGTCTTGCATTGACAAACATGCGCTGTCCCGGATGGAGGACACATGGCCGTGCCAGGAAGGCCAAGGCAGGATGGGCGAGCAGTCAACAGGGTCCAGGACTCTGCCTTCTTTCCCCACATGGTGACAGATCACAGGACCACAGCTGGCTACCTGTGCTGTGAACACAGGGTTCAGAGGACGCTCAGTGTCACACCGGCCCATGAGTTAGGACAGGAAGTGCAAACCAGTACAATTACAGCAGTGAAAACCACAGGCAGGATACTTGGGTATACGAGAGCAGTGTCGCCTGGCTTGGACTCCTGCCAGGCCACCCGGGCTACAGTCCCTTCTGGTCTCCAAGGGCCAGCGGATGGTTAGCGATGACAAGCGATAAGGAACTGGGTTTTGTACTGCAGCAGAAAGGGAGGGGCAGAGAGTGGTAAGGGAGGCCAAAACATGCTGCTTCATGCTTGAAGGTAGAAACTGAGGGCTCCTGGCAACAGCTCTCCCTGGAAACGTGGTCTGGGTTAGAGACTCCCTGTAGCATTCTATTCAGACAAAGCTAGAGGCAGACCCTAGATGTTCTCTCCATCATGGGCAGAGCTGACCTAACCTCTGGGAGTTGCAATTGCATAGCATGCCTTTCTTCACAGCTGGAATGCATTATACCCCATCTCATAGGGTTCCATTATCTTCAGAGATCTCTGAGGTGGTCACATGGCTCTTTCTGGGTATCATGAGCTCAGAGTAACAGCTCCAGGTTTGGGGGCTTGGACAAGTCAGTGAACCTCTCTGGTTCTCCATGTACAAAGGAGAGGATCTCTGCCACAGAGATGTTGTGAGGATCAACCAAGATAATAGGCATGAGGAACTTTGGAAAGTGAAATATAATTGCAAGACATTAGTAATATTATTATTACACTAAGACATGTGATAGATGCATGGCTCTTCCATTCCTAGGAGCTTACGGTTCTTGTGTAAGTAATAGAGTTAATAATGCTAGCTAAGACTTAGAAAGCTTATTTACTTATTTATTTATTTTTTGAGACAGAGTTTCACTCTTGTCACCCAGACTGGACTGCAGTGGCATGATCTTGGCTCATGGCAACTTCCGCCTCCTGGGTTCAAGCAATTCTCCTGCCTCAGCCCCCCAAGTAGCTGGGATTATGGGCATGCTCCACCAAACCTGGCTAATTTTTGTATTTTTAGTAGAGACGGGGTTTCTCCATGAGGTCTTGAACTTCCGACCTCAGGTATAAAGCACTTATTATATGCCAGGCACTGTTTTCAATGTTTTACATATATTAATTGTATCCTCACAATAACTTTACTATGTAAAGTGTTATCAGCATTTCACAGATGTGGAAACTGAGGCACCAAGGGGCCAAGTAACTTTCCCAAAGTCAGACAGCTGGTCACAGTTGGTGCTAGGATCACATCCAAAGCAGCTGGCTGCAGGGCCTGTGTTTCCCTACTACTCCTCCACGTAGCCTGTTGAGTGAGAAGGTCTACCAGTGGTTTTCAGGATTCCCCATGAGAGTTCTACAAGATGTATCTGTCTAGATTCAGAGCTTGTGTTGTTAATGACTTCTCCAGCCAGCCAGGGAGCTCACGGATGAGATGCCCAGAGAAGGACACCAAAATTCCCAGGCAAGCCATCGAATGGCTTCCCAAGGAGCAGGCAAGATGTCTTTGCCAGTATCATGCACTGGCACAGGTTCTAGCGTCATGTTCCTTGGGTGAAACCTCAGGTCCCCCACTTTCTAGCAATGTGACATTGGGCAAATGATTTATCCTCCCCAAATCTCTACTTCTTCACCTGCCAAATGGGAGATATTGTGGGCTGTGTCACAGCATGGTTGAGAAAACGTAATAAACTAATGTCTACAAAGGTTAATAGGATGCCCTGCATCAAGTGAATGCTAATCCATTTTCATATATATGATTAACTAGTAGCACAATGAGGAAAAGCAACTACTGTTGAGTTCCCAGACAATAGAAGCAGAGCTGTAGGTCTTGGCAAAAAGACCCTGCCCTTGGTCCACTGTTGTGGGTATGTTTTCAGAGCTCCAACTTTGTAGTTAAAGGCTGACTAGGCCAAAAGCGGTGGCTCATGCCTGTAATTCCAGCACTTTGGGAGGCCGAGGCGGGTGGAACACTTGAGGTCAGAAGTTTGAGACCAGCCTGGCCAACATGGTGAAACCCTGTCTCTACTAAAAATACAAAAATTAGCCAGGCATGATGGCGGGTGCCTGTAATCCCTGCGACTTGGAAGGCTGAGGCAGGAGAATCACTGGAACCCAGGAGGCAGAGATTGCAGTGAGCCAAGATCCGGCCATCGCACTCCAGCCTGGGCAATAGAGCGAGACTCCATCTCAAAAAAAACAAAAAGACTAAGCAGTCCACTCAAAACCCCACTCTGGGAAAGGAGCTCCAAGACTTGAGGGTTAACTGGATTTGGAAGACTGGAATGATCACTTATTTGAACTTTATTTGTTGTTTAAATTATTGAGAATATGTTTGCTGCCAGGATACTCTGGGTAAGCAGCTCAAGTTAAGAAAATAAGTTATGTAATTAAGTGAAACAGCACAGTGACAAAGCGTGTGAGCAAGCCATCAGCATGTATGTCTGTCTCATTATTAGACAATCGTTTGTCTCCAGATGTTTCCCACATCAGTACTCTCTGGTGCTGCTAGGCTGAAGCCAGGTGGGAATGGTTGGTCTTTGGGCTTTTTCCTCTAACAGAGGAAATCAGGCCCAGGTAGGCTCAGAGCCAGGGAATGAAGATTAGAACTCGGACCTCAGTGGTGATAGAATCTACAGTATAAACTAAAAGATAAACACCTGGCTGGTACCAGCTGATGCCAGACAGCTAAAACAGACAGCCAAGACAAAAGAGCAGTGTTCTATGGTCCTGGAGAAAAAAATAAAATAAAAAAACTGGGGGTTCCATTTACAGATCCTAGAAGATTCAGTGTGGAAGCTGCCTTAGAAAGCCTCTGGTTCAGAGGTTCTCAACCTTTTCCTAGCCATGCAAAATTTTGTTTAAAGAAATCGCATGAAAAAGCAACAACAATGCAGTTGAAGGTCTAGCTGCTTTAAGATTAAGAAAAGAACTTGGCCCTGAGACTTTAGCTCTGTCTTTCCTTGTTCTTTAGTAGATCCCATGGAACCTCTAGAGCTCCAGGGTACAGTCTGGGAAACACCAGATAGTGGAGAAGGTCTTGGAAAGTGAGCCCAGGGCTTGAATCACTTTTCTCATTTACCAAATGGTAATAATAAAATTGCCATCTTCAGAGACACATTCCATGAGCACATCACAGATGAGTTAATCCACAGGAAGGGATTAGCAGTGTCTAGCACAGAGTAAATATTTGATAAATGTCAACTAAAATCATCATGTATTATATTAATTATTACTACATCTATTACTAGCTTTGGGACCTTAGACAATTTACTTAACATCTCTGAGCCTCATTCATCCTCTCTGTAGCCTGGGATAATAATACTTACCTTTGCCTTGTTCTAAGGAAATTTTAAACAAAGAAGGTTTGTAAATCACTTATCATAGCACACAGCAGTTTTCCCCTTCGCCATGGGAACTTGAGCTAAAGCCGATATTCCTTCTAGGCATCCTTAGAACAGAATAGGTGACAACTCTTACATTTTAAAATGTAAGTCTTGGGGGAATTTATTCATTCAGTAACATTGTAAAAAATAGCTCTAAATCCCGATGCTGGACCCTCAGTGGACATCTGTTTTCTGTGATGGGCCCAGCTTGGACCTGTTCGAGGGTGTTACTTCTATGCGCTTCTCAGGCAGGGAAGGTCCCAGTGGCTCTGCCTTGCTGGCTTTCGGCCCCAGAATCGAATAGAGGTGGGAGTGGGGGAGAATTGCTGGAGAGCTGGAATCATGGGATAGGGGCCACTTGAGCCAGGAGCTTCATCTCTCTGGTCCTCATTTACCTTAGCTTGAGGCACTGCAAAAAAAAAAAAAAAAAAAAAAAGGCTTAATTTTTGTCCAAGTAACATGTGCAGTGTGGGTTAGCAAGAGGGGCTGTGCCCATTGTCACTGTCACTCAGACTCCATATGATGGAGGCTCCATCTCAACCTATGTTTCTGTGATCAGTGAGGCTGATAGAATGTAGTGATTCCATCACTGGATCTTAGACCTCCTTCCTGGAGGCAGCTTATGTGACTGCCACTCACATCTCTTCCTGGTCAACGTAGGTCTCATGTTCATGCCCAAGTGTAGCAAGGGCAGGAAGCATGGCCCAGCCTCTTATCTGGGAGGAGGAGAGCTGTAAATACAGACGCTTCTCAACTTAAGATGGAGCTATAGCTTTATAAACCATGCACTGAAAATGTCATCAGTCAAAAATGCATTTAATTCACCTAACCTACCAAGCATCCTAGCCTCGCCTTGCCTACTTAAAATGTGCTTGGAACACTTACATTAGCCTACAGTTGGGCAAAATCATCAAACTCAAAGCCTGTTTTATAATACAGTGTTGAATAACTTAGGAAATTCATTGACTACTGTACTGAAAGTGAAAAACAGAGTGTTTGTATGGGTATTCAAAGTACAGTTTCTACTGAATGTGTGTCACTTTCACACCATAGTAAAGTCAAAAATTCCATAAGTGGAACCATCAAAAGTTGGGCACCATCTGTATTTTGATGAATGGCACTAATCGCCAGCATAGACAATTATCAGGGACTACTAGGAGTAAGGGTCAGCAGCGTTGAAGTCTAAGTGGATGACAATGACAATGGCGAAAAATAACAGGTGCCATTTATTGAACACAGTGAACTCTGTGTCAGGCCATAATGTTACCTGTGTCATCTCATTTGATCCTTACACCTGGATGAGGTAGACATTTTTTCTGTCCCCCATTTACAAAGGTGTGAGCTGAGGTTTGAAGAGATGAAGTCTTTGTCAGCCAGTATGAAGCATCTTTCATGCTCACTTGAGCACAGTAATGGTGGCAAGTTAATGAAGGAGAAATCAAGTCAGAGCCCAGAGAGAGTCCTAGCGTCCTAGTGGAAGAAGAGGGCTTGCGAAGAGAAAAATACCTATTGCAACCATGAGGTCTGTTGGACAGAAAGCCAGGAGAATTTACACCCAAACATACTTTTATCTGGCTTCCAAGCCGCTATCAGTGAACTTTGTTGGCTAAATCCAGCCAGCATCCAGAAAGCAATAGAGTCTCTGATTGATAGAGGCCGCCTATGACAGCCTCCCAGGGCACAGAATTGGACAGAGAAGGATGGAGATTGGGTCTGTAGAGGTAGACAGGGAATATCCATAGGAGTTATAGATCTTAGTTTCAAACCCAGATTTTTCTGCCGCTACAGCGTAAATTTTCAGTCATTCTTCTGGAAGAAAATGGTGGTGTGGCTACCATGCAGGGAAATGCTTAGGAAAATCAAAGCTCTGGGTCATAAGCTGATACAGTCTTCAGTTCTCAACTGACAAGGAATTTGGGATGTCCCCCTTTGGAATCATGTATATATACTATATTTGCACCCATTCTGTGAATATTTCCATATTGTTTGTAGGCAAGCTCATCTTTACAAAGCTATTATTTATGAAACCATACCTGCAAACCACTCCCCCACCAAAACAAAAAACAAAAACCCAGCAATCCATTGTTAAAAGAATTCTGCTACACATTTGAATGATAGGTAATGGGAAGTCTGACAAGCTGCGCGTTCAAGGTCCCTTCCCAGCGACTCCACTATGAATAGACAATGAGAACACATTTGCTTTTCTCCAACAAGCCAGAAGAGCTTATTTCCCCCGTGTAATGAAAAGTTCTATGAATTGGGCCAGAAAGCTTGACTGTGATTTATCTGAAAACAACTGTTAAACATTTCAGAAATTAAACTTACTAAAATGTAGGGGAAGGAGGGATAAAATAGACACTGAGAACAGATATTAAATGTTCCTCTTTTGTGGTGAGGGGCAGGGTGGGGGGAAGGTGTTCTTTTTATTGATTCCATTCTTTCCTTTGATGAGGATTTATTGTTGTGCTTTTGAATTACATCGGAGATATTCAGTGCCAAAAAGACTGGAGTTTTCACATCCAGGAAAGTTTGCATGGGACACAGCCTACCCGGTGGAAAAGACAGCCTTCACTGGGTTGGAAAAGCAATATTATTAGGTAGTATATATGGAACGTGTCCTACACACCAGGTTCTCAGCTAAGCGCTTTTAAACATATATTTCATTTATTTCCCACAACAGGCTCATGAGCTCAATAAGCTCAACAAGCTTATTGTTTCCATTTTACAGATTAGGAAACAGAGGGACAGGGAGATTAAGTAACTTGCCTGAGATTCCGCAACTGGTCAAAGGTAAAACTAGAATTCGTTTCTCAAGCTGTTTGACTTCAGAAACACTGCTCACAACCACTTTGCTAGATTCCCGCCCATGTATTTGCCTTCAATTGCACAGTAACTTCCAAAATGCTGTTTCATTGATCGTCTGCTATGCTCCAGGAGCAGCTTAGGAAGTTAGCACGTCTATTATCTCAAATCCTCATGACAGCTCCATAAGGTGATTCTCTTTCATTGTTCTCATGCTCCAGTTGGGGAACTTGACATTCTGCAAGGTTTTGTGACAGGCTTTTGGCCACATAGCTAGTCAGTTGCAGAACCAGAATTAAAAATCATGTTTCTGTGGCTGTAAAACCTGTTCCGTCTACTGCGACAGGCTGCCTCTAAGCTACTGCTGAGTTGAGTATCTGGCTGTTGATGCCTGGAGCAAGGGGCTGTCGCCCGGGCTATAGGGCTTTGGTCTATCCTCCACCCTGGTGGGGACCAATGTGAGAGGGTGAGCTTGCACACCCACATGCACACGTGCATTTATGCTCACAGCATTGCTGCTGGTGCTTACAGGCAACTTTATGCACAGTGGGAAAAGGTGAAAAGGCACTCCCTCTGGTCAGACCTAGCTCTGTGGTCACATGAGTTGAGCAGTCAGCACCTTAGTGTTGCAACTCAGCCCCCCTCTCACGCTGCTTGACATCTGCAGCCACCTGGATGGATGCGTGTGCCTATAAAGGTATACAGCACATGTGGAATGTCTTCGGCGCTGTGCTGCCCACGGCCCTGGGCTCTGCGAGACCCATCCTGGAAACACACCTACAACCATCCTTAACCCTTGGAAGAATGAAATCAATACCGGCAAACCCACATTTTTTCCTGCCACAAAACCTGACTCAGGCACATCTGTTACTTTATTATGTTTTTACCATTATTTTCTTCACATTTGAATATGGATGATCTGGGAGCTATTAAACAGTTGTTTTCATAAACGGCACACCCTCACCTTCCTAGGATTCATAATGAGCTCCCCAAACGCCGGGCAGAAGGAGGTTTCTTCTCAGAAGAGAGTCAGCTCAGATGGTGAACTGGGGGTCCAGGTGGAGCCGCCATTTCTCCCCTAATAGGACACCTGGAGATGGGCCTGGATTCTGAAACCCAAGCTGTCTTTCCACCTCAAGAGCCCTTGATCACATCTGCTCCATGGAATGTGGAACCCACTGCACCGCTGGCCTAGGAGTGGACCCCCAACCCTCAAAGCTCATGTGCAGATGGGCAAAGCTGGAAGGTTCATTTTCTTCAACCAGAGACTAGCACCCTGAGCTGGCTTGAAAATGGTCTGGATACTGGCTTCGTGAAGAAACGACTGAGAAATTGAAAGGGGCTCTGCCTTAAGATAAAGAGTCTGGGAGGCCCGGGAAACCTGTACTGAAGGTGAAGCTTTGCCTGTTCTTTGTGCCTCTAGCTTAGATCCAAGGGTAGAGGACGGAAGATCTGTCTTTCAAGATAAAGAAAAACTGTCATTCAAAGAGCTGTGGGATTATGAAGCAGGCTGTCTCTACAAGTAGTGAGTTTGCCATCAAAGGGAATAATCAAAAAGAATCCATAACAGGGAATATTGGAGAAGAAGTTCGTGCACTGGGTGACAGGTTAGAGAGATCACTTCTCAAGTCTGTCGCCTGAGATGTTGAATATGTAACAGAGCAGCAGTCTGGCCAATCTGTGACTGGTATTTTGCCGCAGCTAATCAAGGTGGCTTATGTTTGCAGACCGAAGCAGAGGTAAATATGTAGAATTTATTACCATGAGCTCTGAAGCTAGATGGAGATGAATTCCAATGTCGGTTCTAGTGTGAGATGTGTGACCCTGGGCAAGTTTATTAATTTTCTCTAAGCCTCAGTTTCATCCTCTGTAAGCTGGGACTCACCTATCTCACAGGAAGTTTTGCAGACCCAGTGGGCTACTGAATGCCGATTGGTGAGCACTCAATAAATGGCAGAGATATATGTACCATACGTATGACAGTAAGTGCCAGGATCAGGCTGCTGGGAAGCCAGTAACATGCTTCTTGTGCATGTAACACCGCACACATCTCTCTCCTGGCTCTAAATGCATTCTACGTCTCCCTTATTTTTGAAATTAAAATTTGTTAAATGCAGCAATGTTTTTATTGTCAGTTAAGATGATAAAACTTTCCTGGGCAGTCTGGCCTTTTCAGAAATAAAGACCTGAATTTGTTACTATTTCTATTCAAATTTTGGACTCTCATATAATAAACCATTCCCTCTCTCTCTTTCTCTCTCTCTTACATCACATACACACAAATACTAGTATTTTAAAAAATACGTTCTCTTGGCTATGGGAATAACGTGTTGGGGGATCTTTTCTTTCCTTTTCTTTTCTTTTTTTTGAAAAGGAAACTCCTTTTCGGGGTTGGCATGACATTAATAAAAATAATAAAGGAGAAAGTTTGGAGAGAAAAGGTAAATAAGGCAATTCATACATCATCTGCAGGAGACACGGAAGTAAGGCAGAGAAAAATCACCACCCCGCATTGTGCACGGGGAGATTCTCATGAGTCAGCTCATTTGCTGCTTTCTGGCCTCCCAGCTGCCGCTGCAGTGGGGTTGACTATGTCTTCTAGGTGCAGGGGGCCAGGTTTGGAAACCACTCATAATTAGCTGGGCTTCTTTTCTGCAACCAGTGCTGATAGAAGCATCTCTTCACATATAGCAACTTAAAATTCAAGAGAATCCCTCTCTGTCCCAACCACACATATAGACACACACACGCACACTTGCACACACTTGGACAGTGGTGACCTTCAGGACCTGCATGCAGAAATGACTAGCTACCCAATGTGTGGGGCCCAACACAAAATGAAAATGTGGAGCTTCTTGTTCAAAAATTATTAAAATGTCAAGACAGCTACAGCAGAGCATTCGATGTGTATGGGACTTAGCCAGTGCCAAGTCCGCTTTGAGGGCACAGGTCACAGGCCCATGAAGCTGTCCCTATTGTGTGCTTGTTTAGGTCACAAGTCTTCTGGGTATGACAGTAAATAGATCCCAGGGTGGCTTTCCATTGTCCCTTTGATGAGCAACTGCCTTAAAAGTGAGTGCAATGGAAGGAAACAGAACCTTCCATTCTGGAACCCAAACTGTGCCTCTATTCTGGAACCCAAACTGTGTCTCCATCCCAGAACACCTCAAAAGAAGCAGAGGCTGTTCTGAAGGGTGGGGTGACAGTCCCCAGACTGCGGGGAGATACCATACCTCCAGGACCAGTTAGAAAACATTAATGAAACCTCAGAATTAGACAGCTTTACAATCAGAGGATTCTCTAGAAACAGTCTCTCTTCTAGTGTCCTCATTTTCCAAATGAGAGCAATGAAGAAGCCAAGAGGAGGCAAATATATGTTCAATAAAAATAGGCAATATTTATTGAGCCCTTTTGCTGTGGGCCAGTGTGCTTCTAAGCACTATATTTGCATTTAACTCACAATCCATACAGGGGATTAACACAGTAGTTGTACCCATTTTACGGAGGAAGAAACTGAGGCATAAAGCTCGGTAGCCATCCTGCAATCGCCGAGCTAGTAAATGGCAGAGTTTCTTACAAACCTGATTCCAGCGACTTTGTAACTGTTCTGCCATGTCCAAAGCGATTTAGGAAGAGTCCCTGCTTCCTACGGCAAACTCAGGATACCCTCCCCTATCCTTCAGCTGTGAGTCCCTTCCCTGGGGTTTTCTGATATTCCCTTTCAACCCAGTTACTCCGTGAATTCTGGATGTGGCTCTCTCTGACAAGTTAATTCTCACCAGTAGACACAGAAGAGGCATTGATAAGAAGAGGCTCATCAGAGCCTAAGAAACAAAATAAGTTTGGTGCTTTTGTGGATGACAGTGGAGTGATATCAAAACCAGGCCTAAAAGAGCACACATCCCTAGAGAAATTGAGGGAGAGGCAATGCCATGCCAGGCCCTGGGCCCCCACTGCGAATGAATTACACGCTCAGGCCAAGGTAACGCAGGCCTTGGCCAATATCCCCAGGTCTTTCCTGCCCTGTGCTGGCCCAGACCCGGCCCTCTCCAGCCAGGAATGGGAAGGCGGGTGGGAGGCAGGAGAGGTCCGCATCAGAGTTGGTCTCAGAGCCCCAGCAGGGCCTCGTGTTCCATCCAGCAAGGGCCCCGCTGCCAACATGCTTGCCAGCCAAGCTGTGTAAACATTCGAGCTCTTCTGGCAAAAGCTGACTGCAGAGAGGGAAGAGACAAAGGCTTCTCCTCCCAGGACTGGATGTGGGGAATGTGCCCCGCTTCTTGTGGCTTCCTTCCTCACTGCCTCCTCCTTCCTGGGCTGTCCATCACAACCAGGGCCTGGAGGGCTTTCTTAGAGACCAGCATGGTTCACGTCTCCACTTCTCCTTTGCAAAGAGAAGTCCTATTTTTATTCTGCTTCTGCTTAGAATGCCAAGGGTTTGCTACCACGCCTCGGAGATGGTTTCACCAAGGCAGCAAAAAAGTCAAGTAACTTCAGCAGTGCAACCCACGTGTGTCCAGGGTAAAAGCCCCAAAGGGGACAAATAGAGACATAAATATGAAGACTAGAGCAGTAGCTATCATGAATTTTAGTTATTATTTTTTAATTGAGGTGAAATTCACTTAACATATAATTATCTGGTTTAAAGTATACAATTTGTTGGCCTTTAGCGCTTTCAGTGCCAGGCAGACATCACCTCTATACAGTTCCAAAACATTTCCCCCCATTCCAAAGGAAGCCTCATACCCATTAAGAGTCATGCCCCATTCCCTCTCCCCGAGCCTTGGGAACTGTTAATCTACTGTCTGTCTCTATGGATTTGCCTGTTCTTGACATTTCAGATAAATAGAAACCTATGAGACATGCCCTTTCTGGTGTGTCTTCTTTCAATTACCATAATGTTTTCGAGGTCCATGCAAGTTTTTGGTTTTTGTGCAAGATTTTCCTTTATGTAGTCTGTGCTATATGTAATTTACTTTAAGTCAGTATAGGGTAGGAAAGTGGACTCTGGTAGGATGGTAGCTGTTGAGCCCTGGCTGGAAACGGCACATTCAGCCGGAAGAGCTGGGGAGCCTTTGGTGCAAAGCAGGTGCAGAGAACGCGCTGGAGGGGGAAGCAGAAGCAGTACTGCTGAGCAGCGCCCTGGGACTGGCAACAGCAGGAGTTGCTACACTCTAGGCATGAAGGGGCAAGGCTAGGAAGGAGTGACCTACACCCAGGAGGAGAGAGGCCCACGGAGAAAGCAGTTCAGTGGAGACCCCACAGAGAGGGAGGGAGTCAGGGAAATGAATACTCAGTTTCACTCTGCTGCCTACCTCCTGCGAACACTCCCCATTGGCCAAGTCCAACAAGAAGCCAGAAGACCTGAGAGGTGCTCAGCCAATCCAGACACCACGCGGCCTCCCTGGGTGGGGCAGATTTGAGCAAGGGAGCACAGTGGAACTGGAAGGGCAGAATTATCCCCTGCGCAGTGGCTCAGGGCTTACGATGAATGACTCCCCGCTCCTTCCAAGGGTTGCTCCCATGCTGCGCCTTCTTCCTTCCCCGTGGTGGAGACTCTTCTTCCAGCCCTTTTACCTGTTGCAAATTTAGTCCTCACGTCCATCTCTCCTGCTCTGCTCTGATCCACCATCCTCTCATACTGCAGGACTGCGGCCATCACCAAATAGGCCCTTTTCCCCACTTAAAAAGAATGAGATTTTCATGAAACCCAAGTCTAATGCTGTCAGGTAATAGCAATTAGGTATTTTATATATTTTTATAATGGACGCATACAAACCCCAACAGAAGAAAATGCTTATGAGTACTAGAGAAAATGGGATATTTGGCAACCCTTATTGCCGTGACTTACATGCTTATCAGTTCATTTACAGAGATTTCCCAAACACATGTTGAGTAGAAAAGTACGATGCGACCGGGTACGGTGGCTCACGCCTGTACTCCCAGCACTTTGGGAGGCCGAGGCGGATGGATCACGAGGTCAGGAGATCGAGACCATCCTGGCTAACATAGTGAAACCCCATCTCTACTAAAAATACAAAAAAATTAGCCAGGCATGGTGGTGGGCGCCTGTAGTCCCAGCTACTCGGGAGGCTGAGGCAGGAGAATGGCATGAACCCAGGAGGCAGGGCTTGCAGTGAGCCGAGATCACGCCACTGCACTCCAGCCTGGGCAACAGAGTGAGACTCTGTCTCAAAAAAAATAAAAAAGTAAGATGCAAGGGCTGGGCTTGGTGGCTCACGCCTGTAATCCCAGCACTTTGGGAGGCCGAGGCAGGCGGATCACAATGTCAGGAGATCGAGACCATCCTGGCTAACACAATGAAACCTGGTCTCCACTAAAAAAGTACAAAAAAATTAGCCAGGCATGGTGGTGGGCACCTGTAATCCCAGCTACTTGGGAGGCTGAGGCAGGAGAATGGCGTGAACCCGGGAGGCAGAGCTTGCAGTGGGCCGAGATCACGCCCCTGCACTCCAGCCTGGGCGAGAGAGCGAAACTCCATCTCAAAAAAAAAAAAAAAAAAAAAAAAGATGCAGAAAAGTTAATTAAGCGTGGTTTATTTTTAAATAACACTCTAGTGGTACACACAAACAGCAGAAGTTGACAGATAGGAAGAAAGATAGATATTATTCTAGATTTTATTTATTAGAGCAGTCTTAGGTTTACAGAAGGAATGAGCACAAAGTACCTAAGAGTTCCTATACATCCCTCTAAGTCCAGTGCTGGCATTTCTTTGGTTTCAACCCTTTATTTATGTCCATTCCCACTAAAAATCAAATCCAAATTTCTTATCATAGCCTTTGGGGCTCTTTCTGACCTGGCCACATCTTGAGTCTACTCCCCATCTCTCTTCTTCACTCCTTCAGTGGCAGCATCATTGGTTCTCTTGCTGTTTCATCACCCAATGAGACCCTGAACAGCTCACAGACCCACGCCCCTCTAGGTGCACCATGCGCACAGCATGAGTGTTGCCTCAACACAGTTCCATCCAGCCCCTCCTGTGAAAGGTGAAATACTGCCTCTGGGTCCTGGCCTTCCTCTCTGGCCCCTCTTCTTGGTTCTACACTTCACCATCCTCCTTTTTGTCTCCCAGCCCTGGTTTCAGGTCTTCCCCACATTCTCTCTGTTATGCATGATTCCAGTTCCCATGCAGAAGAGCCTCACCCTTTATGGGTGTTGGGCTGGGGATCTTCAGCTGCTGCTTTGCTTGCCAAAGACGCTAAGAGATATTGGTCATGGGCACACACTCTGAGGTTGAGCCACTCTCTGTTCAAACCCTGAGTCCTTCCCCCAGGAAATAAAAAAATCATGGGCAAAGGAACCCAAGGTCTTGGACTTTGCTGAGCCTCAGCTTCCTTAGCATTAAAATGAGGCTACAGAAGGCATCCATTTCAGATGTATGTCCTGGAAATGGAATACAAAGAAAGGACTTGGGACAATAGCTGGTTACAGAGTAAATATTCAGTTGATTTTACATTTTTAGACTATCATTAATCCGACTCCAAGAAATCTCTTTCTTATTGCATATTTCACTCTTGGGGATCAAATTATACTGCTCAGTAGGAGAGACATCCTTCCTTATAGCCTAGGAAAAAATGATGACTTCTCCCTCTTCTTTTCCTCCTCTCTTTCCTCTTTTCCTCCTTTCCCCTTCTCTTCTTTTGCTCCTTCTCTATTTTCTTTCTTTCTCTTTTCCTTCCTCTTCCTTCTATCCATTGTTCTTTGTGTTGGGTGTGCAGGTTTTGTCTGCCATGTCCCAAGTTCTCCCGCATTCTGGTCCCTGCCACGTGAATATCTCTTGCTTCTTTTCTCATGAGTGCATTTTTATCCCCAACTCCCTATCCCCATGGCCTCCTGGCCTCAGGCCTTCCAGCCTTCCAAGGAATCGTTTGGCCACAGGAATGCAAGATGTAGACCCCAGTGGCCTCACCTTATTTGTCTTGCTGGCCACCTGGGCAACACTTAACAGCCCTGGTTTACCATCAGGCCCAGAGACCAGTCGCGGCTCCCTCAGTGATGCATCCCTCGGGCCCTGAGATCTGCACTGTCTCCGGTCCCTGTGCTCTGGGAGTGGCTGTTTGTCTTAGTGCTATGCTTTGGACAGGAAGCAAGAGCTTCCGGACATACTGGTGATCAGAGGACTCTTCCCCTAGGAACAACGGGTCCCCTTTTCTGTGGCCTTTTTATAAATTTTAATCTTCCTCCTTTGACAAGCTTCCCCCCTCTCCCGTGACTGAAGGACAAGGACAAACCAGCCTCACAAAATATACAAAACCCTTCAAATTGTCGCCTTGCAGTAGAAAAGCCCTTGTTGCTTAGTTGCCCCTCACTCTGTAGAGGAACGCTGGGGCAGGGAACGAAATCCATAATCAGGATTTCCAGATTACACTTTGAATTGTGTTTTTTGGCTGTTTTTCAGAAAAGAAAAATGTCAATGCTTTACAAAATTTTGTGAAGCAGCAATATCTTCCACCTGTTTTCCTCCTACTTGGAATTTTTAGTTTAAAAATGAGTTAATAAAATAACTTACCTTGTAGGTAAGATCTGTGTTTGAAAACATAGCTGAAGACAAGGCTGTTCTCAGTCATCCTTAGGGTTTTGTTTTTCTAAAATGTGAAATGCTATAAATACTTGCAGATGAGGGCATACTCCAAGAGGGCAAATGTGGCAACCCCCAAACAGAATTGGACACCCCTGAGAAACAGAATAGTAACTCCACACTGTGTGTGTATGTGTTTGTGAGTGTGTGTGTTCATACAAGGCCTTCATACAAGTCATAGTCTTGTAGTCAAGGGAAAAGAGATGAGGAAAATGTATATTGTCCCCTCCAAACTCTGGCAAGAAAATACAGAGAACAGCTTCTTTACTCCAATGTATGGGATTGCCAGGTTTGAAGACATAGTTTCATTATATATCCACCCATCATCCCCTCATCCATCCATCTATCCATCATCCATCCATCCATCAAACATACATTCATCCGTTCATTTATTTATCCATCCATTCACCCATCCATCTTCCATCCTCCATCCATTTAACCATCCATCCATCCATCCGTCTATCCATCCATTCAAGTAAAAATTATTGGGTAATTGTTCTGTGCCACACATTATGTTACATGGGATTCCCACCTAATCTTCAGAGAAATCCCAATAAGATACTTGTTTTTGTCTCCAAAATAAGAAAGCATAGGCTCAAAGAAGTTAGTAACTTGTCGAAGTTATGCAGCTATAAGAAGCTGAACTGGAATTCATTCTCACTAGCTCCAAAGCCTGAGCTCCTTCTGTTATATCATGCTTATCTGAGTGGTGAGGACAGGTAGTTGGTGTCAGGTGGAGGCTATCAGCTATGAGGGACAAAGGGGAGGGAAACTGGATGACTCCTATTAGGCATTTTAGTTTGGTTCTCCTTTCTAAAAATGGTTTCAAATATCTCAGCTTAAGTGTATTTAAACTCAGGCTACAGCATAACAGCCAAGTTAAGGTGGCCCAAACAGAAGGTGAAAAGTCACATCTGAATATTTAATTTTAGGTAACACCCTGTGATAGACAGTATTTAAAAGAACATGAGTGGAAGAACTTATCCTTTCTTGAAAACTGTGAGGAAGGGAGAAATTTGAGGATATTTACTGAGCCCCTGCAATGTAACAGTTAACATGTTAGAGACAGAAATTATGGATTTAATAGTTTTATTTATTAATATTTGGCCTAATTCTATAAGTGGTTTATAGGATATAGTGACAAATCAATGTTTAAGAAGTTACCAAAGAAGTAAAAATAAGATAATGACAGAATTATACATTATAAAAGAAGGTCAAGACTACAGAGTAACCATAAGGCAGAAGCACGGACCAAGCAATTCAACACAGTTGCTTTGATTGGGCCACACAATTAGTTCTGAGCTTCCTGGTGACCAAAGTAAAAAGGGAAGCAGGAACACTCATGTGATTTTTCTTGTCCAGGAAAACTAAACAAAGCAGTTCCTCTGTAGGCAAAGATGAACAGGAGTTCACACTCTGGAGAGCAGAGTCAGAGAATCCAGCCACAATGAAATCCATAAAAAATGATCAAAAGAAGGCAGTATGGTCATTGATTTCAGTCCAGTAGGAAGATGTATCTCAAAGAAAAGAGAAGAGATTTTAAACTGGGGATGATAGTGGCTTAAGTTCTCAGTCCTAAAGAATTTTATGTACTTCAATTTTGTAGTAAACTTTTTTAACTATCAAAATTTTTTATAAAGCTCTTAGAAAATGTGAGTCCCTGTAAATAAAAATTTTAACTTATCTAAATGATGGTCGCTTTGTGGTTGTGGCTGGTATATCAAGGGATTTAACTACTTAGCATCGTTTCTGGAGCAGTGTAGACACTCAATAAAAACGTGTTGAGTGAGTGAATAAAATAGAAACAAGGTGGTTGTTGAACAAAGAGAAACAAAGGACAAACTTAATAAAATCTTGGGCATTCTTCATTCAAATTCAGAAATAATTGATTTCTGAACTTGTGCCCAGCCACTAAACCAAGCTGCCCTTCTTAGCTACTTAATATCTTGAATTTGAACCCGCAGGCTCTCCTGCAATGCTAGTACTTGAGAATGTTAGATAGTTTACTGATTTTTACATACTTTGACCCAATTCCTTTGATAAAAGCTGACAGCTTTTTAATCCACATTATTGAGGCGTAATTATATATACTAAGATGTGTGTAGTTTTAGTGTACAGTTTGATGAATTTGATGAGTGGATTATTCCATGTAACTACCACGTTAAAGAAGGTAAAGAATATTTCCATCACCCTACAGAGTTCCCTTGGGTTTTTTTTACAATTAATCCCCTACCACTCTCCACAGGCAAACCCTCATTGAGCTAATGAGTCTTTATATTTAATTATTTATTTATTTGTATTTATTTATTTTTGGAGACAAGGTCTAACTCTGTGACCTAGGCTGGAGTGCAGTGGTGCAATCTCAGCTCACTGCAACCTCCACCTCCTGGGCTCAGGCCGTCCTCTCACCCCAGCCTCCTGAGTAGCTGGGACTACAGGTGTGCACCACCATGCCCAGCTAATTTTTGTATGTTTTGTAGACACAGGGTTTAGCCATATTGCCCAGAGTGGTCTCGAATTTGTGACCTCAAGCCACCCACCCACCTTGGCCTCCCAAAGTGCTGGAGTTAGACGCATGACCCACTGTGCCTAGCCTGATGAGTCTTTAGTCTGTTTTTCATGTTGTTCTTAAGGTTAAGAGTTAGGTAAAACAGAAGCTTTAAAAGTTTTGAGGCTACTTGTTAAGTCTAATGCTCTTATTTTAGCCATGGGTAACCTGAGGCCAGCAGGCTTGTGCTTGACTAGTCAATGGTGAGGCTGATGGAAGTAGCCAGCCTCAGAAGCCATGCTCCTTCCACCGTATGTACCTTTCTGAGTCCTTCTGGCTGTCACGACAAGGGGCTCTTGAGAGGGTACTTGGCTGGGAGAAATAGATGACACGTATTCACTGAAGTTAAAAATTGCAGTGGTGGTGAAAATTATTCTGAATTATCCTCAGAATTATTAAGAAATTGATACCCTTAAATAAATGGTTGAAAGAAATAAGTTTTGTTGGGAATAATACCTCACAGCCACTTCTCAAAAGTCCAAAAAGAGAAGCAAATTAAGAGATGCCCTTCAAGCCGTTGGCGGGAGAAAAATAGAGAGTTCCTAATAAATATCTCACCAATCCAATTATAACATTCAAATCAAGGAGAGAAAATACGTATCAAATATAATGAAAGTTTTCTTTCCCATTTAAAACACAGCCTGCTTCTCGTTGTCCGGTGCCGAAGGGGATTTCAAAGTCAGCTTTTCTAGGTGAGGGGGAAAAATGCCGTGTAAATCAAAGTGAAATAATCAATTTTTTTCTGGTGGAAATAACTTCAGTTGTTTGATGTAATTTTGACACTCAGCATAATTTCAGCATCAACACTGAAGTGAGGGGATCAGGGTGTCTCTGTGAGATTTGTGTAGTAAGAATTTACCAATCAGGAAAATTTAACTTAGACTTTGAATGCAATGTGGCCTCCAGCATTTTGACATAAAATAAAGACTTCTACTAGATTAACTGCCAATGGAAAGGCAGACAAGACCTACTGCCTGTTCTAGTGGCTTGACTGGTGTCCCCCCAGAGTTTATGTCCACCCAGAACCCCAGAATGTGAACTTATTTGGAAATAAAGTTGTTGCAGATGTAATTAATTAAGGTGAGGTTATACTGGATTAGGGAGGATCCTAAATCCAATGACTGGTGCCCTTATAAGAAGAGGAGCGAACACAAAGACAGATACAGAGGGAAAAGAAGGATGTGACAGCCCATCAAGGAGGCAGATACTGGAGTGTTGTAGACAGAACCCAAAGAGCACCAAGAGTTGCTGGCAGTCACCAGAAGCTAGGACAGATGCTTGGGGCAGTTTCTCAGGGTCTCCAGAGGGAGTGTGGTGACACCTTGATTTAGGACTTCTAGAACTGGGAGGGAATACGTTTCTGTTGATGTAACCCACCTGTTATGGGCTCCCTTTATGGAAGCCCTAGGCAACAAATGCACTAGCGTTGTGTCAGATCTTTTCTGCTTAGAGAAACAAGAGCCAGCCCATGATCAGGATATAGCAACACCAAAAAATATGGCGGTGAATTTTCCCTAACAGAGAAACTGGGCTTGCAGTATTTTGAGTCAGCAGTCAAGATTCTTCCAGACACCCTCTGAGAAGGTCTAGTTATATGTCTCATCCAGTAAGTGAGAGGCAGACACCTCCATGAGTCCCAAAGTTTCCAGCAGGAAGTCAGTCTGCATCCCTACTGGCACTTTTTTTACTCTTCTAGTAAAAAAATCACGGTGATGCTGACGCAGTGTACCTTTCCCAGAGACAAGTCCTAGAGGGCTTCCCAGGGAGCATACTCTGAGCCATGGAGAGACTAGATGAACAGAACTTTGGGTACTTTTTCTGCCTACAGCCACCCAGCCTCTGGGTGGGACCAGTCAAGCTCATAATCTCTACCCTGGTGTGAAGAAACAGTGGCTTAGAGAGAAGAAGGAGTAGGATGGCTGGAGACAGAGGAAGTTTCATGACGAGGAACTACAGGGGTATGACACATGGTGTCTGCGCTTCTGCAGACAGAGGTCTTGTGGAGACTTTTGTCTAGGTTACTATAAGCTGGAAGGCTGTTGTGCAGACAGAGGTTTGTCTAACCCCAAAGAGCATATACCACCTAGCAGGCAACAACTTAACACCACCCCATGAAGAATGTTGGTGGGATGGCATATGGGATTATTGTTCACTGTTCCTTTCTCCCCCTCTCTCTCTCTCTATCTGTGTGTGTGTCAGATATAGCTTCTGCATTAATTTCTGGTGGCTGTTGTAACAAAATGCTACAAACTGGGTGGCCTAAGCCAACAGTAATTTATTCTCTCAAAGTCCTGGAGGCCAGACCGTCTGAAACTGAGGTGTCAGCGGGGTCATGGTTCTTCTGGAGGCTCCAGGCAAAGGTCCGGTGCTTGCCTCTTCCAGCTCTGTTGGCATTCCTTGGCTTGCTGCTGCATCTCTCTCTACTGTCTTCATATAACCTCTCTTTGTGTCTGCCCTTAAACTCCCTCTGCCTCTTTCTTACAATAATAGATATGACTGCATTTATGGTCAACCAGAATAATCCAGGACAAACTCCTCCAGATCTGTAACTAAATCACAAATGTTGCCCTATAAGGTAATATTCACAGATTCTAGGGATTAGGACATGGACATATCTTTTTGGGGAAGAGTCTTTGTCTTTTGAGGCTACTAAAACAAAATATTGGGTAGCTTATAAACAACAGAAATTTATTTTGCACAGTTCTGGAGCTGGGAAGTCTATAATCAAGGTGCCAGCCCATCTGGTGTCTGGTTAGGGTCCACTTCCTAGTTCATAGATGGTGCCTTCTAGCTGTGTCTTCATATGGGGGAAGGGACAAGGCAGCTCTTTGGGGCCTCTTTTTATAAAGGCGCTAACCCCATTCATGATGACCCCATTCTCATGATTTAATCACCTTTCAAATCTCCACCTCTTAATACCATCACATTGGTGATTGGATTTCAACATATGAATTTTAGGGAAACATGAACATTCAGATCCTAGCAGGAAGCCACCATTCCGCCTACTACAGCTTCTATGCCGTGGGCTTTTGCAGTGCCTCTCCCTATGGAGGGTGGAGTTGTCATTGAGAGTCCATACATCTCTGTTCACTCCTGACACCTTGCCATGAGATGACTGTGTCCCAAATGGTGCTTACTCCTTCATTCTGTGATGAGCATGAGACCCAAAAGGAACAGATCCAACTTGATCTGCAGGTTGGAGCACAGCTGATGCAGCCCAGCCACAAATGAGGGTGCTAGCAGTATATGCTTGCTGTCATACTTCACAGAGATCTGGGGACTGCTTGTTACTGCAGCAAAGATGACTAATACAATGGAGATTGCAAGTTGGCTTCAAGTAAGCCTGTGAAATACTTCTGTGCCTTTCATTGATAATCCTCCTGAAATGTCTGTGCTACCTTGTCTATCTGGGGAGGGCTTCCTACTCTCCTCTCTAAAAAGGCTTAAAAAATCCAGATGGAGAATCTTGGAAGTATCTTTCTGTAATTCCTTGCTACACATCTTCCTTGCCCACTAGACTCTCCTAAGAGTCAGGGATGGTGCTGAAGTGTCTCTGTATACTCCACACCTGAGGAGAGGTTTTAAGAATGGATGGATAAAAAAATGAATAAGCAAATTACCAGAGTATCCTTAGCTTTCAAGGGCTGTAAGAGAAGAAAGCAGTTGCTTACTGGGCTAGGGTAGTATAGAGGTTATGTTATATACAAGGATTCCAGAAACAAACTCATGGATTTGAATCCCAGCTCTTCCACTAACCAGGCATATGAACTTCAGCTAGGTACTTAATCTCTCTGTTTCTGTTCCTATATGCAAAATGGGGGTACTAATAGCCTCCACCTCAAGGAGCTGGTGTGAGTTGTAAATGACCAAACACTTGGCACAGTGGTGGGCACCAGGTAAGCACGATCTAAGCCAGGAGCAGGCCAAGTGAAGCCCACGGGCCAAAGCTAGCCTGAAGCCTGTTTTCCCATTGCTGACAAGCTAAGAATGGCTTTTGAGTTTTTCAGTTGTTGAAAACAAATTTCTTATAAGGATATTCCTTCATCACACATACAGATTATATGAAATTTAAATTTTAGTGTCCATAAGTAAGGTGTTGTTGGAACCAGCCATACCCACTCATTGGCACATTGTCTATGGCTGCTAACCTGCTACAACGACCAGAGCCGAGAAGTTACAATGGAGACCACATGGCCCTTTACAAATAAAGTTTGCTGCCTCTTGATCTAATTTGTTATAATCTATGGTTATGTTTAGCAAATGTACCCAAGTACTGGAGCTAAGATACCACCACTTCCTCTCTGCCTGACCACACCTCAGTTTTAATGATGATTTCTGCAAAAGAGTCCCACAGATGAGCAGTCCTGCTGATTTCATCTGGGTGCAAGGGCAGGAGGGAATGGAAAGTCCTACCTTCTTCAGCTCCTGTCCCTTTAGTTTTATAGTCTCAGTGCGTATCTTGTTACTCTCAGAATGGTGTCTTCTGGTCTCTAGAACTGGGAGAGCTCAGAGGAGAAGTTATGCTAGAAGACTGGTGAAATACATGAGTCAATAAGGAACAACAGATAGGTGAGCAAGGCATTGCAGGAATCAGCGTTGCTGTATCCACCACAGTCTGAGCTTTCTCTCATTTGCTGGGAAAAATTCAAAGGCTTCCTCTTTTCTCCTTCCTTGTCTCTTCCAATTACTTCATTAATCCACTCAGCAATTCATGACTATGCATTTCTTGAGTGTTCATTATATGCCAAGGATTGTGCCAGGTGCTGGGGTTCAAACCATGACCAGGATGAACCCACGGGTCTAGACCTCACCAGATTCCTCGTCTTGGGGTCACTGTAGACCCATATGAGGCCTGTGAGGTGAATTAGATAAAGGCATCCCTTCCTCCTGGCAGAGTTTGTGGCATGGCAAATTAAAAAAGAGCTGGGTATAGGCCTAGTTTATTTCCTAAGCCAGTGACCTTGGGCAGTGCACAGCCAGCACAACTGTACATAGCAGCGCTGCTGGGTCTCCTGGGAGGCACTCACAGCTAACAGGGGCAGAGGAAGCAGGCGGGTGGAGTGGGGTGAGGAGAGTTGAGGGGCATACATGGCAGCATCTGATCCATCCTGGTAAAAAAGGGTGCCTTCTAAGGGGAGACTAGTACCTGTCTATAGCAGTGAAAACAGCCTTACAATAAGCCTTTTTTTCTTCTTTATTATTGCTTGTTTTAAATATGAGGATTCGGAGGCAAGGAGAGGTCAATTAATCCTTTGCAAATTTCTGAAACTTCCTTTGTAAAAGAGAGTGAGAATTTATGTGCCACCATTTAAGCTGTTTCAACACAGTCACTGGCATTGCATTTTTGTGGAGGCACTAAATGACTTAAGAGAGTTGGGAGATGGAGAAAAGATGTTTTTATTATTATTATTATTCAGAAGCTTTTATTTGATCATATAAATCGTTACACTCACTTAAGTTTCTGCCTCAACCAAGACCAAGAATTACATCAACCAATATTCTCAGGCCCACTGCTACTGTGTAGAACCTTAAATTGTAACTTGCAAGGAAAAAAATAATAATAAGAGGGATTTGTCATGATTGGATGATCAGATTCTAGAAAATCAAAACATACTTTGCTATAGAGATGAATTTGCATATTTGAACAACACTAGATATCATGGGCAAGCTCAGCTACTCTTTCCACTGGTGTGTTTATTTTCATAGCCCCATTGTTTATTAAATGTGCTTGCATTGAAGCATCTCTAGATCCTGCCATCTGCATTATGAAGAGAAGAATTTCCTTATGTGAACTCCCTCCTTTGAAAACTATATCCATATGGAATTCTCGATTTATATAGATGAAGGCATATATCTGAGGTATGTTATATAATACCATGGCAAGAAACTGCTCTGTTAATAAAACTCAGGGAATTTCTAGTAGCAGCTGTGATAACAGAACCTGAGGAGTGTCATGCAGGGAGAGTAATAAAGTACAGTAAAAGAATTTAGGTTGTGTCTTTGAAATTCACTGTGTACGACAGTTCTAAGCCTGCTGATTTTGCTAGTCAATGCCAGAAAACCTCACCCTACTCTGAAATGATGGCTGCGTAGAAGCCCTTTTTGAGTCTTTTATTTGTTACGATACCATCTGGAATCTTCCGAAATGACCCTTTTCCAAAATGCAGCCAAACTCTTCTCTGGAATTCCCTATTCTCTTTCTTTGCTCTATTTTTTTAAAGTTAAGACTTGTTTCCGTCTGACATGACACGTACTAGTTAGCTACTGCTGCATAACAAATACTCCTACACTTAGTGGCTTTAAAATAGCAACATTTTTATCTCATAATTTTTGTGGGTCAGGAACTTGGGCATAGCTTAGCTAACTCCTCTAGCTCAGGGTCTCGCACAAGGCTGCAAGAAAAATGGTGGCCAAGACTATGGTTATCTCATGGCTCAGCCATGGAAGGATCCAGGGGAAATCTGCTGGAGTCATTTTAGAAAACATCTATCAAGCCATTTATTTTAATTATTTTGTGTGTGTGTTATCTCCATCACACTATAATAGAAACTCCATAAAGGCAGAGATATTTCTGATTTGTTCCTTCCCGTGTCCATGGTGCCCAGAAGTAAGCTTGACGTGTGGCTGGTGCTCAAATATTTGTTGAATGAATGGACCAGTGTAGAGACTGTTTCTGCTCCTTGCAGAAGTCCCATGCATGTCTTAATTCTTTTTCTTCATCAGCACAAGGGAAGCTGGAGAATTTTGAGCATCAAAATTCTGAGATAGTATAAAAACTAGGAGAAAAGGTTCATTTTAACAGTTGTGGCAGGCAGAATAATATTCATGCCCTAATCTCTGGAAAACGTGAATGTTACATTACCTGGCAAAAAGAAACTGTGGCATAAGAAGAAATCTATATGTGGTCTCTGACCCTGGTTTCTGGCATGAGAGCTTCTAAAACTCTCAGAATTTCCTGAGTGATAGAAGTAAGGTGAGCACCTTTTATTTATTTTTTAAGATAGTTCTGTCACCTAGTCTGGAGTGTGGTGGTGTGATCAGGGTTCACTGCAACCTTGACCTCCTGGGCTCAAGTGATCCTCCTACCTCAGCTTCCTGAGTAGCTGGTACTATAGGTGCAAGACACTATGTCCCATTTAAAAAAAAAAAATTTTTTAGGGATGGGGTCTCACTATGTTGTCTAGGCTGGTCTCCAACTGCTGGTTTCAAGCAATCCTCTCGCCTTGGCCTCCCAAAGTGCTGGGATTACAGGCATGAGCCACCGAGTTTGGCCACATCTTTTGCTATTCTATCACCAATAACCAATGATTTAATCAATCACGCCTACCAAATAGAGCCTCTGTAAAAACTGTAAACTACCTGGGTTAGAGAACTTCTAGGTTGTTGAACACACCAAGGTGTCTGGGGGGGTGACACACCTGGAGAGGAAAATGGAAGCTCCGTACCCTACTCACCATACCTGTCCTTATGCATTGCTTCCATTTGGCTGTTCCTAAGTTGTACCCTTTACAATAAACTGGTGAATGTAAATAAATATTTCTCTGACTTTTTGTGAGCCATCCTAGCAAATTATAGAACCCAAGGAGGGAGTCTTGGGAACCCCCAATTTATAGCCAGTTTGTCAGATGTCCCAGAGGCCCAGACTTATGACTGATGTCTGAAATGGGACCATTCTCATGGGACTGAGCCCTTCATCTGCGGGATCTGCATAACTCCAGGCGGTTACCGGGACACTCAGTCAGTGTCTGCTGAGAATTAGAGGATTGGTTAGTGTGGGAAAACTCCTACACATTTGGTGTCAGAAGTGTGGTGTGAGTACTATGTGGAGAAATAGTGGGTTTTTTTTCCCCTAGGAACTTTGCAGATGTGATTGAGGTTATAGACCTTGAGGTGGGAGATTATGCTGGATTCTCTGGGGTGGGAATACAATCGGATCACATGAGTCTTTAAAAGTGGAGAAACTTTCTTGGGTGTGGTCCCAGAGATGGAAGCTTGAGAATGATTTGACTACCTGTGGCTGCTTCTGAGATATAGGAAGCTTTGTACAAGGAGAAGAGAGAGGCCTCTAGGAGGTGAGAGCCACTCCTGCTGACAGTCAGCAAGGAAACAGAGACCTCAGTCCTACAACTGCATGGAGCTAAATTCTGCCAACCCTGTGAATAGGCAAACCCAATTTTTTCCCAGTGCCTCCAGGAAGAAACATAGCTTGCTAATTCCCCGGCTTTCATTTGGTGAGAGTCATACTGGACTTCTGACCTGTGGAACTATAATATAATAAATCTGTGTTGCTTTTCACCACGAAGTTCATGGTCATTTGTTATGGTAGCAACGGAAAACCAATACAACTGTGTTCAACAGCTCTGGATTCCTGGCTAGGCTAAACATGATAGAAGGCTTTGGAAATAGCAGTGGAGAGATTTCACATTTGCTGTCACCATGGAAATGACCCAAGGATCATAAATCGTGGGTTTTTTGAAAGAGCCTGATTTTCAGGGAAATCCTTATGTAACCTGGGATTGTAGCCCTCAAGGAAAAAAACAAAAAAACAAAAAAACAAACAAACAAAAAAAACCAGTTCCATGAATACACATCCACCAAGAATAGAGACTAAGGGGCAGGTCTTTGCTCTTGATAAGGCTTTGGGGGAAGCAAAGTCTTTCCTTGGAACTTGTTTTCTCAGGAAGTATTTATGTCTTCTTTCCAGCAAAGAAAATGTTTGCATGATGCTCATAATGCAAATACTCATAATGCAAGCTGAGGTGGCTGTCATTAGCTCCACCCTTTTATCAACTCTTTTGCCTTCTTAGTGAAATAAAAGACCACAGGTCAATGGATTTTCATTTTGTGAAAACTTCCATGTAACCAAGGCTGGGCACAGTGGCTCATGCCTGTAATCCCAGCACTTGGGAGGCCAAGGCAGGTGAATCACTTGAAATCAGGAGTTCAACAGCAGCCTGGCCAACATGGTAAAACCTGTCTCTACTAAAAATACAAAAAGAGGCCAGGTGCGGTGGCTCATTCCTGTAATCTCAGCACTTTTGGAGGCTGAGGTGGGTGCATCATGAGGTCGGGAGTTCAAGAGCAGCCTGGTCAAGATGGTGAAACCCCATCTCTACTAAAAATACAAAAATTAGCTGGGTGTGGTGGCAGGCACCTGTAATCCCGGCTACTCGGGAGGCTGAGGCACAGAATTGCTTGAACCCAGGAGGCAAATGTTGTAGTGAGTCGAGATCATGCCACTGTCCTCCAGCCTGGACGACAGAGTGAGTCTCCGTCTCAAAAAAACAAAAACAAAAAAACAAACAAAAAACAAAACAAGACAAGACAAAACAAAACAAAAAAAAACAGAAAGATTAGCTGAGCATGGTAGTGCACACCTGTAATCCCAAGTACTCAGGAGGCTGAAGCAGGAGAATTGCTTGAACCCTCGAGATGAGGTTGCAGTGAGCTGAGGTTGTGCCACTGCACTGCAGCCTGGATGACAGAGTGAGTCTCTACCTCCAAAACAAAAAAGAAAAAGAAAGAAGAAAAAGAAAACATCCATGTAACCAGCACCTATGTTAAGATATAGATCATAACCAGTTCTGCAGACCCCCTTTACAGCCCTCCCAATCACTAACCTCCTAGTATCATCTCATATCTCTCTTAACTTCTAACACCAAAGAATAATACTGCCAGTTTTTTGTATTTTATGTAAATGGACTTAAAGAATGTTCCCTTTTGGGTCTGGCCTCTTTCACCCATCAGTATGTTTATGAGATTCGCTGCATGTTGCATATAGCAATAGTTGTTTTTTTTTTTTTCTTGCTGAATGGCAGTTGTATGAGTAGACTACAATTTACTTAACCTTTTCACGATTGATGGACATTGTATTCATTTAAGCTTTGGGGCTATGGTAAGGTGCTGCTATAAAGTTCCCATATGTGTCTTTTGGTGACACTGTTATCTATGCATTTCTGTTGGGTTTAGACCTGGGATAGGAGGATTGCTGAGTCAAAAGCATTTTTTTTTTTTTATTTTGCTAAATATAGAACAAATGGGCTTGGGTAAGGGTGAGCTGAGCGACGTAAATTGCCCAAATGCAGGGTCAGATCCTGTCTTTCTTTAAAATTCGGATACGTTGCACATCATGGGTTGTTTTGCATTTGTTTTGACTTTTTGTATTAATTATAGTGTTGAATTTTGGTTGGTGCTCCCTTAAATTTTGCACCCAGAATGAATGCGTCACTCACCTCACCCTAATCCCAGCCCCAAGCGGGTCTCTTAAATGCCTCCCTGCCTGCATTCTTCATGTCTGGTCTGAGAGGTCCACTGGGCCTCTTGGCTTGAGCAGACCATTAGGCACCCGGTCCTCAACTCTCATGCCCGTGCCTGCTCTATCTCATGGAGGCACTTTGTTTTATTATTAGATAGGCTCTTTTTATTCACAGAGATCTTTGCAATATGGTCTTGGGGGCTTGGGGGAAAATATTTTGAGCTTGACTTTGAATTAATTAATTAATAGCTTGGACTGGGGTCTTCTCAGGCCCTCATTGTCAGTTCTGGGTACGTAGAAAAGAAGTGGGAGAGGACACATGTTGTTTATGAAGGTCTGGCTGGGCAGAGGGGCTGCACTCACAGCCGGAGTAGGTCTAAATTCTTCTCACTAAAATCCCCCTTTCCTCCATTTCTTTAAGAGGAAGAGATTCTCAATCACCTACTTCCTATCTCTCTAGCCAGCGCTATCCCAAGGCTCATAGGAAGAGACTTTTCAGGGCTTGGTTTATTAGATTTGGGTAAGCACATCTTCTCAAGAAAAATTGTTCATCAGTCGGCGTAATTTACTTGTCTGGAGCAGAACATTTTTTATTTTGTTACATGTTAGTTGCTGGGCATTCTGGGCATAGCAGCAGTGCATGCAAATCCAGGCTTATTTACCACCGGGAGGCAGGGGATACCAGGGCTTAGAAACCAAGGTTCTACCTGGGATGTTGGTGATTGATTTCACTAAGGGGAAATGGGGCAGTGGTGTGACAACTTCAGAATTGACTGAGACTCGAGACTGCGAAGCTGGCTCTCTGCCTGTTTCTTGTGTTCCACAAAGAAGAACCTACACGAAGAATGCAGTCAGATGCCGCAGGAGAAGACTTTTGTTTGCTGGTTTGTTTGGCAGACCAAGGGTTCTATCCACACCTAAGTTCTGGTTAATTTCATGAGGCAGCTACTACCTCCCAATCTCTCGGTTCCTCTAACTGCCCACTCAGGCTGGTGTTTGCCCCATTTGTAATATTACTGATGTGCCTTTGAGTCTGGTCCTCACTGCTGTTTTCAGCTATCAGGCCTGCCCTGAAAGCACATAGTCAGCTCCACGGGATATCAGGCTGCTGGGTCTCAATAACCCCATCCTATCTCGAACTGCTTACCCTCCCCCTCTCACCTTCCCTTTCCGTTCTATCCTTTCTGAATTCAGACTATCTGTGACTTGTTTCCATTTATTGATTCTCATCACCATTTTCTCTGATTCTCAACGTGATTTCCCTAGCTTGTGTTTGTGGTTCCCTTGGTTATCACAGTTTGGGCGTCTCATCTGATCATAATGCCAGAAAACATCCTCAGTAAATCACCCCGCCTCTTCCTTCTCCATTCATCTCTGACATCACAGAGCCCATTTCTGGGGAACATGACAGCCCAGGAGTGAGACCTGGACAGTTAGAAATAGCAGAATTGTGTTACCTTCACTGCATTATGGTCACTGTTTTGTTCTCAGTACAAAACAAATATTTATCTGTATTTCTTAATGCATAGAACTTTGAGAGTGAAAGTACTATGTACCACTTTCCAATCTCTGTAACAGTCTGGCATACATTTTTCCAAGTCTTATAATATATTTATGCATGTGTGTGTGTGTGTGTCTGTGTATGTGTGCATGCATATACTTCTATATTCATTTAACCGTATATCTGAGGTATCTGTTTATGTCAGTGCGTATAGATCTGTCTCTTTCTTTTTAAAGGCTGCAGTGAGTTGCATTGTATGAGTGTATCATAATTTATTTATCTAATTAAAACCAGAGACTCTTAAAGCTCAGCTAGTGCTTTCAGGCAGAGGAATCCCCTCTACAGCATCTCCACAGGCTGCTCGCCCAGCCCACACAGGTCTTGGGTTTCCTTGGGTATAGAAAGTTTTGATGGATCTCAGTCTCTGGGGTGATGTTTTTATTTCTGCCTCGTTTGAAAGGCTGGCTATTCTGTCAAGACTAAGGGAGATTTCCAGCCGTGCCTGTGTCCAGGATATTTTAAAGACGCACAGCAGTTCAGGCAGATCACCTGCAGAATCACTGCCATTTCAACATTAGGGTTCCCTGATGGGTCATCCTTGGCCGTTTTTATCTTTTCACTCTATCTGCTTTTGATTTGAAATATAACTGCCTCCTGTACCACTCTACCTTGCCACACACAGGTGTAGACACTTGGACACACCCGTTCCAAACCAACTTGTCTTTCCTCATGAGATGATGGCTTTCATCCTTGTTAGCTTTTTTCCATCTACCTTATGCTCTACCTCCTGAGCATTTCTAGGGTGCCTGCCCTCCTCTTCAGGCCTTCATCACTGCTCAGCTTCTGGACATTGCCAGGGCCCTGACCACCCTTGTCTCTTTCCAACCTGCCCAGAGTCACTGTTAGAAAAGCTAAGCTGGCTGCGTTTCACACAGACCCATTCCACCTGGCCCTCTGTCTCCTACCAGATAAACCACGAGGACTTTTGTCAGAGCAGAACACTTTCCATACCCTGAAGCTTTGCCTTCTATTTTGCCCTCATCTTCTGCCCTGCAAGGAAGTTTAACATTCAGCTTCTCAGGCCATCTCTTTGGCCATGTTGTCTTTTCTCTCTGGCTCTCCTCTCCACCACTTTCTTTCAGTCTGAGATGTTTCCTCCTCTAAGGAGCTTCCCCTGATCACTTAGACTGAATTAGGTACTTCTGTTCCCCAACAGGGCAGTTCCTCTCTCTACTGTTGCCCTTCCCTCATGTAGTAAGATTGTTTGTCTGCTCTCTTTCTGAGAATTTCCCCCAGGGAATCACCTCCTCTTACTCAGGTTTATATCCCCAACTCTTATCATGGGAACTGATGCATAACACATATTCAGTACACAAAGCATGGATGGATAGATGGATGGATGGATAAATAGATGAATGGGTGGATGGATGAGTGAATAAATGGATGGATAAATAGATGGATGTGTGAGTGGGTGGATGAATGAATAAATTGGTGGATAAATAGATGGATGAGTAGATGGATGGGCAAATGGATGGATAGATAGAGGAATAGATGGATGGATAAATGGATGTGTGGATAGATGGATGGATGTGTGGGGATGGGTGGATGGGTGGGTGGATGGATGGATGAGTGGATGGATGGGTAAGTGGATGGATAGATGGATGGATTGGTAGAGAGATGAATAAATGATTTTGAATAGTTGCCACGTTTCTCTAGTTTCAGGCATCAACAAATTAAGTTGAGTAGTTGAGGTAGTTCATCTCTCCCTCTGGCTTCATGGCACTATGTTCTCTGCCCTGAAAGGCCAACAGGGCAGTAGAAAAGTCTGGAAGGAGAGATGACCCTGCCTTATTCTTGCCTAGGGCATGACACTAGAGCCTCCTTTCAGTCATTTCAGTTCTTCTTAATTAACTTTTTAATTGAGGTGATGTTCAAGGGAATATTAGTCCTCATGATATGCTCCAGGAAGGTTGATGAACGAGAGCTAGGAAAGCTGCTTTGTGCACTGCATTCTCTAAGGGTGCCTGTGACATAGCAAGACACAGGATAAATTAACTTATAAATGGCTGAGATGCATTGTCCCCTTGAAAGCTGCCTAACTTGAAGACTGACTCCTTCAGTCTCTCTAATAATAGTAATAATATTAATAATAAAATAATTCTAGCAGCCTACAAGGTAAGGAGCACCATCTGTGATCCAGATAGCATGTTTGACCTGTTCCTTGTTTTGTTAATGCCATCCTCAGAGTAAACCTGGGTGTTGGTGGAATGTTACATTACAGACTTCCATTCACATAGAGTGATTATGAGGGCTTCAGAACTTGCCGCCCAAGGTCACCAGCATACTAGGTGGCAGGACCAAGCTCCAATCCCAAGCAGTCTCACCCCAGAGCCTCCTACCTGCACCTGGAGGGTAAGGGGGTGAGAGGAGAGGACCTAACATTTCTGGACACCCAACACAAGGTGTTTTTCTCCTTCCTTTTCCCCTAAAGTCCTCACAAGGTTTGATTTTCTTCATTAATTGGAGGAAAAGGCAGGTTCACAAGGGGTATCCTGGCTGGCTGGCACAAGACAGAACCAAGACAGAGCCCAGCTCTTTCCCTCTGCGTGCTCTTCTAAATGAAAATGAGCAGGATGAGTGATCCGTGGTGGCAGCGCCAGGCGCGCCAACGCATCACTCCAGGTCTCCAGGGACAGACTTTTTAAGTCTTGAGACTTCTACTTTTCGATTCTTGATGCAAATAGTTCTCTCACTGATTTGTAACCACATCCCTCTCAGATAAATGGATTGACAGGCTGTCTAATTTCCTTGTAGCTTCTCAACCTGAGCATTGTGAGCACAGGGCCTTATCCGCTGCGTGGAAAGATTCTCATTTAAAATGCAGGCTGGAAATTTTCATCCATATGCAGAGATGAAAGCAGAGCTGTTTACCATCAAGAGCAAGGGGAAGGGATTCTTAGCAACCACGGGGATTTCCAACAACTTGGGGTGCTCCAGAGTCACCCAGGGTCCTGGCCAAGGTTGTAGTCTCCGAAGCTGAGAAGCATTAGGTCTATGTGGACAGTGAGCCATCTTTTCCTCTGCCTTCCCTTCACATTAACCTTTTGCATATTGGGTAATAAAATAGGATTTTTTCCCCAAAGGGTATATGAGAATTATTCATATCTTTGGAGTGGATCCAAATGGACAACGGGGCTTTTTCTTCCTGTTCTTTTTCTTCATTTTAAAAACCATTTCAGGATTGCCCCCAAACAGAAAAAAATGCCTTCTTTCAATCATTTAGGTTCTTTTACTTAATTTTTTAATTGAGATTAAATAATATAATAAAATGTTCAATTCTTAAGTGTATAATAGGCCCACGAATTTGTATAGGCATATATACCCATATATCCACCACTCAAATCAAAATATAGAATATTCTCAACACCCAAGAGGGCTCCCTCAGGCTGCTTTCCATCGATGCCTCCCTTAAAAAACCACTACTCTGACTATTATCATCATAGATTAGTTTTGCCTGACGTTGAACTTCACGAAACTGGAGTCACATGGGAATTATTATTTTTTTTTTTTGCACTAGTTCATCATTAGAGACAACGTTCTTTGCATTAAAATCTGGAGGTTCTATAACTGAATGGGTCCTACTTACCTAATTAAAAGGTCTTCTTGAAAGTATATAAAACAATGTTTTGGAGGAGATTTCAATAGATGTTCTTTGCAAAAAGGAGTGGAACTTTAGGCCTCCCCAACCTCTCTCACCTCAACCACCAAGTCAAAAGCACTGACTTAACCTGTACAAAATCTGGGCAGCAGATTTAGGATGGACTGCTTAGAATTTGTTAACTAGTCTACTCAAAATCCACCTTGTAGGAGGTGGAGGGGGACCTCCACAAGTCAGATGGCCATGGAGTAGCTACGAGTATGATCTGCAATAAACTTTATTTCTCAAACACGTAGCTCTATCCCACCCAAGGTGAAAAGCAACAGGACTGATTTCTTTTAGGATAGTTAATTATTCTTCCAAGTAATGTTACAGAGGAAAGCTAGTGGTCAAATGAATTTAAGAAATATTTTATGCTCTCTTTCTGTCTCAGAGACTCATAAAGCCAATTATTAATTAGCACATTAAAGGCACTGGTAAGTCCTGCTCTAAAGATTGCTGCGTAACTTGGGTTGAATGAGCAATAACCAAACACCATTGTCTGCAGAACCTTCTTATGCGGGAGAATCTTTTTGTCTCACAGAACTTATTTCCTAGAACCTAGGTACTGAAATCAGGGTGATATGAAATCAGTCTTTGGGTAAAATATTTTTATGTTTACGTTTTAGATGTGAAAAACACATGGCTTGCATCTGTATTTTCTTAGATTGTCCTAAGAGTTAAAAATAAAATAAAATAAAATGACCAGGGCGAATCTAAGATCACTTTCAAAACTTTTTCAAAACATGAGTGAAAATAACCATTTTGAAAAAGTTGGTTTTCTTTATTTTACATAAAGTTCATTTTCTCATTCTGCAGCTACTAATTTGGAACTACAGGGGAACCAGAAATGCTTCTCTTGCCTATCGCTATATTTCTGCCTCTAACAATCAAGGGAGACGAGCCCCACATGAAAAGAGGGGTTCCTGAGCTGGTAGGGAAAGTCATGGGTGAGCAGGGAAGCGATAGTTATCAGAGAGTCATGCGAGACACTCCATGATCAGGTTTATTATCTCTTTTGACCTTTTCTTTTCTCTGTGATGTGTGTTGAAGCAATCAGTAAGTGCTCCCAAAATTCCTCCCATTATCCACAGTGGTCCAGATTTTTTGTCTGCAAGATCCTTATAGAGTTCCATCAGTTAAAAATCTATCCCATTATTGGATGGATGCTTTATTAGTTTTTCAGCAGAAGTCCTTTCTGCTAATTTGCTAATTCATTCATATGCTCTCTGCCAGCCGCTGGCCACCCCTGGGCCATTTGTAGCTTACTTCTGTTTGGCAAGACACGGAGTCTGTGTGCTGCTTTTAGTTGTATTAAATCTTTTGGAGAGAAGGAAGATTCAGGAGGAACCCGACAGATCTTCCTGCTCAGAGAAGACACATTGCAAGTGTAATAGTGGTGCTTTTAAATCACCTGATCTTAAGGTTTTCAAGAGACATTTATAAAAAAAACTTTTTCTTATAAACTTTTGTTGTCTCAGATTGTCAGTTTGTGCTCATGGACTTACTACAACTAAATTCAATGTGTACTTCGTGTACATTTGTAGGACTGTTGTTATGTGCTGGGCTCAGAGAGGGTTATCAGAATGATAAACCTCAGCTCTGGTCCTCAAGGAGCATTCAGCCTGTTTGGAGAGTCAGAGCATCTGTGTAAAAAATAAATAAATAAATACAAATAACTGGTCATAAAATCACAACAAATGGGTGACAGAGAAGGAAAGAGCAGTACTTCCTGTGTGCCAATCGCTGTCGTATGACTTTGAGTATCTTAACATATTTACTCCTCAAACAACCCTATGAGGCAAGTATTATTATTATTTCTGTTTAAAGGTGAGAAAACTGAGGCACAGAGAGGTCAAAACACTTGCCCAGGGTCACACAGCAAGTAGTGGCAGGGGTGGGGTTTGAACACAGCCTTTAAAGAGGAGATCACTGTTCCTGGAGGAAACTGGCTTTTATCTGGTATCTATACCACATGTCATGCTAAATTCTTTGACTTATTTATCAGGTTAATTTTCATAAAAGTCTAATCAGGCAATCAGGCCAAGAAGCATGATGTCCATTTTTATAGATAATAAATTGAGGCAGGAAAGTTGAGCAGCTTACCTGGGGCCACAGAACTTCTAATGGCAGGTCCAAGGTGCAAAGCCAGATCTGCCTGATTCTAAATCCTGTTCAGCTGTACCATGCTTGATGCTGCTGGGAGGCCAGACCTTCAGGTCCTTTCTCTAGTTAAGTAGCTTTTAGTGAAAATGCATTCACACACATGCACACACACACACACGTGCACATGCACACATGTCACCCCTCTTCCGCAGCTGCCAGCTGCTCCACCGGCTCTAGCTGTGGAGTATCATCACCAGCAGGCTAGTGTGAGCAGCTCCCACCCTGGCCCTTTTGTGAGAACTGAGCCCAAAGCTGGACCAGCGAGGGGTATCATAACTCCACCTGGCCCAGGCTGACACCTGGAATATGCCCTGGGCCTTTTCCAAGGGAGGCTGTCTCCTGTTCCCCTTGTTAAAGTGTAGGGCTGAGCCCTTCCCTCCCACCATAGCAGGGACCAGACTATGAAAAGTGAACCTGGCTGACCCCTGGTAAGGACTCAGCCCTGTGATTGCCCGGTGGACGTGTCTGTGGCCAGAAAGGCTGAGTCACCTCTGAGGTCATCTGCAGATACACTGGCTCTGCTCCTTCTTTGGCCACCATGGCCTGGGTCACTTGAGCCCTCTGGTTCCTGGGTGGGGAGGTAGTGGTCAACGAAATCCATGTTGGGAGGCATTGTCACACCAGCCTTGTCACACCAGCCTCATCATCACCAGTTGACTAAGAAGACGGAGGGCATTCACTGGTTTCTCAGGGGACCTGGACGGTTGCCTTGGTTCTGCTGTTTGTTTGATAGGTGACTGTGGGCAGGTCCGTTAACCCTGTGCAAGACTCATTGTCTTCCAGGTGGTCCAACAATAGACCCCATCAAGGGATGCTGTGCCATTCAGTTAGAGACAGAATGGGAGGAAGCTCTCAAAGGAAATGCCTGGCACCTGCTGGTTGCTATCACTAGCCTGATCCCTTGCCCTCACTCCATCTAACACACTTTTTCCATCCCTACCATCACTGGTATTTGTCAAGATGGCCACTCTACCAGGAGGGGTAACACATTCCTGCCTTGCCTCCCAGGAGCCAGCCAGAGAAGGGGACAGAAGGCGAAGATGACCATATCACTCTGCCTGTCTAATAAGACCACCATCAATTGCTTATTTGCTCACAGGATGGAGATCTTATTCTTTCTCAGGGTCTCAAAGATCTTTCTGCTTATCCAGCCCCAGAAGCTTGCCTGGCTTCCCCTCTCTCTCTATGCCTGCCATACAGCCCTGTGAGCTACATGATTTGAGCTACATGAACCCTTAACCTCCCTCTTCTAGCAGGATCTTTGCATCTGCTGCTACCTCTGCTAGAAGAGACAGACATACTCATTTTCATTCTCAATTGTCACTTCCTCAAAGAAGCTTCATGACCTGGTCAATCTTGCCCATTCTATTCTCTTCTAATTCTGTGCACCTCTTCCTCTTGGCACTTCATGTTAATTTAACATTGCTTCCCCTCCGGGCGTGTCCACTCCATGCCAGCATGAACAATGGCTTTGGGTCTTCCCTTCACTTCCCTTCCTATCTTCCTTCCTCTGTTTTCTTTCCTTTCCTTTGCTGCCCTGTTCTATTCTGTCCTGTCCCTTCTCTGCCATTGTATCCCTATTTCCGCACACAGTGTTTGTTCACAGAGGTCTTAATGCATATTTTTTGATTAATGGAAGGAAGGAAGGAAGGAGATAGGGAGGGACAGGGGGAGGGGAGGGGAGAGAGGGAGGGAGGGGGAGGGGAGGGAGGGAAGGAGTGACAGAGGGAGGGAGGGGAGAGGAGAGAGGGAGGGGATGGAGGGAGTGGAGGGGGGGAGGGAGGGAGGGAAGGAGGGACAGAGGGAGGGAGGGGAGGGAAGAGAGGGATGGAGGGAAAGAGGGATGGAGGGGAGGGAGGAAAGTAGGGACAGAGGGAAGAAGGGAGATAGGGAGGGAGGGAGGGGAGAGGAGGATGGGATGGAAGGAGGGGAGGGAGGGAGGGAAGGAGAGACAGAGGGAGGGAGGGGAGGGAAGAGACAGAGGGAGGGAAGGAGGGAGGGAGGGGAGGGGAGGGAGGGAAGGAGGGACAGAGGGAGGGAGGGAGATAGGGAGGGAGGGAGGGGAGGTGAGGAAGGGAGGGGAGGGGAGGGGAGGGAGGGAGGGAAGGAGAGACAGAGGGAGGGAGGGGAGGGTAGAGACGGAGGGAGGGAAGGAGGGAGGGAGGGGAGGGAAGGAAGGAGGGACAGAGGGAAGGAAGGAGATAGGGAGGGAGGGGAGAGGAGAGAGGGAGGGAGGGAAGGAAGGAGGTAGGGAGGGAAGGAAGGAGGGAGGGAGGGGAGGGGAGGGGATGGAGGGAGGTATGATGAATGCCCTACTGAGTCTGGCATCTGCCGCAAGAAGCTGCCAGATTCCCCACTCCTTGAACCTCTCATTGGGTGCATGGTTAGAGGCAGCCCTGCTCAGCGGGGCACTGGGAGCCTGGTGATTACCTCCAGCAGCCACCACCCCATCCTGGGGCAGGGCCATGCTGTGAGCATGCTCCTTGCTTCACTGGTGAATGGAAATGATCACTGAAAGTTTGATGATGTGTGGGAAGGAGCAGGTGGTGATGAAGGTGGTGAACTCCTCGTTCTGTAATGGACTGGAGACTTCCTCATCAGATTGTGCTCCTTGTTATCAAGCAGGAAGCTGGCAGGCTGTGTTTTAATCAATTGATAGCATCACTTGGCATCCAGCAGCCAGCTCAGGTTTTGTAAAAGACCAGGTCGCTGATTTGACAATCTCTCCACCCTTGCAGAGATTTCAGGTTGGGGCAGAAGGCGGTGGTAAGCCTTCTCCTGGAACACTGGAGAGGTGCCAAAGCTTTGCTCCCCACACTTCCCCAACAGAAGGAAATGAACCCCTAGAAAGAGGGGAAAAAGAGAAGAAGGAAAGTGCCAAGAATGTTTTGAGGGAAATGAAACTGTCATATGACTGTGGTCTTCCCTTATTAGGAGGACAGGCTGTTGGAAACCAGGATAGATTCTGCTCAAAACTGAAGTCAGTTGAGTCTCTTTAATAAGGATCTTGTCAGTGCGTCCAACCCTCTGCAGTTACAAACACTTTTCACATCTCTTTTTCTTTTCTTGCCTGCCCCCCAACCCCTGCAGGCCTCATCCCATGACCCAGCAGTTTTTGCTTTCATCATCCATCCTTTGTCTGCAGTCTCTCCCAATTCCAGGTTGACCTCCAGTCTTGTGTCTGACAAATTTTCTCTAAGTCTGAGCAGGTCGCACCTGCTTCGATGGTGGCCTTTCTTATGTGCTGTTGAAGTAACACCTTCCTGTGACTGTCTCCCCTACCCAGATGGAGGCTTCTCAAGGTGGCCTTGCTCTCCATTCTAGTGCCAGGGCTAGTACTGGGTCTGGGATGCAGAAGGAGCTCAAAACGTATTTATGAATAAGTGGATGCATGGATAGATGGATGGATGCATGGCTAAATGGGTGGATAGGTACATTGGTGGATGAATGCATAGGTGGATGAGTGGATGGGTGGGTGGATGGGTAGATGGATGGATGGGTGAATGGATACCTGGGTTGATGGATGGGCGAACAGATTGATGGGTAGATGAAGGGATTAAAAGGTAGTCGATGGGTGGATGAATTTGAGGATGGATGGGACTGTTAGGGGCATGGAGAGGTAATGTCTAGGGGATGTAGGCAAATCTATAGAGACGGGAAGTGGATGAGTGGTGGCCTAGGGCTTGGAGGCAGAGAAATCACTATTCATGGGGTATGTGGTTTGCTGTTGTGGTGGTAAAAATGTTCTAAATTTAGAGTAGGGTGATGGTCGCACAACTCCATAAATAACTTAGAGCCCATTAAACTTCTCACTTTAAATGGGTGAATTTTATGATATGTATATAAGTTGTATCTCAATAACAGTGTTAAAAAAAAACTGTTGTGCAAAGGGAACAGATAGTAAAGGAGTGTGAGTTCCCGTTCTGGAGAGATTTGGGTAGTAAGTGATTGAACAGGTGTGTACCGAGGCCCAGCACCACGTGGGCTGTCAGCCAGTGGGAACAGAACACAATTCTGTCCTGTGGAGCTTACATTCTGGTGGGAAGGACTGATACTAAGTGAATAAACATACACACTACAGGTTGTGTTAAGGGTAATGAAGAAAAGTAAAGTGGAGTGAGGGGACGTGGAGTTGGGGGTGCTTTTTTGATGGTGTCACAGAGCAGAGATGTGCACCAAGCACAACTGCCCACCCATCTCCTCATCCATATCTCTGGCTTGCAGTTTTGAACAGCCCAGTCCCACGGTCCTATCCAAACAGATGTTGGGAAATGTCATCCAACTGTTTTCCCAGAGGAAGGGAATGGGGTTTGATGAGCACATCATTATCTATTCTACACTCACCTTCCATGTCCGTCTTTTGCTGAGACATAGCCTTTGGTTCATGGTACTCTGACCCCACACCTCCAGGCCATCCCTGTCCAATGCCAGCTCTGTTCCTGGCTTCTGAGATCCCATCTCAGATAGAGATACCTCTCCCCAACCCTTCTACCCTCCCCCCATAGTGAGAACTGATAAAACATCTGAATGCCAGGTACCAAACAGAGCACAGCACTTGGATGTTGGGAAGCCCAGCTCGAATGGCCTTTGGACAGTTTTTCTCCTACATGCTGATTTCCACACTTCTGAGCTGTGGCTTAGAAGAAGACTCATCTCCCTTCTTTGCCCCTTCTTCCCTTGCTTGTCTCAATCTGGGTCACACTAGTTTGTGCTTGGAATTGGCTTTTTTTATTTTAAAATCCAAACGAATTAAAAATGTATTTTGCAAAAGAATGAAAAAAAAATTGTATTTCAACTCAGCTGAGAATTCTGCCTGCCCAGTTTCACCTGGAAAATAATTGAAACCGACAACATGTTACTAATTGGGGAATTTGAGCAGTCCTTTCCGTGTGCCATGGGTTTTCAACAGACTAGCTCCAATGAGTGGATACTCACGCGTTTACTGTATTAGAAACAGAGGTTCTGAGAGGTGGTATCTCAGCCAGACCAAGCAAAGCAGTCAAGGAGTATCTGGGTACAGGCCAAAGATTCTATTAATCTTACACCCTGGAGCTTGACCTAAGGGAGAGAGTAGAATGGGTGTCTATGAAATCCTTCAATTGTAGAGCTGCCGGTATCCTTTTTCACCAGCAGCTTATTTCCTAGTCAGCTGACCATTGAAAACCTGCTGGAAGTAGTGTAGGACTGTGGACACTTGGGCCATAAAGGCCTGGTTCAAATCCCAGCCCTGTCACTAATTAACCCTGTGATTTGACCCAAGTCACAATTTATTGAACCACCAGTTTTCTCATCTTAACACGAGGTCAACAATGCCAGCAAGATACAGAATTAAAGCATGGATATAGAGTACCAGCACAGACCTTAGCACGTAGTAGTCTCGTTCCTTCCTTTCTCTCCTGTGGGAAATGCCAAATTCTGCCTAGCATGTAAGGTAGGAAGAGTTTTCACATACTCAATACTGTGATCCGCATAACTGGCCTGATTCCCCTTCAGATACAGGCAAGTTGGCTTGGCTCGGCTCTAGAGAGGGGGACGAAGGATTCCCGCTGTCAGCAGGGAGTCAGTCCCTTGCAAATGCAGTTATCGAAGCTTGCAGTGATGGCCCCGCCCTGACAAATTCCATTCAAGTACAGAACCACAGAAATGAACTACTGGAGTGCCAAGGCAGGTCTTAGAACGGATGCTCAGTCAAACATTTGAAATTGATCATTCACTTGTTCAGAAAACACATATCCGGGAAAAGGTATGACAATGGATTTTATGGCGCCTACATGGGGATGGTACACTGCTACACTGTCATGGAACATAGGTATGCCATGATGGTACAACAGGATGGTAGAAAGGTATGATGGTACAAAGGTATGACACAGGTAGGCTGGGGTTGTGCATGGGTGCACTAAGATATGATACAGGTATGCTGGGGTGGTGCACGAGCACATTAAGATGGGATACGGGTATGCTGGGGTGGTGCACAGGTGCACCAGAATGGTATACAGATATGCTGGGGTGGTGCACGGGTGCACTAGGATGCTATACCAATGTGCTAGAGTGGTGCACAGGCACACTAGGATGCTATAAATATATGCTGGGGTGGTGCACAGGTGCACTAGGATGCTATACAGGTATGCTGGGGTGGTGCACGGGTGCATTAAGATCGTGTACAGGTATGCTGGGGTGGTACACAGGTGCACTAAGATATAGAAGTATACTGGAGTGGTGCACAGATGCACTAAGATGGTATATAGGTATGCTGGTGTGGTGCACAGGTGTCCCACGATGGGATACAGGTATGCTGGGGTGGTGCACAGGTATCGTAGGATGGTATACGGGTATGCTGGGGTGGTGCCCAAGTGGACTAGGATGACATCCCGGTATGCTGGGATGATGCACTGGTGCACTAGAATGAACCCTGGGATGCTACACAAAGATGCAGGCATTTGGCATTAGAATGGAACACTAGGAGAGAACACTGGAATGACACACGGGGATAGTACACAAGTGATTGTGTGGTATACAGGGGTGGTTCTCTGGGATGGTACAAGATCCTATAAATAAAGAGTCAAAATAGACTCTCACAGGGGTCCCAGTATTGCCACATCTAAGACCTATCCCACCGCTAGTGATCGTGGCTGACAGTGGTGATTGTGTTCTTCTCTGTTGGAACCCGGTAGCCATGGATGACTGTAGGCTTTGGAAACAAACTGCCTGGACTCCTGTTCTGGTCCCACCACTCTTGGCCATTTGACCTTGAGCAACTTCCTGAGCTCCTGTAGACTGTACCACATCTGTAAAATGAGAAAATAGAAAACTTTCTTTGTAGCCCTGTGAAGTGTGGACACAGGAATGTGTGAAAAGCAAATCACAAGGCCTCGCTCAAGGCTAACTGTGATTGAGGATTGGCCATTGTAACCTGTAGCACAGGATGACGGGGAAGGGAGTTAGGAAATTTTGACAAAGTTTGACATTTGAGTTTCACTACTCAGTAGTCTGGAGGCTGTGGGCAAGGTGCTCTCTAAGCTTTAGTCTTCTTATTTATAAAAGAGTTAATCATACCCAGCTCTGAGTATTTGTTTATTACCTTAAAAGTCACGGCCAGGCGCAGTGGCTCACACCTGTAATCCCAGGCATCTGGGAGGCTGAGGCGGGAGGATCATGAGGTCAGGAGTTCGAGACCAGCCTGGCCAACATAGTGAAACCCCGTCTCTACTAAAAATACAAAAATTAGCTGGCCTGGTGGCATGTGCCTGTAGTCCCAACTACTAGGGAGGCTGAGGCAGGAGAACTTCTTGAACCCAGGAGGCGGAGGTTGTGGTGAGCCAAGATCGCACCACTGCACTCCTGCCTGGGCAACAGAGCGAGATTCCATATCAAAAAAAAATTTTTAAAAAAAGTCATTTAATTCCACAATGAATTTCAAGCAGCTTGCAAAATCTCACAGAATAAATAAGATACAAATACGTGGATAATTCAGGTGAAGAGAAAACCAGGGTTGATTAAGGAAACAAAAGCAACTATAGGAATGTTAAGGCTCTAAGTGTTCATAAGGCAACTGTGACCGTGCTTGTCATGTGGTACAAACTCAGTAAATAGTTAGTTCCTCTCCTACTGTGAACACAGGCTTTCAAGGTGGTTTTCTCATGCTGGAAGAGAATATGAGGCAAATGATGTTTCCTACCCAAGGCAGCCAGGCTCGTGGAGGCTGGCCTTCTTCATTCTGTGCAAAGCTGATCCGTCTGGCCCTACCCACTGGGCGACTGAACAGCCACTTCAATTTCTCTGTTCAGCAAATCTGTGCCCATCCTCAAACCCTTGCTCCAGGGTCCTGCTGCTCTTGAAGTGGCATCTTTCGGCCACAAAGCATGACAGAGGCTCTGGTGGTCATTAAAATGATCCAGTGGCACCTTTTCCCCAAGAAGAGGAGTGTCGTTGACAGCTTCAGCCATTGCCAAGTTCAAATTAACGTAATTATAGCAGTTCCCACTCTGGGTCCTTTCAACCATTGCTTTGCTAGCATCCTTGTTCCCCTCTTGCCCTGAAGTGTTCTGGGGACTTCTGTTGGCCTTGTCAGAAATGCCTGATGTCCTTGAGGTGGAACTCATCACCTGTGGCAGGTGTGGATGGCACTTGACCTTCTGGAGCAAGATGCCCAGAAAAGACCTATAAGATGGCCGTGGATGATAACGCAACTCTCAAAGGCCGCTCTCCTCAGACCTGCACACAGGAGCTCCCGCAGGAAATGACATTTTTTAAAAAAATGTCAGTGATGGAGACACCAAGGCACAGAGATGACAGGCTTCATTGCCTAAGGTTACCCAGGTAATGGGTGACAGCAGCCTGGTACCATGTGACTCCAAGTCTACTCACTCAGTGTCATCTTGTCAGCCTTCTCACCACAGTTATCTCTGTCCTCCCCCCCTAACATAGGTAGGCACTTTGAATATCCAGATGCTCCTTTTCGCCCTCACAACTTTCTTAGGAGTGAATCCTCCTTTCCCTCTCATTTGGAAGATGAAAAATCTGAGGGTCAGAGAGAACACGTAAATTTACCAAGACCAAAATGCAAGAAAGGAGCAGAGTTGGGGGGCAAATCCAGGTCTATGTCCCAATCTTAAAAAATGCACTTCACTCTTTCAAATGTCGATGCACACTTTATTTCATTGTTTGAACTTTCTATTGCAGAAAAATTTAAACATATGTAAAGTATTGTATCAGTTGCCTATTGCTGTGCAGCAAATCACCATCAATTCAGCAGCTTACATTTATTTATCTCACAGTATATTATCCCACAGTCTTATCTCACTTGTTATCTCAAAGTTTCCATGAGTCAGGGGCCTGGGCATGACTTACCTGTGTTCTCTGGCCAGGGACTCACAAGGTTGCAATCAAGAGGGTCTCATGTCAGGCTCCAGGTCTTTTTCTAAGCTCACGTGGTTATTGACAGAACTCCCTTCCAGCTAAAAACTCATGGAGGCTTAATTCTTTGAGGCCAGCAAGAGAAAGTTTCTGCTGCTTTGAGTCTCAGAGTTCGCAGAAGCTTAAATTCTCTTCCAAGCCATCACCTGGTTAGGTCAGGCCCACCTAGGATCATCTCCCTTTTGATTAAGTCAAACTGATTAGGGACTTTGATTACATTTGAAAAATATCCCTGCACCTTTTCTATCTAATGTAACATAATCACAGGAATAATATCCCATCATATTCACAGGCCCTGACCCCACTCAAGGGAAAGAGATTTTACAAGAGCACGGGCCACGCAGGGGTCGTCTTAGGATTCTGCCTGCAACAAGTGTAACAAACCCTCATGGACTCATCACACAGCTTTAAGAATGGTTGTCATTCTGCCATTCTTGCTTCATTCCCCACCCACACTTAATCCTTATTCATTTTTACAGATTTTAAGGTGAAATTTATATACATTGAAATGCACAAATCTTAGCTGCCGAATTTTGACAAAGAAATGAGCCCCACATAACCCACACCCTTATGAATAGTTAAAATATTTCCATCTCCATCTCCCCCAGGATATTCTTTCATGTTCCTTCCTACTCAGAGCCATATAGACAGACAGACAGATGGATGGATAGATCGATAGACAGACAGAAAATATACACAGACATTTGAAAATATATAAAGTGTACATGGATATTTGAAAGAGTGAAGTGCATTGTTTGTTTAAGATCCTGGACATAGACCTGGATTTGCCTCCCAACTCTACTTCTTTCTTGCATACACACACACACACACACACACACACACATATATATATACATACATATATATATATATCTCCATATATATATTCACATATATATGTGGGTCTGAGAATTAATTAATAATATATATATTTTTTCTTATTTTATTTTAAAGCTAATTCTAGGAAGTACCTAGGACCATACCTGGCAGAGTGTTGGCAACGGATAATTGTTAATCTTCCTTCCAATTCTTCTAAACTCGAGTTTGTGTTTATTATGAGATGCCACAAAGGCAAAGAGAAGGGACACTGCTGAGCTGCACTAGCCCTGGAGAGGAGGCTTCCAGAAGCGCTTTGGTCGGAATGCCTGGTGAGGCCAAGGCCATGTGTGCACTGCCTTACTGTTAGCGATAGACAGAATGAACATCATCTGCTACCAGCACAGTGTTTACAAAGCATGGGAGGTTCTTTGATCTCTGTTGGATTAATCCACACATTTCTAGTTGCTAGAATGTGTATTTGAATTAGATGATGGTGACTCACACTCCTTTGCTTTTAGATCTCTCCTGATACAGTGATGGCAACAGCCTCTAGACATGGCTCAGAATGGGGGTGAGGAGGAATCTTATCCTTGATTTCCTGACATTGGATGGTCCCTTCTTGCCTCCAAAAAGTAGGTCTGGGTCATGCTCATGCTCAGGGATTTCCTCCTTCACCAGCAAAAATAAATATTCAACAAGAAGGAGTGTGGCATCCGGATAGGACAAAAAAAGAAAAAGAATGAGGTATCAGACAGACAGATTCCAATGTTGTGATTTGAACCCATTTATTTTAACACCTGAGGCTCTCTCTGCATGTCTGCTAGCCCAACCTCATCAGCCTTTTATGGGGATCGAAAGCAAGCATGCTGTGCTTGGCAGAAAGCACCTGAGCCCACACCATTCCCTTCCCCTTGCCTCGGATTTTAACATCCACCCTTGCTAGCTTGTCTGTCTGTCCAGCCAGCCAGGCACTTGCTCAGCCATCTCTCACCATTTAATACATATGAGGGATAGAAATATGTGGATTCATCAGACATGATTTCTGCCCTTAGCAGGGGAGATAGGCATTTTTATAAATAGTAATAGTACAACCAGGCAAGGATAATTTCCCCCAAAGAGGCGAATACAAAATGCTTTAAGGTTTCCAGCAGGATCATTTTCTTCTATGCCATCTAGAGAGATTTGGAGGAGGGGGTAGCCCTTGAGCTTTAATTTAAAGACTACAAATAATTCTAGGCTATCCCTCCACCTGCTTCTATTCCTTCTCCTATTTCCTCATCATTTCTTCCTCTCCCCTGCCTCTTTCCTTCTAGGAGATTATCCATCTTCCTCTCTCCTGTGCCCTCTGTCTTTTGCCCTCTCCCTTTCCTTATAGACATAAGAATGCTCATCCCTACTAAATAAGCTACCTGCCGTAATTCCTCCTCACTCGACCACTTTATAAACCATAACCCCCAATCCCTTGAGCCTGGAGACGTTATGAGAAGAATCCCACAAAGGGCAACACTGATGATTTCTCATTTAATTTTTCCAAAGATTTGATTTTTTTTAAATTTAAAACTCAAAAATGCCATTAAAGCCCTCACCCAGATCAGCTGTATCTTTAAGTGTAAAATCCATTTCAGTCGGCAGAGCTTGCGATACGGTTAAGTACTTATTTTTATTGTCTGTCTGGGCATGGTTTTTAACTGCAGGTGGAGAATAAATCAGTAATGTCATAAAGACATGCTCACCCCGTGCCCTTTCCACAGCCTGCTCTGGAGTGCTGAACTCAGGAGAGAGGCTGAGGTCTGCATGCCCTGAATCGTGCAGTGGGTAGGAGGCTGGTAGATGTGTCCTCTCTCCATGCCATTTTATCTGACATTGTTTGGCAAAGGCTGTGCATTTTTTATGGTTTTCCCAACTGTTTGCAAAGGGCAACATCCGCTTGCTGTTTGCACCCATGAGAGGCTATGATTGTGTCCTTCCTGCTGCAAGAGGCCCAGTGGTAGCCCCACTCCTCTAGGACGGACCCTGAATTGTTAAAAGGAGTGAAGTTCCTGGAACAATCGTTGTTATATTAAATGCCTGGGTTGCCACTGTGGATTTTGGCATCTTGAGAGAGTTCCTGCATTCATTCCTTTTGTGGGCATGCAGACATCTGGGACCTGCAAAGAGAAATGAGGACTCCCTCCCCCTCCACAGAGGATATGACCGCCTGTGGCTGTTCCTCCCACGATGTGTCTGGGCTCTCCCTACGCTGAGCCAGGGGTGTGAACGACCAGATGGCCGTCGACACCATCAAAAAAGGCATCCCCAGTTCCATGTCCCCTCACTCTACTTTTCTTCATTCCCCTTATCACAACCTGTAGTGTGTACATTTATTTGCTTAGTGTCAGTCCTTCCCACCAGAATGTAAGCTCCATAGGACAGAATTGTGTTGTGTTCACACTGGCTGGTGGCCCGTATGGTACCGGGCCTTGGTACACACCCATTCAATCACTGACTACCCAAATCTCTCCAGGACAGGAACTCACACTCTTTTACTGCTTGTTCCCTCTCCATGGCAGGGTTTTTTCTTTCTTTCTCTCTTTCTTTCCTTCTTTTCTAACATTATTGACATACAATTTATATACATTACTATAAAATTCACCAATTTAAAGTGTGACGTTTAATGGGCTTTTGTATATATATAGAGTTGTACAACCATCACCCTACTCTAATTTTAGAACATTTCTACCACCCTAGAAGGAAACTCCATACCCATGAACAGTCACTCCCCATTTCTTCTCTGCCTCCAAGCCCTAGGCAACCACTCATCTACTTCCTGTCTCTATAAATTTGCCTACAGTGGACATTTTAAAGAAATGGAATCATACAACATTGCTCTTTGTACCTGGCTTCTTTCACTTAGTATATGTTTTCGAGGTTTCCCCCTGATGTGGCATGCATTTGTATTTTGTTCTTTTGATTGTGGAATAGTGTTCCATTGTATGGATAGAACACATCTTGGGTATCCCTTCAATAGTTGATGGACATTCGGGATATTTCTACTTTTTGACTATTACGAATAATGTCTTTATGAGTGAATTCACATAGAAGTCTTTATGTAGACACGAATCTTCATTTCTCTTGGGTAGATTCCCAGGAGTGGAATTGCTGGGTCTCTAATGGCATTTTGTCGGTTTAGCCCTGTAATATATTTATTCTTCTCTCCATTATCAGCCTTTGAGCTGCTTGAGGGTTGACTGGGGATTTGAGTCATCTAAATATTTCTATAAAATCTGATCTAGATGCTTACATATGGTGGCTCCTTGTAAACCATTCCAGAGCAAAGGAAAGAGAGGGAAAGAGAGGTCAGGCTGAAGCCAAGGCCTGCAGCATTAGGGGAGAAGCAAGGAAAAATTGCTGTGGAGTCTTTCCTAACTAGAAAGCTACACTTTGTCTTATGTATGAGGGAGAAAGCATGTCTGCACTTAGCAAGGCCATTTTCCCCAAAGTTGTCAGTGATGTCACTCATATCACCTGTTAAAAGTTTTTTCTTCTAACAATAATAATAGTTATTGCACCCATTATGGAAAATTTGATAATACAGATCAATAAAGAAGAAATTGGATTACCTATATAGTGACATTCCTGACATGACCACTTATCAGCTGTCCTAGGCAAACACTATGACATCAGCAAACCTCAGGGCTTTTTTACTTGTTTGGGTTTTTTTGTTTGTTTGCATTTCTGAGACTGTGCCTTGCCGTGATGCCCAGGCTGGAGTGCAGTGGCATGATCTCAGCTCACTGCAACCTCTGCCTCCAGGGCTCGAGCCATCCTCCTACCTCAGCCCCCCTAGCACCTGGAACTACAGGTGTGCTCCACCATGCCCAACTAATTTTTGTGGGTTTTTTTCTAGAGACAGGAGTTAGCCTGTCTTTACAAAAGACATGTTGCCCAGGCTGAGCTTTAACTCCTGGGCTCAAGCAATCTGCCTGCCTTGGCCTCCCAAAGTGCTGAGATTATACGCATGAGCCATTGTGCTCTGCCTAAACCTTAGTTTTTTACATCTGGAAAGTGTGAAAAAATAACAGGGAATGCTGAGAATTTGGAGTCGAGGGTTCTGTCGTGCTCTTCGTGACTGCTTAGATGTTTTGTATCTGTAAGATAAGGAAAAAAGTAAGCAGATTAATGGGCAGAGAAGCTCTGCTGTAAAGCACAGGAAGTTGCTCCTTCTGCCTCTCCATCCTACCCTGCAGGTATGCCTCCTTCCTCCACAGGCGTGGGAGTGGTCAGCAGAAAGGCAGGCCAGGTAGGAAAGTCCAGCAAATGTGTACCTAAAAGATGGCATGGACCTGGTAATTAAACACACATCTGCAAGAATGATGGTGAAGACTAGGGTGGGAGGTGATGTGATATGAACATGACGATGATGGTAGCTTTCATTGCTACCATCTTCCATGCATTATATAAGATACTTTATTCATTCTTTTCCAGTTAACTGAATAATTTGAGTGCCTCTCACTGCATCAGGTTCTTGGGATACAGAGATGGATGAGAAATGGTGACAAATAGCAGTAAAACATACTAGTTCTGGTGTCAGCTAAACTTTAGTCATCCATTCATCTGTTCACCCATCCATCCACCCATTCAACAGATTCAAGAGGGAGTGCCTTCTATGGCCCCAGCATCATGTTGGACAATGGAATCCCGGCTGTCTTTCCTGTAGTACATGAAGCCAATTCTTAAACTCTTTAAGTCTCAGTTTTCTCAGCTGATAAATGGGAAGAATAATACCCAGTAAGTTCCACTGGGTTGCTATGAGAATAAAATAAAATATGCTTAGCACAGTACCTGAATGAGTTGGCTGCTGTTGTTTAGTAATAGTATTTGTATTTGCATTGGAAGACATGGACCCTGCCCTCCAGGAACTTGTGGTGGGGGCTGGTACATGGCCCTTTGCTTCCCTAGCTGTTTCTCTAGCCCACAGTGGAGTGGGCAGCTCTTTCTGCCATGCCCCAGTTGCCATCCTGGTCCCCTGGGCCCTCTTAGCTGAGCCCCTGGGGGGGCTCAGTAACATGAGCTGCCCTGGACCCATCCCCTAATTTTGCCAGGAAAGGGCGGATGAGCGTCCTCGTTGGCAAGGATCCAAGCAGGGCAAGTGTTGGGGTTCAGAGGACAAAGGAAAGGGACATTTCAAGGAAGTTCCCACTTCCTCAGAACCAGAGTTCCTATCTCCGCTGCTCATATGATCTATTGGGACATTCTTCATGTTCCAAATGTAAGCACATCCCGGAAAAATGCCAGTGTTGGTCTTGTGATGAAATGTCTTTCTTTACAAATGCCTGATATGGCCTGAGAGCCTGGAGGATGGCGAGCGGAAGGAGCAGACCCCACGTTTCTGAGCGAGGTAGAGATTATATGTTCCCATCCTTATTCACTTTTCAAAACTTAAGATAACTTATGTCTGTAAAATGGGAACAAAATGTGCCCTGTCATGAGGTGATTTATGAGTTTAAATGAGACCCTGTAGGCCAGGCACGGTGGCTCAAGCCTGTAATCTCAGCACTTTGGGAGGCCGAGGTGGGTGGATCATGAGGTCAGGAGTTCGAGACCAACATTGTGAAACCCTGTCTCTACTAAAAATACAAAAATTAGCCAGACAAGGTGGCGGGCACCCGTAATCCCAGCTACTCAGGAGGCCGAGGCAGGAGAATCACTTGAACCGGGGAGGTGGAGGTTGCAGTGAGCTGAGATCACGCCACTGCACTCCAGTCTGGGCAACAGAGTGAGACTCTGTCTCAGAAAAAAAAAAATAAATAAAAAATAAATAAATAAATAAATGAGACCCTGCATATAAAAATACCTAGCTCTGCAATGACCATTTTTTCAGGTAGTAATTTGTTTCATCTTCATATTGTTCAATGAAGTAGACAATTTTATCATCTCTACTTATAGAGGAGGAAATTGAGATCAGAGAGGTAACTACTTGCTTAAAGCCACCCAGGTAATAGGCGGGAGAGTTGATCATCAAACAAGATCTGTCTGAATCCCGAGCTTATGTTTTTAACCACTCACCATTTATTTAGTGTAAGAATCAGCGAACTTTTTCTGTAAAGCGACAGATATTAAATATTTTTGGCTTTGTGGTCCAGACTGTCTGTTGCAACCTCTCAACTCTGCCATTGAGGAATGAAAGCAGCCATATACAATGTAAATGAACGGTCATGGCTATGTTCCAATAAAACTTTATTTACAAAAATGGGCAGTGGGCTGGATGGGGCTTGCAGGGCTCTAGTTTGCAACCTCTGCTTTAGAGGAACGCATGAGTTGGGCCCTTGGGCACTTGGGACACATGATTGGGTGCGGGGTGGCTAAGGAATAAATGCCTGCTAGCATAAGGACAGCTTGTAGCCTCTACAAAACATCTGCTTGTCAAACAACATCACTCTTTATATGGAAGATGGCTATTAAAAAGGAAGTGTGAGCCCACGATTGATTGAAGGCAATCAAAGCAAGCAGGAGGATTAAGTACAAGAGGTCGCCATTAGAAGGGTCTCCTGCATGTAGCCTTCCTGACCAAGGACAAGAATAGCCCAGGTGATTTATAATGCTCCATGGAGCTTCTCTGGCTTCTCTGGTTTCTTTTCTGCCCCCTGGATTATCTTATCCTCAGCCACCCCCTTCCTCTACCCCAAAGGATTTGAATCTCCCCAGGCATGGGGGCCACGTTACCACTGTCTGCACCATCCTGGCAGACTCTGACTGCCCCTCAATGCCAACACCCCCGGCCTGCCCAGGGTGAGCTGGGGCTGAGCAGGTTAAGGCCAGGTTTGCCCTGAGGCTGCAGCATGCTGGGGCTGCTCCAGACCTGTTTCTGGGACAGCAGGTGCAGTCGTTCACTGACACCAAAATACATTCTTGAGGCAAGAGCAGACGGGCCAAACAAGAGCAGGTCTCCCACCCTCCACGGACTTGGCTCCCTCCAGAGGACACATTTGCCGTGAGGACACCCCAAGTGCTAATCCTCTCACCCAGGAGATCTAAGCAGGGTCAGCATTTTAGTCGAGGGCTGGACACAGGCAGGGGCATCCCCCCAGTGCCGTCTGGCCGGCCCAGGGCAGCAGTAAATCACACAGGGGAAGGCACTTCTTGGACGCCTGGGCTGCTGGGGACTCCGTGGGTGTCATAAATCAGGAGCTCACCCCATTTCATCTGTACCTTCTCGTGGGTATGTGCAGGGCCCTCTGCAGCCCGGGAAGAGAAAATGGCGGAGAATAAATTCAGCCAACCCAGGAACCAATGGCTGCTGTCTCTATGTCAACTTATTACCTGAGATTTATGCATGATGCACCCAGGTCTGCTCAGTGACACATTCTAATTTAATTAAATTTCTGTTGGATTGATGTCTGATCAATCAATAATGTTAATGTTTTTGCAATTTGGAGATTAAAGCATGGTCAAGCCACAACCACCCCCCTGCCACCACCACCCCCAAAGCATCATACACTTACTTGAGAATATTCTTTGAGAGGAGGTTTGCCTGCCTGCATCCTTTCTCCCCCTCTCCCTTCCTCCCCTCCATATTTAAACATTTATTAAGTGCCTAGGATGTGGAGCTATAACAAGAAGGGAATAACACTTAGAGCAGTGGTTCACAAACTTGAGCATACACTGGCATAACTGGGGGGCTTGTTAGGACACAGACTGCAGGGCCCCAGCCCCAGAGTTTCTGATTCACGAGGTCCAGGGTGGGCCCTGAAAATGTGCATTTCTATCAAGGCCCAAGTAATGTTGATGCTGTTGCTCTCAGTGACCCCATTCTGAGAACCACTGACTTGGAGGTTAAGGGCACGAGCTCTGGAATCACCTGGGTTCAGTTCCTACTTACACACTGTATGGTTTCGGACAAATTACTCGATTTCTGTATGCCTCAGTTTCCTAATTCATAAGATCACTGCCTGCAATAAGGGAGATTCTTTCATGCCTGCAAAACACCCAGCACAGTGCCTGATATACAATAAGCACTCAATGCATGCCATTGGAGAGCAAAGCAGCTGCGTGCCTGCCCCCTTGCAGATTCCCATCTGGAAGGGTGTGAGGCAGTACATATGTAAGGATGACAGTATGATCGAGGCAGCGAGAGACTGTAATAGGGGTGTTTTATTTAACTGGGGAGGTCAGAGAGGACCCCCTAATGAAATTGAGCTGGAATCTGAAGGAGGGAGGAACAAGTAAGAAGGGAATGATGAATTTGGGAGGGACCCTTGGAGGCCACTGTAAGGGGTTTGATCAGCATCCTGGGCCCCATGGAAAGATAAAATAATGTTTTAAACAGGGGTGACAACAAGATCATATTCTAATGTTGAAAAGATCTTTCCAGTTTCAGCTTAGAGGCATGGCTTGGAGGCGGCCAGGAGTGAATGTAGGAATAGCAGAGACTGAATTAGCCAGGCCTCAAGCTCCAAGATTCTGTTCCCCTCTGGAAACCTGATTCCTCCTTGGTCCCCTCTTCCACATTGGTAAAAGCCACAGATCCGTGTCCATATGGAACACTGCAGCTATCACTTTGGTGTCGCGGGCAGGGGAAAAGATGAACATGAGTAATAATGGATCTTAAACACCCGGTGTCTGTTGCATGAGATAATTATTTCCCATGGCATAAAAGGTACCACATTAAGTGGTCTTCTAAGATTCCAAATAACTCGAACACATACAGTCTTCTCTTAAGGTTTTTGCTGTCAAGCATCACACACATTATTTATGTGCAGAACATTTGAAAATCAGCACATGCATTCCAAAAATCTTCGCTGACCACCAGCTGTGTAGACAGCATCATGCAGATGAAGGTGCCAACCTGAGGAAGATCCAAACTTTGCCTCCTGGATCTCCTTGATGAGTATAAGAGGGTGGATCTAATTCAGGATTCTTTTTATTATTTAATCCCAGGACCCCTACTCAAGATGCTTGAATATTTTCTTTGCTCGTTTCAACACAAAGCCCTAACCAGTCTGCCAAGATGAAACCTGAAGAACACCATTACTGAGAGTGAGGCAATTTCATTTTCAGGATGGCATTAATGGACATCATTTAAACCCATGAGTCATCCTTCATTCACACAGATTTCAGAGCATGTCACCCTGCAGCCTGCCAGGTGCCCTTCAGTTACCTGTGCTGAGACAAGTCTGAGAGGGTGGGTCTAGAGGGAGTGAGGTCCAGAGGAATTCCGAGCCTCATTGATTCAGGGAAAGTAACCCTGTGTTTCATCAGTGATTGTAGAAGCCCCAGGTAGTAAGGCTGGACTTGTCTGGAGATCCCTAAAAGCCAGAAAAACTGTCCAGCCCTGTTACTTTATCTTCTAAGCTTGAAATTCTCACTATGGGTAACAAAGTCACTCATGTGTTCACTCATTCATTCATTCATCCTTTTATTCAACAATGAAGGAATTACAGATGAATACAAGTTTGCCAAGCCCAAGAGATCTGCAAAAAGATTTAATATTTGCAAATGTATCCATCATAATCATAACAACAATGATCATTAAGCCTGCTGACATATATTAGGCACTTTTCCCAAGGGAGGTACCATATGAAGCTCTTTTCCTGTACCACCCCATTTATTCCTCACAATACCTATTGGAGATAGACCCTACTACAGCTCCCTCTTTGCTGGAGAGGACATTGAAGGTCAGAGAGATTAAGTAATGCGGCCAAGGACACAAAGCTCGTGATGGTGAAGGTGAAACATACACACAGATTAGTCTGATTTAAAAAAATAATAATACGTGTTTTCAAGTATGTTTCTTTTCTTTTCTTTATTTTTATTTTTGTGTTTGTTTTTGAAATAGGGTCTCGCTCTGTCACCTGGGCTGGAGTGTGGTGGTGCGATCGCGGGATCACGGCTCACTGCAACTCTGCCTCCGGGGCTCAAGAGATCCTCCCAGCTCAGCCTCCCGAGTAGCCGGGACTACAGGCACACATCACCACACCCAATTAATTTTTTGTATTTTTTGTAGAGACTGGTCTTGCCATGTTGGCCAGTCTTGTCTCAAACTCCTGGGATCAAGCGATCTGCCCGCCTCAGCCTCCCAAAGTGCTGGGATTACAGGCATAAGCTACCACGCCCTGCCCTTAAATATGTTTTTAAGACCTACTCTGCCATCAGTTCTTCATCCATAAAGGTAATGAAAATACAGTTGGCCCTCTGTATCCATGGGTTCCAAGTTGCCATTTCATATAAAGGATTTGAGCATCCATGGATTTTGGTATTGTCAGCATTGAGGGGAGCCCTGGAACCAATTCCCCATAGATACCCAGGGACAACTATTCTTAAAATGTTGAACCCTCATAGGATGGTTGCTCAGGACCTTCTCCCTGGTGGCTGTTGGTCCATTAACCAACATGTTTGAGATCTGGATGACTATCCACCTAGAAGTTCATCTAAAATGACTATATACTCAGCCACATTTCTCATTGCTGAGATACTGTCACATTCTTTTGAGGTCATTTCTGTATCATCTCCTTGAACTTCTAGTCTAGTGGCCCTTTTTAAAAGTACTTAATCTTACTCAAGCCATGGTGGGAAACAGGTCCCATGACTTACTTTCTTGTCATATTCGCCATCTGCTGTAACCTGTCCTGGAATTTTCTGGAATCAGGGTCAGGGACGTGTCTAATTTTGGGAATCGACCTTGACGCTCTCAGAAACCTTGAACAACAGTCCCCTCTGACCCATGTGTAGCTTGTTTTCTACTACCAGTTGTCATGGTTTTCAGTTATGTCATTTGCCAGGTACCCTGAAGAGCTGAATTTATTTTGAGCAGAATTTCCAAAATGGCAGCCTTGGGCTGAGTCTACTCTGCAGACAGGTGTTCTTTGGGTCTGTACAGCATTTCGAAAAATTCTGAGTTCCTTACTGGCATTTAAAAATCTGAGCAGGGCAAGCATGAAATCATTCAAGGTGTTGACTTGTGTTGAAAAAAAATCAAAGATTGGACAGCACATCATATATTCTTGGACAACATTCTCTATGTCTTCACGGCTACTGTGGTGGGCTACAGTGGGCACTAGCTGAGGTCCTCAGGCCCCTACTCCCTCGGTCCTCTCAGTTATCTCTACCTAGCCAGATCTACGCACACTTCATGCTTGCATTTACCTGTCTGGCCTCTGGAGTCATCTGAGTCATTATCCCTGGTGTCCGCAAAAGCCCTGTACTCCTATTCCAAAATTAATGTTTAAATTTGTTCTGCACAATGCATGCTTGATTCTTTCCAGCCTTAAGACCTTGTTCCTCAAGGGAGAAGGTGGAAGCAAAATAAGAGTGGAGAACTTCTGCTTTCTTACTGTCATCTGTTCGAGTTGCATCATCTGCTCCCGATCCCTTCCTTTTCCTTCTCCCTCCAAACATAGCTCAAAAAGCCCTTTTTATCGTCCTTCGTATTTTTTTTTTTTTTTTTTTTGCAAGCCTCAGCTCTTTCCAGGGTTTTGTCTCCTAACACTCTTCTTACAGAAGCAATGTCAGTTTCCATTTGTTTTAGGGTGGGATGGTGCATCAAAGAACACCACACCTGCAAAAAACAACTAAATTAGAAAGAAGCCATGTTTCACAGTTCACACAGGGATCTACTACCTCAAGAAAAAAAAAAGTCGATGCATGTTGTTTTGAAATATTATAAACAAATTTTTAAGAGATTTAAAAAAAGAGGCTTAAAGTTTTTGAGAAATTTACATATTTACACATCCAATGCCAACCTAGGTGTCAAATGGGCTCACCTGCTCTGACTTAAAACTGGTCCAGCAGGGTTTGACTTGACCTAGAGACTGGATGCCAAACTTAGTCCCACTCAGACCCTTGCAAAATGCTCATTTCCAATTTCCAAAATATACTCAGGACTAGTGCATCTGTTTGCTGTGGTGGCTGGATTATATTGTTGTCATCTATAGCATAGGTTTGCCACAGTTTATATGAGACATGGAATTTTAAAATCAAATTGTCATGTGTGTTTATGCTATCTCAAAACAGGGCTGGAAGGGAAACTATCAGGGCATCAAGGTAAGCTGGCATTTAAAAAGAGCAGCAAGAGTGATCTTATTAAAATGTAAATCAGGTCATGTCATTATGTGACTTAAAACCATCCAGTACCTACCATGGTGTGTGGGGGGTGAAAGCCCAACTCCTACCATAGCTTTCATGGCTCTATGTGACCCGGACCCATCTGCAACCATTTCTGCTTTGCTCTTTTCTTTCCAGCTACATGGGCCTGATCTCTGTTCCATAAACAGGCCAAGCTCATCTCCACCTCAGGCCTTTGCATTTGCTTTTCCTTCTGCCTCGGCTGGGTTTTCTTCCCCAGCTTTATGGGGCCACCATTCTTATTGCAGTGGAGATTCCCATTGACTGAAATATTCACTCCCTAGAGTGGGCCTTCTCTGAGCACCCTGATTAAAACAGGCCCATCCTTTACCACCCTCTAATCCCCTATCCTGATTTATGTAACTTCATAATGCTAAGCAATACCCCACAATACGAACTTCTATTTTATTTGTTTATTATCTATTTCCCCCATAAAAATACAGACTTTATAAAGGCAAATTATTGACTTGTCCTGTTTACTTTGACATCCCCAGCACCTAGCAGAGTGCCTGGCATTTAGTAGGTACCCAATATGTGTGTGTAGGTATAGGTCCAAAGGCCAGAGAGCATGGGCCACAAGAGGAAATGAAGTGTTAACATGGCCCAAGTGGACGAAATTCCCTTTGTGTGTAGGTGCACATCTATATGTGAGTGTGTTTGTATACGTGTGTGAACATGTATGTTTGCACATGTACAAATGTATTTGTGTGTGTGCATGTTTGTGCACATGTATATGTGCACATATGTGTGTGAACACCCTTGGCAAGAGGTGAGTCCAGAAAGAAAATCAGAGACCAGACCAGTAGGGAATTGTAAGGTGGGGTAAGAAGTTTAGACATTAAACTCAGAGCAATGGGGAGCACTTCTAAACTTGTTGGTGTAGTCATTCATATTGAGGAGTCTGCAGGCAGATTGGACCTGGTGTTCAAATCTTGTCTACTACCAATTGGTGGACTTAAGTAGGTTACTCATCCTGTTGGGTTAGACCTCAGTTTCCTCACCTAAAAATGGGAGTAATAAAAGTGCCTCCCTCATAGAATTGGTGGGAAGAAATGAAATCAGTGCAGAGTATGTTTGCATGGTGCCTGGTATGGCATAAGGAATCAGCAACGGTTAGCCATTGTGGCCATTATTATCGGTATCACTTTTCCAAAACTGAGGTAAGCCAGAGAATTCCCATGGGGAGGAATTGCTGATGGGCCCAGATAGGCGAGGGGAGGCGGGGAAAACAGAGAGAGCCAGTGGCACTTTGGTTGTGGAGAAAGTAGAGACTCCATTTGCAGGGAAAGCTCCTGGAATGGGTGGCAGGTGCCTTCTCATAAACTGGAGCAATACACTGGGCTTCCGGCCTGTTGTCCTCCAACCTCCTATTAGACAGGGTTAGAAAACAATCCAAAAAACCATGGTAGGGCTGGTTTTGCTAAAAATAAACCATAGGTCACCCAGTTCATGAAGAAAAGGAAGTGGAAAACTGGCATAGGAGGATGGGTCTCGCTTACATAGGGATCCTCTCCATTTTCCTGGACTGTTTTCAGACCAACCACATGGGCACATGTGGTCTCTCTCCTCTCTCCAAACAGTAACCACATGGACATGAGCGCCCTCTCCCATTTCTCCAAATAGTACTTATGGCAGAGACTGCTCCCTACTTAACAAAACTAGTTCTTCTCCCAGGCACATCACCAGGTGATATTTCCCAGCATCCTCTGCAGTTAGATGCACCATGTGAGTGTGCTCAAGCCAGCAGAAGAGAGGCGAGATGACAAAGAGCCTTTTTGGCCTGGCGCGTGAGGGCCTCCTAGGCAATACTCCATGGTCTTTCTTTCCCATCTGCTGGCTGAGCTGACATGGCCCAAGGATGCAGACAAGTATGGAGCCATTGGGTAAAGGAGACTGGCTTCCCAAGTTGTCCCTTGGAGGAGAGCTGCCGTAGAGAGACAGCTGAGCAGAAATACTCACAATAGACTGGTTATAAGCAAAAAAAATGCATTTTATTGTGTTAACCCACTGAAATTTGGAGGCTGTTTGTATAGTAACTAACCTACTTAAGTAAATACATCACCCCTAAGAAAGTATCATGTGAGTGTTCTTACAAAATCCTACAGCCATCTGCATTCAAAAAGTGATGAATGACATTCAACACAGATAAACAAAACACACATAAGCTCTAATTTTTATAAAAGTTACTAAACAGTTACTATTATGCCTACTTTATAGACAACAAACCAAAAGTTCATAAAGTTCACAAATACATGTGTTTTTGGTACCAAATTTCACATCCTTTCTGCCATGTGCCTATAAGTACATCAGTAGAAGGCAGCCAGGGAGACTCAGGTTACTACAAGTTTGGAGAGCTGAAAAAGAAAGAAAGAAAAAGAATAAAATATTTTTATGTTGTAAAATCGATCATCTACATATCAACAAAAAGTTGGAAAATGTTGTGAAGGAAGAGCCACTCACCATAAAAAGCAAAGCTTTAAAATGCCTTTGGATAAGGTTAGCAAGAAATGTAGAAGAAAATTTATTATAATTTTTTAATGTTTTAAAGTAAGACTTGGAGAAACATATCAAGGTCTTAGAAGGTAGGTTCAAAATATAACCCTACCCCAATTAAACTGTAGATTCCAAGGAACTTCAATCAAGATTCTAAATGATTTTCAAATGAAAAGTTGAATCCAAAGATTGCATGGAAGAATTAATAAGCAGAAGAGCAAATGGATTTTTTTATCCCTAGTTGATAGGGAGAGAGGCTATTGGCTTACTCTATTAAATATAAAAACATATTCCTTAAAAATATCATAATGTTGCAGGAATGGACAAATAGAGTAATAGAGTTCCAAGTGGAATGGGTTATACATGACAGTTTAGTATATTATGAAGGTAACATTTCAAATTAGGTTAGAAAAGAGAGATTATTTAATACATATTGTCCGGACAATTGGTTATCCATTTTTTGTTAGTTTCCTTCAGCACTTTTATAGACAAATGTACATGAGATCTTTTACATCTCAGCAGAGGATCTTTCTAAGCATAATGCCCAATCCAGAAAAAATAAAGAAATAGATTGATAAGGTCAGTTACCAAACGCTGTAAAACTTTTCCATGGTAAAAAGCATATAAACAAAGTTCAAAATAAAAATGATAAACAGAAAATATTTGCAACACTTTCGAAAATGAAAGTGTTAGTATCCACAGAATACAAAGATCTGTTCTGAGGCAATAATAAAAAGATAAAAAGCCATATTAAAACGGACAAAAAGCAGAATGAGCCTTTTTGGAGGTCAACCTGGTGAAAGGGATGAATACTTTAAATGCACATACCCACTGACCCAGCAAATGCGCTTCCTTGATTTTAAGAATATAATCCATCCAAGTGCTCACAGATATATTTATGAGAATGTTCTTTGTAATACTGGTGAAAAGAGTGAGAATAGGCCAGGCACAGTGGCTCATGCCTGTAATCCCAGCATGTTAAGAGGCCAAGGCAGGCAGATCACTTGAGTCCAGGAGATCAAGACCAACCTGGGCAACATGGCAAAACCCTGTCTCTGCAAAAATTAGCGAGGCCTGGTGGTGCGCACCTGTAGTCCCAGCTAGTCGGGAGGCTGAGGTAGGAGAATCACCTGAATCCAGGAAGTCGAGGCTGCAATGAGCCATGATCACACCACTGCCTTCTATCTCGGTTGTTAGAATGACACCCTGTCTTAAAAAAAAAAAAGTGAGAATAAGCAAGAACTTATTGAAATAAAGAGCAATGGGAAGTGACTTTTCCTTCTAGATGTTAAAATGTATTCTGAAGCTTACAATAGAAAAACAGCATGGTACTGATAGAGGACTAGATGATTGAACAAAAGAAACAATCCAGAAATAGTGCTTGGTACATAATACGACTCTCCCAGAGCATGTGGGCTCCACAAGGGCAGCATTTTTAATGTTGTGATCGCCGCAGTCACCCCAGCCCCTAGAACAAAGCCTTTCACATGGGAGGTAGGAAAAAGGACTGAAAGAATATATGCCAAAATGGAATCAGGATTCTTGTATCTTTTGTTTTTTGCTTTCTTCTAATTATGTATGTATGTCATCGTGGTTAAGAGGATGAACTTTTATGCGAGACAAAACTGTAGTTGACCCCAGCTCTGCCTCTGATCAACTGCTCCTGGTCTTCTATCCTAAATGTTTGAAAGAAGAATGGTAACTACCTTACTGAGTAGTGGAGATAGATGAGATTGCATACATGGAGCACTTAGCTCAATAAATGGTAACTGCTGTTTAAAATGTTCCACAACTCATTTTCTTCCCAGGAAATCTGGGAAAGAAAAAAGAAGTAATATATATGTTTAAGTAACCAAAACAAATGAAAAGTACATCTTTCCCTGCATTTTCCTGTAGCTTGTTTAGCATCTCTGCAGAAATCTCTGAACAGTGAGACCTCCTCAGGGAGAAACTTTTCTCAGTGACTCTAACCCTAGACAAGTCCCAAGAAAGGAAAGGGTGACATCTCCCTTTTGACCTTTGGCAAATGCAAAGGGTTACATTACGTACTTCATGATACATTTTTTAGCCAACACACTAAACATAACAACAAACGACCTAACAACAAAAAACATGCCTATTATTTTTACCATTATTACCACTTTTTTATGTAAAAGGGCAATTCATGCTTATTGTTGAACTCTGGAAAATACAGAAATGCACAAAGAGTTGACTTTCACCTCTTCCACCTCCATGAGCTGGTCGTCACTGATACTTTGGTTCACGTAGTTAAGTCAAGTTGGCATCTGTTAGGCAAACTTGTTTTTCACCTCACTGTAAATTGTAAATATTTTCCTATGCTGTTAAATAATCTGAAACATATAAAAATGACCCCTCATGAAATAAAAACACTCTGTCTCTGAGGGCCTCATGGTTTCTGACGTTGGCAAAGTAGTCTTCTGTTGGTAATAGAGAGTGACTGAAAAATCCACTTGTCCTTGTCCCCAACCATGCCCAGAGAGACACATGCCTTCTCAGGACTGATGAGACAGGAGGAAGAAACTCAGGTGTCCCAGGCTCTCTAATATTATAGCTAATTGAGAAGCTTTAGGGAGAGAAGTGACTTGGAAGTCATGAGCTCTTTCTCTCTGCTAGTTAGCTGAGTAGTCACACAGCGAAGACACACACACACACACACACACACACACACACACACACACACACAGACACTTATACATACCAAAATCTTAGTTGAAATCTTTGGATGGTGGGATGATGCACAATTTTTATTTTCTTCTTTTCGATCATCCATATTGAAAAAAAAATATCTCTAATGAGCAATGAAAGGAAAGATAAGAAAGGTTGTGGGTTTCTTTTAAAGTCTAAAAACGTACTACAGTCACCATTTTGGGATAAGGAAATCATATGGCCTCTGGAGCACACCTGAGTCATTTTCTTTCTCATACTGTGGGAGGCAGCTGTGGATAATGTTAGTCCTGATTTCGAATTGCGATGGCATTTCAGGTCCTGATGAAAGATACCATGACCTTCTTGGGGTGCCTTGATCACTCTGGGGTGCCTGTCCCATCACAAAATATTAAGCTTAATCCTCATTTGAGGAGCACAGAGTGTAGGGTGTAAACTAACTGATTCTGTAACATGTCTTCCTAGAGTCCCCTCACCCCAGTCTCTTACTTCTGGGGGAAGTACATACAAATGTATATGTACACATGTATAATTTATTGAACGGCCGGCTCATCAAGTATATTGGTTTTCATAGCTCCACTATTGTCAGCATATTTCAGATTGGATTTGCTGCTGACATGGTTGAATGAAAAAATACTGACATTTTTCAGTATTGCTCTTGACACTTTTAGTATTATTATTAGTCGTTTCATTCCTTGTAGTAACATTGTCCGAATGGGATCGTGCTCAAAAAAAAACCCAAGTGCTACTCAATTCTAAGGAGGTGCCTGGCTTTGGGCTGCTGCTCTTTTACATCTCCCATGAAGCTGCGAGGGCAGCCATGTCAAACTATGGTGCAAATTCTTTTACATCTCCCATGAAACGACGAGGGCAGCCATGTCAAACTATGGTGAAAATTGCGAGTGACACCTGTTGCATGGAAAATACCTGCAAAGCTAATTTGGAAATTTTTTCAGGGAGAGATTTTTTTCTTGGAGAGAACAGTCCCTTTCAACCTTATCCCAATGAGGAAGACAAATCAACACTTGTGATTCTGAGTATGTTTTTTCTTCAACAGCAATGACCACCACCTCTATTAATCTTCAATGAGTCCCTACAAGGTTACATTTACCCAAATTTCTTATAAGCCCTTATACACACACCAAAGCAAACACATAGGCTCCAAGGGTGTGTGTGTGTGTGTGTGTGTGTGTGTGTGTGTGTGTGTGTGTGTGTGTGTGTGTGTAAAAACCTGGCTTTGTAGGAAGAAATAAACAAATGTATTTAATGCTTCTATGCTACAAAGGACCCACATGTGTTTGCATATAAATAGGGTTGTTACATATTCAAGGTTTGATTTTTAGCAAAATGTCCCAAAAAGAAGAGGAGACTCCAGGAATAGACCACTTCATTGAGAGGCAGAACTTGAGTTCTATCCTTGTAAAAGGCTGTTTCTAGGGTGCGAAGAACTGGGTAGGCACACTCAGGTCATGTTGCAGAAGACACTTGCTCAGCTCAAGATGACTTCTGTCATCTGTTAGCTTACAGTTGTAAAGAACGGCTTTCTCTAGTTGAGCCAGCTTAGTAGCTCATCCTTCTCCCATATTCTGAGCATGGTTTAAAGTTGAGAGTTCTGGAGTAATCTATGCTCATTCAGCAAACCAATGTAGTGAGCATTTCTTGAATGTAAGGGGATCCCACTGGATTATGTGGACCCCAGAGGCCCTAATTCCTTGGACCTGTTAAGAAGGAGATATGTTTATCTCTTGCCAGGTGCTTTACCAAACAGAATGGGCGTACTTCTTTCCATAAAACACTGCTCTGACAATTTGTCCCTGGAGATAAATGGCCTTTTCCATAGAGGCTTTAAATAGGGGGCATAATGGGAGTGAGTGGAATGGAGTGGAATAATTAGATCGCTCCCCATAAATCCTGTGGGGAGGTTTTCTGCACAGGATGCTTTCCAGGACTGTATGTTAGCAGGCAGGCTCTGTGCGGGGTGGATGCAGCTGTGCACCATGCTAGGATAGTAGGCAAGCACATTGCAGATGGTAGAGATATGGGCAGCGTTTAACTCCCTGTTTTCCCTGTAGAATTTGTCTCATTCACCAAAGGAATGTCCACATTAATTTGTTTTTATTTATTTTTTAATATTTATTTATTTTGAGAGAGTCTTGCTGTGTCACCCAGACTGGAGTGCAGTGGCAAGATCTTGGCTCACTGCAACCTCCGTCTCCTGGGTTCAAGCAATTCTCCCGTCTCAGTCTCCCAAATAGCTGAGATTACAGGAACGCGGCTCCACACCCGGCTAACTTTTGTATTTTTATCAGAGACAGAGTTTCACCGTGTTGGCCAGGCTGGTCTCAACCTCCTGACCTCAGGCAATCTGCCCACCTTGGTCCCCCAAAGTGTTGGGATTACAGGCATGAGCCGCCATGCCCAGCCTTAATTTGTTTTTATTGCTAAAAATACAACATTTTCAGGGCTAATATTTGCTCACTTGATTCAAAATCAATTTTTTAATGTAAATATATCTGACATATCTTGATTATGACAGGTGGGAATAAAAACCGCCCCATTAAGATGGGAGAAAAAACAAGTTATTTACTGGTAAATTTAGAAGATGTCTTCTTGAAGTATGTTGGCTGGAAGACTAGAGGAGTTGAAGGTGGCTCATCCTTGCCATTTGTGCGCTTCTCAATCTCCAAACCCGAGATAATGTAGCATCCACTATATGTGTGTACTAGTCTACTGGGTTTAGACTAGGGCTGGGGACATGTTTCAGTTCATTTTTTATTCAGAGCACCTAATAATTCATGGCACAAAATAAAGAGCATCGTTTTTAAAGGGCCATTTATTTATTTATTTATTTACCCCAAAGAGAAACCCTCTTGAGCCATTAACGTATACTAAGCTCTCTTCTGAAATTAGCTTGGAATATACCATGGCTTCACTTTGAGGATACTGATAGTCTAGGTATGATGATCTAGGAAATGTTGAGTTGACCTTTAAGAGGAATAGGTGACATGGGAAATAGACAAAGAGTGGAGGGAATTCTTTCTTTTTTTTTTTTTTTTTTTTAAGACGGAGTTTTGCTCTTGTCTCCCAGGCTGGAGTGCAATGGCGCAATCTTGGCTCACAGCAACCTCCACCTCCCGGGTCCAAGTGATTCTCCTGCCTCAGCCTCCAGAGTAGCTAGGATTACAGGCATGTGCCACCATGCCTGGCTAATTTTGTATTTTTAGTAGAGATGGGGTTTCTCCATGTTGGTCAGGCTGGTCTCGAACTCCCGACCTCAGGTGATCCACCTGCCTCGGCCTCCCAAAGTGCTGGGATTACAGGCATGAGGACTGGTGGGAATTCTTTCAGATCACAGATATGGGGTAAAAATGGAATCATGTTTTCCAGAGACATTGTCATGAATGTGATCGGCCTCTCCAGGTCACCATGCTGAATTGACCAAACTCAGAGGATCAGCTTACGGAGAGGCAGATGTTTGAAAGAACAGGTGTGTAGGGATCTGGCCAATCTTAAATTTATTCCCAAGCTTGACTGTTGAATCCAAGAACATTTTCCTTTAGGGGAAATGGGCTGCATGATTCCTGTAATTAGTAGGAAGGAATAATTCTTTGACATCACTTAAAGATTAATGAGTATACTGGCAGTTCTTCCTTTTCTTCTTCCAATTTCATTTACTCTCTATGCTACTAGCTGGGTTGGATGGAATGGTGTCTGTGACAAGTAATCAAGACCAATATTGGTAAACCTCTGAGGGAGGCACAGCTGGTGTCGGATTTCTGGTAGCCTTCTCTTACAACAGACTTCCTTCGACTCTGCAGGGCCCTCTCTCTTCACTGTCCTTTCACCCTGATGCCCCACCATTTATTTCTACATCTTCTCTGTCTTAGGGAACAATGGCACTGAGGGCTTATGGGCTTGCGCTCTGGGTCCACATTGATATGAAGTTCAGCCTCTCCATGGTCAATGATTTGCTGTCTTACCTTTAGCAATCGCTTAATCTCTTAGAATCTTAATGTATTCATCCCTAAAATGGGAACGAATCATGGAAATGAAATCTCAGGGTTCCTATAACAATTAAATGAGATATGCATGGAACACTTTTCTCTGTTTAGGAGTTGGCCAGTTGTAGAATCTCAATACATTTTGGCTATCCTAATTATGGTGAGTTATTATGAATTAATGCCATTATTATTAATAATAATAATCCAATAAACTAATTTTAATAGCAAGGTAGGTATTTCGTATTTTCATTCTGGATTCAGTGTGTTTAATCCACATATATTCAGTGTGTTTAATCCACATCTTCTTAAGATGTCCAGCCTTTAAGAAAGGAATACCTATTTTATTCTCAGGGCCTGTCAAAGCCAGTCTCCAATAAATATGGGCTGAATGAATCAAAGAGAATAGCAGTGATGTTCTATTGGTGCTGTTCAAATCACCCTCAAGATAGCTACTGAATTCACTCGCGACCGAGCTATCCAGAAATCCTTCCTGCAAGAAAAAGTTTGGGATAAAGAATATAGCAAATCGATTATTTTCCTGTCCCCCAGTCTCCTAATAAAACCGACCTTTCCCAGTTTCTTTTCTAGCTATTCTGTTTTTTATTACATAAAATGCTTAGGTGATTGCCAATAGTAGTGTATGAATACTTAATGAAGATGGAATGAATTATAAATGGCTTGGAATTTATCTACATTGCTTCCTTGCTGATGGCAGAATGGTCCTTTATCTTCTATCAAGATGTATAGGAGTCAGTAGGTGAGAAAGTATCCTGTTTGATAAATTAAAAAATTGTTACCGGATGCCATCTCAGGTTGCATGGAACCCAGTATCATGTGGCAGAGAGGGAGGAGTTTGACTAGGAAGCATGGTGAATATGATACTGGCAGGGGAGAGATGGGATTGGTCCCTAAGGACACCATTACTGCTAGAGTAGAGACCTCAGAATAGAGGGAGATAAAGGCTTGGGTGGGAGTTGTAGTTACCACTTACTCACTGTGATTGAGTACCAGTTAGGCGGAGGTCTGAAAAGTGTTTCCAGTGCTTTGATTTCAAGGAGAAGCTATTGGATGACATTACCTAGAGAAGGGACTTCTATATCATTTTTCCATCCCAAAGCCATCTGTCAACAGCTAGCTCCATAAATACAGTGAACTCTCATTATGAAAAGTAACAGATAAACCTCCACATCGCAAAGGCTTAATGCAAAATTAATTCCTCGCTCATATAACAGGCAGCTCTCCTGAGTGGCTCTCCTCCAAGTGTTGATCCAGGGGCACAGGTTCTTTCATCTCGCGGCTCTGTGGTCTTCGTTCTGTTCCCAAGTGCACTCAAGAGGTAATCTCCCTTTCAGCCAACTGGAGGAGGTGTGAGCAGGGAGGGTTTTATGGACCAGGTCTGGAAGTGGAGTGCTTCCACTCTGCCCACATCCCTTTAACCAGGACTCAGTTGCATGGCCATGCTGACTCCAAAGAAGCTGAGAAATGGAATCTAGGTGCCCATATAGAAGCAATAGCAAGTCTGATGCACGATCATCTGTGTCTGCCACATTTTTCAAATCGCCAAGAAAATACATGCCCTGAGAAAATGAGAGGGTAAATTTTACTGAAAAAAAAGTCATCTTACAGAGTGTTTGCAAACTCTTTTTTAAAAAATCCTTCTAGAGTATTGTATTTGCATGCACACAGTGGAAATGCCAGTTATAAATTGTCTTAATTTCTAAGACTTTCCTCAGTAACAGTTTATCAGTTTTTTCATCATAAGATGGACTTTTCTTTAAATTGCATATGTAGTTAAGGCACGAAATAAATAGGCGCATCATTATTAAAAATTTACACAGCACAGCAATGGATGAAGAAGATACTTAGAGTTGCTCATAATTTAACCTATGTTAATAGCTTGTTTTATATACACCCAGTGTCCTTTTTCTCCACATAAAATTATCTACTCTGTCAGGGGTCAGCAATTTCTTTTCTGTAAAGGACAAAAGAGTAAATATTTTAGGCTTTGCAGGCCACGCTGTCTCTATTGCAATCTCTCAATTCTGTCATTGTAGCACAAAAGCAATCAGAGACCATATGTAAACGAATGAATGTGGCTGAGTTCCAATAAAACTTTATTTACAGAAATAGGCAAGGGATGGGATTTGGCCCCCAGATCAACCTTTGCGGACTCCTGCAGAATACGATGGATACAAAGTAATGCATGCAAAGCACTAAGAGACTCTGCACACATGTAAGTGCTCAGTAAATGTAAATTTGCTCTACCTAGTTTGAAATGAATATAGTTGTATGGCTTCTAAGCATTTAAAACTTTATAGATACATGTTTAGTTAGGCATAGCAAAAGTCTAAAAGCATAGACTTTGAACTCTGAAAGAAGCTTTAGAAGCCTTGGGGAAGGGGAATATTTTTACTTTTTGCTTTATTTCCTCCTGTGTTGTTTGGGTATTTTTTTTTCAATGAGCATATTTTACTATTGTAATAAAAAAGATATTTTAGATGTATATACTTCAAACTTTTTGCTGACTCAGAAAAGAATGTTTCATTTTAATCGTGAACATGTAACTCATTTGCATTTTTCAATAACCAGTTGCAGTTATGTTTCAGGATTGTAGCTTGAACCGCAAAATAACATTGAAAGAGCTTAGGCATAGCCAGAAATGCTTCAAGGAAGGCAAGATCACGACTTCCTCTTTTGAACAATTTAGCTGACAGTGACATTGGTAAACGGGAAGGGAAGTGGTCTCTGAGGAGCTTGAGTCCTTTTGTGGTCTTGGATCCCTTTGTATAGCCCTCCGCTCTCACCCTTTTACCATTGTTTTGTGGTCCTATTAGCCTCCTTGTACAGGCAGGGCGCATCTGCTGGCAGACATGGGCACTTATAAATGCCTACCACATAACTACATGAATTAGCTAACCCTTTTCCAGTTAGCACAATGCCTAGCATAGACTAAACAACTACATGTTAGTTTTAACTGGACGGGCCCTGCAAACTGAAGGTGGTAGGTAGCATTTTCTTTATGGGCAAAGTTGCCTTATTCCTTTCAGGTTTCTGGGGATGTGGCTTGCCCTGCTATAATTACAATAAAAAGACACATTTTATGAGACTTCAGAAGTGTTGCTGTACAGGTGAGATTACCTTGTGTGGAGTGATATGATTAGCCTAAATTAACCCTAGACATCATCCTGTGAACATTACCGTGAAAAAAAGAGACATCACTGTCTATTCTCTGCTATGGTAATAAACAGAGTTTTTCATCAAGTTTCCCCTTAATTTCTTCTGTGCTGCTTGGTGCTTTTCCAAAATAGAAAAAAAAAAAGTAAAACTGTTAAATGTGGCTGCATTTTTTTTTTCTGTTTTCAGTTTTTATCAGCTCCTGGTTTCTCTCTTAATTTCTCCATGGGCCACAATTCTGATTACTCTCCATCTCCATCTCCATCCGAGTTGTCAGTCAAATTTCACACTTTCTTTGTAAAATAGGAATAAAACAGTCAGACAAAATAATAGCCTTATAAAAACCACATTTTCTCACAGAACAGCATTGTTTGAACTTCAGGACAATTGTAGGAATCACAATACAATATCTTCTTGAGGGATTGAGCATGTTCTTCACTAGTTTGCTGTCAGGCCAGGGGGTGGGGGGAAAAGCCTCGTTATTATTTGAATCAGTTTACAGCAACTCATGAATTAAAAGCTCACACCCGAAGGAGTATTTTCAGCTTAATGGAAACAGTTTGTCTAACACTTGGAATTCTTTGCAAGAGTCTACATTGATAGATGGACATTTCTCCAACGCAGGTGCATTTTATGGTAGTCTGTTGATGCAAGTTAACATCCGTTAAAAAGCAGAGCCAATAAAAGACAATTTCTGTCTAACAAGGAACACTGAAAATGACCTAAACAATCACAATTTTATAAAGTGTACTAAAGGTAAGTCTATGAGAATGCAAGCGAGTTTATTTGGTTTTAAACAACACTTTACTGGTTACTCTGAGTGTAACTCTGTGAGACGACACGATGATTTTAGGAGAGCTGATGTAAGTGAAAAGTTACACTCTCAGCATTGATTGCTTAATAATAAGGGAATATTATGGAAAGAGGAACATGGGTTTCCCTCAGATTTTTCAGAATTGCCTAAAAGAGCAGCAATTGTTTTAGCGGCGTCTGTCAATTCCAAACTATTCTGAAAGAAATTTCTGCCCATCTTAAAAGAAAGCATCAAAATGTCATAAAAAGTTGGAAGCCCATAAGCTTGCGTGGCCACTGCTGAAATTCTCTGGGGTGAGGAGCAGGAAAGGGGTTAAGATCTAATCTTGAACCTCTTCTAGAGTTATCTGGGGGATCTGAGTCTGTACTTTCTGGGTAAATCACAGCTTATTAGTGCCAGAAGTGAGGTTAGAATTCATCTGGTGAAACGACTGCTATTTTACACATGGAGAAACTGAATCCCAGTAAAAGGAAACAACTTCTGAGACATCACTGAATAGATTGGTGGGAGACCCTTCCCTGGAGTCCACATCTTCCTGACCCTGCCTCTGTCCTGCTGTAGGCCGGCGTTGTAGTATTCTGCCTCACACAGAGCAACTGCTTCATAAATGTTTGCTGCACGCATGCAGAAAGAGGTGATATTTTAATTTCTCTAGCAGGAAGAGAGGTAGTAAGTAAAACTCAGAAAGCTGAGGAGAGAAAACTAAATAACAAGCACACCGCACAGCTATTGCGGGTTCTGTTCCAGACTACCACAATAAAGCAAATACAGTAATTAAGTGAGTCACATGATTTTTTTGGTTTCTCACTGCATATAAAATTATGTTTATACCAGGGTTCCCCAACCTTCGGACCACAGACCAGTACCAGTGGCCCATGGCCTGTTAGGAACTGGGCTGCCCATTAAGAGGGCAAGTAGGCAAATGAATGAAGCTTCATGTGTATTTACAGCCACTCCTCGTCACTTGGCATTACCACCGCCTCCTGTCAGATCGGTGGCAGCATTAGATTCTCCTGGGAATACAAACCCTATTGTGAACTGTGCATGCCAGGAGTCTGGGCTGCTTGCTCCTTATGAGGATCTAATGCCTGATGATCTGTCACTGTCTCCCATCACCCCCAGATGGGACTGTCTCATTGGAGGAAACAATCTCGGGGTTCCCAGTGTTCTATGTTATGGTGAGTTGTATAATTATTTCATTATATATTACAATGGAATCATAACAAATAAAGTGCACAATAAATCTAATGTGCTTGAAGCATCCCCAAACCATCCCTGCCTCCCCGCAAGGTCTGGGAAAATATTATCTTCCATGAAACGAGTCCCTGGTGCCAAAAAGTTCGGGGAATGCTGGTTTATACTATACTGTAGTATAAAGTCTGTAGTAGCATTGTGTTTTTTTAAAAAAAAAATGTATATAACTTAATTTAAAATGCTTCAGGCCAGGTGCAGTGGCTCATGCCTGTAATCCCAGCACTTTGGGAGGTTGAGGCGTGTGGATCACAAGGTCTGGAGCTTGAGACCAGCCTGGACAACATAGTGAAACCCTGTCTCTACTAAAAATACAAAAAATTAACTGGGCATGGTGGCAGGCACCTGTAATCCCAGCTACTTGGGAGGCTGAGACAGGATAATTGCCTGGACCTGGGAGGCAGAGGTTGCAGTGAGCCTAGGTCACACCACTGTACTCCAGGCCGGGTGACAGTGCAACACTCCTTCTCAAAAACAAAAACAAAAACAAATAAAACAAAACAAAAACGCTTCATTGCTAAAAAAAAAAAAATGCTAGCATTCATCTGAGCCTTCAGAAAGTCACAATCTTTTTTGGGATGGAGGGTCTTGCCTCTATTCTGATGGCTGCTGACTTATCACAGTGGTGGTTGCTGTAGGATGGAATGGCTGCAGCAATTTCTTACAATAGGACGACAATGAAGTTTGCTGCATTCATTGGCTTGCTCTTTCACGAACAATTTCTCTGTGGCATGTGACACTATTTGATAGCATTTTACCCACAGCAGAATTCCTTTCAAAACTGGAATCAAACCTCTCAAACGCTGCTGCTGCTTTATCAACTAAGTGTATGGAATATTCTAATTTTTTTGTTATCATAGCATCAGGAGTCGATTCCATCTCAAGAAGACACTTTCTTTTTTCATCCATAAGCAGCAACATCTCATTCATTCATGTTTTTTTATGAGACTTCAGCAATTCAGTCATATCTTCAGGCTCCATTTCTTTTCTTTTTCTTTTCTTTTTTTTTTTTTTTTTTTTTGAGATGGAATCTCACTCTGTCTCATAGAGTACAGTGGCGTGATCTCAGCTAACTACAACCTCCTCCACCTCCTGGGCTTAAGCGATTCTCCTGCCTCAGCCTCCCACAGGCTCCATTTGTAATTCCAGTTCTCTTGCTAATTCCATCACATCTGCAGTTAAAGTCTGGAACCCTTCAGTCATTCATGAGAATCAGAATCAACTTCTTACAAACTCCTATTAATGTTTATATTTCAATCTCCCTCCATGAATCACAAACGTTTCTAATGGCATCTAGAACGGTGAATACTTTCCAGAAGGTTTTCAATTTACTTTGCCCAGATCCACCAGAGGAGTCGCTACTTATAGCAGCTATTGCCTTATGAAATGTATTTCTTAAACAAAAAGACTTAAAATTCAAAATTATTCCTTGGTCCATGGGCTGCAGGTTGAATATTCTGTTAGCAGGCATGAAAACAACATCCATCACCTTGTACATCTCCATCAGAGCTCTTGAGTGACCAGGTGCATTGCTTTAATGAGCAGTAATATTTTGAAAGGAATCTTTTTTTTTTTTTTTGAGCAGTAGATCTTAACAGTGGGATTAAAATATCCAGCAAACCATTTTGTAATCAGATGTGCTGTCATCCAGACATTGTTGCTCCACTTACAGCACCTAGGCAAAATAGATTTAGCATCATCCTTAAGGAACCTAGCTTTTTCACAATAGTAAGTAAGCTTCAGCTTCAACTTAAAGTCATCAGCTGTATTAACCCCTAACAGTCTCCCCAAAGACACCCATGTTGTCACTTTGTGTGTCTCCATGAAATATTTTTTGCTCATGTATGTAGTGATAACACTGCATACATCATTTTGAATACACCCAATTTATAATATTGAACATTTATCTATATTACCAAAAACTCTTGTGAAACCAATGTTGATTTCTTTTACTTTTTATTCTGTTTTTTTCTCTCTCTTTTTTTAAATTTTTCTTGAGACAGTGTCTCACTCTGTCACCCAGGCTGGAGTGCAGTGGCACAATCATAGCTCACTGCAACCTTGCAACCTCAAACTCCTTGGCTCAAGTGATCCTCCTGACTCGCCTCCTGTGTAGCTGGGACTACCGGTGCTTACCACTGTGCTCGGCTAATTTTTTTTTTTTTAGAGATGGGTGTCTCACTATGCTGCCGAGGCTGGTCTTGAACTTCTGGGTTCAAGTGATCCTCCCACCTTGGCCTCCCAAAGCACTGAGAGTGCAGACATGAGCCACTGCGCCCGGCCTGATTTCTGAAATGTAGCATTGAGAGGAATTGAGACGTGCCTTCAATCCCTTTAGCCCATAATGAGGCTTTAGCTTTTGTAAAGCATTTTCAGACCTTTATCTTCTTAGTGATCATAACACTATAAGTTAGACAAGGGGTGATTATGTAATTTCTCACCCAAACAGGGTCACTTCTAGAGGTGAAAGGGTGCTATTAATACTCACACTAGGACAACAGGTGTAACCTGGGGCTGTCGTAGGCAAACAGAGACGCAGACACTCCAGCTAGGCAAGGCAGGGGCAATCTCAGGTTACTATAGAAGAAGCACAGAGGACAAGCGACTGTTCAAAAACACATATTGGTAACTGGTGGTACTGGTCTTAGAACCCAAGATTTCAGGTTCCTAATCTAGTGCTCTATGAACCATACCAAGTGCCTCTCCCAGAGGATCTGCATAGCTTAGCAAATATCCTAGAGAGACATATCCCCTTCCATTGATGAAAATGAGATAAAATAACAGCTCCTTTCCTTCCTCCTTTCCCCTCTGCCCGTCCCTGCTTTCCTTCTCTCTCTTTTTTTTTCTCTCTCTCTCTCTCTGTCTCTCTTTTCTTTCTTTCAATTTCTCATTGACCCCTAAGCCAGGTTACTGACACTTCATGAGAGGTCATTGTCTGAAGAAAGGCTTGCTAAGAGAGATTAAGCCCCCTTTAATAAGAGTCAGTGTCTGATGCATTGTTTTTATTAAGGATAGTCTGCTCAAAAGAATGGTCATGTATGCATGCATTACTGTCTTATCAGGCTAAAAGCTGGTTTGAAATAACATCTATAATACACCACAATCAAAACATTTAGGAGCAATTGTAATAATAAAAGGGCCTCCGGGAATTGGAATATTTCAGAACTACCTCCTGGATGAGACAGGGATGAGGGAGCGTCTGATGCAAACTGGTCCTTTGCTGTCAATCAGTCGACAAAGCGTATTCTGTACTCTTTCCCCTCTTCCTTCCCTGACTCCATGGAAGATATTCAGCTTTGAAATCCAGCAAGGGTCTGTGAGTGGCCCTGGCCAGTGGAGTGCAGTGGACAAGGGGCACCTGAGCTTGGGGGGGTTAGTACCTGAACTCTGGACTTACAGCCTTCTAAGGGTTTTGAATCCCAGCTGAGCCATCTATTCGCTCTGTGTCTTCCATATGTTACATCTCTGAAGACTTGGTCTCCTCATTTGTAAAAAGGGTTCTTGTAAAGAGTAAATGGATTAAACAAACAAACAACCTGTGCTTCTCCCGGGAACTGATACATAAAAACATCCGTATGTTGGCCGGGTGCGGTGGCTCACGCCTGTAATCCCAGCACTTTGGGAGGCCAAGGCGGGCAGATCACAAGGTCAGGAGATCCAGACCATCCTGGCTAACATGGTGAAACCCTGTCTCTACTAAAAAAAAAAAAAAAAATACAAAAAATTAGATGGGTATGGTGGCAGGTGCCTGTAGTTCCAGCTGCTCAGGGGGCTGAGGCAGGAGAATGGCGTGAACCCAGGAGGAGGAGCTTGCAGTGAGCCGAGATTGTGCCGCTGCACTCCAGTCTGGGCGACAGAGTGAGACTCAGTCTCAAAAAAAAAAAAAAAAAAAAATCTATATGTGTTTCAATGTATGTTTTAATCATCATTATTAATTTTTGCCAGAAACTAAACTCCACTCTCACATACACGTAGCAGGCTTTCTGTTCCTATTTGTTGGGTGTCCTTTTAAAGATTTCCTCATATGTTGATCCTCTTGGCCCATGCAATGCAATTAATAGATGTGATTCATCATTGAAATCAATCTGGGATTTCCAATGGACTCTGAAACTAGTTGCTATGATAAGGGGAGATTACATGGGCCGGGCAATAATCTTCCAAAGTCCTTCAAAGCAGCATTCTGTGGCTTCTCCATGGAGCCCTGCACCCAGAAACAGTGTTGTAGCTTCGGTGTCCAAGGGACGAGGCCCCTGTCTCAGTATTTCTTGTGGTGCACTAAACATGCTGATGCTAAAACTGGCCCAAATCTTCTCACAATGATCCTCTGACCTTGAGTAAATACACTTTGCCCCATCCTGTCTTATTTCATTCTCAGTATGGCCCTTTAAGATGCATTCAATTATTCCTCCCATATGCCCTTTTTTAAATATAAGGAAACTGAGACTCAGTAAAAGAACTTGCCCAAGGCTATATAATTCATAAGCAGAAAGCCATGCTTTGGAATGTACCTGTCTGACTATAAAATCCACGCTAATTTTTCTTAATATTTTAATTTTCATTATTAAAATAATACATATGCATTGTATGAGATTTTTGAAAGTAGACTGAAAGCATAAAGAAGAAACTTAGCATGGTCCATACTCCTAGGCAAAATCAATATTTTTATTTTGCTATAAATCCTGTTGTTTTTCCTATAGGGCTGTATTTGTATTTGTGTGTGTGTGTGTGTGTGTGTGTGTGTGTGTAAATGATAATAATAGAGGAATGTTACTATAATACATATTTTCATTTTGCTTTACCCATTTAATATTCTGTCATGCTTTTTCCCTACATAATTACCTATTACCTATCTTTCAAAAACGATGGTTTACAGACTATTTAACATTTCTTTCCACACACATATATTTGTGTGTGTACATATATAAATGTTTAATTAATTCTCTACCTCTTTAGACATTTTAGTTGTTTGGTTTTTCTCAATCAAAACTATCACATAGATAGAAATCTTCATTAAAAAAAAACAACCACAAGTGGCTTTACCATTTGCGGGACATATTCCATGTGTTTTTACCATGTTACCTACCTCATTTAAATTAATCCTCCAAGCAACCCTGTGAGATAGGTGTGACTATTATTGTCATTTTACTGATGAGCATCTGATGCTTAAAGAAGTGAAATACATCATCCAGGCAGACATAGGTCACTTGTGACCAAGAACAAGTCAGATGCCTGTCTTGCAGGAGGTAAAAGCTGGTTCCCCCTCCACAGGGCCCACAACAATCTCTGCATTTGCTCCTGATATTATTTTGTTAGGATTTGTTCCTAGATGGAGAATGGCTGGGTACAAGAAAAGAGGTCCCTCTTTAGTTTTTGAAATTAATTACTAAATCAACCCTCATAAGGCATATTCTCCCTCCTCCAGCAATGTGAGAAGTTCCTTATCCCTCAGCACAGACCACTGCCACCAGGAAGCCCAGGCTTGGGCCATCCAACCAGACTGTCCCCAGAACCAGAAAGTCCCCCAGTTAGTGGGGCTGCCAGATATGGCCTGGAGGTGATGGAGAGGATGACCCTCTTCTGATTGGTCAACATGAAATACTTGTATTTGGCAGGGGTTGGGGTGCCATGGGGGATGAGACTTTGAAGTCTCTTCCCAAAAGAAGTCCACCATCACTGAAGTTGAACCAAATGTCCCAGTTTAACAGTTTGCCCAGGAGGAAGCAAAGTGACAGCTTCAGGGTCATCTTGGACACCAAGGAGAGAGGCAGGAGACCAAGCATCAGTTTTGCTTCTTAGCACTGACTGCCTGGCATTAGAATTATCTTTATTTGAAAAGTCCCTCCAGCAGAATGATCTTACACTTGTTACCTCCTTCTTGTGTGACCCCAACCAGTCCCATTAGACTTTGCTCTTCATCCTTGCTCTACATTCCTTCAAAGACAAGGACATACACACTACCCTTTCATCCACCCTTATTTCTGGCTGGTATACCAATGCCTCCTGAAAATCAGTGTGGATTAAGTCTGCAGCTCCCTCACTGTCTGAGTACCCATTACAGCCAGGACTAGATTCCCCCAGATCTGTTGGGTGTGGTTTACCCTTTGGAGAATGAAGCTGTTTCCTCTGCCCTATTTGTGTCTCTCACACTTTCTTGTGTTTCCAAGGCCTCTCTTCAGCCACACTGGCTACTGGGAGATGGAATTTCTTGTATAAAAAATATTCAGCCAGGCGAGGTAGTTCACATCTGTAATCCCAACCTTTTGGGAGGCCAAGGCAGGAGGATCCCTTGAACCCAGGAGTCTGAGTTTGCAGTGAGCCACGATCGTGGCCTATGTCAGCCTAGGCAACAGTGCAAGACCCTGTCACTAAAATTAAAAAAAGGAATATTCAGCCAGGTGATGTGGCTCATGTCTGTAATACTAGCATTTTGGGATGCCATCGTGGGTGGATCGCTTGAGCCCAAGAGTTTGAGGCTGCAGTGAGCCACAACTGGGCCGCTACATTCCAGCCTGGGCAAGAGAGTGAGAGCCTGTTTCTAAAATAAAAATAAATAAATAAATAAATAAAATAAAAGGATATTCTGTGGACTCAGCTCTTTACGTTGCTCTTCAAAAATCTTTGCTTAGTTCTTTCGGTTGCTTCCCCAATTATTTCAAGGATTATGTCATCGCCGATATCTTGGTCCTCTTCCTTCTCAGCAAAACACCTTTCATCCCCTATATTAGATTCCTTTTCTTGCTGTAAGAGAATCCTATAAATGTGGTGGCTTAAAGCAACAGAAATTTATTCATAATTCTGGAGGCTGCAAGTCTGAAATCAAGGTGTGGGCAGGGCCACTCTCCCTCTGAAGGGTCCGAGGGACAGCCCATCCCATTCCTCTGTCTCAGCTCCTGGGTCCTGCTGGCGTTCTTTGGCACTCCATGGCTGTGTCTGCCCTCCAAGCCCTGCCTATAGCCTTCACATGACCTTTTGCTCTGTGCCTCTCTGTGTCCAAATCTCCCCCTCCTTTCCCTTACAAAGACCCTCATCATCGGATTTAAGGCCCACCCTAAATTCAGGATAATTTTACCTCGAGATTCTTAACTAATTACACATGTGAAGACTCTATTTACACATAAGACCACATACTGGGGTTCCTAGTAGAAATAAATTTAGACATAAATATTTCAGTCACCGAACCCCCCAAAACATCTTTCTTCTTGCTATGGAAGGAAACAAATAATTGTTCCTCTTCTATCAGCAAACTGTGGCTTCTGAGCCAGGGCAGGCCACTGCCTTTTTAGAATGACTGTGAGTTTAGAGTACTTTTTACATCTTTAAATGATTGAAGACAATAACAAAAAGCATAATATTTTTTGATCTGTAAAAATGTTATGAAATTGAAATTTTGGAATCCATAAATAAAATTTTATTAAAATACAGCCACCCCATGTATTCACCTGTTGTCTGTGGCTACTTTCACACTTCAGCAGCAGAGCTGAGTGGTTGCCTTGGGAGGTGTACAGTCTGCAAAACCAAACAGATTTATTATCTGAGCCTTTAGAGAAAAAGTTTGTAACCCCTGTTCTATACCTTCTCTTTCCCCATTTTTAAGTGTGAAAGAGAGGAGCTTGGGAAAAACAGGAAAACACGTCTCCTTTGCCTTCCCAGCATAGGAAAATGTGTCATAACATTTAGAAATTAGGCATAAATGTCAAAAGCAGAAATCTGTGGTTCAATTTGTGATGGATAAGTCAGAAGTATTGTGTGCAATGGTGTAAGTAGCTCACTCTTCTGTTTTCAAGATGGGGAATAAAAACAGCTGGCATGTACTAGTAATCTATGGCTGGGGAAGAGATTCTATTAATATATGTCATTCCGATAAGATATTTCACCCATGTATGGAGGCAGATTTTAATTAACCTCCTCCCAAATTGTGAGAGGGTGATAGGACATTACGACTCCACATCACCGCATAATAGCACTATGTCAGCAACAAGCATTTACCAAAGGCTGCAGAGGACAGAGCTTGGCTGGGAAGTGTGCACAGCTTTTTCCTTTGGGCCACTTGTTCCTGTCTCTCCCACTCCAGAAAACAGACCAAGAGCCAAGTGAGTAAATATGAGAGTAGCATGGAGTTGTTATCAGATCTGCTTTAATTTATATGTTAAAAATAACAGCAAGCCATTCTGAAGTTTCCACATTTTACTAGTAATCATTAGAAATTAGATGAGGTTGGTTGGGTGTGGTGGCTTATGCCTATAATCCCAGCACTTTGGGAGGCCAAGGCGGGTGGATCACGAGGTCAACATGGTGAAACCCCTTCTCTACTAAAAATACAAAAATTAGCCGGGCATGGTGGCATGTACCTGTAGTTCCAGCTACTCAGGAGACTGAAGCAGGAGAATCGTTTGAACCTGGGAGGCAGAGGTTGTAATGAGCCAAGATTGCACCACTGCACTGCAGCCTGGTGACCAAACGAGACTCCGTCCCAAAAGAAAAAAAAGAAGAAAGAGGAAAGAAAGGAATTAGTTGAGGTTGTGCTGCACCATGTACTCATGCACCTGGTCGGGACTTCCTGTGTACCTACTGTGCGCTAGGCACCACACTGGTACAAAGGCAATTCACACAGCCCTTCCACTGGGGTGCTCACCTTCTGGCTCTGTGAATATGGTGTGTGCTTCAAGGCAGCATGTGCTGGGGCCCAAGACAGCTGCAAAGCCAGGGCAGCAAGAGCCCCCTTTTCTGGCTTTTCTTCCTTATCATTCTTAGAAACACGCCATCTATTGCTTCCTTCCTGCATCCAGGTGGTAGTGGTGCAACTCGAGGGAAAGGAGAACTTGAACCATGTCCAAAGGGAAGGAATGTCATAATTAGGGAAGTGGAAAATAGAACTGAGCCAAAGGAATCTGGTTCTGACTGTGCCTGTCTGTTCTCCAGACTGTAAATAGGGACCTCAGTGAAGCACCTGTGGCCAGAAGACCTCTCGCATCAAAACAAAACAAAGAAAAGCAAATCAACAACAGCAGCAACCCAAGTCCCTGATGCACGGGGTTATGTCAAATTTTATTTTCTGTGATTAATATATTGGTCTGTTTGGTTGCCCCTGTGATCTGTTTCGGTCGTTTCCATCCCATGACTGCTGGGCATCTCCTATGCATAATCCACGCTGGTGCTTCCAGCACTTCCTCTGTTGGCTTTGTCATCTGCTGTCCTCACTCTTACTGTGGTCTATGTAACATGGACCTCTTTCTGAGTGAGTGTCTATGGTTTTGCATCTTTCCATCCAATGGAGCAGAGCAGACTGTTTTTGCAGCAATATACTATTCCTTGGAACCTTTGTTTTCTTATCCAGAGCAAGAAGAGATTAATAAATATTAAGTGCTGGCCAGGCACGGTGGCTCACACCTGTAATCCCGGCACTTTGGGAGGCCGAGGTGGGTGGATCATGAGGTCAGGAGATTGAGACCATCCTGGCTAACAAGGTGAAACCCTGTCTCTACTAAAAATACAAAAATTAGCTGGGCATGGTGACGGGCGCCTGTGGTCCCAGCTACTAGGGAGGCTGAGACAGGAGAACGGCATGAACCCGGGAGGCAGAGCTTGCAGTGAGCCAAGATTGCACCACTGCACTCCAGCCTGGGTGGCAGAGCAAGACTCCGTCTCAAAAAAAAAAAAAAAAAATTAAGTACCTACCCCATAGGACGATAGGGATGGTGAAAGAGGTGGACTTGTGCAGGCGCAGTGCAAAGAACTGCTTAATACACTCTTATTCCTGGTACGTAAATGAACGATGAATGAATGCAAGGCAGTGCTGTAAAGTGCAGTGCCCTATATTAGGATGTGCAAAGCCCAGGCTCAATCCTTGCCTCTGCCTCTTGGAGCTAGGGGACACGACAGTATCTTTAAGACAGAAGGGGCTTTGGAGGTGGACAGGCCTGAAGTCAAGCTTGATTATGGCTCTTTCGATGTAATTGTTAATCTTAGGATGTCTCAGTCTCTCACATGATGAGGACAATAATTAATTCTACCTACCTCCCTGGACGGTCCCAAGGATGAAAAGTGGTGTCTGTGAAGTGTGGCACAGCACACGCATGGAATACGTGCTTGAAAAATACCAGTTACTGTGATCATTATTGCTTTCCTTTTATTTCTTCCTAGCGCTTCTTTTCATTAGCATCTCAATGCCTCTGGGACATGGGCAGGGATCATCCAGGGCTCAGGGAAGGACGGAGGACCGTGCCAAGAGAAGGCAGCCTCTGCACGTCCTCGCTGGCTGTGCAGACTTAGGAAACTGATCCTCCCTCTCTGAGCTCCGCCCCCTTCCCTCCTCTGTGAAATGGAGGAAACAATCCTGTCCTCGAGGTTCCCGGGAAGATAAAGTGAGGAATGTCTGCAGGAGCCACTGACGCAAAACAAGTACCCAGCAAATGCCACTTCCCACTGCCCCGTTCCTTACATAATTCTCTGCAGCCTCCTCCAGGCTGTTATCTCCTTGGCAGTGAAGCCGGGCGCTGTCTTTTACCCACATGCCCCAGTTAATATTTCAAACGTCCTGAGTTTCTAATTGTGGCGAAGCCTAAGAGCCACCTAATCCGCCCGTGTATTAACTGCTCTACCTCCAAACGGGTGCCTCTGGTCCCAGGGCTGACACTGCTGAGTTAATAATGACTCGATTCATTCCTCACGCCAAGTGCAGGAACCACATAATCTGCGGGGCAGAAATAACTCCTGTAATTGGAAATGCCTGAGGGAACCCCCCACAAAGGGCCTTGTAGCTTGGCATGTGGGAACCTCCTGCCCCCACTCTCTTCCCCCTGCCCCCCCAACGCCACGGGGCCTCTGCTGTTTTCTAAAGCCTGCTCAGACCTGGCGTCTCTAAGAGACAGGCTCTCCAAGGGATGGCATTCCAGCCCCAGAAATATGCTCAGTAGTAGCCCCGGCTTCCCGGTGCCCTGGGGCCGACTCCTGTCTCCACAAACAGGCCTCCTAGAAGCCCAGGCCAGCAGCCCCTGCAGAGGCGGAAACCTCCCGCCTGGCCTGTGTCCCACTCTAGGTGAAAGGGGAATGAGTCCCACGTCTCAGCATGTGGGAACCCCCTTCCCAGCCAAGGCAGAAGTTTCTATTGTGAGGGGGTGAAAAGGAAGTGCTAGGATTGAGCCTGCCCAATGCCAGCCTACGGTTTCTCTCAGTGAACTTAGTGAATGTCATGGCCGAGAAGCTCGTGCTGTGGAAGCTAGCAGAGAGTAATGCCAGGGTTTTCAGAGGCCAGTCCCCTCCACAGTGAAGCTGGGTGACCGGCATGAGCTCTCGGAGGTGTCCTTTCCTCAGCTGTAAAATGAGGGGGCACACAGGCCTCCTTGGGGGACTACATGGGTGGAATGTGCACTGGCTGGCTCTGGGTACCTCCTCAACCACCTTTGTCTCCCTCACTGTAAAATGGGATGCAAAGTCCCATCAGCCCAACTTTAATGAAGTTGAGACATTCTTGAAGCATTTCAAGCAAGATATGTGGCTATGTCCCACACCTGTACAATGTCAAACAGGCCACACAGTGGTTGTGCAGCCTGGGGTTCTCTTACACCTGTAATGTACGTCTTCGTGTTCCCATTTTACACGGGGGATTATTTAATCTTGGATGACATGTAATTTGCAAAAAGGAGAGCTAGGATTGCAACACAAGCCAAGATGACAGCAAAGTGTCCATTTGGTTTCTTTACGGCATGCTCTCTTCCTTACTCCTGTCTGTAAAATATACAGAAATGCACACACACACACACACACACACACACACAGCTTTCTCCCATTTTAGTCTTTAACACATGCCTTGAGAGTGGCCAGGGCAGATGCCGAGGTTATTAACAGTGTGGGGGATACATGACCATTTCATGCACGTTCAAACTACTTCTGAAAACAGCCCTGCTTCTAACTCTACAGTGCGGGATTTCTGAACAAATAGTCAGATCTCTCACTTTCAAAGGAGTATCAGCCATTTAGAAAACAGGCACCTTGGGACACTTTGCCCAAGACAGTCAAAAGCCTGCCTGCGCTAAGTGTTGCAGCGTCGAGCCTGTGTGTGCAGACTCTCCAGATGCTGGGTCCTGCATGGCACGGTGGAGTGCTGGAGATGCCAAGGTGGAGACCCAGCCCATGTTTCCAAGAGGACATCAAGTCATCTTAGGGGAAGATGACCAGTGAAACCGACAAATATAAAGTGTGACATGTGGGAAGGGAAAGGTTAGCCCAAGGGTCTCCCTTTTAAATGTCTTTGCAACCAACAAGCCCTTTAGAAGTGAACTCAATTTGGTGAAACCCCAAAAAGTGAGTTACAGTCAAGTCTAGTGAACAAAATGATAAATAACCCTTTGGTGTAAAAATAAGCAGCAGTGCGAAGAAAGCAAGAGAAGCACTTTTCTTGTGTAATTGGCACCCCAGTTCCCAATGGGTCATCGGCAGTGTTATTTGAGAAGCGTTAACGCACATGTCTGATGCACAGTAGGTGTTTTGCAAATGTTGTTTAAAATGACCTATTTTAAAAATAAATTAATCTCAGCCAGATGCGGTGGCTCACACCTGCAATCCCAGCACTTTGGGAGGCTGAAGTGGGCAGATCACCTGAGGTCAGGAGTTCAAGACCAGTCTGGCCAACATGGCGAAACCTCATCCCTACTAAAAATACAAAACTTAGCTGGGTGTGGTGGTGAGCACCTGTAGTCCCAGCTACTTGGAAGGTTGAGGCATGAGAATTGTTTGAACTTGGGAGGCAGAGGTTGCAGTGAGCCGAGATCATGCCACTGCACTCCAGCCTGGGTGACAGAGCTAGACTCTGTTTCAAATGAATAAATAAATAATAAAAATAAATGAATCTCATTTCTCACAGACTTTGCTCTTTTTACAAATTGAGTCATAGGTTTTGCACATGACTGGGTGAAATTTTCTCCATCCACATTCCTAAAATCACAGGGCTTTTGGTTTTGGCTTCCTGCACCCTTCTTGCTAATGAATTTTCCAAAGAGCAGGTCCCTTATCTGTGAATTGAAGGCCAAGCTTTCCTCACATGCTTTAGCAGACTCCTCTCTGAGTCCCTGGAGAAAAAGCCTTTGTTCGAGTTCAAGTTCATGCTTTTTAGCTACGAAGTATGGAATCTACATGGACAAATAACGAAGGATATGGTCAAGACAAATGCACACCCCGGCGTGAACTGGGGGAGACTGGCTTGTAAATCCATCAGCTCCTGGTGTAGGGACTTGAAAGAAGAATTTGGGGAGAACACAGAAATGCCCTGAGAAGTGGACTAAAACTGCCACTGGCCAGCTGTGTGACCCTGAGCAGACAGTTCCAGCTTCCTGAGCCTCAGTTTCCCCTTGGGAAATGCAGATGAAAACAATAGCATCTACCTCATGGCCTGGTTGTAAGGCATGAATGACTGAATGTACATGAAGTCTTGGGACATAGTAGAAGCTCAATGAATAGTAGCTTTAAAGAAGGTTTCACTATTGACCGCATCTATTTGACCACAGAAGGTACCTGTTTTCCTAAATCTAGGGCTTTGGCCTTGAATTCCGGGAACATCAAGGCTTTCAATCCCTCATTGTAATTTACAGGAAGATTTCAAAGAAGAATCTGTGTATATATGTGCATATGGTATGTGCCAACACCTGGTTGTGAATATGTGTGTGTGTGTGTGTGCACACAATCGCAGGTGTGCTTGTATGTGTGTGTACGTATATGTGTGTACACCTGTGCATGTATATATGGACGTGTGTCCGTGCATAGGTGTAGGTGTACTGCGTATATGTGTAAGTGGAGCCCTCGCATGACAGACTTCTTAGAGCAAGTCATGCCAGTCTAGGACAAAACAGAGTCTTCGTTGATGGGATGTGTCAACTCACTTCGCTTCTCCACACTCTGCTGGGACCCAGAAGTGATCACTCCCATCAGATAAGCAGCCGGATCTGGGCCCAAGAGATCTCATCACCAGTCGCAGACCATTAACAAATCGTTGCCTCCCTGGAGTCCATTCCATGGCTAATGAAGCATCCAGTACCTCGATATGGGTTTCTCCCTGGATTCTAATCCATGAAAGCTGAGCTCTGTGAACAGGACCAGAAAGGAACTAAGCTTTGTGGATATTCTACTCTTTTCTTTATAATCTTTTAAAATGTAATATTTATATCATTTCCTATTCTATCATATAATCTTTAATAGGAAATAAAATATGTATGAATGATGATGTTCTCTATTAAAACTGTATATAATTTATTAAAATGGTATCTCATCTACTTTAATTATATATTATTTATTAAATATATATTGTGCTTTAAAGGTATATGTATACTTTTAATAACAATCTATAACATAACATATAATATAAAACATCACATATAAATTTAAGGACTGGCTCTAGTGAGCCAATGGGAGCTCACATCATAATAGGCTGGAGCTGGCTTGTAGCAGCCCCCAAGAGCCAACTGTTACATTTTCAGGTATTTTGCAAAAGCTGGTTGACTTCACATTGGTAGCTTGAAATCAGCCACCATGAGAGCATTTACACCATAGAAATTGGCAAACTTTAAAATTAAGTTTTAAAGTTAATTTAAAACTTCCATGGTGAAGTCATCATTAAACATTTATAAGCATGTCACCGTGTGTGTGTATATGTGTGAGCTTCGCTGAGCTTCAGATAGGTTAGTCACCAAACATACATCATTTTCTTTTTTTATTTAACCTTCACTGCAGTCTTCTGGCCCTGGCATTTCCTAGCTAGTGATCTTGAGAAAGTCACCTCATCTTGCATGGCCCAGTGTGCAGTTGCACGGGCTGCTTCACTGCACAACTCAGGGAGTGACATTTATGTCAAAGCCTATTTGACTCTAGTCTTCACCTATGCAACGGGGAGAACAGTCACTACCACACTACCTTGCCCTGAGGATGCTAATAGATCATGGGGCACAAGCTCCACATGTGGTGGGGCCTGGTAGAAGAAGAAAAGGGAAAGGTAGGGACTGTGGCCTATGTCCCCTCTAAAGGAACAAACTCTAGGCCATCATTGCTATGTAGGAGTGCAGGGGGACCAGTCATGCCAGATCTTTCTGATTTATTACAAAGGAAACAAAATCTGGATTTTTAATCAAACGTAAAATTCCTCAGTTTTTAAAACACTGCTAGCCTAATTCCCAGCCCTATGTCTGATTTCTCATGTGATACTATCATCCAGGAGGTGACACACAGAAGGCACCAGGTGCGCTCATGGTACTCGGTCAGTTGAGAACAGTAACAAGTTTGAGCACTCCCTCCCGGCTTCACATAGTATGAGCTTTTCTATCATAATCTGAAATTTATATCTTTCTCCTAAGTTCCTTAAGGGACTTACATCTAGTTCTTCTGTCCATTATTTTCAGATGACCTGCTAGAAAAGCATCACTTCCATTATGGAAGTGGTCAGTAACTGACCACCAAGAAGCTCAGAGCCACATTCTGAACAGTGAAAACAGTTGAGCCACAAATGTCATTCTGAGCACCCTGGTGGCCAAGGCAAAAAGACAACACAATCAGTTATATAGTTTTCATTGCTCAGGAAGATGAAACTTCACCAACTCCATCCTCCCGTTAATCTTCTAACTCACTTTTTTTTCTGGTCATAGTATTATATATATATATATATATTTTTTTTTTAACTTGTCTTATCTTACATTATATATTTCCCTTAAGCTACTTTGAATCCTTTGTGAGAGAAAAGGAGTATAAATAATGACAGTCACCCTTTGGCAATGAAAGATTTAAGGTGCACAGCTTTCATAATTCAGGAACTATTGCAAAGGGACCATGATATGTGGGATTATGTAGCTTTGCTGAGCCCCAGATTTCAATCACATGATGTGGATGTGCTGTGGGCTTGAGTCAGTTACATGAAGGAAGAACTATCTTGCCTGGTGTATTAGTTTGCTAGGCTGGCATAAGAAAATACTGCAAACCGGGTAGCTTATACAATAGAAATTTATTGTCTCATGCTTTTGGAGGCCAGAAGTCCAAGATCACTGTGCTGGCAAAGTTGGTTCCTTCTGGGGCATGAGGGAGAGTCTGTTCCAGGATGCCTTCCCAGCTTCTGGTAGTTGGCTGCCATCTTTGACATTACTTGGCTTGTACATGCATCGCCTGATCTCCACCTTCACATTCACATGATGTTCTGTGTGTGTGTGTATGTCCAAATTTTCACTTTTTATGAGGACATCATATTGGATTAGGGGCCACCCTACTCCAGTATGACTTCGTCTTAACTACTTCCACAAGTGATCCTAGGTCTTATTTCCAAATAAGGTCACATTCTGAAATACAATGGTCCCCCCTTATCTGCAGTTTTGTTTTGTACTGTTTCAGTTACTGTGGTACAAAAATATTACAGTATTTTGAGAGAGAAAAACCATATTCATATAACTTTAAGTATATTGTTATAATTGTTCTATTTTATAATTAATGTTGTTAATCTACTTCTGTGCCTAATTTATAAATTAAATCTTATCATAGGCATGTATAGGATAAAACATAGTACCTGTATATATAGGGTGTATTAGTACATTCTCACATTGCTATAAGGAAATACTTAAGACTGAGTAATTGATAAAAAGGTTTCATTGACCCACAGATCCGCATGGCTAGGGAGGCCTCAGGAAACTTACAATCATGGCAGAAGTTACCTCTTCACAGGGCGGCAGGAGAGAGAATGAGTGCAGCAGGGGAAATGCCAGATGCTTCTAAAACCATCAGATCTCATGAGAACTCACTCACTATCAGTGGAACAGCATGGGTGAAACCACCCCCGTGATCCATTTACCTCCACCTAGTCCCGCCCTTGACACCTAGGGATTATGGAGATTATAATTCAAGGTGAGATTTCTGGTGAGGACACAGTCAAACCACATCATAGGGTTTGGAAATATCCATGTTTAGGCATCTAGGGAACATCCTGGAATATATTCCAGTGGATATGGGGGAACTACTATACTGGCAGCTCAGTCTTTAGCATAGGTATATCAGGGAAAGGTGGCAATTCAACCTGTAACACTTGCTAAGGAAACAAAGTCCTGCTCAGCATTTACTTGCCATGTGGTTTTGTGATTCCCTCTAAGGATCCCTTTCCACAAGAACTAGTACCAGAAAATCATGTTTCTCTGTGCAGAAAAGTCCTGATCTTTTCAACTGTCCCTGCTAGTGATGCAAATGAAATCATGGGAGGTTTATGAAAGTGGCGCCTTTGAGTCAGAAAACACAAGTTAGCATTCGTCAGGGAAGAAGGACACAGTGATTCACAGATTTAGTAAATGTCTCGAATTATAACTTTCAAATGGCACTGTGAATAAAATCCTTCTTTAAATATAGAGAAACTGAGACCCAAAGAGATGAAATGATTTGCTCAAACTCACCAATGAGTAAAGAACCCAGGAATATTTAAATACTTAATAAGATGCACATTGTATGTATGTACGGTATTAAGACCTATTTCAAGCCCACTACACTGATAACAAAACTGAGGTGCTGAGGAGTTAAATAACTTGCTTAATGTTATTTGGTTAGCGTATGGTCTAAGTGGAATTCAAATCCAGATTGCAGGTTTCATGGCCCTTAACTCTTTAACTTCTGTCCTCAGCAGCCTGAGTATCAGAACTCAGGACATGGGGCTCATTACCACGCTGCCTTCGTTTACTAGGTACCCAGGCTGCTGTGTATGGTTGAGTTGGTTGTTCACTCCACAAAAATGCTTGGTTGAGGGATCAGGTGAGGATGGAAATCCAGCCTGCACATGAATCCCCAAGCTGTGTACCCTGGTGTGGAGGCAGTGGTGGCTCCCTTTGCCCTGTTCTGATTCAAAGAAAATGATCTGCAGGTCCCCAGGATGTCACACAAAGGAACTATTCACCTACATGGATTTCAGCCATGTTGTCCAGAGCTAGTAGAAAAGAGGGAAGTCTCTTCCCTGCCACCCTGTTCCAGCAAGAATTCCCCACTGCCCCAACCCAAGTTCTTGGATATACTTAAAATGCAAAGTGTCATTTACTTTCCTAAAATGTTTGACAGCAGAGAGAAGGAAAGGGTGCTGAGGCCAAGAGCAGAGGGCAAAACACAGAAAAGCTATGCGTGTAAAAGGCAGACAGGGACTGGGGGCCGTGCTCACCCTGGGGGAGAAGGACTGGGTTTATGTATTGAAGCAGAAGCACAAATCAGCACCAGCTGCAGGCCTAGCCAGGCGCTTTTGACACACCCTCTCCCCTGCCAGGCTTCCTCTCCACCAACACGAGGCCTGGGCCTCTCATTTTCCCAATTCAGCAGACATTTCCTGCAAATGTGCTCTGTGCCTGCCGTGTGCCGGGCAGAGGGGCCAGCTGGAAGTGAGTTGCCCTAGGTGGGGAGAGGGAAATGAGTCAGGAATGAGGAGGCACTGGAGCTGAGAGCAGAAACAGTTCTGCGGAGTGACAGCCTAAATCAGGGAGTGTGTCTTTTGGAGAAAATTTCCAGTTGGTGTTTGTCAAAAGAGTCCGAGGTGTTGACACCTGCGGTGGCTGGTTGTCTTGACGGGAAGACCCTGCTCAGCCCGGGGGAAGGTGCAGACGCAGCCCTGCCCTGAGGACTTCAAGCTGGCTTTCCAAACGGAGCAGGCTCTACGTGCTCAATATAGCTCCAGCTTATTTCCTAGTAAATTATTCAGATGTTAATTGCATTGTAAACAAAGCGCTACCTTTCTTTCCTTTCCAATTACCGTCATAAAATGTGAGGATGCAGGGAGAAGGGAGCAGTGAGTGGAGAGCTGAAGCGGGAGGCTGGGTTGAAGCTCCAGTTTTTGGCTTCCAGAATGAAGGGGCCCCAGGGTGGATGCCTGGCCTGGAACCAGAGCAAGGCAGAAGACTTTGGTCCCCAGCCCAGAACTCCAGGGTAGAAGATGTCGGTAGGATCTATGTCACACAGCCTGTATTCCTGCCCTTTTTCCTCTCTTTGTTCCACCCGGTAGCCCTCAGAAAGCTGTTTAGATTCATCCAGCAAGACCTACAAATTATGGTGACACCTTTCCTGGGGGGTTAGGCTGGAGGGAAAAGTACTGGAATGTTGCGTACACCACAGCACCAGGCAAGTGCAGAAAGCACAGGTCCAATAAACTGTCTGGATATGATTTCAGCACCAGACACAAGGAATCCAAAGGGGTCATGTTTTTTTCCTTTTCCAGCAACTCCCTCTAATGCCTCTGTTCACTGGTGCATGGGAGTGGAGGCTTACACACCCTGGGAGAGGAGCCCGAGAAACCAGGGACAAGGAGCTCAACTTTGCTGCTCACAGTGGGGTCTGAATTCACCGTGCACAGCGAATCCACGTCAACTGTAAAGAGCCAGCCTGCCTCCCTCTCTCTGCTGCTTCCTTTGGAAATGACTGCAGTCCTAATTAAAAGCAAATTGCTTAATCTTGTGGCTTCAGGCGAGGGAGGCACGGCGCTCCTCAGAGGGGAGGTCTCCTGCCAAGGGACAGAAAACGCTGCGTAGATGAAGCAGAGAGGGAAAGAGGAGGCACACAAAAGAGCAGAAAGTACCCCTCCGTCGGGCCCCTATTTTGTGTCTGCAGCCCCAGCCTGTTAATTCTCTGCCAGCAGGTAACAGACCCATGGGCAGGGCAGGATATTTGTATTGGCTCATTACGGAATAATACGAACTCGCCCAGAGATAGGCCAGTCTAGCGTGAGGCTCAGAGTTAAGCCTTAATTCTGGGAAAAGATGTTCCCGAGTCAGTCCTCAAGGTAGCCCTCCCACGGATGTGCCAAAACAAAGCTTGTAAAGGTTCCTGCTCCCAACGTAATTACCTCCAATCGGCATTTAAAGACATCCGCATTGCTTACAGCACATCCTAGCCTCATGCTTGCCCAAGGATGGACTCGAAATGAACTATTTCCAGAGCGACTTATTCAGGCATTCTGTGGAGTCTCCGTTGCCCTGTCCATCACCGGAGATTTTGTAATTGCAGCTATTCCATTGGCCTCTGGTAACCTTAAGGATGGTCCTCTCCCTTTCATTATTACTATTATTATTTTTTTTTATTTTTTATTTTTCTGAGACAGGGTCTTGCTTTCTCTGCTGGCCTGACATGCAGTGGTACAATCTCAGCTCACTGCAGCCTCGACCTCCTGGGCTCAAGCAATACTCCCACCTCAGCCTCCCAAGTAGCTAGAACTACAGGCACAAACCATGCTTGGATAATTTTTGTGTGTGTGTACTTTTTGTAGAGATGGTGTCTCACTAAGTTGTTCAGGCTGGTCTCAAAACCCTGGCCTCAAGTGATCCACCTGCCTCGGCCTCCCAAAGTGCTGGGATTACAGGTGTGAGACACTGCACCCTGTCCCTTCCGTGACCTTTAGGAAGAAGGAAGAGTCTCTTTCTCTCTCTCTGTCTCTCTGTCTCTCTCTGTCTCCTCGCCCCAAATTGAAAGGAAAATGCCACTTTGGGACTCCAAGGGAGCAACAGGACACCACGCCCCATGCAACATTGTCCTTGACACAGCTGGGTGTTGAGCTTGGGGTCAGCTAGAGGTGGCTGCAGAAAAGGGACCTAAACATCAGTGTGTGCTTGCCACCCCCAGGGGTGAGACTCAGAAGCTGGGCCCTTGCCTGGGATGCTCAATGCCATCTACAAGATTGGAGGGGAGACTGGGAACCCCCCTACATCTTTAGATGCAGGTGGAGGCGGTGAGGGTAGCTGAAAGACACTCCATCTATTTCACTTAGAGCTCTGCTTTTTAAACATCAGTAGAGCCTCTTGGAAGTTGCTTCACAGCAGAAAAGCTTTTTTTTTTTTATTTATTTGAGTCGGTGTCTCACTCTGTCGCCTGGGCTAGAGTGCAGTGGCGCGATCTCGGCTCACTGCAAGCTCCACCTCCCAGGTTTACAACAGAAAAGCTTTGAGGCAAGTTGGAAGCTATGAGCAATCAAGGGTGTCCCTCCTTCACTTATTCATTCACACTGCATTCATTTATTCATTTTCTATCTGTTAAGCATCCCCTAGGTTCCAGCCATTGAAGGCTAAGTCCTCGAGGCACAGAGCTGGATAAAATCAGATTCTTTCTCACAAGGAGGCCGTGCATGGTCTAATGGAAAGCCAGCTATACCAACGAGCAGAGCAATTACAACTAGGTGTAATGGAGGCTGGGATGCGGAATTCAGAGGGGAATACTGGGCCAGTACAGGGCTATCAGGAACGGCTTTCCAGGCAAGCAGATCCTTAAAGGAGAGGCAGAAAGTGGAGGACGAGAAAATGGAGAGAGATCTGAGAGGGCCTTCAGGGTAAGGGAGGGAGCATTCCTTGCTGTGCACCCTGAGAAAGAAGTGGCCTGACCAGAGAGCAGTGCCCAGCTGCCAATGCACGCCAGTTCTCCAAACACAGTCCCAAGTCACTGAGCCAACATCACTACTCCAAATAAATAAATAGGCAAATGAATGAGTAAATGAATAAGTAACAACAGAATCGTGTGCTTAAAGAACTAGGTAGACATCACCGATGAATGGTGCTGTTCAAGCCCTATTGATGTAGCAGCATATGTTTGGGGCACCCCAGGATATGGCAGGTGGACAAGCAAAGTGCCCTCGGTGCCAGCCAGAGGAGATACCCCTAAGCAATCTGAACCAGGTTCTTTCCAAACATGGGCTCTGACTTGCCTCTGGATCATTGATTGTGGTATTTGTTCCATTTGCCTACTCCTCACATTTATGTTTTCTTTTCTAAAACCACAGTGATAGTTTAACATGCGTAAAGGTGGATAATTTCCTAAGAGTTTCCTACTCATTATCACGTGTGGTCCTCAGGACAGATTAGGAGTGGGAGCGTCACTCTGGGCTTTTGGTGCAGCAATGGAGATACGGTTCAATTTGGCTTGAGCAGAAACCAAGATAATTTAGTGACTTCTGCAATTCAGCAATCCAGATGTAGCTGGCTTCAGGTGCGGTTTGATTCAGGCACACAAAGAATGTCATTAGAATTGTTTTCCCACATCTCTCAGCCCTGCCTATCTTTTATGTCAGCTTCATTGTGGGATTTTATTATACGCCCTATGTGTTGGCCCCAGCACTCCGGGCTCACGCCAGCCTTCCTGCTAACAGACCCAGAGGGAAAAAGCACCCTTTGTCTGAACCTTCCATTTGAGTTTATGAATTCACTTTGCCTAGATTAAGCTAAGCTACACGTCCTTCTGTGAATCAATCTCTGTGACCACGAGGATGGAACAATGGCGAATAGCTAGGCTGGCTCAGGGGACTCATCAATGTTGGCTCGGGGAATTTGTGTTCTGTTTGGTCAGGCCTGGGTCACACACTTGACTCTGTAGCTGGCTGCAGAGTCTCACCTGATACAGGTAAACTGAGCATGTGGTAGGGCTGGATCCTAAGGAAAATTTTTAGTAAGAAACTAACAGTATGAGGCAATAGAGGCTGGGCTATGTAAGATAACAAATACTCTTATGTAATCGTCACAGTTCTATTAGCTATATTCAACAATGAATAAAGAAAGAAAAGTAAAAAGAGACAGGTAGAGAATCCATGATTATATTTGAGCCAATATATCTAAGGTATTATCATCGCATGTAATCAACAGAAAAATTATGAACCAGATATTTTAGGTTCTGTTTTCCTACTAAGTCTTCCAAATCCAGCATGTATTTTCCACCTCAATGAAGATGCTAATTTTTTTTTTTTTTCTTTTGAGATGGACTCTCGCTCTCTCGCCCAGGCTGGAGTGCAGTGGCACGATCTCGGCTCACTGTAACCTCCACCTCCCAGATTCAAGTGATTCTCCTGCCTTAGCCTCCCGAGTAGCTGGGACTACAGGCATGTGCCACCACGCCCAGCTAATTTTTTGTATTTTCAGTAGAGACAGGGTTTCACTGTGTTAGCCAGGATGGTCTCGATCTCCTGATCTGGTGATCCGCCTGTGTCAGCCTCCCAAAGTGCTGGGATTACAGGCGTGAGCCACCACCCCTGGTCCAACTTAGAATCTGAATGTTGCTCCTGATTTTGCTGTAGTTATGAAATTTGTGAAGCTAAATCTTGATTCTACCACATATGAGGTGAGAATGCTGCACAAAGTCTGTGTGCAATGTTCCTTCTCTGTAAAACTGGAAAAGTAATACCTGCAGCCCACAGGATTGGAAGGACTGAATTAGATAGGAATGTAGCTAGCACAGTGCTGGGTACAGAGTAAGTCTGAGAAAAAAAGAGGGAGACTCCGTCTCAAAAAAAAAAAAATCTAAATTGATGCTCCATATATGAATTAATGGTGATTTGGTTTGGTTTGGTTTGGTTTTAATGATGGCAAATACCTAATCCATTATTTGGGTATTAACTGATTTTCGTAGCAACTATGTTTTAAACTCGAGTGAGAAAAGAAAAAAGAACTTTATTCAACTTTTCCAATCAGTTCCCACCCCAGGACAGAGAGAAACCTCCTGCCCTGAACACTGAGTTTGCTAGAGTTCCTAGGCCACAAATTGTGCCTTTTATCTCTGCGGATGTTTTCATGCAAACAATGTAGTAAGATCTTTTTTTTACCCATAGAGGCCACACTCCAGATAGCATAAAGCCCAAGGGAATTTCATTTTAAAAATAAAAAAAAGACATCATGGAGTGACACAAAAAGATGTAGCCACAGGAACCTCCATCACAATACTATCATGATAAATTAATCAAATAGATGGGAATGTACCATGAGAAGAGATCATATAAATAGATATGAATACATTTGCAATATGAAATATAATATCATTAAATAGATCATAACAGAATAATTAATACGATGAAAAGTATTCATCATCTTTGGGTATATGGGGAAAAAGGCTACGATAAAAATTGTGTAGAGTGTGTTTGTGTGCTAGTAAAACAACAAAAAAAATCACCTTCTCTAAGCAAAGAGCATCAGAGTATACCTTCAAGGGGAAGCAGTGTCCTTTCTGGGTGGTGGCATATGATGAATAATTTGTATTTTCTCCTGTGTTCATCTATATTCTTCTTATTTTTCATAATGAAAATATGTAGATATTGGGACTTGGATAGGAGCATATTATATTTTGCATCCATTCAACAAATTGTCTAGAATATGAAATGTTCTGGTTTTTAAAGCATAGGTATATCAGGATAGAACCAACAACAGCCATGCAGAGTTGGTTATGCAGCAGGATTTTTGTTGTTGTTGTTTAACACCATCTTTCCAACAGTCTCACAGCACTCCTGGAGGTTGGTAGGATCCAGCTGGCTACTCCAGGAATTGCAGTAAACACAGTGCCCAGGTCCCAGGACACATTCAGGGGCTCACAGAAACATGGAAACATTTAAATTTCCTTTAAAAATCAGAAGAAACAAATGAATAGAATTCAGCCTGGATTATATCTGTTCTTATACCAATGCAGTCATAAAATATAACTTTTAATTTTTTTAATCAAGGAGGGGGATCACACAGGCAAAAGTGCCTAGGCCCACAGAAGCCATAATGCAACCTTAGAGAGGACTGTTTTCATTTGATGGAGAAAGAAACCCAAACTTAGCTTACCAAGCTTTCTCAAGCTGGCCGGTGGTATTGAATTTGAATTCCAGTCTGTGGACTCTACCATGTCACTTTGTTTCTGTTTCTTAGTGGTAACTTTTAAATGCATGATTTTTCAACATCTCAGCAAAGCTTCATTATTATTTTATTTTCCTTTAGACAAACAGGGTGTTTGCAAAATCTTGCCCTTTCCTTCCAAGACCAGCTCTTGCAACCAGATAATTTTGCATAAGCCCTGCCTTGACGACCATGTGGTTTGTGTAAACTATAAATACCTAGCAGTGCGTGTTGATGTCTTGTCTGCACCTCTTAGCAGAGAAAGTAATAATCTTAATGGGTGAAAACCTATGAAATAAGAATTGTTTTCATTTATTATTGTGTTGTAGCAGGCTAATGAATCTTAACCCTATTAAGATTCATGGTGGAAATTGGTTTTCTTTCCATTTTAGTACCAGACTCGAGAACCTGAAGACATGACTGTTTTCAAGCATCTATCTAAGAATTTAATTTTTGATTGAATATGAATCACAAAATAGAAAGATGGAGTCTAGGTTAGGTGGGTAAAAAGTAGGTTGGGAAATTCAAACTCAATACAGTTAAGTTGCTGGTTCCCAGGAGCTCTTGCACTTTGATTCCTGGGCAGGCCATAACTCAGAAGTTGGTGTATTTTTGCTATAAAGGACCAGATAGCAAATATATTAGGTTTTGTGGGACATGCTATCTCTGTTGAAACTGCCTAATTCTGCTGTTATAACACTAAACAGCTATAGCCATTATGTGAACCAGTGAGTGTGACTGTATTCCAATAAAACTTTATTTACAAAAACAAATGGCCCACAGGCTGTAGTTCACCAACTCCTGGGGTAGATCTTGCTGCCATTCATGATTTGGGTAATTCTGTGGATGGAGCACACAAGTCATTGGGTTTGATTTGCTCAGACTCCTCACCATAGCCTCCACAGCCCTTATAGGAGGGGCTGACGTCACATCACATCTTCCACATCTTGGACACGCTGGCCTCCTTGCTGCTCTCCAGACAAGCCAAATTCATTCCCACCTCCTCTCCTTGGTCCTTGCTGAGCCCTCTCCCTAGAACAGGTTCACCAGATTTAGCAAATAAAAAACAGGACACCCGGTTAAATTTGAATTTCAGATAAACAACTGATAACTCTTGCGGTATAGGTACATCCTATGCAGTATTTGGGATATGCTTATTCTAAAACATGTTGCTCACGTGCACGCTACACTTAACTGAACGACCTCTATTTTACTTGGCAACCCTATCTTAGAATCCCCTCCCTCTTGGGCTTTACCTGGCTGGCTGCTTCTTGCTTTTCATCCCTGACATCACATCCTCAAAGTTTCCTTTCCTGCTTACCCTAGTTGGTTTCCCCTTCCAGGCACTCTGTCGCTCCACCTGTCTTATTTTCTTCTTATCTGAAGTTATCTTATTTGCTTAACTGAGTAGTATCTGTCTCTCCATGACAGCAGAGACCTTACCTCTTTTATTCCTCCATATATGCTGAGTGTTCATAAGATTAGTGCAAAAGTAATTGCATTATTTTTAATAGCAAAAACTGCAATTACTTTTGCACCAACGTAATAGAATGGTAACTGGAACATAATAGGTCTTCAATAAATAATGTTGAATGAGTGAATGAATGAGTTTTAAATCATACTCACCCGAAAGCCAGATATGCCCCCCAAAAGGGATGGGGATATGACTAAAGCTAGCAGCTACTGAGCACTAAGTATATACCAGGGACGGCCCAGCTGCTTTCTCTCTGCTAAACCCCAGAAGTGCATGGAGCAAGCTGTCTCCTCAATTTAAAGATGAAGAGAAAGAGGCTCATTGAATCTCTATGACTGCCTCAAGGTCTTGGAGGCAGTAAATGGTCAAGGTGGGAATCAGGTCTGTCATTTTAACCCAAGACTCTGGGGTCCCCGGGACTCTACAGAGAGTCCATGACAATGAAATGTGTGCATGCTTTCTTTGAATTTCATTTTACTGGAGCACTAATAAAAACAGAAGAAAACCTCTGGCCCGTGCAGAAAGGAAAAGCCCCTTCACTTTGACGTCATTGACTAAATCACTTCTTCTTTCAAGCTAATTCTTCGCAACCATGAAATATGCTGAATAAGGTTCTTAGAACGAGTGGTTAGGAAAACAAAATAAAGCAGAGAAACCCAAAATAACACATCAGCTCAGGCTTCATTTTTCCAGAATTCTCTGTCCTCAGTGTAGAATAAACAGCGATTCTACTTTATCATGCTCTCATTAAGAATTCACTACTCAAGAGGCTGAGACAGGAGGATGCTTGAGCCCAGGAGCTCAAGGTTGCAGCGGCCAACAATTGTGCCATTGCACTCCATCCTGGGTGACAGAGCAAGAACCTGTCTCAAAAAAAAAAAAAAATCACTTTTCTTCATTTAATGCCTTTCCCTTTTTTCCGGCCTGGTTTGGAATGTCTGTCATTTTCCCTTCCGAGGTTTCTGTCTTCCGATCTGTAAAAGCTAAAAGTAGAGGAAGCAAATGCATATTACTAAGTGACAAGAGCCAGTCTGAAAAGACTACATACTGTATGAATCCAACTACATGACATTGTGGAAAAGCCAAAACTATGGAGACAGTAAAAAGATCAGCGGTTGCCAGGCACTAGCAGGGAGGGAGGGATGAATGGGTAGAGCACAGAGGGTTTTCAGGGCAGGGACATGGCTCTGTGTGATACTAGAATAGTGGATACATGTCATTATACATTTGTCAGTCCCATAGACTGCACAGCAGCCAGCCCTTATCCACAAGGGAATACGTTCTGAGACCTGCAGTGGATGCCCGAAACCACGGACAATAACAAACGCAATGTATATTATGTTTTCTCTTGTACGTACATACTTATGATAAAGTTCAATTTGCAAATTAGGCAGAGTAAGAGATTAACAACGGCTAATAATAAAATAGAACAGTTATAATAATATATTGTAATAAATCTCTCTCTGTCCATTTTTTTTTTTTCTTTTTGAGACAGAGTCTCGCTCTGTCACCAGGCTGGAGTGAAGTGGTGCGATCTCAGCTCACTGCAACCTCCGCCTCCCGGGTTCCAGCGATTCTCCTGCCTTAGCCTCCCAAGTAGCTGGGATTACAGGTGCCTGCCCCCATGCCTGGATAATTTTTGTGTTTTTAGTAGAGACGGCAGGGGTTTCTCCATGTTGGACACGCTGGTCTTGAACTCCTGACCTCAGGTGATCCACCCGCCTTGGCCTCCAAAAGTGCTAGGATTACAGGCATGAGCCACCGCGTCAAGCCTCAAAATATCTTATTGTACTGCAGTCACTTATTTGTGGGCCGCGGTTCACCGCGGGTGACTGAAACCTTGGAAAGAGGCCTTGGAAAAGGGGGCACTGCCGAGCAACACCTAAAGTGAACCCTGATGAAACTCTGGGCGGTAATAATGTGGCCACTGCACCACTCTGGTGCGGGAGGTTGTTAGTGGGGGAGGCCATAGGGGGAGGGGGGCAGCAGTGATTTGAAAAATCAGTCTATTTTTTGTTCTATTTTGCTGTGAACCTAAACATTCTCTAAAATAAAAATACTCTTATAAAAAAGAAAAGCCAAGAAGCCACATCTTCTGATCTTGTTTTTTGGCATGGGAAGGACGTGTCAACATGCGGCCACTGTGTTCAGAAACGTGACTGTGTTCACACATTGTTTTGTCTGCCGTCGCTGCTGCCTGGAGTGGGTGCCCTGTCCCACGCTGGCCTCGTGCCCACAAAATCACATATAACGTGACACACACTTTATTTGCCATACAAGAACACTGATGCACATCTATAAACTGCACATCTGAGGGATCAATCTTATTGATTTTCTTTTCTCCGAGTGCCTCTGTCAGAATGAACACGAAGTATTAGTCTGTCTCCCAAATCCACAGGCGTGTTATTGGATTCCTGCAGTTTTGTAGGTGCTAGCCACAGTCACTGTTGCAGTATGTTTACTTGAAGAAGATGCAGGAGAATTGTCAGATGGGTTAAATAAAATAAAATAAAAAAAAAAACCGTGTGTTACCCTCTGAAAAATTGTCTGAATTCACTGGTTTATACTCCCGGACTCTCCATGGAAAGTGTGAGTGGAAAACATTTTTTTTTTTTTCCGGGAGATTTAAAATGCCTTGGATCATGAATGACCAAAGAAAGCAAAGTTTGCAAAGTTAGGGTGGTTAATGGATGAACAGATCATGGTGATGCTGTGACACTGCCACCCTGGTGTCCCTAAAGCTTCCTGCACTCTTGATTAGGTATACAAAGATGATTTCTTCCTCGTGCCAAGGTGAGCTCGGTCTAGGTTTTCTTCTGAATTGTGGCATCTGTGATGAAAATCTCCCCGGCTCCAGAAAATCATCTGAGTGGGGCTGTTCTCATTTTGTCTGTTTCTTCAAAGAGGAACGGGTCAGATCTTGTTTTTCCAGAACAGTCATGGAAGATAAGAGGTGGAACATCCTAGACACCAGAGAGTTGCCCGGCTCAGTGCGGCTAAGCCTGGAAGCCTGAAACAGGCTCATCAATAAGCTCCCTGCCTTGCCATCGGCATGGAAACTGTAAGGCGACTGAGGACAGAATCACTGATCTCCAAACCTAGGATGCTTCTAGCAGAAATTTCCACTTCCTCTTGTGTCCTGTTTTCTCAATCTCTGTCCATTTGTGCTGAGTCAAACGTAAGGAAAAGGTGAAATATTGTGACACCAAAGGCTGAAGCCTTGTTCCAAGGAAGTGTCGAGTTCTGTCATTTCCTTCCTTTCAGCCTCCTCAAAACCTCCCTCTATGGGAGGCTGCTGGGAGCCAAAACTGCTGTGTTTGGCCCATGCTGATATTAAACTTCTGAGCACCCCATGATTGCCCTTACCTGGCCAGCACACCTTCACCCTGGCAGAAATGTCCATTCTCCTGAGGGGGGAAGTTAATTCGGAGTTTGGTCCACATTTAGACTGGTGCATTTCCTGTGCAAACATTGCTGACATTTACGAAAACTAATTTAATAAATGTCTGTGATATAGCACTTATTAACATACCGCAAAATAGCTCCAGAGTAGCCCATTTTAATCAAATAAATTGTTGCTGCTGGTACCACAGGCTGCTCTTTTATTATGGGGAAGGCACCAGCCCCCAGCAGAGGACCAGGAGCTGGAGTCTGTGTGGGGCCCTGTGTTGGGGCCTGCAGCTCCACCCAACGATGCAGTGAGGAGCCTGCATCTCTCTGCATTTGCTCCTGATATGAGATAATGAAAAATTGCTTATCATATATCATCTCCATAAATCTTAGCGACAATAAGTCATAAAACCTTGTGTCCTTACATATGGTAGGCGCCCGGGGATCATGTTGCCATATGTGAACAGCAGCTTCTAGGAGAGAGAAAAAAATTCTGTTGCATAAGAAAAACTTCTAGAACTGCTTTCCATACCTAGAGTGAGCATGCCTCCTGCCCTTCCTCATCTATCCTGTTTTATTTTATTTTATTTTTCCTTTCCTTTGCCCCCTCACCACGGGGCTGCCTCCCTTTGTTCCAAATTACCATCGGAAGAATTCCCAGCACACTAATTAGGAAATTTTGTGGTTTGCTAAATTTTCTTTCTGTCTGTCACAACAGAATGAGTGAATAATCACCCCCAGCCCCAACGTAGGACACAGGTATTCAGGCTTTGTGTGGCTGAACAGGGGCTCTTTTTTTCTCTGTGGCTGCTCCCAGCTGACTGCGAGGCCCCAGCCCGCAAACTGTCCCCAGATAATGAGAAATGCCTATTTATTTTTAAAACTCAACTCGTTTTCATATCTATCAGCTAAATTAAAGGAGACACGAGAAGATGGTCTCTCAAGCCCAGCCGCGCTGGAGCCTGTGTTCTCGAGACACAATGAGAGGGAATCATCCGGCTTCAGGCTGGCAATGAAAATAGGTCCCTGTTTTCTTCCTTAGGCCAGTTGCACACTTCAGATGTAAAAAAGGGTCAAGGATTTTCTTTTTCTTTTTTAGTTCGACAATTTGATTATCTGTTGCCTCTTGCACAAGGCCAGACCCGCGCAGGAGGAAAACACTCACACATAGGCCAGTCGGGGGAAACTCTCTGGGGTGAAGCAGAGGACCCCTGCAATTTATCATTTCTAAGAATTCCCATTTCCAGGCGAAAATACGGATGCGTTATCGTGGAAAGTAACGTCGGCCGCGTCGTGTGGAGCTCTCCAGCAGCGTCTTATCTGGCCTCAAGAGGGACACTCCTTTCCTGAGATATTTTATCCAAAAGTCATAAACAAAACTAAGCTCCTGATATTTGGTCAACAAGAGAAAACACTCTGACAGCCAAGCAGGAAGTTAGAGGGCCATGTGGGGCGGGGACGGAGGACCGTACTGCTCCAAGAAGGGGAAGCAGGCTAGGCAGGCTCGGTAGGGCTGGGGACCCCCGCCCCCAAACCTCTGCTCGCCCCAGCCCTCCCTCCTTCGGTTGTCTGTCCCCTTTCCCGTGATCCTGTGCAGGAAGCCCACTTTGAGGACCACTAGTCCCCCAGCCCATAATAACATCGCACATCCAAATAGCATCACTTGAACCTTTGGGTCACCCTTGGAAACCGGCTGGGAGAGGGAGAAGTATCCCCTCCACCTTCAAAATAGAATAGGGATAGATACTGGCAGGAGTTCTTTTGATATTTGGCACCAAGTTGCAGACAGACTGACTTTATGCTATTCTGATGCTAATTATTTTACCAAGTGATATTTGATTGTTTCTATAAAAGGTTTATGTCAGTGTAATTCACCACAGGCTTTTTAATGACCTCAAGATGCAAGCAAGAAATGCACCCAGAGTCCATTAAAGAATTAGGTTCTATGAATACCCGAGTCTGCTGGAAGGGGTCGGCTGCAGGCACCTCCTTAGCCTCAAATGAAAATGAGAATGGTGTGCCCCCGGCTGAATAACTTTTGCTAAAAGAAGGCATAAAGAATACCCTTTCCGTCTGTGAGTTCGGCTCATAGCATGTCTTGGGAATTCTGGCATTGTGGAAACAACGTGTTTGCCTGGATTCCGTGTTTCTAACTTGAATATAAAGCTGGTGTGCTGGTGTGCAAATAAGAATAATTATGATTGTTGTCACAGTCATCACTGTAATACTTCATGAGTAAAAAACAAAAGGCTGTCTACTATCTTCCTAAAACAACTATAAAACACTTCATTGTCTCCCCTTTAGCCATGAAGAAATAAGTCAAAAAACAACACAGCGGCTTCCCCAACTTTCTACAGGGAGAGGGTAGCAAGCCGCTTCAGGTCATAGGATGCTCTCTGATCAGCAGGGTCTTCTAATCCCAATTCCATTTCTTGGCCTTGGACAGAACTGATGCTAACTGACCATTCGGAGCACCGCGCTCCCAGGAACAATATCTGAGTCACTTCTTTCCTTTCTATTTCTTCATCTGTAAAACTGGAGTGGGGGAACGGCCACTCCCTCCTGGATATTTAAAACTTTCAGCTTTAAAAATATTCAATTCTATGAAAGTCACAGTAAATGCCTGATCTTTTTTTTTTTTTTTTTTTGCAATTTAACCATAAACCACTTCCTTCTTTTTATTCTTGCAAATGTAGTGTATCACCGTGAAGAGAAACAGAAGCAGCTATATTTCGAAGAGTTTGTAAGAATAAAGCCTGTTTCACATGCTGGAAACATATCACTGTGTTCCCAGCATTTTGACATGGAGCTTGTCACAGAGACGTTTCCCAATAACTCATGGCTAAATGAATGAATGGGATGACCTAATTCAGGTCTCTCAATCCCCAAGAACTCCATCAGACCACAACAGAATCAGAGGCAGTTCTGCTGCCGCAGCTCAGCCATCTCCTGGTGGTGTCATTGTCTAACTATTAGCAGTGAGCAATCGCCCCACTTCCATCCTGTGCCACGGGTGGCAGCTTAGGGGCACACACAGCAGCTGCAGCCCACCCCAAGCTGGGCACATCCCCTCTGTCAGTGCTGCTGGTAGGAGACAGGTGCTGTGCTCGGGCGCAACCACACACAGGGCACTTTGCTAAAAGGAGGTAGGGAAGGCCTCACCCAAGAGGGATGCTTGGTAGGAAGTTCAGATTTTCATAGGGAGGGACATTCTAAGGACCGTAATACAATACACCAAGGGATGCAAGAGTATGGCCCCTGGAGAGATGAGGGAAGCTGAAATTTGTCAAGGGGTTTGTGACTTGAGAGTTGCCATTGCTTTATAGATAAGGAAGCTGAGGCTCCGGGATTTTTAATAACTAGCCCCAAAGGCACCCAATAGAAAGGGGAGGGCCCAGGATCAAACCCAGGTCTAACTGACTCCAAAGCCCATGCCCTTTCTAATATGGCACAAGCAGAAGGGAGGGGTGGAGGCCTAGAGAGAGAGCAGAGCTCTCAGTGGCCCCGAGGCTACCACAGGATGCAAGCTGCTTTGTAGCTGCAGAAGGAAAAGTGATCCAGGCTTTGAACGCTGACCACACTGAGCAAGGCAGCATCTCTTCCAGCCTCCCTCACAACCTGAGCCATTCCTAATTTAAGGGGACTTCTGCCCCAACACATAGCTCTATTCCTGGATAGTAGAGAGATTTTTCAATGGCTAGAGTCCTGAACCACCCAACAATTTTCCTTCCCTCCTTCCTTCCTTGCCTCGTTCCCTCCCTTCCTTGCTCCCTCCTTCCTCCTTCTTGCCTGCCTGCCTGCCTGCTCATCCTCCCTCCCTCCTTCTCTCCTTCCTTCTTTCCTCCCTTCCTTCCCTCCCTCTCTCCCTTCCTTCCTTCCTTCCTTCCTTCCTTATTCTTTCCTTCTGTCTCTAAAATTTGTTGACTTGTATCCTGTGCCCAGCACTTTGCTAAGTGCTAATGAACTAACAAGAGTCCTGCCCATGTAGATCTCCATGTTTGGGTGAGCTCATCCGTGGTTGAGGACAATGTTAGAGCTGCTCTGAAAGATTTCTAGTTCTCACTTCCTGCAGGGCACACAGTCCTTTGAGATTAAGCCTGGGCATGGGAATAGTTTTGTTCAATGAAATGCAAAGGGAAATAAACATGTCAACTCTGGATGGAAGCATTCAAGAGCTGGTGCAGAATTTCCTGTGGTCTCTGCTCCCCTGCCTCAGTGATTGGGGACACCCTATGACATGGAAATCCCATAAGATTTGAACAGTTTAGAATGCTAAGACAACACATGAGCTAGTGTCGTGGAGGAGTTCCCTGGTCCTACAATGGATATCACGTGCATGTGCATCTTTAAGATTTTGATATTTGGAAGTTGTTTGTTATTACAGAGTCTAATACAGTTTATCCTGATTAATAAAACTCCATTTTGATCTTGGCTCCCAACTGCATCTTTCCTTATGGTTTCTCTCTTACCCAAACCATCTCTTTGAGACTTTGGTTTTCCTTCCAGCTTTCAAGCTCCTTGAGCACCAGTCCATGTCAGTTTGCCTCTGTATCCCACTGATATAGTTTGGATATTTGTCCCTTCTAAATCTCATGTTGAAATGTGACCCCCAGTATTGGAGGTGGGGCCTGGTGACAGGTGTTTGGGTCCTGGAGGCAGATCCCTCATGAATGGCTTTGTGCCCTCCTCACAGTAATACTGAGTTCTCACCCTATTAGTTCACATGAGATCTGATTGATTTTTAAAACAATCTGGCATCTTCCCTTCTCTCTTGTCCCTCTCTTGCCATGTGAAATGCTGGCTCCCCTTGCCTTCTACCATGAGCAAAATCTTCCTGAGGCCTCACCAGAAGCTGAGCAGATGCTGGCACCATGCTTCTTGTACAGCTTGAGAACTGTAAGCCAAATAAATATCTTTTCTTTGTGAATTGCCCAGCCTCAGGTACTCCTTTGTAGCAACACAAAATGGACTAAGACACTCTCACACTTGGTTTAGTGTCTGGGAAAGAGCAAGAGCTCAGCCAATGTTTGCTAAGTGGATAAGTAAGAGAATGTGTGAGGTATACACCCACAACCACCAAGCTGGCAAAGGCAGTGCTAGACTAGGCAGTGACCTAAAAGGTACAAGAAGGATGGATTTGAGAGCTTAGACAGCTGAGGGCATTTGGCCAGCTACTGATGGAGCCAGGATCTGAATTCAGGTGTGTTGGCCCCAAAGCTCATCCTCTTTCCATCTCATCACACTCACTGATTCCCCACTGGATTTGGGAATGTGGCCTACTTTTGCCAATCTTTCTTCTCGAATGGACGATGTGTTATCATAATGTGCCTTACCCCACAAAACCACCCTTCCCCTGGCAGAGTAGGGGTTGCCTCTTCGGAAACATTGCTGACCGTATTATTACTAAGAAGGAAAATAACTAATATTACTTGAGTATTTCCTGGGTTTCAGGCACCTGATCCCACAATGGAGATTATCTGTGTGTGAAATACATATATTATTGACATATGTTATTTTATCTAATGCTTATAATAACTCTATGAAGTAGGTCTCATTTTTATCCCTGGTTAAAGACAGAAAGATATAGCTCAGAGAGGTAAAGTAACTGGATCAAAACTGCACAGCTCACAAGTAGCAGAGCTGGAATTGGAGCACAAATCTAACTCCATAATGGAAGCTTGTAACAACTGTTTTATGTCACAACTTGTCCTGGGGAGTATGTATGAGTTTATGAGAAAGAAAAGGAGAGAGAGAGGCTTCTTGGGGCTGGCAATAATATAGGAATATTTTTTTCTCTACTTACTGTTTATCCAAGTTTGTCACTTGTGTTTTTACAGGAAGCTGTAAGGACTTCCTGCTTTAACTCTCACAGATGCTGACCCTGATAATCCCCTATTTACATACCTACAGGGCAAGGCGAAGCCCAAGCTGCTGACTCTTGTGAGATTTCAGGACAAGCACTGATGGATCACCTCCTCCCATATTATCTCTAGTGCCGCCTCCCAGAACGCTCTGGGTGTGAATGGGGGAGGGTTGTCTTTCCTCTGTCCTTTAGCACAGCTTTAAGCTCTGGAGTAGGCCCTTTCATACATGTTACTTCCATTGATCTTAACAGCAACTGCTGGAGCCTATCTACAGGAACTGTGATCACCATTTTATAGCTGAGAAAACCAAGGCTTAGCTTGAAGCAGTGCTCCTCAACTGGGCACAACTGCCACAACTTGAGAGGGACGTGCTGTGGCCAAAAGGGTGAAGGCCAAGAATCCTATTCAATATCCTGCAATACACAGGACAGCCCCTACAACAGTTACCCAGCCCAAATGTCAGTGCCCAGGTGGATAAAGTTTAATTTAGATACTTCATGGAACGTTCAAGCAATAGGGCTGGGATTTCAACCGATGTCTGTCAAGGCTGTGTACTACTCACAGTGGAGGAAAGACAGACATGGGGATCCTAAAGCCAATAGGGCCCTTCCCCGACACCTCCACATGGTGGCTTACCTGCCACCTGCACATACCTGGTACCACGGTAATCATACCCTCTAGGGTGTCAGCTGGCCCCTTCTCTGAACACAACTGTACCTCACCATTGTGAACTTGCGCTCTTGACATCAGCCTCCCTGAAAGCTCATCTTTGCTATATTGTACTTGTATGTTTTATTTCTAAATTACCCCCAGTCACAGGCCTGTGAATCTTAAGGCCTGGCTCATTCGTCTGAGACTATCCTCATGTATTTCAATCATTTAGAAAACACTCACTCTCTGCCTGGCCTGTACTAAGTGCTCAGTCTGCACAAGGGAAGCAAGGTGTCGCACAAAGTGAGTCATTATCGTGGTATTGGTAACAACAGCAACACCACTGACACTTACAGAGCTTTCATACCATCCAGACACCATCTCATCTAACTCTCTGGTGACCCTACTACATATGTTTTTAAAGGGTGCAGAGGAAACACAGAAATGAGTGCCAAGGTTGCCTGGGTGGTTGAGGAAGACAACCTGAAGATCAGAGTAGAGATTTGGAAGAGGAATAGCTCTGTGGGTAAAGGCATAACATGCAGGAAGAGCGAGCAGCAAGAGGAAAAGCCTGGGGAAGCCCAAATCATGGTGTGTCTAGAAAGTTGCACAGAGTAATTCAGTAAATAAAGATAGTAGTTGGAGTTGGCCAGATGTCTGGCATCACACAGCTAAATCTTGTAATGACTTGTAATTGAGGTGATTCACCTCAATTTATAGGTTGCCTCCATCACTCAGGGCAAAAGTCTCCAGACTTAGATGAAAAGAAGCCCAAACAGACCCCTGCAGAGCTCTCATCTTCTGCCCTGCAAACATTTCCAGGGCTTTCCCCAATGTTCGTTGTCATGCAGGCTTCAGAGGCTTGTTTGAATGACACTGAGGTTGGTTACACAAAATAAAAGGTGCGGGGGATGGATATGGGGCAGACAACTCAAGTGTTTATAATACAGGAATTAGAATTATTTAGATGATGTTCATGTCCAAGTCAATAGGGACGTGACATAGAAAACCCAATTAATTCACCAAAGAGGTTATTTACTGAGCACCTATCTTGAATGCTTGAGGGACAAAAAATAACGAGAAAGGCGAGGTCCCTGCCACCAAGACTTTGAGGTCTTGTGAGAAACCTGCAAGGAGAACAAAATCAAGGACATTATGGAAAATCACCCGAATAGTGACTGGGGAGTGGAAACTAAAATGGGACAAGGGAGGAGTTGGTGTACAAAGGCAAGATCAAAGGAAGTCTCTGCAGAAGGCAGTACTCAGGCTGGTCTTGGAGGAAGGAAAGATGGATGGAGCTAGTGAGGGCATTTAAGGTCCCTAAGACCAGTATCTAAGGAAAAGTCAAGGGATCCTAAATTCAGATCAGGTCCCACCTCCCTGGAACATCATGTAAGGTCCTTCATTGTCAGGTCTCCACCTCTATGCAAAGGGTTATCTCTGGCCTCTCTGCCTCCACTCAGGCCTGATTCACACCCAAACCCCAGCCCCTACAAGTCGTCTGCCATCTATGGTCACATGATGGTTTCAAGCTTTTGTCCAGGCTCTTTCCTTTCTCTGGAAGATGAACAACTCTTTAACCTTATATGAGCAGCTCAAATGCTGCCTCCTCCATGCAGCCTTCCTGCATTCACTCCACTCTTTTTTCTTTGCCCTCATCCCATGTCACAGCCATGCACATTACTGGTTGCCATGGTTGACATTCTCAACAGACTGTGAGCAGCTCCTTGAGACCAGGGACCTGTCTAACTTTGTATTTCCTTCCACATATGTACCCAGCACAGGGCACGATTCATATTGAAGGTACACTAATTATCTGTGGACCACATAAGTGAATTGAATAGGAAATGATCTTCTGCAATGAGCTGATTTACTCATAGAAATTTGGAGTGTGTTCGCAGTTGCTCAGTTCAATATGGTGGCCACTAATGCCATGTGGCTATTTAACTTTGATAAAAGAAAAACTTCAGCCGAATTAAATTTAAAGGAGTTTAGCTGAGCAATGAAAGATTTGCAAATTGGGCAGCTCCCAGAATCACAACAGATTCACAGAGATTCCAGCGCAGCCATGTGGTGGAAAAAGATTTATAGACAAAAAAAGGGAAGTGATGTACAGAAATCGGAAGTGAGGTACAGAACGGCTGGATTGGTTACAGCTCGATGTTTGCCTTATTTGAACACAGTTTGAACACTCAGCAGTGTATGAGTGGTTGAAGTATGGCCACTGGGATTCGCCAAGACTCCACTATTGTTACAGATGCATACTCCTAAGTTAGGTTTTCAATCTTGTATACCTATTAAGCTAGGTTGCAATTCATCCACAAGGACTCAAATATAGAGGTATGGAGTCTTTCTCAGGACATATTTAGTTCACTTTAACAATTTTAAGTTATTGACAATAACTGTAGTTTAGGGGTCGTACTAGCCAAACTTCAAGGGTTCAGTCACCACATTTGGCTAGTGGCTATGGGATTAGTGCAGATATTGAACATTTTCATTTTAGCAGGAAGATCCACTGAACAGCACTGATCTAGCCTCTGTAGAGTAGGGATGGCCTTCTAAGTTTGTTCTCCTGTCTCTGTTCACACCATCTTCCTCCTTCCCAAGTTTTGCTGCAGCCAACCCTCTGGGCAATTGAGCGTTGCTGTTTATACCATGCCAGTAGCTACAGAGGGATTCAGTGAGCTGGGTTTGGCCGAGGGTTATTACTACTCCGTGTAAATCAAATCACTCCTCCTGGGTGGGCTTCGGGCCTGCAAAGAGAGCCCAGCAGTTGTTATGTGAAGGCACGGGCTCCTGTCATGGGAAATGCTGGAGCCAAGCTATCGAGCAAGCTGAACTCAGCTCCAGTGGGCTACACAGGGTTCACAAACACCTGGCAGGCTCAGAAACACAGATGTCTCTCAGCCTTCAGTTGAAAATGTTCTGAGTGTGCAGAATAAGGACAGAGCTATCTGGGAGTCTTCTTGTACAGATTTCTTGGAAAACAAGAAAACAGCGACTTCCTTTCCATACCAACATTTGGATCGCTGATTCAGTTAAAAGGCATTTATTGAACCCCAAGATCACTAGATTTCAAATATTATTTTTTTTCTATTTGAAGTGGATCCCTATAATACAAGCCCAATTTATAAAGTGCCTAAAAAGAGTTTCTGTTCAGGTTGAGAGTGAGGAGGAGAACCTGGACACCTGTTTTTGATCATCCTTCCAATGCCATCCTGCTACACAACTCCAGGTGCTGTTCACACTGTAGTCTAGGTGACTCCCCCACCCACCCACCCCTTGTGGTAGGTGGGGACACACGCAATTTGAAAACTCTGGTCTATGTGCAATCCTAGTTTTTAAAAAAAAAGCAGTACAAAATACCTACTTCTACAGTTATAATAAAAATATTCTTTTTTCTATAACTCTTTTTAATGTGAGAAGTGCTTCTTATATGACCCCCCATCTGATTTCTTAACAAAGCTGGAATGAAGCCTTTGGGTGCGGGGATTCCCCTTATTCTTTTCTGTATCCTTAGTATCTAGTTTAGTTTCTGGAATACAGTAGGTGTTTAATACATTATTTGAGGGAGGAAATAAAAAGGAGAGGAGGAGAGAGGAAGGGATGGAGGGGAGGGAGGGGAAAACAGGGAGGAAGGAAGTGAAAAAAGAAAGGAAGGATGGAAGAATGAGAAAAAGGAAGAAAGGAAGGAAGGAAGGCAAGAATGAAGGAAGGAAGGAAGTTTATGATAGATCGTTAGCTCCAGTTTACAGAGAAGGAAACTGAGGTGCAGCAAACTTAAGCAACTTATTAAAAGTCGATGAGATAATAAGTAGAAAAGCCACAATGTGGCTGGGTGCGGTGGCTCACACCTGTAATCCCAGCGCTTTGGGAGGCTGAGGTGGGCAGATCACCTGAGGTCAAGAGGTTGAGACCAGCCTGAACAATATGGCGAAACCCCGTCTCTACCAAAAATTCAAAATTAGCTGGGCGTGGTGGCAGCCTCCTGTAATCCCAGCTACTGGAGAGGCTGAGGGAGGAGAATTTCTTAAACCCGGGAGGTGGAGGTTGCAGCAAGCCGAGATCCCGTCACTGCACTCCAGCCTGGGTGACAGAGCGAGAGTCCATCTCAAACAAAGAAAAGAAAAGCCACGATGTTAGCCCAGTTCTTCTGAAGCTAAAGCACATGCTTTTAACCATCCCTCTACCACCCCTTTAGGTTTTTTTTTTTTTTTTTTGAAAGGTAAAAAGCCAAATACATGTAGTTAATCACTCATTCTCTTATGGCGCCCGCCTCTTCATGTGTAAAACTGTCATGAGGGTCGATCTCCCTCTGTGAAGGAATTTCCTCTCCTAGGATCCTTGATCCTCATTCCTGGCCCTGAAATAACCTGCCCCTTTCCTTGTCTGTCAGCTGCAAATTGTAAGCCTGCATAAAGGATGCAAATTAAAAGTGCATCAACCAGACCAGGAATTGAGGCATTCATGAAACAAAGCCGCGAGCAACCTGGCTTCGTGGGGCGGCTCGACTGGATCTCTGTTTAAATTCAACTTGTGTCAGGATGGAGGGGTGCTCTTGTGCTTGTTCCATTTTTATAATGAAGCCATATGTCTGGAAGTAGAGAAAAAAAATCTCTGACATGAAGAAAAAAATGAGTGATATGATGTGCTTCTGAGATTACCAGGGGGACTTCCTAACACAGGCTGAGCTGTTGTTAATGGGTCGTGCCATGGCCGTGATGTTAGGAATAATTAAACCGTGAGTTCAGCTAAATCCCAATTGCAGGAACACGATTACAGGACTTCACCCCCACTACAAAACACACATGCAGAGGGAGAGAGGGAAGGAGGGAGGGAGAGAGAGAAACTTTCAAAGGGCTTGTAACAGAACAAAGCACAGTTTTTACTATCACAAAATCTTTATGGATCACCATCCTTGAGGTGAAGTTATATCCTTTATGGTCACATTTTGGTAGTTTCCTTAAATTATTGACGGCATTTCGTAGGGCCTGCGTGCTTGGAACAGAGCTAGCAAAGAGGCCCCTGTCCCCCGTCTGGAGGTGGGTTAATGATGGCACTCCTTGTGCAACGCGTCCAGGACACTGAGGTTAATAAAACCCGTAGCTCTTCTTCATGGGTACCAGGGGATGGTTAATGTTCAGGACTGTGCAGGACCTCAGCTTAATGTTCCATATGAAGGATAGCACTGCCAGACGACACCCTCCCTGGTGCCAACCTCGCATATTAGCACATGCTGGAAGTGGGCTGAGCAAATCGGGAGAAGTTAGGTGCTTCTTTCCCGGCTGGGTGTGATGCGCTGGCAGCCTACTGTCCCTGCAGCTCTAGAAGTCTGCCTGTTCGGTTTGCTGGGAGCATCAGACAAGGAGTTAGGAGAGTGCCCAGCCCCTACTGGCTCTGCGATGTGGGGCAAGTCTCATCAGGTCCACTGTCTTCTTTCTTCCTCTGTCCCGGGAAGGGCAGGAAGCGGCTCTGCCCTTCTTGGGCACATGTACAGAAAGAGATCTGGAGCACCATAAGGTAATGCATCCGTTTTACGGTTGAAAACACAGGCTTTGGGGTCATGGGAAATTAGAGTCAAATCTCAGATCTGACTGTTCTTATAGACAGAATGTTGATGCCCCACTCCCCCCAAATCCATATGTTGAAATCCTAACCCCCAATGTGATGCTATTTGGAGGTAGGACCTATGGGAGGTGATCAGATCATGAGGGTGGAACCCTCGTGTTTGGGATCTGTGGCTTTCTAAAAGAGGCCCCGGGGAGGTCGCTCCTTCCACCCTGTGAGAACATGGCTAGAAGGCACCATCTATTAACCTGAACCAGGCAGCCAGCCCAAATTCAGTGTCACCAGACACCAAATCTGCCAGCTCCTTGATCTTAGACTTCCCAGCCTCTAGAACTGTGAGAAATAAATTTCTGTTGGTATAAGCCACTCAGTCTGTGATACCTTGGTATAGCAGCCCAAAGAGACTAAGAAACCATCTGAATCCTATGCTCCTTGGGGACATGCCGGACCACTCTGGCTTGGTTTGGCTACTGCCTGAAACAGACCCTGAGACAGGATATGAAGGCAAGTAATTGACTTGGAAGGAGATCCTGGGAAGCAGTTGCAGGCATGTAGGGAAAGCAGCAGGGAAGAGCCAAAGGCCATGGATGGGTCACTGTGGGCAATTGGAAGTAATCTCACTGGGGACCTCTGGGAGGCAATGTAAAGCATGAGCCTCAGAGGTGAGGGAGTTGGGGTATTTATACACCAACCCCAGTCAGCTATTGGCTGAGGGCTACTCTGTGGTTTCTGGCCTGCTACACCCATGAACAGAGTGGGCTTCTGCAGCCAAAGAAGCCGTGGGCAGTGAGATAGTGATGATGCTGGCAGTTGGAAGTGTGAATGGTGTGCATTGAAGTGGGAAAGCCTGGGAGGAAATGAGATGGTTGAGGGATGGCATCTGCTACCTGAAGTCCAAAGTTCTTTCTCTCCAAAATGAGGTGAGCAACTCCTACCTCTCTTTGCACTGTTTTGAGGACTAAATAAGATAATGCAAGAGCCCAGTGACTATTAGTTATGATCATTGATAATCTAAAGGATGGATCTTTTTACTACCGTTAAGGTCACAACTTAGATCTGTATGAACATTCGAAGTCTTTCTTCAGGACTTAAATGTTTTGCTGTTTGGAAAAATCAGCTTTACTGTGTGTTTTGCACTAAGGCGAATTGAAGGGATAAACGGTGTGGGTCAAAACCATGCTTTCCTCCCTGGGACAAGAGAGCAAGGAGGAAGAAGTGACTTCTATGCCCCATGTTTAAATAGACAATGAAAGTTGTTCAGTGGCGTTGTCACCTCAGATGGTAAATTACTTTCTCAACTAATAGGAGTCTGTAATGCAGCCTGTTGTTCTCCAGGTTTCTGGGAGTCCTTCATTTCTTAGATCATTTGAAACTTTGTTTCTGTGAGGCTCAGGTCAGAGAATTTCTTCACCCAGAGGATGAAGTGATGTCCCCATGTAGGTGCCCAGAACCTCTTGCTCAGACTTCATGAGAACATAGGGAGATGCCTCAAAGGGTAGTATCTCAGAATGGCCCCTCCATCTTTTGGACATTCCCTCCTCCCCTGGGGTCCTAGGATAAATCCCTCAGAATGCTGACGGATTCCTAGATGACATGGATTTACTGCCATACTGCTGCATCTGGGAGTATTCGAGATCTTTGAGTCCAAAGTGTCACCCACGCTGAAGAAGGGACACTGGAGCAGCGTGTGGGACTCACCATCTAATCTTCCAGTACCCGGCGACACAGTGACACCAGTGTGGTTAGGTACTAACCAACAGCATCTGTAATCTGTAAACGCCCCATAAGTACATGCTGAAGGAGAGAATGAGGGAGTGAGTGAATTTGTAAGTGTCTGGGGAGAAGAGAGAGAGAAGGAGGGGAGCGATTTGTAATGGGGAAAAATACATTTGGGGACTTGCTGCTTCATTAGCTGTCACCCCTCAATGGCGCTGAACACCAGGAAGCTGAGTTTACACGCCTATGTCAATCTGAGATTTCCCTTTTTGGGTTTCACAAATTCAGTTTGTGACGGCTGTCATCCACTGGGGAGACGTCCCCAGTCTCACTCACAGTTAAGAATAAGTAGTATTCAGGCTGCAAAAAAAAAATTTAAAAAAAAAAAGGAGAGATTGAAGCACTTGTCATTTCAATGTGTGTCATTCATTGACTCTGCGGCACCCCATGCTGTAAGTAAAGTGCAGGTCTCAGGACACCTGTCAAGAATCAGTCTCTCCTCGATGTACCCATTCTCTAGCTCTTCAAGGGGAAAATGCTTTAAAAATAATTCCAGGCCACGCGTGTTGGCTCACGCAGTAATCCCAGCACTTTGGGAGGCCGAGGCAGGCAGATCACAAGGTCAAGAGATCAAGACTATCCTGGCCAACGTGGTGAAACCCAGTCTCTACTAAAAATACAAAAATTAGCACGGTGTGGTGGTGGACACCTGTAGTCCCAGCTACTCTGGAGGCTGAGGCCGGAGAATTGCTTGAACCCGGGAGGCGGAGGTTGCAGTGAGCCGAGATTGTGCCACTGCACTCCAGCCTGGAGACAGAATGAGACTCCATCTGAAAAAAAAAAAAAAAGAAAGAAAATCCAGACAGTAAAATGCATGTTAAGAGCTCCTAGAAATCAGACATCTTCACTAGTAGGTTCTGATTAAAAATGGAAACAGATCAAGGTGGAAAGTGTTTCACAGGGTTTCTTCAAATTCTAAATGTTTTTAGAAATATGCGGTGATGCATGGTCCACACTGCATGGACGGAAGTGAATTTGTTTTATTACTTTCCTCCTCCACTTTGCCCAAACTCTCAACTTTTCCAGGAGAGAAGCACCATGGAAGGAAGACCTGCCTCTCGCCCTCCCCAGCCATCCATGCCACAAAGAAAGGCTCTCTGTGAAATCCATCTGAGCCTCAAAGTGCTGTCCCTGTGATGTCGTTGGTGACCTTTGGTTGTTGAGTCACCCTCTTATTTACTGTTTTGTTCAGAAATATGGATCATATGTTTTTCCTATGTTAGGTTGGTATCCCTTCCCTCAAGTTTCACGGTCCATATAGGAGACAAAGTAACTAATCTCAACATGGTGTGAGCCTTGCTAGACTCCAGAGGTGAAGAGGAACCCAACCCAGCCTCGTGGGTCAGGCAAGGCCCTTGGCAGAGCTTGAATGTGGGCTGAAGCCTGAAGAGTGGCATTAAGGGAGGCAAAGAGAAGGATGAGCACTGACCAGAGAGGGTGTTCCTGGCAGTGGGCATGCACAGAGGCAGGGAAGTGAGGGGTGGGCACTTGATCCACTGCCCTGGATACTGGAGCAATCCTGATGCTGAGACCTTTCTGCATTCGAGGCTGTCTCAAGCACTCTGGGCTGCCTTTCTTCTTCGCCTCTTAGGTTGATAACCCAGGCGAGAGCTTGTGATTTCTACCCATACATTTGCTCAGCATACACTGAGCCCGTATCCCGCTCCAGGGCTTCTTTTAGCTACAGAAAATCGGGAGCTGAATGGAACAGAGTCTTTGCTTTTGATGGGCATACATTTTAGCGGGAAACATGGATACACTAGAAAGTCTGGTGCATTGAACGACATGCCAGAAGGTGCTGGCTATTATGCAATGATGTCATGAGGCATTTACTGCAGTTATTCCCATTTCATAGATAAGATAACTGGCATGCGGGTGAAGTCATCTGCCACATCAAAGAGCTGAAATCCATTCTGAGAGAGGCAGGATTTCACCCAGGTCTGCTCACCACCAGGGCCCAACCCCTCTCCATGCCAGAACAGGGTCACCATGAGTGGGCAAGGACTCCCAAGGCTCCACAACCTCCACATGTGCCCAGCTCAACCCCATTCATGATCTCTGGGCTCAGCTGAAGGATGTGGATTGAGACGTCTCCCTCCTCTACTCCTTGGAACTTCCCCCATGGACACCCAGGCATGGGCAGGTACAACAGTGAGAGCCTCCACGGAGCAAGAGGAAAGAGTGTCCTAATCTAGCGTCATTGCCAATGAATCCCTGTCCCCCTTGGTCTGGTGCCAGTCATGGGGGCTCCAGAAACCTGCCGTGCCAAGCAGTTGGGCCCTTTGGCTTTTATCCAACCACACCCCTGGCACCTCCAACCTTTCCCCTGGAGCTGGGCTGGCTGACCTTGGCCTTCCTCTGGCCTCAGCCTGCACTCCAGCCCTGCTCTTGGAGGTAGGCCAGGCCCCACCCAGCACCCCACCTCTCCCCCGTCACACCCACAGGCCCAGTGTTTTCCAGGAATGCGCCCTGTGGCCACCTGGGCCTGGAAGTGTGAGAGGCCCCTGGAAGAATGCATGTAGCCTCTGAAAGGGCTAGGTGTGGGCCTGAACTCTCTGAGAGCAGGGGCCTTCCTGCGCCCCATTTCCCAGCCAGCAGAATCTGTCTCCTGCTCGCTTTCTCTCTCCTTCTCACCCACACCTGGGTTTAAACCCTGGGTAACAGCCTTTTTTTACCCATTGTTTCTGTCCTTCAGATACTGTGTCAAGCAAATGCTCGTGATCTTATTTAATCCTCACTTGCTTCCTAAAGGTCTTATGAAGAGAGGACTGCCACACTCCCCATTCGATGGATAGGTCAACAGAGGCTCAGAAAAATTCAGCAATTCTGCTAGCTTAAGCTGCTAGCCTCAGACAGCTAGAGAATGACAGAGTCTGAATTGAACCTCCCATTCTTCTGATCCCACAGTCCATGTTTCTAGCCACTTAGTAGCTGTGTGACTTTGGGCATTTAACCTCTTTGGCCTCAGGGTCCTCATCTATAAAATGGGGGTAATGATAACATCCCATTTTCAAGGGTTTTGTGAAGATTAAATGAGCTGACTGATGGCAGGGGCATGCGGCAGGCCTGGAGCCAGGGCAGACTCAGGAAGTGGCAGCCAACCAACATCAGTGACCCTAGCCAAACCCCTTCCTACTTGGGGATACACATTTCATCTCACAGCTGTCATCTCAGCAGCTCTTGTCCTAGACTCTGTCTTCTCTTTCTTGTATGATAGCCACTAATTGCTTTGCTTCCCTTCTGGTCTCCGTATTCTGCATACCACACGGCCCGAAAATTTCATTGATTATTATTATTATCATTATTATTATTTTGTATGGGTACACACTGGAATGTGAGAGTGGTACCCTGGCATCATTTCTTTTTCTAAAGTTCATGAGTACATTTCCACTAATTAATTTAATGTCCTAGACTGGCTTATTTTGTAGAAAGAGCAACAATTTAAAGGGAGGAGCTCTCCCTGCTCCAATAAAATATATGAAGTGTGTTCTCAGTAGACCCTGGGTTTAAATGCCAGTTCTCCCACTTGAAGACTGTGTGACTCTGGGCAACTTACTTAACATCTCTGAGCTGCATTTCCTGTTTGGAGTTGGCAGTGGATGACTGTTCATGGGGTCTAGGAGAGAGTTCCATGAGAGAATGGCAAGGCAGTGTCTGGTATCCAGTAAGTGCTCAGAAAAACTAAATCGGAATCTATTTGAAACAGAGTTAACCACCACAGGTAGTTTGGGGAGTGAAAAAGGAAATCAAGAAATGCACTTAGCTTAAAGAAATCCACACGGGAGAACAGGCAGTGGAGCAAGGGGGTCTCTGATCAGGAGTGAGGACCCAGCGCCACGCCGTTGTCCCAAATGAAGCAGGGCCTTGGGAGATGGTGAGGGGCAAGGTTCAAAGCCCCAAGGGAGCCGACCTCACCACTTCCTGGTGAAGTTCTTGAGAACAAGACCAAGACTCCTTATCAGCGGACAGAGTCTGTGGCCCCAGGGCTGGACGCCTGTGTGTGTGTGAGCCCTGCTGTGTTTATCATGCCTCTCCCTGTGACAGGCAGATCAACTGCTCAGACTTTGGACACGATTGGGCCTGGAGTGGCAGCTCCTCCTTCCCCGGAAGATACCCCAGGCCATTTCTCAACATTCATTCCCAATCATAAAAGGTTGAAAGTTGACTGCTGGAGTTTCACAAACATGATGGCCAAGGCCAAAACTTGGGCCCCAGGAGTCCTGGCTTCTGCCTCCGGGTATAGGGTCTCTATCAAATCGCCTTGCAGGCAGAGATAATGTCTGACCTGTTTACTTTGCAGAGTGGTCTGGAATAGTCAGATCCCAATCAGGAGATGCTTGATCACAGATTATCTCTTTCGCCTCCAGGGAAACCCGTGAAGAGGGTATTCTTCTACCCATTTTAGAGTGGAGGAGCCTGGGAAACAAATGACGTGATGCATAGCAAAGAGCTCCCCAAAAGTATAAACTCCAACTCATGTTTGTAGTACTTAACCAGGCCAGGCACTGTGCTATGAGCACAACAGGGCGTAGTTTGCTAAATCTTCCTAACACTTTGTGGGGTTGGAATTCTCCTTATCCCATGGGATGAAGAAGAACCTGTGCAGAGTGATGTTCAGAAATGGTCCAAGGCCACCCAGCTGGCACAAGTTGTAGTCAGAATTTGAAAATAAATGGTTGATCTCAGATCCTTACCCTACCACCCCAAGCCACAAAGGGATGTTCTCTAGCCCAGGGCCTCTCAACTGTGGCACTCCTGATATTTTGGGACAATTCATTCTTTGTGGTGGGGTCTGCCCTGTGTATTGTAGGATGTTTAACCACATTGCTGGTGTCTACCCACTAGATGTCAATAGCAACTACCCTGTCCTGCAGCAACCAAAAATGTCTCTAGATATTGTCAACTCTCCCCTGGAGGCAAAATAGACTGCTCTAGACCTGTGTCAGGTACTGCCATTACTATTCACAATTATGGTTTTAGTTGAAATGGTGGTCTTGGTTATGATGTCTTTGCCAGGGTTAAGTTTACATTTGGGCAGGTACTAACCCATGTGAGCTTCGAGTAGTGTGGCCACGTAATTTATTGTCCAACTAGGATCCTTTAGAGATGAAAAGTTGAGACTATGAATAATTAAGTAAGGATACAGGCACACGTTGGCACCATCATGGGCAAGCTGGGATGAATCTTCACCCTGCTTTGGTAACCCCCTTCTACCTGATAGCCAGGTAAGACAGCAGGTGCATGATTCCGCCTTCCTATGTTATTGATGCCTTGATCTTGGTTATGTTTCTTAGCTCAAGGGCTCTGGAAACTGTATCATTGGTTCTTTCTGCCCTCTTCTATCCCTCAAAAACACCCCTCCCTGGCTAGGGCGTATCAGTGACAAGCCCCTGATTTTCTAAAATTAGTTGAAAAATGGAAAACAACCCAAGGAATTGGTGTCAGTTTTGTTTGCCCTCTGACTAGGCTGAAGCTATGATGTTAGGCCTCAGTATTATCACCTAAATTATGGGGACCAAAGCTCTACTTTGCAGTCAATTTGAAGAATACTTTTCCAGCCAACCCTACTGAACCATCTTTAACTAACAAAGGGTGAGCAGTGCTCCCTCCTTTCAAGACATATGATGATGATGATGATGTAATAATAATTGAGCACTTAATATATAGTTGTCTTGTCATCAGCACTTTACAAAGAATTTTTTCACTCCTCCTTACCATAGCCCATAATGCTATCTTTATTCCCATTTGATAGATCTGAAACCTGAGGTTTCAGGATGACAAAGCACTTAGAAAGTTTCCTATAATTATTCAAGGCTAGAGTAGGAATTCAAGGGCAGGTCTTTCCATTCCAACGCCCACGGAGCACTGCCTCTCAACATCACAGGGATTTGACCAGGTCAGTGCTTGTCTGTCTACTGAGTGCCTATTGCAGGCATAATGCTAAGAACTGGGCACTTGAGAGGCGGATTAATCTCTCCCGGCCCTTCGGAACCCACAGTCCAGTAAGGGAGATGGACAACACTGCAGGCAATCAGAATGAAGCAAGGCATGTGTTCTTTCAGGGAGCCATGGGGCTAGGATGTATTCCTTGAACCAAGCCTGCAATGGGGCAGAGAATGCCTGGCCTAGCTCAACTGGGGAGAGCATCTGAACCTAGTCTTGGGGTTGAGTAGGAGAAGTGCAAAAAATGAGGAAGAGAATGCCAGACAGAGGGGCCTAGCTGAGCAGGGCAGGCTGATGTGGGAGATTTGCCATTCATTATGGATGGGGGGGTCAAGTCCAAGGTAGGGACCTCAGAGAGCCTTGTGTCAATGTATCATGCAACACACACACACATACATACAGATAGACACAAACGCACAGAATTTAGCCACAAGCCTGTGATGTTGATACCATCAGACTTCTATCTCTAGGATGCTCCAACTCTGCTACCTGGTTCCATGTGTCCCGGAAGGGAATATTATTTCCCTCCATCTTCTCATTCCTCTTCTCCAGCAGGTTGGATAATGCACCCATCCCTGCCCCACATCCTAAAAGATATCTGTGCTCTAATCCCTGAGGAGTATGCAAATATGAATGGGGATATGCTCTGTTAATGAATATATCACAGGAAAATTAAGTTAATTTAATTTCCATACTGCAAATTAATTAAATTGCAGATGGCATTAAGGTCACTAATCAGTTGACCTTGAGTTGGGGAGATTATCCTGGATTATCTTGCTGGACCTAGTGTAATCACAAGGGTTCTTATAAGAAAGTGGCAGGAGGGCCAAAGAGAGAGGAGATGTGGCGATAGAAGCAGAGGTTGGAGTGATGTGATTTGAAGATGGAGCAAGGAGCCACAAGCCAAGGAATGCAGGCAGCCTCCAGGAACTGAAAAAGGCAGGGAAGCACATTCCCCACCAGAGCCTCCAGAAGGAATGCGAACCTGAAACCACCTTAATGTTAGCCTAGCAAGACCCAGTTCAGACTTCTGATCTCCAGAACTGTGAGATAATAGATTTATGTTGTTTTTAGTGACTACGTTCATGGTAATTTATCACAGCAGCAATAGAAAAATGATACATCTTTCTCTCCAGAATCAGGCCTATTGGTCACCTTGGTTAAGTAGGTAGAATCAGCAGCACCCTGGCTGGGGCATGGCCAGAGGTGCCTCAGGTTCTTCTAACTTCCTGGGGTCCTAAGGATGCCTTTCTTCACCGGGGAGGTGGGCTCTACCCTTAGAGCCAGCCTGGCCCCAAGGATAGCAATGCCTCTTATCAGTGCCCACAGCTATGCCCTGCAAAGCATTGATAACACAGGGTCCAGGAAGGGCAGGGAACCAGCAAGCCCTGGATGTCAGGAATTCCAGGAGTTGGTCCATCATCTATGCAACCAGCCGGTCACACACTTCTTTGCTTTTGTTAAAAAAATGTTTTAACGAAAACTACAATATTAGAGTCAGGCAGCTGGGTTTTTATTATTCATACTGATTTCTAAAAAAGAACATTCTGGCTTTAATTAGAATGAAAAAAATATGAGCAGTAGAAATATTCAAATATCACACGACTTCATTATTTACACCATTGATTTTGACAGGCAGATAAACACAGAGTAAGACATGTGCTCTGCACTATTTAAAGAACAAAGCAGCATTAATCTGCACTTAACTCTCCACACATTGATGAGATCCCGGGCTTTTTTTTCCCCTTCTTGGGCAAGAAAACCACGGTAAAGACTCAGTGCATGTGGCCCCATGGTTGTGGAAGACACAGATTGCCAAAGGATGCAAACCAAAGCAATGATTAATTCAAACAGTAGGTTGTATTTAATCTATGCTGTGTGCCTGGACATTCAGGAAATGTCTTCCATCCATTGGTTGGCTCACTTAATCCTGGCAACTTACCTGGATGAGGTAGGCATTTTAGTCCCATTTTACAGATAAGTCAACCGACTTCAGAGAAGGTAATAAGTGACTCGTGCAGGTGCATAGCCACAGCATGGTAGATATTTGTGCAAGGCCAGCTGGCCTGGAATGCCCAGGCTCCTGGCCGCTGCAGAGCTAGGGCCATGGCCTCCTAAAAGCTGATATTCTGGAGTGCTTACAATGTGTGTTAAATACTTTATGCCAGTGTTTCCTAAGCTCGGCTGCTAATTCACATCACCCAAGGAGCTTTAAAAACCTGCTACTGGGGTTGCACCCCAGAACTAATAAATTAGAGTGTCTGGGTATGGGAGGCAGGCATCAGTGTGTTTGAAAGGTGCTCCAGTGACTCCAGTCTGCAGCAAGTTGGAGAACCACTGCTTTTTACGCATTCTTCTGCCAAAACCCTGCAAACCCCTTATGAAGGAAGTACTATTATTGACCCATTTTAAAGATGAGGGACTTGAGCCTCACAGAGGTCATGGGATACCCATCAAGTTGGGAATTGAATCAGAACATTCTGGAACCCTCATATTTAACCACAAAGTGCCTTCCTAGTGGGATATTTTTAGTGGGTCAAAGAGGCTTTTTCCAGAAGAGTGCATTGCACCTTGGGGATGTATAAAAATTGAATCGAGCTTTTTCTTATCTTATGGTTTCCACTTCTTTGAACAACCATGAGAGCAAAACTCCTTTTGCAGTGAGCATCCCCTTTTTTCTTCTAGAGTGTTAATCCTCTAATTGCATCCACTTAAACTTATGTGTTTTCTTTAAAAGCTGCAGTGACTCACAAGGCTTGGTCCATGTGGAACTGGGGTAGGTCCAGGATGGCTTCTGCATCCAAGCCTCCAGTAGTGTGGCCTCCTGGCACCCTCACCCCTCACCTGTGTCTCAGGAGGCCTGTCCTGCAGGACAAACACCCTTTATGCAGCAGCCCAAGCTCTCAGACTGTGCTTAAGATCCTCTATGATAAGGGATTTGGGTCATTTCCTCTTTCAATCTGTTACACCTAAGTAGGAAAATGACCAGTATCTCCAAGATGCCAAGACATTGAGGAAAAGCTTCCCCTTGGAGAGCTGGAACTGAGGCAATTATTCAGTCTCCAAATGCCACCGGGGGGGCCATTTGCCGCCAGGTCTGATTTTCTTCTCACTCTCTTCTGCCTTCCTGCTTCTTGCCTGTCTCACCGGTTCTCTCTCACTGCCCTGTCCTCTTTGATCATCCCCAGACCACCTCTCCCTACTGTTTGAGTTCCCTCTTACTGCTGTAACACATGATGAGAAACTTTGTTGGCAGCTTACAACACACATTTATTCTCTCACAGCTTGGGGAACCAGAAGTCCAAAATCAAGGTGTGTTGGCTGAGTTGGTTGCTTTTTGGAGACTCTGAAGGAACTCCAGGAAAGAGGGTCAGTTCCATGACTGTCTCCTGGCTTCTGCTGGTGGGTGGCAAGCTCCAGCATTCCTTGACTTGCAGATGTGATGCTCCAACCTCTGCCCCCCATCATATGGCATTCGTGCCCCTCAGTGCCTCTCCGTGTCTTCCACAGTCTCCTTATCATGACTTCTGTGTTGAGATTAGGACCCACCCTCCTCCGTTATGATCTCACCTGACTCACTACAACTCCAAAGAGCCTATTTCCAAATAAGCTTATATTCTGAGGTTCTGGTGGACATGAATCTGGAGAAAACCCTATTCAACCTGGTACCCCTATCTTCCATCTTAGCAAACCTATGCTCCCTCACTGTGGGATCTAAAACACACTTTGGATTGTGTCACCCCACCTGGAGATAACCCTTTCTGTTGCCCTCAGAATATGATCCAGCTCCTTGGTTTGCCTCCAGGCCCTGACAGGCACAGGCTCAGGCCTAAGCTGCCCCTTCAACCTCATCACAAAACACGTGTCCCAGTGCCCAGCGCTTTGGCCTCCTACCTGGGCTGTGATCACACCTCCAGGCCCTTGGCTCTTGCGTTCTCTCCGCCTGGGGTAGATTCTTGATCTAGAACAACTCCTGGCACAATATATATTCATTGGAGTAATGAGTAAATTTACTAAGCATTTCATAAGCATCTACTATGTATTAAGCTCTGTGCTATATGCTCTGTGCTGTAGAGCTGGCCTGGAGTGCCCAGGCTTTTGACCACTGTGGAGTACAGCTGGGACCATGGCCTCCTAACAGCAGATGTTCTGGTACACTTATAATGTGTGTTAAATGCTGTATGCCAGTGGTTCCCAAACTCAGCTGCAAATGAGAATCACCCTGGAGCTTTAAAAACCTGCTACCTAGGTTGCACCCCAGACCTAAAAAATTGGAGTAGGAGTGTCTGGGTATGGGACACAGGCATCTGTGTGTTTTAAAGGTGCCCCAGCGATTCCAGTGTGCAGCCAAGTGGGAGAATCACTGCTCTCTATGCGTTCTCCTGCCCAAATCCTCCAAACCCCTTATGAAGGAAGTACTGATATTGACCCATTTTAAAGATGAGGGACTGAACCTCAGAGAGGTCATGGGATACCCATCAAGTTGGGAAGACAGAGAAGAGTATGTGCCCCATCTAGTTGTGAAAACAATTCGTAAACAAGTAATCAAAATGCAGTGAGATGCAGGCAGTAAAAGATGCATGAGCTGACTTCCTGGGAGGCCCAGGGGAGGGAGGAACCAATTTGGCCTGTGGGACAAGGAGGAAGTCAGGGAGAGCCACCCGGCAGAAATCACTTGTAAACAGGGTCTGAAAGGAAGATTTCCAGATTTCTATATTCCTGACTCCTAGCTGCCAGGAATAGAGATCCAATCAAGCTACCGCAAGAAGGAAAGGAAGCTGTTTTCTGTCCCAGACTGAATTTAGACCTAAAGGTGTCTGCAGCAGCTCTGAGCCAGGCCTTCTCCATCACTGTGATGTCTCTTCTTCTCTCTGGACTTTTGATTTATTTTGCTCTCCTTGCTGAGAACTCCATGGGCAACCACACAGAGAATGACGGTGAAGAACGTGAACTTTAGAATAACATGCACATGGTGAAGGGTTCGTCTCCTCTTCTGTGAAATAGGGTGCTTTGCAAAACCTTCTTCAGAGTGTTTGGGGAGCATAAAATGAGGCAATACATACAATGTTCTTTGCACTGTACCTGGCACATGGAAATACTTAAAAGCATACAACTTGGCTGCTATTGTTAACTTCATTGTCATCAACCACCTTCTTCTGTTTGCTTCTTGCCTTTGCATCCTCAGAGGTTCACTTGGCCCAGCATTCATCAGCTCCTCCGTAAACACCTCTTTTGATTTTAGATCCTGCCAATTGCTGACTCATCCCTTTAATGTCCAAGTTCAGATGCCCAGAAAAGAGAGGAGCTGGCTAGCCAGGCATCAATGTCCCAGGTCACAAGGTTGCCTCTGCATGGACCACCTTTCTGGAATGATCCTTGATCTAGATCCCTGGGATGGACAGAAGGAACCTTGCTGCACCCAGGGGCTGGAGCTGGTTAATTCCCCTAAAAAAGAGTGAGGAGGCCCAGCACTGAGGTCTAATCAGGCAGAAGTTGTATCATGGAATGAAAGGACAGAGGACAAAGCTCCGTGGTCTTCTGCATTATCCTCTTTAAAGAGAGACTCAGAAAGAAGGTCCTAATTCAATCAAATGAGGCAGAGAGCTCTGGATAGCCCAACCTCTGCAAACTTTGCCTAGGAATCCTGTCACTCAGGAATGCTGGCCAGCCCTGGCTATTCGCCAGCCATGGAAATTAGCACCACCCACTGGTCCCACCCTGCAAGGGAATAGCCAACCCCCAAAGAAATCCCTTTGGAATCAAGTCTGTAGGTACAGCCCAGGAATTGTGGAAGCCTTTGTTTGTTCCCATCTGCAAACTCAGGCTGCCAAAACATATTGGGAGTATAATGAGAAATAACGGAATCAAAATAATGTAAAGGAAATAAGTGCTGAAGAGTATAATCAACATCCTCTCTGCATAGATTTCCTGCCAGGGAGACGGGAGCAAAGGGAATGTTTTACCCCTGGGGCCCAGACAGTGGTCCTGGAAAGGAGAAAAAAAAAATAACTTCCTGGAAGAGAGTCTTTTAATTGTTCTTTTAAGAGAGGGCGGCAGGAGCTGCCAAGGCCTGGAATGAGTCCACCATTACTGGGGTGTCTCCATTTGTTCAGCTGTAGGGGGAAGCAGAGAAACCCCCAACCTTAGGCTGTACAGCAGTGGATTCCCACAGGCATCTCTTGAGTTTGGCACCTGAGAGGTGTTTAAGCAACTTAGGGTTCTCACATGCCAAAGGTAGGGAAGCTGTGGGGATAGGGAGATGGACTTGGGTTTGGTCCTACTGGGCTACCTGCTCAGCATGGCGGTGTGGGCTGAGTTTCACATGTGCTCTAAGTCTCACCCTCTTCCTAACAAATCTGAATCCTCCTTCATTTGTAAAACCTCATCAGTAAACATCCTAGGCATTGTTTTGGCTAATGGCTCAAATAAGATAATATATGAAAGCCGTGGCCTATTACAGCTGGTTCCACCTGTGTTCATCTCCTCTGTTGTTTACTGGCTTTGTTTCTCTCTCTCTCTCTCCCCCTCTCTCTCCATCCCCCCTTCTCTCATCACTCCCTTCCCTTCTCCTCCTCCTCTCTCTTCCCTTTCTCCTCTCCTTTTTCTTCTCTTTTCCTGTTTCACCTCCCTTCCCTTTCCTTTCCTTCTCTCTGTGTCTCCCTTCCTCCCTCCTTCCTTCTCTCTCCTCTCCCCTCCTCCTCCCTCTCTCTCCTTCCTTCACTCTCTCTCTCCCCACTTCCTTCTCTCCTCTTCCTTCTACTCTTTTCTCTCTTTCTTCTCTCCCCCTCCTTCTTTCTCTTTTTCTTTCTCCTCTCTCTTCTTGTCTCTCCTTCTTCTCTTCCTTCTTCCCTCTCTCCTTCCTTCACTCTCTCTCCCCCTCCCCACTTCCCTCTCTCCTTCTCTTTCCTCTCTCTCTCCTTCTTTCTCTTTTCTTTCTCTCCATCTCCTCTGTCTTCTCCTCTCTTCTCTGTCCTCCTTCTCCTCATTCTTCCATCTCTCTCTCTCTCTCTTTCCTTACTCTGCCTCTCCCTCCTTCTCTCTCGCCTCTCCCTTCTCTACTCTCCCTTTTGTCCTCCTCCTTCTCCTCTTCCCCTTCCTCCTTCTCCTCCTCCTCCTTCTCCTCCTCCTCCTTCTCCTCCTCCTGCTCCTCCTCCTCCTCCTTCTTCTCTCTCTTTCCCCCACTTTCTCCTATGCCTCATTCCTGGGAAAGGGGGACACATTTGCTTTGCCATGGGCCTCTCCGGTAGCAGATGATGCGCTTTGGCAATTAGGACAGAAAGCCTGACGCAGCCGCATTTCCATTTCATTCTTCCTCTCACCCTTTATCAAGCCCCTTCTGGAGGCGGATGCCCACCTAGGTTTCAGCGTGGGAAGCCGACCCCGAGGGGACCTGAACTCATATCCAGGGTGCCCCCATTTCACTCCTTGCTCTACTTCTCTTCGTGGTCTAACCACAGATGTTTCTTCCAATCTTCTATTTGAGAAGTCTGCCCCTCATTTTTACACCATTTCCTGCCAACTCTTTATTATAATCTTAACTGCCATGAAATAAAATCTTTACCTTAATGGAAATGGCAAGCAGGCACTCCTCGTGGAGTTAATTGCTTCCCTCCTATCTGTGGCTGTGCTTAGGCCTCATAACTCGGCTCTTTGCAAATAGCTAGAGAGAAAAGCCCCCGAAAAATCTAGTATAATAAAATAATCAACTAACTGAACATTTTCTAAATAATCTCCATTGCTTCTTAATGCTGCAAGCATTCTTGAGAAGCATGTCATTATTAATCCCATTGTATAGGTGAGGGAACCGAGGTGCAGAGGTTGAACAATTTGCCCAAGGTCTTAGAGCACTGGGTTTCGGGGCTAGGATTTGAACCTGAGTTGTCTGGCTCCAGAGGCTGGGTTCTGAGCAATGTGCTATGATGATGGAACAAGGTGCTTCCGCCTCGTTAGCCCACAGATAACAGCAAGTGGTGGAGAGGCAGCAGCGGACCCTGGCAGTGTGACGGAAGCCAGAGCCATCATCGAGACAATGCACTTCTGTCCCGAAATAAATCCAGCACTTGAGGGCTGAGAGACAGTAGCCCAGAAATCCTTTGATAAGCATCTCAGGGCAAGCAGATGGCCTTTGAAAGACAGCATGGTCCAACGCCCAGGTGTGAGCAAACCCTTTCCTAGCAGAAAAGACCCCACGGCCGCATGCTCCGACCTGGACCAAGCACTGTGGCCCGGTTATCAGATTGTCATACAGAACAAGGACAATTAATTTCTCTACCCTTATCTTGTCTCTCAGATCTCACAAGTCGTTTCTAAGTTTAGTTTCTGGTTCCCAGTTCCTGTGCCCTGGCAGCTCCATGGCAAGAATTCAGAAATCTCTAATTCAGAGCGGTAAATGCACACTCTAGGGCTGAATGCACCTCCAAGCCGGGTTTTTCATAATTGGTTTTCAGAGCAGTCTGTTCCTTGATGTGTAATTGTTAACAGTTGTAAAAAGATAACTCACATTTTTAAAAGCTTAAAGCTTGCTCTGTGCAGATAAAAACTGTGACAAATTATGTTCCGAAAAATCATAAAAGTAGAGAGAGACATGTTAATAACCAAAGGTGGCATTTCATTTAGAGGTCAGCCAGAGCTATTAAAGTGGTCAGGAATTTCAAGCTTTGGCAGGAGTGATTTGACCATATCACTTATCTCCTGCAGCCCATGCCTAAGCAACTCTGTCGGTGAAAAAATAATAATAATAATAATCCACAGACAGTAATATGGGAGGTTGGGGTAACTGGGGAGAAAAGCAATATTGCCAAAATAAACCCGGCTTTCAAGGAGAGTTGTTCAGATTCGCCCAGTCCATTCTAGTGCTTCAGCTCCCATGATGTTACCCCCAGACTTGGGAATATACTTGCATATGCCATCACCAATGCGCATGTTCAGGCACACACACACACACAGATGCTCACACATGCCATGTGAAGATTTTTCTGGAAAAAGATGAGAAAAATCTAAGGATTTTTTTTATTTGAATTTTTTTTATTTTTTTTATTTTTATTTTTTTTTTTTTTTGAGATGGAGTCTTGCTGTGTTGCCCAGGCTGGAGGTGCAGTGGTGCGATCTCAGCTCACTGCAACCTCCGCATCCCAGGTTCACGCCATTCTCCTGCCTCAGCCTCCCTAGTAGCTGGGACTACAGGCGCCCACCACCACGCCTGGCTAATTTTTTGTATCTTTAGTAGAGAGGGCGTTTCACCATGTTAACCAGCATGGTCTGGATCTCTTGACCTCGTGATCCACCCGCCTCGGGCTCCCAAAGTGCTGGGATTATAGGCGTGAGCCACCATGCCCGGCCTGATCTAAGGATTTGATGGCAAACATGACAGACAAGTGTGGGAAGGGCCATCCTGTTTTCCCAAACTTAAAAAAGAAAAATGTTTTATTTATTTAGCCAAGACAGAAACAAACCTAAAAGAAGAGTAATCTTTAGCCAGACGCGGTGGCTCTCGCCTGTAATCCCAAAACTTTGGGAGGCGGAGGCAGGTGGATCACTTGAGGTCAGGAGTTCAAGACCAGCCTGGTGAACAAACATGGTGAAACCCTGTCTCTACTAAAAATACAAAACATTGCTGGTGTGGTGGCAGGTGCCTGTAATCCCAGCTACTTGGGAGGCTGAGGCAGAATCACTTGAACCCAGGAGGCAGGGGTTGTAGTGAACCAAGATTGTGCCACTGCACTCCAGCCTGGGCAACAGAGTGAGACTCTGTCTCATAAATATTAAATAAATAAATAAATAAATAAATAAATAAATAAATAAAGAGCGATCTTCAGCCAGTGGGAGAGACTCCAAGACTTTCCCATCCCCACAGTGGTGGGGAAGGAGTTGAGTGGGGTCTGACCATTGGCTGCTTTGAAAATAAAAGGTTGGCAAGAGGTTGACTGAGTCTGTTCAAATGTTTGCCACCCACCGTCCAGCCCCTACAACCAGACAAATGCTGCTGTCTCAGATGGGATCAATTTTTTGCAGTGAACTATTGTTTCTGAAATAGTTTCATATTTCGTGCCCTGGAAACACATCATAAGGGCCTCCTTATAGGACAGTAGTTAAGACTAGGTAATAAAACCAGTCTCAATCACGGCCCTTGGAAAAGGCATAAACTGCAAGCCAAGCTAGCTGACTTCTGGCTTTAGGATTACTTAGTTGGGTACTGTTGAGCAAGTCACTTCACTTCTCTGGGCCTCAGTTTTCCCACCTGTGAAATGGACAGGAGAACATATATAAAAAATGCTGATGCAGTGGTGCTAATGTAGACACTGTATTCCTTCATCCTTTTTCTTGGAGATAGTCTAAATTTTCCTGTATATTTTTGTGTCCTGTGGAGATCAGCAAATGTCAGTCATTTTTGAAATGACTTATATTTTTAGGCCATTTTATTGGCTATTGTTTCTTTGGAAGAGATAAGGAAAAGCAAACAAAGGCTTATAGATGGAGAGAGAGCACTGCTTTTGATAAGCACTTGGCCCATAGTTGTTTGTTTTTAACACAGTTAATACATACTCAAGAAAAAAGAAAAAGAAAATAGCAAAAAATGACCTCCGCATATTGAAGAAAAGTATCCTATGGACTATATATAGTGGCAGGGACATTTGCTCTAAGAATCCTCCACTTGAAGAGAATGTTCTATGGTACGAAATCCATCTAAGAGCAGACATTTGGCTTTGTAAACATGTACATGATTTAGTTTTACTATATTGTAGAAATCTTAACAGCCCAGAAATATGAACTTTCTACAAAGGTTATAAAACTCATGCTATTTATCCACGGGCCACACCGGCACACGTAACCCAGACAAATGGATGTAGCCAAGTTTTAAGGCATTATAAATAAACATAACTGTGCATTTGTTTATTTTAATTCTTCATACATCTTGCATACCACTTAAGCTTTGAGAAAGGAGAAGTAAGTGAAACCAGGAGAGTGGATGCTGTGAACTAGCCCTGAGTCCAAAATAAACTCTAAAGAAAACTCAGTGGAAGTTTTGAGACAGGAATCTCACCACAGGTACAAACTCACGGTGTTTTTGCCCATTCACAAGGAACTTATTCTGATTTATTGTTTATTCACAACCTACTATGAACTCAGTTAACTATGTTGGGGAGTCATTGAATAAAACTTCTACCCTCAACGAGTTTAATTAATAAGAAATTAGCTTAATTTGTTGATTGGAATCCTCACGTGATGAAGTTAGTCTTTTCTAATTATTTAATTTTATTTTAAATATATGGTGTTATTTAGGTTGCTAGAGTTACTTGTAAGTAGCACTTATTGGAAATGAATCTCAGATATTCTCAATATAAACATTAGAACTATAGTTTGTTCCCTTTATACTGTTTGAACATGCTGCCCTCCTCCGAGGTCTAGGCAGGTACAGTTGATCAATAAGTACCCATTATTACATCCTTGTAATAAAGATTGTGCATATACACACTCACAGCCTCAGAGTGGAGTGCACTGGTCGCCATTGCCTTACCCAACAAGCATTGACTATTCATGTAGAAGGATAAACCAGACTTAGAGTAATACCAAGATGACACTAATAACTTCCCATTGGGACTCATGCATTGACCTGGTGGTTTTTGTTTTTCTCCTTTAGTAGTGGATGTTGGGATCTTGAGGATGGATTTCCATCTAGCTAGTAAGGATATAAATAGATATCAAAAACAGAGTCTCCTTAGGCCCTTTGTGCATTAAAATGACTTTTTAATCCCTTAGACATGCTTATGGAGAAGGTTAAAAGAGCAGAGATGGGATAAACAACCAAATGCAAATGCTTAGCAGCACCCAGGCCCCCTTCATGGAGGGCACCACTGTTCAGTAAGGCATAGAAAAGAGAGAGCGTTCTGCTATTGCTGTGTGCTGCTGCTGGCTTCTGAAAGGTTTAGTGGAGAATTTGCTTACTTTAATAGAAGATAATAATAATAACAAAACCAAAAACAACAGGTATGATGGTGTGACATTTTTGAGTAGACAGTTATTCTGGGAAAATCTATATTGGAAGCCTTGGGGTATAGTTAAATTGTTAAGCAGCTCAATGGCTGAAGGTATAACCAACTCTAAAGCTAGATGAGCTTTTACAGCAGTTAATGTAAGACTTCAAAGAACTGCCTCAGTTTCCTCTTCAATACAATGCGGTTTATAATAGCAACCAAATTGGGCTCTTATTTATAATAACATTATTATCTCTCTGGAACCCTGTCTTCTTTTGGCTCTAAGGATGGCTTGTGGCTTGTCCATTGGGTCTCACCATCTAGCACCTTCTCAGAGACTTCCACAACCCCATCACTGAGTCTGTCCTGCTCACCATTTTGTTTCCTATCCCTACTCCTTTATATCATCATGCTTTACAATCTGCGATAACATACCTTAGATATTATAAATGATATATGTGTATATAGTTATATACGGGAGTCCCCATCCACCGGGCCATGGGCTGGTATGGTTAATGGCCTGTTACAAGCCAGGCCGCACAGCAGGAGGTGAGCTGTGCGTGGGTGAGCAGAGCTTCATCTGTGTTTACAGCCACTCCCCATCACTCACGTGACCTCCTGAGCTCCGCCTCCTGTCAGATCAGCCACAGCATTAGATTCTCAAAGGAGCATGAACCCTATTGCGAACTGCACATCTGAGGGATCTGGGTTGCATGTTCCTTATGAGTATCTAATGCCTGATGATCTGTCACTGTCTCCCATCACCCCCAGATGGAACCCACTAATTGCAGGAAGACAAGCTCAAGGCTCCCACTGAGTCTACATTATGGTGAGTTGTATAATTGTTTTATTATATATTCCAGTATAATAATAATAGAAATAAAGTGCACAATAAATGTAATGCACGTGAATCATCCCAAAACTATGCCCTCAACAACCCATGGAAAAATTGTCTTCCATGAAACCAGTCCCTGGTGCCAAAAAGTTTGGGGACTGCTGAGTATACACCTAGTTATCTACTTGATTATTTTCTTTCTTCCTCCCTTAAGCTCTAAGCTCTGAGGACAAGCTCATGGTTTCCATCCCTCAGAGCCTAAGAAAGTGCCAGGTGCCTAGTAGGTGATCAGGAAACAGCTATGAAGTTTTTTTTGTTTGTTTGTTTTTTGATACAGAGTGTCTCTTTAGCCCAGGTGGGAGTGCAGTGGCACTATCTTGGCTCACTGCAACCTCCAACCTCTGGACACAGGTTCAAGTAATTCTCCTGCCTCAGCCTCTCTAGTAGCTGGGATTACAGGCGTGTACTACCACACCCAGCTAATTTTTGTATTTTTAGTAGAGACAGGGTTTTGCCATGTTGGCCAGGCTCATCTTGAACTCCTGACCTTAAGTGATCCACCTGCCTCAGCCTCCCAAAGTGCTGGGATTATAGGCATGAGCTACCACACCCAGCCAGGAAACAGCTATTAATTAACAAACTTTTAAAAACCAAATTAAGAACACAATGTGTAAAGTATAATCTTATTATTCAAAGCCATAAGTAGACACATGCTTGCGTACGTTAAAAGGGAAGGCTTCGACTTTTTTATTTTGCTTTCAACCCTTTCCTCATTTTTGTTCTTACGTAGAGAACAGGCAGAGTTTAAAATGAAAAAAAAGCATAATTTTATGCATAAAAAATGAAATGAATTTTAAACCCTCACTCGGGCAGAGACAAAATTCATATTAGAAGTGGCAGTCTGTTAATCACCATTCTCAGCGTAATCCAATGAGCAACTCTGCTGCCTTTATAAGTTAAATTGATTCATACATATTGGCAAGTTAGCTATTTCCCTCAAAGGGAGTTGAATTTATTTGGGCTGTATATTAATATCTTATTATCCTTTTTATGAACAGGTGACTTGATCATTATTTCATCTCAGTATGTTTATTAGTATAAATGATTTTGAATAAAGATATTGAAACAAATCCACCTATGTCTAGCAATCTCTCTAGGCAGGTACGTGCAAAATTCTCCAACCTATGGCTATAGCTGTTCTCAGAAGACCTTTCCTGATCCTGTCTCCAAGGAGTGTTCCCAGCAATCCACAGACAGACCACATTGTTCAAATATGGCCTCAGTGTCTTCTTCAAATATTTCCTCTGTCCTGGTGCATAAGGTGCAACTTGCCTTAGAATTTTGTTTGCACAAGCTACTGTCATTGACGAACAACTGGTCAACCCCTGGAGGACAGTATTCGTGTAACTCCTGAATCTTCACTTCCCCAAAGTGAGCATGCTCCCCTTTTTTTAATTTTATTTATTTATATATTTTTTTGAGACAGAGTCTCTCCCTGCTGCCCAGGCTGGAGTGCAGTGACACGGTCTTGGCTCACTGCAACCTCCGCCTCTCGGATTCACGCCATTCTCCTGCCTCAGCCTCCCGAGTAGCTGGGACTACAGGTGCCCGCCACCACACCCAGCTAATTTTTTGTATTTTTAGTAGAGACGGGGTTTCACCGTGTTAGCCAGGATGGTCTCGATCTCCTGACCTCGTGATCTGCCTGCCTCGGCCTCCCAAAGTGCTGGGATTACAGGCGTGAGCCACCATGCCCGGCTGCTCCCTTTTTTTTTTTTTTTTTCTTTTTGAGACAGAGTTTTGCTCTTGTTGCCCAGGCTGGGATACAATAGCATAATCTTGGCTCACTGCAACCTCTGCCTCCCAGGTTCAGGCGATTCTCCTGCCTTGGCCTCCCAAGTAGTTGGGATTACAGGTGTCCACCACCACACCTAGCTAATTTGTTATGTTTTTAGTAAAGATGGGGTTTCACCATGTTGGCCAGGGTGGTCTCGAACTCCTGACCTCAGGTGATCCACCTGACTTGGCCTCCCAAAGTGGTAAGATTACAAGCGTGAGCCACCACCCCCGGCCATCACTTTTTTTTTAAACAATGCTTAAATAGAATACTTTCCTGACTCCCTTCCTGTTCTAGGCACCCTCATCCTGGTTGTACAACTCAGGAGGAACCCCCTCAGCCTTGATCTGAACCTAAATTGGCTGAAGGTTTGGTAACGTCACACCTCGTTGCTGTCTTATGCTCTGGGCCAACCCATGCCCTTTGGACTTTTTCACAAGTGGCTTTTCAGACAGGACTTTCTGTATCTTGTACTTTTGGGGGGAAAAGTTTGCAATCTAAAACAGGACTTGACAAATGTATCTAACAGATTTCATCTTGATGACTAGTTCATCCATTTAAACTATAAGGCTCTTTTTGAATTCCGATAGCCTTCTCACTTTTCTCATACCAACTACAGGTTTAATGAGCACATCTGTAAGTCTTTTGAGAGCATCAAAAAATGATGCTTTCAAAGAGGACCAGCATAAACACAGGGTTCTGTGACACCTACAGCAACTTCTCTTGAAATAAAAAAATAATAAAAATAATTCACAAAACCTCCTTGAATAAGGTTAAGTAGCTACAAGTCTGCTGATAATTGAGGTCTGGCATCACATGGCTTCTTGAGATCAAAGCATACTTGTACTTGCATCCTTGCATTTTCTTGAGATAATGGATTTCCACTTTGCCTTTTCAAAACCAACTTGGTGAGAATCCATTCTTAAATTGTGCCAATATAAAGTTTACCATCATACAGATTCTGAAACCCGTCCTTCATTTTTTTTTTAAACCAAGACATTTAAAAATCTGGTTTTCTTCCTTTATTTCCTTCTTGATTTCTTGAGTTTTCCCCTGTGAATCTTTTCATGATGCCAGCATACTATTTATCTGGATACATGAAGCTGAACCATCTGAACAACCACCTAAAATGGTTAGATTGTTTCTTTATCTCTTATCCCCACCCTGCCCCCACCCCAGTCCAGGGTTTCAGTTGGAGTTTAAGTACCCCTTCCAGTCTGAGCATTTCTTTCTGGTTCAAGACTGAAGTAAATGTCAGTATCTCCAATCGTTCAGATTTCTCCAGTGGTTTACATTTTGTCACGTATACCACGAAAATGATATATTGAGTTATTATCTATTCTTTTGCCCCTATTTATAGATGAAGCAACTGAAACAGTGTACATGCTATGCAGTAAAGACTTAGTAAATATTGAAAGGATGAATGAGTGAATGAATGAATGAATGAATGCTAGAGCACAGACCTGTGCTTGAAAGGCCAAATTTCATCCCATTAGTACTACTTTGCAAAGTGTTCCCACTCTGTTACCTGCTTATATCCCATCACCTAATTCATGCACTAGAGCAGTTCTTTTCTTGCTCTCTGCCTTGCTCCAAACCTCAACATAAATGCATCATTTTATGAATAAATGCACATTTTTATTTTCTTCAACCTCTACTTTTTCTGAGATATGCTCTGATCAACAGAAGGTCAAATGCAGCTTACAGACATGTTACTAGTGTTTGGAGATGGAGAAAACAATGGAATGGATAATTCCAATTTTAAAAAACAATATTACCACTTTTTCGTCAATAGCTGCGTTCAGGGTCTGATCAGGTGTGCCAGTCTCTACTGTACGTTATTTGTATAGGGTATGGCTAAATTTAATTTCAAATTTAAATTAGTTAAAATTAGCACAGTTTACAATTCAGTTCCTCAGTTGCAGTTGCCACATTTCAGGTGCTCAATAGCCGCATATGTCCAGTGGTTACCATACTGGACAGCCCAGATAGGGAACTTTTCCATCCTTCCAGAAAGTTCTGTTGGACAGATCTGATATAAAACCTATGCATATGCATTCTCCATTAAATCGGTCAAAGGAGGAGAAGGAAGAGAATTTTAGTTTTGCATGGTGGTTGTTTCGATTTTCCCCAGTAGGATTAGACGCTCATTTACCAGGTGAAATTCTTAGATGGGCTAGAAGAAAAATGATTGAGTTGTGTCTAAAAAATGAAAACCCTCTGACATGTTGATATTCTAGGCTGGCGACTTTGCTTGTGGCATTTTGGAACAAGATTCAGAATCAGGAAAGTGTCACCTAAGTTGAAAGCTCCCCTGTAAGAAATGTCTCACTTTGACCTAAAGTAAGTGGAAGAGACAGGGGAAGGGAAAGAGAAGCAGCGGAGGATGTCTAAGTGATAAATGGTACCCTGTCATATCACATTTGACGTCTTAACAGGAAAAGGGGGCTGTTGAGCCAGATGTGGGTTAAGCGAGGAAGTTCAAACCTTTCTGTCGTCTTCATTTTGTTTTTCAAGGTGCAGGTTGAGTTCAAGAGCTCTGAGTTCAATCACAGCATATCCACTCTGTGGAGTAACAAGCCAATCAGGGCCAATGTGTTCTCCAAGGCAACCTCCGTCTTTGTCAAAGCAAAATGATTGCAGGCTTCCAAGCTGTTGAGAAATAGTGGAACTGAGAAGGAATCTCTCCAAGAGAAGACTACCGTTAGCAACCACGTGATTCACACTGTAGCTACCAAAGTGGAACATGGGCCCCCAGACAGAGTGACAGCCATTAAAAACCTGCCCGACTCTCCCAGGGCCAGGAATGGGGGGAGCATCATCTATCAGAATCTAGGGCTCTAATCTTCATAGGTTGCTTTCCCCAAATAAACACCAAAGAGAACCACAGCACTCTTTCTTTCAGGCACCGTCATTAGCCAAGCAGTCGCTTCTCTCTAGAGTTCATTTTTTCTTCCTTCTGTTTTCCCAGGGTAACTTCCACATCACAAACACACTTATCTGGGCTTCGTATCAGCCTTAAAGATTCAGAGTATGGATCTGTTTTCCAGACTGACCGTCTGACTGTCTGACCTATGGTTGTTCACTCTCACAGAAATGCATAATGTGACCCTTGTTAAAACCACAATTAGTCTAAACCCTTTACAGGAAATATCGGTTTGGTAAGAAGAGAGATACTGTTAATAGGAAGTCACATGATTTGTAGGGAAAGCAGGCACATGCTGTTGAACGTACACAATTTCTACTTATCATTGATCTCTAGCTGCAGCTGCTGGCTGATGAATGCAAAGGTTAGCGTGCACATGTGCCCTTCATTCTGTTCAGGGAGGCCAGAGCAGAGGTGGCCCTGCCAGCCTGCCCTTCAGGGCAAAGGACTGCCAGGATGCAGCTCTGATCCCAGGTATGGGAGGTCTTAGGGGAGAGACTTCATTCCCAGATACTTCCTATCACATTCCAACTGAAATAATTGCCAGTCTGAAGGCTACTCCTGGCCATCCCAGATTTGGCAGACAACTTCCAATGTGCCCCCAAAGAAGTCACCCCACAGACAATGAAAGATTCAGAGTAATACCACAGCTGTAGGGTCAATGGCCGGTGGGTGTGTGGCTTTGGACTGGAATTGATGTGTTCTGCCATTTATTATACTAGCTCTATGGCCTCAGTCTTCCCATCTGTATAACAGAGCTAATGCCATGAAGAGCAAATTCTGTAGCAGTGGTACTACTGATCATTGTCAGAGAGGGTTTATTGAGTATTTATTCAGTTCCAGGCACACTACTAAAGATCCATGCATCACAAACCATGATAATGGAAAGAATATATCATAGCAGTTAATGCAAAGACAAGATATAGTCTAACCAGGCAGGTAGCTGTGGGAAAATTACTTAATCCTTCTGAGTTTTCACTTTTCCTCTGTAAAATAAAGATAATAATACCTCTCTCACACTGTATTGGAAAAATTGAATAAGCTAATGGTTAGCATGATTCGTGGACCTAAGAAGCATTCAGCACATGCTACTACTATTGTTAATTATTACTGTTATAGTCATCATACCCCTAAATACTCACAACTGCCCTTGAGGTAGGTGGTATTATTTTGTCTTATACATGAAGAAACTGAGGATTCACAGTCAATAAGCAGCTATTCTAATGAATATACCTCACTTAGAATCTCAAATGAAGGTCTGCTGGAAAAACCCAAATTGCATTTAGCCAATAGGAAACTGGGATTTTTGAAATATGGCAGCCATGATTAAATAGTGAGAAAATAAAGTGTCTAGTTGGTCCAAAGAGTTGTATGTTTAGGCAGTACTGTGCACACTGAGGGGTTCCATGCCAAACCTGTTGTTTGCCTGAGAAGGGAGTGTGCGTGTTACCTGGACCTTGAAGCAGAACTGTGTCTTATTTTTCTTTTGACTTTCCCCACAGTCTGGGGGATTTTGTGAACTGCTCCATTATGGACTGAAACTGTGTCTGAGGGGAGTCTCTGAGCTCAAACAAGCTTGCTTCTTCTCATTCACTGAGTCCTCAGTGAGGCACCTTCTAGCTGATAGGACAAAAGCCTCCTCAAGCCCAGAGCTTTACTGCTTGGAGCAGCTGGCCTTGAGCTATAGCTGTGTCCATCATACACACTGAAACCCAACAAGGCTGCCCTTCCTTGCATCACCCTCCCTCTCCTCAAAAGGTGGAGCAGAAAGATCAAGACTCAGCCCCTGGAATGACTTAGTTTCACTTATTCAAAGTGACCACTCTTGATAAAGTTTAACTAAAGCCAGAGCAACTGTAACACAGTTTCATATAGGATTACCTGACTTGAGCTAGTCTGCTTATATTTAAAATAATTCCCGCTAGCTGTGTGTGTGTGTGTGTGTGTGTGTGTGTGCAGTTCCACCAGATCAAGAGCCATACTACTTCTGCTCCTACGTCCTCTGACCCTGCCCAGATCTTAGAAATACTTTTATAAGATAGTTCCACATTGGCAACTCATGCATACATGCAACAACAAAACTCAACTGCAAACTAGACTGTCATACTCTGGGAGAGGGCTGGCACACCCAAGGCAACATGCCAGTGCTCCCATTTCAGCATCATGGCAGGCATTACTAACAGATCAGGACACTCAGAGTTCTTTTCAACACAGTTCTCTAGGTAGACACAACCAATCTATTAGAGTTGACAGGCAAGATGAGAGCTGTTTCTCTTTACCAAGTAAGAGAACATTCTTGTGCCAGGATCTGTGATTCAGAGATCTTACCCAAATTATCTTAAAATTATTGCCAATAGTTAAGCTTTGTCACAAGCTGACTCTTGATCTTTAAAAAGCTGATGCCTCCTGGCAAACAGAAAAGTTTATTCGATGGAACAAAATCAGAATAATGGTCCTGAGAGAAGGTCCCACTTTAATTTTACTCTAGTCCAAATTAAAATAGGTATTGATGTTTATAAATGACACCTAAAAATGTATACCAGTTGGCCCAGTAACTTAATTTCTGAGACTTTAAGCTGAAGAAATCATGTTAATTCAGGAAATTTCTTGTAAGAAAAAGCTGTTCATTTTGTCATTATTTAAAATGCCAATAACAGTAATCTAAATGCCCAACAAGAAGAAAAGAGATAAATTATTAGCATATACCCACTTGATTTACTATTATGTAGGAACTGAAATAATAGGATTACAAGATAGATACATTTCAAAAACATAAAAATACTTGGAAGATATAAATACATGTTTATAATGGTCATCTCTAAATGGTCAGATTATGGGTAAACATTTATTCCCTCATTGTACTCAGCATTATCTCCATTTTGAATAATGTGTGATTATTTTTCATTAAAATTGTTATTTCAGTGTAACATATAACATACAGAAAAATGCTCAAGTCATACAGTAACAATTTGATAAATTTTAGTAGTGTGAATGCACCTTACATGCCTCAGATCAAGAAACAGAACAGCTTTGTTTTGTCAAGCTTGGTTTTAATTTTTATAATAATAGAATAAAAAATGAATGACTTTTTTCTATGGGCTTCCTTTTTTCTCTTAATATTTTGCTTTTGAACTTCATCTGTGCTGTTGCGTAGTAAGTCTACTGGCATTGCTGTATAGTATTCCATTTTGTGATTATACCATTGTACGCTTGATGGACTTTTCCATTTGGGGGCTGTTTCAGTTGCCGTACTGCTGCAAATGTTCTTGTACATGGCTTTAGATTAACATGTCAGTGCTCTTGGGTAGGAAGAATCAATATTGTGAAAATGGCCATACTTCCCAAGGTAATTTATAGATTCAGTGCCATCCCCATCAAGCTACCCATGACTTTCTCCACAGAATTGGAAAAAACTACTTTAAAGTTCATAAGGAACCAAAAAAGAGCCCGCATTGCCAAGTCAATCCTAAGCCAAAAGAACAAAGCTGGAGGCATCATGCTACCTGACTTCAAACTATACTGCAAGTTTACAGTAACCAAAACAGCATGGTACTGGTACCAAAACAGAGATATAGACCAATGGAACAGAACAGAGCCCTCAGAAATAATGCCGCATATCTACAACTATCTGATCTTTGACAAACCTGACAAAAACAAGAAATGGGGAAAGGATTCCCTATTTAATAAATGGTGCTGGGAAAACTGGCTAGCCATATGTAGAAAGCTGAAGCTCGACCCCTTCCTTACACCTTATACAAAAATTAATTCAAGATGCATTAAAGACTTACATGTTAGACCTAAAATCATAAAAACCCTAGAAGAAAACCTAGGCAATACCATTCAGGACATAGGCATGGGCAAGGACTTCATGTCTAAAACACCAAAAGCAATGGCAACAAAAGCCAAAATTGACAAATGGGATCTAATTAAACTAAAGAGCTCCTGCACAGCAAAAGAAACTACCATCAGAGTGAACAGGCAACCTACAGAATGGGAGAAAATTTTTGCTATCTACTCATCTGACAAAGGGCTAATATCCAGAATCTACAATGAACTCAAACAAATTTACAAGGAAAAAACAAACAACCCCATCAACAAGTGGGCAAAGGATATGAACAGACACTTCTCAAAAGAAGACATTTATGCAGCCAAAAGACATATGAAAAAATGCTGATCATCATCACTGGCCATCAGAGAAACGCAAATCAAAACCTCAATGAGATACCATCTCACACCAGTTAGAATGGGGATCATTAAAAAGTCAGGAAACAACAGGTGCTGGAGAGGATGTGGAGAAATAGGAACACTTTTACACTGTTGGTGGGACTGTAAACTAGTTCAACCATTGTGGCAGTCAGTGTGGCGATTCCTCAGGGATCTAGAACTAGAAATACCATTTGACCCAGCCATCCCATTACTGGGTATATACCCAAAGGATTATAAAACATGCTGCTATAAAGACACATGCACACGTATGTTTATTGTGGCACTATTCACAATAGCAAAGACTTGGAACCAACCCAAATGTCCAACAATGATAGACTGGATTAAGAAAATGTGGCATATATACACCATGGAATACTATACAGCCATAAAAAATGATGAGTTCATGTCCTTTGTAGGAACATGGATGAAGCTGGAAACCATCATTCTCGGCAAACTATCACAAGGACAAAAAACAAACACCGTGTGTTCTCACTCATAGGTGGCAATTGAACAATAACACATGGACACAGGAAGGGGAACATCACCCACCAGGGCCTGTTGTGGGGTAGGGGGAGGAGGGAGGGATAGCATTAGGAGATATACCTAATGCTAAATGACGAGTTAATGGGTGCAGCAAACCAACATGGCACATGTATACATATGTAACAAACCTGCACGTTGTGCACATGTACACTAAAACTTAAAGTATAATTAAAAAAAAGAAAAAAAAAGAAAATAAAATAATGTATTCTCAACAAAACAAAACAAAACATAACAAAAAACTTGTGAGTGTTTCTTTGGGGGCTATATCTAGGGGTGGAATCCCTGGGTCATAGTGTAATAACTTTTGCAATGAAAAAATACATAAAATTTTAAAATAATGAAACTCCATTTATTAAAGGCAAAAGCAGAGAAGATTGAAGAAAACCAAAGAAGTTTCAAGAAATTCAGATTAAGATAGATGCAACCTATTTTTGTGTAACAATATTAAGAAAACTTAGAATAAAATTAAATAAAACAAGTAAACAGGAAAAATAAAACCAACTAAACTAATCAAACTAAAATTAGAATCTTAATACATACGAAGAAGTAACATTTATCTTTTTCTGGTGATTTTTTTTTGCTCTTTTTTTTTCTCTCCAACAATACTTAGAATAACTGTTGCTTCACTGTTCTCCCAGGCAATGTAGTGTTTTGAAAGAAGTCTGCCGATGAGTTTCTCAAGATGCATAAAATGAACTCTAAGGTTGATTTGTTTCCCATTGTGAAGGATTCATTGTTAACCCACATTTCTCCTCACCCAGATCTCCAGTGCGGTGTTTGATATGTTCTGATTCTATCCATGTTTATGTAATAGCTTATGAAGTCCTTTGTTCTCCACCATGATGGTATGCTTCCCAGGTTCAGAGGCTGGGAACCACAAGGGAGTGAACTGGGATTTGCCAAAATGCAGCAGGACAGAGAAAAGGGTGATTATTTCATTGGGTGTAAACTACAGCAGATTTTTTTTTAAGTCTGTGACCCCATTTGTGATGTGATGTTAATAATTCCTTTTTGACTTGGTTGTCAGAGTCAAATGCCCAGGGAAGTGCCTGGGATGTGCATTAAATACCAGCTATCATCATCACCTTCATCATCATCATTACCATCATCATTAATATATCATCATCATCTTCATCATCATTGTCACAGTCATCATCATCTTCATCATTACCATCATCATTAATATATCATCATCATCATCACCATCATTATCTTCATCATCTTCATCACCACCATGCCCTGTGGGAAATAACATCAAGAACAAGTCAGTGTGAAATCAGTTGCTCTCTCTTATGGGAAGTGAGGTCTGTGAACTATCTGGGCATCTGAGATGTGCATGATGAAGAACAACAATGTGGAACTTTAGGAGGAGAGGAGGGATTCTCTCTTATTAGCTGGACAGAATCAATGCCTTGAACCCTTTTATGTAGGCAGAACTCTAAAGATCCCTCCCTGTGAATCACAGGAAATGTTCTATTCAACTTGAGGCATCAAACCTCCCTTGCTGAAAGAGATTGTTTCTTCTGAAAATAGCCATCCACTTTTTACACTGGATCCATGATTCCTTTACCTTGTGTAGTCATTTATTTATTCATTCATTCCTCCATCCATTCTACAAATGATCACCAAGAACTTACTCCATCTCAGTCCCATGTTATAAACTGAGGTTAAGAAGATAATCCTGGCCATAGAGGAACTAACACTCTATTCACAAGTGTGGACATAGTTGAGCTTATGTATACAACACATATGCACACATGAAAACTAAGTCAGCCTTTTAGAGCGTGATCCTGTATCAAGTTCATTTTCATACCCCACCCTGACTGTCTAACATATCTTGTCTATCTGGTCTGTTACGGACTGTGTTTTCTGAATTAATGAGATACTATAAAACACAAAGTCAGAGAGGAAAGAAAAGAGGAAGAAAGAGAGAAAATAAATGACCTCTTCCAATTTCCCATGTCACTCAGCTTGCTCATTTCTCTATGAGAGCCGTCACTCTGTTTCCCCTACAATTCTGTCCTTGATTACACACCTGTCTCCCCTGGGAGACCACAGGCAGCCTTCTAGCCCCAGTGCCTTCATTGTGGCAGTCCTATAATAGCATCATCAATAAATCCTTGCTGAATGGATGCTTTGTAACTTGGAAATATTACCAGTTGTCACTGGAAAAGGATACAAAAAAGGGGTTCTTGCAAGAAGTAAGTAAGATGAAGAAATGAGGCTGTAGCAGCAATTGCCGCAATTCAGGAGAGAAATGTAGGGGAGGGAACAAAAGCAGAGATGAAGCTTGGAGAAGAGAAAGCAAATAGCAGAGAGGTTGGGAGGAAAATTCTACAGAGCTCGTTGACCAGTTGGATGCAGAAGGTAAGATAAGACAGAACAGCCAAGAACAACACTGAGATTCTGAGCTCAGGCAACAGAGAGGAAAATGGCACCATTAATTCCAACTGGTTATGCAGGAAAGATATGATAATAATTGATGGAAAAAGAATTCCCAAAGAAACAAATAGGGGCACAAGTTAAGTAAGCACCAACCGGGATTGCCTTTGGGTCAAAGACCCCAGGGTACCTTCTACATGTTGTATTTTTTTACTTGTTTGATGTGTTTTCACTGACAAGGCAGAGGAGGAGACTGGGGATTTGATTGTTGGGCCAAACCAATGAGGCTAACAAAATAAATCACCTCAACTCTCAGGATCATGAGGATTAACCTAATTCTCTTGCTGTGTTGGACAATTTTCTTGGACTTACTAATTTATTCAGTTATTTATTGATTCCCATCTTAGTCTATTTTATGTTGCACATAGCAGAATACCTGAAATGGGGTAATTTATTTTAAAAGGAATTTACTTCTTACAGTTATGAAGGCTGAGAACTCCAAGGTCAAGGGGCTGCATCTGGTGAGGGCCTTCTTGCTGCTGGGACTTTGCAGAGTCTGGGGCAGCTCAGGGCATCACACGATGAGGGGGCTAAATGTGCTAGTTCAAGTCTCTCTTCCTCTTCTTATAAAGCTACCAGGCTGGATGCGGTGGCTCACACCTGTAATCCCAGCACTTTGGGAGGCTGAGGCAGGTGGGTCAGGTCAAGAGTTTGAGACCAGCCTAGCCAACATGGTAAAACCCCGTCTCTACTAAAAATACAAAAGTTACCCAGGTGTGGTGGCACATGCCTGCAATTCCAGCTACTTGGGAGGCCGAGGCAGGAGAGTCGCTTGAACCCAGGAGATGGAGGTTGCAGTGAGCTGAGATCATTCCACTGCACTCCAGCCTGGGACACAGAGCGAGACTGTGTCTCAAGAAAAAAGAAAAAAAGCTACCAGTCCCACTCCCATAGTAACCGATTAATCCATAGATGAATTAATTCATTTAACAGGACAGAGCCCTCTTGAACCAATCACCACTTAAAGGTCCCACCTGTCAATACTACCACATTGGGGATTAGGCTTCAATATGAGTTTTGGAGAGGACAAACATTCAAACCATAGCAGTTCCCTATGCTACTAGGTGCTATTAAGGCAAGGATGAGGGAAAAGAGATGTAAACCCTCCCCTTACAGAGTTTATAAGAAGGGCTAGAGATATCCTATAACCACTCCTATTCTTTCAAAACAGCTAACATGAAAATAGCAAAGGTGAGGCAACCATAGTCCTGCATATATTTTACAGGAAATGTCTGGAGATGCTGTAGAGAGAAGGACTCTCTAGCAGAGATCTTGATGAGTAGGAGATAACAAAGGGCATTAAGAGGGGAGGAAAGAATGTTCTAGAAACAGGCAAGTGCAGGCTGAAGATCCTGCAGTGGGTGAGAAATAGGTGAGTATGAGTGTCTGAAAGGAAAATCAGTGGGTCTGGAGCTGAGAGGGTGCCAGGTGGGAGAAGCCAGTGAGGGAGGTTGGAGCTGAACCAGACAGGCTTTTGTAGGCCATGTAAAGTATCACAGAACCTGCTGGAGAGAGTGAATCACAGCTCCTGAGGTCAAACATGAAATTTCTCAATAACTGTGATTCACACGGATGGAGCCTGCTGGGGGCTCACCCGCCAGACCGCAGCCTGCCTCGTTGAAGTGGGTTATAAGATGCCCCAGTAGGTCACCACGGCTAAGACATTACAGCGTCTCTCCTAGGTTTTTCCAGTCTGATGTAATCTTTCTGAAGACTGGCAGCAGTTGCAAGAAAACTGTTTCAGATATCTATTAATATTTTAACATGCTTTTAAGAAAATTTGGCCTTTTGTCGAGCTGGTCTCTGAGCAGACATATATCACAGTCCATGATAGACATTACATTTATCCCTATTCAGTGGGTATATTTCTCTTCTTTGGATTCATTTTTTAACATCTATTATTTAAAAAATCTTTCTTCTCTGTTATGTGTTTGTTCCTACAGCTCTTAAGCTTGTTTGCTCTGAGCAAGTTCCCCCATCCTCACCCTCTGCTCAAGGAATAGTGTGCTACTAATTCTGTGACCTGGGCTGGCAGAGATTACTGCTCTCAAATTAAACAAAAAACCATCTGGAACCCAGAGGCCAAACCAGAATGTCTAGTAACAAGGAAATTATAGCCTGGAACTGGCATTGCGCTTGGGGTAAAAAAAAAAAAAAAAAAAAAAAAAAAAATTCCTCTCCCTTTTAACCAATATATATTGAAACTTTGCCATGTCCATTGATTCCACATGGCTTACCTGTGTGCAATCTCATTTTCTTTTTCATGGCCACACTTTAAGGTGAATGTTATTTATCCACATTTAACAGATGAGAAAAAGCAAAGCTTGGGAGAGTGAATAACCTACCAACAGGCAGAGTTTAAACTCCTCTCTGCCCAAGATCAGGATATGTTCTGCCTCGGCAGAGCTGCATGCTGATTCTTTCAATCTCTAAAGCGAAGCTGTTGGCCTTTTAGAACATTCTAGTCTGAACGGTGGTGGGCCAAGCACAGGGGTTTCCTGGGTAACATGCTACTGGGGTAGTTAGTAAAGAGGGAGACAGGACCTGAGGCCTGAATGATGAGGAGGAACTAACCATGGGAAGGGTTTTTAGGGAAAGGCATTTCACACAAAAGGAACAGCATATGTGAAGCCTCTGAGGTGGGAGGAAAGAGCTTGGTGTGTGTATGGAGCAGGAAGGAGTCCAGTGTGCCTAGAAGGCGATGTGGAAGGAGGAAAGGCAGTCAGGGGGTGGGTCAAGAGGGCCTAGTTAGTCAGTCGAGAAAGTGGATGTATTTCTGAGAGTGGTAGTGTGGCAAGTTGAAGATGAGCACATATTTCTAGACACTCGTCCCATTGAGAGGAGGCGTCTGTGTCTCCTGCTCTTGAATCTGCGAGGCTCTGTGACTCCTTTGACTAGTACAATATGGCAGAGGTGATGCTATGCCAATTTCTAATCTGACCTCAAGGGAGAGTCACTTTCCACTTCTTATTTTGAAACACTACTCTGGGAGCCTCTGTGTAAGAAGGCCAACTACCCTGAGACCACTATGTTGAAGAGGCAACAGTCAACAATTCCATCAGGGCCCAGCCCTCCAGGCACTCCCACCAAAACACCAAAAAAAAAAAATGTGAATGACTGTCTGGGGCCCTCCAAACCATTCATCCACCAGCTGAGTACCCCTAAGTGACTTCAGTCAATGCTGAGTGAAGCAAGAAAACCAGCCAGCTGAGCCATGCCTGAATTCTTTATCCACTAATTGAGAGCTACAATAAAATGGTGGTTCTTTTAAGCCACCAAGTCTTGAGGTGGATTGTTACATAGCAACAACACCCAGAACAAATGAGAAACCACAAAAGACGTCAGGAAGGTGTGGTTCAGTGAATATGCTGGAGAAAGACAACCACGCCACTACATAGACAGTGAATTATGAAAAGGGAGGGTGCGGGCAGGGGTGAAATTGGGAGATGGATTCTGGAGTTTATTTCAGTTATGTAGGCAAGAGAATGAGCAGGTAACAACAGAGACGGAGAAAAGCAGTGGATCTGATATATGCTTTGGAAAAAGTAAAACCAACAATCAGAACTCACTGATGGATTACATATGGGATGAACTAGTGGAAGGGATGGAGGATGATCCCTCTGTACCCTAGGATCCTGGAGAGGTGGCACTGCTTTTCTCTGCCTCTGCAAACACACTGGTTCCACTTCAGTTATGCTCCTTATAGATGTTCATATCTTTAGAGAGGACAGATGTGTGCTCTTGCAAGAGTCACAAGAATGGTTTGGTTGCCTTTGAGTAAGCTTAACTGTGGGCAGGCTGAGATCTAGTCAGAACCTCTGTGAGTCCAGAGGTGTCATAGGCAAAGGACCACCCAGCACATTAAGTGCTCCAGATTTTGGGGGTGTTTTAAGGGATTTTGGTCTTTGATACCAGCTTGCTGCTCTTCTTTCCTTGCCCACTGTAACTAACAGGAGATAACCTCCAATCTCAACCCAAAGAATAACTCAAAAAAACAATTACCTTTGAATGTCACTTCTACACCTGTTCCCACCCCTGAGAAAAATTATTAAGACTACTCCTTTTACCACCTAGAAACTCTCCAAGTATACTTTAGCCAATTAGCCTCCTGGGGAAGGAGACTTTTAGAGGAGAGAAACATCCTTTGCCTACTCAGGTTGACCCAGTAACTAGTCATGTGAGTGAGTCAAGCTCCTCTTATTGGCATTTTATTTCGGGCTCTCGGTTGAGTCACCTGCATGACATTTCTAGTGAGTGCCAAGAAAAGAACAGCTACAGAAGGTTGGGAGAGGCCCTCTGTGGGGGAAGCCATCCTTGAGAATTTGGAGGCCTGGTGTTTGGTTTAATTTCAGTCCCCTTTCCAGTTATTTCTTCACTCTAACTGGGCTCAGGTCACAGCCATCTGCTCTTGTCCAAAGTTTTCACGATTTGAGATTGGCCAGAATGCCACTGCATGCCAAGCCTTGAACCCATCATGGAGGGTGGAAGCATTAACAGTGGCTGAGATTTGTCAGATTGCCCTCTGGCCCTACACATTGGGCTGATTTCTCACTGAATCCTTATACAAATGTTGTGAGAAGCCACAGCACAATTTCCCCAAAGTTGCTTCCATCGACACAAACTCCCAGGTCTTGGGTGTCAGAATCCCTGAGGCTGTGGCAGGAAAAATAAAGAAAAAGAAATATTTGCAAACAAACAGATGAGCTAAGTGTCATGAAAATCCACCTCCTTTCTCTTATGATATGTGAAATCAGAGGATCCTCCTGTCCTCAAAGAGAAGAGCAGAACTAGTTTTCTGGGATGCAGTAATGTTTGTCTAAACATAGCAGATAGTGTCATGTAATAGAAAAATATGGGCTTTGGGATGAGACAGGCTTGAAGCTGACTCCCAGGAATCACTGGGGTCACTAGAATGTGAGTTCCTTGCAGACAGGGATCCTGTCTGTGTTGTTCCTTCCAGTAACTCAGCTCCCAGCACATAGGGAAGGCTCCCAAATCATTTAATGGATCTATTAAAGAATACAGCTTTTCTACTTACTGGCTACGAAACTCTGGGCAACTAACTTCTCTAACTTCTAGTTGCCTCATTTGCAAAGCTGATTGTGAAGAGTTGATAGTGAGGCTTAAATGAAAGAGAATTCATTTATTCAACAAACATTTCTTGGGTTCTTGCTGTGTGTCCAACAGTGTTCTAAGAGCTGACCACCCACCAAAGAACAAAGCGGATAGACATCCTTGCCCTCACAGAGCCTGTTCTCTGGTAGGAGGAGACAGGAAAACAACAAACAACTTATGGTATATAAAAGAGTGTGATTTCAAATGAACAAATATAAGCAGGAGAAAGAGACAGAAAGTCAGAAGTGGAGGGTTCCAATTTTAAATTGGAACTAGAGGTCAAGGAAGGTTTGAATGGGAAGCTGACCTTTGAGCAAAGACTAAATGTGTGAAGAGTTAGCTGTGGGATATCAGAGGGAAGAGCATTTGCAAAAGTCCCGAGGCAGGAGTTTAAGCAATACATTCCAGAAATATACACTAGCCATTGTCATTGAAGGGAGCAGAGTGAAGGAGACAGAAGTTGAAGATGAAGCAAAAGAGCACCAGGGGTCCTACTGGTGGGGACTTGGAGGCTGTTTGGAAAGGACATCAACATTTACTCTGAGAAAGGATATAAGGTTTTCAGTAACATTATGCACAGTAGACACTTCACAAATACTTCTGTGTCCCTTTTGTGAAAAGTGACCAAGATCACTTTTCTCATAGTCATATACTAAAAACCACTGCAAATCAGATGGATCACTCTGTAAAATACACAGTCCTAGACCAGTGGAACATGAGCTCTAGAAAAGGCCTCAGATCTTTTCCTGATTGTTCGAAATTAGATAATGTCTACCCTCTGTGGCTGATGCCCTGCCATTACCTTCTCTTATGGATGATTTCAAGCAGATAGAATCTGGAGCCTCAAGAGCCAGGGATGTGGCTCATTCAGGAGCCTTTATGTAAGGATATTCAGTGAAATGAAAGCATCAGCTCCCAGACGCGATGAAAACTAGCCTGGCCCTCCAAATAATTCCCAGTCTGTGCAATCTCTGTGCTCCATTCTGGAGCCAAAGATCCTCTCTTCCTGCCTCTCTGGAGAGCAGGGAGCAGCATGCAGATGGGGAAGCCTCCAGCCTCTGAGCAGGCCTTCAGGGAGCTGTTCAGCCAGGATCTTTCTGCACTTGTCACTCGTTGAACAAATGGAGTTTGTGATGACGTAGAGCATCCCAGATTGGTCTGGTCTAGTGTCTGGCCATTTATTTTCTCTTTGGAAAGCATTTCTCCTCTGGCAGAGCCTGTGAGATCTGAAGGACCCAAAGAAGAATCTGGTTATGCACAGGACTTGCAGAAGCAGAATAAAAGAAATATGGAAGTGCCAGGTCATTGAGTGCCTACAATGTACTAGGCTGTGCATTCACTCAGTCCATGCTGTCCAAGATGGTAGCCACTAGGCATGTGTGGCTACTTATGTGAAATTTAAATTAATTAGAATTAAGTGAAACTGAAAATTCAGTTCCATGGCCACACTGACTACATTTCAAGTGCTCAGTAGTCACATGTAGCTACCATCTTGGACAGCACAATAAAAAACATTTCCATCACTGCAGAGAGTTGCATTGGACAGTGCTGCCATACATCCCTGAGTCACTTAGTGTGTAGTATCCTCCAAGAACCACCACCTGACAAGCATCAGAGGACTAAGCTATAAGGGTCCTGTCTTGGATTCAAAGCCTAGACCCCAGTGAATTTGTTCTGACTGCAGACAAGTAGCCCTGTAACTGTGTCTTTCTGCTTTCTTGCTTCCTTATTTCTACAGATGGTAACTGCAGTCTTTCAAACCAGAGAAGGTAGGCCCCTTCCCCTGTGACTTCAACCAGCAGCTGTCATAAGACAAGGTACAACTGATCAATAGCAAGGGTATCATTTGAGCAGCCAGGCTGAGAGAGCTAACTTCCTCAAAGAAGTGGGTGTTCAGCAAAGTCAAGCACCCATAGAATTGACAGAAAGAGGAGAACTGTCTCAAATGGAGGAAAAACTTAATTCAAAGTATGGAAGATTTCCATGTGTATATGGCTCATCTTTGCACCCTCAGGGAGAATCAAAGTGCAGTGAAAAACAAATGATAGATTAGGGGTAAATTATTCTTCGTCACACGAAAGGGAAAAAAAAAAACCTTGAGTTTTTCAAAGCATTTTCATGAGGAGTTAGGAGCAACAACAATGGCAACTAATATTTACAGATGGGGCACTTGCTATATACCAAGCCCTGAGATACACACTTTCAATACTCTTTGATACATGATTTCATTAGCTCTTGGTAGGAGTTTGTATGGCCAGAGTCTGTATGAGCCAGACTATGCTGCAACAACAAACAATGCCCCAATCTCAAGGGCTTAAATAAATGTTGGCTTATTTCTTGCTCTGATCATGGATCAGCAGAGGTCTCTAGCACCATACGTTTCTTACTTCAGAACCCAGACTGATGGAGAACCCCCATAGAGAGGTTCCTAGTTATCATGGGAGAGATAAAGAAGTCATGGCAAATTGCATGCTGACTCTCAAAACTTCCACCAGAAATCCACACCCTTCATTTATGCTCAAGTTTCCTTTATCAAAGTAAGTCACATAGGTACACCTAACTGCAAGGGATGGTAAGGAACTATCTCATCATGTGTCTAGAAGGTCAGGAAATCTTAAATATATGAGAGAATTCCTAACTGTAGGTTCTTATTCTAATTATTAACTTATTACTAATGAAACTAAGACTTAGAATGGTTATGAGAATTACCCAAGGTTACAAAAATGTAAGAAGGCAACTTGGAATTTGAACATAGGCAATCTCACCTATATTTTTAGGCTCTAACCCTGTCTATACTCTTGATTGCTATCCTCTACTTAAGTTTCCAACAGATATTTGGTACCATGACAGTCTAGTGTGCAGTTACGTTTTAAAGGTTGAATCTTGTAGAGCTGAATATATTTTACATATTCTTTTTCCTTGGGGTTTCAGATGTCCTGATACTATTCCCAGGCTTGGGCAAAACTTGCCACCATGAGAATGACAGCTGGTTAACCAGGGGTGTTCTTAGCAACAGAAAAACAAATATTAGTTTTTCTGAATAAAAAATACAACAGAAACTTAAATGGTTTTATAGAGAAACCAAGACAAAAAGGCAGTCTCAAAATTAAACATGTGCTTGCAAAAATGTATGTCATTTAGAAGTTGACTTGGCAAGTAGATCAGACCGCAATTGGCGAAGGAGTCATAAAGTCCAAACAGGTCAGATGATCACATACTAATGAGTTCCTAAACCCAGTCCACATGTTTTCCGGAAACACATTGTCTTAACATTCTTCCTTGGAAGCAGTGCATGTTGAATAACTTTGAAGGAACATGGCACCTCGTCAACAATTTCATGGTTCTAGGAAACTTCACCCCATGAGATATTTGGCCTCTGGGTATTTATGGCATGGTCTTGAAGATGGGGGACATAAAAACATTTTGATCTCAGCCAATTCAGCCTAGCTCAGCCAGCTCCCAGCCAATCCACATACATACCAGTGAGCCCTGTTGAGACCAGGTCACAGATCCCTACACCCCAATCCCTGGAAAAAAAACGCACACACACACACACAAACTTGCAAGGCCAATAGCATTTCTGAGAGGAGAGCTAGGGCCCCTCATCACAAAGTGCAATGAAGAGATCATCCACCAATCAGTCATTCCTTTAACAGTTGCTTACCAAATTCCATCTATATCCCTGGCACTGTACCAGGCTCCAGAAATTCATCAGTAAACATCAGCAGTGTTGTATTTGTTTTCAACTCCACTTTCTAGTCAGGAATCCAGCCATCAGTCAGGTAAACACACACATAGAAATGTGAAAATACAGCTGCTAAAAGTGCTACATGGAGAATTATATAGTTGTGAGAGTGCATGATAGGAGGACCTACCTATCGTGGGGAAAAACATAGAGCAAACTTACCAAAGAAAATGACATTTAGATTGAGATCTTCAGGGTTCTAAAATAATTCACTGGAAGCACATTAGACGGAGACAATTCCAGTGCCTTGGGCTCCTATACTAGTAAACCCAAAACCCAACTCAATGTAAACAGTAAAGTGAAGTTGAAGTTTAACCAATCAGAAACCATCAACTAAGTTCTAACTAGGGACTTCCCACTTTAACCAATTACATTTTCTTTTGTCTTGCCTCTACAAACACTTCCCTTCCCACTCCTTCAGTGGTGCCCTGAACCACTTGTGTGTGATGCTGCCCAACTCTTGAATCACTGAATGCTCAAATAAACTCAGTAAAATTTTAATGTGCCTAAGTTTATCTTTTAGCAAGTGTATTTATAGAAGATTTTAAACTGGGTTTCTCTTTCATTCTACACATGCAATAGTTCTGCCTCTTTAAGGGTCTAACACGGGAAGATCCCACAGGCATGGGACCCTGCCTTGAAGATTCTCCTTGTAGGTAATTATGTCAGCACTTCTATCAAAATCATATGAATGCTCCCAGAATGGCACATATACACATGGATTCTGGAAAGTGATACCACGAAACTGTTCAATTGGGAGCATGCTAACTTTTTGCTACATGATTTGTAGTTGGAAAACAGTGTGCTCTGTCAGGGACCATGTTTGATCTGTGTCCATGACTTCATGTCCCCAGTGGATTAAAAACCAAACTCTCCTTCATCCCCGTTCTGGGACTGTTCCTCTTCCTGTGGTCCAGGTTCCAGTGGATGACACTGCCACCCACCCAGCCTGGCTGGAGCATCTTCTGTGTGTCTCCTTCTGACTAGTGGCAGGTGCGGGAAGTTGTATCCAAAAACTAACTCACAGTCAATGTTCTTTTTCCATCTAGGAGCTGCTACTTTAATTTGGTCCCCCAACTTTGTTGTCTGTGTCACTGGTCCTTCCCTACCTTGAGTTCCATTCCTCCCACATCATCCTCCACATTCTTGGATTCGTTTTCTAAAATTCACATCCCCCACAGTGATTACTATGCTTAACATTTGCCCTGGGCTCCCTCCTACAGGATGTATAAGCTCCCAATTAGGGCATGTAGGACACTACATGAGTTCCTCTCACCAAATTTCCTGTCCTTATCTGTCTTGACACAGACAAGGATTAAATTAAAGTAGCAGCCCCTGGGTGGAAAAAGGAAGTTGACTTTGAGTTGCTTTTCGGGCACAACCTCCTGCATTTGGTCACTGGTCAGAGGGAAATGCACAGAAGAGGTCCCAGTCAGGCTGGATGGGTAGCATCTCCACCATCCCTCCAACTCAACTACCCTTACACTGAACTATACTGAGCTATTTGCCATCCAACATAGATCACACCCATTCACCCTCCAGATATTTGTTCCTTCTCTTCCTTCACTTAGATGTCCTATATCTAGTCAACTCTTAATGATCCTTTACAACTCTTACCAAGTCTCCTATTTTGAAGTCTTGCCCCAGTGACCCCATTCACTGAGGTCAGAATTAACCATTTCTTCCTTTATGCTTTCACGGACTTTATCAGACCTCCATTTTGGTACCAATTTCGTTGTATTATAATTACAGATGCTCTGGACTTAACATGGTTTGACTTAATATTTCAACTTTAAAATGGTGAGAAAGCAATACACGTTCAGTAGAAACCACGCTTCCAGTGCCCATCCAACCATTCTGTTTTTCACTAGTAAGTAAGTAAGTAAAGTATTCAATAAATTACATTAGATATTAAACAACATATTATACAATTGGTTTTGTGTTCGATGATTTTGCCCAACTGTAGGCTAATCGAAGTGTTCTGAGCATGTTTAAGACAGGCTAGGCTAAGCTATGATGTGTGCTAAGTTAGGTGTATTAAATGTATTTGTGACTTACTACATATTCAACTTAGGTTGGGTTTATCAGGACATAACCCCATTGTAAGTCAAGAAGCAGCTGTATTTTAATATATCTCCTCCACAAGAGCTGAGCGATCCTTAAGAGCAGGGACTTTCCCCACCCCCCTACCCTTGTTCATCTTTGCATCTCTGATTTCTATCATGAGTTAGGAGCTTTCTCAATGATTTTTAAATTAATAGATATTCAGATAAACAGATTTTCCTCTCTTCTTCCCTGCATGTTCCCCACCTTTTAGGGACCCATATCAGGTGATAAAGAAAGAAGTGAGGGCAGTTTCTGAAGCTGAAATGACTTTGCAGTTGAAATATAGTCCCTTATGCAAGGCTAACAGGATTACTAGTTGGACAGTTAATCTTAAAAGAAGATTAATGCAGGGAATCATAAAAAAGGATATACCAGTATATAACAGGCATTTTGCTTTAACTTAAAAGATATAAATGCACACTTTCTTACTATTCTCTTTTGTAAGAGCAAAGCACTTGCTTTGAGCAGGTCTGGAGTAGAGCACCAGGTGTTCCCATTGTGGAAACCACACCCATACTGCTTCATCTGCAACTTGGAGTTTCACTTTCTTTAAAGTGTAGAATGTAAAGGTATGCAGTCTAGAATTTTATCAATGGGTTTTTAGAGGCTTATTAGATCTAACTTGACTACCCCATCTGCCTTTGACAAGTCTTTCAGAATATTCTGTTTTCACTGCAGCAACCTGCTCTTCATGCCTATAGTTCATTCGCAACTTTCTAAAACTGTTTCCTCATGAGAGGACTATTTCTAATGGTGACTAATAAATAACTTTAATGTGCTGAGAGCTTTCCATGCACTGAGGGCTGAGTCAAACATTCGACATGAAGGATCTCAATTTAACCTCCTCAACAACAACAAAATTCATTGAGGCAAGCACTGGGATCTCCCTCTGAAAAGTGGGGGTAACTCATATATTCAAGGCATCTGTGTGGGTCAGCGAGAGCAATACTGTTACTAAAAAGCCTGAAAAATCATTGTCATCAGATGCTGCACTCTAACACAAACACTCTAACACAAACAACAAGCAAGCAAACAAACAATATTTATGTGCACTGACTATGTTCAAGGCATTTGTCTACATACTTACCTTGGATTAACTAACTTAATTCTCACAATACCTTTATAATGAGGTAAGCACTGTGAATAGCACCATTTTGAAGATTAAGGAAACTGAGGCATGATATCACAGATAGGTAAGTGGCCTCCAAGTCAACCTGGGATTATAAACCCAGAGAGTTTTATTTCAGAGCCCACCTTCCTAATCCAGTTCATCTTCAAATGGGGTTAACAATCTCTGTCTTGCAGAATTTGGGAAAGGATTTAACAAAATAGCAATTATTATGGTCAAATGCTTGCCACCCAGTGCTTGCAGGACAAATGTTCTGTCTGCTCCTTTCCTTTCCTTTCTACAGACAAGATGCCTCTCTGTAACAGCCTGGACTTTAAGCATTTATCTGACTTTTTCTCGATTCCTTCATATTCTCCCTAAAATAAAAATCAAAACAATGTCAGCTTGTGGGGAATTCAGCACCGAACTTCACCTTGGGAGATGAAAGACCACCAAATCTGTATATAAAACAACCAAAAGAAAAAAAAAATCAATCTTTCGTGCAGACGCAATTTCTCTTGAAAGGTGACACAGTCCTTTAAAAATAGCTATGGGCTCCATTGTGCAAAGACAGTGACAGAGACTGACAGCTTTTAGAGAGGTGTAATGTTCCCAGGCAGCCGGCTAGCATGGCTCACCCAGATAGAGATCAGTCATTCAATCCGGGGGAAAGTGCTAAATGTTAGAGGTTAACCTGCTATGTTCTTATTACTAATCAAACTTCAACACCATGCCTCAGCCTCCTTAGGCCCCTATAAGGAAATGATAAATTATTGAGAAGTTCCAACCCAGGCACCTTGCTTCACAGGTACAGCTTGTTCCCAATCATTGGTGAGTTCCACATCCTTCCTGGGTACACCTAGAGGAGGGACTCAGAGTGCTCTCCATGGATGCTGGTAGATTAAAGTTAAATGACAACCCATGTGGACACCCTGAGCTCTCCTAATGAGGAGACAACAGAGAGGGGCACAGATCCCTGGTGCCAACTCCACCAGAAAATTTCTCCCTGCATATCAAGGCAAAGTTTATCTGTACTACTGTTCCTCTATCTGATTCCTGTTCCTTGGGAACCCAAAGATTTTGAAGGTGAATAGTGTGATTTGGGCCTTTCTTTTCATAGTGTCAAAGGAATAGTGTGTGCTGGAATGTGTTTAGTAACATAAATATTTCTGGGGGGTGAAGGAGTCTTGATTCGTAGCTTTTGCCAATTTCTGTGGTGTAAATGCTCCTACCATGGCCGACTTCCAGCTAACAACACAAAGTCCCTGAACATGGAGTTAGAAAGAGATGTTCACAGTCAGTTTTCATGGCAGAAGCAACTCCAGTTAAAGGGTAGGTAGATGCTCCTGAGTCATCCCTGCTGGGTGGGCTATGATCCTATCTGTAGGGCAGGCCAAGTCATTGTTCCACTTCTTCTTGCAGTGGATCTTGCCCCTTCTCTGAAAATGATTGAAATGCCCACAGCACTTGCAGAGCAAGCAGAAAAGACAAAACTTATCCTACCCTGACCTCTTATAGGCTGAGTCTGGTTGACCCTCATCCTCTTGGCTGCAAAATAAAAGAACTCAAGTCAAATTGGTTAATTGCTATTGAAGAAAAATGAGACTATTTACCCTAAGCCTATGGCTATCCACAGATCTCATTGAATGTCTCCCAACTATCCTAACAGGTAGTGTCATCACCTGCAAGTTACAGATGAGAAAAACAGGCTCAGAGACGGCACTGGCACACAGCCACATGACTCGTGAGTGGTAGAGCTGGGATTTAATCTCATGTCTGTCTTGCTCCAAAGCCATGCTTTTGTGTATTGCCATAATCCAACCAAACCCAGTAGGGTATAATTTAAGGGCATTTGGGAGGCTGCAGATGGGAAACAAGGCCAGGTGAGATTCCCCAGGAGAGCAGAGACAGGTGGATAGCAGAACATGAGGCAGGACAGAGGGGAAGGGGTTCGAAAAGATGGGGAGAGCAATCCGAATATGTGAACATCATTTTCAATGGAGCCCATCACAAGCTTGGAAACAGGGTGGCTAATGGAGACAAGAATGAGACCCGATAGCTCTCTCATGAACAGCTCCATGTGTTCCAAGGCAGCCATTCCAAGAGTCAGGAAGTCCTTCCTTGCATGAACCTGAAAGCCACCCCACCCTCTTCCCCAATTGCTCCAGGTTCTTCCCTCTGGTCCTACTCAGAACAATACTCCCCATGCCAAGAGCATTCACCCATGAATAGCAATCCTTCACATGTTATAACATGGCAATCTAATATCCCATGGCCTTCTCTTCTCCAGGTTAAGCTCCTTCCACTTCCCAGCTGTTGCACATGTGAAACAGTTGAGTAATCCTCCATCATCACTGTCCCCAGCTTCTGGACTCCCTCCTGAATGCCAGTGTCTCTTTTAAGATGAAAGATGAGTTGTTGGTGTGGTCCTACTCTGCACTTACCTCAGAAGAAAGCTGGGGTCTGCTTGACCCCCAAGCTCTTGGCTATAAAGTAAAAGAACTCAAGTCAAATTGTTAAATTGCTATTCAAAAAAATGAGATTATTTATCTTAATTGATTTCCATAATGATTTAATTGCTATCTGAATTCTCCTCCTTAGCTGGGTGCATTCAAAGAACAGCAATTGGGGCTGGCTTTGTCCCTCAGCATAACCCACTCCCTGGCATGTCTTGATAGAGCACATTAAGCATTAGCTTGATGTGGCTGAGTGGATGATCTGATCAACTTTGAGGACAGTGCATTAGACTATCTTATCTTCTAGAATATTCTTCAGCAAAAAGTCATCTGAAAATACTGGCATCCCATCAGAGAAACTTTTTGCTGTGCCCTAGAATTTCCTGTTAAGGCACTATTAGCAAACGCCTCTGTAAAAGCTACTGGAACTGACATCACCATCACTTCCTGAGACCTCGTGCAAAGATATGCCCTTTGGGGTACATGGCAACAAGATGACCTGGTTTAGGAAAGAAAGTGATGGCATAAAACAGCCTTCTGATTCTCCATTCCCCAGCTACTATGGGGCATGCATATGGAATGATGTATGGAGAGAGAAAGATTTGGAATCTGGGGGCGTGTTACAGTTCCAAACCCACGCACGGCTCCCTTTCCCTGCCAGCTTCCGGGGATGCCTGTGGATCTGGGCACTGGCTCCTTTCTTGTCTAGATTCTGCCTTATTCAGGCCTCCCTGAAGATATGCATTTTGTGGAGAGCCTTTCTGTTCATTCTGGCACTCTAAATCTGTGGCCTTCCCAAGCAGCCAGGGGTGGCCTGTACTGAAGGGCCTCATCACAGCACTGACCACTTCTGCCAGGAAATTTCCCTCCCATCGGAGCAGCCTCTGTAGCATCCTGTTGGCCTACCTCAATCTCAGACTCCCCAGGAATGGGCTCCAGAGCAAGAATCTGAGAGAACGAGGTGGGAGACTGGGGCTTTAACATTGGAGAGGCATACTTGTTTCATGATAAAGCCAACAGTCTTTAAAGTTAGGGCTCACCATCATCTCAGCAGCCGGCATTTCATGCCTTCCTGCATGTCAGGTATCTGTAAAACCCTCACCTACATTATCTTTTTACATCCTCGCAAAAAAGTAAAGTGACTTTTTCACATTTTGTGAGCAGCTGCCAAGGTGGGATCCTTCACTGCAGTCTCACGCCTCCCATCCACGCTCCTCTATCTACCCTGCCCCGGGAGCTATCCAGGCCTGGCTGGGATCTCTGGAGTTGGGTGGGATCAAGTAGCTCTGCTGGGCTGCCTTCTCCCAAATGAACGTCATCAAAATTAAAAATAATCACAGCTAGGGGATCAGTGAACGAGGGAGGTCAAGGGTCAAGCTGCCTGTCCAGTTCTCATCCCTTGGAGGTCATACTGATGTACCTTGGAATGTAGCAGATCCTAGCAATCATCACCCTGTAGCCTGCTGGGGTCGAGGAGCTCTCGACCAGGACCCCCCGGCCCCAGAGCCGAAGCCAGTGAGCAGGATTTGCCTCCTCCAGAAGTCTTAGCTCTCATTACATCGCCAGTATTTGAAAAGCAAACAGTTTAGCTATTGGTGGGAAAAATTCCTGGCCCTGCTGCCCTTCCTCTGGGGGCAGGGGCTGTGATGTGCCATGGCTGTGCCTGGGAACACCTGCTTTGAGTTCTTTCCATATCCCTGCAAGGTACTGCTTGGTGGCAATGTGGTGCTGGACACAAGTTGGCCATTCAAGTACATTCACATGGTGTCCAAGAGCAATGCTGGTTGTTCTGTACTTGAACTAAGTGTCTTGCTGGCAGTCCCAGCCCGGATCAGGTTAGCCCCTGAGATGCTGGCCACCTTCAAGGTCAGCAGACCCATGCAAAGGGGATACATTTATGCTTCTGTACATGAAACATGGAGGACCTCAGATGTCAGACACTGGGCAGGGAGGAGAATGGGATCTTTTGTGGTTGGTAGGGGAGACTGGCCCATCATTCCCTCATCCAAATGCTATTCCCTGAGTAGTCACCTGGGCAGCATCTAGTAACCAGTCCAAGCAGTGCCAATGCCTGCTAGGGAATCGATGGTGAGGAAGACAGCCATGGTCCCAACCCACATGATGTTCAAAGGCAGAGACTGACAGTAATTAGCAAAGTCGCTCCAGTAACTGCAAACTTTCCCAGATGCGAAGTGCAGTCAGGATTGACCCAGCAGGGTTCCCATATCTGTCAGGATCTAGAGGTACAGTGCTCAGGAGACTTTCAGGGACCCAAAAAGTATATTAGTTTTTATTTCTGTTTTGTTTTGTTTTGTTTTTTGAGACAGTGTCTCACTCTGTTGCCCCAACTGTTGGCTCACTGCAACCTCTGGCTGCCAAGTTCAAGCAATTCTCCTGCCTCAGCCTCCCGAGTAGCTGGGATTACAGGCACCCGCCACCACGCCCAGCTAATTGTTGTTGTTGTTGTTGTTGTTGAGACAAAGTCTTGCTCTGTTGCCCAGGCTGGAGTGCAATGGCACAATCTCAGCTCATTGCAACCTCTGGCTCCCAAGTTCAAGCAATTCTCCTGCCTCAGCCTCCCAAATAGCTGGGACTGTAGGCACATGCCACTGCATCCAGCTAATTTTGTATTTCTAGTACAGATGGGGTTTCACCATGTTGGCCTGGCTGGTCTTAAACTCCTGACCTCAAATGATCCAGCTGCCTTGGCCACCCAAAGTGCTGGGATTACAGGCATGAGCCACCATCCCCGGTCTAGTTTTAATTTATGTTCAATTAAAAAGAAAACATGAATAGAATAATAATGCTTAGATAGTAATAAACCCAGCCTGGACTACATTCACCTTCATACAAGTTGTCAAATATAATTTTTCATGCCTTTTAAGGGAGGAAAAGACCCACAAGTGCAAGCATTTATGGGGCCCAAGAGCAACAGCATGTGGCCTTGGACCCAGGTGTGGTCAGAATGTTTGTAGGGTGGACTTATTTTATACAGAGGTTCAGGAAGATGTCCCTGCAAACATAATAACTAAACTGAGAGCCAGTGGAAAGTGGGGGGAAATGTTTCAGGCAGCAGCAACAGCACATCCAAAAGCCCTGTGGAGTGAATAGTGAAGGAAAGAGCTGGGCAAAGCGGAGACAGGAGAGCATGCTCAGAGACCTAGGGGTGTGAATCTTCAGGGAATACAGCTCCAGGCTGCAGAAATGTGAGTCACAAGGTTGAGGAGATGGAAGGCACGTGAGGAAGGCAGGGAGAAAGCCTCAAGCATCCTTGATATTAGGCTGGGAAGGTTCTATAGCAAGAATAAGAGATTTAGACCCAGAAAAGCGCTGCATTGGTTTCAACAAAACCAGGCCACCAGACTGCATCATGACACCCGAGATGATGATGTGGCCTGTGAATTTCCTGCTCGTTAGTTAAAATTGAGAGCTTGCAAGAAAAATTGGGTTTTAGAGAGCTGCGTCGCATGTGTGATGGCAGGGTATAGCATGTGCATGAATGTGTGCATTGTAAGGGTATGTGAGTGCATGTGTGTGTGTGTGTGTGCACATGTATGAGTGTATGTGAATGCATGCATTTGTGAGTGAGAGTATGCATAAGTGCATTGAGTGTGTACGTGCTTGAATGCATGTGTGGGTGTGTAGGTGAGAGTGCCTGTGGATGCACGTGTGTGTGTGCATGTGCGTGTGTGTATGAATGTGTATGTGTAGGAAGAGGAGGCTCTCCGGGGAGGAGAAAGGAGAGAGGCGTGGAGAATTCCCTAGAGACATTAGTTGTAGAAGGATTACGAGGCTATTTTCTGGTTGTTCAGAATCTTATTTGGAATTCATGTACATTCAATTTGGAAAGAGCCTCATCTCCCTCTGGGAATATTGACAGAGGGATGCTGAAGACTTAGGACCCCACCACGTTCCCCTCCTCACGCCGCCCATAGCCACTTTGCTAGTGGAGGCCGGGAGAGTTGATCTGTTCTTATCTCTCCCTGCAAAAGTTCAACACGGATTGCCACAGGGGAATTTCTTTTTGTACCACATTTCCTATCTCTTGAGTACTAGAAACAACTTTAGTTTAGATTCCAGAGAAATCATATTTGAGTCCCTACTGTATGCTTTTTCTCACATAACTCTCAAACCAGGGAGATAGGACGTAATCCATGGAAGAGGAGGCTGAGGCTCAGGGAGGCCAGAGCAATACATTCACGGTCCTCCAGCACCAAATTTCAGGCTCCTTCTCTCACTTCTCTGCCTTGGTGTTGGAACTGTATGGCCAATGGCCACGGGAGGACCTCAGAGCCACTTCTCTTTAACTGTCCTTTGACTCCGCTGGGCTGTACTTATCCCACTGGAGCAAAACTTCATCCCTGGGGACAGGACGACTACTGCCTGAGCTATGTCTGACCTGGGGTCCCTCCTGCCTCTTTTTGAGCTGTCAATTCAACTCTATGTCCATCAACTTCAGCCATAGATAAGACTCTATTTTAAGAATGTGAGATACGTTTTCCAGGAGGGAAAGTTGTGAAACACTGGGGAAATAGGTGTAAGTACTGCCAATGTTTTCTGGAGTTTTCACAAGAATCCTGCAAGATAGACTTTGGATTAATTGTCCTAAAGTGGAGATTATTTTGGTGCTGTTGAAATAGATGAGGGGGAAAAACTAATCTTATCAAGGAAGAAGAAATCTTTTATATTTGAGCCAACTTGGGTTTTCAAATGTTATGAAACAATTTCTGACTGTCTCCCAAACAGGTTTTTTTAATCCCCCGCCAAGAGCTTTGCCAGCGCTTGGGTTCTCTCTCCCACTTATTTTTTCCTTCTAATCTGACACTATCTCTCTGGATTTCTCATACACATGGTGCGTTTTGTAGGATTGTTATTTTTTTGTGTGTGTGTGTTCACTAGAATTCAATTATTGTTCCTTTTGAGACAGCTTTATCATTTCCATGATTCTGGGCTCCAGGATGGCATGGAAATCCCACTCAAAGTGGAGAGGGTCTAATTAAATTACACCTAAGGAGAACTGTTTTGTTCTGCAGGACAGTTTTTCCTTGGACAAATGGGCATAAAATGGCACATTGCTATCACCCAGTGCCAATCCCTTTTGCCCCTACAAGGAGATGTGAACTGTTGGAATGCTTGCAATTCCTGGCTATCTGGCCAGTTACACCTTCTCTACTTCTCTCTTGAGTCTCAGTGCTTTCCATCCTTCAAATCTCACCCATTCTCCCCTCTACTGGGAAGTCCCCCTGATTTGCTTCTGTCCCCACTCCCACTGTGGCCGAAAGGTACATGTGGCCTGTGTGCCTGTCACCCAGCACACATAATGGTGAATTGCAGACACATTCCAGGACCTAGGTTTCTTCCTATTTGCTCCTCACCATCTCGTGTGTTCCTCTCCTATTGCATCCCTGACCTTCCACTGAATTCATCTGTTTACTGTGGCCAGGTGCCGTGGCTCATGTCTGTAATCCCAGCACTTTGGGAGGCCAAGGCAGGAGAATCACTTGAGCCAGGAGTTTGAGAGCAGTCTGAGCAACATGGCAAAACTCTATCTCTACTGAAAACACAAAAAAATTAGTCATGGTGGTGCGCACTTGTAGTCCAAGCTACTTGGGAGGCTGAACTGGGGGGTCACTTGAGCCCCAGAAGTTGAGGCTGCAGTGAGCCGTGATGGCACCACTGCACTCCAGCCTGGGCGATGGGAGTGAGATTCTGTCTCAAAAATTTAAAAAGAAAAATGATCTGCTTATGTATCTCTACCCCACTCATCTCTGGTCTCCATGAAGACCATGGCATGCTGGTAAGTGTGCAGTGATCCCCAGAAAGTTTTGTGGGTCTAGAAAACACTGAAGGAGGGCTTTACGTGTTAACAATGATCATTCCCATCCACAAGACACTAAATAAGACTTTGAGATCTGCTTTTCTTTTTTCCTTCAGGGAGTGAGGACCATCGTCTAAAAGATGTTGATTTAACTCCTGTCTCGGCTGCAGACTGTATACTCTTAGCCAAGTCCCTTACCCTCTCAGGACCTCAGTTGCCTCCTCTCCAAAGGCAGAAAAATAGCAGCCCACCTTACAGGGCTCTTAGGGGAATTAAACAGTCCAGGAACACCAGGATCCTAGCAGGACATGATATACAACAGGTGCTATGCAGATGACGCTCCTCCCTACCGGCGACTCTCAGTGCCCGTTCCCCTGATACGGAGATCATATTATGTAGCACACTTCATGCCATCAAGTGTGTGAGGGACCATTAGCCTCATAACTTCAAAATAACTTTGAATAATTTCTTGGTTTGAGGCCAGGCACGGTGGCTCAAGCCTATAATCCCAGCACTTTGGGAGGCCGAGGCAGGCGGATCACTTGAGCTTAGCAGTTCAAGACTAGCCTGGGCAACATAGTGAAACCCTGTCTCTACTAAAAATACAAAAATTAGCTAGGTGTGGTTGTAGGCCATTGTGGTCCCAGCTACTTGGAAGGCAGGAGGCTGAGGCAAGAGAATTGCTTGGACCTGGGAGGCAGAGGTTGCAGTGAGCTGAGATTGCGCAGCTGCTCTCCAGCCTGGGTGATAGAGTGAGACCCTGTCTTGAAAAAAAAAAAATTCCTGGTGAGTTTGCATCATTTATAGATTTCATTTTTTTTTGTATGATTTTGGAGTCAGAGAAGCCTGATTTGGCATCTCTATCTATCACTGTGTCTCTCTCCCCTCTCTCGCAGCCCTTGACATTCGTTATAAGCCAAAAGTTACAAATTTTGAATTATACTGACATATATTGAGTTGATACTCCATGTTTCAGGCACCATATCCCACTTGATTCTCCATCTATTTTCGTAGTTCAGAAATGAGGGTAATTTAACACCTCCCTGCAACATTTTGCAATGTCTAGGGACGTTTTTGGTAATCACAACTTGGGTGAGGGTGCTACTGGCATCTAGCTAAACATCCTATAATATTCACTACAATTCCCCTACCACAAAGGATTATCTGGCTCCAAATGCCCATAGCACTGAGGCCGAGAAGCCCTGCCCTGTTGGTTTGGTTGAAAGCCAGTGACTGGGTTCTATCTGCCTCTACTTTTTATTAGCTGAGGGATCTTGGGCATTGGTTCTTCATTGGTTAAATCTGTTAAAAAATATAAATAAACTTAGCTGCTGAGGTTTACTGGGGTGATATGTAGCCCAATTTCTAGCACCCAGTGCTCCATGGATATTAACTGTTATTATTTTATGGGATTCCTTCAACAATTCTCAGGCTTAGAGGAGTTCAGAAACTGCCCAAATTCCCACAGCTGATAAAAGGCGACGTCAGGCATCCACCCTGACCTCACCTCAGTGCTATGACACCTCCTTACTCCCAGCCATGGACCAACATGGAGACCCAAGTGCCCCAGAGCACCCTCTATAATTATGGAAGACGTGGAATACGTGATTATTTCTAAGGAGTCTTGCATTGACAGAAACAGGTAAAAGAGTCTCCCCGTGACATTATTCTTGCCCGGAGCTTGGCCCTAAACCCTCCTGAAGCTGAAAGGATGATTTAATTCTGAGTTGAGGGTGTGGCTGCCTCCGCTTCTTGGCAGGACATTTTGTGATTCAGTTACTTTCCCAGGTCCCTCAAGCAGGTGCCATCTCCCCTAAGAACTAGCCCTGGACAGAGCTCTGGACAGATCCGTTCTGGGCAGCCCAGATCCAGAGGCAAGAACCAGGGCCAAAAAGAGAGATGTCATTTCAACGGTGACATTTCCATCACTGGATGGTGTCCCGGCATGCTTATATTGGGGTGTGAAAAACTAGTGGCTTGGCTTTTTCGGTGTCATTGCAATTTTTCCAGGGGTAACAAAGTGAAAAAGGCAGCCCTGGAGGAAGCCTATCCATGGTGAAGCTGCCACATTTCCCAGCAATGTGTTGAGGCAACAATTGTGTGTTCAGGCTGCCGTTCCAGGCTTCTGCCCAACACTTGTCACTGGAAACCTGGGATGTCACTTCCTGCCACACCTCAGTGGGGTGGGCAATGGGCTTTCTGGTTGCTGAAGCCCCAGAAACTAGTGGCCTTGGATACTGCTTAAAAAAAAAAATCTGTTTCCAAGTGTCCCTGAATCCACAATTCCAAGATTCTGGAATTCAGAGGTCTCTGGGCTCTGTGACTCTGAGATTCTGGGTCTCTGTAACTCTGAGATTCTGGGTGATCATTCTGCATAGAGATGCAGCATTTAAAGTCACAGTTATGCTACTTCCTAGTTTGTAGCACCCTGCCACTAAAAACAAAACAAAATGACACAACAACAATAAAGCCTCTCTCCCGCAAGCCTGGAGCATGAACCCTGAACACACAAGGAGGTGGGAGGACCACGTTCAGATGTGCTGAGAATTTTTCTGCAAACACCAAAGCAGGAGGCCTTTCCCACTTAGTAGAGAGCTACCTCTACTCCTTGTTAACTATGTTCAGCAACACACCTCTCTGGGGCATCAAGGAAGGGATGAGCAAAGGCAGCCCCACTGTTTAGCTTTGCAGTCCTTGGATAAACAAGCCAAGAGCGTTTTCCAAATGCAAAAAGAGAAACTGAACCCCACAGAGAATGTAGTCACTTTCCAAAATGAGGACTCAATCGTGAAGCAGCATTTCAAGTGAGCATGCCACTTGTATGACAGCTGACGGAGAGGCACAGCAAGGATCAGGCTTCCCCAGGAAGTGGCCAGTGTGTCTGTAGGATTCTCAAGCCTGGAAGATGCAAGTGAAAAAAGAATGTGGGCCAGACCTTCTCAGATCATCTGGGTTTCCTCTTGAGCAGATAATAGGTCTAAGAGACCTTGTATTCACACACACACACACACACACACACACACACACACACATCTCACTGTTAGGCAGGCCACCTGCTGTACCATACAACTCTGACATTCCAGGAGCTTAACACATTCAACTTTGTATTTCTTGCTCACTGAAGGCTAGAATGCCTGCTTGAACAGGTTCCCAGGGCAGGTCCCTGCAGGGTCCCTCCCATACCCAGGGTCTCAGCAGCCCAGGCCTCTTCTGTCTTGTGGCTCTGCCCTCTACTGGGTCCTGGGAACCCTCTCCAGCCCACTGTTGGCTGGGAAGGACAGAGAAAAGCAGCGGGAGGTTTTTCAGCGTGGGGCCTGGAGGGATGCATATCACTTCTGCTTACTGTTCAGTACGCAGTCAGGTGATCACGTTTAACTGCAAGGGGGGCTGGAAAAGGGTAGTCCAGCCGTGTGCTCAGAAAGAAAAGAAAATGATTTGGTGGACAATCAGCCAGGATCTGCAATGGTGTCATTTATCTGCTATAGAATTTCGTTTGTCCACAGCTGGAGACTCAAATCCTATTGCTGGGGTCAGAACTCGCCTGAGGCAGACAGATTTCTAAGGTCAAGGATTGTTCTATATGAGTCAGTAACTCCAAGGCCTATTGCTGATTTGGCACATAGTGGGCTTTTAGAAGTGCTGGTTAACTTACTCGCCTGCTCATTTCACCAACAAGCATAGCTGGTTTAGGTCCATAGAGTCCATGTTTTAACAAATCCTCATTTGGAGAGACAGAGAGGGCACATATGAACAAATCATCTGTACACAGGTTGCTGACAAGAGCTGGGGTTGGGGAGAAGGTTTAAAGGGCCAGGGGAAGCCAGAGCAGAGATGTACATACATAATGTGATTCAGGCTGGGGTTGTCCTGGGGAGCTTCCTGGGGGAGGTGACTTTTCATTGTGCCTTAAAGGAGGAAAGCCAACCAGAGTGCAAAGGCAAAGAGTTTTGAAGGGTGCCATACTTTTGGAAAACGATGAAAAGTTCAGTATGAGTGGAGCATAGAGCGTGTGTGCTTGGAATTACTGAGGGAGAATATGGTGTGCTGAAAGGTATTGAAGGCAGATTGCAAAGGGCCTTTCACAACGCACAGGCAAGCAGTTAGGTTTTCAATCTAGCTAGCAGCCCAAGGAGGATCTTGGACAAGACAGGTGTAAAAGGTGTTCATGGCCTAAAGCAAGAGAGAGTTTTAAACTGAAGCCAAACATCACCACAAAATGCCCCCCTAGTCCCAGCATGTGTGAAGGGAATGATCCTCTGGGTTCCTGCACAGACAGCAGCTATCCTCTGGGTGAGGAGGTCTATGGAGAGGCAGGCCCTGTGTTCCTGAGCAGACCCAGGTCAGTCTGGTGTCTGCTGGTGGTTAGTTCCAGAGTGAAACCCGAATGGGTTGTAAGGTAGTTATTTTTGAAATCGGCAATGACCTCATTGCATTTTCCTGATAGGATGTAAAAGAGAGAAGGGGTATTTGGTCTAGAGAGAGAAGTAACTTTCTAAACAGATGAGCTAGAGAACACTTGGGGTCCTCCACAAATAGAAAGGAGATCGGGGTTCTTTGGAAGGTGTAGGATCTTGGATGCCTCATCACAGGAGGACAACCTCAAGTCCCTCTTAGGAGCCTGACCTGGGCATTATGAGTAGGACAATATGGGATTCAGACTCGGGGTGACTTACTTTGAGTCCCAGCTCTGCTGCCCTTTCACACTGTGTGCCCTTGGGCAAGGCAGAGGACGTCTCTGAGCCTCCTTTTTCTATTCTGTAAACTGAGTTAATAACCCCGCCACTGAAGTTATGAGAATTAGCAAACCCCTGATGCATAGTGAGTACTCAAGAAATGTTAGCTGTCATCATTTGCTGCAGATACAGCCAATCACCACATCTGGGGGAAGAGCAATGGAGGGACCAGGTTCAGGTGCAGGGGGAGTAGTGGTGGGCACACAAGAGGGTCTGTAGAATCAACTTCACCAGATCTAGGGCCTTGAGGTCAACCAGCTGGGTCACCGGAACGCTTAACAACACCTCTCGTGAGACAGGACCTTGCCATTTAGCCCCTCGACAATGGATCAGAATATCTGCCTTGACTCATTTTGAGTTAATTTCAGAATCACCAGAATGTGACATAAGAATCACTAGAATTGCTTTTCAAAACACAGTCATTTCCAGGTGGAGGTGAATCAGTTATCCCTGAAACCCGCCCTGACCATGTCGCCATGCAGGCAGATGTCACTGGGCCCAAGCCATGCTTTTGTTTCCCCGTGGTTGGAGTTTGGCCTGATATGATGATAGGGACACTTTGAGTTCTTCAAAGAGTAATTCTCACTTACCTTTTTCCTCTTTTCCCCTTCAGGTTCAACCCCTTTTATCACACTAAAGTGCCAATCAATATTGCGAGATAGATGTTACATCTTAGCTTTTTATAACATTACTTGTCCCAGAAGGGACACTGTATCTTTAAGGAAATGGACCCCGTATCCTGTTTCTGAAGGATTAAAACTCTTTAAAGAGACAGAAGAGGCTGTAAACCCCGATCATATTCTTATTCTCTCTTCATTATCCTGTCCACTATCTATCCCTGATGAGTAAATCTGGTTGTGTGTTTCTCCAAAGTGGTCATAAGAAGAAATTTATTTACTCCGCCTTGCACTGGAGGAGCATTACTGAGCTTCAAGGCTCTCCAAAGTAATAAAGATTTTGCAGTGTGTGCAAAAGGAACAGAAATTCAGAACTTCTTTCCCCCTCTGAGGTCGTTTGGCCATCCAAAGGGGGAGTCACTTCTCATTTTCTGACAGGGTTTATTTCCGTACGATTTTCCAATTAGCAGGAAAAGGTCACACTAATGTTGACGCTGAGTAGGGAAAGAGGATCAAACTATGCAAATAGAGACATCCTTGAAAGGACAATATTAAAAAGAGTGGAATTCCTTCACTCCCTAATGTAAAAATTATATATACATGTATACATATAGATGCACGCACACTCAAACACACACATGCCTTTCTTCCACCACGGAGAGAAACAAAGGTGATTGCACTTGACCCACTGTTCTTGCCTGGGACAAAAGAATCCATGGTTCCTGAGTCAGACCTCTGGGGTAACATGACCGGTGACTTAGTAGCTAAGACAGGAGTTAAGAGGAGATCCCTGAGCTCTTGGCCCGGGTTGTGCCACAGAGCTGGAATCCACCTGCCAGTTCAACCCCTCTGGACCTTGATAATGGCCGGACTGTCCCCAGCCCGGCGGAGCTGACTGCCAGCATATCATTTTTAAACCCGGCTCAGATCTTTCTCTGTCACTTCCCCTGCCGCTTTTGTTCCCCGCTCGGTGCATGCGAAGCGCAAGAACTTTTCTCGATAAAAGGGAGGGCTGGGAGCTGTGTCAGTGAAGATGTACTCCAGCCGTGCTGAGGACAAAAGTCGCAGATGCCCATTAAAACAGATCCAGGGGACAGCTTCGCTTTGGGTTTGGAGCCGATGCTCCTTGTCAACTCTAACGTGCTATGCAAGTGGTATGACCGAGACTCCTGGCTCGCTGCTACTCGCGTGCTGCTGTCTGTGACCCGCTCACTAGGTGAGGCCCCGGGGGTGAGCTGGTTGGAAGGCAAGAGCCCTGCATAGAGGGAGGCCTGGGTCTGCACACCTCTCACTCTCACATCTGCACGCCCACACGTGCAGCTGCAGTCAAAACGGAAAGTTCTATTCCTCCAGCAATAATCCTTCTTTCTCATGGAAGTTCTGTGTGGCTGCACAGATTTTAGCAAATGAAATAGCCTGGCCAGTTTCTCACAAGAACAGGAAGCATTTGTTGAGAGCCCTCTGCGTGCCAGATCCCCTACTAGGTGCTGGGTTAAGGAGCTTTCTCAGGGTCACACAGCTGCCATTTGGCTGAGTGTGAGTTCAGATTCAGGTGTATCTGTCCTCATAATTCCAACCAGTCACACCCAACGTTGGTCTTACTTTATTGAGGAGCTTAAAAAAATAAACCTAATGGGATTATTTTGACTGCAGGTTAAATCTTATCAAATGCTAACAGCATCATCTGCCAATTCTCCCTTCCATGTAGGAAAAAAGTGCAAAAGGATGGTATTTGGGTGTTTAAACATCAGAAATGTGCAAATAGATCTCTACGTGATGCCCCTGTCAAGTTCTTGTTGTTTTCAGTCTCTATTACAAATATGCAGTATAACTACGAATATGGGGTACTGGCTCACACCCCGTGTAGAAGACACATGGATTCCCTGGTATCGTGTAGATCCACCACAACACTTATTTTCACCTCAAATACTAAAATGAAAACTATCCACCATCACCTTCAAAATCCTTCTTCCATCCTTGAGGTTGAAGACTAATGCCTTGGAGGGCATTATTTGGATTTAAATGTGAAAGAGAAAGGTTTTTTTTCTTTGCCATTAGACAAAGAATGACGCCCTTTTTCTTCTGATTTCAGAGTATCATTTGTTTTTTATTTTTTAGCAGTATTCATTGTAGCCAATTCTTGGCCTTGTTTTTGGTTAGAACAAACTGAGGTAAGAAAGAATTACAAAGGATGAGTTCATGTCCTTTGTAGGGACATGGATGAAGCTGGAAACCATCATTCTCAGCAAACTATCGCAAGGACAGAAAACCAAACACTGCATGTTCTCACTCATAGGTGGGAATTGAACAATGAGAACACTTGGACACAGGGTGGGGAACATCACACACTGGGGCCTGTAGTGGGGTGGGGGGAGGGGGGAGGGATAGCATTAGGAGATACACCTAATGCTAAATGACGAGTTAATGGGTGCAACACACCAGCATGGTACATGTATACATATGTAACAAACTTGCACATTGTACACATGTACCCTAGAACTTAAAGTATATATAAAAAAAAAGAATGACCCCTATCGGAGAAACATAGTAGAAAAGCTGCTGATTTATGTTTCAAACTCTATTCATAACAGAATGAAATTGATCAAATTCAAAATTATTCTTTTGGCTTTATCTAGAGGAAATTATAGCTAATCAAAGCAAAAAAAAAATAAGTAAACAAATAATTATAGTACCCAAACATCAAAGCAACCTAAATCTCCAGCAATATGCAGCTGGTTAACTAAAATATGGTATACACTTAAAATGGAATACTATAGAGCCATTATAAAGCAAGTTAAAGTTTTTCTGTTTTTGTTTTTTGTTTTTTGAGATGGAGTCTTGCTCTGTTGCCAGGCTGGAGTGCAGTGGCTTGATCTTGGCTCACTGCAAGCTCCACCTACCAGGTTCAAGCACTTCTCCTGCCTCAGCCTCCTGAGTAGCTGGGATTACAGGTGCCCACCACCATGCCTGGCTAATTTTTGTACTTTTAGTAGAGACAGGGTTTCACTTTGTTGGCCAGGCTGGTCTTGAACTCCTGACCTCAAGTAATCCCACCCACCTCGGCCTCCCAAAATTCTCACAGGCACAAGGCACCACACCTAGCCAAAAAAATATTTTAATGATGTCTTTTTCAGTTTATAGAACACAAGTTCTTTCTCCTTTTTATTGTTAGTATTTATTATTTTAGAAACTTCTTATCCCCATTATATTTTAGGATAAATTTGGATGAAATGAGGATTAAACAAAATTGATTTTGAGCAGAGTGACAAAAGATGACCAGAAGTTAGGTGACAATAGGATGGTCAAGAGTTTAGGAAGCACATTATATTATAATCAGATCAAGTAATACATAAATGTACTGAGAAATGAGAAGACTATACAAATCATTCAGCAGGTTAGGGAAAAAGCAGGTACAAGTGAAAACAATAATGATTTGGGTACATTTACTGAGCTCTTTGTACATGCTGAGCATGATTCTAAACACTTTCATTAAGCTGAAATATTCCTATTATTATTCCTTTTGTAAATCTAAGTAAACTGGGGCACAGGGAAGCAAAGTAACTTGCCCTGAGGTCACACAACAGCCTGGGAGTGGTGGAGAATATTCCTTCTTTTTAATTACATTCTTCACAAAAGAATAGAATACATTTGTTTAAAGTTATGAGGATTTGCCTCTCTAAATGTAACAAAATGGAAGGCTACATTTCAAATCGGTCCTTATGTTCTTGACAATGATTTCTACCTTTAGCAAGAATATTGGAAGCATGCGTTAAAAATGCAAAATTCTGAGCACCAGATTAGACATACCTAATATAAATAAACAGGATGGTATAACCCAAAAATCAGTGTTTGAGTAAGCTCTCTAGATGACTTCAAAGTTGCTAACTATGATTCAGACAGCTCTTTGCAATGATAAGAGTCATCTGGGATACTTATTATATAGACAGTTTCCAAGCGCCTCCTCTAGAGACTTGATTCAATGTGTCTGAGATGGGACGTGGAAACCTATCTATCTTTAGTTCAGGTAGTATCTTTAAACCTATGTCCTGGATTGTATGGGACAGTCCTGATGTATGCTGTTGTCCAAGCACAGTTATTAAGAGCGCCCTCTTCCAGGTTCAAAATTGTCCCATTGTGGACAATTAGATATATGCTTAACTAGGACCCCAAGAGATTTATATCCACCAGACTTGGATACGAGCTTGGGAAGCCCCGATCTTGAAGAATGTCAGTGACTTGGGTCTAATCGCCCTTAGTCAGTTACTAGCTGAGTAGCCTCAGGTGAGTTATTTAATCTCACTGGGGCCTCAGTTTCCTCACCTGCAAAGTAAATAGAAGGACTCCTAACTCCTGGGCTGTTGAGCAGTATAGATGCAATTTTCATCCCTCCTAGAGAGGCAGAGTGCTTAGGAGGTGTGTAGCAAACACCAGCTTCCATCTTCCAGGGAGTGTCAGGAAATTCCTTGGATCAGCTCTTGGAAGCCTCCCCAAGGTCATGCTCACAGAGTTTCTTTTGAATGCAGATACTTCTGTGATGAGCAAATGACACTCACTGGACCAGGATCTAGAGAGCAGATAGGAACATTTCAAAGTTTTCAGAGGATGCATAAATGCAAACATCACATTGATTTCACCTAGGAAGTCCAGTTTTGCTTTTAACTCTCGCGGCCACACCCTGAGGTTGTCTATCAAGAAAAAACAGAGTGTGCAGGGGAACGTGGGGGGTAGGAAGACCAAGTCAATAAACCATTTAGAAATTTTCAGACCTGTTGCCAAAGACAGAAAAATCTGCCATCCTGTTTGTAGCAGGAAGAATACTAATAAATAATCCAAAGAGAGACATAATCCAGATGACATTTTACAGATTATTGATTGAAAAGTCAGGAGTCTGCTAATATAAATGGCCTTTACCACAAAGTTTGCATTCACGACAATCACTTTAGGCATGTCTCTAAGCCAAGGAAAGTATCGATATAACTGGCACAAATAATGATACAGACCAGGCAATCTGTTTTCAAGCAAAATGAAAAAAGTTTCCATTTACGATTATGGTTGGTGTGGTGGTGTGTATAATTTTTTGTGGACTCCACGGAACACTTCAAGGGTTATCTGCACAGACGTGGGTTTCAATAATATGACACAATTGCCCAGTTCCAAATATGCTCGTTGCATCTTTTCTGAAGAGGTCATTCGCAGTCTAGATGCTCAAGTCAGAGACTAACATGGGAAGTCCTCTTCTATGCTGCGAGACACTCATGAGGAAATAACCAGGAAGAGAAGAACTGGAGCACACACATAGATTTTTTTTTGGGGGGGTTGGGGCTGATTAGATCCTACAGGCAGAATTTGCTATAGTCTTAGATTTGTGGCACTAGGACACATTTATTTCATGAATGATACAATGTCACCCAAAGGGACGTGAATGCCTTTTTGCTCCTGTACCTCATTGACTTGTTCTGACAAGTCTTAACTTTCTCTTGCCTCCAACACAGTCTCCACCTAGCTGAGGTGACTATCAGGTAGTGTCAAGAAGACTTTTTTTCTGTAAGAACCTCATATTTCTAACGTTGATGAAAAAAACTACCAGAGAACATTTGCACATCTTCCTTTTTTCAAGCAATTAATGGTATGGAGAGCAATTTAACTGTAAGAACGAATGGTTTGGAGCCCTAGAACCCCATGAACTCTTAATGAGTTTCAATTCTGGTTCTGCTATGCATGGGCCATGTGATCTGTGCAACTTCTTTAGTCTTTTCTAGGCCTTGCTTTTTACATCTATTTTTTGGGTTAGTAACGTGACCCACCTCACAGAATTCTAGTAGGCGTCAATAGTAAGATGTTTTGTATTGTATCTATTTCATTGTTAGCTTTCAACAGATCTTAATTTTGTTATGATGATGGTGATGGTGACGGTAATGGTGACAGTGGTGGTGATGGTGACGGTGACGATGATGATGATGGTGACGGTGACAGTGATGGTGATGGTGATGGTAATGGAGATGGTGACGGTGATGATGGGGATGATGTTGATAATGATTACCTGCCCAGGAAATTTAGGGCCACCTCTTGGAATCCTTACAAATCTGATAAAAGAAAAAAAGGCTCAGAAAGTTTTGGAGAAGTGTTAAAAAGTAGGGGGCCAAGATTCAAGCCCCTTTAACTGCCTCATGCTGCAGCCCTTCTTGGATGTCTTTACTTGTGCAACACTGTGAAGACACACCTGGATGTGAACCCCAAAGATGCTGGAGAGCAATGAGGGCCCTCTTTCTTGGCAAGGGGCACTTGTAGAGCAGATTCAGAATAGAAAGAAAGTGAAGCAGGCTGTGTGGTGGGAATGGGCTTCCAAGTGGGAGAGAGCTGATTGGGACCCCGGGTGTGCCACCTACCTGCCGGGTGACTTTGGGCAAGTCCCTGAACTTCTCTGAGATTCGGTGTTACATACCCAAAATGGGGCTAACTCTAACTGTAATTTTCTCACGGTGTTTTGAAGATCAAAGAAATATGTGGATGTTATCTATAATCAGTGTGTAGGTGCTTAATCAAAGGCAATCATAAATTTTGTTGTTGTTCATTGCAGTTGTAGCAGCAGCAGTAGCAGTGGTTGAGAGATCACATCACTTTCCATCTGGCTGCTAAGTGCACAAACATCATCCTTGTTCTGTTCATTCTGCCACATCCAATCCACCAGCAAGTTTATCACTTTCTCTGCAGGATGAGTCTCAACTCTCCAAGTCACCCATCAGCATCTGGTGGAAGTGGCCATCTCTTGGCTTTATGACTGCCACAGCCTCCTCACTGATCTCTCTGCTTCCACTCCTCCTTCAACCTTGCAATCCACTCTGTGCACCAAAGCCAGAGTTATATTGTTAAAATGTAAATAAAGTCATGACGCTGCTCTACTCAAAAGTCTTCAATAGCCAACCTAATAATAATAGCTGATGACCAGCAGTGTGCTAGAAAATGCTGAACTATATAGTCATTCCAGGGGTGGGGAAGAACCCTGATTTCTAGCATCTGCCAGTTCTTGTGGTGTAAATATTCCACCGTGGCTAATTTCAAATCAATCTACCAAAGAGGTGTGAGTTGAGAAGAGATACCAAAGAGGTGTGAGTTGAGAAGAGATGCATGACGTCAGCTCTCAGGAGCTGGTTCCAGCAGCCCGCTGAGTAGCCACTGAGCTTCCATACCAAGCTGGGGGTTCCACTTCACAGCATGAGCTCATTTAATTCTCACCATAGCGCTATACAAGACAGGTGCTTTTGCTGTCCCCATGATGTAGATGGAGAAACTGAGGTACAGGCCATCTGGCTCCAGCACCTACCCACACTACATTGTCTCTCTTTCTTGTGCTTAAAATAAAATCCAAACTCCTTATCTTGTTGACAAGACCCAGAACCTGTACCTATGTTCTTCTGCCAGCCCACTGTGTGCCCACACCTGCCCCTACACTCTGCTCCATCACACCTGGTTCTTCCTGCTTCCAGCCTCCTTCCATGCTGCAGGCCTTGGTCCCTTTGTCCCTCTGCCTGGAAGGCTCTTCTCCAGCTCTTTGCATAGCTGGTCCCTCTTCATCTTGAGGTCCCATCTTAAATGTCACCTGACCACCCATCTTCCTCTCTCTTGCTATCCTGTTTCTATCGATTTTAATGTGTATCATACCCACTTAGCAATTTAGTTATTTGCCTATTGGTTGAATAGTGGTTCCCAAAGGAAGATGGGGAATGAGGGGGCGATTTGCTTCCCAGGGGACATCTAGCAATGCCTGAAGACATTTTTAGTCATCACAACTCAGGAGCGGTGGCTGATGGGCTACTGGCATCTAGGAGGTCAAGGCCAGGGATGCTGCTCCCCACCCTACAATGAGCAAGATACTCGATATCTCCCTATCACTTTCCAGGTAGAGATCCCACTCTGTGGCTTTGCATATAAAGTTGTCTGAGATTTAGCTCCTAAATGTCCCACCACAAAGAGTTATCTGATCCCAAATGCCAACAGTGGAGTGGCAAGTGTGAAAAATTTTGCTGTTGGCTGTTTTTCTCTCCCTGCTAGAATGCAAATTCCAGAAAGGCATGGCCTTGGCTACTTCGTTCTCTGCTATATTCCCAGTGCCAGGCACTGGGAATACCTATGTTCTTCTGCCAGGCACTGGGAATACCTATGTTCTTCTGCCAGGCACTGGGAATATAGCAGAGAATAAAGTAGGTGCTTTAAAACCTGTGTTACATGGCTAAATTAAAAATAACAATACTGCCACTCACCATCATCATCGTGACAATAATAACAAGGCATCTTTTTGAAGAGACACCAAAGTGTTGAAGGCAGGCAGGAAGAGGTAGAGAAGGTGCTGTTCTCCTGTTATCTCTGCTTAACACTCTTTTTGGCCCAAAGACAGGGAAGGAGGGGCAGGTATTTGATAAAATCACCTCCTCCTCCATCCCTGACCTCCCGGAACAGCCGTCCACTAAGTGTTGCACTTGGCTAGAGTTCCCCGTAGTAATTTGGTTAATTGGATGAACAGGCACTTTAGTGACACAGACTGGATTTCCACGCTGCAGTCCATCAAAACTAATCAGTTGGCTGTGTTCCATTTCTCAGCAACTGACAGCTTTGCCAGGACGGTGAGTAGATGGTAACTTTTTAAATTGAAGAACTTGCTAAATAATGGCAGTTAGAACTTGGCAGGATGCTTTTAGCGGAGAAGGGGAGACAAGAAATCCAGTGTTGGCTTTGCTTTACCTCAAAGAGATAATCTTGTTAAGGGGCTGGCTGATTAAAAGTTTCTTTCAAAGACACTGGTGAAAAGTAATCATCTTGAAATTGTACTTTGTTTCTTTTGTGTAAAAAGTAATTGCAAAGCTGGTGTACTGCATTCTCCCTTTCTATGGTGTTTATTACACTAACAACAAACAAGGAATAACAAATAATATTGTTATTTTTTATACACTATATGACTGATATTAATGTATTGTATTAGTTAGAATAGTCCTGGCTATATAAAAAACAAACCTCAAAATTTTAGTGGCTTAACACAAGCTATCTCTCTCCCCTAAGAGTCTGATCAGGAGTTTCTGGTTAGAGTGGCTCTCTTCCATACAGTGATTCAGGGACCCAGGCTTCTTTCATGTGTGGGTCTGTTATCCTCTGGGGCCTCAATGGCATCTGCACCCAGCCAGCAGAAGAAGAGCATGGAGAAGGCACACTCAATTTTTAAAACCCATGACCCAGGCCGGGTGCGGTGGCTCACGCCTGTAATCCCAGCACTTTGGGAGGCCGAGGTGGGCGGATCATGAGGTCAGGAGATCGAGACCACGGTGAAACCCCATCTCTACTAAAAAATACAAAAAATTAGCTGGGCGTGGTGGCGGGTGCCTGTAATCCCAGCTACTCGGGAGGCTGAGGCAGGAGAATGGCGTGAACCCAAGAGGCAGAGCTTGCAGTGAGCCGAGATGGTGCCACTGCGCTCCAGCCTGGGCGACAGTGAGACTCCGTCTCAAAAAATAAAAAATAAATTAAAAAATAAATAAAATAAAATTAAAAAAAAAAAAGCCTTGACCCAGAAGTAATACACAACATTACATTCACCTTCCTTGGGTAAGAATAGTCATATGGCCATCCCTAGCTGCAAAGAGGACTGATGAATGTGTCCGTTCTGAGCCATAACTCCATGTCATGGAAGAGAGAGCATGAGCTTTGGTGGCCAGCTAGCCATCTTGGCCACAGGTGGACAGCTCGCCCCCACTAACCCTTTGAGAAATTAGGATATCCCTTTTTCTTAAACAAGAAAACTGGGGCTCGGATGGGGTAAGCAACTGATGCATATTTATGTCCTTAGCAAGGAGCCAAGTGAGGTGTCACGTGTGTATAGATTATAAAGCCTGTATCTTCCCTCTCTCCCTCTTTTCTCCCTCCTGTCCATCTCTCTCCCATTTTTTTCTTCCTCAACTCTTTTGTTTATTCTCTTCTGTCATTCTAAACCTTGAAAATTTCTAAAACGTATTTTGCTTCTGTAACCTTGTATGTTTTCAACATGATTGTTCTTTTTGGCTTGAAAATTGTTCTCATTGGATATCTTTAACCTCGAGATTTGCCTAAAGCATACTAGATTGTTGCTGAAGCCTTCATTCTGCTCTCAAAAGTGTAGAAAATCTTTAAAAATGATAGAAAAGAGACATTTCTAAAAAGCAAATCTGATACGGTCACTCCCTTACAGAATAATACTCGATGTCTCCCCATCACTTTCAAGGTAGAGATCTCACTCTGTGACTTAGCATATAAAGTCATCTGTGACTTAGCCCCTAAATGCCTCCCTGACCTTCACTCAGACCTCATGCAATCTCTTGGAAGAACTGCAATTCTTCCACACTTATCATGGGTTCCCCTGTCGGCCTGGCCCCTGTCTCCATATATGCATTTCCCTGTTGCAAACTGTGATTGCAAAGTAGGCCCTGCTGAAGACTACACCACTAGACTAGAATTGCTGACTTGCGTGTATGTTTTGTGTGTTTTTCCCCATTGGACTATGGGCTCCTCAAAGACAGGGCCTCGTCCTATTTATTTCCATCTCCCAAGTGCCTAGCACGGGGCCTGACACAAAGCTGGGGCCCATTCAATCTGAAGTGCATACAAGAAGGAATGAACGGCTGCTAAGCTACCAGACAGGCATCAGAAGTAAGTAGTTTCCCATCCACTGGAAATTTAAATTGAGGAAAAGCCATGATTCCATTTAGCTGGAACTTAGAGTGTGGCATAGTAGCCTTGTGTGTGCATAGAAGGGTTTTATAGTTTACAGAGCACTGTCCGATAGGATCTTCTATGATCCTGCCACCATGCTGAGAAAGAGATAAGGTGCACACGTGTGCTTGTGTGTATATGTATTGTGTATGTGTGTGTGAGCACCTGCTGCTTTCACCCCTAACAGTCATGTTTGACATGTTTAAAGACGATGGAGATGGTTTCTGGGTTGGGTCAGCTTGCTTGCAAATGGTATGCTGTCTTTGTGTTTTGTTTTGTTTTGTTTTGTTTTGTTTTGTTTTGTTTTGTTTTGTTTTTGAGACGGAATCTCACTCTGTCATCCAGGCTGGAGTGTAGTGGCACGATCTTGGCTCACTGCAACCTCCGCCTCCCAGGTTCAAGCGATTCTTCTGCCTCAGCCTCCTGAGTAGCTGGGACTAGAGGTGCGCCACCACACCTGGCTAATTTTTGTATTTTTAGTAGAGACAGAATTTCACCGTACTGGCCAGGCTGGTCTGGAACCCCTGAACTGGTGATCCTCCTGCCTCGGCCTCGCAAAGTGCTGGAATTACAGGTGTGAGCCACCATGCCTGAGTGCTGTCTGTGTTTTATGGTTGCATTTGTTTTCACTGCTGATCTGAAGAAGACGGTAGTCTGAGTAGAGAGATTGTGAAGGAGGCCACGGTATCCACAAACTTAGAAACATGAATGAATCCAGGGACCTATGACCCACTCACTCGTCTTAACAAATATTTCCAGTGCTGTGCGGTGACCAGTCCTTAGCCCTTATTGCACAATTGCAGGGTTTTGTATGAAGGTTTGCAGGGAGCATGCCAGAGCCTATTTCTAAACAGTCTGATGATTTATTTGATGCCTTTGGATATTTAAGTAGTCTGCAGTATACACCAAGTGTCTGAAATGTTTATTTTTTCCTTGCTTTAATGTGTGGAACCTCTCACAACGTCTTGTACACCCCAGGCACTCAATAAATATGATTTATGGAAGATGTAAATAAATCCAAACCAGGATTATGTCTGCATTCATTAATTTGTAGCTCCAGAAGGCGGTCCCCTTCTCCAAACTTGAAAAAGAGAAAAATCCTCACCAAATTACAGAAGAAAAGAAAATGCAAAATGCATGACTCATGTGCCCAAGTAAAAAGTCATGAAACTCCCTGGAGTAAAATAACAAATGCTTGACTATGTTCTCAGCTTTGTGACCTTGGGCCAATTATTTAACCTTTCTGTGTTGTCCCTTCTTAACCAAACACTGAACTGGAATGGTTAAATGATAGGACAGTGCCACTGAGCTTCAGAGAAATGAGGAATAGAAGAAAATAGGACAATGAAGCTAAATGTGTTGAGTATCCACCACATTCTAGGCAATTTTATTTAGGATTTCTGACTGTTTTCCTCCCAGCATGCCTGAAGAAGCTAGTGGAATAATTAGGAACACAGATTCCAGTGAAGCTACCTTGGTTCAAACCCTGGCTCTGTTCTTTACTGGCTGTGTGACCTTGGTCAAGTTGCTTAACCTTTCTGTGCCTCGGTTCGCTCCTTTACAAAATGAGGATGATAATAACAGTATTCCCTTGTGCGTTGGTTGTGAAGCTCAAAAGAAGCTGTATCTATAATGCATTTATGTAATGCTGCCATGTGACAAGTAGTGGAGCAAGTGTTATTCATTACTACGATTCTCACTTTTAGATGAGACACCTGAAGCTTACAGACTTTAACCTCATGTTTGAGCCTACACTGCTCATGACCTTGGAGAGCTGGGTAAAGGATAGGGAAAGCGTGAGAGATTTGAGCCTAGTTCCCTCACTCCATAGCCCTAGCTTCTGCCCTGATCCCAGCCCTGTGGTGTCTTTGCAGCTAGGATCACTCCGTCCCACATCCCCAGAAGCTGGGTTCTCGACCTGGCTGGCCTCTGGGAATTGTCTATTTCTAAACATGCTCAGGGCAGGAGTCCTGGTCAAACTCTGGCTCTTCCCTGGCAGGTCCAACCTCACCAGGCTGTCTCTTCGCCCCTGCCTCTTGTCCCCTCTGAGCAAAAAGGAACATAAAACTTAAGAGAAAGAAGAAATTCACCAACCAGAGTTGGAGCCAGCAGCCAAGACCCATCCTAGTTTGTGGGTGTCCGCTTCCTGATTCCCGGCCCCAGCAGCAGGTTCCTGGCTGCTGAATTTGCCCTTCATGGAAACTCATTAATGATCCTTCTTCCCTGCCTGGGACACATCACTGCCTCCCTTCCCCTTGGGGGTCCCTGCCTGCTTCTCTGCTCTGTCTCACAGACTTTCTGTGGCTGACCCCCGAACTGCCTCTGGAAAGTCCAACTGGACTGAAACATCACCCTTCCTACCCATGCCATTTCTGTAGGACACATTGGAGAGGGTCCTTCCTGTCCCCCCTGGTCTTTCTGAAGCTTAATTGAATTGAATACAAATATAAATTTCAAATGCACGTTTCAGCTTGACTTAGCTCTTCTTCTTCGAATAAGCCAGTTTAACAAGCTCTCTGCAGGCTGGTCGGCCATAGTACGAGGAAGTAAGCACTGTTAAGTCAAATAGAAAGTGCATAAAGAATGATTTGAAGAGATATCCTTCATTAAAAATCACCCCTTCTCCAACAGCCCCCAAAATATGATTGGTTTCTATTTCGTTCTATGTATGTTCTTTTTCTTTCTTTCTTTCTTTCTTTCTTTTTTTGAGATGGAGTCTCGCTCTGTTGCTAGGCTGGAGTGCAGTGGCGCGATCGTGGCTTACTGCAACATCTGCCTCCCAGTTTCAAGCAATTCTCCTGCCTCAGCCTCCCGAGTAGCTGGGACTACAGGCACATGCCACCATGCCCAGCAAATTTTTGTATTTTTAGTAGAGACAGGGTTTCACCATGTTGGCCAGGCTGGTCTCAATCTCCTGACCCGGTGATCTGCCTGCCTCAGCCTCCCAAAGTGCTGGGATTACAGGTGTGAGCCACTGCACCCAGCCTCTATGTATGTTCTTTAAACACACACACACACACACACACACACACACACACACACACACACACACACACACTTTATTGACATATAACTGCCAAATTTGCCCTGCATGGAAACTCACTACTGATCCTTTCTCCCTGCCTGGGACACATCACTTTACTCCTATAAAGTGCACTAACCATGAGTGCTCAGCTTAACCAGGCCCAGCTTCATGGGTATGGGCTCTGTACAACAATGCAGGGCCCCACACTTAGAAGGGCCTACTTTTCATTGAGTGCTCTGCTGTTGCTGTCCTGAAAGTCCTAAGGATTTTTTAGCAAGAGACCCCTCGTTTTCATTTTGCATTGGGTCTTGCAAATTAATCAGCCAATCCTGAGATCAATGAATTATTCCATGTCTACACCCATGTAACCACCTCCTTGATCAAGATATAGAACATTTCCAGCTCCCAGAAAGGTCCCTCAGGCACTGTCTCAGTCAGCGCCCCCTAGAGGTGACCGCTGTTCTGACTTCTGTCACCCTCCCTGGCCTTGCACAGCGCGCACACGGGACTGTACGGTGTGGATTCGTTTGCTTCTAGCTCCTGGTGCGCTGCAGGGTCTGGACGCTTTGACCATGTTTTTGCATGACTCAGCAGCCCTTCTTTGCCGTCGCTGTGCAATAGTCCATTGCACGACTGCACCCCAGTGTGTTTTCCTAGTCACCTGTTGACGGGCACTTGGGTTGTCTTCTGTTCTCAGCTTTAGGAATAAAGCTGCTATGAACGTTCTTGAATGTGTCTTTGGTGAACAAATGAAGTTACTTCTCTTGAGCATGTGCTGCATCCGATGTTTGTCTCACATTTAGTGCTTGTCCTATCTGTGTTTGTTTCATACGAATTAGGAATAAGTCATTCAGACAGTGAGATGTCTCATGGGAAAGCATGCTCCTAAGAAAGCTCTCAGATAGGTTTCCACACGTGGGTATATCACCAGATCCAGGTGAGATGCTGGGATCCGGCATCAGATAGGTTTCTGCATGTGGTGATATCACCAGATCCAGGTGAGGTGTTGGGATCCAGCATCAGATAGGTTTCCGCGTGTGGTGATATCACTAGATCCAGGAGAGATGTTGGGATCCAGCGTTAGATTGTCTCTTCTTTTCTTATTCTCATCATTACGCATAAAGATTCCCATGTCTTAAAAAATGTAACTCAGTATCAAATTTTAATAGAATTTTCTGCCTTTTGGTCCACCTAGCAAAATCATGGAAATAAAATTGATATAAATGCCTCCTGGGGTCTTGGGTAATCGTGTTGGCACATCCTATGGGCACCTCCTCAGGGCTGCTGACGTGGTCCGTCGTATTGTTTTGGCCTGTTGTCATGTCCTCTTTGGTCTGCCCTGCTGACTTTTTACAGAACTCTCCCCTGCAAAGTCCCTTATAATCTCCTGACTACTTCTGACAGGCAGAGAGAGTAGGATTCTGATTAACCCACCCCTGATCCCAGAGTCTGAGCTCAGGTGGGGTCAGATCCACAAAGGCAAACAGGCCTCATCTGGAAGGGACTCATGGCTGAGCCCCAAGTGATACAGCAGCAAAGTTCTTCTCGTCCAGCGAGCCAAAGAGACAACGCAGTCCAGAGCCAGGACCACCATCACCTGCTGAGATGGGAAATCCAGAGCCAGGACCACCATCTCCCGCTGAGATGGGAAATGAGGACTGCAGCGCCTATCCTTATGCTGACTCTCTTCAGGCTATTCCTGACTCATCCACCTAGCACTGGGTGAGCACCTGCTGTGCGCCAGTCCAGCTGCCAGTGGCCCGGAGACAGGGGGTGAGCTGGGCAGTGACGTGCAAAAAGACGCCATGGACTTTAAAGTCAGCAGCACCTGGCTGTGAATCCCAGCTTGGAGAACTGTGGGGCAGGTGACCTTGGGCCAACTACTTCCCTTCCAGGTAGTAAAGGGTAGTAGAAATAGTGCTGGCTTTGGAGACAGGCTTAGTCACCCTCGAAGCCTAACTTCACTGCTTTCCTCTTGTGTAGGCTGGTTGTTCATCAGACTGTGCCTCAGTTTACTCCTCCATCAAAGGAGACTTGTAATAGTACTGCACTCATGACATTGCTGTAAGGATTCAAGAAGCCACTATAAAATACACATTGTCTGGCATGTAGCATGTTTGATAAATATTAGCTATCATAATTATCATTGTGAGCCAGGCATGGTGGCTCATGCCAGTAATCTCAGTACTTTGGGAAGCCAAGGTGGGTAGATCATTGAAGTCAGGAGTTTGAAACCAGCCTGGCCAACATGGTGAAACTCTATCTCTACAAAAATACAAAAATTAGCTGTGCGTGGTGGTGCGCGCCTGTAATCCCAGCTACTCGGGAGGCTGAGGCACGAGAATCGCTTGAACCCAGGAGGTGGAGTTTGTGGTGAGATGTGACAGCACCACTGCATACCAGTCTGGACAACAGAGCAAGACTCCATCTCAAGAAAAAAAAATTATTATTATTGTGCTTATTTTTTACAATCTTACCCAGGGGCAGTAGCAGTTAGAATTAAATGACATAATATGCACAGATGAGTGAATAGATAGCACGTCAGTTTTGTGCCAAGTAAATGGTACGCATTCAATAAATAGTGGCAGAGTTGGAGCAAGAGTAGTTTTTATTTTTATTCTTGTCTAACAATTCATTCTACACATATTTATCGAGTACCTAACATGTGCTAAGGACTCCTCTAGGAATAAAACAAAAACAAAGTCTCTGCCCTCCTAGAGCAGATGTTCTAAAGTCAGGTAATGAACAAATTAACTTTTACGTCTATGGAAAGTCAAACAGCAATGTTACTTTTAAAAAATAAAGTCGAGTGAATGATAGAGATAGGATGCCACTGTACTGGTTGGTCAGGGAAGGCCTCTTTGATGAGGACATGCTTAGAGCAGAGATGTAGGGAGCCAGGTGGGCATCTGAGGAGGAGCATTCTAGGCAAAAGGGATAGGAGTGTGTGTTCTGAATGGAGGGAATGAGGCCACAGTGGCAGGAGATGGGGGCAGAAAGGAGGCCAGGGAAGACACTGGAAATGTGGAGCCATAGCAGTCTGGATCTTACTCTACAAGAGTTGGAGAGCCATGCTGTGCCTGAGCCATTTAAAGGATGTCTATGGCTCTTGTATGGAGCCCAGAGGAAACAGGGAGGCGGGTAGAAGATGAGACTATGGACCAGGCCAGAGATGCGGGTGGCTCGTGTAAGAAGAGCGGTGGATGTCTTGGAAACCTTCTGTTCTGTATTGATCCAATTTACAGATGAGGAAACCAAGTCCATAACATCAAGAAAGAAAGGCAAAGTTCAGAGTTAGTAGATGGAGTCCAAGCCGTGAAGGGTGAAGGAGATTAAGAAATACTTGTTTCAGTTCAGCTGGAATGACTCTGATGCCCTAAGAGGGGTCAGCTGGCATTTAAGGTTTCTCTGAAGCCATTTCATCCAACACCACCCCGTTCCTCACCCCAAGTCTTCCTGCCTGTATATGTTGACTGATGGGAGTGGCAGTCACACACACTCCAAGGTCTAGTTTTTCGGGCCAGGCAGAAGATTAAGACACATTTTTCATCTTCCATGTGGGATTAGGCCTGCATTAGCTCTATTTGTTAAGGGACTTGATTTCATTGTGGATCCATTTGCTGAGTTAGGAATAAACGGGAAACTGAGGTGCTTCAATCCTCAAACAAACCCACTTTGTTTCTTGAAATATCTGAAGCCATTTCCCATCTGAGCCCAGAGGTTCATTTTTCTCCTTGTTTTACAGCTTTACATGGCTTCTTACCATTGTTCGCCACTCACGGGGTTGGCCTTCATGTCCGGGGTTTGCAATATTTTGTCCAATAAGAAAGGTGGCTTTGCAGAGGGGACAGGAATTTTAGAGTCAGGCAGGCCTGGCCGGGTTTAACTTCTAACCAGCTGCCTAGGCACTGGGTGACCAGGAGCCAGTCCCTTCATCTCTGCAAGCCACACATTCCTGACTTATACACCGAGGAGGGCAATTCCTGCTTAGAGGAGCTGAGCCAGATTTCCAAGTTCATGCCTCAAATTTGTAAGCACTGTGCCTGGCACCTTCTGGCTGTTCAGTGAAGGGGAGCTGTTTTGATGACTACCTCTCCCTTTGATCACTAACAGAGCATCTTCAATACAGGTTGCTCTGCCTTGACCTCTGTCTTTCCCCACTGGTGTTCCTCCCCACCCTGTGGGTGGCCCAGTATCTCCTCTCTTGGCTTCCTCTAAGCCCTTTGGATTTAACTTCAGGCTACCAGCCATGATCATGGCCAGAGCATTCCTCTACGGCTCTCACCATTCCTCCAACTCTGCTCAAAGGTGGGCCTGGATTTCCAAGACTCAGAGCTTATAAAATGTTTGGATTGCTAACAAAATTAGAAATAGAAAATTGCAAGAGCCTTTCCTGGCATCTCCAAAGAAGTCTATACAACTGAGGGGGTTTGGAACTTTAGTTTCCTTAACATATCTACCACATACACATTTTGTTCTCAAAAACAAAATGCCCACTAGCGTCGAATTATGCTTGGAATGATCTGGGCATAAAGAATGTTGAACCATAAAATTGGATTGCAGGCGGAATGTGTAGATAACCTTTGCCCTCTTGGGATATGGCAGGAGGATGAGAGCCTTTGCAGCCCATACTTTTACCTGCTTTGAATAAATCAGTATGAAAATAGACTTGCTACTTGATTAGTAAAAAATGGTGCATTGAAATTTCTTTGATAATCAGTAAGGTTGAATTTTTGCCAATTGATTAGTTGCTCATTTCCTAATCCATAGTCTTTTGCTGTTTTTTTTTATGATGACTTAATGTTTATTGTATGGTGTGTCTGTTCTTTATGCTGTATGGATATTAACCGTATAACCAACATTTCCATGTAGGAATCGAGTAGGAAAGATAATCGAGTTGGAAGAGAGAGATGTTAAATTTGTTTTGAATTTGTTTTGAAACTGTATTTAAGTAGAAGGCATACTGGTTTTAATTAGATTATATACTATAGATCAATAAGAATAGTACAGTTTTCTAAGATGCTTTATTTTCACTTTACAAAAGATGAACAGATGTCTCTCATTCCTAACACAGTGTGGGAGATAAGGGTGTTAAGAGGGTTATTCAGATGGGGGAAGACACCGTGACTGATATGAACCACTTCTACCATATTTCTGGATAATGTCTTTTTTCCACTTTGTTGCTTAATGTACAGTTTTTTAATTTTGGGGGACTCTAGACGGAGATTTTGGAAAGCAGATTACAATGCAACAATTTCCCTCTTGCATTTTTCTCTGTGAGTTCCACCACGGACCCAGAAGAAATGCAACCAAAATTACCAGATACCGGTGTTGTGAAATCTCATTTGCGTGGCACTTTCTTCCTATATAAAGCTTTCTGGAAGCAAAGACTGATGCAAACTCTCACTTCTCCAAATTCCAGTTTAGTCGGGCTGGAGTCGGATTATTACCATTCATTTCTCAGTCACTCACTTGCAGCCCCCTTCTTATAAGGAACTGGGTTTTGAAGATCACTCAACTCTGAGAGCTCTGACTTTTCTAGCAGAGAGGGGGAAATAAGGTTTCCTTTAACCTAATGTGCCCTGGTGTTTCTTGCCTGGTCCCATTCTCCAGGAAGAACAAGAACCAGAATGTGGGAAGTGAAACATGGGTTTAAAAAAAAAAAATCACAGAAGGAAGGGGGCAAGTTGCGGAGTGAGTGGGGGTGGGTGTGAAAGATACAGCTTGCAAAACAGCTTCTTCATGTTTCAGAGCTGTGGTTATTAGGAAGAGCTAAAGACAGACACAATGACAGATGCAATGATGTACCAGATTCTGCGCCCAGGTATGCCCTTAGCACTAAATATACAAGCAACACAAAACTGAGAGTTAAACGCCTTGGCAGAAAACTAGTCAAAGCTTAAGGCAGCAGCTTCCTGGCATTCAATCAGACAGAGAGAGGCTGGAGCAATTGAGAGAGGACCAATTCTTCAAAGGGTTCCATTTTAATTACAAGCTGGTTGGAGAATGTTACTTCCAGAACCCTCCCTGCTACCTGGGTTCACTTCCAAAATCTAATGGAGTTATATTGGCCAAATGAAAGACTCCCAAATCACACAGTGACAACTTCCCTACCCAACCTCAATAAGCTTTGTCTTCGTTCAAGTGCCAGCTCGGCTCGAGGGATTTTAGGCTCTGAAGAGAATTAGCTCCCTCTTGCTCTCATATTGCATTAAGAAACTGGCAGCCAATCAAAAAGACAAAACAAAATCAAAAGAATGTATTCTCATACAAGGGCCCCACCCTGTGACTTCCATTGTTTCCCAGGAACCTGTGGGGATTTCAAATTCTCTTTTTGCCCCGTTTCCCTCTCCAGCACGACCAAGTGGCCCCCAAAATTGGAGTTGCCCTAGATGCCTCAAGTTGCATTTCCTGGTCTCTAGGCTCTTCCAGATGCAGAACCTGATTTCTATTTTTTTAAAAAATGAGATCTGATTTGCACTTGTTTGAGCTTATGTATAATGAGGATGATCTTGGCCAGGCAGTGCCCTCTGAAAATAAGCAAAGAAAAAATGAGAGACTCCCAGGGAGGCAATATATTACTAGGCACCTACCGTATGTCAGGTGCTAATCACTTCCATAGGATTTTCTTAATGTATGCTGCAGGGATGAAAGCAACTTTTGCTATTTCACTTAATCCTTACAACTCAAAGGGTTGGGAATTCTTATGCCCATTGCACAGAGAAGGAAATTGAGGCTCAAGGGAATTTCAGGAGTTTGTTCAGGTTATCATGCATTAAGGAAACAGCAAAGCTAAGGTTTGCACCTAAGTCTGGCTGGCACCTAGCAGGATTTTCTGGCGATCAAATGGTGATGGAAAGAACACTCTGTAAAGGATATTTACATAGGAATGAATGTTATTGCAAATGCCTGTTTGTCAATGACAGGGCTTCAGTTTCCTCCTTTATAAGATCAGCTTCTAAGAGTATGTTCCTCAGGGACTTGTGAAGATTAAAAGAGATAAAGCAGTCAGCACTTGTGGCACAGTCCCTGCGACAGTACAAGGCTTGTCAAGCAACATTATGACGATGAACAAAAATGTGTATCATTTGGATGGAGAGAGAGAACGCTTAATGATAGCCAGAAAAACACTATTTCCACCTTAGTTACTTTTGGGCCACCCTGGGTGGAGCTGACTCACCTATAGCAAGTTTTTCCAAAAGTTAGCTATGTGACCTTGTCAAATCAATACCTTTCAGCTTTATCTCTTGTCTTATAATAACTCATGGCTTTGTCCGTGCATGGACACTGCCATCCCCAGACCCATCTGCCTCCAAGAGAGACTATCAATGAGAAAATAGGTACATCAAAGAGCAAAAGTGCTTTAAGAATATAAAGCACAACTCTGATAACAAAGGCCATATGATAATAAATGTCATTGTGAGAGAACTACCCAGAAAACGGGAATGTGTACAAGAAGTCAGGGGTTGTACCAAGCCTGGGAACTAGTTCTATACCCTCCACCACAGGCACTACCGAAATGGTCTCCCTGTTTTCCCCCTAAAGCCCCTGCCCCAAGCCATTCTTTAGAAAGCAGGCTTTTAAAAACCTTTTTACAATTTAAAAATCCAATCCACTTTTGCTTCACACCCACAGAGATTTCCCCTGTACTGCATGCCACCCCCTGTTCTGGGCTGGGGCTGTGAAGTACAGTAGTTCAATATGCAGACTCTGAGGCCGGAATGCCGGGGTCCAAACCCCACAGATGCTAGGACGATATGAATTGCCTTGGGCAAGGTATTCTCAGCCTCAGGACCAAAATCCAGCTTATCCCATCTGGAATCCTTCATCTGCGTTTCTCTCTTTTGAAAATCTATTCATTTCCTGTTCAGAGGCTCCCAGATACTACCCTGTGTCTCTGGATGCCTCAAGAATTACTGGTGATATTTGCAAATTTTCTCAGCACCCTAGGTCAGGAGTCAGCAAACGATAGCCTGCATGCCAAATGCAGCCTTCATCCTTTTTTGTAAATAAAGTTTTATTGGAACACAGCCATGCTCCTGCATTTACATACTCCTGTGGCTGCTTTCCTGCTAGAACTGCAGAGTTAAACAGTTGCAACAGAAACCGCATGTGATCTACAGAGCCTAAAATATTTATTATCTGGCCTTTTACAGAACAAGTTTTCCAAGCCCTGCCCTAGTTTAGTGTCTCTAAAACTAATTTAGGGTGTAGAAAATTTAATGTCATGCTCACGTCTGTTGAAATGTATAAAATGTTGCTGTATCCAACAGAAATTCATTAAATATAGATGTTGTGCTAAATTAGATATATTGCAGATTTTTAAATGCGGCAATTTGGGATGGAAAAAGTTTAAATGGGGGTAGAACCCTGTTCATCAACTTTTTTAGAAAGTGGATTGGACAAAACATCTTAAATTTATGGAGCCCCTAGTATGCTAGGTATCATGATAAGTACTTTTATACATTTTAGTGCATTTAAGCCTCACTACAGTCCTATGAGGTTGATACTGTTATTATTTCTGCAGGGAGGCATAAATTCTGGAAACAAAGGGGAAATAGGCATAATATCATCAAGAAAATCTTCAGTCTATAAAAAATAATAAATTATTGAAGTCTTCAGACTTTATGGGCAAAACTATATTTTGTGGATTAAAAATTGAGGTTGAAATTGGTAAAGTGGTTGCCAAAGGTGGCACAACAGGCTAAGTGATGGAGTCAGTGGTCAGACCCTGGTTGTCAGAAGCAAGATCTTGCAGGTTAAACTTTTCATCTGCCTCTTCTTGTTCAATGTTATGGAGTATCAGTGTCACACAAGATCAGAGTGTGGGGATCCTGGTAAGATACCTTCCTTGAGGACTTGAATCCATTTGCCTAGAATGGGGCCGTCTGTATCATTTCATCTATCTTCTGTTCCCTTCCTAGCCATGTTTTTTCTGCTCTTTCTGGTTTAAGCTCATTGCTTTGATGAATAAGACAAAAGCTAGTGAAGAATTGGGTCTTCCTGCCTTCTCACTGTCATCTTTTAACTTTGCACATCTGCCTCAAACAGTGCATTTATATCTTGCTTTGTTCTTCTAGTTTTTAACCAGTACTCAAAAGGTCTGTGTGTGTGTGTGTTCTGTGTGTGTGTGTGTGTGTGTGTGTGTGTGTGTGTGTTTGTGTGTGGGTATCTGTGTGTGGGTATCTGTGTGTGTGTGTCTGTGTGCCTTAAGGAAGCCAGGGCTCCTGAGACAGCCAATCCACATTCAAATCCTGCTTTCCACTTACTAGCTGTGGGACCCTGAGCCGGTTGCTTCCTCTCTCTGAGCTTCATGAGCCTCCTGGGTAAAGACACGATTATGATCATACCTGAGTCACACAGCTGTAGTAAGGGTTCCATGAGATTGCATCTGAAGGCAATGTTTTTAGCAGAGCATCTGCCAGCTGGAAGCATGTGATAATGCCAGTTGCATGCATGGTTGTCGCTCAGAGTTGATTCCAGCTGTCTGTCTTTCCAAATCAGGTTTCTTTCTTTTATTTACTCTTGAAAGTATTTGCCTCTGTAGTGGATTGAACGGTATTCCCCCACCCCAAGAAAAGACATGTTGCCCAGAACCTGTGAAAGTGACCTTATTTGTAAAAAGAGTCTTGGCAGAGATAATGAAATTAAGGGTCTCAAGTTGGGACCATCCTGGATTGGGTTAGGCTCTAATTCCAAGAAAAAGAGTCTTTATAAGAGAAGGGGAGAGAAGAAGGAACAGGGGAGAATGCCAGGTGAAGATGGAGGCAGAGATTGGAGCACGTGTCTGTAAGCCACGGAGCACCAATGATTGCCAGAAACCACCAGAAGCTCAAAGAGGCAAGAGCAGATACTCCCCTAGACCCTTCAGAAGGAGCATGATCCTGCTGACAACTTGCTTAAGGACTTCTGGCCTCCAGAACTGTAAGAGAATAGATTTGTGTTGTTTTAAGCCACCAAGTTTGTGGCCATTTGTTATAGAAAATGCAGAAAACAAATACAGTCCCCCTTCACCTTTCCTCCATTATTACCTTTCCAGGAGTGCATATCTAACTGTCGCCTGTGCCTCCTCCCCTTTCTGTAGAGGTGGTGGGTGCCCTGCACAGGACTTTGCAACTGGACTCTGCTGCTTACTACCTAGGTGTTTCTGATTCAATTACTTAGCCTTCCTGGACCTCCGATTCTTATTTGTATAACATAAAGATAATGCTTGCTTATATGGTCATTGTAATAATAATACAGCAATCCATTGGTACAAATGGGGGATTGGTTCTAGGGCCCCCTGCTAATACCAAAATCCATGCATACTGGAGTCCCAAAGTCGGCCCTGCAGAATCCGAATATAACGAAAGTCAGCACTTCGTACACACAGATTTCACATCCTGTAAATATTGTATTTTCAATCCATATTTGGTTGAAAAAAAACCACATATAAGCAGACCCACACAATTCAAACCCATGTTGCTCAAAGACCAACTGTAATACTAACAGCAATACCAACAGGTTCTGTTTATCACACCCTGGCAATGAGAAGGCAGAATGACGAAATGCAGCATTTCATTTTATCCTATGAAATGGGCGCTACTCATGCCCACATTTTACAGATGGGAACACTGAGGCACACTGAATTTAAAGTAAATTGTCAGAAGTGATGTAAAAGCAAAATTCACATAACATAAGCTAACCTTTATTGAGAGCATGCTCTGTTGTAAGCACGGAAGGTCCACAGCAAAGAAGACAATATCCCTCCCTTAGTGGAGCTTATATTCTCAGTGTGAAGATGCATACGCTCTGGAACGTTCTGGGTGTTCTACAGGCATATAGTAAGTACTCAATAAATATCTACCCACCTCTCTCTGACCCCGCCATAGGCAATAAAAGGGAGGAATTCAGTAGCTATAAGTTCATGGTCACTTTCCCCCAAGGTCATATCACTTCTACTTAACTAACAATTCCCTCCCCTGCGATTGCAGGTCCCCTCGTTATTTCCTTAACCCTCTGGGAAACCCTGTTGTCAGCAAAGATGTTGCTCTCAGATGCCCGGTGTGAGGGGAGTGAGTCTCCAGGGAATGGCACAGACTGTGGAGAGGTCTCTCCAGAGCCCTCCGCTCACCTCGGTGCCAGCTGCTTGCCGCAAGGTACGGTCCCATCACCAGACGCACCCTTTCCGGTGCCCATGGGAGCGTGTGCGTTTCCAAAACTGGGCCACTTCTTTGACTCTCTCCTTTCATCTTCACTCACATTGTCTCCATGGGTCTTGCAAGCTGAAGTTTATTCCTTTCCCTTCTTTTAATCTTTTTAATTTATCTGTAAAAAGTTGCATCGGTGATACAGTTTTACATAGGAAACAACACAGAGATGTATTTAAAAAATGAAAAACAACCCATAATAATTCCAACCTACTCCTTTCCAGCCTAAGCCCCTGACATAACCAAGGTCCTCTTTTCTCCCCTGGGACACCATTCGTGACATTCTAACTGGGCTCCCTGCAGCCTCTCCATGTCATCCCCCCTTCCAGTTGAACCCCCGGGACTAGACTGACTTTTCTGTTGAAATCTTATCATCACTAGTGCCCCATTTGCCTTTTTTTTTTTTTTTTTTTTTGAGATGGAGTCTCGCGCTGTCACCCAGGCTGGAATGCAGTGGCTGATCTCCACTCACTGCAAGCTCTGCCTCCCAGGTTCACACCATTCTCCTGCCCCAGCCTCCCGAGTGACTGGGACTACAGGCGCTTGCCACCACGCCTGGCTAATTTTTTGTATTTCTAGTAGAGATGGGGTTTCATCGTGTTAATCAGGATGGTCTTGATCTCCTGATCTCATGATCCACCCACCTCGGCCTCCCAAAGTGCTGGGATTACAGGAGTGAGCCACTGCACCCGGCCCCAATTGCCTATTGAAGGAAAAACTAGAACTCTTTGGCAGGGACTATGGGGTCTGGTGAGCTGACTATAGGGTGACATTCCTACTCCTTTTCTCCACTGGCCTCTCACCTCTGAGCTCTTTATACCCCCTGCCACGACCTTCAAGTCCACCTTGACCCCGGCTAGATGAATCCCCCTAGATACCCACAAGCTCGGTACCCCTGTGTCGACCTTAGAACCATGCAATTGTACATTTCTTTGTGGAATTCTTTTTCTGTGTCCTCTAGAAAACAGAAAGGTCTGTTTCTGCTTCCCATGTTATCCCCAGCACCCAGCACAATGTCTGGCTCATAGGAGGTATTTAATATAGTTTTGTTCTCTTTCTTTTTATCTGTTGCAAAGAATTCCTGGGCACCTCCTTATTGCCTTTTTATGCAGCAAACTTACTGTTTTTCTCAAATCACAAGCATAATCAAGAAAAGAAGATTCCCTTCCTAACTGAATCCACAGAGTGACTCAGTCACTTATCACTTTGTCCCCCAGGGACCTTCAAAATGGCCAGTTGGTGACCCCCTGAGCGCTGATACTCTTCTTAGAAACACTCAATGATGCCTTTAGCCATAAAAGCAAATACCCTTTTTTCTTATTATTTCTTTTGAGGTGAAGTCTCACTCTGTTGCCCAGGCTGGAGTGCAGTGGAGCGATCTTGGCTCAATGCAACCTCCGCCTCCTGGGGTTAAAGCAATTCTCCTACCTCAGCCTCCTGAGTAGCTGGGATTACAGGCATGTGCTACCACACCTGGCTAATTTTTGTATTTTTAGTAGAGATGGCGTTTCGCCATGTTGCCGAGGTTGGTCTCAAACCTCTGACCTCAGGTGATCTGCCTGCCTCAGCCTCCCAAAGTGCTGGGACTACAGGTGTGAGCCACCGTGCCAGGCCCAAAGACCTTTTTTTTAACAGGATGTTCAAGTTCTTGGTTACCCGGGACAAAGTCTTGGTCTCTACTGCTTTCTCTTAAAGCACATACACCCTGTCAGCCGGGCACGGTGGTTCACGCCTGTAATTCCAGCACTTATCCAGGTGTGGTGGTGGGCACCTGTAGTCGCAGCTACTAGGGAGGCTGAGGAAGGAGAATGTCGTGAACCTGGGAGGCGGAGCTTGCAGTGAGCTGAGATTGTGCCACTACACTCCAGCCTGGGTGACAGAGCGAGACTCCGTCTCAAAAAAAAAAAAAAAAAAAAAAAGAAAAAGAAAAACACATACACCCAGTCTTAGCAGGCCTCTGTTCTTTCCTGATTCTTTGCCTCTGGGGATGCCCTTCCCTCTGCTGAAATGCCCTTCCTTCCTGGCCTCAGCTAAGCCGTCTCCTTCTCATTCTTAGCACATTGCTTGCTTTCTGTGAAGCTGTCACTGACTGGCCCTCTCCTCTCTAGCCTCCATGTTCTTGTAGCCCTTTCCCTCTCTTCCTCTGGATAAAATGCAGGATGTGATATTTGGGACATACTAGACATTACTTGCTGTTTATCTGAAATTCAAATTTAACTGGGCATCTTGTATTTGCGGTTCCCCTACCTTGAGGTGTGATGGATTCCATTCCCCTACCTTGAGGTGTGATGGATTCCATCCACTCCGACACCTCCCAAGACTGCGCTGTGGAATTTCCCTGGTGGAGAATTCTGGTAGGGCAGGCATCGAGGAGAATCACTGTATGTAGATGCTGCCAACACAGCGATTGGCACAGAACAGCTGTGCCGTGCATCACTGAGTAAACAAACGGACAGTAATGACCCTAATAATGGCTACCAAGTGTGTGAGTGAGCAAAAGAGATCGAGATCAGACTCCTCAGTTAGTCACCTGGGTCTAACCCCACCTCCTGGGACTGGACTGGGTTCAAATCCCATCTTCTTCATTTACTGGACTGTGATCTCAGAGTGTTTCTTAACCTCACTCTGCCCATCTTTAAAAGGAAAATGAAAACAGTACCTCCTGCATGGGGTTCTTGTAAGGATTCAAAGAGATAATCAATATATAAAACACTTAACACAGGGCTGTAGCAAATACTCTATAAATGTCACCCATTATTTATTAAGCACCAAGCCCTGCCAAACACTGCTATAGTTTTATATCATTTAATGTTCACAATAGCTCTATGGGATAAGTGTTAAAAGTCCCATTTTTCCCATGCAACCCTAGAAGCTGGAGGCACATTCATTCATTTGCCCAAAGCCACACCATTAGTGAAGGAGCTGGGATTAGAGTCCAGGGTGACTGGCTCCTTCTCTAGAGACAACGTTGCATAAGAAGCAAATTCTAGGTAGACTGGGGGAGCACCAGGAGCGTCCTTCCAAGATCTGCAGGTGCAGCTGCCCTCAGAGCCCACAGATGGGCCTACATTTCCACTGAACTCATAGGCTGACCAATGGCATCCCCACTCTGCCTCATGAAGCAGCAGCGTGTCCTGCAGCCAAATTCACAGCCCTCAGAAAGTTGAGAAATTTCTTTCTTCCATTTCAGGAAGCCCCGTATCTTCTCTGGTGGATGTTTTAGCAGAATGGGAGCAGCTTTCTCCTTTATTATTATTCCCCTATAATCTATTCTTTGGTGACCTTTAAGTATATATATATAGACATCAGACAAAGATCACTCTGTCACAAAACCTTTTCAGTGGTTTCCATTGTACCCACATATGCACCAAACTCTCCTGGACATGGGTTCTGCCTTCCCTGATACTCCACTTTGTACCACCCTTCCTGTAAGCCTCAACACTGGCCTTCCTTCTGTCTGCCATGCAACCCAAGCTTGGTTGGACTCATACTCTTAGGCTAACCCATGGATATCACCCGGGCTGGATCTTAGAATCTCCTAAGAGCTGCATATTTTAAATATCCTCTCAAAGTTCAAGATTGACCTTAACTTTCACCTCTGCAGAAAGACCATCTCCAATCATCCTGATCAAACAGTCTCCTAACCTCAGCCACTGCATCCCATCCTCCAGCCAAAATGATGTATTTCCGTATTTCTCTATGTGGTCATTGTTTCTCTCCCTCAACTGGAATATAAACTCCGGGAAAGCAGAGAATCGCCCTGCCACTTTTCACTCTATGCCCACAAATGGTCCTTAGCACATCATAGTTGCTCAATAAATGTTTATAGGAGAAATGAATATGCAAATGCATAAATCAATGGAGAAATAAGTAGAAGTAATAGTTTAAGAATAATCAGAGAAATGCCGAGAATCCCACCTGTCTGTTTTAAAATGCATTATTGTCCCCCCAGCCCCTTTCCACCTACGTCAGATCTGTTACAGCCCAAATTTTCTATTTCTATGAGTAGATGAGCACTTTCACAAAGAGTTGTGCTTGGGGAAGGGGACTGAAGGTCAGTATTAATTTAATCCACTAGCTAATATCCGGTTTATCAACCTTCTGCTTTATAAAGAAGCACTGTATGTACATTTTTTACAAATAGTCTGAGCACATTGATCCATAGAACTTCTAAAGTTTACTTCAATTAGAAAGAGTTTCAGATAAAGATCAAATTAATTAAGTCCTCTCCCCCCCTTAAATTCATCTTAGCCATTATTTCTTTCTCGATGGCTTAGTAATTGGCTGGGCTTCAACCTGGACATAGAAGAATTAGAAGGGGACCCCCCCCCACCTCCCCAAAGTAGGCATTGACACCTGGCACAGCCCAGAGTTCTCTGCCTGGATATTTGGAGTGTGCCAGGGATTTAGGGAAAGTGTGCCTGCTTAAATGAAGGGAAATCTGCTGGAGAAAAAAAAAAAAATCTGTGATTCATCACAGAAGTGAATTTTCCAGTTTTCCTTGCTGAAATAAATAGTTGCAAAGGAAATGCTATTTTATTTTTGCCTCTCAATTTGTGTGTGTGTGTGAGTTTCATGGAGGTTTGAGGGTTCTGATGGCTGTTGAGGCTCAGGTGAGCAGATATGCTGTAAGGAGGAATCCACAGCTTTTGTCTTACCCATTGCAAATTTGGAGTCAATAAAAGAGAGGAGTCTTCCAGCAGATGCTGTGTTTTCTGGTGTCCTGAGATGCTCTTTTCCCTGTGTCTCTTGTAGCCTTAAGAGTGTTTTATGGCACAATCTTTGATACTCAGGGAACAGGTGCAAATACTGTTAAGTGACAGAATGTGTCACGCAGATGATTTTAAAAGGAGCCATGAAATGGATGTATCCAACGAAAATATAATGTTTAATTTACTCCTTCCCAGAACTAGTGATGTTGCGCCAGGGGCTGTCAGCAGTAAATCATCTGCCGACTTAGATGACACCCAGCAATGTAGTTTCGGGAACTCTTTTTCTGGCTAGTGCAGGTTCAGGCTGATGAATCTATTCTGTCTGGCTCTGGGGCAGGTTTGTGGCTGTCACATGTTTGCATTTTCCCATGGATGGAGAATCAGAAGGCTGGGGACAGTGGACACCAGAAATTGCTCATGTACCCTGTAGAAGCCATGTATCTCCTCCTCCAGGAAGCCCTTCCTGATTAGCATGACTATGACTGGGCAATCCAAGTTGCTCCTTACCATTTAGCATCCCAAATGACAATGCTCTCAAGCAGAGCCCTGCAGTCCTGTGTAGTGGATGCAACCTAGGAACAGGTGGATCATCTTGAATTAAGATCATCTTAATTCTTCTGGCCTAAGAGTCTCATAAGGCAAGGACCAATCTGTCCTGCTCTTCCCTATAGCCCCACAGCCTACAAAAGAGAGATTTCTCACATATTATAAGTGCTCAAGACATATTTGGAGAATGAATGAATGAATGACAGAGCATATTCTCCTTACTCCTCAGCTAGGCCATAAAAGAACCAAACAAAGGCATGACACTGTTATGTTCCAGGAAGTGGCTCTTTGCTCAGGGAGAATAAGAGTGAGTGAGTGAGTGAGTGAGTGAATGAATGAATGAATGAATACAAGCTACTCCACAGATAGTAAATACTCTCCAAATGGAGCAGGGGCTGGGGCTAGAAAACACAGTCAGCTTTGAACTGTCATGCAAAGAGAAGTGCAGATGATGTCATGTGTCCAGTGGGTTAGCATCAGGTGGAGCCCAGAGCAACATCGGCAGCCAGGCATGAGGAATGTGGGGCAAGGACAGCTGAGAAAAGAGGAAAACAAAGCATCTGCCTCCACCCTAGGCTGTTCCCTCTGGGAGGTCAAGGATAGTGTTGGCTTAGTTCACTGTTACAGTCCTGGTGCCTGGAATAAGTAAGAATTTGTGGTAGAAAGGAAGGGAGGAAGTAAAGATGGAAAGAAGGAAGGAAGAAAGCAAGGAAGGAAGGAAGGAAGAGAGGGAGGGAGGGAGGCAGAAAAGAAAGGGAGAAAGGAGGGAGGGAGAAATGGAAGGAAAGAGGGAGAGAGGAAGGAAGAAGGGAGAAAAGGAGGGAAGAAGGAAGGAGAAGAAAGGAAAGAAAATAAGACAAAAGAATGAGAGATGAAGGAAGGAGGGAGAAAAGGGAAGGAAGGAGGGAGGGAAGGAAGGAAAGAAGGAAGGAAGGAGAGAAAGGAGGGAGGGAGAGATGGAAGAAAAGAGGGACAGATGAAGGAAGGAGGGAGAAAAGGAAGGAAGGAAAGAAGGAAGGGAGGGAGGGAAGGAGAGAGGGAGAGAGACAGAGAGGGAAGGAAAATGGAGTGAGGGAGGAAGGAGGGAGAGAAACAAAAAATCCAGGGCTGAAGTAAAGGACTAGGTAACTCTTGGCTCCATCTCTTACTTGTGTGATGTAATGCATTTTCATTTCTCTAAGCCTGTTTTCTTCTTTTGCTAAATAAGAGTAATGAACCTTCGCTAGGGTGAGAATATGTGAATTCATGAGGTGCTTTACTTCAAGTGACTCCTACTTTGTTGGTGTCCAGTGAACATTGCTTTCTCCAACCTCACCCGCTTTCTTTCAGTCCAGCATCCGAGTGTTGGCAACCAGCCCAGAGAGGAAGAAGGGAGTGAGTAACACCTGTTAGTTTTGGTCCTTCCATGGGTGTCCTTTCCTCTGTCCCTATCTCCAGGGGAACTCTGTAAGGCCAACTCAGTATTCTATAAGAACCCTGACCCCTCATGTTTCATCCCTCCTCCAGTAACATTTCTATTTCCTCTGAAGGCATTTCTTGGCATGCTGGAAGAGATGGAAATCTGTCTGACACTCAAGGGGAGTGACTGGTGGCATCTTCCAGTGATCTTTGGGTTAATTGCATTCTGAAAAAAAAAGATGCTTTAGCAATTCAAAGAAGGTATCATTTATCCCATTTAGCAGAAGAGAAAACCGAGGCTCAGAGACATGGAAACCGAGAAACACATGATGCAAATGTTGGCGCTAGAGCAGGTGCATGTCAGGGAGGAGGCAGAAAGGTTTTACCAGTGTCCTGCAGACCACAGTGTGTGGGCAGCTGCCTTCTCCATTTATGGGTGAATAGAGCTCTGCGGAGAGATGCATCTAGAACATTGCACAAGCTCAAAGTTCTCTGGAAACGGAGTGTGGTGAGCTTGTCAGTACGATCTTCCCTGTTTTGGTCATTTGCTAAGTAAGGTTACCAGCAACTTCAAAGTAGTCTCCACCATCAAATTGGAAATGGAAAAAGCTCGCATTTTGGGTGAGTCACGTTCTGACAGGCGCCCACGCCTTGAGGTAGAGTTGGGCTCTGTTTTCACCAAAATAAACCCATGCTTTGCATAATAAGGTTGTGCATGTTGGTGACAACTCATGAAAATGACAACAATTCTCAGTCACAAGCATGAGCTGGTCCGCCTTGCAAGGACCAGCAACTCGCACAAGAGGTTCAGAATGGCAGGTGCTACTGTGAGGACTGTAGTCCCTGAAGAACAACGGGGACCCCCACACACCCAGGAGCAGATTGATGGGAGCACCAGGCATGCATTTCCAGATCTCACTGGAATTTTTTATCTTGATTTTTGAAGGTCTCCCTAATTAATGAAAAGGAATGTAGTGGAGAGGATGGGACTTGGGCTTTGGAGTAGGACAGCTCTGGATTTGAATTCCTGCTCTCAATAACTTTTTACTTCTCTGCCCCTCACCTTCTTCATCTATATGAGTAAAATGCCACCCACCCAGCATTGGCAGCGTGATTAAAACATAGGCTTTAGAGTCAGACAGATTTGGATGTGAAACCTAGCTTCATCACTCAGTATTAGGAACTTGGGAAAGCTACTTAACCAAGCCCAGCCTCATTTTCGCCGTCTGTAAAATGGGTACACTTACTAACAGCGTGTATTAGTATGTAAAATATTTAATACATGTGTGGCACCTATTAACAGCTCAACAATGCTCTCATTGGTAGAAGTTGAAATAGTATAAATATATCTATAATAAATTTTATAATTAAAATTTGTATAATCAATAGATGTTAGTTTCTCTTAGCATTAGTAAAATATTTTTTTAAAAATTGAAATCATAGTAGTTTCAACTCTCCGCCATCCATTCACCCAATTTCATAGTCCCCTAACTGGCTTCATTTTTCTTTATACACTTATCACCCTGGTATGTTCTATGGTTATTGTTGTGTTATTGCCTGGCTCTTCCCACTAGAATGTAAACTCCACAAGGGCAGGAATGATATTTGTTCACTCCTATGTCCTCAGATCCTAGAACCGTGCCTGGCACATAGTAGATGCTCAATAATTGAATGAATAAATGAAATAATGAATAATAATAAATGAATAAATGAAATTAATAATATAGCAGACAAAAGGTCCAGCCAGCATGTAGCACACAGCAAGGGCCCCCATCTTCATTAATTCCCTGTGTCTCGATACTGCACAGGAACAATGAAGAAATAACCAATTTTGCTTCCTCCTTGCCATTTCGAGGTCACTTCCTGCAGTGGGGGAACTAGAGAAGCCCAAGTGTCCCACCGGGACTTGCTCTGAGTTTCCCTGAGGAGGCTCATGTCCCTCTCTCTGCCTTCTGAGAAGGGAAGGAAGTGGATGGAGAGGTGCATCATGGGTAGAACTGGCAAAACATCATCTGGGCCTCCAAGCCTCCTCTCATTTCTAGAGGCCCTTAAGCAAAGACAAAACAGAACCTTCTGGAACTTCCTAGCCATTGCTTTGATGACCCTCCAGGGGAACCAGCTGGCATTTGCTCCAGCTAAGATTCCTGAATTGGCTCTGGCTTACCTTGCCAAACTGGTGCTCACTTGACTGGGAAAATGTAGGGACCTGCCATCCCCTTAGGAAGCACCTCCTCTGCTCTCCCCTCCACGCCTGCCTCGGTGACCTCCTCCCTGGGGAAAGCTCACCCCTGAGAGAGAGATAGAGTACAGTCCAGTGTTTGATGGGACATCTGGCCAGCAGCCTCACTGCAACCCATCGCAGACCCAGAATTCCATCTAAATGTTATACCCTGGGAGCGTTTCAGCCATTTAACCTGGCCTTAGGAAGAGCCCTGGGGTACTTATGAAAAGAAAAGTGGCCTGAACTGAGGGACTTTGGGAGAGTGATGGTTGCCAAGAGGAGGTCACCTCAAATGTGCTGCTTCTCTAGGAAGGGTGAACACCTTGCAAGTATTTGGTCATAAATCTCCATATTTCCTCATTCTGTTGACCATAAGACATGCCATGGATTTATTAATAACAACAGCTTTCCAGAGGCAAACACGAGGAAGGACCACACGGAAATCACATCAGCATGAAGGTGCATCCCCGTTTTAGGAATGTTAAAATGTGAACTGTCCATGTCTTGGAATCAAAAAATTCTGGCAGCAAGTAGTCACCAGTCCACCAAAAGCTGCTGTATTCCAACGGCATAGTTTTCCCTGGCCTTTATTCTTAGTTATTTAATCATCGCAGACATCCTGTGAACGTAGGTGCTAGTCCACTTCATTTTCCTATGAACAGGCAGGCTCAGAAAGTTTGTGAGACTTTCCAAAGCTAGAGGAGGGAGTTCTGAGACTTACACCTCTATCCCCCTGACTCCAAGCCTGGGCCCTTGACATCTGTTGGCTGGAAACCTGAGCTGAAATCCTAGGGATTTCTTCCCCATTGAGAGTGGAGTGAGATAGGCAAAGCCTCCTGAGACTGGGGTTTAGGGTTCCACAGAAGCAAGGCTAAAAGCAGAAGTCCTCACCCAAGGCCTTGGAGGATGCTAAAAGCAAAGAAACAACAAAAACTGAAGATTGAGACAGCTGAAAATTGTGGCCCCACCAAGGAAGACAGAGACAGGGGACTGACTCTTAAGATTCAGAGTGATTGAGAACAAAATGAAAATGATAGGGGTTGTTCTCTTTGGGTGATGGGAACAGTCCATTTTTACAGATCTGCTTTACTATATTTACAGTGGGAGGTGATGCCTGGGGAACTCAACATCATGGACCTGGTCATGACTGGCCTTTTACTGTTTAGAGGGTCTAGTTTTTCAGCTTTGACCCTTACTTGTTTTCTTATCAGGCAACCTCAGAAAAGCCCTCGTGCTCCTGTGTGCCGTTCTTCAGGATTTTTTTTCTTCCCCCTTCTGCTGTGCAGAAAAAATTAATCATGTTGTTAAGTGAAAATGTTGCCGTATTCTCCTCTTTTTTTGTTAGCGTTCATTTACTGAGCCCTTGCCCAGTGCCTGTGTGCCAGGCACTGGCCTGATCACTTCCCAGACATGGTATTCAATCTTCTTGGCACGCTTGTGAGATGGGTATTAACATTCCCCTTCGCAGACGAAGAAACCGAGGCGCAGAAGTGCAGACTGTGCATAGGTTGCTTCACTCTATTTGCCTAGTCTACTCTTCTCTGAGTTGAAGCCCATGCTTTTAATTGCATGCAACTTCTCTCTCCACCGTCCCCGTCTCGTCTCATCCTAAACCGGGCCGATGATGCCGTAAGTCTGATATTATCAGGCCACTTTTGGGTTTAAATAGCCAAACATAAAACAGACCCTTCCCCAGTTGCAGAGTAAGTAAACTTGCAAAGGTGCCTGTCTTATATGTAGCCGAAGACAATCTGAGTCATCAAATACCCTTATCACCGATGCAAGCGGAGATAAAGGAAGGCATGTTCTCTTCCAACGGAGACAGGCACGAAGACAGGCCCTGCGATTAGATATGAAAGTAGCGGCTCACTGGGTTACAGAATAATTGCTGTGTTCTCCTGACCTTGATAACTGACGTGTTTCCTTCAGAGACAGTCCTAGGTATTGGGCGCAGGCCTTAGGCTGTAAGAGCTAGAAGGAAGGAATTTCAGTCTCTCTGCTCTGGCTCGTGGAAATTCGAAAAAAAGAGCAAACAACTGTTTTGGAGTCAGGGTGTGATATCACAGAGAAGCCAATGGAGAGAGAAGTGCTTGGGGACGTTCGCACTGAGCCAGGCCACGTGAAATGCATGTATGGAGGGCAGCAAAATAGGAGAAAATCAGACACCAGAAAAGATAGATGTTAATGTCCTTTTACCTCCGCTTTCGTATTTAATGCTTGCAGTGACCCATCAATGTGGGTGCAATCAGGTCTGTTTTGCACATGTGTGCCTTTGTGTTGTGTATGCAATGGAGGAGTGCATACAAAACTCTGTGCAGACAGGGACAGTTGGCTTCATGATGGAGGAATGTCAGCTTTTACTCTGCATATTTATTTTCCTTTAAATTTTATAAAAAGTGAGTATTACTTTTGTAATGATGATGATGATGAAGGAGGGGGAAGAAGAGAAGATCAAGGGAAGAAAGGAGGGAAGGAGGCAGAGAAGAGAAGAAAGCAGAGTGAAAAATGAGATTGAGAGTTTTGCAAGCTACTCAAGGTCAAGCAGCCCAGTGGGGAAGTGGACTTTAATCAGCAACTCCCCCTCCCGAGCCCTCCTCTTCCCTCTCCACCATCCTGCCTCACTACCATGGGCGAGTTGAGCACTGAGAGATTGCTAAGGGCTCTGCTGAGGTCCGTGTGCTCATTTTGTTCTCAGGGATGCGTTCACTCTCTCCTTCATGCCCACAGAAGTGCCGACCACTTTCAGGGTGTTGCAGTACTCAGTGGCCCTGGATTTGCCAGGTGTGGCATCAAGCTGAGACAGGAAAAGTGGGCTAAAGCACTTGGGGAAAAAAACCAAACATCCAAGCTGTGGAATTGAGTCTCTGGAGTGAAACGGCAGAAATTTCTGGACTGAGAACTGAATGCAGAAAGAGGCACTTTGAGTCCAACCTGGGCTTGGCTGCCTGCCTCTCTTTCCAGCTGAGCACCCCTCATACTCACAGTACCCCGACTCGTCCAAAGCCCACAGTGAAAGCAGCTAAGGGCAGACATAATTTTTTTTTTTAAAGAAAACAATATTCCCATGCCGGTTTTGTAAAACTGTGATGCCCATTTGCACACTAAATCATGCATATTCCAAACAGCTCTGGAAAACGCACATTAGCCCCAAAGGGTCGCAGAAAAGGCTGCTGGACAGATGCTTTCCTTTTCAAAAAAGAAGTAGGAAAGGGCCAATACCTGTGTGAGACTCTCTGGAGCCAGAAGGTGCAAACTCAAGCTGGTTTAGAGGGGAAAGAAAAGAGAAAAAAGGAAAAATGAAGTAGGAGTGGGAAGCTTTTTGGACAAAGGCGTATTTCCTTTCTCCTGTGCTTAAAGCAGCTTAGAGCCCAGAGAGAGGGCTGCAGGAGGGAGAGAGCCTGGCGAAGGAAGGGAACCCAGGGAGAAATCCAGGTTAAGAAGCCCCTGAGACACCACAGAGGGGAGGCCAGTGCTGAGGGAGTGGGTGTTTGAATTGGGTGCATTTTGCAGGAAAAAAAAAAAAAAAAAGAAAAAGCAGCCGCAGCAGCAGCCAGGGTGGAAGCTCGCGCTCCTGGGAGCAGTGGAGCCAAGGCAGTTAGCTGAAGCAGCACAGCCCTCACGCTCAGCACCTGCCAGCCAGCAGACTCTGCCAAGAGCAACTTGGTACCAACTTCAATAATATCACAATTCAGTATTTAAATAATGCGACAAGACTCCTTTGGAACATGACCAGGGACTACTCAGGGCAGTAATTTTCCTTTTAGCAGCAGGAGCTGAGAATCTACAATTTCCCAAAGATAACACCACTCCACCCTGCTCTGGAAGAGCCCAAAACGGCCACAGAGGGAAAGAGAAATTCACCAAGGCGAGCCCCCAACAAAAGAAGGGATCTCAGTTCGTGACCAGGGACAATGAAGCTCTTTGCAAAATGTCGCGGAGGCGGATACAGGAGCCTTTGTGTCAACCCACTCGGTGGTGGTGAGATGAGCCACCTCTTTGGGACAGCAGTCCTCCCATCTGAACTCCAGATGTGAAAGCGATAAATTACTAACGGTGGTCAACCTAGGCCTGGGGAGCAGGCGTTTCAAGTTGGCCTGGTTCTTGAGCGTATTTACAAAGAGGCTTTTCCAGCTGACTCTCTCTCTCTCTCTGTCTCTCTCTCTCTCTCACTCTCTGTCTCTCTCTCACTCTCTGTCTCTCTCTCTCTCGTCCGAAACAGCCATAGCCAAAGGCATCCTATGGAGTCCTTTTTGCAAATAGACGACTTATTTCTTAGTTGATTCTCACTAACTTTTCCCTCCCTACATGCAAAATTACAAAATGAGACCGTGAGGGCATTTTGTGCTCCCGTGCATGCACCGAGTCAGGGATTGGCCTCATGCACAAAAGGGTGGCTGAACCTTGTGCAAATGACACTAAGATTGTATATTGCCCAGTTCCATTAAAGGAAGGAAATCGGGGGGGAAATGCTCACGTTTTTATTAATTCTCAGTGCTGGGAGCTCATTCTTGATTTGATATTTTTCCATATGTTCTGCTAACTGACCGCTGCTTGCCATGTGATGGATAATGCCCTTTAAGCCACGGTGTAAGTTACAGTAATGTCACCAGGCTATTAACCTCTGAATATTTGCATTATTAGTCAATTTTCTAAGTCCTTGGAGTTAAAGCAGCCACTGAGATTTTTTATTTCCATTTTGCAAGAGCTGGGAGCCGAGTTGTGGGGCTTTCCCACAGCGTAGAGGTACAGCAAAGTTTTCTCAATTTGCTCTTCCGGTTTTGTTTAAGGGGAGCCATCTGCATCACATGCCTCGCTGGGAGGGAGATATGCTAATGACCACCTCGTAATTTATGGTGGAAGTTTAATACAGGGAGCACACTTCTAAACAACTCGACATCCATTCCCTCTGTGGATGGGGACTCGGAGATTGTTGCACTATGGAGTCTGTATTAAAGGGGAAGCATTTTGCCTTTTGACAGGTGTTATGAGCCTCCTTTAAAAATGAAATATTTGTCCAGATAAAATATTCGTGCTCTGTAATGCAAGGCAATGCACCAAAATCTAGGGCAAAACCGTTTACATATAAAAACCAACTTGAATATGAAAACGTAAGTTCTCACTAAGGTTGCTCAGCGTGTAGCAGAAAAGAAGTGGGGTATGAGAAAAGCAGACCTTCTGGAGAGATGAAGGTGGGGAGGCCAGAGAGAACTGCAAACCCGACAAAATGGTAACCTTAAGCGAATCTTCTACAAATAGCCAATAAAGGCAATTATATAACAAGGCGCTTGCAAGCAGCTGGTCATAGCTCAAGGCATCAGCCAAATGAGGCCAGTCTCCGAATTAACAGGTAAACTCCCTACCATTACACCATCACCCCTTCAGCCTCAGTTTTTCCTGTATCATGGCTTATTGAAGAGCACCCCTGTATCCAAGGCTTAGATGGAACACTGACTTTGCCCTGCTATAGCCTTTTGTTCCCTTCCACCTCCCACCTCTCTCTGCACCCAGGGCCAGATTAGAGCCTCAACTCCTTCATATCACCCAGGTTGCATTTAAATATTTCCAGCTACTGTTCACATTATGTGACATCCATAAGTAACTTCATCTATGTTACTTCCATAAGTGGCCCATCACCCCAGAACGGCTCACGCTTTCTAAAGGCAGGAGTCCTATATTCTCCCGTCTCCCAGATTCCCATTTTGGGGCATTCGGAAAGCAGCTTGGACCATGGAGAGGACCCAGGTTCCAGAGTCAGGAATTACATGGCTTTGTGCCTAGATCTGCCACTTTCCAGCTCTGCAACTTTCTAGCTCTGCAGTTGTGGGAAAGTTGATGCCAGTTGTCACTCTTAAAACTCATAGCATTATGTGGGGGATTAAAGGATATGCTTGCCAAAGACAGACATCAATACATTCCCAGGCAACTGTTAATAGGGCTTCAATATTTTGAGATGTTGACGGACAAGATGCTTTTGCATAACAGAAAATTCCTACACAGAATAAAGCATACTTTATGATCCCAGGCTTTTGCTAGCATTTCAACACCTCATTTCATTGGCTGGTCCCTACAATTCCATGGGGGCAAATACCTTTTCACCCCCATTTTCCTGATAAGCAAGCAGAGGCTCATTGAGGTTATTTAGCCTGCCTGCAGCCACACAGGCTGTTAAGTGATAGAGGTGCCTCCCAGAGGCCAAACTCCTACCATCCAATGGCCTCTCTGAAGTTCAGAGGACTTTGTAAGTTAACACCTTATCTTCTTAAAAGTCTGGTTCCTCATTTAACCAGGGCCTTAGTGACCAAAGTCCCTGAACCATGGCCCAGTAGATCTGATCATTCCAGGTGTCTTAAATGATCAATGTGGACCCGTGTTGGGTCAATTCAGCTGCAGTGATCCGTATTGATTGTCTAGACAGCTCCATCGATTGGGTCAGCAGGGCTGTGGGTCTTCAGGGACACCATAGATATGACAGTCTGACCCTTCCCAGGGCTCTGTCAGATATTATCACCATTGTCATTAAAACAAGGGAAACTGAGGCACAGGCAGGTGGTCTCGTGGCAGATGAATGAATTTAGAGGACAAGGAGGTAGTTCTGTTTTTGCATATTCCAATCCAATATTTATGACAGTCAAAGATGAGTGAGTCAAAGGGCAGATTGTAGAGGAACTGCTTCCTGGGGCCTGTTGGGATTTTAGGAATAGCTTTCTATAAAATTCAGTCTCTTCGTTGTTGGCTTACAATTTGGTGACCACAGTGACTGTCATTCTAGCACAATCCAGGGCCTAATTATTTCATATTTTCCTTATATGAGATCTACTTGAAGGCTTCATTCCAGAAAAACAGGTATGGGGAGAGGGGAGATTCTAATTTAGTCTAACTAGTTATCTTGCACATTAGTCCATTGTGTGGTTATATATATATTTTTCTGTTTAAACATTTGCTAGACAGTATTGTTAACACCATTTTTTTATAGTAAAGGGTAGCAGTGAACTCTACTATTTTCTCATTTTATCGCCCATCATGTCGGGGGCATGTGATTGGATGTGTGTGGGGTATTTCCTCAATTCTGGTTTCCAACAGGCACATGAACTGCAAGCGTCCTGCAATCACGCAGAAAGCTGCTGATGCGTTGCTTCTAGCCAGGCTCGAAAGCAGAAGTCCAGCCCGTGAGCTCATGCCCAGGGACCCGGGCTGTGCCTCCCACTGAACAAGGGGACCAACCATGTCTGGGACCTCAAAGCCCTTCCTTCCATGCCAGGGCAGGGAAGAAGCCCAGGCTGGGCCAGCTCCTAGGGCTACGAGTTCATGGCAGGAGCTTATGATAGGCGGGCCCTGTGGTCAGCTCGTGTGAGGTCAGAGCCACCCAAGCCTCAGTCACCAGATTCATCTCAAACCTCCCATTAATGATTTATGGGAGGGTTTCATCTCCACATGGACTGCAGAGACCTACTGTCCCTATTTCTTGAGTGGAAAAAGAAGGTCAGGTTTTTGGGATCCATTTTGCAAACATACCCTTCGGATGGCAGGAACGGGATTTGAGTGATGTGCAGAAGTTAGGAAACACTGATAACAATAGAAAAGACAGCAGATTGTACATATGGCATATGCTTATGATGCTCCCAGCACAGTCCTAAGTGCTTTTTCACAAAATAGCCAATTTAGTCCTCAAAACAACCCTGTAATGTAGCTACTGTTATCATCTCCATTTTACAGAGTAGGAAGTTAAGGCACAGAAATGTACGTAGCTTGTCCAAGGTCACACAGCTGATAAATGGCAGAGAGACTGCCTCTAGTCCAATGTCACTACTTTATGTTGAAGAGTGAAGCTGTCTATGAGGATTGCCCAGCCCAAGATAAGAACAAAAGTGATGATGATGATGATGACCCTGCTGGCAATCATGTGAGCAGTTAACATCTACTGAGCACTTAGAGTGTGACCAGAGCTAAGCTGGTGGCTTTCCCCATAGTATTTCCTGGAAACTGGAGATAGATTTACTTTCCTTTCCCTCCTTTATCCCATACATCCAATTCATCTGCAAGTCTTATTACATCTCATAATACCTTGTAAGCCACAAACCTCTCTTCCTCTCTACCAGGAGGCCAAGCAATGCTCCGTGGATCAGGGGCTTACCCTGGTAAGTGTATCCTTAAAAACCTACACTAAACCTTACGTATTGTAGGCACTCCATACATGTGTGTGGAACGAATGAATGAAGGGCCTGGTTTCCTCATCCATTACAGCCTGTGAGGGTGGTACTGTTGCTGTCTCCATTTTGCCATGAGAAGCAGAGATTTAGAATGGGAAAATGGCCATGTGCATCACACAGGATTACAAGACAGGACAAGTCAAGCAGATATTTTACGCTTTGGGGCAGTCCTGCATCTGATAGCCTGTCTCATTTCAGGGGAATTTATCATCTTAAGAAAGCATAGGGGGCAGAGACTCCCTTTACAATATTGGAGCCCTAAAAGGCCAATGTTACCTTTTCCAACCTCCTTTGGAAGCTAGTGGTCACATGACTTGGTCTCAGTCAATTGAATAAGATACAAGAACCTAGACTTTGAATGTTACCAGTGAAGCCAAAAAATGACAAGAGGGGCATGCAGAGCTTGGGGTGCCATTGCTGGAGCCCAGGATCTAATACAAGCCAGGACTTGGGTGGCAGAAAAGCATGCTGTGGTCCCAAATAGTGCAAACGCAGTGGCTGTGAAGCCTGCAGCTACAGAAATGGTCTGTCAACGTGATTCTCCCTTCTGCCTTGAATCCCTATTTCGTAAGCCTCATTTTCCAGCTCTTCTGTGCATCCCCCATTGACCTTTCAGTAAATTCCTTTCTCTGCTTAAATCTTCCAGCGTCGATTTCTATTGCTGGCAACAAGAACCCATCTATTACAGCTCGGGTTCAAAGCGATGTCTTATCCACAGACCCCCAAATTGTATCCAATTTCTCTATTATCTCTCTGGTGCACCAGGAGGGTCTAAACTCCCCAGTCCTAGTGCAGCCCCTCCCCATGACCAGTGGAGGTCTCACAGCCTTGTTTCCCATCCGCCTTGCAGACCCTCAGCTGTGAACCACAGAGAATACCAGGGGCATCTCTGAGGAAGGTGCACTCCTCAGTCACACTCTCCACAAGCCCCAGGGAGGAAAAGCATCCAGCAGTTTGCTCCCTGTCTGTTCCAACAGTAGATGGAGGTTGGAAGTAGGTTGGGACTGGAGCAGCAATACCTCACCTCTGCAGTCCTGGTGCCCCTGTGCAGAGCACAGGCGGGTGGGTAGTGGATATACTCGGTAACCGAGCAACTGCAGCTTCGCCGCCCGGTTCTGGTGGGAACCGTCAGGGCCTTATTCATCACTGAGCCCAAGTAATAGAAAGAGTTCACCTGCCCCGGATGACTCTCCCTTCCCCTGCAATGCTCCCTGGGACCAGCCCCTGGCCTGTTGGCGTGACCTTGTTTCTTTGGACGTTCTGATACAAGCCGAAATGGATATTAGCTGTAATTACTCATTCCACACGATTCTGTAGGCCGCTCTTTGTACCAGAGTTGAGAACCTTCATTGTCCACATTGCTTAAATTACTGAACATTGTGCCATCCATTCTGAATTAGTGCTCATTAATGAGCTGGTGGTTCTAGAAACTCCCTATTTATTATTCAGGCGCCAAGTATAATCCAAGCAGCTGCATTGCAACACCACTCATGTGACTTTTGATCTGCCATGGAAAGAAATGAAAAAACACACACATGCAACTCACATTTATTAACTTTTTTGTTTTTGTGACCAAAAGTGTAATGGACACAGCAATAATCATTTAGTCCCTTTTGGTCCCTAGCTTACAAATGGCACGTTTTCTCTGAAACAAAATATGTATGATTAGGAAGGGAGTGTGTTTTTTAGGGTCTGGTTGTCTGGCTTGATGTTTAAGAACTCCCACCACCATTTTTCATAATCTTCATACAGAAAACACCTTTCTTTTTCTTGCTCTCACTGACTTATCTTTTGTTCCTTTTGTCCCCAACTTATGGAATCAAAAAGGCTAGTTCTGGTAGTGAGACCAGACCCACAAAAAAGGTAAAACAAAACAAAAACTAATGGTAAAACAAACCATCAAAAGAGAAGTCAAAATTCTATTTTATAAAAAAAGACTCTGGAATGGGAAGATTAAAAACCAGAGTCCACATTTCCTTTCTGCCTATTATTACACAGTAATACGATACAGTATCACCCAGCGTCCAAGTGGTATAACTGCATCATTAGCCCGTGTTACAGGATCAGCATTTCTCATTGGAGGGGCTGCTTGCCTGGAAAGGGGGAGGGAGCGATGCTTCCCGGGCTGACATTGATGTCTCTGCAAGGACATTCTGCCAGGGTGCGACAGGTCACAACCAAATGGATTGCTCCCCAGTGGGCTGGACTCCAGTCACATTGTCAGGTAAACACAGAAATATTCTGTCTTCGCCTGCCAAGCCTTGTCAAGTATCTGTATTTGTTATTGCATCTTGGGTCCCACAAGGTTCCCACCCATATTTCTTTATAGAGGAAATGCAAACCATATGCTTTCGCCTTATTTCCACTGAATGTATCCAAACACTCCTGGAGCCAGGCATATTCTTTTGCAATGAGTCTTTTGAGCGAAGTGCATCAACCCTTAACCTCTCTCTCTTTTTTTTCTCCCCGCATTTTGAGATGACATAAGTTGATTTGACTTTCTGGTATAAATTACAGGAGTCTTTGATAGATCCTAAACATGAAGTGAGTTCTGATGGTCCTAACTTGCTTTTTCTCTGCTTGTCTGTTTTAATAAACATTGGCTTGTGGCAGCAGATAAGTAATATCATGGTCTGATAACCAATTATAGCACTTTTTCTTATGGGTGTGCCTCAGAACCCTTCTCAACACAGTACTCCTGACAGTCTATATGAATGAATAGTCATCATTATTTGCCATGCCAGTGGAAGATGCTTTTTGAAGCCATTCCTAGGCACTGGGTTTGGCCAACAGCCTTTGGAAGAGGGCATATTTCTCCAGGTACCAGAAGCCCTGAGAAACAGAAGTGTGAGACAACGCCTAAGGTCAAAGGCAAGAGAGAATCTAGCCTCAGCAGGGATCATTCTTGAAGAATTGCTGCCTGGGTAGTGTTGAGAGCCCCGTGCTTCCCAAATTGCACACTCTTTGAAGAAGTAGGCAGTGCCTTTAACTTCCCACTGCAATCCCATGCCAGGCTCTGAAGCTATCGTAAGCCCTGCTATTTATCTGCCTGGTGAGGCACAACACTTACTTATTAAAAACATATCTATCATGGTTAATGACTTGATTTTTTCCCTTTAATACTGTACAATGACAGGTGTAAAGAGAAGATGAGAGTCAGATGCTTCTGCAATATGCTTCCAGCTCTAAGATGTCTAGAACATCAGCCTTCCTCCACAGTGCTGGGAGGGGTGACGCCTCCCACCCCCTCTCTCCCAACACACACACATTCACACACACACACAGATTACACGCTTGTGTTGGATGGAAAAGCGTGCCATTTGCAGTTTCAGATAAAAGCATGTTTGGGTGCATATGGAAGGTACCATTAGAAGCAACTCCGGAGTGCCGAGTAAAATGGGTCATTAGGCTTTTGTTTGTTGGAGAGTGTCTCCCATCTGACAGTGCCGAATGGTACCACTTTTAGCAGCTTATGTTCCCAGTTACATTAAACAGACAAACAGATTGACTGTTTTGCATTTCTCATTTGACAACAGCTTGTCTTCATTTGCTGCACACTGGTGGCAATGCTGAAAGCATGGTGGATGACTGTAGCCAAGGTCCTGGTTTTGAATAACAGCAGATGCCAACATTTAACTTCAAAATCAATCAATTCTTTTTCCTGAGTATGGATAAAAGGTCTTCTAGAGCGCCTGCAGGGGGATTTCTGCTGTTTACAGCTGAAAACATAGAAGCCACATTCATTACCAAACTTTCTGCAAGAAATAACAAATGTGGGTGTTTTTATGAAAGGAGATGCTTGGAAGAAGAAGCGTTTTCTTGGAAGGGAGAATGAGAGTGCTGCCTGCAACCAGGCAACTTAATTTGAAGGTGAACTCTTTGGAGCTTCACTGATTAAGGCATCGGCCATATCAGTTGATCTGATTCTGGCACAAGGTATTAATGTGCAGTGGCAGAAAAGAGTCGTTTTCACACTGACCATTTTTCTTGGTAGCCTGTGTCCAGTGGGCTAATTAAAAGCTTTCTCCGAGTGGGGGACAGAGTATTCATTGCTCATTAGAAATTAGAGAGCCCACAGCCTGCTTTAAAGTCAACCAGAACGTAATCCAGTGTCTTCGTGTCTCCAACTCACTGGGCTCAGATTCTGAGGCTCTTCGAGAATGGAGTCCTGAGTCATTCCAAGCAGTGGTCTTTCCAACACATCTCGTGGCTACCAGGCTGGATCCCAGCCCTCGCCTGGCACCATCACTGAGACACCAGGGGTAGGAAGGCGTGTCCTAGTGGCACTCGAGGGATGCAGGTGAGAGTCAGGCCCTCCGCGGAAGTCCATCTGGCTGACCTAGGTCATGCCTATCTGTGAGAGGCGGTGATCTCAGTGGTTACAGCCATCAGGCTTTGGCATAGGACACACCCTTGTGCAGCTCTCAACGTTGTGCTCAAAAGGCTGTGAGACCTTGTGAAAGTAACCTAACTTCTGTGAGCCACTTTCCCCACCAGTAACATACGGATAATAGTGTAGTTTCCATTTCACAAGGTCATTATGGGGATTAAATAACAGCAAGTGTGTAAAGCCCATAGCATCATACCCAGAACACAGTAAGTGCTCAATGATGGCTACATATGTGTGTGTGTAAATGTATATGCACTTTATCATATATGTGTGCTTTATACACACATACAACATATATAGTAAAATACATTATATGCATGCATATATGTATGTGTCTATGTACACACATAGATAACATAATAAAATGCATATAAATTAAATGAATAAATGCATTTAAATGTAAAAAATTAAAATATATGCATAATAACTATGTAAATGCATATAAAACATCCTCACGTAGTCTCATCCCTGCGTCCTATCCAAGAGTCAGGACTAAGACAGTCTCCCCTTGGCCTCCTCCAGCTTTGTCATGGAAAGACTCATTCCCTCAAATGGGGGGAAAAAATGCATTTCCTTAAGTTGTATAACAAGAGCAGCTACTAATTGAGCTTCCGGTTCATGCATGGAGGCACACTTACAATCCACAAAAGCAGCTTGAAGTGGATATTAGTGTCCAGGAGTGGCCTCACCCAGGGTCTCGCTGGTCAGCAGGCTAGCGGGCATTCAAACCCCAAATGCTTCCCCCTGCCCCGTCCTCCCCAGGACTGTGGGGTGTCCTTCATGCAGTTAGGAAAACAAATCTGACACCTGCGGGCCACTTCTCCTGAGGACCTGACTTGTTTCTCGTGTAGCAAGAGCAGCTGGAGTTTCCTTTCCTCCCTACCTGGCCGGCTCTTTGTTGAGCCTCCGCTTGGTTTTTGGTTTTGTGTGTGTTTTTTTCAGGGGACCTATTTTGTGCATGAGTGTCCCCTCCCTTTCCTCTCTTTTATTCCTGTCTCCTCCCCCTTCTGCCCCTCTGCTGTCCTTTGCTTTCTTCTCCTCTTCATGTGTTGATTGAAAACCCACACACAAGCATTTTGGTTTGTATAAAAACATGCAGTAGACCATTTACTTTGTAGTAAATTTTTATTGACATTAATACAATGGACTTCTGAATAATCTCTTAAAAACAATAAAAAAATAAACACAATCATTGCTCTTATCTGCTATATACACACATAGATAACATATAATAAAATGTATATAAATTAAATGAATTATTTTGTCTCTCCAAAAAAGAAAAAAAAAAGAAATTGGGTGTTTTTGGTTTTTGTTCTAATTGATTTGGTTTTTATTTTCATAATTTTTAGGAACTTGCAAAAACCCTAGTATAATCTTGAGATTTGAGATAAGGGTGTTTGTTTGTTTGTTTGTTTGTTTGTTTGTTTTGAGATGGAGTCTTGCTCTGTCACCAGGCTGGAGTGCAGTGGCCGGATCTCCACTCACTGCAGCCTCCGCCTCCCAGGTTCAAGTGATTCTCCTGACTCAGTCTCCTGAGTAGCTGGGACTACATGTGCGCACCACCACACCCGGCTAATTTTTGTATTTTTAGTAGAGATGGGGTTTCACCATGTTGGTCAGGCTGGTCTCAATCTCCTGACCTGGTGATCCACCTGGCTCAGCCTCCCAAAGTGCTGGGATTACAGGTGTCAGGCACTGCGCCTGGCCAAGATAAGGGTCTTTTAAGAGTTAAGTCATTAACACATAAATAGCAGTCAATAAATGTTGTCTATTTTTAATTTTTTATTCCATACACCTATCTGGCTTAGAAACAATCATTAGCCATTATGCCTAACATGATATAAATAATAACTAACATATATTAATACTTGATCCTCCCATGACCAAACATTTTTGGAGCATGTGCTTTTAGCCATGAGGTATCCTGGGTGCTGAGGAAGAGATGCCAGGTGGGAGCCATAAGGAAGGCTCCCTAGCCTGCACAATCGTTGATACTCTCGAGTAAGTCACAAGAGGTGGACAAGCCAAGCCCAGTGGACAATGGGTCAGAAAGCCCTGTTTGCCAAGAGTTCGAATTTTTAGGGTGAAAGAGATGGCTCTGGGCCTGGCTTAGCATAAAAAAGGATAAAGCCTTTTAAATAGTCATATTCAACATCAACAAAGGAGAGAGAAAATAAGAAAGGAAGAGAGAGACTGTGGCCATGTGATTGGAACACACTGGCATCCATGTGGAGCCAGGAACAAAAAGCATTGCATTAGAATAGTCAAGATCAAGGTGCCTCTGGGTTGCCATGTCACTGTGCCATGTCACTGTGCCATGTCACTGTGCAGGACGCTGGTCTCAGGGGCCCTCCAGGGCCTCACTTTTTATGCCTGGAATGCTCAGAGCAACAAAATTTGTTGAGGGGTGGGGGCAGACCCACCGGAAATAACTCTGAAAAAAAAGTAACCGTCAATTGAGTTTCCCTCTCTTCCTTGACCCCCCTCCTTCTCCGGCCACCCGCTTCTCTGCACAGTTTGCGCCCAGGCCTGGCATTTAGGACCTTTTGTTGTCTTAATAGAGACTGAAACCTACTTTGGGCCTGGAGTTTGCTGTTTTAATTCAACAGTGGAAGGTTTTTTTTTCTTTTTTTTTTTTCTTTTTCTTTGTTTGTTTTTCTTTTCCATTTTCTTTTTCTAAGCCTGGCAGACAATGCGTTTGCAGAGCAGAAGCTGTGAGCTAGGCGTTCCTGGGATCCTGAACAAAACCCGCATTAATGGGAGGTGGGATTTCCTGGTCACAGCTTTTAGCCAAAGGGCAAAGGTCGCCCATTAACCAGCATCCAGTCTAAACAGGGCTGTATAAAATGACAGCAGAGGAGGGAGAAAAGGGTGAAAAAAAGTCAAATATTTGCTCTTCATTCTCAAGTTAGCAGTTGGGGCTTGTTGCCGCCGAGCCCCAGTGCCCATCAGCACCACAAGGTGCCCAAAGAAGGATTCCTTGGAAGGGGCCACTCCACCAGGAGCGAGCATTGGTGGGCCAGGCGCTTAGGGGGCTGAGAGGATCAGCCTACCGCACAATGCTTCCCAACCTGCCTTATAGCCCTGGAGGCCTGTCTGCCAGAACTTGCTGGGCGATGGTACAGTTTCTATTTGCTCCCCTGCCTATAACCTCTGAGGGGCCTCTGGAAGCCCTCCAAAGCCTGCAAGGCCCTGCTGGGTGTCCACAACAGCTTCCGTCACGTCCGCTCTGCCCTGGCTTCACCCAAGTTCAGCCCCCAAGGCCTTCCGCTTCCTGTATTACGCCCAGCTCCATGCCACCTCATGACCTTGGCACTTGCTCTTTCCCATGACAAGTGAGTTCTTCCCTGGGTCTTTGCATGCTGGCTTCTGTTTAGTGCCCACTCTCCTGCATTTTCTGCCCACTGCTTCTTAACCTGGCTGGAAGAGAGGCCCATCATTGGCACCCTTCAAACTTCAGCTAGGAATGACCCTCCTCTTCCCCTCCCCAGTTGGAGCTCGTTGTCAAGGGAAATATATGGTTGTCATAGTCCTCAGATTGGCCAAGGGAGCTTGCAGGATCTGTATCCCAGAATTACACAAATGTAATCCCCAGCGAAGAAAGTGCTAGACCATTCAAGTCTTGCAAACAAGAGGTGCCTCTGTAAAACTTAGGACAGACAGGAGCAGAGCAAACACACCTGGTTTGCACAGGCAGGTTGATTCCTAGAACTGAGGAGCGCTGCTCTTTTCCTCACATTTACTAGCCAGAGATGCCACATCTCCTTTCCTGGGGACGCAAGTCTCCATGGGCAGAGAGAGGCTGGAATGTTATGCAAACACAGGGCTTCTCAAGCTCCGCCTGAGCTGGCTTCATCAGTGTGCTGCCTTGCAGGGGCACCCGGCCCTTGGTATAATACTGTGCTGTCATTGCCTTGACATTCTTAATAATTTCAAACAAGTAGCCCAGCATTTTCATTCCGCACTGGACCTTGCTAATTACATAGCTGGTCATGACCTCAGCAGCACATTAGATCACTTGTGAAGGTTTTTACAAATATTAACTCCTGGGTCCTATCCAAGAGATTGGGATTTAATTGGGTGGGGCTCCCCAGGTGACTCAAGTGTGCAGCCTGGGTGTGGGCGCCCTGCTCTATGGAACAACCCTATAGATGGAAAGAAATTGGAGGTTGGGGAACCCATGTTCTCCCCACCAGTCCCCCACATAGAGAAGCCAATGGCACACAGCCCCACATTTCCATAGAACTCCATGTGTACCTGTGATAGCACTGAGACCACTTTATTATCACAATGTGAAGAATGAGAATGGTAGTGTTTATTGAGTGCTCACTATGGGCCAGGCACTCTACTAAGTACTTTTCTGTATCATCGCATTGGATTCTCACAAAATCTATAAGGAGAGTCCTGATCTTCTCCATTTATAGCCGGGGAAGCTGAAGTTCTAAGCAGTTCAGTAGTTCGCCCAAAGAAACACAACTACCAATTATGGTCAACTTGGGATGCTACTTCCTCGTTCACAGTCTGACTTTGTTACAAAATGGTGCCACCCTCCAAGGCATGTGCAATTCCTTATCCATCCCTGTTTTCCCAGCATCATGCCTTGCCCACAGTCACAGTAGATATTCATTAAATGCTGAATCAATTCTTCAATGAAAGCATTTGCCGCTGTTTTGCTATTTTCTCTGGGTGGAAAGCTTTACATTGCTTTCAGTGCTATCAAGAGTAATTGCCAAGAAAAAATTCCTCCAAAGTACTTTTTCATGTTGTCTCATTGGATCCCCTTTGCTACCCCATAATATTATGATGGCCTTGCATTAAATGATGGAGCAGGGCCTTATAACATGAGGTTAACATGATCCAGACCGCATCCTCACAAATATTATCCAGAAAAAGTGACTGGTTGCGAGTAAGAAGTGACTGTATAAAAGCAGGGCCCTCAGGCAGACACAAGGGACGTCGCCACAGAGCAGCAAAGACACTGTGCAAAATGTATGTTCCCCGCCACTGAGGAACAAATTTATTCCATAGGGGGCTTTTGCTTTTTCCGAAAAGCAAAGTTTTGTGCCCGCACAGAGGACAGTCCACCCACCAGGGCATTGAGGGCAAATGAACGACAAGCTCAGAAAAACACACGAGGGACAACTGAACTTCCTCAGTGGCCTTGAACTGCAGAGGGTAATGCTAGGTGGTCTGGAAGAGAAAATAGACAGAGTGTTTCCCATTCATCTCTAAGGTTGCTGGGCAGGGCCAGTTCTGAGGCCTGAGGTTTCTGTTTCCCTTAACCCTGGGGCAGGTGAGGAATTAGATCAAGACTCTAATGTGGTCAAAAGACTTGAAGATCCGGGAAGTAAAAAAAAAAAAAAAATTACAAATCTTTGAAACACAGAGTAAATATACTGTAACTAGGAAGCTGCCAAAATGCCTATTTATGAGACTGATTTTTTTCTTTTAAAAAAAATTATTTTATTTAAGTTCCAGGATACATGTGCAGCAGGTGCAGGTTTGTTACGTAAGTAAACATATGCCATGATAGTTTGCTGCACTTATCAATCCATCACCTAGGCACACTACACCCCGCATGCATTAGCTATTTATCCTGATGCTCTCCCTACACCCTGCCCCTCGACAGACCCCAGTGTGTGTTGTTCCCCTCCCTGTGTCCATGTATTCTCATTGTTCAGAGCTGATTTTTTAAAAAGATTAATCCTTCCAACCTGTATAGGTCTTTTAAGCTTTCACTATGTTCTTAGACTCTTCCTGAACAGATCTATAAAATTAACTTTACTAGGTACTTGCTTCGTATATAATAACTTATTTAGTCCCACAGTGATCTATGAGGAAGAATTTACTATAATCCCATTTTACAGATAAGGCTAAGAAAGATCAAGTTAGACGATGCTGGAATCAGCTTTCGACTTTCTTTTCCCATTCCACAGTCATCAGCCCACATGGAGGACTGATTCAGCCAGAGGGGGACAGCCCCAACCATGGCTGTCTTAAGGCAGGTCTAGCTTACAGACCGCAGGAGGTGAGGTACTGACTTTAGGAAGGCCCAGAGCAGAGCCCAACAGCAGAATGCAAACATTGCTGATTCTTGTCCTAAATGCCTTGGGCAAAGAACATGGCTTCAGTTTCTCATCTGTGTAACGGGACTGCCAACAGCCCCTGCCTTAGGAGCCACTGGGAGAATTAAAATAGGGAAAAGTTCTTGTGGACCACTTACCACTGTGCCTGACACCCAGGGAAGCCCCCAGTAAGGGTCTCTGTCAGTGCCCAGTGGGAGACCCTGCTTTGTGACACCTTCTCCAACGAGAATATGTCTTAGGGCCCATTTGCATTAAACCTGGTCAGGTTAAATCAACAAATTTAGCCTAAAAGCTGCCTCATTACATAATTTAAGTTCAGCCTAAAGGTTTTTCTGTACATCGTGAACTATAACAAGTGGAGGTGTAAACAGACAGTAGCCCACACATGTGCCAATCACTGAGTTTTGGCCAACCAAATGGGTCAACTGTTCAAACCATGTTCAAATAAGGCAAACACCGAGCTGTAACCAATCTGGCTTTCTCTGTACCTCACTTCCATTTTCTGCACATCACTTTCCCTTTACGCTCCATAAATCTTCTTCCACCACGTGGCTGTGCTAAAGTTTCTGAGCCTACCCGGACTCAGAAGGCCCCCCGATTCACGAATCATTCATTGCTCCATTAAACTCCTTTACATTTAATTTGGCTGAAATTTTTCTTTTATCATTCCCCTGGTGTGTAAACAGCTCCAAAGATTGGTTGAAAATGCAGCAAGGAGTGTGGGCTGAAGCTCTTGAGGACCTCAATAGCTTCAAATATCTAACCCAGTGATTTCATTTGTCTTATTTATAGACAGCCACCTGCCCCCTCCCCCCACCCCCAAAAAAAGTATATTTAGAGAGAATTACTTTTGCTGCATTAGCTTCTAGCATTATTAACAACCTTTTTCTTGTAACTTGCTCTAGAGGGAAGTAGACTGTTTTCAAGGGGAGAACGATGCCTATCTTTGCAGAACTGTGACAACTGATGGAAACATGAGAAACCCTCCTTCTTTGTTCCTTGTTCCATGTCTGGAATGCCAGCTGAGCAGTTCAGTTGATTTTTTTAAGCTGAGTTGATGCCATGCTGTTGTAGTTTGGTTGTGGTTTGATCCCTTACTCGGTTGAGGTTGCTCAATGCTGGATAGAGATTTGGCCCTGTGTAACCGGTGTAGACTTTGGAACTAGATAAACCTGCATTTGACTCCTCCTTCTCCCACTATCTAGCATGATAGTGGTGAGTTCCTTAAGCTCTCTGAAGCTAATTTCCTCTGTAAACTATTAAGAATATTTACCTAAAAGCATTTGAGTCAAGGATCAAATAAGATACTACTTCCTGATAATAGTATACCTACGTAAATATTTCCCAGGGATTACAATAAGGTAACAATTAATTCAAAGACAGCTTCAAATTCTATCAGTGGCATGAACTAGGGAGCATCTGAGCCAGATTCCCACCTTGTCAGTTGGAGACAGTGACTGACCCAAGGTAGCCCACACTCACTCTTGATCACACATAGTCAAGAGCTTGTCTTGAAGGAGAGGAACTACAAACAAGCCCTATTGATCAAAGAAACAGTCTTTTATAGACAGTTTAACTCTAACAGCAATGATTGTCATAGTTCTCCAATTCTATTCTTTGCTCAAGGAAAAAGGACACATATACAAGAGTCTAAGAGGAAGGATATCAAGAAAAGTTCATGGGAAGGATTGCATGACTCAGCAGCTCTTGATATTCAAAGAATGACCCTGACATTATCTCCAAAGAAGCTGAGATGTTGCTTTGTCCCTGAATTCAAGTCCCTTCAGAATCACCTAAGAACACTCGTGCAGAAGGTTCAGTAGATTACGAGGTAGATTGTGATGGAATCTTAATTACCCTGGGGGCCACTACCTCTTGCACAATCGTGGTATCTTACCTTATTACAGCAAATCTGTGGGGAAAATCTCTCCACTGGGCCCCATCCAGGCAGTAACCTACCAACCATGGAGTACATGGGACTGAAATTGTCTGATCACATTCTCAGATAGAGACAAAGCCTGCTTTTCTCGTCTCTCTCTCTCTCTCTCTTTTCATTTAGAAGCCAGTGAGATATTACAGACTGGCACAGGAAAAGGTGGTTCTTGTTTCTAGCATCCAACAATGGGATGCTCTGATAAAGTTGCCTTTCCCCTTCACAGACACACTACTATGCACAATTTCTACTAGGTGAACGCCAACCAAGACTAATGTAAGAGTTGGGAGAAAAAGAGTGGTCATCTGAGTCCTGGAATAGCAGGCCAGGGTGCAAAGAACATAGGTCGTGGGGTCTGACCTCACTGAGCAATTTCCTAGCTCTGTGATGTGGGTGTCTAGCATCACTCATTTGACAAACGTTGATCATTGCATATACGTCCAAGTTTCTTGTAAGGAAAAAGCAGTATATTACATATTATGTGCAAAAATGTAACATATAGAAAGTGTATATTACATAATAGGCATTTTTTAAACTAGAATTCAATTTCATTTTCTCTTCTCTGTTTCCAGAAAATAATTCCATTTGTTTCAAGAATATTTGTAGAACTGTCTTTGCCCATGTGAGTGAGGTCCCTGAATCCACCCTCTGTAGACTCTGTTTTGGGCACCCCTATTGTTTGGAGTCTTATTGGGGTGGCTCAGCATCAGGCCTGGGACACCCCAGGAGTTGGTGTTACCAGAAAGGAATCCTGATCCAGACCCCAAGAGAGGGTTCTTGGACCTCACGCAAGAAAATTCAGGGCCAGTCCATAGGGTGAAGTGAAAGCAAGTTTATTAAGAAAGTAAAGGAATAAAAGAATGGCTACTCCATAGGCAAAGCAGTGGCATGGGCTACTCATTTGAGTATTTTTATAGTTATTTCTTGATTATATGCTAAACAAGGAGTAGACTATTCATGAGTTTTCCGGCAAAAGGGTGGGCAACTCCCAGAACTGAGGGTTCCTACCCTTTTAGACCATTATAGGGTAACTTTCTTATGTTGCCATGGCATTTGTAAATTGCCGTGGTGCTGATGGGAGTGTCTTTAGCATGCTAATGCATTATAATTGGCATATAATGAGCAGTGAGGACGACCAGAGGTTACTATCATCGTCATCTTGGTTTTGGTGGGTTTTGGATGGCTTCTTTACTGCGTCTTGTTTTATGAGCAAGGTCTTTGTACCCTGTATCTTGTGCTAACCTTGTATCTCATCCTGTGACTTAGAATGCCTAACTTCCTGGGAATGCAGCCCCATAGGTCTCAACCTCATTGTGACCACCCCTATTCAAGATGGAGTTGTCTGGTTCAAATGCCTCTGACTATATTCGTAATACATGCTTCTGAGTTCTTTCTCTCTACCTGTGTGAGTTTCCTAGGACTGCCACAACAAAGTACCACAACTCAGTTACTTACAACAGAAATTTACTCTTTCATAGTTCTAGAGGCTAGAAGTTGAACAGCAAGGTGTTGGCAAGGCCATCCTCCCTCTTCAGGCTCTCGGAAAAGAATTTCCTTGCCTCTAACTAGCTTCTGGTGCTTGCCATCAATTTCTTGGCTTGCAGCTACATCACCCCAATCTCTGCTTCTATCATTACATGGCCTTTTCCCTGTATGTCTGTGTGTAATCACTGGATTTAGGGCTCACCCTAATCCAGTATGTCTTCTCCCTAACTTGATTACATCAGCAAAGACACTATTTCCAAATAAGATCACATGCACAGCTACCAATGGTTATGACTTCAACATGTCTTCTTAGAGATGTGATTCAACCCACAATATTCCCTACAGTTTCTGCTTGGAAAACCTTGTCCCAGCGTCTTCTTTTTAAGGATGAGAATGTTCTAGGGTATATATACCTTTAAGATGTCACCTTTCCTATTCTAAGCTTCAGTTTCCTCATCTGTTTGAAAGAGGGACGATGCCACTTGCTGAATGGAGCCAGGCCCTACTGTTGTACCCTCATGAGAACCATCCAGTTCTCTGCAGTGACCCACACATCACACCTGCAATTCTCTATGCAAGGTGAGCCTTCACCAGGAGAGGTGATATCCTGTGAGGGCTGGGACCACAACTTCTTGTTCCCATTGTAAACCTAATTTCTAGCTCAATTCCTACCATCTAGTATGTACTCAATATATACTTTTGAATGAATAAATAATATATCTAATATAATATATCTAAAGCTTTTAGCGCCATATTTGGCCCACCAGAGGTACCCAATAACTCATGGGTAGCTGGCTAGTCATTTGTATGACAACTTTTACTGTGTTTCTCCCTGTATAGGTCAGAGTAGAGTCTGGAAAACAGAACTCACCCCCAGATAGGTTCAGAGGAGGAAACTTAATATGAGCAACTAGTTACAAAGGTCTTAGGAGTGCTAAAAAGGAAAAAAGGAAAAGGTAAGGAGACTCAGAAACAAGGAAATTCAGGAAGCCACTACCCGCTGGAGAGTATCTTGCTTTAGAGCCAGAATCCAAAAGCAGGAGCTCTGGGCAGAGGAAAAGTGGCTGTACAATGGAAACTGGAACCAACAAGGTGACATGACACCTGAAGGAGAGGAGAGAAGTTCCCTGGCTTCTCCCTCCCTCCCACCAGCACCTCCCACTGTCCAAACCTACAGGAAGCCAGTTGGCAAGGGATTTGGGGAAGCCAGGAAATGTCATTCCCAGTGCTCACCTCCCTGCCTTCCACTCCTGTGCTCTGTAGGAGAGGGAAGAGAGCTTGAAGCAGACCAGCAGACAACCGCCCCATTTCCTAAATGCAGGGGCTTCCACAAGCAGGGCTTCTGTGATTTGTAATGGGTCCTATGGGAGATGTGGAAACAAGCAGTCTCTTCACAGACCTGACTACACTCGAGCATTCGTAATGGGGGCATTCAGTGTTTCTTCCCCACGGTCCTCGATTGTCATTGTGAATAAGCATCACATGTCGGAGGAAGCATGTAAACTTGGAATTTCCAGACCCTATCCACAGAAAGTCTGGTTGAGGCCATTTTGGGGGTAGAGATTGGGAATCTGCATTTTTAAGAGAGGCTGCTCTCTCATGGAGGACCAGCCTCAGTGACTCTAATGCAGTTGATTCAAGGTCAACAATTTGAGAAACACCGAATTCGCCCTGGGAGTTGGACGGTATTCTAGATTCCAAAGGAAAAAATGAGGCATCATTGGAAGGTGTTGCACGGAACAGACAGATCACACAGTGTCTCAAAGCACACCTATTTTATGTAATAGACCAACAGGATGATCTGCTCCATGTAGCCAACCCCCCAGCCCAAATCTTGTGACTTTTACTCTGTTTTACTCTGGATTAGATAATGTGCACACACGTCGCAGCATGGTTAAACACACAGGCTCTTGGGACAGCTGTCCCTGGATTAAAACTCAGTTCCCCGTGGTTAAACTCTCTCTAAAAAGATGATTCTGACTCTCAGACCTCTGTTACCTTTTTGAACCCAAAGGGTATTCAGAAAGAAAAGGCTACTTCATCTTGGGCATTGACTCCGTGACCCATGTAACTAGTCCTGGGGAAAGATAATTTGCCGCAGAGCCCGTATGATTTATGGGAAATTAATATGAAAAGCCTGGCTATATCTCTCATCAGATAAAAGCTGGGTATTGATGGCATCCTCTGCCCTCTGTTCTAAGCCTCCCAGGAGACAACTCTTTTATCTGATTGGAAGTAACTTCCCTCCCATGGGGTTTTGGACTTGGGATTTTAAGAAGATATACAGCCTGAGCGCAGTGGCTCAGGCCTGTAATCCCAGCACTTTGGGAGGCCGAGGTGGGTGGATCACAAGGTCAAGAGATAGAGACCAGTGCCTGGCCAACATGGTGAAACCCCGTCTCTACTAAAAATACAAAAATTAGTTGGGCGTGGTGGCAGGCGCCTGTAGTCCCAACTACTCAGGAGGCTGAGGCAGGAGAATTGCTTGAATCCAGGAGGTGGAGGTTGCAGTTAGCTGAGACTGCACCACGCCACTGCACTCCAGCCACGCGACAGAGCAAGACTCCATCTCCCAAAAAATAAAAATAAAAATAAATACACAAACAAACGTCCTGCCTTTTGTTCATCCCTGAGGGGACAGCCTGCCTAAGAGAACGAACTATGGACTCTGAGCGCTTGGATGCATCCCTCCCTCTTTTCTCATGAGTTGTGACACCTTGGAAGAATGATTTGACTTCTCTCAGCCACAGTTTCCACATCCCTAAAATGGGCAACAAGTGCCCCATTCAGGCTGCTTTGCAAAGCTGTCATGATAACCATATGGCCACAGTGGAAGGTCTTGTCTGATGGTCACAGCCGTGACACACTCATCCGCCCCGTAGTATAAGGCACAGGTGCCAGAATAGCCTAGAAGCCTATAAATGTTCTGCGAATTAATCAAGCACTCTCAGCTTCTCCTCCCAACCCCAAAAACCTGCTTCCTCTGCCTTCTTTCATGGTGGGTAGCCAAAGAGTCCCCCAGGTGAGACATCTAGATGTCCCCCTTCACAATTCCATCTTCTCCCCAATGCCACTCCAGGCCTTCCCTGAGACCCACCAATTTAACCTCATAATGATTTCCCCCATCTCCTCTCTACCTCCTGCCATCCCAGGAACACTGCTCTTGCCTGCCCCAGTCTCCCATCACCTCCTTTGTGGGCTCCCGCCAGTCTGCTGCCAGAGCACTTTTGAAACACCAGTCACACTGTGCCACTCCCTGCTTGAAATTCCTACAGTGTTTCTCCACAATCTTGAGAATCGAGTGACATTTTCTTAGCTTGGAATACAAGTCCTTGCATGGCCTCATACTTCACTGAGACCAAACCACTTAGAGATCTCAGCAGGTATCTTTGCTTCTCTGTCTCCTTTAACAAACAAACAGGCTGGGTGCAGTGGCTTACGCCTGTAATCCCAGCACTTTGGGAGGCCGAGGCGGGTAGATCACCTGAGGTCAGGAGTTTAAGACCAGCCTGGCCAACATGGTGAAACCCCATCTCTACTAAAAATAGAAAAATTAGCTGGGCATGGTGGTGCGTGCCTGTGATCCCAGCTACTCAGGAGGCTGAGGCAGGAGAATTGCTTGAACCCGAGAGGAGGAGGTTGCAGTGAGCTGAGATGGCACCACTATACTCCAGCCTGGGTGACAGAGCGAGACCCTATCTCAAAAAACAAACAAACAACACACTGCTTATTCTCTTCCACCTGGAATGTCCTTCCTTTCCTCATCTTTACCTAATTCACTCACCTGTAAGATTCCACTACTCAGTCAATAAGCTTGTTATCTATTTCTATATAACAACACCTTCCCAAAACTTAATGGTTTAAAATAATTGACTATTATTGTGTCTTAAAATTTCACGTGTCAGGAATTCACACAGGGCTCAGCAGAGGTGACTTTGCTTTGTTCAGTGATGTATGGAGCTAAACTGTGATGACTCCAAGGGCTGGGGGCTGAATAGGCAGCTCACTCTCGGTCCACATGGCCTCCCCACGTAGCACCTTGGACCTCCTCACGGCAAGGCAGCCTCGGGATTCTTATATAACCGGCTTAGGATGTAGCAGCTCAGGTCTCCAAGAGAAAGGAAATAGAAACTGCCTTGAAATATCAGAAATGGCGATGGTGCGACTTTCACTGTACACTATTAGTCAAAGCAGGTCAGCCCAGGCTCAAGGGGAGGAGATACACACCCCACCTCTTGATGGCAGAAGCATCAAAGAACTTGTGAGCATCATTAATCCATCACTGTCATCATCTCCTTGAAGAAGCCTGGAGTCCACTGCTCCCCTGCTTCCCCTTCACCCTCCCTCTGCCCTCCCTCCAATGCCTTCCTCTCTGTTTTCTGATAAAAACAGAGTAATTACAAGCAGTGAAAAATATCCCCAAGGAACTGGGAGTAGTTTTGTTAAATAAAGGGTGCTGGAGCTCACTGGTATGGCACATGTTGTTTGGCACACAATGGATTATCAATAAATCGGAGCTACGATGAGGAGGGTTAGCTAGCTTTATTAAAATTAAAATGTGCCTTGTCTGTTTGGTGACTGCCTAGCACAGAGAAGCTAACCCATAGGACGTTCTCCCAAGGTGATGAATAAATGAATGACTGAGTGAATGAAAGAATGAGTGAGTGAGTGAATGGGTGAATAAATGAATGAGTGAATGAAAGAATGAGTGAATGAATGAATGAGTGAATAAATGAATGAGTGAATGAAAGAATGAGTGAATGAATGAATGAGCAAATAAATGGCTCAACAAACAAGTGGATGTTTCTGCATGCAGTCTGATTCCTGACGCTAAGGGATCCAGGCAAACCAAAAAATAACATCTGATTTCCGGCCTGCGTAGACACTCCAGCTTTAATTACACGTGGGTCATGGCAGGACTCAGGGTTTGGGGGTTTGGGGGAAAACACTTGGCCTCCTGCCACAACTCTCACAATGGAATAAGGTCTTTACCGCCAGCTGCTGGTCCTCAAGCTTCCAGTGTGGACTCACATCAGCTGTGCCTCCCCCGCCAGCCCCCGCCTCACCGGGAAGGGGCTGGTTTGCAGAATGAGACCCTCTCAAGGCCGAGGGCCCGGGAGTGCTTCCTCTCTGCCCCTAGCTGAACAGCAGCTGGGCTGAGAGCGTGGCAGGTGTCTAACAGCCTGCCGCAATCCTGCATAACAGGAAGTGAAAGAGAACACCATATCCAATTGAAACTGCAGTGGAATATGGGCTGCAATGCTTAATTAACCACCCTCAGTCATTTCACAGATTTCTGTTGTTGCTGAAGGAAAAAAAAAAAAAAAAAAGGAAGGCAGAGTACATGGAGGACAACAAAGCTGATTCTGGAATGTTCATTTGTGTTCATGCTCCCTGCTCCCACAGTCAGCAGCCTGCTGACATAACACGAAGGGGACGCTCACTTCTGGCTTCGGTTTTTAATGGGTTTCCAAAGGGTTTTTTTGTTTGTTTGTTTTTTGGTTTTTTGCCAGAGAGTCAGGTCTGTGCCATACTCCAAGAACTCGTCGATGCGTTTGTGTGGGAGGAGGCGGGGAAGAGGCGTGTTGAGTGCATTTGTGCAGTTGTGTCTCTACGAGGGTGTTTGTGCAGAGGCACACAAAGCTGTGTCCTGGGTTGTGTGGGGGCCTGTGGATACGGCCACGTGAGAACGGGTGGACGTGTGGGCATTTGCCTCTGTCTGGGTTGTTTCACCTGTTAAAGATGGGTGGGAATGTCTGTGGGTAGCTCTGAGCAAGTTCTGTATCTATGTGAGGCACCAGTATGTATGCCTGGATAGATATTTCAATAGATGTGTCTTTGCCTATGTTGAAAAAAGTGAGTGAAAGAAGTATTATTGTTCAAGTGTGCGTGCACATATACACATGTGCATGCAAGGATAATGGTGTGGGAAATAAATGTGTGAGTGAAGATGAGAAACAGCATACTGCCAAATGTATCAAGAACCCACTAAGTAGTTGGCAGTGAATTTATGCTATGAAACTATCTGCTACTTGATGGTGGGGCCAGCTTTTCGATATCAGGTGACCTCAGCTTCTTTCTCTAGCAGAGGATAGTACAGAGGACTTTTCTAAGAAGGTTCCACAGTTTCTGTAGGCTTCACTTTGCATCATCACCTCGTTTTCCAAACCAAACTTGCCTGTTCACCTAGACAGACTTTCTGGGGAGAGTCTTTGGAATGCTGTAAATTCTAAACGGTTTTTAAACAAAAAAGTATTTAAAAAGTATTTTAAAAGAAAAACCAGCTACTGCTTATTAAGGGCTGACTAGTTGGCCCATATCACCCAGATGCCTATCAATATTGATCTTATTTGATCTCTCAATAAACTTACTAGGTAGGAACTGTTATCATTTCCTCTGTAAACTGAAGTAGCCAGTGGGAGGTAGGGCCAGGGTTTAAACACACACTGTCGTGCTGTAGAACCCAAAGTGTACTGAGTCATCGTCCCTAAATATGGGGGCAGAGATGGTGCCTCTTTGGCTCAGCCAGTTGTGCAGTGGGAATAATTTGCCACACTGCCCTTAGGAACAGTGGTCCCTTCTGTGAGCACCAGAATTGCTCCTGCAAAGAATGGCAATGCAGACCTCAGTGTGCGCCGGTCACTTTGGGGAAGTCACCTCCCGCCTTCCTGCAGGACGTCAGTGCCCTCATTTGGTGGTGAGTCCTGTGGTGCCCTCTGGCCTTGTGGAATCCAGCTCCTGAGCAGCACACTTTCAGGATTTCAGGGTGGTTTCTGAGTAATGGATCCCCACCCCTGGAGGCCACCAGAATCACCATGGTAAACTTCCTATAAAAGCAACATCCAGAGTCCCACTCCCAGAAATTCGGAGTCAGCGGTTCTAGAGAGGAGTCAGGAGCTTGCGTTTTGCACAAGCCTTCCCTGCTCCCCACACCTAGGGGACTCTGATGTAGGTGTCCAAGGACCAAATTTTCAGAAAAACTGCTGTCCCTGTTTTCCAGCTGTACAGCTTAGGCATTCTCGTCCCTAAACCTAAAGGAGCTATCAAGAAGGAAGCCATAATTCTAGGTCCAAGGCCACTCGTGGCTAAACAGTGCCCAGAATGGACCTAAAGAAAGGGGGGGCCGTATATATTATGGCCTAAAGACCTAACAAAAGGGGGGCCGTATATATTAAAAATGTTTTTTTAATAGATATTTTTTCCAAAGTCCAATCTGCACTGACAGGCAATATTTCTTTAAAAGCTGCTGGGGAGAGGAGCAGACAAATACCTATGTGAAGCCAGGCATCCCTCAAGGAATTTAAATGGGTCAGGAACTCTTAAAGAATTTAAATGAGCATGAAATAGGTATGGAAGGTTTTCTGGGCCAATATGCAAGCCAAATAGTAAATAACTATTTTCAGCACTGAGTTTGGTTGGCAAATTTGCATATACATGTGATGCCGTACGTTTCTATTTTTACCATGTAAATCTGCAATCTGTAAAGAGAGCCGCGTGCCTTCGTGGAAATCCAGGCTTGGACTGTTGGCTGGGGGGAGAGCTGATTTTCAGCCTGGCTGGTCCCAGAGTTCTGTATTTTTAACGAGTCCAGGTGATTGCTGAGAGACAAGCAGAAAAGAGGCAGGGTGCACACTTGAAGTTTGTTCTCAGGTTGAGCCCTCGTAGTGCCAAGATTTCCCCCAAAGCAAAGTGTTCATGCCTGAAAAACGGAAGTTAAAGTGGAAAGTTTGACATTTTCCTGTGACACCAGCCCTGCACAGTTTGAAACAACTTCCCAACCTTTCTTAAAAAGTCACCCTTGTTTTATGACTAACATTATTATTATCGATGATTATATCATTGGGATTATTATGATGATGGTCAAAATGTGAGAAAAGCATTGGCAGACATCTGCAGAACTAGAAATACCTCTGCTCTCTTTCCTGGTGCCCTTTTATGTTAGGCGTCTGCAATGAGCTAGATGTAAAGGTTTTGGGTAAATTTTTTGATGCCTTACTTTAGGCCCAGCATATAGTTGCCACTTAGGTATTTTGTAATTACCCAGTGGAACCCTCTAAGGGGTGATGTTGCCGAGTGAATGGGGCATTTGCCTTTGGATGGTGTGGAAGTAGTACCCGTCCTTCACCTTTTCTTGCTGCAAGAATGCATATGGCAGAAAGAAGGAAGTGCAACATCTTTCATATCAAGACCTTCGTACCAAAGGGAGTTCTGCTGGGGTAGAAGGCGGATGGAGGTGGTTTGCCATAGCTTGTTTGCTTTAAGCTCCTGGGCGCAAAGCTTGCTGAAGGGTCAGTGGTGTTCTGGTAAATCGCCACTTAATACCAGCAATTTCTAGCACAAATATCAGGAGATTAACTTTATTAAAATACCTTGTAGTTGAGGAACATGGTAAGTGTAAATTTGCGCTAAAAGGACCCTTGCTCTGCCATCACTACTATGGGGCTTTTTCTTTTTTTTTTTTGAGGAGGAGGTGCAGTGGGTAGATTATGGTTTCACTTAAATGGAAGGTGAGTGAAGCAGAATAGCATCCCAGCTACCCCGTGCGGGAGACACTGGCACGTCTGTTTGAGGACAGGCCAAGCAGCTTGGTGAAAGTTCAGGTGTATCTGCCCAAGGTCTCTGGAGGTAGTGCAAGTGCCAAAGCAGCGTGCAGGTTCCGTGCGGCCTGTGCTTAGTTCTCAGATACTTTCATTTTCAGAATATTAGTTCCTTTGTCAGAGCTAACCCAGAGTCTGTAATGATTGCTGAGCAATTGGTTATGGCGACACTACCATATTTGGACAATTTTCAGAAACTACCTAAGATTTTTATGACAGCTTCAAAGACTTGCAAAATGTTTTTGAAGAGATATTTTTAATCGTTTTTTAAAAGTTTGTGATTCCCTTTCTTTCAGTCATCAGAAAAGCATATAGGTGACCTAAAGGCGTTGGATGTAGAATTTGGGACTACAAATTAAGCATTTGAGGGTCTTTTTAAAATACAAAGATTTATGCTTACACTGCTCTAGAATGAGGAGAATTTTTTACCAATTTTAAGAAGCTTTTAAAAAGAATATATTGCAAATTCTAGCCCGAAGTGTAAACTTTCTGGAATGTACTTATTGTGAACTGGGAGGAAGTTTCATATGTCTAATGTAACATGGCATGCTTTTCTAGAAAGATGGTTTTCTTTGTTCGTCATTGAGTTTAAAAATTACTATCTTACACAAGCCCTATCCATTCATCCATTCATCCATCCATCCATCCATCCATCCATCCATCCATCCATCTATCCACTCACGCCATAAACGTGTAAAGGACATTCACAGTGCCTGGTACTGTGCTGGTTGCAGTTACCAAAGATACAAAGATGAATCAGAAACATTCCCTATTCCCCACCCTCAAGGAGCTCAGAATCTGGTACAATAGACCCTTGGCAGGTGCAGGTTTGACATTTGTGGTTTTGACTATTTGTGAGTAACCCAAAGCTTTATGTCTTCCTAACTTGTCATTTTTGCTGCTTCATGGGTTTGAAACATGCCTTCAGTGAAACTCATAAGCAAATACTTTGGATTAATGAATGGGTTTAGCTGACAGCCCACAGTCCACTCTGAGACCAGCTTTGTAGTTCTGCACCCAAAATCATTCTCCTCAGGGGATAAAATACTGTTCAAGGGAGAATATTAAACCCCCAAATGAAACCACCTGGCAATGCTATTTATTAAACTAAAGAGAAAGTAAAGAGATCTACTTACAGTTTTGATTGGAGAGATCATATGACAAACTGATACTGAGTAATTTGAGAATTTGCACCTTGCTAATCTAAAAGGTCTTCTTTGGCTAAAGAGAGTTGAGTTCATTCTGTTACCGTAGTCTTTGGGGAAGCGGTGACTGTGGGGCCAGTTATAAGTATTCCTGGGACTCCAAGTTGCAGGACTTCTGTCACTTAAAGATTCAGATCACCTTAAAGATTCAGGCTCCTACTCTTTGGTGATACCATTAATATTTTACGTTTAGAGGAGGGATGCCCTAGTGCCCACATCACTGATGCTACATCAGTGGTTATTCCAGTTCTGCTGTTTTTATGATCACAAAGTTAAAAGAGAAATTGATCTACCAACCTCCTAACAGTTTTATAATCTCCTCTCCCAGGGAACTTGGGGTGGCTTCCTTAATGCCTGGGCCATGGATATTTACAAAATACCACTCCGAGTCTCCATTCCACTTTAAACCACGGGAGTCCCCAGTTTAGACAGAGTTTTTGCTTCCTAATTGGCATTTGTAGAACTCATGGCACTAGGCTAATTTTTGTATTTTTAGTAGAGATGGGGTTTCACCATCTTGTCCAGGCTGGTCTCGAACTCCTGACCTCGTGATCCAACAGCCTCGGCCTCCCATAGTGATGGTATTACAGACATGAGCCACTGCACCCGGCCTTTTTTAACTCTTACCTTCAGGCCCCAGACACCAGGACTCCTGTTGGATTATTCCATATCAAACTATCCTGGGGTGAGATTGCAGATCAGTATCCTCATTGTGGTCCTTGCTAGCCACACACAGAAATGCAGGGTTCTACAATTAATACAGGAGTTTAGGGGAGAGTGTGTGCTGTAGGCATAAAGGATTGTAATGGATTTTCCGATAAGCACTTTAGGAGGCCGAGGCAGGCAGATCACAAGGTCAAGAGATGGAGACCATCCTGGCCAACATGGTGAAACCCCGTCTCTACTAAAAATACAAAAATTAGCTAGGCGTGGTGGTGCACCTGTAGTCCCAGCTACTCAGGAGGCTGAGGAAGGAGAATCGCTTGAACCTGGGAGGCGGAGGTTGCAGTGAGCCGAGATGGCGCCACTGCACTCCAGCCTGGCGACAGAGCAAGACTCCCTCTCAAAAAGAAAAAAAAAAAAAAAAAAAAAAAAAGTCTTCAAAGAGTGAGCTCTCTCAAGGTGCTTGATATGGGATTTCATATACAAACAACTGAATTACAAACCTTTTTTCAGGAATACAGCTCACTTGCTTAAAGCAAGGCTCACCTTAAATATTTGGTATTAAGTACCCTATGGCTCTCTTTTTTATTTGTTATGACCTCTGACTTCTTTTATTAAACCATAGATTGTATTTTCTAACTCTTTTTAGAGGCTTTCTTTCATCTTTCAGATCATCTCTCTAGACTTTGGGATTAGCTGGAGCATTTACCTAATACCCTTTGCTCATTACCCTCCATGTCCTTTTTTTTTTTTTCATATTGAAACTATTTGTTAAATGTATGTGCAAAAACAAGAAAAGGTATGTGCACATCTTCCGTCCAACCTCCTATCTTCCACTTCTTCCCTCTGGTAGCCTCTGGATAATCATTCATCCTCTATTTGTCTTCGTCTCTTCTTCCTCTTCCTCTCTGCTCTTTCTTCTTCTGTCTCTTTTTCTCCCTGTCTCTTGCTGCTTTTTCACCTGCCTTTATCTTTGCTTCTTCCGCTCCCATTCTGATCTGGGAGACACTCCTTTCTCAGGGTCGGGGGTGGCAATCACTAGACTGCTTTGACAATGGATCAAGGAAGAGGGAAATTAAATCTTCAGAGTCAATTCATACTCAATAAGGAATCCGCACCAGAGTCCTTTAAAATGTTCCCACGCTGTCTTAGGTGGAGTTCCTGAGGAGTACAATGGGAGAGCGTGATTCCTGGTGAGCAGTGTAGTGAAAGGGAAGCCAGGATAGGAGCTAGTAGTGCAGTGGCTGGACAAGACAGTGGATGGAGATGTGGGTTCAGCTGAAGTCTAGCATCACCCTGAGCCCACAGGGGCCCTGGAGTGTGAATAGCACTGCAGCACCCCAGAGAGAAGAAATATCTATTTTAAGCCTTCCAGTTCTTGGTCCTTGCTTCAAGCAGCACTAGGAAACTCAAAAGACACATATGCAAGTGATCCCTCATGGTGGAAGAATGAGTTTAGGTGGTGGCCCCACAAGCTGGCCTGTGCATACAGGTTTTGTTGCAGAATCCCAGGGGTTCTAAACCTTTTAAATTTGAACGTGGCCTTCAGATAGTTGCGAACATATATTTGCCAAAAGAGGAGGATAGAGGTTATGTTTTAATAGTTTCTTAGTTGGATTTGCCCTTTTCAAAACTTAGACTGCAGCTGGACTCTTGATCCAGTCCCCACAAATGTTGAGGTGAGTCTGCCCCAGACCTCTCTTCTTCCGGCATTTACACAAAACTGGATTTATCAAAAAAGTCCCAATTATAGAGTGACTTCTGCTGCAAGCCCGGTTAAGCAACACGTGCAACTGGCTTAACCTTTTCTGGATTTTCCTAAATGTAATTTTTTCCCTTCTTAAAGAGGGTTGAAAATCACTTCTGGTTAATAGGGCAGCTTATCGAGCTGATGGTCTTCCTGTTTCCTTACCTGCTGTGGCCTCACATCATCATCAGAAGAATCACTCTGCTTTGGAGCCTGTGACAGGGGCAGCAGAAACCATGCTTCACATCAAAGCATCGAGAACACTTCCATTGCCCACAAACGGTGTCCCGGGCGAGCCCCGTATTTATAACACTTTCCAAATCAGTGTAATTTAGATTGCCTTTTTATGAAGAATAGGCTGGACTTTCCCCAAATCATCTAGTGCTCTGCCAAAGCTCTGGGAGAGTTATTTTAAAAACAATAAGCAGGTTGTTAAAAAAATATATAAAAGAAAAAAAAAAGAAGCAGCAGCAGCTCTGCTCGAATGAATCCCAGGCTTGGAGGTCAAAGTGTAAGAGAACCCCTGCACAAGGCACGATATGCCATTAGGAGAGGAACTGGCCACGGTCCTTGCCCTCTGGGGGTTCACACTTTAGTACAGTCAGATCTGAGCCACTTGCAGTGGTGAGGGGTCAGTGCTTGAATGTCCCTCTCTCCAGCTTCGTCATCTTGTAGCCCAGGATCCACCTGCAGTGGGCATCTCTGTTCTATCCTGGCCTGTGCTCCCCGCTTCAGCCTCTTCCCCAGGTCCCATTCCCCGCAGCTACTCAGAAAGCAAGTCCACGGAGTGTGCATTCATGGAACAGAATGAAACTCAGAGCCACTAACCTTTACGTGTCCCTTAATAGAAGTGAAACCTCCTTGTAACTTTCAGCCCCATTTTCTCTTCACCCTAGGCTTGTATTGCTGTCATTCCCACTTCCCAAAAGAGGACAGTGAGGCTCAAGGAGGTCACAGTGACCCAGCCAGAAACAATGGAGAGCTGACTAGGACCCAACATGCATGGATCGGGGTGAGAATGAGGGGGTGGAGAGGGAAGAAGCAGCATTCTACCATTTCCTATGTGCGTGACCTTAGACAAGTCATCAGATTCCTGAAGCCACTGGTTCCTGTCTATAAAATGTTGATGACAGGGCTACCTCCGGAGAATTGAATGATAAAATATATTCAGAATCTTCAGCATATTCCCCCAGAAAATAGGAAGTATGCTGTATCCTGTATACGTATATTTGAGGGGTACAGCAAGTTTCCAAATTCTGAATTCCTCCTCCTCCAGCCTACAACTTTTCCATGGCCCCATTTCCCAGGAACCTGGTACACCACCTACTTTCACACGAATAGACATGTTCAGTAGGCTGTGCCTTTGCCCCGAAGATCCAGTGTCAGCAGAAGGGGCAGACACTTGGGGGCCAGCAGGCAGGAAGGCAGGGAGCCATCTCCTGTCCCCCTGTAAGGGCGGGTCCCTGTTTGGGTAGCTCGACAGGCTTCCTGACTACGTAAATCACACCAAGAGCAAGGCTTGGTTTCTGAAACTGCTAGTGCCTTCTACCCACGAAACCCCAAACCCGGCGCTCAAGGAGGCTAGAAACAGCTCTTGTGCTTTCAGACACAGACACGGAAAAAGCAATACTTCAAGCAGGCATCTTCCTTCCAAAAGCTCACTTTGAAAGTCAAGGGCCTCTTCGTTCTGAACACAAGAGAGAAAATGGTTCTTAGGTGAGAGAACAAGTTGATGGAAAAGCAAGCCGGAGGATTTGCAGGAGGGAAAACAAAAATCTTGGGAAGAGACCTTGTTTGTTTCTTTTTCCTCTCTGTCCTGGCAAGGCACAGGGATTTCGCTTCCAGAAGAAAGATGGCATTGATTTTTAAACCTGTAGTTTTTAAGCATGGTATTTATTTTCATCCAAGTAACGGAAAAGTCAGGAACATGCAACTAAAGATTTTGCTAAAGATTCACTTTCCCCTTGAACGGTTGCCATCTAACCTGCCCTTCCTGGGCAAAGGATGGCTGTCAGCTGGTCTCCCATTTCCCAAGACTGTCTCTGAACTTGTAGGGGGCAGGTACCTGGACGACTCAATCTAGTCCTAATTAGACAGCTGTGTCCTGTTGAAAGGAAAGAAGCAAACTTGTATTCACTTAGTACAGTTTTATAATGTTTGCAATCGCAGGCATTACCCCAGGGGCACCAATTAAAATGCACTTTTCCAGGCCTTCCCTTAGAAAGATGTCAAATTAGTAGTGCTGGGCAGAGCCTAGGAACCTGCATTCTTAACAGATGTGCCCCCCCCCCCGCCCACTCAACTCCCAGGCAATTCCCAAGTGTAGTGTTCCCCAGATCACACTTTAGGAGGCACAGATACAATGCCTCCTAAAGACCAGACACCTTGTGAGATGCTTCTCCTCACTTCCAAATTATTGGCTTGGGCAATTGTCGTACTTATACACACAGGCGTTATTACAGAAAAGTTGTCTCAAATTTTATAAACAGAGACATAGAAGCTCAGGGGGATTAGGTAACTCCCTCCTGGTCACATAGAGAGGAAGGGATAGTTTGACTAGTGTCTGTACAATTCCTAAAGCCATCCACTACTTCATCTCCCTGACAAATGTAGGTGGCTCTTTTTCTCCTCTGTTAGCAGATACAATAGTACTAATAGTACTAATCTCAGAGAGTTAAATGAGATAATATGAAGGTTAGCATATGAAATTGGTGATATTCAACAATTTATAGCCTACAGATGCAGCAATTCCATATGGGTTGACCTAGGCATTGCAAAGTGCCTGCTACAGTCCTGTAACAAAGTCATAGCTCCATAAATGTCAAACATGATTAGAAACTTTTGTGGGTGGAATGGGCACCCCCCAAAAGACATACTGAGGTCCTAGCTCCTGGTACCCCTGTATGCAAATTCCTTTGGAAATGCAGTCTTTGCAGATGTAATCAGGTTAAGATGAGGTTACACTGAACTGCGCATGTCCTAGATTCAATTACTGGCGTCTGCCTAAGGAGCATTTTGGGAGGCTCAGGAAGGAGGATCGCTTGAACCCAGTAGTTTGAGGTTACAGTGAGCTATGATTGCACCACTGCTCTCCAGCCTGGGGCACAGAGTGAGACCGGACTCAAAAAACAATAAAAATCAAAATTAAAAAAGAGAGATTTAGATACACAGGCACACAGAAGAGAAAACACCATGAGAAATGAGAACAGAGATTGGAGTGACACAGCCAGAAGCCAGAGTACGTCAAGGATTGCCCGCCGCCACCAGACATGGGAAGAGGCAGAGAAGGATCCTCCCCTGGAGCCTTGAAAGGAAGCGCAGCCCCGCTGACACCTCGATTTTAGACTTCTGGCCTCCAGAACTGTGGGGAGAATGAATTTCTGTTGTTCTAGGCCATGCGTTTTGTGGTCATTTGTTAGGCAATCCCAGGAAATGAACATGGAAGCTTTATCCTTTTCATCATCAATGTCGTCATCACCATCACCACCATGACCATCCTTTCTCAGAGCACAAGATGTGGCTCCTGCACTCCGATCCCAGTACAGTGACCTCTGATTGGCACTGATGGGTGATGTCAAAGTTGCTCAGTCCCAACCCAGTCCTTCACTTGCAATACCCAACTCAGCCTGGTTTGGTTTCCACCCAAATTTTAAAAGTTTCTTTTATGTTTCACACACATTTGTGCTTTTTGATGCTTTCCCAAGCTCCTTCCAGCTTGCGTAATGGAGACGTGTCCCTAGGGAAATGTTTCAAGACACAGAAAGACAGAAAAGTGGTGGCCACAGAACGCTGGGTAAACATTAACTCCTTTCACAACCCTCCTTTCTTGGATGACAAATCTGTGCTGGGGACCCCGAGTCCCAAGAAGGCCTGCTGCAAACATTTATTTAGACCAGTCTAAAGGGTCAGGGGCCTGCTACATAAAAAGCCTCAAAATGCACACTGTTCAGATAGGACTTGCAGGCTGGCAGAAAAACTCCAGGGTGGAGTCTGTGGCCTGTTTTCTTTTCTTTCCTTTCTTTCTTTCTTTTTTTTTCTTTGAGATGGAGTCTTGATCTGTCCCCAGGATGGAATGAAGTGGCACGATCTCGGCTCACTGCAACCTCTGCCTCCCAGGTTCAAGAGATTCTCCTACCTCAGCCTCCCGAGTAGGTGGGATTCCAGGTGCCTGCCACCACACCTGGCAAACTTTTTGTATTTTTAGTAGAGACAGGATTTCACTGTGTTAGCCAGGACGGTCTCGATCTCCTGACCTCGTGATCTGCCTGCCTCGACCTCCCAAAGTGCTGGGATTACAGGCATGAGCCCCCGCACCTGGCCTGGCCTATTTCAAATCATTTTTCAATCAATACATGGTTTCCAATGAACTTCCTTTCAGTTTTTGCAAAGAAGAGATACTTCACTATGGTTCTCCTCTTGCCTTTCCCCTCAACAAAAATGGAAGTAAAACATCATGAGGCTGTAAGTTTTGTCTGTTCATTGACCATATTTTCCAAATAAAAAAAGCAGCATGTATTCCAAATTAAAAAGTAGCCATGACTGACAATGGGGCAGAATGTTTAAAATCTGCATTGTCCAAGACAATCTGCTGAAGAGACTACACTCTGACTTAGCCTCTGAGTTCAGATCTCATCTCATCATTAGGTCTGTGAGTCTGAGCAAATGACTTTCCTTGCTCATGTCTCTGTTTTCTCATCTTTACGAAGCCAGTCCTGTGAAATTGCTTCCATTTTAAGAGTTGTGAGTATTCAATGAATAATGAACAACAGGAGTTTAGCAGAGTAACAAACATGCAACTTCTCAATAAATAGTAACTATTATTCTCTTTTTTTGGAGATGGATTCTTGCTCTGTCGCCCAGGCTGGAGTGCAATGGCAAAATCTCACTGCATCCTCCCTGAGTTCAAGTGATTCTTCTGCCTCAGCCTCCTGAGTAGCTAGGATTACAAGCGTGCACCACCACACCCAGCTAATTTGGGTATTTTTAGTAGAGACAAGGTTTCACCATGTTGGCCAAGCTGGTCTCAAACTCCTGATCTCAAGTGATCCACCTGCCTCAGCCTCCCAAAGTGCTGGGATTAGAGGCCTGAGCCACCGTACCCGGCCTCTATTACTCTTTTTAGATGTAGAGAGGAAGGCTTTTATTTTGTCCATTCTGTATATCAGAAACTCAACATACACATATTTCAGTTAAGGTCACTACCATGCAATAGGCTTTATGTTATAGCTCAGAGAGTTTAGGCAACGTACACAAAATCACACAGCTATTCATGCCTGAACTGAACTTGAATTGAATCCTAACTGGATCCCAAAGTCCTTATCCTTTCCTCTATACTATGTTGGACTGTCTAGAATATGTTCAATCAAAATGAAGCCCCTCACCATAGAATGATGACTCACAGCCTTGACCCCTTGCACTGAGTCTTACAAGGGGATAGTTCTCCTGACTTCCCTGACTTGGCAGAGGGTAGGACTGCTGATGGCACAAAGACCATTCTTTGCAGCTTAAGCTCAACCCCCTGAACCCCATCTCCCTGGGCTCCAGAATCGACCCACAAAAGCCTGGACTATGGAGTGCACTAACTGCCGGGCTATACAGTAGGGTCCTTTCTTCTGTTCTCAGTGACTAGACTTCGTACTTAGAGGTGGACTGAGGACCCGAAAGTTCATGTGCTGCCAGTGCTCCCTGGACACCAGAGTCTCCAGGGTGCAGCTCCTAGTGCATTTGCATTGGGGTCCCCTTGGGGAGCTTGTTAAAATGCAAATGGCTGGGCCTCTCCTGGAATTGCACAACCTGAATCTCAGCTGGTGAACCAGACATCTGCATTTTTGACTAGTGTCCGAGTGAGCACGGGCTTATGGATCTTTGTGAGCCATAAAGCCACAGCTTTATTGTTTGTTCTTTTTTCTGAAAATTAAAAAAAAAAAAGGCTGGGCAAAGTGGCTCATGCCTATAATCCTGGCACTTTGGGAGGTCAAGGCAGGTGGATCACCTGAGGTCAGGGGTTTGAGACCAGCCTGGCCAATATGGCAAAACCCCATCTCTACTAAAAATACAAAAATTAACCAGGCATGGTGGTGCATACCTGTAATCCAAGCTACTCGGGAGGCTGAGGCAGGAGAATTGCTTGAACCCGGGAGGTTGAAGTTGCAGTGAGCCAAGATCGTGCTCTTGCACTCTAACCTGGGTGACAGAGTAAGACTGTCTCAAAAAAAAAAAAAAAAGGCAGACAGAAAGTACCTGGAACCCAGCTGGATCCTACAGACATCCAGCTATGGCAGACAGAATACTAGTCCCTCAAAGATATCCGTGTCCCAATCCCTAGAACCTGTAAATATGCTATATTACATGGGAATTGCAAGGGGAAATGAAAGATACAGATGGAATTAAGTTGCTACTCAGCTGATGTTAAAATAAGGACATTACCCTCGACTATCTGGGTGGGCATAATTATTCACAAGAGTTCTTTACAGTGGGAGGAGGCAGAAGATGTCAGAGTGACACAGGATGAGAAGAGCTTCACCTGCCATTGCTGGCTTTGAAGACAGAGGGAGGAGCCAAAAGCCAAGGAATGTTGCAGCCTCTAGAAGCTGGAAAAGGCAAGAAAACAGATTCTCCCCCACAGCCTCCAGAAGGAACACAGCCTGGCAAACACCTTGATTTTAGCCCAGTGAGACCTATTTGTGCATCTGACTTCTAGAACTGAAACATAAATTTATGTTGATTTAAGCCACCAAGTTTGTGGTAATTTGTTACATACAGCAGCAAATGGAACTTTAACTCATCAGGATAAAATGGAGCATGGGTTCATGTGGCAGCAATGAAAAGTCTAAGGTCCACTTTAAACGCCCTGTTCGAGTCATGGAACTTCTCTTTCCCGGCACTGTCTGAGCCCAGAGATTAGATAAATGCTCTGACCACTGCAGAAGCTGGTGGGTCGCACTGTGCCTCAGCTGGGGTTGGGGCCAGAGGAGGTTCCCTAGGGGTTGAAAGCAGGGATCAGGGAGCAGACAGTCGTGGGGGATTCCCTGAAGGTCTGACTAAATGTATGTTAGGGCCCCAGCAAAACAAGGACACCACAAAACAAAACAAGAATTCCAACTTTGGTGAATTTTCCCACATTGTATTATCAATAACTTCAACACAATGTCATTTTAACATACTTCTTACTGCTGTATTTTATAATTTAGAATTTAGACACATTTTGGATTACATGAAATGCAGAAGAGGAGAGGCAAAATAAACTCTTCTAAGTTTAGGGTGTTGGATCAGGCTTTGGCAAGGGGGTCAATCAAGCAAAAGCCAATTGTTAGGAGTTGGCAAACAGGTGCCAAGACCAAAGGAATCAGGTCAACGTGGAGGACAGCAGGGAAAAATATCGGGTGCTCCTCTCGTTACCGAATTGTGGGTGGTGAGGAGAAGTTGTGTTGAGATGTTTAAAAAAACATGGTTGGGAGGAAAGAATGAATGAATGGATAAATGAATGAATGAATGGCTTTAACTCAGAGTATCGGCTCTTGGTGTGCTTTAGGGTCTTCTCTGAAGGTCGTAACTCTTCCCAGGTCTGTGCCAAACCTCAGGAAGTTCAGAGATGGGTGGGGCCACGTGGTCACAAATGAAAGTTGTCCTACTTAGGGCATCCGCATGGAGCGGCGCTGTGGTCTAGTTCTGAGCAAGTTGGTGTGCAGAGATGAAAGCTCCCACCTCCCCCTCCACTGATGTCTTTGGCCGTAGAGTCACACGCACAGGGCCTCCAGGGGGCTGGCAGCCCAGGAGCAGGCGACCCGCCCCAGCCTGAGCCTGTTACTCTTGGGCTCGTACTAAAGGGGGCTTAGGTCTCTGCACTTTTCATGTGGTGGCTTTCAAAATCGGAATCCACTTGAAGTGGTTTGGGTTTTTCTCTTCTCCGCCTGGTGTTTGCTGTAGAGAAACACCTTCAAACACAGAGAGCACCGCTCAACGCCTCTGTCTCCGAGCGCGTTCAGAGGAACCAGAGACGCCACATCAAGCTGAACGTTTTCATCAGAGACGCCCTGGTGGGGGCCCCCGCCTGCTGCCCACTAGGCAAAGGTTTTCTTTTACCCCCATTGACATCCCCCCACCCAAGTATTGGCTCACACGTGCCTGTCGCTGGGAGAACAAACTACCCTTGTTTGTGTGAACGGACCTATTTGGAGAATTTGGAGGCCACAACAGGCAGAAAAATCCCTCTTGGATCCCATATCCTTTGTGGACCCCCGTTTTGCTGTTGGAGTCTGCAGGGGAGGCAGAGGGGTCAGGGAAATTCTCACTCCTTCTGCTACTGTTACAGGCAGCACCTTCTTCCTCATCATCTCCCTGGTGGTGCCACCAAGCTCCATATTCTACCTTTTATACCATATTTGAAAGAAAATGCTGACTAAGCAAGGAAGAAACCTGGACAGATGTCTCAAGTCACATCCCTCAGAGACATCACATGCTCCAAATCATGTTTGGAACAACTTACGTTCCTTAGCAATAGAGATGGATATTGATAGTTCTTCATCAATATCAACAGTCTTTATTAATATCAACAGACTTGTATCTGAGAGAGAAAATAAGCAATTGAGGGGTTGTGGATATTATTTTAATGCTTGAATTACCCAGAGGCTGTCACAGTCTACTCATGCATACTTACAGAGGACAGAGGGATTTTGGAGAGCAGGTAATTCAACATCTTTATTTTGCACCTACACGAATTCCATCCTGAAAGTTTTACATGACTTGCCCAAGGTTACCGGGCATTTGTGCAGCTGCACCAAATGGCCTTATTTGTATTATGAGATTTAAGGGTATTTACATACATTGGGAGGCTGGGAAATTTTATTTAGTAGTAACCCATGGAGGTTATGTGCCTTGTGAGGTGTATACTCTCCTATCTGTAAATGGGGAAACAGTGAGCTAGGGCCCAAACATGGTTCTCACTTGAAAACTGTGGCCATGGCTGGGTGCGGTGGCTCACGCCTATAATCCCAGCACTTTGGGAGGCCAAGGTAGGTGGATCACCTGAGATCAGGAGTTCAAGACCAGCCTGGCCAACATGGCGAAACCCCGTCTCTACTAAAAATACAAAAAAAAAAAAATGCCAGAAAGCCAGGCATGGTGGCGGGCACTTGTAATCCCAGCTACTCGGGAGGCTGAGGCAGGAGAATCACTTGAACCCAGGAGGCGGAGATTGCAGTGAGCCAAGATTGCACCAGTGCACTCTATCCTGGGTGAAAAGAGTGAAACTCTGTCTCATTAAAAAAAAAAAAAAAAAAAAAAAAAAAAAAAACTCTGGCCATGTCTTTGTACTCACAAATTAGAGGGACAGAGTGTGTATGAGTGTCTCTGTCTGTGTCTGTGTATAGGGTTGTGGTCAGTGCATGGTGACCTCCCAAGCCACACTGCTTAGATGCACTCCGTGAATTACACCAGGAAGAGATCGCCTTCCAAGCCTGGACTTCAGCCCACACAAACCAGGGCCAGTGGGAGCTTTCTCCACCCTCCTCCTTCCTACCGTCACCAGTGTATTTACTTCCTGAGAGATGGTAGGGCCAGAAAGTCACTGCATCTAGATTTGGGATTATCACTGGAAACAAGCCAGCCCTACCTAAGCAATGATGGGGCTAAGACTAAATCTTTCCCTTGGTATCCTGCCTATAAATCAGAGGAGCAGAGAGATGATGGATTCCAGCTCCTTGCTTTCAGATGGGGAATCTACGGCCCAAAGACTGGGTTGAGTGCCTCAAGGAGGCAGGATTCCTAGCTTTTCATCTGTTCTCCTTCCTCCACTTCACACATGCTCCTGTGCCCTTGGCCACATCTCCTTGACTGCAAGCCTTACTACTTTGGGTTCTCAAGAAATATATCACACACAGCCACCCACTGTCTCAAGCCAGCAAAGAAAAAGCCCCCTGCAGCCCTCAGGCCAGCACACAATAGAACTCATACACTAGGATGCTTTTTTAAAGGGGTACCTTCTGTGGGAGCTAGCTGCAGAAGGGATCTGCTTTTCAGGGGCTTCTTCTGTCTCTTCTGTCCCAAAGCTGCATATTCCCTGATCTTCTAGGCCCTTCACCTTCTTCCACCCACCCCGAGAAGAGGTAGCTAGGAGACTTGAATTCCCGTAAGCATGCAGGATGAAAAAAACAGGATTGCAAAAAAACCCATAAGCCCTTCAGAGCTGTGATCTTTTCTGGAATGAAACCAATGCATTCATTTCTTGAGAGATGAATGGACCAGGTTCATCTCCATAGCTTGCTTCTAGATTTGGGATTTTATGGAAGCATACAAGACCTTGCTTGGGTGACGATGGAGCTAAGGCCAAACCTCTCCCTTAGAGGCTTGCCTATAAAATAGAAAGTAGGTCCGTGGAGGTCGGAGTTCATTACATTCCTTTACTTCCTTTTCTGGTGTTGCTACCCCTCACCCCTCACTCAGGGCGATTTGCATGAAAGGAAGTCTGAGAGGCAGGGACAGCCCCCGACCTTGAAGTCACAGGCCACAGAGAAGGAAGATGAGCCAAAACCAGAATAATTATCATTCTGCTCCTGCCCTTGAAGTTCACCGGAGTTTCAGATCAGCCATATTCTTCACCATGACCTTATTTCTGCAAGGGGAACCTCAAGATGCCATTAATCACAACTTAGATTTTTTTTTTTAAGCCTGGTGACAAAACAGGGGTGTTGGCTCATTTGGGATGGGAGCTGTGGTTCAAGCCTCTGTCCACACCCACCCATATCTCCATTCGCCAGAGAGAAAGAAAGAAGTGTAAAATCTTGTTCCTGACTGAGAAGGGCTTCACGGCCATGGTGACATCTGTAAACCTACAGGCTGGAGTTGCAACCATGTATGAGCCATTAGGGGCAGTGAGCGAGAGGAGGAAGGTGTAACTCACTCAGGTGCCCAGACCCAAGCCCGAGAAGCACGTAGCCACTGCTGGAGGTCACTCCTTTGCTAAACAGCTCCTAGATCACATCCAGCTTCCAGTCCACGTTAGACTCTGATTTCAGTTCTCTAAGGCAAACACCAAGACATCTTGGGTGGTAAACAGTTCAATAAGCACTGAGACCAAACGACCAACATAGAGACAGGTCCCAGGGTTACAAGACATTAAAGCTGCTTTCCATAAAGATTTGGCCAAGAAAAGGTAGAAAGATTGGAAACTAGCAAATATCAAAACACCTACTATGAGCAAGCCACAGCTGAGGAGCTTTTATCTCTTAATTCTCACACTCCTAAGAGATCCTGATCATTACTCCCATTTATCAGACAGAGAAAGAGAGGTGCAAAAGAGTGAAATGGCTTGCCCAGGGCTATACCACTGGTAAGTCACAGGGAAGAATTGCAGACAAGCATCTGACAATGCGGCTTGTGTGCATGATGTTGGCTGCCCCAGGTGGCCGGCAGCACAGTGAGAATTTATTTCTCAGGATTGGGGTCCTCTTTTGAAACTGATATATGGAGTTGATGGGCTTCCTGTTGCAATGTTTCTTGGGTAGTTTGATTTCTTTCAGCTGACAGTTTGGCTAATTCATTCTTACAGTTCTTTTCATTTAGCTGAGAAATGCCATTGTTTCTTCCTTAATTTTTAAACAACTCTACGTCTGTTGTTGCAAAACCTGTTGTCCTAGTTTGACTACAGAAATGTGGCTACTGTGGGGAAAGGTGGTCACAATTGCTAACCTATATTACGTTCCAGCCTTGCACTTTTACTATGCATTGTCTGAATTCACTTTCACAGTAATCCTAACAGGCTAGTGCCATCATTACTATGACCATTTGACAGATGAGGAAATGGAGGCTTAGAGAGGTGAAGTGACTTGCTCAAAATCCTGCAGCCAGGGGCAAAAGACTCAGGATATGAACACAGGTTTCCTACAAGCCCATGATCATAACCCTCAGGCTGAGACGACTACATTTTTCTTGCATGGTATGGGTACAGTTACGCACAATTCCGGTGTTTGTGGGGGAGAGGGGGTAGCTGATTCCAACCCCAGGGCTGGGAAGCTCATGTCCACACCCCATGGTCATGGAGGGCATAACAGAAGCAACGAGGCCACTCTGGGGGCCATGTTGTTTTTCTTGGGATTTATTGTGTGGGTCAAAACAGTAAAGATGTTCAGTGAGAGTTCAGAGACCCAGCTCCCCTAGAGGGGAGGATGTGACTCAGTGCCACCCGGACAGCTCTGCCAGTAACTGAGGTGTGATTAAGTCCCACAAGCCGGAGAACCAGGGGAAAGGCGTGCCCCCGCCCACACTCCCAGGCACCTGAGAACGGGCCAGGTGGAGTATTCCCCACCCCACCCCATCCTCACTCCCACCTCCTAGTCTTAGTGGAAAGAAATAATCTGTCACTTAGGAAGCTCCCTCCAGACCCTTGTCCCCTGGCATTATCATAAACATCTACTGGGCACATGTACGCTGCACTCTTTGTGTTCTCCCCTTACCCCTGACAACACCATTGAAGCAGGTGTTCATCTTAATCCCATTTCATAGAAGAGGAGGTAGAGGCTCACAAAGATGAAGTGGCTTGCCAAAAAGACTGAAGAACTCTCTCCATGTCATACTACCTGGTGCATCCCAGAGGTAGTGCCTCTGCACTGTCCCCCACCAGCTGATTGGCCATGAGCCATTCTGCCATTGTCCATCTGTGTATCTTCACACTTGGTACTTAGCCCTAGAACAACAGCCCCACAGCAGCAGGCAAAGGGGATTCCTCCCATTCACTGGCCCATTCACTCCTCCTTTCCCATACCACACGCGTACACACACACACACCTAAAACAATCTGCAGAGCTCACACTTTTCATGTATCTCCTCTCCTCCTTGTTCTGGGTAGTGAGTCCTGAGCAGTACCCATGTGAACCACTTCCAGGCTGGCAGATCTAACTGCAAGTGCTAGCTGGACCCTCCATAGAGTGATTTTCATAATGGGCACAATACCCCACCACATCCAAGATGGCAGCTGCTTCATCAGTGCGAATCTTCATGGACAGAACTTCCACGCTGATCCATGGTGACCTGTAACTTCAGCAAAATTGACCTTTGTTGTTCTAGGCTTCTGAGATGTTGGGGTCTCTTAGCTATCCTGACTCTATAGTGTATTACATGCATAAGCAATTATTACTTAGGATGGATTCACAGCCCCATAGTGGAGACAGACTAGTAAATAACTATGGTAACTCATTCATTCAACAACGATTTATTGAGAGCTGCCATGTGCTCCATGCTGTGCTTGAATCCAGGAATGTGTGAGTCTCCCTGCAATCAAAGGAAAGATACATGTCATTACCATGATACCCTGTGAACACTTCGATCTCCTCATCTCCTCTTCATGAGCATTACTGGTTGGTACTTTTTCTAACAAGGCAGGCAGCAGGATCATGTTCGGTGCTTTGCCTTCCAAGCCCAGTATCCTGTGTCTCACATAGTAGTTGCTCAAAAAATGTTTATTACATGACCAAATTATAAATAAATCCACCCAGCCCAATCCATCACTCTACCCTACTCTCCCTCATGTCTCAAGATGAAGAAGCTGGTTGAAGCTTGGAAGCTTAATTCTTATATAAGTAATAAAAGTGCAGCATCAGAGGTGAGGAAAGATCTTGATATCATGCATATGGCTGTTTCTAGAAAGACAACCCAGTCCAAGTGTTCCATACACCACCATGTTGTTTTTTTCTTGGTTATCAACTTCTTTCTTTCCATCTTTCTGACTTTGATAATAAGAGCCAGAGATGCTCTTATTGCCTTTCGGGACCCACCCCTTTGCTCTGGGAGTCCTCAGAACCCCCCTATTAAAAGCTTGGATTCAAGGTATATTACAGTAGTCCCCCCTTATCCATGGTTTTCCTTTCCAGGGTTTCAGTTACCCGTGGTCAACCATGGACTGAAAATATTAAATGGAAAATTCTAGACATAAACAATTCATAAGTTTTAAATTGTGTGCCATTCTGAGTAGTGTGATCAAATCCTGCTCCCTCCAGCTTTGGCGCTGTCCCTCCAGACATGAATTCTGGCCAGCTGTGGTGGCTCACACCTATAATCCTAGCACTTTGGGAGGTCAAGTCAGGAGGATCACTTGAGCTCAGGAGTTCGAGACCAGCCTAGGCAACACAGTGAGACCTCAAAGAAATAAAAGAAAAAGAAAAAGAAAAGAAAAGAAGAAAAGAAAGGAGAGGAAAGGAGAGGAGAAGAAAGGGAAGAAAAGGGAAGGAGAAAAAGAAAAGTTGAATTCTCCCTGTGTTCAGCATATCCCTGCTGTAGACACTCCCCACCTGTGAGTCACTTAGCAGCCATCTCAGTCATCAGCTCAACTGCTGCGTATCACAGTGTTCATGTTCAAGTAACCCTTATTTCATTTGGTAATAGCCCCAAAGAACTAGAGTCATGATGCTGGCAATCAGATATGCCAAAGAGAAGCTGTAAAGTGCTTCCTTTAGGGGAAAAGGTGAAAGTTCTGGACTTAAGGATAGGAAAAACATTGTGTGCTGAGATTGCTAAGATCTGTGGTAACTGAATCCTCTGTTTGTGAAATTATGAATAGTATATAGTTCTAATTGTTCTGTTATTATTAGTTATTACTGTTAATCTCTTACTATGCCTAATTTTTAAATTAATCTTTATCATAGGTATGTATGTCAAGGGAAAAATATACTGTATATAGGGTTCAGAACTATCTGTGGTATCGGGGGTCCACTGGAGGTCTTGGAACATATCGTACTTGGATAAGGGAGAACTGCTGTACTTATTTCTCCCTTACAGTCACTGATTCGGGACCCTGGCGAAAGAGAGAAATGAGAGGAGGCTGGGAGGTCAGTCATTGCCACAACCAACTATTGGGGAGTGAGACTCAAGTGAAAACACTAAGAGAATTCAGAGAGAGGGCTGATTTATGTGCCTAAGAATGATAGTCAGGATTAAAGTATTGTCTTTACACCATGACTTTTTGGCCAACATCTTACACTTGATGAATTTAGATTAAACAGGGGGAATACATCCTTATTCAACTGACCAATGAAATTAATGGATCTTGAATAATAATAATAATGACTTCCATTTATGCAATATCCATGTGTGCCTAGGTGCTTTGAATATATTATCTCCCATGGCAGATGAGGAAATTCATAGAGTTAAAAAAAATTACTTGACTTAAAATTAGTTGATTTTTTTCAAAGAGCTTCCTGAAGAGTTGATTTCAGTGAAAGATCAGCATTAGTCACAGGCGAGTTCTGGTTCCCACAGCTTCCCTTTCTCAGTCTTTCCCCTTTGACTTTGCGAGTCTTTGAGTGTCTCCTGAGAATTTGGTCCTGAATTAAAATTTGGGAACTGTGGGGTGGAGGGAACTGGTACTCAAAAGTATGAGGAAGGCAGGAACCGCTGTCTTCAAGACATGGAGCTTCAGATCCATGGGAAACTGGTGGGGTGAGGTGGGCTGCTGAGTAAGTTTCCTAGAGGTTAGACATTTGTATCTGGGAGATGTGCTGGTTGTGGCCTGGAGCATTTAGGGAGGTCTTCCTGGAGAAAGACATCTCCCAAAAGATGACTAGGTCTTAAGAGGAAAGCCGTAATTCTTTTGTCTGACTCAGCAAAAGCAGCATTTGAGAGAGGATAGAGCTCAACTGTTGGGGTCAAATCCTGGCTCAGCTTCGCCATAGTCTCCCATCCAAGTACTAACCAGGCCTGACCCTGCTTAGCTTCACAAGATCAGAAGAGATAGGGCACATTCAGAATGGTATGGCCATAGACTCTGCTGTGTTCTCAGGGCAAAGCTTTGAGCAAGTTATTTAACCTAACTGATGACTTGGCCATTGATTAAAATGCTTAGTTACAGTAAAGATGGGATAAAAGAACACACCCAATGTGTTTAGCACAGTCTCCGAGGCCATGCAGATTTCCAAGGGCAGGCAGTTGTTTTTAGTTCCCTTACAACTGTCCAAATCCCCTGAGTTTTTCAAGCTAAGGTTTCTCTATTTTTGCCCCCTCTGGACTGAGATGGAAGATCTGTTTTCAAGTCCCAGCTCTGCTTACAATGTGATCCTACAATATGATCTGACCTCTCAAAGCTTCCACTTCCTATTCTGCCTCATGAACAGGAGGGATTTCAATCTTCATGGGACTTTTTTCCATTCCCCTGGAGTCTTCTCCATTTACAGACACAGCGGATGTGTCTGCTTTGACTACTGGTTGTCTTGGGGCTCTCTTGCCACAGGAAAGCTTACATCTAGACTTTTCCTTCTAGGCTAAAACAAACATCTAGCCACCAGAACCTGTCTTTCAGGAGACCAGAGGGATTAAGGGATGTGGGACCACCTAGAAATGGTGGTTGTGGAGCAAGTGGCAACAAAGTGAAATTGCTTCATGCCTGTTCCGCAGCCTAAGAGCAGAACTCTTGGAAAGTACATGGTGCCAGACAGAAGACCAGTCACAAAAGTGGAGTTGACTGGCAATGAACTCTCATGAATCTCCAAGCTAATTACCAGGGAAAGTAAGGTTGAGGAGACAACCTCCTCCCCCACTCCACATGCAAACACAGAATGACAGGTTTAAAACCCCTATGGTTTCAAAATTAGCAAAGACACTTTGACTAAGATTGGCATGAGGAACAGAGAAAACGGAAGAAGGGGAAAGAGAATCCTGGGCCCCACAAGGGGAAAGGTATGGCATGAAGAAACAAAGTTAAATTTTAGAACGTCACTGCCTGAGCGCCACCCCTTTAGGACAAGGACAAATGGTTCAGGCCCAAATTACAAATACTCTTGGATTTTTATAGAACATGAACAAAGATAATATCTTCTCTTAGGACACTTCCAGAGATGGAAATCAAATCATATCCTCCAAAGTGCTATGTTAATATTTGTAACTATAGATAGCCATTCCCCATCTCTGTCTTGACTTCACTTAGAAAATTTCCCCAGTTTGAAGACTATGAAGACTAACGTGAGAAAGTTGCAATGACTTGGCCAAAACTCTTGGATGCGATGATGTGTTTAGTTATCCATTTCCCGGCCTCCCTAGATATACCAGGGTTATAAGTTCAATGAGAGGCCGTGTCTGCCTAGTTCACTGCCTAGTCCCAGTTCCTGGCAAGCGGTAAAAACTTGGTAAAAGAGTGTTGATGACCTGCATTAACACTGGGCCACACTGTGTGAATATGGAAAATTCTATGGGTGAAATGACTGTCTCCGAATTCCTGCTCCTTTTGTTTGACACGAGCTATGGGATAAATGTGTATCTGATTGTCCTACTCATTACTCTGCTGGAAACATACATTACAAGAGAATAAGGTGCCACTCCTAAGTTCTTCAAAAAAATGCTACGGTTATTTCTGCACCCCTTCAATACCGTTCACCCACCAGCTTCTAGATAACTCTCTAATATTTTCTAGAATGTCTCCCATTTAGATTGGCTGGGGGTTGAGTCTCATTACCAACAAAGGAGCTGTGGATGGTGCAAGCATTGACTCCTTCCCTAGAGCATCCTGCCTGGCTCAGAGCAGATTCTGCTCTTACAGAAGGAACTGTAAGACTGTAAGGGCCCAGCAGCCCAGCTCGTCCCTCTGGGCACGTCCACCCCTCTCTCATTTCCATGCTGTGAACAAATTGCCATTCTCACACCTCCATGCCTTTGCGTGTGCTGTACCCTCTGCTGGAGCTCCCTTCCCTATGGGTTGCATAAACAGATAAGGTATCCACCCGAGGCCCTTGACCTAACAGATTTTGTCTTAAGGCTTTCTCCCCAGGTCCAGAGCATCTAGCCACAAAAACATCCCCAAATAGTTCTGTCCCAAGTATCATGTCCTTTGTCTACATTTTCTGTTGCTTTAGGCACAGAGCCCAGAGGTCTATTTTGGAGAGAGAGTAAGGCTGTGAGTATTAGAGAGAACATGAGTTTTAGAATTCGAAAGAGCCCAGTTCGAATTCCAGTGATGATACCTACTGGCTGTCTGGCCCTCACTAAGGAGCTCAGTCCCCCAAACCTCTGAGGCCTCATCTGCAAAAACTACCCATCCTGCACAGTTGTCGTGGCAATGACCTCAGACAACATATGTAAAGCTCCTGCTTTGGTGAGTGGTACACGGAAGGGACTCTCCAAATATTAGCCCCCTCCCTGGCCATTCTGCCCTTAATGTGACTGCCTGGGGGCAGGGAGACTGTCCTGGTCCCTCCTGGAATGTCACCTAGGATTGTGCATGATGTTTTCTGCAGCCAGTCTGGAATAACTCGTGAAAAGTCCATATGAGCAACTTAAGAGATGGAGTCCTTCTCCCAGCCCTCTCCACTGTCAGGAGAAGGACTGAGTTAGTTGAGCATTCTGGCCCCTCTCTTCCACTAACCTCCACCCCCAACGCCCCCAAGGACTCAGGGCCAAAGGTGATTAATGGGAGTGTCAACGAAATTGTCTTTCAGGCCAGGCCCTGCCCTCATCATTTTCCCATCTGCTGCAGGAACTTCTCATTCTTTGAACCTGTCACTCTGCAAAGCGGCAAAGCCTGGCCAGAAGAGGGCTCCACTGCAGCCAGCCTGACAGGCAGGGCAGGCTGTCCCTCTGCAGTGCCCCTGGCCTCCTTCTAATTGTCTCCTCTATAGAGGCATCTTTCCCCCAGAGAAGGGCATGAGAAGTCCCCAGGATTATTTGGATGAAGAGACTCACAGTTACTCATTCATCCACAAATTTGTTAAATATTTACTGAGTACCTACCATGTAGAAGCTCCTGTGCTAAGTCTTAAAAGAAGACAGGGCCAGGCGTGGTGGCTCATGCCTGTAATCCCAGCACTTTGGGAGGCCGAGGCGGGTGGATCACTTGAGGTTGTGAGTTCAAGACCAGCCTGGCCAACATGGTGAAACCCGGTCTCTAGTAAAACTACAAAAATTAGTTGGGCGTGGTGGCAGGTGCCTGTAATCCCAGCTACTCAGGAGGCTGAAGTGGGAGAATCTCTTGAACCTGCGAGGCAGAGGTTGCAGTGAGCTGAGATCATGCCATTGTACTCCAGCCTGGGTGACAAGAGCAAGACTCTGTCTCATAAATAAATAAATAAATACCCATGGGAGCCACGACACCTCCTGGGCCACCCTGCCAGCTTCCTCACCTGCTCCCAGTCCAGCCAGCTCCTTTCACCCCACTGCTCCTCGCCTGCAGCCTCAGCCCTCATCTCAAGCCTCATTTCCTCTGCCTTGGACCAATGGAAAGGCCTCCTCTCCTGTACCCTGACCTACACCCCAGGGTATTGCCTGAGCCATCTTTCTAGAATGTTAGTTTGGTTGTGTCTGTCTTGGGTGTGCTATTTTCCACCTGGATTTTGTACTTTGCTATACAAATAGTTTTCTTTAAAAGAACTCAATTTTTTTTTTTAATTTGACCTCACTCTAAGCAATAACATCTATGAAGTCACAGATTGGATGCCAGCTCCTATATCACACCAAAGTGAGTTTTTAAAAATCTCTGTGAAAATGAAGAACATTTATTCACATAACACCTAAGACTATCAGGCACTGATGCTTCGCCTGTTGAACACTCACTGGTCAATGTCGAAGATCGGCAGCACTTATTCACTCAAGAGCTCTTTGTTGAGCAATTACTATGTGTCAAGCAGAGTTTCTGTATTGGGAATACAATTTTAAAATGGTGAAAATCCCTGCTCTCATAGTGTTTCCATCCTAGTGGTAAAACAGACAAATATATAGATATAGATATAGATATAGATATAGATATAGATATAGATATAGATATAGATATAGATAGATAGATATATGAGCCAGGCATGGTGGCTCACATCTGTGATTCCAGGACTTTGGGAGGCCAAGGCAGGAGAATCACTGGATCCCAGGATTTCAAGACCAGCCTGTGCAACACAGTGGGACCCCATCTCTACAAAAAAAATTCAAATATTAGCCAGGTGTGGTGGTGCGCACCTTTCATCCCAGCTGCTCAGGAGGCTGAGGCAAGAGGATCACTTGAGCCCAGGAGTTTGAGGCTTCAGTAAGCCATGATTGCACCATTGCATTCCAGCCTGGGCAACAGAGTGAGACCCTGTCTCAAAATAAAGAAACAAACACCAAACAAAATAAGATAAATGAGTCAAGTGTATGGAGTTGTTAGTTAATGGCAAGTGTTAAAGAGAAAAGGAAGCAAGAAAAAATATCCCAGTCAGCTTCTGCCTTCTTTTCCAGCCAGCTGCCCACTCTCTTAGCTGGGGCTCACTGCAGGTAGTCCCACTATGCACCATGCTGTGTCACACTTCCCTGCCTTGACCTGGCCTCACAGCCTGCCCTTCCCACATATGCCTCTTGCCACATCACCTTTAGTTTTCCAAGTCCTTCTGAGCATCATCTTCCCTAACTCCCCCTCCCCACCCCATTAGAATTAAATCAAATCCACCCTCCTCTGGGTACCTTGGGCCATTCCTGCTGTTGCCCTTCTCAGCCTCTATTGTCCTTTTTTGTGTCATGTCTGTCCACACCACTGGACTCTCTTAGGCTAGGATGACCAGCAGTCCTGCCCCCTATAGCCTAAGACATGAGCAGAATCACCTTCTTCTCTGGGGAAGCAAATTTTTATATGCAACCAAGAGCCTGTGTTCTATCAAGTGAAGACCTCATTCTTCCATCCTTTTTTCACCCAGCAATGATTTACGGAGCACCTACTACATGCCCTGCATATTCTTAGCACTGGGGAGATATGTGTGGCCATGAAGGACAAGCACTTAGTGTCATGGAGCCACCTCCTAGTGGTGGGGGAGTAGACAGTAATCAAACAAAGACATAAAGGAATGACCTATTGTGACCAGTGCTATGAAGAAAGCAACTGGGGGTGACTTCACAGGAACTCAGCGAAGCTCTGAATTGATAAACACTGACCCATCCTGCAGAGTGGTGGCTGGTGGCTGGTGGCTGGTGAGTGGGGAGGAGGCCAGTTTTCCAAGCATGGGGAACAGCATCTGCAAAGGCCCGGAGTGGGGAAGCCTGGGCATCCCAGGAGCAGACAGAAGGCCAAGGGGACTGAGCAGAGCCAGGAAGGGAGAAGGTAAGTCATGGAGGATTCGAGCCAGCAGGCCTGGTGAGGAATTGGCTTTTGTTTCTAATTCTGTGGAAAGCCATCGGTGAGTTTTACATGAAGTGCTACAAGCAGACACTCATTCTGGGGTTTAGGGGATGGTTGTGAGGATGTAGAAGGAGGAGAATTTTTAACCGCCCAAAATGTAATCTGGGATGGGGGGGATCTCCCTTCTTTCAGCCTGGATGTGGTGGGCTCTGGGACCCTCCGAGAAATGGAGGCAGAGGCAACCTGAGACTGGGTCCCATCTTCTCTCTACCCTCCCTCCCCTAGTCGCACAGCAGTGGGCAGTCTGACATCTAGGTCTCTTCCTGGATGAGAACCAGAAGGACAGAGACACCTTGAGGGTGGGCTGGGGGCTTCACTAGCACTATCCTTGCCAACACAACAGGGTTGGGGCAGGCTCTTGAAGGGAGAGGGGGTGTCTATTTAGATCACAGAAGTTCAAGTTTGCTGGGTGCCTAACTGACTACCACAGCTCTGCTGAGCCTGATCCTTAAATTTCAGGGGCAGGTGGCCCCTTGTTCCTTCCCCAAAGCCTGTTGAGGGCCAGCACCCTGAAGGAGAGTGGGATAAACAGCTTGAGTGCCCACAAGTGCCCATCAGAGACCTTCAGGAGAACAAACAGGCTAGAGGAGAGAAGGCTAGCCACTGCAGGCTGGCTCCATTACAGGAGAGAAGAAGAACATTTGGAAGCAAAGAAAATGGGCTTGGACCCCACAAGGCTCTCCCTGCAACAGTGCTGATGCAGCTCCATTTGTCAGCCCATGTCCACTTAGAGACTCCTGTCTGGGGCTGGATTCAGAGTGTGGAAGTTGGAGCAGGCCCTGGTCCCCATGGAGCAGGTGACTGACCACTCTGCTGGGCTGGCTCCCGGACCCTGCATGCTCTGGAGTGTTGCACATGTTTTACGAGCAGACAGCATGCACTTCCGGACTGTGGTGATCGTGACCATCCCTGATATTAACAACAGCAAATAACCACACACCCCAGAGGCGTCTCACTCCTCCTCCTTTCTTAGGGAAATGCAGCATCTCAGAGACAGATTCTGCGGCTTACAGGCAGCACAGAAATAATGATAAGGGCTGAGGTTAAACACGCAAAGCAGCTGAGAAGCGATGTTATCTGGCCATTTGTACTTAACAGAGTCACATTTTATTCTCATTTTAAAATTCAACATACTAGTGCTCACTGAGTTAGTTTTTAGAAATCATGGCAGAGTTTAGAAAGGAAAACAAAAATGCACCACCTACTGATAACATTTGGACAAAATTTTTTAGCCACTGTTTTACACATCTCTATGCCTTTCAAAAATAGCATCAATAGTATAAGTATGATTTTCTCTTCTCCAGTTTTCACTAACAGCAACATTTTCTCATGCCATGAGTGTTCTTCTTGAACATGATTCTAGCTCACACTTACTGAGACGCAAACATGATGCCAGATTCTATCCTGCACACAAATTACATGTACAGACTGGACACAAATATGGGATGACATAGATGTTATTATATTACATTCATTTTCTAGATGAGATGCCCAAGGCACAGAGACATTAAGTAGCTCGGCTGAGGCTGAGCAAGATAAGCAGTACAAGGTCACCCAGCCAAGCTGACCCTCACTCACCATGACCCACTGCCCTCACCCACCAAGCAGCTGGGTGAGAATTTACTTTAAAACCTCTTATGGTAGACATTATGGCATTTTCTGTATGCATCTTTATTTCCTTAGGATAATTTTCTGGAAGAACAGAGCAAAGTAGGGGACTTGCATTTTTAATATTTTTACATTTTGAAACAATTTTAGGGTTACAAGGAGTAGCAAAGCTAGTAGAGAAAGACCTTAGCTCCCTGCAATGAGAACACATTATTTAATCACACTACACTAACAAGACCAGGAAACTGACATAGGTACAATACTATATTAACTAAACAACACACCTCATTCAGATTTCACCAGTTTTTACATACACTCTTCTTTTTTTTAATTTTTATTTATTTTTTTGAAATGGAATTTCGCTCTGTCACCCAGGCTGGTGTGCAGTGGCACGATCTTGGCTCACTGCAACCTCCATCTCCTGAGTTCAAGCAATTCTCTTGCCTCAGCCTCCCGAGTAACCAAGACTACAGGCGCCCACCACCATACCTGGCTAATTTTTGTATTTTTAGTAGAGACGGGGTTTCATCATGTTGGCCAGGCTGGTCTCAAACTCCTGACTTTGTGATCTGCCCACCTTGGCCTCCCAAAGTGCTGGGATTACAGGCGTGAGCCACCGGGCCCAGCCTCTCCCTTCTGTTTATGGTTTGTGTGTGTGTGTGTGTGCGTGTAGTTCTATGACATTTGATCCCATGCCTAGACTCACGTGAGCACCAATGGGGAGATTTTTAAGGCTTAAAATGTGTACTGTCAAAATTTCTGCAAGACAGGTTGCCTAGCATCATGCATCTCACAGTTGTACCGATTGAGTGCCGGTGAACAGACATGGAAGGCAGTGTCTGGAACTCAGAAAGGATGGTCCACTTATAACGGGAGACCTGGCTTTGCTAGTCCAAAGTTCTATGTCCATGGTTAAAACCTCATGCTGGGGACGTCTTGTCAGTCATCTCACTGTCAACTCAGGTACGCTCCTGGTGTGTCCTTGTCTGTGGTCACCTGAATTTTTTGGCAGGCAGTGCAAGATAGCAGAGAGAACACTGAATCATGGATCAAGGAGGTTGAGTATGAGTCCTGAATGTGCCATTAGGTACCAACCCACTAACTCACCTGAAATTCATTCTCCTTACCTGTAAAATAGAGGGGGTAAAATGGATGCTGTTGCAGTGGGGAGAGTGATCTACCTGCTCGATTTATCCCTCTCATGGCTACTGCAATTCATTCAGACATCTCTCTAGCTGGCCGGGTGCTGTGACTCACACCTGTAATCCCAGCACTTTGGGAGGCCGAGGCAGGTGGATCACGAGGTCAGGAGATTGAGACCATCCTGTCCAACATGGTGAAATCCCATCTCTACTAAAAATACAAAAAAAAAAAAAATTTAGCTGGGCGTCGTGGCATGTGCCTGTAGTCCCAGCTACTCAGGAGGCTGAGGCAGGAGAATTGCTTGAACCCAGAAGGCAGAGGTTGCAGTGAGCTGAGATCGCACCACAGCACTCCAGCCTGGCAATACAGCAAGATTCCATCTCACACAAAAAAAGAAAAGAAAAAAGAAAAGAAAAGAAAAAGATATCTCTCTAGCTAACAATAATAGCTTTCAGTGTTGATCATTTCTCACACCAGGTACCATGAAAAGGACTTGACAAACATTGTTCCTCTTCCAGGCAAGGTTGTAGGGAAGCTGTTAGTATCCCCACTCACAGATGAGGAAACTGGGCCTTAAGCTAATCAAGGGAATTGCCACCATCTCCCAGGTCATCTCCCAGGTCATCAGTGACAGTCCTGATGAGCTGAGCATCCACCTCTGATGGCCAAGCAGGTGTGTCTTCCCTCACTGTCTGCTTCTCTTCCAAATCTGTACAGACAGTTGAAGACAATGCTTTCCACAGACCAAGAGTTTAGAAGGGGTTGTCTGTGACCCCCTCAGCTAAGGTCTCCAACAAGCCCTCAAGATGAGCTCCAAGGCCCCTTCTGGCAGTAAAGCAAATGTGTTATTGCTGTGAGGTGAATGCTGCCTAAATATAAAAGCATGGAGATCAGTTTCGAATGGATTTTCTAGATGGATCCAGTTTTTATTCATTCTGAAAAGAAGGCAGGTAGCGAATTTCACTCCTGTCACTTGACACAGGAGGTAGCTGTCTCCCAAAACAAGCAGAGAGCTCTTCCTAGTCACTTCTGATTTTCATCTGCACCTAAACCTTAGACTATAGACTGGCCTCACAGAGGGACTGTGACAGGTCGAGCCAGCCATTGGATGTGATTTCACAGAAAAGGCAAATCTAACCATTCCTGGACTGAAGTTAACCAAAGCTTTTTCAGAAGTCAGTCAAACGTGTGTGTCAGCTAGGGTGCATTTGAGAGGGTGTATATGCATCAGTTATTGGATTGGATACAAGAAGCCAGGAGACAATTTAGCCCTTGGTGTGTTTAGAGAGAAGACGTTTTCAGGAGACATAAAACTGCACCGGTGAAGAGTGGTAGGCAAGGAGCCAGAGTGATTGCTTGCTCTCCTGAAGGCTTTAGCAGTGAAATATTACAGCTTTACTTTGCAACACACTCATGAATACGTTGATCTGGGGATTCGACTCCTGGAATTTTTCTTAAAACGAAGAAGTTAGGCTTTGCTATATATCAGAGACAAGTTGACGAACTCAGAAAGGTCAGGCAAAATGATCAATGGTTGAGCTGGTATTTATGTTCTGAAACAAAAGGTTGGTGCGTAGAGTTCATCTGGTGTAGTTTGCAGCCAAGTTCACTAAAGCAAAGGGAAGGGCATGGTTTGGTGTAAAGGTGACAAACTGAGTGGAGAGTTTCTTGAGGATTATTCTCTCTGGGAGAATAATCCAGGAACCGAGATCCCAGACCAGTTAGAAGAAGCAGAAAGTCAATAGTAGCAGTCATATCATGCAACACAGGCTCTGACAATACCTTTTCCTTAAAGAATATATAACTATCTCTAAGATGTTTCTCAGGTCATTCCACCTGTAGCAGTCAACCATAAATAAGTAATTTAAGATATAAAAAAAATCATGTATTCACAAAGATGCTACTTGGAGTATTATTTATAATGGTAAAAATTGCAAACAAATGCTTAATAAAATGGAAATGATTAAATAAAATGTAAGAGGATCCTTGGATGGAATAATATGAAGTCATAGAGAGATGCTCACTAGGAGAGTAATAACAAAGAAAAAGATTGATGCTACCGTGTTAAATAACTCTATCAGCATACACTACTACATATATATAAATGTAGAGAGAGAAAGAGGCAGGGAGAGAATGATCTAACCACAGGAGTATGTCAAAATTTTTTAGTAGAAAATTATTCGAAAATGTTGAATAATAATATGCTTGATTATTTTTCTCTTTACTCAGCTTTTACACACTTTTAATGAGGCATATGAATTACTTTTACAATGTAAATGTGCATGACGCATTTTATTTTTAAACAATAAGAAAAATAACATATAAAGAGTTTTTTATAAAAAAACAAAAACAAAAAAAGATTTGCTGAGGCATTTCACAGATGCCCCAGCAACATCAGGAAGGGACTGTGGTTGGGGACAACTGCATGGCAAGAATTCAGAACCCAGAAAGCCAGCCCGTTAGCAACTAATTTAGGTAGGGGCTGGAGGAGAAAATAAGGAAGGAAAAGAACCCCTAGGATTCTTTAGGTGATTGCAATACAAAAAAATCCAAAATAACTAAAACGAGCCTCAGAACAGGAGGTGTGATAGCCCAAATCCCAGGCCTCGCAGACGGGAAGGAGCTAGAGACGATCAGGCTTGAAATGTCCCCCCAAGAAATAGCAGGTGTTCCATGTTTCAAAGTCAAGGACAAAGAGATGCAAGGAAATGAGGGAGCTCATTGGAGCCCAAGATGAAGAAAGGAGTAGAAAAACGTTATCAGATGTGTATGTGACCACTCCCCACCCTCCCCCATGCACACACTCACACCTGCCCTGGAGGCCCTTAGAAAAGAGAGGCCACGTGCTAGCTTCGGCAGCACATATACTAAAATTGGAGAAGGGAGGCCACAGGAACTGCCTAAGGGATTACATAGAAATTACACTGCTCAAATGGGGAACCTAGGGGAGGAGTTGAAGGTAAGACTGATAAGGTTATTTAAGTGAACCTTGCTCATATCTCTGGAAAAAGCTGCAGAAGAAAAGCAAACAACACTTTAGTCCAGGGAAAAGGCCCGGGAGCTCAGCCAATAACAGGCAATGATGGTGGGGTGGAGGCTGGGGGCTGAGGGAACAGGCATACTTTTGTGAGTCTGATCCATGCTGATTCTAGGTCAGTTCATTCTGCCAAAACAGGCCCAGGATCCAAGTTCTAAGCGTCCTTGCGTCAGGGCTGTGCCTTGCAAAGGTCACAGCTATTTGAAGGTCAAGAAGGGCAGTACACTGGTTTCCAGGAGGACCGGGTAATTATAGCTGAGGGTGACCACCGTGTGCTGAGGTGTTTTACTATCTTATCTCATTTAATCTGCACAATAAACTCATGAAGTGGATTTTATTTAAGCGTGAATTTCTTTTTAAACAGACTTTGTTTTAGAGCAGTTTTACGTTCACAGAAAAATGGAGAGGAAAGTACGGAGTTCCCATCTATCCCTGCTGCTTGTAGATTTTACTTTTACACCCCTTTCACAATTAGGGAACTGAGGCTTGAGGACTTAAATAACTTTCCCTCAAATGTGCAGATAGTAAGTCACAGGGGCACAAATCGAAACCAAGGCCAGGCATGGTGGCTCACACGTGTAATCCCAGCACTTTGGGAGCCTGAGGCGGGCGGATCACCTGAGGTCAGGAGTTCAAGGCCAGCCTGGCCAACATGGTGAAACCCTGTCTCTACTAAAAATACAAAAATTAGCTGAGCGTGGTAGCGAGAGCCTATAATCCCAGCTACCTGGGTGGCTGAGGCAGGAGAATCGCTTGAACCCAGGAGGCGGAGGTTGCAGTAAGCTGAGATGGCGCCACTGCACTCCAGCTTGGGTGACAGAGTGAGACTCTATCTCAAAAAAAAGAAAAAAAATCGAAACCAGGCTCCTGACAATCTTTACAGCAGGGATCAGCAAATGACAGCCCATGGGCCACATTGAGCCTGTTGTTACATACTTGTCAGCTGAGAATCGTTTTACATTTTGAGGGGAAAGAGAATATTTTGTGACACATAAAAAGTGTATGAAATTCCAACTTGTGTCTATAAATAAAGTTTTATTGGAACATGGCCACACCCATTATTTTACATTTGTCCGTGGCTGCTTTCGTGTTGGGAGGGCAGAATTAAGTAGTTGCGACATGGATCGTACGACCCACAAAGCCTACAACATTTATAACTCGGCTCTTGACAAGAGAAGTTTGCCAGTCCTGCCTGACAGAACCAGAGTTATCACCCTGACCAAATGTTTCTTTCCAATATTGTTAGGTTTCTGCAGGCCGGGATGGCATAGACCAGTGGGTTTCCAAAGGATGCTATTTGCAGGATTCTTAGTTCTCCCTTACCCCAGAATAACTCATTTTAAAGGTTTTATCAATTAGGCATTTGTGGAATATTTCATTTGAAGAAAGGGTTCCACTGATAACCAAACATACACACACACACACACACACACACACACACACACACACACACAGAAGTTTAAATATCAAGGCTTTTCTTAACAAAAAAATTTTAAAAAATTATCATGATGAAGATTACGTCTAAACCCAGGCAAATTGGAGAATAGATACCTGCTTGCTTGGCTGGTCAGGGGCAGACCCAGCCCAGGCCCCCAGCGTTGGCTTTTTCTACACTATTGTGACCCCAGGGATTGCACTGAGGGACAGCTTTGAGCCTGATATGACTTATTGACATCGGTTTGATTTCTTTTCCCATCAGTAAATGTTCCTAAATATGCCCCTAAAAGATGAAGACTTAGGCCTGGCGCAGTGGCTCATGCCTGTAATCCCAGCACTTTGGGAGGCCGAGGCGAATGGATCACCTGAGGTCAGGAGTTCGAGACCAACCTGACCAACATGGTGAAATCCCGTCTCTACTAAAAATACAAAAAATTAGCCAGGTGTGGTGGCAGGCGCCTGTAATCCCAGCTACTCTGGAGGCTGAGGCAGGAGAATTGCTTGAACCCAAGAGGCGGAGGTTGCAGTGAGCCAAGATCATGCCATTACACTCCAGCCTAGGTGACAAGAGCAAAACTCCGTCTCAAAAAAAAAAAAAAAAAAGATAAAGACTTAAAAAGAAATAATAACCATAACAGCATTTGCACACCTAGAAAACAGTTAACAATGAGTCCTTGATGTCATCAAATGCCCAATCAGTGGCCAAATTTCCAATTTTGACACAGGGTTTAAGTTCAGGTTGGTCAGTTTTGGAATCCTAAGTATGCTCCTTATTAACCAAGAAACTTTGAAATAAGCACTTAACCTTTCTGAGAGTCAGTTTCCATCTGTGAAACGGGAGGAATCTAATATCTTCAGGGTTGCTCTGAAGGTCAGGTGACAATAGTAAAGTCCTAATAAAATGTAGCAGGTGCTAAGCACTTAACAACTCACTGTTTCAATGATGCTGATGGTGATGGCTGTTGCTTTTGTAATCGGAATTATTACAGACAAATACAGTCACCACTTGTCCAGTCTGCTTGGGACTGTCCCAGTTTTAGCACTGAAAGTCACAAGTTCTGGGACACCCCCTTGGTCCCAGGCAAACTGGGATGGTTGATCCCCCTAGTAAAGCCAGGCCACGCTAGCAAGCTGGAAACCGAAGCTCATGGAATCAATGCGTAACGGATTTCTCAAACGAATTTATTATTTGGCGGATGCAATCGGCAGGCCTGCTGGATAGAATCCCAGATTCTCTATAAATAGACAGGAAATGTTCAGGAGCCTCAGACCTGGTGCTCATCACCATTGAATTATGCGCTTTCACTGCTCCCACTGCTCAGAAGTAGAGCCTCCCCCAAGCACCAGAACAAGGACTGATTCTTACCTGGGAAAGAAATGCAGTCCCTCCATATAATGGAAGTCATTGCAAAATGCTAGAGCAAGAGCAACCATAGAGTTTATTTCATCAAATCCTCTCATTCTGGCAATTAAAGAGCCAAGTGCCAAAAAGGTGAGATGACCTCTCCGCGGTCTCTTGGGGAATTGGAGACAGCTGAGTTGCGGAGAGGTCAGTTTGACCTTCTTGCTCTCTGCAGATTGCCTTAAAAGCGTAGGCATGAAAATCACAATGGGGAATTTCACCAGGAGTCCTCTTTTGTTTGGATGGCCTCCTTTGCAAGGATAACGCAGTCCTGAGAAATATTTGTTCAAAGTCCCATGCCCAAGAGCCAGAACACAAGGGAGGAGGGACCCAGAATCCCTGGATTGGTGGAGTCCTTCTCCTGGAAGGGAATATTTGTGGACAAATCTGGCTAAAGAGGTGAGAACAATGTCTTCTAAAATGGCAACAACATAGCAGTCATAATTCAACTCAGATTCAAAATAAAATAATGAGATCATGCTGGTAACGGGCTAATTCAGTTAATGTAGGAAGCCAGGCCAGAGAATTGAGGAGAAAAATTAACCCCTCTGGGACCTGTATTTTAAAATTAATTTACCATACATTTATTAAGCAACTGCTTTGCATCAGGTACTGGGCTAGGTGCAGTGAGCATTATGACCATTATGTTACAGACTCAAGGAATACAAAATAGTGGTAAAGACAGACCAAACAACAACAAAAAAAGCAATTGCAAGTTGTAAATTAGCTCCATGAAGGAGGAAAGAAGAGAGGAAGGGAGGAAGGGAGGGAGGGAGCGGGGAACAGCCAGGGAGGGTATCTCTGAAGAGGAGATTTTTAAGCTAACTTCTAAGAAATTAGGGAGATTTAATTATCTAAAGAGGGGAGTTGTCTTAGTCTGTTCAGACTGCTAGAACAAATTACCTTAAACCATGTAATTTATAAACAATAGAAATTTATTTCTTATAGTTCTGGAGGCTGGGATGCCTCTGCTGGGAATCAGGTTGCAGCAGATTTGGTGTCTGGTGAGGGCCTGTTCCCCATAGATGGAACTTTCTCTGGCCTCACATGGTAGAAGGGGCATGGCAGCACCCTTCAACCTCTTTTTTTTTTTTTTTTGAAACGGAGCTTCACTCTGTCACCCAGGCTGGAGTGCAGTGTCATGATCTTGGCTCACTGCAACCTCTGCCTCCCGGATTCGGGCGGTTCTCTTGCCTCAGCCTCCCAAGTAGCTGGGATAACAGGCATGCACCACCACACCCGGCTACTTTTGTATTTTTAGTAGAGATGGGGTTTCTTCATGTTGGTCAGGCTGGTCTCGAACTCCCGACCTCAGGTGATCTGCCTGCCTCGGCTTCCCAAAGTGCTGGGATTACAGGCATGAGCCACCGCACCCGGCCTCAACTTCTTTTATAAAGGCACTAATCCATCCATGTAGACAGAGCCCTTATAACCTTACCACTTCCCAAAGGCCCCATCTCTCAATACTATTGCATTGGGGGTTAGGCCTCAGCATATGAATTTTGAGGGTACACAAACATTTAAATCACAGCAGGGCTTAAGTGCATTCTGAGTAGATTTTTAAAATATATTTTTAAATGTTCTTACCCAATGCAATGCATTATGTACTTAATGATAAATGGCTGACAGTGGATTCTTTTGGACAAAATTTTATGAAATTGACTAACCAAGTAACTTAATAGAGATATTCAGCTCACTAAGCTGAATTTTTTTTTTTTTTTTTTTGTAAATTTTGGACACATTGTGTTAATTTCAAACAATCTAGGCATCATCTGGAATTCAAGGGAGAGACACTTGGCAGCATGAAACCATGTTCCCAGAGCTAAAATCCCTATCTTCAGAAAACAGTGCAAGATACCCTACTGAATAAAATCAGAATATTTTTTAAGTGAAAATGAGATGAAAAGAATTGAGAAGGAGCCAAGCGATAGTTAAGTTAATCTTCAGGGGAGGGAAAACATGTCAGAAAATGTAAACCAGATCAGTCCAACCCATGTTACAATTCTGCAGAGGGAATTAAATTCCTGTGGAAAAACAAGTCTCTGATTATGAAAGGATTTGACTGTATAGAAGAATCTGGAACATCAGTCTATTAAAAATACTTGTAAAACCAGGGGCATCATGTAAGAAATTAGAGAGCTAAAGAAGTGGGAGAGCTTCGGATGTCTGAAATAGAATTATTATTGCAGACACTGTATTATATTAGTAAGACTGCAACGAAGAGAAAATTGCTTTATTCCAAAAAGCAAAATTTATTATCAGGTAGGATCATTTAATTCTAAGCGGCTCTCTTAACTCTTTATGTATAACTCTGCTTGGCTTAACCATGAGTAGTTAATTAAAAAAAAAAAAGTAATTCCAGTGTATCTAACATGTGGTACACTTGTCTTATGATCCAAAGAAAATGAATCAATAGCAAAATTAATCCAGACATGAGGGTGAACCTTCTCTGAGGTTTATTAAGGACAAATAAAAAGACTGTTATGTGTTAGGAGTCACTCAGTTTAGTAAAATTCTGTCCAAAACTGGGTGGGTAAAGTAAGAAGTATTGGGAAAAGATGTCCTTAACCGAAATTATAAGCACACTTAGAAGGAAACAAAAAGAGTTTTCACTCATTCCAGAATTTTACAGGCAATGGCTATTTTCTAATATAATTGTTTTAGCAAATAAATGTTTGATTTGGATGTGCTATGACAGTATCTTCCATATTTCATTTTATTCATTACATATTTCTGATGCACACACAAATGGGAGTTAGTTCAAGCATGTCCAAAAAAAACCAATTTTATGTTTTTTAACCAACAAAGGCTTCCAGGAAGATGCCTTTGTTCCGGCTGCAGCTAATGAGGATGGGTTGACAGTGGTAAGACCGGCTAAGCAGTTTGCAAATAGCCACCCATTACTTCCAGCGGGGAAGAGGTGCCTCAGGAAATGTTTGCGCAGAATGTTTTGGGCTGTTTTGGCAAAAACCCTAATGCCAGTTTACCAAGTGCCTAATTTCACAAAGCTCAGCAAACAGGAGTCAGTTACTGAATCAGGCTGGATTCAACTGGGTGAGCTGGTGAGGGGGAAGCAAGTTTGCAGTGAAGCACACACAAAGCCATTGAGATCATTGGCAAGGAAAAGTTACGTATGACTTCGCCGTTGATAATATGGGACTGGCTTCCAGTATCAAAAGATATCAAATCCATATTCATTTCTGTTCTCCATTGACATGCCAGTAATTTCAAGATGCCTTTTCTTCTTAAACTATTCTCCTTTGACTCACTGGCTGAATCTTGAACGAGGCCAGGCTCATTCTTGCCTCTGGGCTCTCACACTGGCTGTTTGCTCACCAGGCAGGACTTGACTTTATTCTTTATATTCGCAGCTTGCTTGAAATATCACCACCTCGGGGAGGCCTTCCCTGACCACCTGCTTTAATGCCCTTGCCCGGCACTTGCCCATTATACTCTATCACAGCACTGTGATTTATTTTCCTCATAGCACTTATCACTAGCTGATGTTCTCGTTTATTGATTGATTTATTTTTTGTTTGTTTGGTTGTTTACTCTGTCTCCTGTCTACGGAATGGGAGTTCCATTAGAACAGCAACCTAAAACAGTACCTGGCACAGAGTCAACAGTCAAAATTATTGAAAAGTAGATGGAAAATTATTGAAAAGATGGATGGATGGATGGACAGATGGACACAAACAATTTCCAACTGGAGTGACCTCACTTTTGGACATTTTTCTTGGGTAAAGTTCCAATGTTGAATTCTTAGACTCAATTCCACCCACCACAGATTATTTACCACATATCGACTGATGTTCCAAGACACCTACTGAAAGCCACTTAAAAATTAACACATTTCATGTTGGAAATTTGATTCTCTATCCCATTTCCATGTTTTCTACTCCTTTTTTCTCTTTTCTCATTAACAGTAAACTGAAAAGTATACTTAAATACACCCCCACCCCCCAAAAAAAACCCTGCCTAAACCAAACCAAACATATCAAAGGGAATTCAAATTTTGTTTTACAGGGTTATTTTAATGGGTGTCTATGTGAGGGGGTCCTTGTGTTTTCAGAATCAAGGCCCATGAAATAAGAAAGATAGCCAGATGGTGACTTTGGTAACATTTGTGGGGTGAGATATGTTCAAGCAATGAGAGAGTCAAACAGGTAAATGAGAGGTAAACTCTTTTCAAACAGATGAACTCTTTTTCTAAATTTAGACAGTCCAAAGTAGTCATTAACAATTTGGTGTAAAATGCTTATGTAGGTGTGCACTTTGATTTTTTTTTAATTTTCTTTTATTATACTTTAAGTTCTGGGGCACATGTGCAGAATGTGCAGGTTTGTTCCACAGGTATACATGTGCCATGGTGGTTTGCTGCACCCATCAACCCGTCATCTACATTAGGTATTTCTCCTAATGGTATCCCTCTGCTAACCCCTCACCCCCTGACAGGCCCTGGTATGTGATGTTCCCCTCCTTGTGTCCATGTGTTCTCATGGTTTAACTCCCACTTTGGAGTCAGAACATGTGGTGTCTGGTTGTCTGTTCTTGTGTTAGTTTGCTGAGAATGATGGTTTTCAGCTTCATCCATGTCCCTGCAAAAGACATGAACTCATTCTTTTTTATGGCTGCATAGTATTCCATGGTGTATATGTGCCACATTTTCTTTATCCAGTCTATCACTGATGGGCATTTGGGTTGGTTCCAAGTCTTTGCTATTGTGAATAGAGCTGCAGTAAACATACGTGTGCATGTGTCTTTATAGTAGTGCATGTGTCTTTGGGTATATACCCAGTAATGGGATTGCTGAGTCAAATGGTATTTCTAGTTCTAGGTCCTTGAGGAATTGCCACACTGTCTTCCACAATGGTTGAACTACTGTACACTCCCACCAACAGTGTAAAAACGTTCCTATTTCTCCACATTCTCTCCAGCATCTGTTGTTTGCTGACTTTTTAATGATCGCCATTCTAACTGGTGTGAGATGATATCTCATTGTGGTTCCAATTTGGGTTTCTCTAATGACCAGTGATGATGAGCTTTTTTTCATATGATTGTTGGCTGCATAAATGTCTTCTTTTGATAAGTGTCTGTTTATATCCTTTGCCCACTTTTTGATGGGGTTGCTTTTTCTTGTAAATTTCAGTTATTTGTAGATTCCAGATATTAGCCCTTTGTCAGATGGATAGATTGCAAAAATTTTCTCCCATTCTGTAGGTTTCCTGTTCACTCCAATGATAGTTTCTTTTGTTGTGAAGAAGCTCTTTAGTTTAATTAGATCCCATTTGTCAATTTTGGCTTTTGTTGCCATTGCTTTTTGTGTTTTAATCATGAAGTCTTTGCCCGTGCCTATGTCCTGAATGGTATTGCCTAGGTTTTCTTCTAGGGTTCTTAGGGTTTTAGATCTTACGTTTAAGTCTTTAATTCAACTTGAGTTAATTTTTGTATAGAGTATAAGGAAGGGGTCCAGTTTCAGTTTTCTGCTCATGGCTAGCCAGTTTTCCCAACACCGTTTATCAAATAGGGAAACCTTTCCCCATTGATTGTTTTTGTCAGGTTTGAAAAAGATCAGATGGTTGTAGACGGGTGGTATTATTTCTGAGGCCTCTGTTCCATTCCATTAATCTATATGTCTGTTTTTGTACCAGTACCAGGCTGTTTTGTTACTGTAGCCATGTAGTATACTTTGAAGTCAGGTAGCGGGATGCCTCCAGCTTTGCTCTTTTTGCTTAGGATTGTCTTGGCTATGCGGGCTCTTTTTTGGTTCCATATGAAATTTAAGGTAGTTTTTTCTAATTCTGTGAAGAAAGTCAATGGTAGCTTGATGGGGATAGCACTGAATCTATAAATTACTTTTGGCACTATGGCCATTTTCACGATATTGATTCTTCCTACCCATGAGCCTGGAATATTTTTCCATTTGTTTGTGTCCTCTCTTATTTCCTTGAGCAGTGGTTTGTAGTTCTCCTTGAAGAAGTCCTTCATAATCTCTTGTAAGTTGTATTCCTAGGTATTTTATTCTCTTTGTAATAATTGTGAATGGGAGTTCACTCATGATTTGGCTCTCCGTTTGTCTATTATTGGTGTACAGAAATGCTTGTGATTTTTGCACATTGATTTTGTATCCTGAGACTTTGCTGAAGTTGCTTATCGGCTTAAGGAGATTTTGGGCTGAGATGATGGGGTTTTCTAAATATGCAATCATGTCATCTGCAAACAGAGACAATTTGACTCCCTCTATTCCTATTTGAATACCCTTTATTTCTTTCTCTTGTCTGATTGTCCTGGCCAGAACTTTCGATACTATGTTGAATAGGAGCAGTGAGAGAGGGCATCCTTGTCTTGTGCCGGTTTTCAAAAGGCATGCTTCCAGTTTTTGCCTGTTCAGTATGATACTGGCTGTGGGTTTGTCATAAATAGCTCTTATAATTTTGAGATACGTTCCATCAATACCTAGTTTATTGAGAGTTTTAGCATGAAGGGTTGTTGAATTTTGTTGAAGGCCTTTTCTGCATCTATTGAGATAAACACGTGGTTTTTTTCATTGGTTTTGTTTATGTAACGGATTATGTTTATTGATTTGCATATGTTGAACCAACCTTGCATCCCAGGGATAAAGCTGACTTGATCGTGGTTGGCAAGCTTTTTGATGTGGTGCTGGATTCGGTTTGCCAGTATTTTATTGAGGATTTTCGCAGCAATGTTCATCAGGGATATTGGCCTCACATTTTCTTTTTTTGTTGTGTCTCTGCCAGGTTTTGGTATCAGGATGATGATGGCCTCATAAAATGAATTAGAGAGGATTCCCTGTTTTTCTGTTGTTTGAAATAGTTTTAGAAGGAATGGTACCAGCTCCTCTTTGTACCTCTGGTAGAATTCGGCTTTGAATCCCTCTGGTCCTAGACTTTTTTTGGTTGGTAGGCTATTAATTACTGCATCATTTTCAGAACTTGTTATTGGTCTATTCAGGGATTCTACTTCTTCCAGGTTTAGACTTGGGAGGGTGTATGTGTGCAGGAATCTATCCATTTCTTGTGGATTTTCTAGTTTATTTGCATAGAGGTGTTTATAGTATTCCCTGACAATAGTTTGTATTTCTGTGGGATCAGTGGTGATACCCCCTTTTTCATTTTTTATTGCAATTATTTGAATCTTCTCTCTTTTTTAAATTAATCTGGCTAGTGGTCTAATTTGTTTTAAAAAACAAAAATAAAAAAATAAAAAATAAAAAAACAGCTCCTGGATTCATTGATTTTTTTTTAAGGGTTTTCTGTGTCTCTATCACCTTCACTTCTGCTCCCATCTTAGTTATTTCTTGTTTTCTGCTAGCTTTTTAATTTGTTTGCTCTTGCTTCTCTAGTTCTTTTGATTGTGATGTTAAGGTGTCGATTTTAGATCCTTTCTTGGTTTCTCTTGTGGGCTAGCTGGTTATAAATTTCCCTCTGCATACCGCTTTAAATGTGTCCCAGAGACTCTGGTACTTTGTGTCTTTGTTCTCATTGGTTTCAAAAAACTTCTTTATTTCTGCCTTCATTTCGTTATTTACCCAGTAGTCATCCAGGAGCAGGGTATTCAGTTTCCATGTAGTTATGTGGTTTTGAGTGAGTTTTTAAATCTTGAGTTCTAATTTGATTGCACTGTAGTCTGAGAGACTGTTAAGATTTCCATTATTTTGCATTTGCTGAGGAGTGTTTTACTTCCAATTATGTGGTCAATTTTAGAATAAGTGCAATGTGGTGCTGAGAAGAATGTATATTTTGTTGATTTGGGGTGGAGAGTTCTGTAGATGTCTATTAGATCTGCTTGGTCCAGAGCTGAGTTCAACTCCTGAATATCCTTGTTAATTTTCTGTCTCATTGATCTGTCTCATATTGACAGTAGGGTGTTAAAATCTCCCACTATTACTGTGTGGGAGTCTAAGTCTCCTTGTAGGTCTCTAAGAACTTGCTTTATGAGTCTGGGTGCTCCGGTATTGGGTGCATATATATTTAGGATAGTTAGCTCTTCTTGTTGCATTGATCCCTTTAGCATTATGTAATGTCCTTCTTTGTCTCTTTTGATCTTTGTTGCTTTAAAGTCTTATTTTATCACAGACTAGGATTGCAACCCCTGCTTTTTTTTTTTTTTCTTTTTTTTGTTTCCCATTTGCTTGGTAAATCTTCCTCCATGCCTTTATTTTGAGCCTATGTGTGTCTTTGCACATGAGACGGGTCTCCTGAATACCACACACCTATGGGTCTTGACTCTTTATCCAATTTGCCAGCCTGTGTCTTTTAATTAGGGCATTTAGCCCGTTTACATTTAAGGTTAATACTGTTATGTGTGAATTTGATCCTGCCATTATGATGCTAGGTGGTTATATTTGTTAGTTGCTGCAGCTTCTTCACAGTGTTGATGGTCTTTACAATTTGGTATGTTTTTGCATTGACTGGTACCAGTTGCTCCTTTCCATGTTTAGTGCTTCCTTCTGGAGCTCTTGTAAGGCAGGCCTGGTGGTGACAAAATCTCTCAGCATTTGCTCATCTGTAAAAATTATATTTCTCCTCTGCTTATGAAGCTTATTTTGGCTGGATATGAAATTCTGGGTTGAAAATTCTTTTCTTTAAGAGTGTTGAATATTGGCCCCCACTCTCTTCTGGCTTGTAGTGTTTTTGCAGAGAGATTCGCTGTTAGTCTCATGGGCTTCCCTTTGTGGGTAACCCAACCTTTCTCTCTGGCTGCCCTTAATATTTTCTCCTTTATTTCAACCTTGGTGAATCTGATAAGTATGTGTCTTGGGGTTGCTCTTCTCGAGGAGTATCTTTGTGGTGTTGTCCGTATTTCCTGAATTTGAATGTTGGCCTGCCTTGCTAGGTTGGGGAAGTTCTGCTGGATGATATCCTGAAGAGTGTTTTCCAACTTGGTTCCATTCTCCCCGTCACTTTCAGGTACACCAATCAAATGTAGATTTGGTCTTTTCACATAGTCCCATATTTCTTGGAGGCTTTGTTCATTCCTTTTCATTCTTTTTTCTCTAATCTTGTCTTCTCACTTTATTTCAGTAAGTTTATCTTCAGTATCTGATATCCTTTCTTCTGTCTGATCAATTCAGCTATTGATACTTGTATATGCTTCATGAAGTTCTCATGCTGTGTTTTTCAGCTCGATCATGTCATTTATGTTCTTCTTTAAACTGGTTATTCCAGTTGGCAATTTGTCTAACCCTTTTTCAAGATTCTTGTCTTCCTTGCATTGGGTTAGAACATGCTCCTTTAGCTCGGTGAAGTTTGTTATTACCCACCTTGGGAAGTCTACTTCTGTCAATTTGTCAAACTCATTCTCCATCCAGTTTTGTTCCCTTGCTGGGGAAGAGTTGTGATCCTTTGGAGGAGAAGAGGCATTCTGGTTTTTGGAATTTTCAGTCTTTTTGCGCTGATTTCTCCCCATCTTCGTGGATTTACCTACCTTTGGTCTTTGATGTTGGTGACATTTGGATGAGGTCTCTGAGTGGATGTCTTTTTGTTGATGTTGATGCAATTCCCTTCTGTTTGTTAGTTTTTCTTCTATCGGTCAGGCCCCTCCAGGTCTGCTGGAGTTTGCTGGAGGTCCACTCCAGACCCTGTTTGCCTGGGTATCACCAACGGAGGCTGCAGAACAGCAAAGATTGCTGCCTGTTCCTTCCTCTGGAAGCTTTGTACCAGAAGGGCACCTGCCAGATGCCAGCCGAAGCTCTCTTGTATGAGGTGTCTGTTGGCCCCTACTGGGAGGTGTCTCCCAAACAGGAGACAAGGGGGTCAGGGACCCACTTGAGGAGGCAGTCTGACCCTTAGCAGAGCTCAAACGCTGTGCTGGGAGTTCTGCTGCTCTCTTTAGAGCCATCAGGCCAGGTCGTTTAAGTCTGCTGAAGCTGCGCCCACAGCCACCCCTTCCCCCAGGTGCTCTGTCCCAGGGAGATGGGGTTTTTTTTATCAATAATCCCCTAACTGGGGCTGCTGCCCTTTTTCCTCCCCCCCCCCCCCCCCCAGAGATGCTTGTTGGCAAATGGAGGCAAAAGGGTTTTTTATTCTGCTAGGAGAGGGGGAAGATGATGTTGGCTAGAGAGGTCCTGAGGGGGTAGTTGAAGTGTTGGAGGGCTTGGGAGTGGGATGAGGAGGTTAGTTAAAATGTCACCAGGCATACAGACAGAAGAAAGGGCAATCGGGCACATTTTGACAAAACAGAACATGTGTAACCAAGAAAACCATGTCTTCCAAGTTTTTTTTTCATTCAAAAACATAAGACTGCTGGATCCAAACATGTTTAGCCCTGAATGTCAATCTAGTATCCCCAAGTTAATTTTCACATATAGTTTTTCTCCACTTACACCCCCGCCATGGGACCCTAAACCCCCAATGCCATTCTCGGCTCTATCACCTTTGCATTGCCCAGCCCTTTGATGTTCTTTGCAAGCAAAGAGAAGGGAAGCCCTGTGCCCACCTTGATAACCCATTTAAAATAATAACATGTGTAAATACTTTGTGAAGCCTTCCTGGGCATGGCTACACACATCCTCTGGATCTATCCATAAAACATTCGTGTTGTGCTGCCACTATCCATCTTAAACAATCATCTTTCTTCAAGGCTTCTAAAGTTTAGGGCTGTGCTTCTTCAGCCCATTCCCAGTGCCTTACCCCTGCCATGGCTGGGCATTGAATGATCCATTTGCTCAGTCAATAGATATTTTGGGAGCAGCTACAATGTGCCTGGACTATCCTAACTTCTGGGGATTTCAGCAATAAACAAAACAGAGAAGGCTCTGGCCCTCACAGAGCTTTCCAGGTATTGAGAGGGACAAAGAATAAATCTGTGATTCCCAGGTTTGAGACATGCTAGGAAAGAAACCATTAGCATCTAGGGGTTGGGACTAGGTAGGCAAAATGGTCCAGAAATGCCTCCCCATGGAGGTGATGGTTAATCTGGCCATCTGTGGAAAGTCTGGAATTCACTTTTATCCATCCAACCCAGTGTGAGTGAGAACCCTATCATTCAGTGGGTTGGAATTTGAATTTTGGAGGTTTGTTCCCTACAAACCATCCCCCAGATAACTCCACCAACAGCCTCAAGTTGGATAACCAACTCATTCCAACTTGCCCGGGACTTTACCAGTTTCAGCGTGGACCGTCCCACGGCCCAGGAAACTCCTCACTTCTGAGCAAACCAGGGTGGTCAGTGACACTACTTAAGAGTGACAGACATCTGTCAATCACTGCGCACAAACTAGGAGCCTAGGGCACCCATGCAAATGTTCCAGCCCGGCAGAATTTGGGAAGCAACGGAGAGAGAATTTGACAAAACCGAGAGTTACAAAATCAGGAGCTGCAAACACGATTAGTTTGACTGACTTTTCACTTTCCTGTAGGACGGTGACTATGGACAAATCCTTGGCCAGAGCTGCAAACTACAACAGTGGGAGTGGCTATGAGAACCCGATCTAGAGAGGTGTTCAGACCTCCCCAGCTTGTAGCCAGAATGGTCAGGACAACAAGATGCGACAGGATGAGACTGCGTCTCCATTGGGTTTCCCCGGAGTCCTCACTTCCCCTGGTGGTTACCCCACCATGAGCTCAGAGCAAACAAGTCCAGATCAAGATGGAGTGTGCTGGGGTCAAGTTCAGGAAGTAGAGTGGGGTCAAGTTAAAATCCTATATCCCCCAAGAAAAAGAGATCCTGCTTGCCTAGGTGACCAGATTTAGCAAATAAAAATACAGCCTACCCATTTAAATTTAAGTTTCAAATAAATGACTGATTTTTTTCAGCAGAAGTATATCCCATATTGTATGCATGGGATATATTTATACTTTAAAAATTTGTTTTATCTAAAATGCGAATTAAATTGAATGTCCTGTGTTTTAATCTGGCAACCTCATTCCCATTTCCAGAGACTCTTTCTGTCTTGTACCTGGCATTCCCAGGGAGACTTTAGGCTTCAGATGTGACAGTGAAAACAGTCTGGCAACAACAGCACTAAGCGAGTGTTATATTTTGGCACAGGGTCACAGAATAGCCCAGATTCCACTTCCTTTACTGTGTGGTCATAGACTCCTAAAAGAAATGAACTATGTACTCAAATAAGTCAAAAAGTTGCATGCTCTACAGTGCCCCCGCTTTTAGATACAAAGGGAACCTGTAAATGAAGGACAGTGGGTACCTGCTTCCAAGAGCCTGGAAATAAGCAGAAAGCTTTCATTGTGGCCTCTCTTCCAACCAGGGACAGCTTGGGTCCTGGGAAAAGCTGGTGTTCAGTTACAAAGCCATCATCTTCTGCAGTTGTGGGGATGCTGGGCTCTGTCCCAGGATACTAGAGGCAAGGGTTGAGCTCTGTAGTTGTCTTCAAGAAGCAAGAGCCTCAGAAAGGGTCAGAGTCAAGATCCTTTGCTGATGACTGCAGGTCAAAGCCTGACAAAAAAAAAAAACTGCATGCCTGAGTGAGAGGAGAAATTGAATGGGAGCAAAATCCAGAAGGTCAAAAGGTGACACAGGCCAGGTCAGTAGAGAAGCAAGTCAGGAGGAAGATTCCCGTCTAAGAAGAGTTGCTGGACTGTCACGATGCACCATGATGGCATGCTGAGCCACAGGACCTGGAGGGTGCATCTGGCTAGACCAGGGGTCCCTCACAGGGGGCGACTGTGCCCCCCTTGGGACATTTGTCAGTGTCTAGAAATATTTTGGATTGTCACAACAGGGTGCAGTGTCACTGCTAGCCACTGGTGGATCGAGGGCAGAAGTGACAGTAAACACCCTGCAAATACACAGGACAGCTGCCTACAGCAAAGAGTGATCCAGCCCCAAACGCCAACAGTGCGGGAGCTGAGAAACTATAGGATAGGTCAGAGTTTAAGAAGCACAGCACGCTTTCCCCTGAGTGTCCTCTGAGATGGAACTCACCTACTCAGAATTTCCACGTCTCCATACTCTGAAAGGCCAGGAGGTGTGTGAAAGTGAATCACCCTCTATGCCAGAACCATGGGAAGTGAGAAAGAAGTTGGGGGAGAAATCCTCCAACCAACCATTTCCAGTGGTTATTTGCCAAAGTGTGTGCTTGTTAGCCAATTACAGCAGAGATTTACCGAGTGGAATTATATGGTCATTTAAGTTGTTCCAAAACCCTTCCCTCCCAAGCCACCAGCAAACTCCACGAGGCTTTAATGTGACCAGTGACAAAGTCAGCTAATAGAGCCTGCGTGTTAACGGTGCCTGGGATTTATACTTCAATTGTTTCCGCGGCTCCCTGTGTCGGGGAGATACTTGTCCTGGTGCATGGACACCACCTGCGTGCCATAACATTACACATAGGATTATGAGGGTTTTTTAAAAATTATTATTTCATCTGTAATTATAGGCCAGGCCAGTTTATTATTTGGAAATCTTTGAAAACATTTTAATTGAAATGGCCACTGGCCTTTAACTGACCCTGTCTCAAGGCACACTCTGGCAATACAAGTATATGCAGCTATTGGGTTAATAAGGCGAGTCCTGATTCTAAACCAACTCATAAGCATTATTTAAAATTTTGGATTTGAGTTTTGTTTTTTTTTTCGAGATTTATGGCACAGTTGAAATGAGGTCAAGTAGAAGCACTAAAGAATTTAATTAGAAATGTCCTCGCGTGCTCCCTATGGCTGTAAACCTTGTATAGGTTGTCCCTGGAGGGCCTGGAGTCATCGGAGATGGCGTGCACTTTTCTTTTTTTAACTCCTAATAAGAACGAACTATGATCAGCTCCTGTTTCTTCAATGGGGAATGCTGAGGACCTGGAAATTTGGAAAGGAGCGGAGCCTGGAGAAGGCTTACTCAGAGGACAAGGAAAGGGACCAGGGCCTCCAGTCTAGCCTTGTAGCCTGGCCTCAACAAGAGTATTCCCTAATTTCTTCGCAATATTTCCTGAGCCCCTTCTGTGTCTCAATACTGTGCATAGTGTGTGAGACGTACTTTGTGTTATCAAAGATCTCGTGGATGAATGAGATAAACAAGACTAAACACACAAAGCCAAACAGCACAGCCACTTAATACTGGAAAAGTATGTGCAGGATTCTGTGGATCCAAAGGTGGGAATGCTTGACTTTCCCCAAGGAATCAACTGGAAAACTTCCCCCAGGATGTGGCTCTTGGAGGATGTACAGGAGCTCCCCTCATTGGGCCTGGAGGAGGGAGAGGGAGGGAAAGGAGACCCCAGGTAGAGGACACAGACTGTGTCCTGTTGTTGCCCAAACACCAACATTAACCAGGATGGTCATCAGAGCTCCACGATGTTCAAGTATTCCTCTGTATCAAGAGGACAAGTTGAGCACACAAGCTATGACACCAGGAAGCAATTCTGTTTGGAAGTCAAATGCTTGCATTGTGAGATATTCTTCTAGCTGTGGAAGCCCACTCCAGAGGCCCACCAGCCAAGGTTCAGCTAGCATGGACTACGGGAGTGTCAGGGTTTCAGCCTCTGGCTGAGATTCCCGTGGGCTCCACAGGATATGACTGTGGAATAGGATTGCTGGTACGGTGGCAGAGAACAATCTTGGGAGAGAAATGGAAAGGACGCCCTGGATTCTGGGCGGCTTGGCTGGCAGTGAGGGATGGGAGAGGATGCTTCTTGCTCTTCCTCTTGCTTCTGAATTCCACTATCAGTGAATAGTTAAGACAATAACAACCATCACAACCATTACTGCTACTAATGCTAGTGGTGTGCCTGTGGTGTGAGGCATTTTTCACCATTATTTTTAATACTTACTGGTCAGGTATTTTTTGAATTTAGCCCACCTCCCAACATTGAGGTGAAGAATTGTCAACCATTGCTAACTAAATTAATTTCTCCTTCTATTACCCTAGAGCGTGTGCATAGAGTTGCCCGTGTGAGAAGCACTTGGATGAAAATCGAGACCCATAGTGAGAATGGCTGCCTCTGTGGCTTTCAATCATATTTTTAAAATTTCTTCTGGTTTTTTTTTAGAGACAGCGTGGAATGCAGTAGTGCAGTTGCCCCTCAAACTCCTGGGCTCAAGCGATCTCCCCACCTCAGCCTCCCTCCAGTGTAGCTGGGACTACAGGCATGTGCCACCATGCCCAGCTAATATTTTTTAATTTTTTATTTTTTCTAGGGATGGTATCTTGATATGTTCCCCAGGCTTGCCTCAAACTCCTGGCTTCAAGTGATCTTCCCTCCTCTGCAAATTTTGTTTTCTTTATTCACTATGTGTGACTTCTCTTTTGAGCTTATAGTCCCGTGTGCCAAACATCCTCTACAGCAAGTGAAATGAGGTAAATTGACTGCCAGCTGCTTTGAGGATGTCCCCAGAGCATCTCAAAGTAAATTCTGGATATGCCACTTTCCCGGTGAGCTTTGGCTGCATAACAGACCACCCCAAAAATGGTACTGGCTTAAAGCAGCTATCATTATCTTTATTGCTTTTGCATCTGTCTGTAAGCTGAGGGTCAGCTGATCCCAGATGGATTGGCTCCAGGCTATGAATTAAGTCCGTGGTTACTGGATGTGTCTCTGTCTTCCTTGGACTAGTGGTCCCCTGGGGGATGTTTCTCTCATAGTGAATGGCAGGAGTGTATAGAAGGGTGTGTCCAGCAATGCGAGGGCAGGTCAAGACCCTGCTTCTGGGTCTGCTCCTATCCCACTGCAAAGTAAGTTACATGATCAGTCTCATCAAGAGACTCAGGTGGCTGAATCAGATCCTACCCACCTCAGGCAGGACTGGCTTAGGGGAGCCACTCCCCACTGTGTGAGGTCCACAGCTGGGGGTGGTATCAGCTAACCCTTTCCTGGATGATCTGAAGTCAGGGGCTAGCACTACCTGCTTTCTGCTAGGACAAAGCTGTGGGCTTGGCCAGTTTGCATTTCCAGGCTGAGGCACACAACATGTGGCTCTTTCTTTGGGAGGTCCTGAAGCCGACTTTTGAAAAATGGGTTGCTTTTATAGATGAATCTAACTCAGATTGCATTTGAGAAATAAATGTGCACTAAAAGTAATTAAAGCATGTTGGTTCATGAATAATACACTATTTTACAACTATTTGCTGAGCATAATGAGACAAGCTACTAAATTGACAGTGAACAGTCTATTAAGTGATTGCCAACTGTTTTATAAGATGTTGAACATATTTCTTCTATCATCATGTGTATTATCAAGCTATTGCTTTTTAATAAATTAATTTTCCAGACATCTCTGGGGTCTTTGTTTGAAAGCTGGCTGAGGGCAAAAGTAAAATTAATAGTGTGCTCTGTGTGGAATGTTCAGGGCTTGGTGGCTTACATGTAAGTGTCACAATTGGCAGTCTCTGCCAAAAAAACCACTGTGTGTGCCACACAAGTGTGAAGGACAGTGTGAAAAGGGCCACTGGCACCTTGAGAATGAAGAGGTTGCTTACTCCAGGAAGGTTGGGGGGTGGGCAGGTTCAGGATCACTTTCTGAAAATATTTAATGAAAGCAAAAATTGGTGTTTGATCTTACCCATTCTATACACTTACTCTCTTTTTCTTTTTTGAGATGGAGTCTCACTCTTTCGCCCAGGCTGGAGTGCAGTAGAATGTTCTCGGCTCACTGCAACCTCCGCCTCCCATGTTCAAGGGATTCTCCTGCCTCAGCCTCCTGAGTAGCTGGGATTACAGGTGCGCACCACCACACCCGGCTAATTTTTGTATTTTTAGTAGAAACAGGGTTTCACCATGTTGCTCAGGCTGGTCTCATACTCCTGACCTTTTGATCCGCTTGCCTCAGCCTCCCAAAGTGCTGGGATTACAGGCATGAGCCACTGTGCCTGGCCATATATACTTATTCTTGAATCTGCTTGTCTATCATTTTTCAAATGTCAATATTACATTCCATGGGAAGTTTTAATGGTATCCCATCACCTCCCAGTGGGACAGAGCTAGGTCCTGTGATCTCTGTTCCCACAGTACTTGTGCTTAGCCCACTGATGTACTTGCCATTGATGATTAGCCATTGATGCTTAGCTACTGATGCATCTTGTGTCTTGATTATTCACAGTGCCCCCAGTTGCATAGCTCTGGGAGATGATATCCACCTTGAATCTCCACAGTGGAACCTCTAGGGCTATCACTTAGCGTCCAGTGTAATGTTACCACCTGCACTTGCACAAGGGGCCCTGGATGATTATTTCATGGCTCCACTTCCAGAACTCTAGGGCTAACATAGCACATTTTCATCTCTGCATTTCCAGTTGTTGAACACGACCCGTATTAGGGTCCACTTGGTGATTGTTTGTTGAGTGAGTAAATGATCCATTCTGTGCATTGATATTCCCATGAGTTAGTCAAGATCCTTCTTCATTGCATGAAAAACCTGCACAGGTAGTCATTAAGAATGGCCTATCGAGGCCGGGCGCGGTGGCTCACGCCTGTAATCCCAGCACTTTGGGAGGCCGAGGCGGGCGGATCATGAGTTCAGGAGATCAAGACCATCCTGGCTAACGCGGTGAGACCCCGTCTCTACTAAAAATACAAAAAATTAGCAGGGCGTGGAGGCGGGCGCATGTAGTCCCAGCTGCTGGGGAGGCTGAGGCAGGAGAATGGTGTGAACCCGGGAGGCAGAGCTTGCAGTGAGCCGAGATCGTGCCACCGCACTCCAGCCTGGGCGACAGAGCGATACTCTGTCTCAAAAAAAAAAAAAAAAAAAAAAAAAAGAATGGCCTATCTTTACAATAACACTTTTCCAGCTGTTATTAAACTGGGCCATTATTTTAGGGACTTCTGCATTATCTAATCCTGTCAAATCCATAGATCAAATGGGAGGGAATGCTCAGCTGCACAGATCATAGGGCGTCATGGAGAACAAAGAACTCCAGATGTGAATTGACTATTTTTATTTTGATTTAACTTCTAACCAAACTTCACACACTGTCCATGTGCCACGAGTGTCAGGCAGGAAGGGCTTAAGCCTGAAATGTCCTTCTAATATTAGGTTAAGTATGTTGGTAAGAGCCTTCTCAGTTAACTTCTTCATGATCTAGGCTGGGATATTATGTTGTATCAAAACTCCAAGTTTCTTTCTCCACATAAAAGAGAAATTGTCGAGTCAACTATGGTACCTCCAAATTCTGGAATCTGATGCAGGCGTTACCAAAAGTCGTATTAATAACATGAAAATGTTCTTATGCAAATTTTGTAAAGTACAAAAGTGTTTACATGTGAAGGTAAGAAGAAACCATGCCTATATTCATATCTCCCCAAATTCACATTTCACCAAGCCAGCCATTTTAATAGACCACAGTATATGTTATTTAAGTCTTTTTAACTTGTATATTGTCTATATCAGGCATTCCCCAACCACTGGGCCACAGATTGGTACCAATCCATGGCCTGTTAGGAACTGGAATGCGCAGTAAGAGGTGAGTAGCAGGTGAGGGAACAAAACTTCATCTGTAATTGCAGCCGTTCCCCATTGCTTACATTACCGCTTGAGCTCTGCCTCCTGTCCTATCAGCGATGGCATTAGATTGTCATAAGAGGGCAAACCCTATTGTAAACTGTGCATGCAAGGGATCTAGGTTGTGTGCTCCTTATGAGAGTCTAATGCCTGATGATTTGTCACTGCTTCCCATCATCCACAGATGGGACTGTCTAGTTGCAGGAAAATAAGCTCAGGGCTTCCACAGATTCTACATTATAGCGAGTTGTGTAATTATTTCATTATATGTTACAATGTAATAATAATAGAAATACAGTGCACCATAAATGTAACGTGCTTAAATCATCCCGAAACCATCTGCCACCTAACTCCGGTCCACAGAAAAACTGTCTTCGGTGAAACCAGTCCCTGGTGCCAAAAAGGTTGAGAACAGTATGTTCCATATAGTTATCTTAACACCTTTGTAATTCTTTCTTGCTTTCTTCTTTTTGCAACATAAGAACCCCTTTTAAGGGATGGGATGGAATAATAGATAGATAGGCAGGTAGATACCTGATAACTAGACAGGTGATAACAGAGATAAGAAAATTCACATTTGAATCCAATGAGCCAGGAATCTTCTTCTATTCTTGGTGCTGAGACCAGTGTTTTCTGTTCCATTCAATAGATGGTTTTATTTCCGCTTCTGTCAGCTTTCGGGATTTAGACTACATCCTTGATAGGCCTTCTTTCAGGTTTATATCTGATGTTAATTTAAAAATTAAAACGCAGCAAGAGCTCATTTCCAGTTTTACCCCAGAAACCAGGCCAGAATACCAAAATTGTGGCATCTCCCTCTGTGCATGCTAACCCAGGTCCTTAAACAGTCAAGTCTGGCCTTTGAGGACTTCAGATATCCTGTCCCATAAGAGCCCATTGGCAAAGAGTGACTTTGAGCTTCCTGGTCTCCAGATTTCACATCCAGGTGGAGACAGTATCTTGGCTGTTCCTGCTATCCCACCTGAGAGCTATTTTTACTCCATTTTTCCTGGGGCAAAACCAATAAGACTATACAGAAAAACATGACATTTCTTATTTTAATTTGCTTTTTGGGTGATTTTTAAAATAGATATTTGAACCTGACCAACCTGACAAGCTGCAGCCAATTTTAGGCAAGTGACATCCACACATTTTGGGCAGAGAAATATTAGCGTATGCAGCCCTACCCCGTAGGATCAGAAAAAGAATTACTGAGCAGGAAGCGGAGTCAGTAAAATATATTTGCCTATCTTCATCCCAAAATAAATGGATAATTAAGGATCTCAGGGGCAAGTCCTGCTATGCAATAAGTACATTTTGTTCAGGAACTTTGGAATATAATCTTAGAATGTTAGCTTCAGAAAGCACACTCCATCATGGGAAACTGGAACTGGTAGCAAGCCTATGCATCAACTCTTTTCGTATACTTGGTTAATTTCTTCAATTTTAAAGGAACCATGTGGAGTATGCATTTTCAGGTCAACTTTGCAGACATGGAGAGGCACAGTGTTGTGCTGAAGGTTGCTCAGCTGTAGAACCAGGATTTGACCCACGTTTATTCCTTTGTACTACATGGTTTTCCAGGTTGGAAACATTCTTCGAAATCAATGGTCTTACCTAATTTGCTCAAGACCGCCCACTCGGGCAAGGGCAGGGTCTAGGCTGGGCTTCGTGTATCTGAGGTCTGGTCCAGCTCCTTCAAGGCAGATGGTGACTCTCCGAGCCTCAGTACTTCTTGCTCAGTTCCCTCTATTGGTCACACCTCCTGTACATTCTTTCTGTCACTGCTGGAGGCACCCACAGAAGCAGCCTGCCTTAGCCAGGTGAAAGGTCAGAACCCAGAATGCCAAAGAGAGCTTCCCTTGCCATAACCACCTCTAGCATTCAGTCCTCAGGTCCTATGCAATTCAACTCCAGAAAGTGAACTATGTAAGAACCAGAAATGTTTCTCAAAGATAGGGCTTGCCTACAGAGTCACTCAGCATGTATGTGTTTACAACCTGTTTACAAGATCAGTGATTAAATACAAACATTCTCAGTGATTGATATTTACCTCTTAAGAATGAAGGATTCAGTGTAGTGTTTTTATTATTTTTTTTTTTTTCTGTAAGCAACTATCCTGCAAATTGATGAGTCCCTTTTAATTAGATGGCGGGGCTGTGTGTTTAACATTGCATGCAAAAGGCCTATAAAAACGAAGTTAAATTAATACACAGGCTGCCGCAAGCAAGCTCAGAGCCGCAGAAATCAGGTCATTCTACGAGGAAGGGAATTTAGGACCCTCTCACCACTAGGTTAGGATTAAACTCCGCATCTTTCACTTCGAAGTGAAGAGAAGGAATCCCGGAGGTACAAAGTATTTTCAGCAGGTGCTTTGCTCGGTGCACTCCTCTAGATAGCTCAACGAGGAACCCCGTGGCTCAAGCACCTGCTGGCTTGCCCAGGTGCTGCTCGCAACGAGTCTGTTCGCCTTGTCCTCACGCCTCTGTCCACAGATGGATGGAGTTACCGAACGGCCTCCACGCCGCGCTTCACTTATCCCCCCTCACAGCCCATCTTCGGGCTGTTCATAATGTTCTGACACTTTTATGAGTCCCTTGCTCTCCGCCAGGACAGGCGGTCCCTCGAAATGTGCAGTGAATTCCACGGACAACGGAAAGGCAGCTCTATCTGAAGGTGAAACTGCTCTAGCTAACAGGGAAAGCTCTTTAAAAGACCATCAAAGAAACACCCTGCAAAATGCCTGCTTTCCGGAGGAGCCTCGAGCCCACAAGACCGTCCCCCATATCCGTGAGTCACTGACCCTGCTGTCTTGGTGGTGCCATCAAAACCCGTTTCCAAGGGGTTGGGAGAGGCTTTTCTGGCCTGGAGATGAGGGTTTTAAAGTTAATGTTACTAAATTCCGGCTGTGGCCTTTATTCTCAGAAGGACAAAGTTCGTGTGACCTGGGTGTTGGGGGTCTATGTTTGAAGGAAGAAGCTCTGAGAGGACACATGATTTGCCAGGATCACACAGCTCCGTGGGTGAGAAGGGGATTAGAATGTGGCTGATTGGGCTTTTTCTACTGTGCTGTATCTTTTGCTCCAAGAACAATTGTGCTCTGATGGGTGTGTGTTAATGATGAAAGCTCATCCTGGCCCCTCATTCCCCACCGTGCCCTGTCTCAGACTGGTGCAGGCTGATGTTGCTGGAGGGAGGAACTGGGGTACCATTCTCACTGTAGTCTATGTACATGATCCTCCCATTCTGGCTTCTGTTAAACCTGCACCCTTGGTGGAAACCCTGAGCGAACCTCCCCCTGCCCTAACCCCCCACCACCATTATATTCGTCTTCCTGAACAAATTACCTTGTAACTCAGCCTAAGTGGAAACAGAGGAGAAACATCTGAGTTTTCAACCATAACAAATATAGGCAGAGAGCTCTTTTGCTCTATCTTTCATGCCTGTCTTTGTGTACCTGTGGAAACGTTTATGATCAAAGGTGCCAACCATTGAAAAGGGCATGAGCCAGTGAGGAAACACCGGCAGGGGCTCAGGGATCAGGAAGATCAATGTGTGAAGACTCACAGCCACAGAAATGGATCCAGGCCAATTTGTGAAGCTTTCCTATCCAAAGCTTCAAGAATTATCAGTGCATTTCCTGTCCTGGGATTAAAGTCAGAGCAGGATCTAGTGAAGCCGTTCTTTCTTGATTTTATGAATGAAGCACATGTGATATTATTAGGAGATCAGACCCACCTTGCCCTCATTTAGACTGATAGTTAATGGGTGAATTATTTCGATGTTTCTTAGGTATTCACGCTTTCCTTGTAGATGGTATATTTTTAATTCTTTCCCTTCAAATAGTTGTTACACAAGTCATGAAATAACTTTAAAGTTCAAGAATAATGTGGCTGGGCAAGGTGGCTTATACCTATAATCCCAGCCTCCCTTTGGGAGGCAGAAGCAGGAGGATCACTTGAGGCTAGGAGTTGGAGACCAGCCTGGGCAACATAGCAAGACCTTATCTCTACAAAAACTAAGTACTTAGCTGAGTGTGGTGGTGCATGGCTATAGTCCTAGCTACTTGGGAGGCTGAGGTGAGAGGATCGCTTGAGCGCAGGAGTTCAAGGTTACAGTAAGCTATAATTGTGCCATAGCAGTCTTGCCTGTGTGACAGAGAAAGACCCTGTCTCAAAGAATTTTTTGAAAAGGTATTATTCTCAGATTCCAAGAAAGAAGTTGTGGTCTACACCCAGGATTTCTCTCCACTCAACAGTTATATTGACATTGCTGATATTTTTTAAGTCTAAATATTTCAGGTTTTTTTGATGAGGATATTTGTTTAGAGTAGCATAAAATGTATTATTTTGCTTTCCAATGTTTAAAAACTTTATTGTAGCAGAGATGAGATGGGCAAAAAAAATCAATACTTCAGCTTATCATTTAGTTCATATTTTTAGCAAGCAGTAATAAAATGTAGAAAGGGGTTTGTCATATATCCATACTCTGGGTGTGGCAAAATCTGGGCATGAATGTTCAAGGTTAATAGGAGTGCACTGAGGTGGAGACATGAGGAGCTAAACAATTACAGTACCGTTACTCAACCATGGCAGAATGTCAAACTCAAGTGGAAAAAAAGTCTCTTGTTGAATACTGACCTGGCCAAAGTCACAGGAAGATGGTGTTCATACACACACAGCAATGAAAGGTAATTCAGACAACCAGCCAGTTGTTTTGTTTTGTTTGTTTGTTTGTTTGTTTGTGTGAGACAGGGTATCCTTCTGTCCCCCAGGCTAGAGTGCAGTGGCACAATCATGGCTCACTGCAGTCTTGACCTCCCAGGCCCAGACGATCCCCCTACCTCAGCCTCCTGAGTAGCTGGGACCACAGGTGTGTGCTGCCATGCCTGGATAATTTTTTGTAGAGATGGGATTTGAGACCAGACTTTTGTAGAGATGGGGTTGAGACCAGGCTCATCTCAAACTCCTGGACTAAAAGGATCCTGCTGCCTTGGCCTGCCAAAGGGCTGGGATTAACTGGCCCAGCCAGTTATTTTGAAACAATTAAGTGACCCAAAATAATCCACCTGCTTTTATTTTTTCAAATGTATGTTTCTTGGTGCCATGTAGCCCTAAGGTTCCCCATCCTATTCCTGGGTAAGTTACATGCCATTCCATTTCTGTCAGTATGTCAACTCAAGAGAACTTTCTGGAGGCTCCATGACTGGACCTGAGTCAGCTCACAGCCATGCTATAATACTCAATAAGGCAGCTGGGCATGTTTTACAAGCACTGGCATATTTTGTCATCGTTTTTCTAAATTTTACTTTTTAAAAACTATTAGAGCATACCTTTATCATAGAAAATGTGGGGAATATAGATGAGCCTAAGAAAAAAATGTCATCCACATGTCCTCTACCCAGAGATAAGCATTATTAGCACTTTTTCATTCATTTTTTCTCTCAATACATATTTGTAGGTACAAAGTCATGAATGTAGGTTTAACAAAAATGGGATCATACCCTACTAACTTTTATAACGTACATTTTTCACCTAATATGTTATAAACATTTTGTTTTAAAATTTTTTTATATACTTTAAGTTCTGGGGTACATGTGCAGAACATGCAGGTTTTTACATAGGTATACACATGCCGTGGTGGTTTGTTGCACCCATCAACCCATCATCTACATTAGGTATGTCTGCTAATGCTATCCCTCCCCTAACCCCCCACCCCCTGACAGGCCCTGGTATGTGATGTTCCCCCTCCCTTGTCCATGCGTTCTCAATGTTCAACTCCCACTTATGAGTCAGAACGTGCAGTGTTTGGTTTTCTGTTCTTGTGTTGGTTTGCTGAGAATGATGGTTTTCAGCTTCATCCATGTCCCTGCAAAGACATGAACTCATCCTTTTTTATGGCTGCATAGTATTCCATGGTATATATGTGCCACATTTTCTTTATCCAGTCTATCATTGAAAGGCATTTGGGTTGGTTCCAAGTCTTTACTATTGTGCACAGCACTGCAATAAACATACGTGTGCATTTGTCTTTATAGTAGAATGATTTATAATCCTTTGGGTATATACCCAGTAATGGGATTGCTGAGTCAAATGGTATTTCTAGTTCTAGATCCTTGAGGAATTGCCACACTGCCTTCCACAATGGTTGAACTAATTTACACTCCCAACAGTGTAAAAGTGTTCCTATATCTCCACATCCTCTCCAGCATCTGTTCTTTCCTGACTTTTTAATGATCACCATTCTAACTGGTGTGAGATGGTATCTCATTGTGTTTGTGATTTGCATTTCTCTAATGACCAGTGATGATGAGCATTTTTTCATATGTTTGCTGGCTGTATAACTGTCTTCTTTTGAGAAGTGTCTGTTCAAATCCTTTTCCCACTTTTTGATGGGGTTGTGTTTTTTTTCTTGTAAATTTGTTTGAGTTCATTGTAGATTCTGGATATTAGCCCTTTGTCAGATGGATAGATTGCAAAAATTTTCTCCCATTCTGTAGGTTTCCTGTTCACTCTGGTGATAGTTTCTTTTGCTGTGAAGAAGCTATTTAGTTTAATTGGATCCCATTTCTCAATTTTGGCTTTTGTTGCCATTGCTTTGGCTGTTTTAGTCATGAAGTCTTTGCCCATGAGTCTTTGCCCATACCTCTGACCTGGATGGTATTGCCTAGGTTTTCTTCTAGGGTTTTTATGGTTTTAGGTCTTATGTTTAGGTCTTTAATCCAGCTTGAGTTAATTTTTGTATAAGGCATAAGGAAGGGTTCCAGTTTCTGCTTTCTGCATATGGCTAGCCAGTTTTCTCAACACCATTTATTAAATAGGGAATTCTTTCCCCATTGCTTGTTTTTCTCAAGTTTGTCAAGGATCAGATGGTTGTAGTTTTGTGGTGTTATTTCTGAGGCCTTTGTTCTGTTCCATTAATCTATATCTCTGTTTTGGCACCAGTGCCATGCTTTTTAGTTATTGTAGCCTTGTAGTATACTTTGAAGTCAGGTAGCATGATGCCTCCAGCTTTGCTGTTTTTGCTTTGGATTGTCTTGGCTATGCGGGCTCTTTTTTGGTTCCATATGAAATTTAAGGTAGCTTTTTCTAATTCTGTGAAGAAAGTCAATGGTAGCTTGATGGGGATAGCACTGAATCTATAAATTGCTTTGGGCAGTATGGCCATTTTCAAAATATTTATTCTTCCTACCCATGAGCATGGAATGTTTTTCCATTTGTTTGTGTCCTCTCTTATTTCCTTGAGCAGTGGTTTGTAGTTCTCCTTGAAGAGGTCCTTCATAATCCCTTGTAAGTTGTGTTCCTAGGTATTTTATTCTCTTTGTAGCAATTGTGAATAGGAGTTCACTCATGATTTTGCTCTCTTGTTTGTCTATTATTGGTGTATAGAAATGCGTGTGATTTTTGCACATTGATTTTGTATCCTGAGACTTTGCTGAAGTTGCTTATCTGCTTAAGGAGATTTTGGGCTGAGATGATAGGGTTTTCTAAATATGCAATCATGTCATCTGTAAACAGAGACAATTTGACTTCCTTTTTTCCTAATTGAATACCCTTTATTTCTTTCTCTTGTCTGATTGTCCTGGCCAGAACTTCTAATACTATGTGGAATAGGAGCAGCGAAAGAGGGCATCCTTGTCTTGTGCCGGTTTTCAAAAGACATGCTTCCAGTTTTTGCCCATTCAGTATGATATTGGCTATGGGTGTGTCAAAAATAGCTCTTATTATTTTGAGATACGTTCCATCAATACCTAGTTTATTGAGAGTTTTAGCATGAAGGGTTGTTGAATTTTGTTGAAGGCCTTTTCTGCATCTATTGAGATAATCATGCGGTTTTTATCATCCGTTTTGTTTATGTGATGGATTACGTTTACTGATTTGCATATGTTAAACTAGCCTTGCATCCCAGGGATAAAGCTGACTCGATCGTGGTGCATAAGCTTTTTGATGTGGTGCTGGATTCGGTTTGCCAGTATTTTATTGAGGATTTTCGCAGCAATGTTCATCAGGGATATTGGCCTCAAATTTTCTTTTTTTGTTGTGTCTCTGCCAGGTTTTGGTATCAGGATGATGATGGCCTCATAAAATGAGTTAGGGAGGATTCCTTCTTTTCCTATTGTTTGCAATAGTTTCAGAAGGAATGGTACCAGCTCCTCTTTGTACTTCTGGTAGAATTTGGCTTTGAATCCCTCTGGTCCTGGACTTATTTTGGGTGGTAGGCTATTAATTACTCCCTCAATTTCAGAACTTGTTATTGGTCTATTCAGGGATTTGACTTCTTCCTGGTTTAGTCTTGGGAGGGTGTATTTGTCCAGGAATTTATCCATTTCTTCTAGATTTTCTAGTTTATTTGCACAGAGGTGTTTATAGTATTCTCTGATGGTAGTTTGTATTTCTGTGAGATCAGTGGTGATATCCCCTTTATCATTTTTTATTGAGTCTATTTAATTCTTCCCTCTTTTCTTCTTTATTAATCTGGCTAGTGGTGTATTTTGTTGATCTTTGCAAAAAAACCAGCTTCTGGATTCATTGATTTTTTGAAGGGTTTTTTGTGTCTCTATCTCCTTCAGTTCTGCTCTGATCTTAGTTATTTCTTGTCTTTTGCTAACTTTGGAATTTATTTGCTTTTGCTTCTCTAGTTCTTTTAATTGTGATGTTAGAGTGTCGATTTTAGATCTTTCCTGCTTTCTCTTGTGGGCATTTAGTGCTATAAATTTCCCTCTACACACTGGTTTAAATGTGTCCCAGAGATTCTGTTACGTTGTGTCTTTGTTCTCATTGGTTTGAAAGAACTTATTTACTTCTGTCTTCATTTTATTACTTACCCAGTAGTCATTCAGGAGCAGGTTGTTCAGGTTCCATGTAGTTGTGCAGTTTTGAGTGAGTTTCTTAATCCTGAGTTCTAATATGATTGCACTGTGGTCTGAGAGACTGTTATGTTTTCCGTTCTTTTGCATTTGCTGAGTAGTGTTTTACTTCCAATTATGTGGTCAATTTTAGAATAAGTGCAATGTGGTGCTGAGAAGAATGTATATTTTGTTGATTTGGGGTGGAGAGCTCTGTAAATGTCTATTAGGATCTGCTTGGTCCAGAGCTGAGTTCAAGTCCTGGATATCCTTGTTAATTTTCTGTCTCGTCGATCTGTCTAATATTGACAGTGGAGTGTTGAAGTCTCCCACTATTACTGTGTGGGAGTCTAAGGTTCTTTGTAGGTCTTTAAGAACTTGCTTTATGAGTTTGGGTGCTCCTTTACTGGGTGCATATATATTTAGGATAGTTGTTAGTTCTTGTTGCATTGATCCCTTTACCATTATGTAATGCCCTTCTTTGTCTCTTTTGATCTTTGTTGGTTTAAACTGTTTTATCAGAGACTAGGATTGCAACCCTGCTTTTTTTCTTCCCATTTGCTTGGTAAATCTTCCTGTATCTCTTTATTTTGAGCCTATGTGTGTCTCTGCACGTGAGATGGGTTTCCTGAATACAGCACAGGATGGGTCTTGACTCGTCATCTAATTTGCCAGTCTGTGTCTTTTAATTGGGGCATTTAGTCCATTTGCATTGAAGGTTAATATTGTTTTCTTTTTTATTATTATTATACTTTAAGTTTTAGGGTGGTTATGTGTGAATTTGATCCTGTCATTATGATGCTAGGTAGTTACTTTGCCCATTAGTTGATGCAGTTTCTTCATAGTGTTGGTGGTCTTTACAGTTTGGTATCTTTTTGCAGTGGCTGATATCAGTTGTTCCTTTCCATGTTTAGTGCTTTCTTCAGGAGCTCTTGTAAGACAGGCCTGGTGGTGATAAAATCACTCAGAATTTGCTTGTCTGTAAAGGATTTTATTTCTCCTTCACTTATGAAACTCAGTTTGGCTGGATATGAAATCCTAGGTTGACAATTCTTTTCTTTAAGAATGTTGAAAATTGGCCCCCTTTCTCTTCTGGCTTGTAGGTCTTCTGGCTTTTAGGGTTTCTGCCGACAGATCTGCTGTTAGTCTTACACATCATTTCTATTAAATTTCTCCCACAATGTTATTTCATGGTAGTCAGAGAGCTTCGCCCCAACTGTTAGACATTTAAATTTATCTCCGGTTTCTCATTATTTTATTTTTACTGCTTTAAGAAAAACGTTTCTCTGTCTGTGTCCCAGGGAAGTGTATTAACAAATAGCTAATGAAAAAAAATCAAAGACAAAAACAAAGCAGTGGCCTGTGTTCAAAGGATTAGGGTTAAACATAATTAAATTGTTCTTAATAACAGAACTTCACAGATCTATTAGTCTGTTAATGCAGTTTTTGAATTCTGAAACTCCTGATATCTACACATACATGCACACACACACACAAACACACACACACAAAATCACGTATACGTACACACGTGCACACACACACATACACAATCACATACACTCATGCACATGTACACACACATAATCACATACACTCTTTCAGCTGTCCAGATGATGAAGATTGCCTTGATTTAGGATTAACTCCTAGAATTTGAATTTCTGGATTGAGAAGCTGTGTTTTGTATTATTAATAAGGATCATAGTGATTTTAATATTTTAAACAGTGGTTTTTACTATTAATATTTACTATTCAGATTGAACATGAGATATAGATGTATGAGTGTTCATTTTTTTCATGTCTTCTGCTCCTTTATTTTGAAAGTGCTGAGCTGTGAATGCTTTGGGAACACATAGAGTGATTTACACAGGCTTCTAGAAGGTTCTGGATTCTTGTTCAGAAAACAGGGTAACATGACTGAATTTTTTCCCAGGGAGGATCTGCTCAGCCTCTCTCCCTAAAGTGGGTTTGAAGGCAGCCACTAATAAGAAGAGCAAAAAGCCAAGTACTTCATCATAAAGTCCTTCAAATCTAGGCCACACCAGGTAAAATTCCCCAGAACCAAGTTTAAGGGCAAGCTCTGCCTTAGCAAACCAGGCAAAGAATTCTGAACATTTCCCAACGCAGTCAAGAAAGTCTTCGAACTTTCTCAGTAGGTTCTGAAGCAACAGAACAATGAACACTATCAAAAGGCTGGCAAAACGAGCTGACCCAAAGTTTAGCTTGTTTCTTTCTGCTTTCCGCATTCAGCCTTTTTTTATTTCGCTGACACAATGCTCCTGTCCTCTTCTGTCTTGGTTCCAGATGGGAATGAGAGTTGCATACCCAGGAACTTTAACGGCATCCCTCGGTAAGGTTAACAGTGCTGCATGCCAGACAGGCAGGTCATCTGGGAAAAATAAACTGATCAGCAGCATATCCACCTGGGTGAAACATACCTACTCTTCTCAAAGAAAACCAGCAGCAGAGATAAAAGCCATCTGTGTAGGCAGCCCAGAAAAAGTATCTTGCCAGTAACTACCCAGAGCCTTAAATATTTTCATGTCGTTTGACCCCAGCATTCTCCTTGGAACTGATGTTAAGAAAATAAAGAGTTCCCCCAAATCTTACACAAATATATTTACTAAACCATGATTTATATTAATGAAACATGGTGGTGGTAAAGGGTAGAAATTTTAACTCTCCAAGAATAAAAAAATGGTTAAGTAACTACCATATATCTATCTGTTCACTAGATACAGGATCATAAAGGGATTAAATTCTTTTAAAATAATTTATTTAGCTTGAAATATATCAAGGTGTATATGAAATATAATCACAACTATATAAAATGAAAACTACAAGATACATGCAAATTTTTTAATGCATAAAAAACAGCACAGTATTTACACTAGTTGGTTCTTTTGAGTGGTGGGACTACGGGCACATGTGTTTTTCTGATCCTGCCCCCCCCAAACTTAAATGCTGGGCATGCATTTTAACTTTTTTTTTTTTTTTTTTTTTTTTGAGATGGAGTCTCACTCTGTTGCCCAGGCTGGAGTGCATTGGTACCATCTGAGCTCACTGCAGCTTCCACCTCCTGGGCTCAAGCAATTCTCCTGCCTCAGCCTCCCGAGTAACTGGGACTACAGGTGCACACCACCACACCCGGCTAATTTTTGTACTTTTAGTAGAGACAGGGTTCCACCATGTTGGCTAGGCTGGTCTTGAACTCCTGACCTCAGGTGATCTGCCCACCTTGGCCTCCCAAAGAATTTTAATTTTTTAATAAAAACAGCAGTACATTTTGTTTAACAGAACATTAGTTACCAATTATTTCCAAGATCAACTCTATTTAAATACGATGATACAACTTTTTATATAACCAATATCACAAATCATATTGAAAGGATATAAACATAAAGCGACATTCAGGTAAATTACCAATGGAATTCCCACTTGTTCAGCTTAGAGAAGCCTAAACAAGTCCTACATTGAAAATAAAGCAAGGTAGGAATGAAGTCTGAGGTACAGGAGATCACAGACACAGAGTGACAGTAGGGAACAGGGTCAGAGACAAATGGCCTTGGAGTGGAGAGGTACAATGGTGGCACAGCGTCACACAGGAAGTGGTGACCCCACAATTCAAATGGTTTTCTCATTGGTGACAAGGGGACAGTAAGATTCACTTCAAAAGCTGTGAGTCTTTTTTTTTTTTAATTTATTTTTTTATTATACTTTATGTTTTAGGGTACATGTGCACATTGTACAGGTTAGTTACCTATGTATACATGTGCCATGCTGGTGCGCTGCACCCACTAACTCGTCATCTAGCATTAGGTATATCTCCCAGTGCTATCCCTCCCCCCTCCCCTCACCCCACCACAGTCCCCAGAGTGTGATATTCCCCTTCCTGTGTCCATGTGATCTCATTGTTCAATTCCCACCTATGAGTGAGAATATGCGGTGTTTGGTTTTTTGTTCTTGCGATAGTTTACTGAGAATGATGATTTCCAGTTTCATCCATGTCCCTACAAAGGACATGAACTCATCATTTTTTATGGCTGCATAGTATTCCATGGTGTATGTGTGCCACATTTTCTTAATCCAGTCTATCATTGTTGGACATTTGGGTTGGTTCCAAGTCTTTGCTATTGTGAATAATGCCGCAATAAACATACCTGTGCATGTGTCTTTATAGCAGCATGATTTATAGTCCTTTGGGTATATACCCAGTAATGGGATGGCTGGGTCAAATGGTATTTCTAATTCTAGATCCATGAGGAATGGCCAAACTGACTTCCACAATGGTTGAACTAGTTTACAGTCCCACCAACAGTGTAAAAGTGTTCCTATTTCTCCACATCCTCTCCAGCACCTGTTGTTTCCTGACTTTTTAATGATTGCTATTCTAACTGGTGTGAGATGGTATCTCATTGTGGTTTTGATTTGCATTTCTCTGATGGCCAGTGATGGTGAGCATTTTTTCATGTGTTTTTTGGCTGCATAAATGACTTCTTTTGAGAAGTGTCTGTTCATGTCCTTGGCCCACTTTTTGATGGGGTTGTTTTTTTTTTCTTATAAATTTGTTTGAGTTCATTGTAGATTCTGGATATTAGCCCTTTGTCAGATGAGTAGGTTGCGAAAATTTTCTCCCATTTTGTAGGTTGCCTGTTCACTCTGATGGTAGTTTCTTTTGCTGTGCAGAAGCTCTTTAGTTTAATGAGATCCCATTTGTCAATTTTGGCTTTTGTTGCCATTGCTTTTGGTGTTTTGGACATGAAGTCCTTGCCCGTGCCTATGTCCTGAATGGTAATGCCTAGTTTTTCTTCTAGGGTTTTTATGGTTTTAGGTCTAATGTTTAAGTGTTTAATCCATCTCGAATTGATTTTTGTATAAGGTGTAAGGAAGGGATCCAGTTTCAGCTTTCTACATATGGCTAGCCAGTTTTCCCAGCACCATTTATTAAATAGGGAATCCTTTCCCCATTGCTTGTTTTTCTCAGGTTTGTCAAAGACCAGATAGTTGTAGATATGCAGCGTTATTTCTGAGGGCTCTGTTCTGTTCCATTGATCTATATCTCTGTTTTGGTACCAGTACCATGCTGTTTTGGTTACTGTAGCCTTGTAGCATAGTTTGAAGTCAGGTAGTGTGATGCCTCCAGCTTTGTTCTTTTGGCTTAGGATTGCCTTGGCGATGCGGGCTCTTTTTTGGTTCCATATGAACTTTAAAGTAGTTTTTTCCAATTCTGTGAAGAAAGTCATTGGTAGCTTGATGGGGATGGCATTGAATCTGTAAATTACCTTGGGCAGTATGGCCATTTTCACGATATTGATTCTTCCTACCCATGAGCATGGAATGTTCTTCCATTTCGTTTGTATCCTCTTTTATTTCCTTGAGCAGTGGTTTGTAGTTCTCCTTGAAGAGGTTCTTCACATCCCTTGTAAGTTGGATTCCCAGGTATTTTATTCTCTTTGAAGCACTTGTGAATGGGAGTTCACTCATGATTTGTCTCTCTGTTTGTCTGTTGTTGGTGTATAAGAATGCTGTGATTTTTGTACATTGATTTTGTATCCTGAGACTTTGCTGAAGTTGCTTATCAGCTTAAGGAGATTTTGGGCTGAGACAATGGGGTTTTCTAGATATACAATCATGTCGTCTGCAAACAGGGACAATTTGACTTCCTCTTTGCCTAATTGAATACCCTTTATTTCCTTCTCCTGCCTAATTGCCCTGGCCAGAACTTCCAACACTATGTTGAATAGGAGTGGTGAGAGAGGGCCACCTCTCTAATTTTTTGTACAAAAGCTGTGAGTCTTAAATGAACAAAGACAGAATTTCAGATAGGCGTTTGGTAAGCACACGGGAAATGGTGCTTTATAAAAGTGGACTGTCCCTCGGGGAATGCCCAGCATCAAATGAGACATTGTCACAATTCCAAAGTAACAGGACAAGCTCTTGGTGAACATCAGATAAAATCAGGAAAGCCGGAAGAAGACATAGAGCCTCCCTCATCTGAATGAGCAATGGAGAGCCTCTATTTGCATAACTCTGTCTTGAAAATTAAAAGGAGCTTTTATTCTCTCACGCCTAAGATGCAGCAGGGCATGGCCTTGTAAACAGATCAGCTTAGAGGCAAGACAATCTTTCCGAGTGGTGTGGCACATGTTTATAAAAGCAGACGGTGCATCAGCTGGGAAGAAGTAACCAGCTAAGGAATCCTGGCTAGTGGGGTAAATACCTAAGCCAGTATGAATCAAAGAGGCTTGGGGTGTGAGTTTTGGGCTTTGCACTGCATTCAGATGGAATCTGTGTAGTGCTACAACTGGAGATTGAAAAGGAAAAAAGGTAGGCTCTTCACTGGTGCAATAATCTAGTAACTATGCAGTAGCTTGGATGGACTGGTATTTTTCTGGCCAAACTGAATGTAGACTCACTCTGAATTTCCACTCTAATTAAACATGTGAACTGCATCCTGTGGGAAAATGAAAGACAGAATGCTTATACTTTAAATAAGGAGGCTGGCTGCTTGGGAATACTATATATAAATAGTTACAGGTTGTGACAATGTGAAAATCAGTTTAAAATGTTATCAATGGGAACACCCTGTGTTGATAATGTTGTAAACAAACAGTAATATGCTGGTTCTGCCGGTGTAACCCTTCCAGATAGCATTGTGGCTCTCTGTGGCAAAGGCCAGTAAGAGCTCTTGGATCAAGGAACTCCAGTTCTACGCTCTACAAAGGTATGCTGAGGAGATCAATTAATAGAAGGAAAAAGCTGTATGCATAAAGATGCTAATTGAACCATTAGGTGTAACAGAAACTAGAAATAACCTAAATGTCCCACAGTAGGGGAATGGGTTTCCAAATAATGGCCCATCACCTATGTGATATATGAGGTAGCCATTAAAATAATGGAAAACTGTGAGAAATAAGATGACTTTGAGGGGGGAAGGGAAAAAAAGGGGGGTCATGAAGCCAAATACCATGAATCCTTGGAAGGCAATAAGATAAAAATGTTTTTGTTGTAATAGTGGTATTATGAGTCTTTTTCTTTCTAAAAATTACCTTTATTGTTGCTACATCATTTCATCTATAGATACAACTCAGAGCTGTTTGTTCAGTGATTATATGAATAATAATTTGTGATATTACTTAGTATTCTAAAATGACCTCAGCTAAACTAGCTTGGATATATTGAAAGACACAAAGAGTTAATAGACAGGGTATTGCTATTTTAGATTTTTTTTTTTTTTTTTTTTTTTTTTTTTACATAAGCTTCTAAAAATGGTGCCTGCTGGTGACCAGAACAGGCAGTGATATTGCAAGCCAAGTCTTTCTGGCCTAGTGTTGACCTTGATGAAAGTCATCAGGCCTCCTTCACTGAAGTTCAAAACAAAACCACTCATAACCCCATTTTAAAAAGCAAAACCACAAGCCACAGCCTTCAGTCATTGCTGGGGGATGCTTCAATTTCTTGTTTCCTATTGATAAGTTGCAGCAAGGTCTCCCTTAATCAGGTGTGAAAGTGGAAACTAGCCACCTCTGGAGTTGAAAGAAACTTAGGGAGAGAGAGGGACTTGGAAGAAAACGACTGCAGAGAAACTGGCCTACTCTTCCTGTTTGGGTGGATTCTGTAGCATCAGATGAGCATGAAGAACTCGGGATGTTGAGTCCATGAGAAGGTGCAGACCAACTTACAGTCAGAACAGGAGAGAGGGCCTATTGAGAAATGTAGGCAAGGCTGAAGCCAATATTGCTGGATAAATGGCATGTACAAAAATGATTTGTAAGGTTTATACTGGACATTTCGGTATCAGGAGAAGAGCCAGAGCTCATTCTTAAATAGGAAATCAACTTGTCTTCCCTTGCAGATAATTCACCCATTGTATAAATGTAATGTATATATGCTTCTAGTCTATAGGCCACACATAAAAGTAGTGTGTAGTGGAAGGCCCATGGGCTTCAAGGCAGATGGAGCTGGCTTCACATCCTGACTCTGCTGTCTAGCAGCTATGAGACTGTGGAGAGGTTACTTTCTCTCTAAAACTCACTTTCATCCTATGAGCATAAAGTGATTTGCCTAACCCATCAACTGGCACAGAGTAGATGCTCAGTAAATAGCGTCTGCAATTAGAAGTAGCAGATGACACCGGGTGCGATGGCTCATGCCTGTAATCCCAGCACTCTGGGAGGCTGAGGCAGGTGGATCACCTTAGGGCAGGAGTTCGAGACCAGCCTGGCCAACATGGCAAAACCCTACCTCTACTAAAAATACAAAAATTAGCCAGGCATGGTGGCAGGTGCCTGTAATTCCAGCTATTCAGGAGGCTGAGGCAGGAGAATCTCTTGAACCCCGGAGATGGCTGTGGCAGTGAGCAAAGATCGTGCCACTGCACTCTAGCCTGGGTGACAGAGCGAGACTCCATCTCAAAAAAAAAAAAAAGTAGCAGATAGAGTAGGATCATTATTACATAAATCATATACTACAAATACACATATATATGTACACAGATGCTCCTCAACTTACAATGGGGTTACTGTGTAAACCCATAGTAAGTTGAAAATATAAGTCAAAAATGCATTTAATACACCTAACGTACTGAACATCATAGCTTAGCCCAGCCTACCTTAAATGTGTTCAGAAAACTTAAGTTTACCTAGAGTTGGACAAAGGCATTTAACACAACCATTTAACACTTAGCCTGATTTATTAGAGGGTTGAATGTCTCATGTAATTTATTGAATGCTATACTGAAAGTAAGAAACAATACTTATATGGGTACTCGAAGCACAGTTTCTACTGAATATCACTTTTACATCATCGTAAAGTTCAAAAATCATAAGTCAAACCATCATGAGTTAGGGATCATCTGTATACATATATGTGAATATACACATATATATGCAATACATATATGTGCGTATGCACATGTGCCACATATATGTGTTATACATCTATAATGCCTGTGTGTTTACATGTATGGCACACATATTTGTGCATGCATACATGTACATATACACATATAGATGTGCACATGACATGTATACATATACACATGTGAACGACATATATATATACACATGTGCACGACATATATACATATACAGATGTGCACATATGACAAATGGTGAGAAATAGGGTTGGCCATAGAATAAGCTAAAATAGGAATAATAGGAATTATGCCATGCACTTGCTCACCTGTCAAGAATTTATCACAGAAATAGCCAAGGAAATAAGATTGATGTGTCTGGCAAGAGAAAATGGCCCATGGGGACTGACAGTGTCTGACTAAGTGGGTTCAGGGAGAAATGGGCATGAGGGGGCAATCGCTACTCTTACGGGGCCTCAGTTCATCTTCAAGTAACCTAGATAACTTCTGATAAAGTTGATTAGGACCTTGTGCTTTGTGAGGACTCCTACAGACCCAAGATGTAAATTCCTTTATAGCAGAGGCTGTGGAGGGGTTTACCTTCAACCTTGAATTTCCAGGATGTAGCACTTGGTATGTTTGTTAAATGAATGAATGTATGAAGACTTGGTCTACATGACTTGGAAATCTTGATTTGGGAGAATCCTCAGCTACCCTTACAAAGTTCCCCCAGGCCTCATCTTGTCAGCCTGCAGATGTGAACCCTGCAGGATCCACAGAGGAGGAAGTCAGCATAGAGGCCGTAGACAGGGCCAGGAGGCAGGAGGCCAGCATGTCCTCTCTTGGTTCTCTTTGACATTTTGCACAGCACCTTGGCTGATGGTACGCCAATATCTTCTTTCTCCTGGCTTTACTTTCACTTCCACCAAATGCTTGAAGCATAGCTAGAGTCAGACCCATAAAGTCACCTGTCTGATCAGCCTAAGATTTTAAGATGGTGCATCCATGGCCAGGCACAGTGGTTCATGCCTGTAATGGGAGGATCGCTTGAGGCCAGGAGTTCCAGACTAGCCTGGTCAACATAGGAAGACCCCATCTCTATTTAAAAGGAAAAAAGATGGTGCATCCTACCAGAATGGATATAGTCAACTTTTGGAAGGAGCAGTGGCACTGGTGCAGGCAATCTGCATGACCTTGAAATCAAACACTCCTGGGTGTGAACTGCAGCTCTATCAATTTATGAGCTGTATGGACAACAGCAAATTATGACACTTCTTGGCCTCAGCTTTTTCATCAGTAAAATGGGGAGAAGGAGTGAACTGGCAAGACTGTAGTCATATTAGAAATCAGATGTAATGGCCAAGCGTGGTAGCTCACACCTGTAATCCCAGAACTTTGGGAGGCTGAGATGGGTGGATCACCTGAGGTCAGGAGTTCGAGACCAGCCTGGCCAACATGGTCAAACCCATCTCGACTGAAAATACAAAGATTAGCCAGGTGTGGTGGTGGGCACCTGTAATCCCAGCTACTCTGAAGGCTGGGGCAGGAGAATCACTTGAACCGGGGAGGCGGAGGTTGCAGTGAGCCAAGATCATGCCACTGCACTCTAGTCTGGGCAACAGAGTGAGATTCCATCTCAAAAAAAAAAAAAAAAAAAAGCCAGGCACAGTGGCTCACACCTGTAATCCCAGCACTTTGGGAGGCTGAGGTGGGCAGATCACAAGGTCAGGAGTTCAAGACCAGTCTGGGCAACATAGTGAAACCCTGTCTCTACTTAAAATACGAAAAATTAGCCAGGTGTGGTGGTGTGTACCTGTAATCCCACCTATTTGGTAGGCTGAGGCAGGAGAATCGCGTGAACCCTGGAGGTGGAGGTTGCCGTGAGCCGAGATCATGCCATTGCACTGCAGCCCGGGCGACAGTGATAATGTTGCCTGCTTAGTCCGGTGTGTGGCTTGGGATGATTGTCACAATGATGGAAATTATTTTCATGAACATAAAGCCTAGTCACCAAGAATCATTCTTTCAGTGGTTATTTATTAAGTAAGTAAGTTTGCTGTGTGACAGGAGCCGTTCAAGATACTGTGGCCAAGTTGTGAAGAAAACAGACAAATTTCATGGAGTTTCTCTTATAGTGGGTAGACAGAAAAAATAGACACATAATGTGTACAATAATATTAAGTGTTGTGGAGAAAAAATAGAGGGGAAGGGGAATGAGAATGGGGTGACACCATGAAGACAGGGATAACGTGAGCAGAGACTAAAAATCAGTGAGGAAGAAAGGCATGCTGGTTTCTGGAAGAAAAGCATTTCAGCAGAGGAAACAGCAAATATGCATCCCTTGAGGTGGGAGTGTGCTTGGCATGTTTGAGGAACAGAGGAAGACTAGAGTGGCTTCTAGTGGATAAAGAGAAAGTGCTGGAAGTTGAGATTAGAGAGGTAGCTGGAGACCAAATTATAAGAGAAGTCGGGTAGAAAAAAATTAACCTTAGTGAGCTGAGAAGCTGTATCAGTTAGCTTTTGCTGAGTAACATGTAATCCTGAAACTTAGTGGCTTAAAATAACAAACTTTTACTATCTTTTGCAGTGCTGTGAGTTACATGTGCAGTTTCTTCTCCTCTGAATTGGCACAGCTGGGGCTGGATAGTCTGGGATGGCCTCACTTACATGTCTAACTAACTAACTGCTGGATGCCGGTTCTGGTAGTGACTACGTGTCTCTCATCATCCAGCAGGCTAGCCCAGGAGCCGTTCCCTATGATGGAAGTTGCAGGGTTCCAAACAGCAACAAGGAAAGCAACAAGGAAAGGCAAGCCCCAGTGCATAGCACTTTCCAAATTGGCCAAGGCCAGTCACATGGCCAAAGTCAGAGGTCATATGGGAGGGGTGATCCCCTCCAGGTGTAGATTCTGGGAGTGGCGTTCTGACGGCTGCTTTTGCAAATGACAGTAATGTCTGAAAAGTGACATTATCTGATTCATAGTTTCAAAGGTCCTGTTATAATAAGGATTACGTAAGGAAGACTATAGCCAGATGGGAGGATGTGGCAAGGCTATGGGCCACTGGAGGGCAATGGTGTTTGTTCGACTGCTGTGCACCACAGATGCAGAGGCACAGAAGTTCATGACATTGTCTGGCCTGAAGCTGCCATTACCAGGAGGGTGAACAATGACACCCAGCCTCCACCCCTTCCTGGTGTTTCAGCAGAAGCATTTTCTCTGTCTTGCCAGAGTGGACTTTCTCATGTGCTTGCTGGAACGGGCTGGAAACCATGGTGTTCATGAGATGGGATGCGCAGATAAGAGCTTCTGCACAGCTCCCATTCTCAAACATAGAGATACCCGCTAATCACTAAGTACTTGCTAATTGCAGGGGAGCAGACTGTTGAGAACTAAAATAAGTCACTGTAAGTAATAACATCTTAAGGTGAAATGAAACAATAGTCGTCATTTTTCTTTTCTCTTTCTTTAACAGAAAATATGCTGGCATGCTAATCGCGTGAGACAACTTGGCCCACGGACAGCCACAAAGCACAAAACACAAACTCACAGAAGAAACAAGAATCGTAAGAATCGTGTTTCCCTGGCGTCTACGAGAAGCGCTTTATTAGAAGCGCTTTATTTTTCCTCTAGATTTCTTTTCTAAAACAAAAAACAAAAAAACTGAAACAAACATTGAAAGAAACAATACAAACGTCAGGTGATGATATTCAAGCATGTTCTTTTATTAAGCATAGGATGGGAGGCACAGCAGGAGGTTTAAGTAGAATGTGAAAGCAAGAGAACTGAGACTGTGACTGACAGACAAAGAGATTAACTAACTGCCCCCCAAAATATCCTGTGTATTCTTAAGTATACACGCTTCCCTTCCTGCCTTTCAAGGTATCTTTCAAGGTATCTAAGGAATGATTTGAAAAATTTGTTATAATCTCTAAAGAATTTTTTGTATAGCATTAGCAAAGGAGTCTATGACAAGTACTTTGCCACCTGGTAGTTCTGTGTATTCTACTCCGTCTGGGTGTCACTGTCATCCTCACTGGCTGGGACAAGGTTCTGAGATTTGTCTCCCCAGCAGTTGCCAAGCTGGCTCAGGCTTGGTCAGGATGAATGAAACAATTATGTCCTGGATCAATGCAACAAGGAGCAGTGAACACTTGCTTTTTCTTCCCTAAGTAGGAGAAAGCCAGCCCCGGGCTGCAGTGGTGGCCGTTGTGGTAGCTGGATGGGACGAGGGGACCTCAGGCTATTCTATAACGGTTAACAGTAAAAGAAAGACAATTGCTGGTGCTTCTCCAGGGAGATACGGAACCTACACACCAACCAGGTTTTTACTTTCAAACAAACAGACAGGCCACCACCAGAAATCAAAGAGACCTATGCCTAGCCCAGCCCCAGAAAAGTGATACTTTACCCCAGGAATTCCCTGCTTCCCATTGGTACTTAACATTTTTCACTCTGTTGTGACTGCTCTTATTTCCTTTACTCTTGCGGATCTGTGTTGGAGGGACATTTGGAAGGGGCCCAGCCCTGGCACTTCCTTGAGGAGACACACACAGGGCGGGTGTGTGTGCCCATCCACTCTGAGCTCCACTTAGCGGGACTGGCTGCCAAGCCGTTCTTGGATCAGCCTCTCACTGAGCGCCCACAGGGTCCGGGCCGTCTCTTCGCTCTGAGCTTCTGGTGAGGGCATGCAGCGGCAGCAGTTGTTGAAATACATCCCTCCCAGACCCTCCAGTTCTGGGGCAGCAGCACAGTACACGGTGGTGGCAGCTCCCTGTTGCTGGAAATCCAAGAAGAAAGACAAAAAAAAAAAAAAAGTTTTAAGAAAAGGAGTGATGAGATGACGTCATTTCGACTGCCTGGGCATTAGCAGGCCTCCCCCACCTGGTTCAGTTTCAGCTGGATCTTGGCATAGCAAAGGGTACTGGGCTGAAAGCACATGACTGTAAAAAGTATAACGTGACTATCCTGCAAAAACGAGTTCATAAACTCCGCTTCTAAAGCTGGTGTGACTTTTGACACCTAATATAGGAACAGGCTTGGAAAATAAATACACATATCAATACGTCGTGGTAGGCGCCTCTTCCACACAGAGAAAAAGATGGTATCCTTCTGAACGTGCAAGAACAAATTCATCCAACCCCTCGACTTCTCATGTATAATGTAATTCGATACCAAATCATTTGTAGAACCTTCTATCTGACTAGAACCTTCTGACAAACCAACCACTCTTAATTATGGTCCATCAGGTAGAAAACCCAAGTGGGGCTGCTGCCAGATCATCCCTTTATGCTTTGCCCACGGTGCTGCTAGGGGAAGGGTTGGCAATGGTGTGTTAAAACATTTAATGCGCGCACACACACACACACTCCTCACCATACATTCATACCTAGCACAAACACATAACACATTTATTAATTCATCCAGATCCCATGAAAACCTTTTTCTAAATGTCATATTTGACCCAGATTTACAATGGGACCATGGGTAAGGGGGTACATTTCCTCCCAGCCCACTTCAAAATGTAAGTTGCAAACAGTGCAACTGATCACTTTCATTCACCTTTTGAGTAACAGTTGGGGCTGTGGCTAGGGACGTGTGCACTGATGAGGCATCATATCATCCAAACTGACAGAATACTGTCGGGGATGCTGTAAAGAGGGCAAGAAATCACTTTGCTTTGCAAGCCATAATTAAAAATAATAGGCTGCTGTTCAGAGGGAGACATGGTTGGCACGTCTCTAATTTAAAACCAATACAGTTTATCTGGCATCTTATGATTATTTATGTGTTTCAGAGCCCTAGCTGCATCCACTAATTTTCAGCTGATGATAGGGAGAGGGGTTGCAAGAGAGGACCGGAGAAGGTAACTGAAGATAAGCTCGCCCCCACAAGGAAAACAGTAAGGAACTTTGATTGTGGGGGAAATGACTTTCCAACCTGACCCGAAGCTTATTTTTCTGTCTCTGCAGGGTTTACATTGTGACCATGCAGGGTGCTTACTGGAGGAGTTTCCCTCAAATGGTCTGGTTTGCAATCACTATGCTTGCATTCTAGGATCCCTGGGAGAGTCAGGTCCATTCTGAGAACTAGGGTCCCAAGGAAGGTGTTACGATGTGAAGAATGTGCCATAAGGCAGACTTGGGTTTGTTGTTGCCATTGTTGTTTGGTTTTAGCTTCTTCAGTGTCTGTCAGTCAGGATATCTAGTAATATTTGAGTTGGTCTGAAAACTGAATGGTCAAATGCAGTCAAGTGATATGACTCTGGGCCGGGTGTGGACCGTGAGTGAGACAAAGAAAGACTTGGGTTTTGATAATAACTGGCTGCTTGATGATACTGGACAAGTCCCACTGGTCCTGAATTTGAATAACTGACATGACTTGAACTTAATAGTAACTGGTTTGTTACCTCCCCAATCTCCCTCCATTATCATGCCCACTCCAAATAGCCAGATATTATCCTGGATTCAGCTGTTTCTTTTCCCATTGATTTGTGTGGCTCAAGTCTAATGGAAATGAGTTCATGTCATCCAAATTTCCTTTCACTGAATTATTATTCCTAATAACCCTGAGCTTAGCACCTGGCACATTTATCTAAACAACTTCAAGTGGTTTATCTGGCTCTTCTGCATCCCATGTGAGGAAAAGGGAAGCAGAAGTGCCTCTAAAGACAAATTGGAGAATTGACATGCTCATCCAGCTAACTCAAGCCAAGTATTATTTTGGCCTGGAATCTTAGTGTTCTGGTGGAGATGGTGTTTTGTATCAACTTCCAGATATCTGTCATATATTTTCATTTTACCTTGCAGCTGCCAAAATGACCAGAGTGGCCAAGTGACTTGCCATTAACTCCCGAGTGGTGGGAGAATCCAGCTCACTCATTTCAAGTCCAGCCTCCCGCCCTCTATGCCACAATGGTTATACTATTCAGCATTCAAACGTCATGACAGACTGGCCTTTCACTGTTCTGCCAAGCGTGAGGAAAGACCAAAGCAGTCCATTTGGGAAAGCAAAAAGCAGAATTCTTCCTAACCTGATAAAATATTTTGCCACTATGACCTACTGTAATGATACCATGTTGCACTCTTGCATTATTGGAATGGTATTTTTGCTAAGAAATTCTGCAGTCCCATTGATTCAGAATGCCACTGATGCAGGAGCTGGGGACCTACCTTTTCCTTCCACGGAATCTGAAGGCAATTACAATTGGCTTCATTTCATGCCAACCTACATTTGGCTACAATGCTGAGAGCCATACCTTCCTTTTTGAAAAGCCTAACTTTTTATCAGGAGATGGCTTTGACTCCTTTGCCACTAGGCTTGGGGTGATTTACCATCTAAATTCCATCACAAGTGGCTCTGGCTTTGTAGAACACAGTACACAGGAGGGGCACCCGAAAGCAAAGACGACGTTCTCTACTCCAAAAATCAACCGTCCACCTTTGGCAAATTCTCTTTCTCAGATTCATGCTTGGTGCTTATGGGTACTCACTCTACTTTCCTCCCTTGCTGGACAATTAAGCAGTAACAATATCTTGTTGGTCCCACACGCACTACCCCTTTGGTCTCTTGGAGAATTCTCTTTTCAGCCGTACCAATGGCAACCTCTGAGTGATATCTTAATATGATCAGATGTGACGACAGTTTAGTAACAAGTTCTCATTTTTGGCTCATCAGCTTTTCGGCCTGCATATCATCAGAATGAGACTGAGCCACATTAGTGAAATCTCAATAGTAAACAAGCTGGTACTGCCAATACAAGACAAAGCATTCTTAAACTGATTTAAAAAAAAAAAATTTTTAAAGAGCACTTTAATCACCATAAGATGACTTTCATTCATACCACTTTTTGGGGCATCAGTTCATAATGCAGAAAAGATGAAAGAGCCATCTAAAGGAAATAATGTTAACAACTCCGTTATAAAATATCTGAGGCAATACCTTGCCAGTTGTTATCAATGCTTACTGATCCATTGTGATAAATAATAATACCTTGACATACAAACACTGGCTGGAGCTATGGGTTCCCCTAAACGATTTTTTTTTTTTGAGAATCATTTATCAGAAGCCTGTAGGTTGTACATGGTTGCTAATCATGGGAAATGGGGGAGGTGTCTATCCCGCAGCAATGGCAATGAGTTAGGGTGTTGACGACACAGGACGGAGAATTTCTGGGAAGCCCAGTAGAATCTTTAATCATGCCCAAATGCCATTTCCAATCTAGTCAAACATTTGTGAGCTGCCAGAGGAGAACTGTGCAATCAATCTTCAGAGTGTATGTAAAATTACCCAGGACTCTTGTTTGGGATTAAGTTAAGAGTAGAGTATCTTGGTAATAAGGATTCATCATTCTCTTTCAAAAATCATTTGTCAGATTTGCAGCACAATCTTCAACTACAGAAAGGTGGGATTTAGACAGCAGTTGCTGTTTATTTATAGTTGAGGCCCTCAGATCTAAATTATCCATCCTTCCAAAACTCGGTGTTGGGATGAAAATGTTAAGTAGCTGCTTTTCATCAACATTCATTTGATAACTGCTAGCCATCAATTTATAGTTGTCAGCACAGAATACAAATGAATACTGACTCCTTGAAAGGAAAGGGTACAGAGGTTTCTGATAAACAATATATGGTAAAGAAAAAAAAACCACCCACATATTGATATTTGTAATGCATTGGTTAGTACTCTAATATAATACTCACAGGGACACATGTTACACCGTGTTTTGCTTTCAGGTTTTTCTATTTTAAAATGCATGCTCATTTAAAAGAAAGATGAGATTCCTGTCTTAAAGTAGACTTAACTATGAGATATATAAAAAATAGACACAATATCATGGCATATCTATATATTCAATGATTGTGAGAGAGTAGATGTTCTAAAGATTGCTTTCTTACAGGGACATTGCACAGCAAATGCTGAATTAATCCATTTATGCAAAAAGTACAGTTATGAAAGGAACGCACCCTGGAAGTTAGATTAGGCTTGGAACACCAAGAGCAGGGAAAGAGAACAGCCCTTTTGAAGATGGCAGTGTTTCCATGACTAAAGTCCCAGGACAAAGTGGTGATCTGAAGTGAGCAGGTTTGGCTAAAAGGAAAGACACATAGCTCTTCAAACCCTGCCTACTTCCATTGTTACTCATCTGGTGTCTGTTGGACAAAGCAAATACTTCTCAAATGCAAAGCCAGCCACCTTATCCAGTGACTCTGTGAATACACCACTAGGAACAGAATCATTTATCAGAAAACTACATTTATCAGAGAGCTGCTGTGGTGGAGATGAGGGGGTGAGCCCTCATGTCACGGGTGGAATAGATGGCTGTCTACACGCCCTGTCTTTCCCTGTCTCCCAGTAACACTCCCCCAGGAGAGGCTATAACCACTCTCCCAGAACAGTGCAGAGGTCATCTCCAGATACCTCGGTGCTTGGGATACAGCCATTCCTCACAAACAATTACAGCTTCAATCTCTCATTGCAACACAAATGAAAGCAAACTGCTCCAAAAGGCCACTTGTTCCCTGCTCACTATCCAAGAGCAATCTTTTAGGGGACACATTTGCCACAAATTGCATTTGTTCATAAAGTAATGCAGCCTATACAGGAATGAGGCTCATAGGCTTCCCTGGCTAGGTGATCACACCAGTAAGTCACCCTCTTCTTCGACCGTGATACTTCTATAATGAAATTATACAATTCAATTTGGAATAAGTGCTAACCAACGAACACACCAGCTTCCACCAAAATGATGGGAAGCAGCAGACGAGAACAGAGATGTCCACTCCAAAGTTCTCAGCCCTGCAAACTGCCCGGCTTTTTCAGTGAGTTGTAGCCAACGAGAACTATTCAAGTGGCATCAACGACTAGCATTTATTGAGAGGTTACGATTTGCCAGGCTCTGTGTGGAGAGCTTTGTAAGCATTGTTGCCTAACCCTCACACAGCTCTATGAGCCAGGGACAGTTAGTATTTCCATTTAGAGAGAAGCCTACTTGGTATCAGAGATCAAAAGCAACTCGTGCAAAGCCACACAGATAATCACGTAGAGTGAGTGACTTCAGACTCCGTGTCCGTTGGTACATGAAACCTGCTCCCCAAATATGTGACACAAATATCTGCACGTGGACCATTTCCTCATCTATGTCTTCCATGGGGCTCTGGCTTCCTATGCCTCTCTGCCTGCTCTGCCGCCTTCTCAGCCAGGCCATGTCTGGCCACGAGGTGATGCCCTAACATGGCCTAAAATGAAATGTGGGGGCTGTCGTGTGTTCACCCCAGAAATGTTAAAAGGAGATTTTTTTTCCATTGATTTAGTCAATGGAATTGACTATGTCAATTAGTTAAATTGAAATGATATCCATTTGGATGAACAAAAATAAAGACTCAGCACCCCCTTGGATGATCCAATAGCAAGTGACCCTTACTAAAAACGTTGTCCGATTCAAAATGCCATCTCCAGGTGCCAGATTTGCAGAACTAAGGAACCTACTCTTTGATGATAGAAGTTTTTCAAAGCACCTACATCCCAAACAAGTGAAATGGACACAACCTCCATCTTATCAGTTCCCACGCATGTAGGTGCGGGCTCTGACGTGTTTCATCAGGTTTGCAGAGAAAATACTGATCCATCCCTCTTACTTCCCCTCCTCCAATGATTCCTAACAAAGTCATTCCTACAAATTCCTGACAACTGACTCCCACAAAGGCCTTCAACAATCCAGCCTTAGACACATACAAATACTTCCTGTAGGTATTGAAATGTAACTTTCTTCATAAGCCTTTGGGAGTTTTGCTAACTCACAGGCTATTCTTAACCTTTATTATAGAAGAGGAATGCACTCAATTTCCCAAAAAGAAACAGTGAAGATGATCAGGAGAGCAAATATTTGTTTTTAGGCTTTAGAAGTGTGAGAAAGTGTTCTGGAGAATCCATTTAGATCCCATTCGAACTCTTAGCCCTCCAGAAGAGAACATGCCCTCCCTAACAAATGAGACGTGGACAATGTGTTTGGATGTTGATCTTTTGCCACAAGGAAAAATATTTCTTTGCTAGAAACAGGTTCACAAGGGTAGAAAAACCTCAGGCTCCTTTTCAGTTGCCTCTCCCATGACAGGTGAAGAGTGTCATTCCCCAAGTGACACTGGGGACAGTGTCTATGATGGGGGCTTGATGGCCGTGGCTCAGAGAGAGTGAAGTGCCAGTCCATCACCATAAATGCAACAGGTTCAAGCACAGACCACAACCACAAATTACAAGGGACACCTTGAGAGAAACGCATGCAGGGGGAAGAGTGCCATGCAGCTTTTAAATGACAGCCACGTGCTCACAGGCTTCTGTTCAGAGAGAACCTGTGAGCTGTCCTGGGGCCTTTCCTGTTTGCGGTGCAGGCATCCCAAATATGATGCCCCCAAATCCGAGTCTGGCTAGAGGGAAGTGTCATACAAAGTCCATGCCATTCTCCCTGACAAAAGACATGAGTTTCTTGCAAGATCACTAAGAAGTTTTAAGAGGTGGACTTGAAGACAGGAGAATGAATTGGAAAGCCAGCAAGAATGTGGCTCTTACTCCTCTGTGAAATATTTGCAGGAACGAGCCTGGAGAGCAGCAGGTTCAGGACGGAAAGCTGGAAAGAATTCTTTCCTAAAACTTAAGTTTTAGAGAAAAATAGGCAGCCAGTCCCAACCACCCAAAGGCATCCAAAGCCATGTTTGTTCTGGGAAGGCCAAGGCATGGGAGGATGTTAACTTGGGCTATCAGCAGGATTGAAGGGCAGCGTGACCTTGGTACGCTGTCAGGGCCTGTGTTTCCAAGTTGACAAACTGTTCTGAGCTTTTCCATGAAATGAGTGAAGCCGTTTTCATACCTCCTTCATGTTCCAGAATTCTTGCCATCGATGTTCCAAAGGATCTGTGATAGATTTATGTCTAGTCTTAAAAGGGACAAGTTGTAACATTCAGAATTATTTTATCTTTCTGAGACCTGCTGTTATTGTGAGACCCTAGACATGCTTTGCTGGGGTTGGGGTGAGGGTACTCCTAACGAGGGAAGGAAAAAGAAACGGCTTCAAGGCAATCCATGTGGGTGATTACATGCACACTTGTTCCATCTTCCATTTGTGCCTGCCCAAAGTGTTCTAGAACTGACCGGACCTGAGAGGCTGTCTCATTAGAACTAAGAGAAGGTATTGTTGATGATGTCTTATATCCATGGAAGAATTCCCTGGGCATTCCCTCTGATGCTGCCTGGGATACCTACATTGCTCAAAGTACAGTTTCTTTATGAATAGGGATGAAACATCGCATTGGGGTATCTATTCTTCCATGGTTGGTTTGAAATGGCCAAGCAGAAGTGCCATAGAAATTTGCCAACAAAATAAGCATCTAACTGATAGTGTCATCCTTCTACATGGAACCAATCTGATGGCATGTCACTGAAATTTTCCAACTGGGCCACCTTGATGCCCGTGCTGAAGGACTGCTGGGTGTTTATAAGAGATAAAGGAAGATATTTAGTGTGTGTTTATTTGAAACATTTTAGATTTTTACTCTACTTCTTTAACCTCTGTTATGGTTATAGCTAGCTCGTGTACTGCGTAAAAATGTATGCATCTGTATTCACCATGTACACCAAAATAAACCTTTGAAATTATTGCCAGGCAGAATGAATGAGCTCATTTCTAACAGCGCAAAGAACATCTTCATAGTACAAGTAAAACAAACAGCTTCTCCCTTCCCTTCTTCTGCACAGAATGGCTCTACGACGTCTGCCTGCAAAATTACGTCTTTTAGAAAACCAAGTAGCTGGCTGTTTTGTGAGCAGGGAGGATTTCAGGACAAACCACAAACAAGCTGTTTGTTTAGATTTTAAGGTTGACAGTTCATTTACACGTATGCCCCATAAGTATTCTATGACATAGTCCTGAAAAAGCACTGAAGAAAAAAAAAAAAAAACACAAGGTCTCTGCTGGGGCCACATCATGGTAAGGAATTAACTCTTAACTCTGCCTTCCAGAAACAAATTAAGAGGATGTACTTTGCAATAATTCAGATCTCACAGGTAGGCCCCCAATGTCCAGCCCCGCTATTTCAAATCGGGCATGTCTGCGTTAGGTGTGTGGATTTCCATAGAGAGCTCACTGGAACAGACCATTTCTCAGGTTCCAAGACGCTGGCCTTGTTAATATTTCATTTAGAACATACTGTGGAGAGTGTCTCATTTATATTACTTCCATAATTAATGGTGATAGCTTAGGCACTGCCTTTACACAGAGAGATCTCTTCACAGTGGTCGATGGGTAATGAGAAACAATAGATATTTCATTCACCAGCAGCGTGTTGGTAGTTAGTAGGAAATGATCGTGTGTGCTGTTGCTTTAATTGCCCGGGTAAATAATTCTGCCTCGGTGTTAGTGAGCATTTTAAAGCACTTGATGCAAATAGACTAGAAAAAAACAAACAAACAAAAATTAACCTTGATTATGCAACACCTTAGCATAGAAAGTTACAAAGGTATGTCTTTTTTAAAGTTTGCATTCTATCATGCAAATATTATCTAAATATGCATGTGCTGACTACTCATCTACTGTATTTTAGGAAATACAATTAGGCTGCCTTTCTCTTCCCCTACGTAGACTGTAAATAACTGTAGATCTTTCTCTTGTTTCCCTATGTAAATATATGTAAATACTAACAAGCTATGCATGCTGCTATTCTAGGCAATTTCAGGTACTTTTATAATATGAAGGCATGTACTTGAACTCGTTTGTTAACAGAGGGGAAAAAACTCTCTCAAACTCTTTAAAGCTGAATAGAAATTAAAGATTTCTTCCTAGACTGTTGTGGCTTCTTTTGTTTGCCTTCTCTTGCCGGAATCGAGTGCCCCACTCCAGCTCTGACCTTCTCCCAGGAAAGACACACAGCACACACAGGCCCGGGAACAACAGTGGAAGGACTTGGCTTGGGCTTTTTCATACTTTCTTTGGGTTTCCTAAAAAAACATCTAGAATCACAAGGTAGGTTTCTTTGGATCTTTCTAGCAAAAGAATCTCGACGGAATGTAATTCCTATTTGTTGTTCCTTTACCGTGTGCCTTATATTCCAAAACACTACTGAGGGTCCCATCATTCCCATCTCAACAATACGGAGACTGAGTCAGGTCAAGGCCAATGACAAAAGTGACAACACTACTAAATGCCACCCAAGCCCTCATTCTTTCCTGTATATAATAGGTCCGTAAACTACTTCTGCAAAGGGCCAGAGATTAAGTAATTTAGGCTCTGTGGCCCATATAATGTCTGGCACGATCACTCAACTCTGCTATTGTTATGAAAGCGGCCATCGACAACGTCTACCCAAATGAACGTGTCTGTATTCCAATAAAACTTTATTTATAAAAAATAGGCAGAGGGCCAAATTTGGCCGGCAGGCCATAGTTTGTCAATCTCTGCTCTACACACGATTAAGACTGTTATTAAAGACTGGTAGCATTTCCCTTTTTAACTTGTGTGTTTGATGGACCATGGAAATGATTTGATCAAATGAAAATTCTTCTTTTTCCTGCAAGTGTCATGAAATAAACAGGTGAACAAAAATGAAATCACCTGAGCTTATAAAACAGGCTGCCTTCCTCTGACAAATTACACTGTCAGGTTTCAATTTAGTTATCTTTTTGTTTTCATAAATAGGAATGGAAGAAAAAAGTCAGAAAGACAAAAGTGAAAAAAAACAGGAAAAAAGTAACTGAGCAACATTCACTCTTCAATGAGAGGAAGGAGGCTATTACCTCAGGTATCCATGGAAACCAAGCAGCGCATAAACTTTTTAATGGTTGGAAAACAGCGTTTGCGTTTGAAGATGTTTTTCCCAAGTATGATGCTTCAGTGTAAATGCATTAATTGACAGTTTCCTTCGGGACTTTTTTATTGAAGTTTCCAAACTTAATTTGATGGCACAAGGGACTCTCTGGAGCCCTTGAAGAATGCTGCAAAGTTAGGTCTTTAGAAAACGGAGCCAGCTCAGGCATCATGTATAAATCCAACTCTCTTGCAAAGCAAATGAAGAAATAGATTTTATTCCCTGTAAGTTTCCCATTTAAAAAAAAAAAAAAAGAAAAGAAAAAGGAAACCCTCTCTATTCAGCTAGTGAAGGGAGAGGCCCTTTCTAACCTCTATCAAGTGAGAATCAATATCATCTCTTCAGTCCTGGAGGGAGCTGAGAAGCAGCAGGAGGAAGATAGATCCAGGTATTTTTGCAGATGGGGTGGCAATATGGGATGGTAGGAAAATCCCCTGTGCTGAAGCCAGAAGTCCTTACATTGGAATCCTGTCTTTGACACCTGTGACAAGCCACTGAGCCTCAGTCTCCTCATCTGGAAAGTCGACATAATAATATAACCTTCATGTGGTTCTTGGAAGGATGAGTGATAACATTTGGCCATTTCCTAGGCACACAACAAGTACTAGTTCAAAGCAGCTGTAACTCTGATTTTTACAAGTTTAAAGCAGCTATAACTCTGATTATCACAAGTTTAAAGAAGGAAGCATACACATCAAAGTATAGATGAAGCCTGCACCTCCATTTTTTGGGCCTGCCGTATAGAGACTCGCCTGTCACCTGGCCCCAGCACCTCTCCTTTAGCCAGATCACTGAGCCCAGGTACAATATCAGCACAGAGGCACTTGCCAGTCCTCTCACCATTTCTAGATCTCCCTTCCAAATCATCCAGAGTTTTTCATGTCTTTGTCCAGGGAGTGTGAGGCTTAATAGCTGCTTAGGGAGGGTTAGTCTAATCCCAACTGTAATGGCCGAAAAAAAAGACGACGACGGTGGTGATGACTGCTGGTTACTGAGAGTCTCTTAGGTGCCAACAACCTGTTATTACTTCTGATTCTCACAATATCCTCACTCCCCACCAGGCAGGTGTTATTGTAGTGGAGGAGAGACAGAGGCTAAAGGAGGTGAAGTAACTCACGGCCAAGCAACGGGGCAGTGCTGGAACTCAGATTCAAACTGAGGTCTGGGTTCAAAACCCATATTCTTGTTGACGTGTAATGTTCTGACTCCATACTCTATACCCTTTGTAGCACGCCAGAATCATGCATACACTTGAAAATCTGGCCTCAGATCTGAGAAGGGGATACTTATTTCCTGCCTGGGCCATTTCATCCCTCTGGTGGCCAAAGCCCTCTCCACAGACCAGCAGGGACCTTTCTCCTCCTTTCTGAGCTCCATTTCTAGTGCCTAAATCCCTGGCTTCCCACCAGGCCTCTGGAGGATGTCATGTGATTTTGAACAGTACAGACCAGAAGGGGTCTATGGTGCCTCCCCTGCAGTGTTCTCTTCTGCAAATTGCTCTTCGTGCAAAGGAGGTCCTGAAGGCTGGCAGGGCTCAGGTTAGGAGCTTGGCATTTGTGGATCATCTGGCAGCAACCACCGGGGAAGTCTCACAACAAGCCAATTGCAATTGGAACTCTCTGCCCCCACAGTTAAGAGAAATGATGAACTCATGACAATGGGGTACACCAAGGAACATCTTATTCTTCTCCCTGCCCCTGCCCTCTGGCTGCCATACCTGTTAGGATTCATCCTGTTAGAAATGCCTGGCAAAGGGAAGGCACACAATTGCACATTGCTACTCAGGGAGGTGTCAGCAAGGAACACAAGCCAGTTGTGTAGCTGGCCTTCGAACTGTCAAGGGGTTGAAAATCTGTCCTCTACCAGTACACCCTCTGGATCCCCAATCAAATGACTTTACAAGGCAGTCCTCTTCATGTATGAATCCCATACAGGGGCCAGGATACCTTCTGTGACATGTTCTAGGTGGCAAGGTGGAGAATTTTAGCTGAACTCTTGCAAGAGCCCTATGAAGTTACTACAGTCTCATTGTATTAATAGGAAAACTGAGGCTCAAGTCAGTAAATGACTTCATAACATAATTCTCAATGATGCAGTTTTGATTTTGTGCCACCTGGCGGCCTCCTGCTAAGAGATTCGTGTGTCTTTGACGCTTTCTGTGAGGGTCCACCCTACGCATGATAGATCCTTTAGGGGGAATTCTGCACACATTATCCCCAGTTAAAGACAGGAGAGGCCTGGCACCATGGCTCACACCTGTGATCTCAACACTTTGGGAGGCCAAGGCAGGTGGATCACTTGAGGTCAGGAGTTCAAGACCAGCCTGGCCAACATGGTGAAACCTCATCTCTACTAAAAATACAAAAATTAGCCAGGCGTGGTGGCGCACACCTGTAGTCCCACTTACTTGGGAGGCTGAGGCGGGAGGATCGCTTGAAGCCAGGAGGCGGAGGTTGCAGTCAGCCAAGATTGCACCACTGCACTCCAGCTTAGGTGACAGAATGAGACTCCATCTTGAAAAATAAAATAAAATAAAAATACAGGGGACTGAAGCCCAAAGAGGCAAAGTTTTTTGCCTAGGTCAAAGAGCAAGTGACAGAGTTAGGAGCTGAACCAAATCACATGGCTCTAGACACCCAGTCTCAACAACTGCACTATGATAAATAGGAACATGTCCACAGCACAAGTGAAGCAGGAACATAGCACACCTTCACGTCAGGATTTTGAGCCATCATCATAGCGACCTTTCAACAACAAAGAATAGCAAACATTTTGTGAGGGTTCCTGGTTCACATTAAGTGTTTGATGGGTACTATTTACAATATTTATAATAATATCATATTTCCATCTAACCAATGTGGAATCAAAAGTCCAGAAAAGTTAAGCAACCTGCCCCAGGTCACACAGCTACTAAGTAGGGGTGGGGAAATTTGGACCTGTGTCATCTGTGCCCTTGACCCCACTGCTACTAAGCATCCTGAGCCACAGAAATCAGACCCTCACAATGCATTTGTCAATTATCCAGTAGTACGATTAATGTCTCTAGTTAGGTTGCTCCACCAAGGGGCACCTTAGACTCTTGGGTGTGATGTTAAAACTGCAGTGGAGGCCAGGGCTTTACTTGCCCATGGGAAAATAATAACTCAAACCAGTGAGCAGAGGATGCAGCCATACCCATGAAGGAGCAAAAAAAGGGGGAGGATTTATTTTCTTTACTTGTTTTTAATCTTACTCTTTTCTTTTCTTTACTTTTCTCTCTCTTTTTTTTTTTTTTTTTTCCTTTTTTTGAGACAGTCTCTCTCTCACCCAGGCTGGAGTGCAGTGGCGCAATCTCGGTTTACGTCAACCTCCGCCTCCCAGGTTCAAGCGATTCTCCTGCCTCAGCCTCCCGAGTAGCTGGGATTACAGGCACATGCCACCATGCCCAGCTAATTTTTGTGTTTTTTTTTTTTTTTTAGTAGAGACGGGGTTTCACCATGTTGGCCAGGCTGGTCTCCAACTCCTGTCCTCAGGTGATCCACCTGTCTTGGCCTCCCCAAGTGCTGGGATTATAGGCATGAGCCACCATGCCCAGCCCATTTTCTAAAGCTGCTCTTGTTCCTCAGATTTTGGTAGATGACCAATTGATTTAAACTGTTATACACATAAGGGCAGATTTACAACTGCCCCAGATTTCAGTTCTCCTTAACCCCTGTGCTTTCCTAGAGGCTGGGGAGCATAACTTCCTGCTGATTGGAAAGTGAGACCCTTATATCAGGACACAAGATCCCTGGAGTCCTGATATAAGGACTTCCCATCATCATGGTGGGATGAAACCGCCTCCCATCATCATGGTGGGATGAACCCTGCCCTTTGTCCTGGGTGTTTGTGTTTTCACCACAATCCGTAGGAAACATTGGGAACAAATAAATAAATTACCAAGCAATATGTTTTTCATGTCATTACAGAACTGCCTTTCTAAAGTGATCAAAAAGCCCAGATTATCACCACAACCACCCATTTGTGGCAGTGAGGAATCTAATGAAATGGTCTGATAATTAAATTTACTTTCCCATGAATTGCTTTGCTTAAAGGACACGTCTGTAAAAAGCAGGGTTGGTGACAGTGGTGTACCAGTAAGTGTTCAAGAACTCGCTCACTGGAGGGGGGCAGTGCAGGGGGTGGGTTTGATTCACAGTGTCTGCCAATTCCCATGGTATAAATACTCTCACCACAAGCAATTTCAAGCTATCAACTGAATGCAGAGTTGGGAGGAAATGTACACACTCAGCTCTTGGAAGGTGCTATGATCCAGTTCTAGCAGTCCCTTGGTGATGACCTGTGGAATACAGCTGTAAGAATTTTTGAGGAAGATCATGAGATATGATAAAACAGATCAGGACCTCAAGGTCATAAAACCATTGGGATGTGGTAGGCACTGTGGAAATGTATAAACCCAAACCAGCTTAGGGTACCTGAAGGACAGAATGGTACAGACTTGTGAATTTTAAGCATGTTTCAACTTGGTCCCTATAACCTAAAAGTTGACTCCACTCAGGTAGCTCCCCTGGCCCAAGGTAACTATACTTCCTACTGGGTCAATATGAGCCCTAAATATCATTCTAGAAACGTTGCAACATTGCCTCATTTAATACTGCAGCACCTCTGCAGGTAGATAATAACCCCATTTCAGAGATGAGGAGACTGAAGTTCAAGGAATTGAAAGATGCTCAGGGTTACACCAAACTCCCGAAATGCATTGCCAGGATTCAGATCCAGATCTGCCAGACCTTAGACTTCATTATTTCCCTAGCTCTCCAGGGAATTGTGCTCCCTTTGAGCTCTGTATCCTTGAAAATAGAACATTTCTACAACAAGTGAAATCTACATGTTATAACAAATAATTTGGCTCCCCCTAAAAAAAAAAGTCTCTCATTGAGGGAGAGAGGGTCTGAATCCCTGGGGGTCTGGAGGTAGTGTAGAGGATGAGAACTGGAGGGTGTGAGAAGAAGGAATGGAGACTGGGTATGTGGGGTATCAGGAGAAGAGAGGCTAGGGCTGCTTATGGGATTGGAAATCTTGAGATTTAAATTATTTCTCAGGCATTAATGGAAGTTGGGTCCGAATAGACTCAGCATTTTCTCCTTTTGCCCAACATCACAAACCTAAGTGAGTAGAGATAACCCTGGGGCCTCCAGGAGCTTCCAGCACACAGAGCACATGTTCCTAAGCTGAAGGTCCCTAGGTTCAAACTGGTATAAACCCAAACCAGCTTGGGGTACCTGGAGGACAGAATGATACAGACTTGTGAATTTTAAGCATTTTTCAACCTGGTCTCTCATTGTGAAATCTGCACGTTATGACAAATAATTTGTATATGTGTAATACACAATGTATGTTGCATACATGTAATATACAATGTACATGTATAGTTTCCGAGTCTCTCACCTTGGTCTCTCACTGTTCACCAACAGGTGAAGAACAGAGAAGAGGATGATTTTTGCTCACACTGCACTTCTGTAACTTTATCAGAGGTGCCAAACCTCGAAGCTACTTTTGGTTTTGGTACTTCCTCAAATGAACATGCAAACAGGTTCCTACTGATTAAATTGCATGAGAAGCGTCAGTACTGGAAATTAGTAGTATTATTGTCCCCACTAACAGAAGAATATTTTAAACAAAGGCATCTTTACCACCTGAGATAACCAAATTTTTCCCACATGAGAGGAATAGCATCTCCAAATAAGAAAAACAGTGAAGCAGGAAATGAAAAACTGAAATGTTCTTTCCCCTTTCAACTGTAATTCCTGACACATTTGCATCTAGAATGTCAAACTCACCCAGTCACTGATCTTGTGCTAGGATTGTATGTACCACTACCTAGAGTGTTTCCCCAAAACACACTTCTTGAATCTGACTTAACCATTATCATTGCCATTCCTTCACAAGGAGCTAGCTCCCCAGTGTAGACAAGCTGGCTTACCTTTATAGCTTTACCTTCTCCCTTTTCCCCATCCCTGCACCTCACTTACATGAATATACCCTGAAGTTGGAGAGGCATGGCTTCAGAGCAAGCCCAAGACACTGTAGTGGATACTGTAGAGTGCTGATGAGATCCCCCATTCTGGGCCAGGAGGCACTCATTTCCTCAGATGCTAGGCTGTCGTATGAGTCCCTCCTCAGGAACTGCCCACAGCCAAAGCGAGCTCCCTACTGAAGCAACACGCACTCCAGGAGGGAGCCCACATCAATGACTTCCTGACCTCCTTGCATCTCTGAAGAATAATCCAGCTTCAGAGCTTCCTTGGGATTGACTGGAGCATTCGCATCTCCCACAGCACAGCTCAATCCTCCCTCCACCCCATCCTGCTTGCTACGTCCCCCTACAGGTGTGGATCCTAGAACACTCCCCAGTAATCTTCCTACATGCCAGTCTCAGTTGCAGAATCTACTTCCTGGGGTATCCAACCTACAACAAACAACAGCTGGGGGACTTAGAGAAATATACATAACCACTCTGAGCCTCTGTTTTCTCCTCTGTAAATCTGAGATACGGGTATGCTCACACTTTAGCCATCCGGAATGACCAAATCACACCATACGCATAATGTTCTCATATGGAGCAGGCATATAATCCATACTCAGCAGAAGACAGCAGTGGCGGTAGTAGTAGAATTGACAGCATTAGCAGTAGCATCTACTCATCTCATTCTGCCTGCGTGGTTCTTTCTCATCCTTTACTTTGGGGAGTATGGCATGGGGGAAAAAAGCATAGACTCTGGGAGCATATGCTTAGACATGGTAGATTCAGTCCAGGCGTTTTTGTATGCACTCTCTCCAGAAACTCTATTGAATGTATAATATTGGGAAAAATTATTTAACTCAGTGATCAAGAAGCATCAACAAAAACTTTGGACAATGGAAAGCAGATGGAGAAAGTGGCACCTCCTGACTCAGCAGAGTGGGGGCTGTAGAACAGAAAGGTAGTGAGAAATGAGCTAGTTCACACAAGGGGAGCCTGGGAACTGAACGGGGGTGGAGAAGGATGGAAGAGGGAAAAGGTAAGGTGAGGCTCCACGCTGCTGCCTATAACGTCGGAGCCAAGATCTCACATGGGCCAGGAAACTCGTTAAACAACTTGTGTCCTTACAAAGTTCAGCCGTCACTTCCTCTGTGAGTTCATAACCAGAACCTTTCTTCATCTTCACAGTCCATCTATATTTCATAGTTGGGTGTGTGCTGTTAGACTGTGATCTCACTGAGAGGGGTTCCAGGTATCCAACCCAAAGCTTGGCACACGGTAGGTGCTTAGAGAATATTTCTCTAAAAGGATGAATGAATGAATGCTCAAATTTCCTTTGCAGGCCAAAGGAAAAATATATCAATCCAACTCAGTTGTTGGATAAACAAAATGACCGGTCAAATTATTTCCTTTCCAAATCGTTTTTGGTGTGGTTTTGACATAGCTGTTCTCTACAAGTAACAACTCACATTAGAGCTACACTTACATAATATTCATTATGTGCCACACGCTGCTCTAAACTTTCTTTGTACACATACACACACACAGACACACACACACAGAATCTTCATAACAACCACGTTAGCTAGATTTACTATGATTTTCCCCAGTTTACAGAAAACTGAGACAAAGAGAGGTTCAGCAACGTGTGCAAATCTACACAATTACTAAGTGGCAGAGCTGGGATCCAAACTCACGTCCTGTGACTCCAAAGACCATGCTGTACAGAAGGCAAGGAGCTAGTTGCTTCTGTAGGTTACTGGGGCCTTCTCTTGTCCCTGAACTTGTTAAACCATAATCTTGTCTGTCTACTGATTCAGCTTCTCCCCAGCTGCCAACCCCTTTGTGAGGAGCTGGGCTTTGCAATCTTCAGGTATCCTAAATTGTTTTTGCCCAAGTGGGGACTTTCCTCTCCTGCCTCCAAACCAGTGGGATCTCACCTGGGGTCTTTGCTGGCTAGGTGACCGGCAGTAAGAAAAGATTTGTGAGGGTCAATTTGCAATATTTTTAAAAGTTGAATGAAATGCTTACTTTATCCACAGAGACCACGCAGATGGATGGCTGGACTAAATCTCGTCTGCTGGGTGAGCAGCACTGTCATACTCTGAGGTCTCCCTGAAGAAGGGAGCAGAAGGCATCTCTGTGACGCAAGACCCAGCAGTACTGCCCGGTGGCAAAGCTCTTTTTCCTCCAGCCGCTTTTTGATTCAAGTTTCAGTGAGGCATAAAGAATAAAAGCAGTTTGGGGAGATGCCCTACATCGACTGAAGTCTCCTCTGTTCCAGGCTTAGTGCTGAGAGCTTCTGTGCAGACAACAAAGAGTTCTTCCAGTGAGCCTCAGAGGTGCTTACTATTATGGTCATTTTACAGGGCCCCCAAGGGTAAGCAACTTGTATGCAGAGGGAATCAAATTTGGAGATGAACTTTGGTCTATCTGATTCCATAACCTGTGCTTTCTGTTCTGTATTGGGAGATTCCAGCAGAAAGCACCCACAAGAGAATGAAGTCTAATGGAATGGAAAGTGCTGGCCTTGCCCCTGGGATCATAGAGGTCAAAGATCATAGAGAATTGGCAACTCTTTGGCAGTTCACAGCCATGGACACAAACTTCTGTCTCCTGTTGGTGAGCCAAAGAGAAGTAGCAGAAAGGAATGTGAGACAAGGAGTAAAATGAGGCCCTTCCTTCATTCACCTTTTCTTCAACCACTGTACCAGTGACAGCAGCTCCTTAACCTCAGTACTGCGGCCCTGTGAGGAAATTAGAGCTCAGAGAGGCTAAGTGACTTTCCCAAGGATGCACAGCTGGTGAATGACAGAGTTGCGATTCAAATGTGAAAAGGGATGGGTGGGCTCTGAAGTTCACGTTCTTCTCACTCTACTGCCTCTTTTGTGCTGAGAATAAGCAAAGGGGCTGGACTCCACAAAGGAAATAAAAGGTGAGAGGCAAAATAAATAAAGCAAAAATGAGGGAAAGGCTCCACTTCTAAGCATAGGGCCACACAAATCAGCTTTAGGGGTGCTTCTGAATACCTAGGCACCTTAACAGAAATCTCTCCATGCTAAACCTTTCCTTGACCAATAGAGACCTTACCAGGTACAACCTCACATCTTTTTCAGTTGTTAAATTATTTCTTGCACTAATGAGACGAGGCTAAAATGTGCAGCAGGCAATAAGCTCCTTGAAAATGAGATTTTATTCACACACATCTCCCCAGTATTTGGCACTGGGCCTGGTACACAGGGGTGATGAGTTACCATGTGATGAGTGAATGAATGAATGGATGGGTGGATGAATGAATGAATGAATCACTGTGAAAATAACCAAACAGCTGTTTGGGGCACTTTCTGCCCCATTTCACGCCAAAGGGAGGCGTATTGTGGAAATGACTCACAGTGCTAACCCAGACTTTAAAAATACACACATTCCCTATTAGAGCTGGCAGGAGCAATTTTGGTCCTGAGAGCAGAGCTCCCTGACCACCTAATATTACACTAGGTGTTAACTACATTATCTGGAAATACCCTATGACTAATTCCCCACCCCTTATCTTGAGGAGAAGAAAATTGTCTCTAACGCGAATGCCCCAGATTCCTGGTCAGTTTATGTAAGGCGTTTCAAGTGATTACGGTATTTTAGGCCATTTTTAGCTTAAATCACCTGATGTGTGGTGAGCCCAGAAGACCTGATCTCTTGCTCCCTTAAACTCCCTGTTTTTCCACTAATTTTGTTTAAACTACTTACGCGCCTAAGTAGTTCTCCATTGAAGAATGGGCTTAGAAGTGTATATCCCCTAGATGCTATGATTTTTTTAATAGACATTTATTCAGTGGATTTTCCAGTCACATCTCCGTGAGCTTGAGGCTCCACTACTTCTGGGTGAGCACACATTTGCCAGGTTGGGTGGGTGGTATTTATTCTTTATCATGGCCTATTTGGTGCTTCTCTAGTTTGAAAACTTTTCACTGCAGTCCAACTAGGATTTGATAGAAACCTTCTCCAAATTATGTCTCAAATGATCCTCAGTGATTGAGAAAAACGTGAGCCCCCACAGGACCTTCGACCAGCTAGGAGCAAACACTTGGCTTTAATAAAGTAGCAGGAGAGGACAGCCCGTTCTTTGTGCAGTTGTAGCTACTTTGAAATAAGCAAAATGTATGGAAATGCAAAGATAAAGGTGTTAGATGTAATATAATCCATGTCCTGATGTCCACTTACTATCTCGGTGGCCTTTCTCTCCCATAAAGAGAAGTCATGGGCTGGGCGCGGTGGCTCACGCCTGTGATACCAGCACTTTGGGAGGCAGAGGCGGGCAGATTGCCTGAGCTCAGGAGTTCGAGACCAGCCTGGGCAACACGTGAAACCCTGTCTCTGCTAAAAATACAAAAAAAATTAGCCAGGTGTGGTGGGAGGTGCCTGTAGTCCCAGCTACTCGGGAAGCTGAGGCAGAAGAATTGCTTGAACCCGGGAGGCAGAGGCTGCAGTGAGCCAAGGTTGTGCCACTGCACTCCAGCCTGGGCGACAGTGCAACAGAGCGAGACCCCGTCTCTTAAAAACAAACAACAACAAAAAAGAAGTCATGCTTTGCTCATCTTCCGAGCATCTTATTATATACACATCATCTTTGATACATGATTTTATTTGAATGTGTAGACAAATGAGAGATTTAGCCACAATTCACAAAATTTAGGTAACACCAACTAATTAGCCTTCTAACTCAAGAGTCCTCAAATTTACCTGCAAAAGGGCAGATAGTAAATATTTTAGACTTTGCGGGCTCTACGTTTACAAGTACTCAACTTTGCTACTGTACTGCAAAAACAGCCATAGACAACAGGTAAACAAATGCACCTGGCTGTGTTCCAATAAAACTTTATTTACAAAAACAAACAGCAGGCAGGATTTGGTCCATGAACTGTAGTTGGCAGAGCCCTCTTCTACCTAATGCCAAGTAGTTAATCATCTAAGTAACACCAACGAGTTCATCTTCTCAATGAGTTCCCTCCCTTGACAAAATGGACTTGACATTTGACTGAACTTTCGTGCCAGTTTCATCCAAGTTGGAAACGTGAAGTGAATTTCAATGGAGCCAGAGGGTGTGAGGCCTCTCTCTTGGGGCCTCTCTGTAGGGGGGTAAGGCCTCTGTGGGTCTGAATATTCAGAGACATATCAGTAAGTCCCGTGGTCTTTGGAATTCATATCCAGACCTTAGGCAGGAATCTATGCCTAATGGCTACACGTTAATTCTCGATTTTTTTTTTCCATAAAAAAGGACATGAGGCCAGGCATGGTGGCTCACGCCTGTAATCCCAGCACTTTGAGAGGCCGAGGCAGGCAGATCACTTGAGGTCAGGAGTTCAAGAGCAGCCTGGCCAACACGGTGAAACCCCGTCTTTACTAAAAATACAAAAGTTACCCAGGCATGGTGTTGCACACCTAAAATCTCAGCTACTCGGGAGGCTGAGGCAGAAGAATTGCTTTAACCTGGGAGACTGAGGTTGCAGTGAGCTGAGATCACACTGCTGCCCTGGGCGACTCAGTGAGACTCTGTCTCAAAAAATAATAATAATAATTAAAAAACAATGGGTTATGAAAACATTCCTTGGGAAGATGATAAAATAATGGAGCAATCCAATGCTTCCAAATTAACATCTTTATCCCCCCTTCCCCACCCCATACCAGCTGTCACCTAAAACTAGGTAGAATATGAAACCACTGGAAGTTTTTAAGGAGTTAAACTACCTACTAAAATCACTCAGCTCCTATCAATTGCAAGATGCCAAATAAATATCCCCCCCTCCCACTGGGAGCAGGTAACAATTGTGTATTTGCAATTTCAGGAGAGCCAAGCAAATGAATAGGGCGGGATGAAACCCCTCCCTTTCTCCATTTCTTATTTCTCCTAGCTAACATCTATTGTCAAAAGAGAACCTCAAACCCCTTAGATTAGAACAGAAATTACTAGAAATAATTATTCCTCAAGAAATATGCTTTCCTAGGCTGGGCATGGTGGCTCATGCAGGTAATCCTAGCACTTTGAGAGGCCAAGGTAGGAGGATTGCTTGAAGCTAGGAGTTTGAGACCAGCCTGGCCAACACGGTGAGACCCTGTCTCTACAAAAAACACAAAAAAACAAAAAACAAAAAACAAAAAGCTGGGAGTGGTGGTGCATGCCTGCAGTCCCAGCTACTCGGGAGGCTGAGGCAGGAGGATCACCTGAGCCTGGGAAGTCGAGGCTGCAGTGAGCCACAATGGTGACATTGTACTCCAGCCTGGGTGACAAAGTGAGATCTTGTCTCAGAAAAAAGAAAAAGAAAAAAAAAATAGGCTTTCCTATTAGATGCCTGTTCAAAGTGCTCAGGCAATTTTTCCAAAATTAAATGCCATTTTGGAAGATGACAGACCATGCTGGAAGGAGAAAGTCCAATGTCCCAGGGGCAATACCATCTCTCTCCCTAGGTTTCTAGCAGACAAGTTTTTGTCTTTCTCTATATATACACATAACTGTATTTTTTTTTCTTTTCTTTTTCACCTGCAAATCTCTGTCAATTCTTCCACACAGAATCCAAAAGCTTTCCACTATGTGTCACAATATAGATTTGGATGCAATAAAGACTATAATTATTGAGCATTTATGAGAAGTAATATTTTCCCTCTGGTGCATGTTAGCTCAGCTGCTCACACACAAGTGTGAATACTAATGCCTTCAGCTTACCTTGGCGCCACAGAAATGAAAGGTGAGAGAACCGAGCAGCCCCAGGAAAAGCAAACACTGAACCCCACCGGTGTCTGTAGAGAACAACGTGGATTTCGAGGAGAACTTGGAAATAAAGGTGGCAATTCGCTTGCAGGATTTAAACATCAGGACTTTGTGCTAAGAGAGTTGGAGGACCCAACCCAGCACATGCAACCAAGAGTTCTGCAGATCCTGCCTAGCAACAGATGGCTCAGAAGAAATGAATTGCTATATAAACATTTAACTGAGAGTTTGACTTCGTAAGTGTGGAAATTAGGTGAAACAAAAAGAGAATGATTCTGAGGCATTCCAGTTAGTCATCTGTGATTTCTCTGGCAATGCGTGCTGAACCTCCTACTGGTCCTGACATTCTCAAAGAAAGAAATTTTGGAAATCTGTGAAAGGAAATGTAAAGTATCTAAGAGAACTTTAGTAACACAGTTACTGAAAAAAGAGAGAGAGCATTTGCAAGGGAAATAGGTCTTGGCCACACCAGTCACGACTCAAAGCTGTGTCTAAAACCACAAACACGAGGCCAGCTTGAACGCCTGCCTCCACCGACATTTCCTTTTGGGTACAGAGGGCAAAAGTGTGTGTTTCCATTTTTATCCCATGCAGCACCACTGCCGCCTCCCACCTTGTCCCTTCTCCCATCTCTGCTTCGTTTAGCTCAAGACTTCGTGGGTTTTCTTCTGTGGCACATTCCAGGAAGGAGATGAGAAAAATCAAAGTGACTCTACACTGTACTGCCCACAATTAGCAACCTCAGGGAAGAAAAGAGCATAACTACCCAGGAAGTGGGAGAAGGAATTTGTGTTTGAAGAGCACAGCTTGCTTCCCTGTGCATGGGAGAGAGAGAGGACAATTCGAGATAAGAAGGAACATTATCAATCGTGCCTTGCCATCCACGCCTGGTGCACAGGAAGGACTCACAGCTCAGAAGAATTCATTCATAATTCTTTCTTTCTGTTTTCAAAAAATACAAGTGAAAGGGGGCCAGGCATGGTGGCTCACGCCTGTAATCCCAGCAATGCGGGAGGCCAAGGCCAGTGTATTGCTTGAGCCCAGGAGTTCGAGACCAGCCTGGCCAACATAGTGAAACCCCATCTCTACTAAAAATACAAAAATTAGCCAGGCATGGTGGCGCATGCCTGTAATCCCATCACTGTGGGAGGCTGAGGCAGGCCGATCACTTGAGGTCAGGAGTTCAAGACCAGCCTGGCCAACATGGTGAAACCCTATCTCCACTAAAAATCAGCTGGGCGTGGTGGCGGTGTGGGGCGTGGAGGGGCCTGTAATCCCAGCTACTTGGGAGGCTGAGGCAGGAGAATCGCTTGAACCTGGGTAACGGAGAATGCAGTCAGCAGAGATCACGCCACTGCACTCCAGCCTGGGTGACAGAGCGATACACTGTCTCAAAAACACAACAGAACAAAAGCAAGTGAAAGGAGTGGATTTCTAGTACCTGGTTCGTACGGGCATAGGAGGTATTTGATCAATGCTTGTTAAATCCATGTTTGGGGGCACTACGATATTCTTTCTAGTAATAATAACCACTATAGATAAGCACGTTTAGCTTTCTCAAAAACTATGTGATAAGTGCTGATATTAACCCATTTTACAGGGGAGGAAAGTGAAGTACACAGCATTTAAGTAACTTTCTCAAAGTCATTCAATTGGTAAGTGGTGGAGCCGAGATTTGAACCCAGGGGGTTCGGCTCAGAGTCTATGATTTTCTAACGACCCCCCTAACAAACACAATACCCAAAGAGTCATTCTAGTTCCTGCTCTGCACATTTAGGGTGTTTTCTTTTACTGCACAATTTATATTTTCTGAAGCACTTCTGGTTTTTGAAATTATTCATATTATGATATAGTGACACCTGTCACTCCACATGTCTACTTTTGGGCTTGGGAGTGAACATTCACTGCAGTGAGCGTGTGGTGGAAAATCAATATGTTGAAAAACTGGCTGGGGGATGGGAGAAAAGGGGAAAAGGTGAGAAACGTGGACTAAGCTTCCCTGACCCCCAGTTTCCTCATTAGTAGAAATGCTAGTGTGAGGATTGGAGAAAAATTCCCAGACTAATGTCCCAGGTATACTAGATACTTGAGGAATGGCAACTGTACTGTTTACAGGAGTGAGATGATTACTAGTATTACTTGTTATAGGTTGAATCATGTCCCGAAGAATATATGTTGAAGTCCCAACCGCCATTGCCTCAGAATGTGACGTTACTTGGAAATAGACATGTAATTAGATTGGAATACAGAGTTAAACGGTTAAGATGCAGTCAGACTGGAATAGGGTAGGCCCTTAATCCAATGTGACCGGTGTCCTGATAACAAAGGAGAAGAGATCCAGAAACACGCAGGGAGAAGGCCGTGGGAGGACAGACGCAGAGGTCAGATAGTTGCAGCTGCAAGCCGGGAAACACCAAGCTGTGCCACTGAACCACCGGAAGCGAGAGGAGCAAGGAGGGTTCTCTAGAGAAGGAGCATGGCCCTGTCCACACTGTGGCCTCAGACGTCTGGCCTCTAGGACTGTGAGATAATATTCCTGTTGTTTGAAGCCCTCTAGGCTGTGCAGTTTGTTACAGCAGCCATGGGAAGCACACACTGAATTATTCCTGTTATCATCTGGCTCATGTCTCTTCTCAGCCACCCCAAATAAGTCAGCACAGTCCTGGATGTATCCTTTAGGAACATATGAACATCTATGTGAACACACAGGCCCACAGCCACAGGCAGAAAACACCCAACATCATTTTTTGACAATACAGGCCACGTGAAAAAGAATCCAGAAAATTCTCTGAATGTACCTTCTCAAGGCCAGCAGACATATTAATAATACACACACACACGCACGCACACACACACACACAGACACAGCATCTCTTCTAAATGTATGCCTTACCGTATTTTTCCTAATGTCAGGCCTCAGATATCTGAGCACCAAATTTATCTTTTTTATAGTAATTCCTAGAAAACAAACGAGTCCCTTCTCACACTAGGCAGTGTCCGATGCAGTCTACCCTGAGAACCACACCATCTCATTTATACTCATCCTCATTTCTTTCCTGATTCCCTTTAACCTGCCACCTTCTCTGCTCTCAAGACAACAGAGAAGGAAATCTATGATGTCTTAGCACAGGCTCTGCCAAACGCTCATCGGCAGGTGTTTGATAAAAGGCCCTCCCTGCATCCTGACAACCCAAGCCGTGAAAGACAGACGCGCCTGTCTTTGAGATGAGATCTGTGCGGTGAGCTCTCAATCCATTCTGAGGCTACCTGGATGACAAATGGATCTTGGCTGGCCAGGGGGGCAGGAGGTGTCACATCTCCTTTAACTAACAAGTAACATGTCCAAAAGTAATTGTTAAAGAAAAAAATTGTCTCCCAGTTAGAAAATATGGTCAAATACACTTTCAAGTATTACCTCTTTTTTCCCCTCAAACTGTAAATAAGTAGAGGTGAGAAGATGAACTGCCCGCCATCAAAGCGGAGGATGGGTTGAAATTTTGTTTTTTGTTGAGACTTCCTCTGCTCTTATTGAAGAGAGGCAGTTTCCTGTCTGGTTCAGGGGGCTTCACCAGAAAATGATGCTATTTGGGACTGTAAGTCCAAGTATTCTGAACCTAGGAGAAAAGAAAAACAACTTTTCCCTAGATGTCACAGACGGAAGGGGCCTCTCCCCCTCAGCCATTCTCAATTCAATAGTTCAGTAAAATTCATCCACAGTTTTTCTTATCTCAAGATCTCTCGAATCACCAAAGGACCAGAAGGTGAGCATTAATCAAATTATTTGTGTGTTTCCTGATTTTTATAAACAGCATAAATGTTTCATTGTCAGTGCTAGGGACAGACTCAATCTCATCCCTCTTTAAAATGTAAAGGAGAATCCCTACAGCCAATGATTGTCCAAAAAGTAACACGTTCTTGATTGTTCCTTGACTGATTCCTTTTTATCACCTTCCTCTGGAGCCAACTGTCTCACTGCCAAGAGCATGGGGAAATCAGAACTAAATTAGCTGGAGGAATTATCAACCCAAATTGCCACTGGTGCCTCCTCTTCAAACTCCTATCTTGGCTATTTGTCTTCCTAGACTCCCACTCTTCTGGGAAATATTTTCTGGGAACGGTGGAAAATTCTCAGGGTCAGATATGAATCACCACGGGGTGGGAGATTTCACCAAGGCTGGATGCCATCTTGACCCTCAGGAGAGGCAGGTACAGGCTGGTACTACAGGGCTGGAGCTTGGAGAGTTGCAGAGTGGGTGCACAACACCAGAGTCAGAGGCAGGGTCAGGGAAAGATGCTAAAATCTAAGTGGACAAGAGCTTGTCTTGTGCTTTTGGTCAGTCGGCAGCAAAGACGACAGAAACATACAAGGCGTGGAAATTGGTGGTCTGGTGAATTTCCTCACATGGTGACTGATTATTCCAGGTCTCTGCCCCCATGGACACACTTTGTTCCTACATGCATTGCCACTGTCTGTCACAGTGATGGGTGTTCAAAAGCATTTGTTGAATAAATGAATGGGAGGCTCTTTGTGCAAAGAAAATTGGACTCTTCTGTGTGGACTCTACAAACTAATAGTCTACACTGTTACTATAGACTGTTACACTAACTGCATCTGACTCAATGAATTTGAATTAGTCAATTCAACAGTTCTGAGCATTTGGGGGAGGGTTTAATTTACAGTCCATATAGAAGATTTTTCAGTGATTGTGCTGGCAATTACTGCCACTTTTCCCCATTTTGAGACCTTTTCACAATGTTCATGCTTGCCTCCTCCAGCAAAAGCACTAATAAAGGAGAGTTATAAAGATGCAGTCACAGAGGTGAGGAAAGTCGAGAAAGTGACAAAGGCAAAGGCAAGCACGACACCAAAGTGTGTTTTGTTCTGGAGTCATCTGAGTGGCAGGTCTCGAAGCTCTAAGTATAGAGACCAGAGCAGTGAGAAAAGGACTGAGTGACAGAGTCAGTGTGATGCACAGATAAGAATACAAATTTGGGAGGCACAGAACCTTTGGTTCAAATTCCAGCTCTGGGACCTAGGGCAGATGATTTAACTTCTTGTGCCTCCATTTTCTCATCTGTAGAGTGGGTGCAATAGTAGAAACCACCTCCGTAGGTAATGGGTATTAAATGGGCTGAAACATGCAGAGTTCACACATAGTTATTTGATACATTTGTTATAATAATTATTATTGCCACTTAGTATGTTATTAAGTATAAGGAACACACTGATTTACTCACAGCACTGGAGAGGGAGAGTAATAATTCAGTAAATTAGCACAACGATTATGGTTGGATGCCAATTCAGAGACACAGAAAAAAATAAAATGTGTCTCTTCCAAAAGCAGAAATAAGACATTTCATCTCTTTGAGCCTGAGCTTTTATGTCTGCTCACAGGGCAGTTCTGAACGTCATCTGTGCTAGCATTGCATAGCACGGTGTCTGACAAAATGCATCTTCTTTTCTCGTGTCCCTCCCTCCTCTCATTTTTTTCCTTCTGGGAGGACAAAGACTAGAAGGTTGAAGGTGCTGTGCAAGCCTCACAGGGAGCCTTGACCTTGTACCTACATTAGGTTTGCAAGAAAAGGAAAAGAGTCTGGCTGGTCAGCCAAAGACAGTGGGCAAGGCTAGCCCTGCCTCATGGTGCCTGCCACCTGCTCTGCTCACGCCTTCTCCCCTTGGCTTGGGTCTTCCAGGTTTGGTTCCACCTGCATGAAGGCCAGCAGTGGAGTACCCATAGTGGGTTGCCAGAGAAGAGCACCCCAACATGGAAGATGGGAGGGGTGACCCCTCCTGAAATATGTGTGTCAGACGAGGGCTACCACTATGCTGACCTGCCTAGTATAGGTCTTTACCTTCTTAGTCCTGCTGCCTTAAAAGAGCTCCCTCAGCCTACTTTCTGAGGATGCTCAACAGCCCAGAAGGTTTTTGTTAAATATGTCTTTGCCTAGCTGGAATTACGGAAAACACAAACACACCCACCCACATATATTTCTGTAACACACACACACAGTGCTCGTTCTGTGCCAGGCACGAAGTGTCTCAGAAATAGTGACTCATTTACTCCTCATAACAAAACTATGCAGTAAAAACTATAATTATCCCATATTTATAGTAAAATAAAGGCATAAAGAGGTTAATAACTTGCCCAGTGTCACAAGCTTGCAAGAGGAGGGGTCAGGATTTGAACCCAGGCCTTCTGACTCCAGAATCTTGGCTTTTAAACACCCTGATATTCTACTTTAAAAGCACAAATAACCCCACCAACCCCATTATAACAGGCCCCGCTAATTACTTTCCCTCCTTCTGATCCCTTCCAATCCCAGTTAAGAATCACTGCATTCTCAGAGAGTTCTTACACCAAAAGCCCATATACAAAGATGGCACATATTTAGATAATATATATTAATGGGATAAGGAAAAATATAGATGTGAATATCGAGACCAAGGGCTGACATGTTAAAAAGGGAAGTAGGGAGACACAAAAGGCATTTCCGGTCGTTTTGATGACAACATGGTGCTGGTATATCATGGGGCAGGGCCAGGAATCCTGGATACCCTACAGTGTGCAGTACAAAGACGTGTACAGCCCCAGATGCTAATGGTGCCTGAGTCAGGTGACACAGGGCATGACCTGAAGATGAAAACGAACCACCAGAAAGAACAAGAGTCCCTCCCTTGCCACCGAGAAGTAATGCTCTAATGTCTCCAGCTGGCTGGTGTGAGCAGGAATCATCCTTTGGGTAGGGTGGGGATGGTGAAAGGTTCCCCTGCGGTACCCTTCAGCACACGATAACTCGTCTGCTGCAGAATCCATAAACTGCCCCGGGATTGTTAGAAGGTTCACTAATGAGCTGTGGTGAGGCTGGATAAAGCTTTCAAACGAATGATATTTGTAAAATTATATTAATAACAATGCTCTATCCCAGTGGGGAACAGAATTATTTCTAGGGTTTATGCTGTGGTTTGTAAAATGCTGCAGCTGCAAATGGATGAAACATGCAGCCTAAACCTGCAGTGGGATTGTTTGCAGCCTGAGATTTAAAAGACCTCTCATTTGTGACCTCCGACCCAGTAATTCCACTTCTAGAACTCCAAGTATGTCAAAAGAAGGACAAAGAGCCATGCAGAAAGATGTTCATCTCAGCATTATTTATCAAAGCAAAGAAATGGATACCACCCAAAGGCTCAGTAATAAGGGGGATGTTAAGTAAACTTTGGTACAACTATATGATGAAGTGCCTTCAGCCAATTAAAAAAAAAACCTCTACCAAGAGTTTTCAACAACATGAGGAAATCGTTCTGCATAGTGTTAAGTAAAACCACAGGATACAAAATTATGTCACCTGACCTTTGACTCAGAAATCCCACCTGTCCTACAAAATTAAAACCAGCAGTATATAATAACATATATTGCTGTAGTATTCATAAGGGCTAAAACAACAATAATATCAAAATTGAAAACAAATGGAATGCCCATAACAGAGGAATGATTGATTTAATTAGGGCTACTCCACAGCACAGAGCAGTATGCAAGCATTTTTAAAAATTTTTGTTTGATCTATACGTGTTCCGTATGTCTTGACCAAATAAAGCAAGTTTTAAAATAATGGACAAAATATTATGCTATTAAATCACATACATTCCACTCCTATAGTGCATGTATAATCTGCATGTTTGCATGGTCACAGAAGGTCCAAAATTGCCACTTAGCAAAGGGAAGAGGTAGAGCATAAATTACTAGCTTTTTCTTCTTATATATTCATATTGTTTGACTTATTTAAATGAGCATATATTAACTTAATAATGTAAAAAATCTAATACGCTAAAAAATCAGACATACAATATGATCTCAACTGTATTAAAATGCATGTGCCTGGAATAGGGAAAAAGACCAGACACAAATGTCCTTGTATGTAGCAGTGGTTATTATTAAGTATTGGAATTAGAAACAGTAGCAGTTTTGTCAAGGTTTCTTGCATTTTCCTAGTTTTTCATTTTGTATATCTATATTAGGTTTCTATTCAGAGTGGATAAATGGATTGATGAATGGATGGATAGATGAATAGATATACACAGACAGATAGACAGGGAGACAAGAAAGGAAGAAATGAAGAAATGGAGGGAGGGAGGGAGAAAGAGAGAGAGAAGAGAGAGAAAGAAGAAGAGAAAAAGAAAGAAGCAAATTAAGCAATTGAATGAATGACTGGCCTTCCTTTTCTCTTTCCACTTCTTCAGGGATTCTAAGGTTCCTATTTCCCCAATTCCTCCTGCCCCTATCTCCTTCCCACATTTGAGGGTCCACAAGGAGGCTCACGAAGACACACAGCTGAGCCTGGTTACAGAGGCGGCACCATCAGCACCCCAGTCTTTATGTCCATTTTATAATGGGTGAAACCCTCTGGAATTAATATCTGATGAAGAAATAAACCTGTTAACAGGATAGATTTATAGTATTCAAATCACTATTGATCCATTCAGTACACAACTAATAAAAAGCTTCCTTGCGTGACCTTCCACCTTGAGCACACTTAAGCAAATTATCTGTAATAAACAAGTATTATAAGGACCCAAGGAAAATGTCAGCCTATAAATTACTGATCTCTCTCTCTCTCCTTCTTTCTCTGGAACTAGAAGTTAGGCACCAGCGTCGTTTTGATGTACCCGTGACCAAGACTTTGGATTCCCCAAAGTCTCTTCTAACATAGCAAAGATTCTTTCTTGTTGAACTGGGCAAAAGTGCACAACAGAATCTCTCAAAAAACAACTCAGTGGAAACCTCAAGACAACAACCATCTTCTATGGGATAAGGGGGAAAAAAAAAAAAAAACCTGGTCTAGGAATCCAGTAACATGGACTTAAGTCTTGTATGTAAACTTCATCACCTGTGTGTCCTTGAACAAGTCACTTCACATCTATGCTGTAATTCCAACCTAAATCAAGTGTGTTCATAGGGTACTTAGACTCATTTGGTTAAGTTCCATGGCACCTGCTGAAATGTTTAAAAACAGCTTATACATCTCCATTACACATCCCAAGGAGTTAAGGGATTCAAGGTTGAGATCTTTCAGTCCTTTCCCATTCAAAATCTACTGGATTCACTGAGCCTGGCCATACCCAACTAAAGAAGGATCTGGTAAAGAAGGATCAGGTAATAGATTTCCAGTGGCTCAAATACAATGGAAGGGAAGCTCTGCTCCACATGGTCACTCAAGGAACCAGCCAGAAGCTACATTGCTTTCCACACCTAGATTCTAAGATCATTCTGAATGTTGCCTTCATTTTAGCTAGGCTGAAGGAAAAACAAAAACAAAAGCATGAAGGATTGCATGTTTGCAGGTTTTCCCTTGGTTTGGACTGGAGCTGCCAGGCATCACATACTGCATTAGTTAGGATTCCATTAGTTGGTCAGGCATTACTGCTGGGGAGGGTGGAAAGTGTACCCAAGAAGTCTGCCTAGGAATAAGGCGTGATTTGCTAACATTACCTCTCATGGCTGGTTTGAGAGAAAACATAAAAATGGAAAAATGTTGTAATGGGTTTGTATGTTCATTCACCACCCTGGTCCAAGTCAAGTAAGCATTGCTTACCTGGCATTTAGACACATTGTTTTACATCTCTGAGTTTAATGCTACACTTTTGGAATATAGGACTCTTAATTATGTCCCTTCCAGGTTTTGTGAGTTTAAATGAGATGATGAGTTTCTGGTACTTCCCCCATGTGTCCTTAGCAGGACCTTGGTCCCCTAACTCTTGACCTCCAGGCTCACAGAATATTGCTGAGGCAGGGCCAGGTTTAGCCCAGTATACTGATTCTTCTCACTGCTGCATTCACCTTGCAGGAGTATGATAAACTCACATTTCCCTAGAAGGTCCTGCATAGTCAATGGGAAATATAATACTCAGTCTTCTAACTAAACAGCTCTCTGTGCCACCATGAAGTTATTTCTTAAGTGAAGTACTTCAAGATATATTAAACAAAAAAAATGTTTCTATTATTCAAAAGAAAGCAAAGAGGAAAAAAATTGTAGTTGGAAACTGTTATAAAATTAGTCGACCAAACGTTTTTGGTAAGAATATTCTCCCATCCAGGAAGAGCATTAGGTATGCACATCCCATACCTTTGGCAGACAAGAGCTACCTAAAAATGGACTACGGATTCTTGGAAGATTGGAGAGATGAAATTTTTAATATGTAAAACAGGGGTCAGGCTGGGTGTGGTGGCTCTCAACTGTAATTCTAGCACTTTGAGAGGTCGAAGCGGGAGGATCACTTGAGCTCAGGAGTTTGAGACCAGCCTGGACAACACAGTGAGACCCTGTCTCTACAAAAAATTTAGAAAATTAGCCGGGCATGGTGGTGCTCAACTGTCATCCAGCTACTCGGGCGGCTAAGGCAAGAAGACTGCTTGATCCCAGGAGGTTGAAGCTGTAGTGAGCTGTGACCGCACCACTGCACTCCAGCCTGGGTGACACAGTGAGACCCTATCTCAATCAATAATATTAATTAATTAATAAAACAGGGATCAGCAAACTGCAGCCCATGGGTCAAATCCTGCCCACTGTTTTTTGTTTTTTGTAAATAAAACTATTAGCAAATAGTCACTTGTTCATTTGTGTATTGTCCATGGTTGTTTTGCACTATGATAGTGCTATGGTCTGAAGGTTTGCATCCTCAAAAAATTCAAATGTTGAAAAGGAATCTCCAATGTGATAATATTAGAACATAGGGCCTTTGAAAGGTGATTAGATCACAAGAGTGGATTTGTGCCTTTCTAAAAGAAGCCCCAGAGAGCTGCTTTATCCCCTCCCACTAAGTTGACACAGCGAGAAGTCACCATCTACGAGCCAGGGAACGAGCCCTCAACAGAAGCTGAATCTGCCGTTGCTTTGCTCTTGGACTTCCCAGCCTCCAGAACTTTAAGAATTACGTTTCTGTTATTTATAAGCTACCTAGTTTATGGTATCTTGTTATAGCAGCCTGAACAAAGTAAGGAAAATGGTAACATTGAGCACTTTTGACACAGGCCCTATGGTCCACAAAGCCTAAAATATTTACTATCTGTCCCTTTTCAGAAAGTCTGCTGACCCTTTTTGTAAAAGAACAAGTAAGGCTGGGACTACTCAATATGGCTCAAATGTAAGTGCCAAGTATGAGCCAGAACTGAACACACGTTGAGAAACCTTAGTCCAAATGCTCCCACTTTTTTTCCCCACTCCATCACCCACTTTCAAATAAAAGAGCCAGTGAATTGATTACAGACAAGAGAATTATCGAAAGCTGGAAGGAGAGGGATTTGAGGGATCTGTAATGACCCCATAAAAGCTTTGTTGGGTTGCTTTTATGAGCCTGACCATAAGAGGTTAGCGGAAGTGTGTAAAAGCCTTGCCTTTTGGATAAATGCATATCCAAACCCAACCACAGAGGGAGAGTGGAAAAAAGGGAAATAAATGACAAGTACAGTACTTTAACAGGGAAAATTTCCTCCGAAAGGAAGCAAGCAATGAGGCCAGGCGAGGAATAAATGGTGTAGAAATGACAGTCGCTTTTCAGTCGGCCACAACGGCACTCGCGGCTGATAAGATCCAGCATGTGTCAGTTGCCACGTCTCTCTTTTCACACTTCAATGTGAACTTCACAGCAAAAGGGGAACCGGAGGCAGCGAAGGGGAAAACAGTGCCTCAGAAGGACTTGTGCACTGAGTGTGAAGCCATTTCAATTTTATATTTCAAAGGACTTTGTAGGTGATCCCATGAATGCAATTATGCCCACCTAATAAAAGCAACATATGCTAAGACAATTAAAAGATTTTATTATACATCTATTCATTGTATTCCATTTTCAGCAGGAGGGGTGGAAACTGATGAGAGGGAAAGGGTGCATTTCACAGGAAGGGGAGCCAAAGTCAGCCTGGATTATGCCAGTGGGGAAATGAATGGATGATGATATATTTTTCAAATAAACATGAATTACTAGATTACTCTTTTCCAGGGGCCTTTTCGCCTTGCAAATGCCAAGGCTCAGGTTTCCTATGACTCTATATTATGAGAAAATACAGCTGAACATACCACTATGCCTCCTTAAAGCCCTCGGTGTTATGTATTCAATCATAAAATGAAGACCTCCAAACTATGCCAGAAAGAAAAAGACATGTCCGTAGATTCAAAGTTTAATGACATGAAGACACACAGACATCAGTTTAACTTTCTCATACCCATACATTCTATGTATATTTATCAGGGACCAAACAGAAGACTCAAGTTTATACCAGAGACTGGAGATGCTATTGGGGAGAAAACTGTGTGTATCCTCAAGTAGCTCCTGTGACAGACTGCCAGCTTCTAAACAAAAATCCATTTGCTCTTCTTCCTGAGCAAAGGGCTAGAGGATATTTGACATCCTACCTTTCAGTGGGAGATAGGCATGTGACTAGTGCTTACCAATAGAATGAGGTTAAGGCTGGTAAGAAATACTAGATGACTGGATGCAGATATCAGCAGGGAGAATGGAACCACTAGGTGGCTGCAGCCTGGATCCCTGAGTCACTTTGTGGAACGTAGCTGCCACTGGCCAGGACTACCCACTTATGTTACTTTGTGTGTTAGAAATCCCCCTTTGGGGGTTTCAGCTATAATGCATTTTGGGGGCTATTTCTTATTGTAGCTCAGCCTATCCTAACTAATACATTTGCAACACAGATGTGCAAACAATCCATATAGAGGTCACTTCAAACTGTAACAGGTGCTCTAATGTGCAGCTTAGGGAATGGAGACAAAGGGAAAATCCAGTTTCATAGAGGAGGTAACATTTCTGCTAAAATTCAAAGGCATGAAGCTAAGGAATTTGACAGGCAAGGGTGGAGGCAGGAATGGAACTCAGGTAGAGACTACAGCATGACCAAGAGCTCAGAGGTGTGAAAGGATGTGGCTGTTAGTGGAATAATGAGTAATTAGGGGAGTGGGGAGCAGGATGTGTGGGAGGAAGGAGTGAGACAAAAAGGACACATTGGGACCAAACAGAGTTGGAGCTCCCATGGGAATGTGTAAGTCGTATGAGTAACTCTGAAAGGATCTTTTTTGTTAAACATCGGTGCCAGGACACAGAACAGGCACACAGGCCTGCCTCTAATGCTTACATCCTTCATCAGAATCAGAGCATGTCCTCATCACAGCTGAGTTAGACGCAGTCCATGGAAGGTCATGAGCCCTATGAACTACATTTTCCACTTCCTGGGATTCTTTCATCCAGGAATGAAGATCAAAACAAGGGCAAGTGAGAAATCTACCTAGTAATATCCATGGAGCTAATCACAGACAGATTGTCACGTGATTCCTCCTAAAGAAAGTCAGACTGACCAGAACCACAGCTTTGTGGCCGACCTGGTGGCCATGTGTAAACACGAACAAAGCTCTTCCAAAATATATTTAAAACCCACACCCAGAAGTCTTAGATACCTTACAGTAAGTGAAAAGGTCTGCCTTTAAGCTCCAGAGGATCTAGGCTTTCTTATGTTGAATAAAGTTGGATTTCAAACTGATTTGTAACATCTCATCACTGAGAAGCACTTTAGCAATTTTCAAATGCCTTCCTTCAATTCAAGCAACTAGAATGAGGCATATTAAAAATTAGCGCCATTAAGGCAGAGTTGTTCAACTTTTATGGGGTCATAGCTAGACCCAGTAGGTTGCCCCAAATCCCAAACACTAGAGAAGTGATCTGCACAGTTGATGTGGTTGTACTGGCAGAGATTGGTGGGATAATGAGAGAGAGGTTAGAAGTTAATAAGACACGGTATGCTGAGGGAGAGAACGCATGCATGTTGATATAAGACAAACCCAGGTAAGAATACCAAGTCCTCAGGGTTACTGCTAATATTAGATGGAATACATTTTGCAAGATGACAACTATTTATGCAAGATGGCATCTAGTAAAGGCTCAATAAGTGAAGCTACTTTATTCATCATCTTTTTACTCTTAATTAGTATTAACATTTCTGTTAAAGTTATCAAATATATACTTATTAGCTTCTAAAATTAACCATGAGTAATGCTCACTCATATTCTAAAAGAACCATCTAGGCTTCATTTCACCTCAGTGCTTAGGGCGGACATAGAAATTCACTGGACATCAGTCCCTCTTAATTTTTTTTTTTTTTGAGATGGAGTTTCACTCTTATTGCCCAGGCTGGAGTGCAACGGTGCGATCTCGGCTCACTGAAACCTCTGTCTCCCAGGTTCAAGTGATTCTCCTGCCTCAGGCCCAGAGTAGCTGGTATTATAGGCATGCGCCACCACGCCTGGCTAATTTTTGTATTTTTAGTAGAGACGGGGTTTCACTATGTTGGTCAAGCTAATCTCGAACTCCTGACCTCAGGTGATCCACCTGCCTCAGCCTCCCAAAGTGCTGGGATTACAGGCGTGAGCCACCATACCCGGCTAGTCCCTTCTTAATCTTGAAGGATTTGCTGTAACTTGTCTGGCCAAGGCACTAATTATTGTATTTGGGGGAAAAGATAATTTTTCAGTAACCGCCTGACAGGTAAGGAAACAGAAACAAAGTGCACAGCATTGGTGGCCAAGAGGCATTTGCCACTGAAAACTGGGCTGAGGGAAGCTTGCTTTATCAACCTGTCTACAATACGTGTCCCGGTATCGTCACTAACCTGCCTCTCAGAACCTTTGACTCTACAAAGCCATGGGAACCAAGCCTCACAAGATCAAGGTCAAATAAACATTCTGACTGTATGTGAGCACCACTTACAACTGCATATCTTGAAAATACAGTATCCTGCCAGTTTATAAGCTGCCATAGATTTCACTAGGGAGGCATTTTAAGTTAGACATTTTCAAATTCTAAAGGCTGTGCAACACATTTAACACTCTGAAAAGTGAAAAAAATTATCTATGTAGATAATATATCACCCACCGTCCTCTCCCCCATCCATCTTTCTTTTAATATAGTTCTAGTCAGAGAGTATCTCTCATTTTGAACCCCACTTTGTCATTAAACCTTTTATCATAAGTATTTTTTCCAACTGTCATTTTATTTTAGTGGCTACCTAGTATTCCATTAAGTGAATCTACTATGATTTATGGAATCATTCCCCTGCTGTTGAACCTTCAGGTTGATTCTAAGGTTTCACTAGGTGGGGGGGTTTTTTTTTCTTCAAATTTTTAAAGAGAAAGGCTTTATTTGATAGGAAATAGTTATTTCCAGTGGCTTTGACTGTGAGTGCCGTGAGCTAGAGTCTCTTTTTGTGTGGTTGAAGACTTATCAAGGGAAACTGCTTCTCAGGCCATCAGAAGCCACCAGTTCAACTGCTTGCTTAGAACCACAGTGAGCTTCTGGTCCCAGTCTCTGCCTGTTTGCTCACTTGGGTCATGCACGTGGGTGTGTGAAAGAGACCCATGTGGGCCATCCTAAGAATCACATATCTGCACCAATGGGTTACTGAGTTGTACCCCAAACATACAAAGTGTTTTTATGTCTCTAAGATGGCACATGGCACATGGACATGGAGGGTTCCCTTCCTGTGGAATGTGCCACTCTCACACCCCTCAGGAGGCCCAGGAGGGGAGCAGGTGATGTGAACTGATAGGGTTCACTCTGCAGTGACGTAGATGCCTATGGACACAGGCCCAGAGACATGGGCACACATGTGTGTCAAATGTGATTAACAATGGTTTTTATGCTAGGAAAGACTCTTCTGGAGAGAATCCTGGAGGTCTTTCCAATGCAATGAGATGGATTCACAAAGGCATTTATTTATTTATTTAGAGATGGGGTCTTGCTCTGTCACACAGCCTGGAGTGCAGTGGCACCATCATGGTTCACTGCAGCCTTCACCTCCTAGGCTCAAGCAATCTTCCTGCCTCAGCCCCCCTGAGTAGTTGGGACTACAGGCACACACCACTACGCCTGGCATTTTTTTTTTTTTTCTTTTTGCAGATGGTCTATATTGCCCTGACTGGTCTCAAACTTCTAGGCTCAAGTGATCCTCTCATCTTGGCCTCCCAAAGTGCTGGAATTACAGGCATGAGCCACCATAATTGGCCGTGAAGGCATTTAGGTTACAATTTTATATTTCCATGGCCTTTTTACACACACACATACGTGCGCGTGCACACAAACAAAAAAACACCTCACAGTTTGTCTTTGCCATTGGTAGTGAGATCACCAGATTCCAAGGGAGGGCAAAAACACACTCCTAAAGAGGCTCCACAGGTTCTTTCCCAGAGTAGACATGCTGGATGCAATTCATGCAGCCACTCAGTGAGGAGGAGCATTTATGTAGGGCCTACTCTGAGCCAGACACAGGGCTCGGGACTACAGGTACCAAGATAAGTGGTTGCTGCTCTTGAGTTTGCAGCCCAGAGCAGAAACACAAGGCATTGAAGTGACTCAGATACAGGTTTAAAAGGGCTGCGTGCTCTGAAATCATGGATCTTTGACCAAATCTGAAGTCCGCGCTTCCTGCACGAAAGCAGCTGCATTTAATACACTCCTACGTGCCAAATGCCATGCAAAGCTGTGGGATATACACAGTTCCTGCTCCCTTAAGGCTCAGTGCCAAGTGGGGAAATAAAACAAGGGCATTATTTTGGATATAATTAAGGAAATGAGAGAAGTTCATGGGGTGTACAACTAACCACCAGGAACCCAAGAAAATGTAGTTCCTGGCCTCCACCTGCTACATGGTGACAGAGGACAGTCACGTGCTAACACAGGGAAGGGTCCCTCGCTCCACAGGCTTCTGCAGGAGCTCTGTGTTCCTGAGAGTCAGGATGACCTGTCTGACTCATGGCAAACTGCCAACTGCATCTGAAACCCAAGCTTATGCGTATATCGAAATGCAGGAAGCCATCTTAAAAGGATGCACTAATTAGCTTCCTGGGATTTCAGATTTTAAAAGCTTCTGTGATCATACTTGTTTTGGTAATTTTTTTTTTATTGAAAGGATTCCGAAGATTGGTTCTGCTGTCAGGACATCAGAAAACAAAACAAACAAAAAATAAGACAATGAACTTTACTCGTTTCCATAGCGAAGTGCTTTCAATGTGAATGAAGAAAGAACATCTGCTGATTGGACGATAAAAAGCAAAATGGCATTAAAAGGCCGTGATGCACAGTGAAGAACCAGTCTCCCTTGGGTGGCTGGACTCAACACTGAGATACTCTTGAAGAGCATTTGTAAGCCCACTGTGAAATCAGCACCCACTGTTAGGGGACCTGGGGGCTACCATTCTTATTTCAAATTAAAACAGCAGCAAAAAAGGAATGTTTAAACTCTGGGTAGCAAACTGATGTGAAAGATCACACCGACAAAAAACTTCTTATAAACCACCAACCACTGTTTTCATTAAAAATAGAGAGCGCTAATAATGGAAACGGTGTATATGATAATTATATTTGTTCAGCGTGGGAAATAAATAACAACTATAGTGCTACACTATTAGGAGAGTATGTAATCATGTTATTAGATATGTCCTATAATTGAAAGCCATTATCAGAATACTTCCTTATAGAGTTAATTCCTCCTCTGAGCAACCCCTAAACCTTGTCTACATTTTCCCCGGGTGTCCCTATGTTGTAATTATCTGTCGCAATATGTGTCTCCCAAGTCAGTCTGTGATCTCCAAGGCAACTCCTGCAAGCATTCCATCCCTCTCACTCTCACGTGCCTAGCACTGGGTCAGCAAATAATCACCATTGAATAAACATAGTTCCTCTTAAAGTTCACTTCTCTAGGCTGACTAATCCTTTGGTCTATTCTTGGAAACATTTCCCAACATCTCACATTTTTCTTAGATTGGGGAGTGTGCATGGAGGAATATTTAGATAAGTCAATGTATTAAAAATCTGTAGGCAAGGCACTAATAATCAGCACACAGGAATCCACGAAGGTTTGGCCAAAGTTGATGAAGAATCACGAGCGATCACCCTCAAACCTGGAAAGACCTCATCTCCTGCTTACATTTCTTTAAAAAAGGATGACCTTGCAAATTACCTCCTTGTAAATGTAACTCCTAAATTTAGAAACATACAGAAAAAGAAAAAAAATCAGGAATTGAGCTTGCAACATCTTAAAGAGGGCATTTACTGTAAAAAAAAAAAATAAAAGTAACTCTTGACTGTGAAAGTGAGTTCCATTTTTTAATTTGTGTGGTTATTTTAAGTAAAAAATTTTTATTTTCTACAATAGAATCAAGCAATCATTTGCTCCTAGAGAAGTAATTTACAGTCAGATTTTATTTTCCTAATCTGGCATAATTTAGGGTATGAAACTCATTGATTTATGAGAGTGGTACCATTTTTAATCCAAAGATAACATTAAGTGGTCTTAACAGTTTTATTGTAGGATGCTCCCTATAAGAAAATGTATTAGGAGGCAAAGGAGGAAAGTGCTTTTGGAGTCAGATCTGGGTCAAATTCCATCTTTGCTACTTCCTAGCTGGGGGACCTTGCATAGATCACGTAGCTTCTCTGATCCTCCATTTCCTCAACTATAAATTGGAGATAACGCCATCAGTTTTGTGGTGAGGATTAAATGAGATGATGTTTGTAAGGAGAAATGTGCAAAAGGAACATAGGCCATTCTACCGGGAATCATTTCCACTGGAAAAACATGGTTAGACTGGGTTATTGAAGGACATGATAGCAACTTTTCCAGAGATGATGAAAAATACTCCTGTATTTTCACCAGACATGTTAGGAGATCCTAACTTGTTTGAGCTGGTTGGCGCTCATTATAAAATCTCCTTTTAGGAGGGGTAATGAAGGTGTCCTAAAGATTGCAATGCCCTGCAGGAGAGCACCCAAGCCTGGTCAACAGAGCCAGTTCTGCTGAGCCACTGTGCATGGCCATCAACATAGAGGGTTGTTTTTTTCCATCTTGATTTCTGGGCCCATCAAGCCCGCTGTAAGAACTTCCCTGCGATACAGCAATCTCAAACCAGACTTTTCCCACTATTTAGAGTCAGGAAAAAGGTCTGGGGAGGAAACGGGAAGTCCCTAGAGTGACAAAAGGAGGCTGTGGCAAGGTTGGGCACTGGCGATCCCAGCCATCCTGTCCACCCACCCATTTGGCAGGTCCATTCTAAACTGCAATGTGTCTTGGACAATCTACCTTCCTAGTTGTTGGTTAGGGCTTGTGCCATCATTTCTGTCTTTAGCTATTTGTGTGAAGCAGGAAGCACATTCTCAAAATTCCTCTTCCCCATCCTTGATTCTGGGTGCTGGGGACTTTACCCTGGCTTTAAAAGGACAGCCAGGAGGTGGCTGAAAGGAAATGCACAAAAGGCTTACAGGCCCAGCTTTTAAGAATTCCAAGAATAGTGCTCAGTGAGACCCTCTGCAGCTGCAGGGAAGCACTGCATTTCTCCAAGTTCCTCCAACTTGCAGATGAAGACGTGACAGGCAGCCACGCAGTTGTTGTGGTTTATGCAGTCATGGCCCTTTGGGGCTTGATCTTGTGATCAAAGTCCTTTGTGCTTTCTGACACATCACAAGTCTCAGACATTTGATGTGCTAAAAACAAACTACTGTCTAGAGTCAGAAAAACCTGGAGCCAAATGCCCCTGTCTCTGAAATGGGAGACTTTGGACATGTTATTTAATGTTTCAAGTCTTGGTTTCCTCCTCTCTACCATGGGCCAAATTTGTTGACTTTTCAGAATTGTGAAGTGGAGGATTAAGTGGGATCATGTTTATAAAACAGCTAGCACACGCCTTGCCCGTATTAATTTGTATCTAATAGATTCTCCATAATTTTCACTTTAAAGGGGTGAAAAGATTTTTAAGGAAGCTCCGGAATCAAGATTTTTACAGTGGGCCAGTTTTCAAAGTTGGATAGTTTGTATAAGGAAAACCTTTAACTTTCTAAAGGGATTTTTCCCATGCAAGTTTTTCGTTTTAAAAAATGTTAAGGGACTTGAGGCCACAGCTGATGGAGGCGTGGAGAGAGTGAATTCTGGTCTCAACTGGATCTCAGCTGGATACAAACAAGCTCCGGGGTCTTGGGAAACTGGAATGACTTTGCTGGGACTTGGTTTACCCCTCCCCCTTGCCCAGCTTTCCTCCTCTTCCCTGAGGGGCTTCACAAAAGCCAGGTAAGAGCCTAGAGGTGAAAGTACCTGGAAATTCTAGTCGACAAGTGTAGATGGCATAATTATCACTCTCCTGCCTCCCTCCACATTTCTAGGCCACCCATCCTCCATTCCTGGGTAATATGGAGCTTCAGTGCTGTGGGCAGAGAGGTGGGGAGAGACTGAAATAACAGGGACTGGATGCCTGCCAGATATTTCAGTTGCACATGCACAACTTGAGTAAGTCCCTGGGGGTTGATTATAGTTACCTGAGAACAATCCTTAACTCTTTCTGCAGAAATGAACTTAATGAAAAGCCTAGCTTTTCATTACAACACATCCAGAAGTATTAAAAGCAGAGATTTTCTGTAAAATGGTACAGGCAGCCACTGTGGATAGCAGTTTGTCAGTTCATCAAAAAGTTAAACCTAGACTGATCATATGACCCAGCAATTCCACCCCTAAGTATATACCCAAGAAAAGTGAAAACATGTCCACACAGAAACTTGTATACAAATGTTTATGGCAACACAAGTCATTATACCTAGAAGGCGGAAACAACCCAAATGTCCATCAATGGATGAACGGATAAACAAGATGTGGTATATCCATGCAGTGGAATACTATGCAGCCATAAAAAAGAATAAAGTACTGACACATGCTACAACTTAGACGAGCCTTGGAAACAGTATGCTAAGTGAACGGAGCTAGACACAAAAGGTCACATATTCTTTGATTCCTTTTATGTGGTATACCCAGAATAGGCAAATCCACAGAGACCAAAAGCAGAGAAGTTGGAAGAAGGCAATGGGGCAGTGATGACTTCATGTGTATGCTTTTCTGGGGTGATGAAAAAGTTTTGAAACTAAAAAGAGGTGATGGTGGCATAACACTGTGAGTTCACTAAATGCCACTGAAGTGTACACTTTAAAATGGTTAATTGTATATTATGTGAATTTCATCTCAACTAAAACAATGTTTGCAGGGAAACGAAACAAAACAAGGATACAAGGGTTTTTGAAGTCACTGTGGCCTGAATTTGAATCTCATCTCTGTCTTATTTGACTTGGATAACCTTGGGCAAGTGACTTGGGCACTCTGGGCATTAGCTTCACTGCCTTAAGCTGATGGGAATTACGATGCGTGAAGGCCATGGAGCATTCCAGGAGACTCTGGAAGCAAAACATCTAGTGCAGGTCAGTGCATGATGGACACACCAGAGATGCCAGCTCCTTACCTCCCATTCCTTCACTAAATGTCTCCCTGTCTCCAAGGTCAGAGCCATCTGAGCCCTCTGTGTCATGGAGGGAAACTACACACTACAGAAAAAAACAAAATACTAAGAATAATATAATAATCACACTTATACTCAACACTCAGAAGTTATTAGCATTTTGGAATTGTTAGCATTTTGTCATATTTGCTTCTTTGCTAATTTTTTAAAATAGTGAAAGAAAATATTTCTGATGGCCAGGCATGGTGGTTCATGCCTGTTATCCCAGCATTTTGGGAGGCCGAGGTGGGTGGATTGCTTGAGCACATGAGTTCCAGATCAGCTTGGCCAACATGGCAAAACCCCGTCTCTAATAAAATACAAAAAAATTAGCTGGCCGTGGTAGCACACACCTGTAATCAAAGCTACTCAGGAGGCTGACGCATGAGAATTGTTTGAACCTGGGAGGTGGAGGTTGCAGAGAGTAGAGATCAGGCCATGCACTCCAGCCTGGATGACAGAGCAAGGCTCTGTCTCAAAAAAAAAATAATTATCATATATATATATGATATCATATATATATATGATGAAGTTGAAATTTAACGAGTGTTGTATACTTAGCTTAATGTCTCTTCTGAGCAAATAAGCAAGTTCACTAAAGAATTAATACATGGAAAAATAGTTTATTTGTTCAACTGGTCTTTATTCAGGGCCTACTATTAACAAGATATATACTAAAGAATGCAAACACAGTGTTAAAGAGCTTCATTGTAATGAATAATTTGAGCAGGTGCTGGAAGTAGTAGTTCAGTGGTCTTGAGGGACGGTAGTCACCATGTGCCTTGGTTAGCTCATTCTATTAAATAAAATTGGTAGTTTGCTTCCTAAACTTGGATTGCAGTCAACCAGCACAACTCGAAAAATAAGTCTACCTGACATATTCAATTCAACTGTTAGCTACCTAACAACTGTGCTGTTAGGAAATGTTGAAAATGCGGACTATTCCCCATATGGTGTGGTTCTGAACTCTCGTTGAAAAATAGGATGGTATATGAAAGTACACAGTGGCTCTGTGACAAACGAGGGAGGATTTATCATTGGAATGAAGTAAAGAGGAGGCAAAAGGGAAAAAAAGCTGCAAACTAAGAAGGATTTAAAACACAATCTTTGTGGTGGAAATAATGTAATTCCATCCTCCTGTGTCAGAGAAATTAAGGCCTGGAAAAGCCCTGGCTGAAACACCCAGGTTGCTGAGTTTGAGTGAGGGGAATGAGGTGGGGAGGCAACTCAGTGCTCTGCCTCCAGAAGTGATTGAAGTCAATTTCTTTATAATTTCATGTTTTCCTAAAAACAAGATGGTTTGTTTGCACTATTAAAAAAAGTCAAGAATGGACTTCGGCAATACCCCAACTTGTCTGAAGACTATGCTGGGAGGTAAAGCTGGTCTACGCTGCTGGGACGAGGCCTTTTTAAAGGAGATCACTGTACCTGAAATGCAGATAGTTATAAAAATGGCATTAATTTGCTTAGACCGAAAGATTTTCACAGGAGAGCAACTAGCAGAAAACATTATGAAAATGTCCGAGAGGGCTGGTAATTGAGTTGATTAGTATGACCTTGGTTATGAAGGTAATAGAAGAGGGACCGGTGCTTAGACTGAGTTATAACCCTGTTCCCGGTTCGGCGACCGAGTGAGGGATGTAATTTGTTCAGGCTGACTTGGAGAAGCCAAGCCTGCCTGTGACAAAGTAATACATTGACTAGCCGAGCTTGGCCTGTGCTTTTCACCCTGACAGAGTAAACAGGACAGGGTCAAATAAGAAATGATGGACTGGGTTTGTGTGCTAGTTCTCTGCGTAAAACCAGCTGTAGGCAGAATCTTCTGGACAATGAGCCCTGAGAAGCATGCTTTCACTGCCTCTGAACTAGCAAAGAGGGAACAGAATACAACTGCACCCCAGCTGAAACAACACAAAACAAAACACCAATATAAACAAAGAATAAACATCCCAAGGAGGTCTATGCTGAATTTGCTCTGATTCTGTTTTTCGTATTTTTTATAGACATTTATGAAGCAATATGCTACCGGCTGCAGTGGGAAATTTAGCTGCATTAATCATAAGAAAGGATTCCATGTCTGGCTCTAAAGCCCATGTTGTTTCCACGACACCTGCTTCAAACAGGCAAGTTTCCCTCTATAACATATACGCACCCATGTGTGCACACACACATGAAACTGACCTCCGCAATGGCAAGGTCATTGGATGCCGGAAGCCGTTACCATGAGTATATGAGGTCACTAGCATTGTAACTACTTGTACGAAAGTTCATGTACAGGGAGCTTTATCTAGTTTTTTTTTTTCCTTTGTTTTAATCTGTGAAGACCTTCCATATCAAGTTTACCCTAGGAAAGAGATCTTACATGGAACGTAGGATAAGTGATACTTCAGAAACAACTATGATCCTCCCAGAGACCCTCAAATAGAGGTTAAAAGTCTATACATAAGGGTCTGGAACATTTTACACTTACTGTTTATACATGAATTAGAGAGTTGTACTGGGTGAATAACAACAGGGTATCTTTATGCACACTTTGTCTCTTCTCTGTGGTGTGTGTGTTTGCCTGGTTTGTGTTTGTGTGTGTATGTTTTATGAGTCTCCGATTTCAGGGCTGGTGCTACATAAATGACAAAGGGCCCTGAATCCCTTGTCTCCTTGCCTCTGTCACTGAGTTTGCTGACCCTCTAGTGAAAAGGATCTGACCACCACATGCGAGTGGAATAAATTATCGCTGACACTCCAGTATTTAATTATGCAGCTGTCAGAGCGGCCCTTTCGAAATTCATTTTAATAAAGTGGGAACTTTCCCTTTCAAGGTTAGAGTGAGGGGAGTCACCTTTGGTGTCAGCCGGAGGTCTCCACCATGAGCTCTGCATTCTTGCTCCGGACGCCTGTCACTTGGCCTGATAGAAGGTCCTGATAACAGCGCTGATGCCTGGTGGCCTCCCCCCATCCCTGCCTGAATGAACATCCTTCATTTAAACCCACAATAATGAGGACCTCAAAGTCAGAGAGGCGGGCACAAGGGCAGCCTGTCGGGGAAAAAATGGCTTATTATAAAATTCACTCAATGTGGAAGTGGCAATCTAAAAGCAATCATGGCCATCTCCCCGTTTTAACTGGTTAACCAGCAACATTTCACGTGGTGGAAGGAAAAAAACAAACTCTGAGCTAAGTGGCGTGGTGGTGGTGGGGCATCCAGACACTGGCAAGCCTCAATTGCTGTAGCTCCCGAACACGTCAAACAGACATGAAAGTATTGATTTATATTTTTCTATAAAATAAAAAGCAGTATTAAAGTTTTTGTAGCCTTGTTTCTGGGCCATAAAGTTGCACCGAGGAAAAGCTTTTATATGGCAAACTGAATGGGTGAACGCGATCACGCCTGCCTATTATGTATATGCCTAAAGTCTATGTTTAGCTTATACTTCTCACTGTTTATTTGCAAACCATGCCCACAGACACCCTGCAGAGGGAAAACCATGGGCTGGGCTAGAAACAGCAGAAGCAACTCGACAGATACAGCCAGATCAGTTCCTTTTTTTTTTTTTTTTTCCAATTCTCTTCCTTACTGTTGCTTTCACTTTCTCTCTTTTCCCCCTCTGACCTTATTCTCTCTCTCTCCCTTTTTTTTTTTTTTTTTTTTTTTTTTTGAGGTGGAGTTTTGCTCGTTGCCCAGGCCGGAGTGCAATGGCACGATCTCAGCTCACTGCAACCTCTGCCTCCCAGTTCCAGTGATTCTCCTGCCTCAGCCTCAAAAGTAGCTGGGATTACAGGCATGCACCACTATGCCAGGCTAATTTTATATGTTTAGTAGAGATGGGGTTTCACCATTTTGGGCAGGCTAGTCTTGAACTCCTGGCTTCAGGTGATCCACCCCCCTTCGGCCTCCCAAAGTGCTGGGATTACAGGTGTGAGCCACCATGCCCGGCCTTTCTCTAACATCATGATGAATATGCATTGATTACTGACTGTGTGCAAGGCACTGTCCAAAGTTTTCTGTATGCTTATCTCTTATAGAGCTCAGAGTAACTCCATAAATTAGGCGCCTTAATGACGATTCCTACTTCTACTAAACTGAGGCTCAGGGAGACTAATGGGCTTCCTCAAGGCCCCCCAGTTAGTACATAGCTCCACCGTGCAGTTTTCAATGCTTGGATGTTTAACCACCCTGCTAATGTTTATTTCTTTTCTCTTTCTCTGGTCTCTTTCTCACTAAGCCTATTCCTCACTTTCTTCCCTCCTCCCCATCTCTCCCTCCTAGGTTTGTATACACAGTGTCTCCCCCAGCATATATAACAGCTCCAAGTAAACACACACAATGAGCCATCTCCTGCACACAAATGTCGCTTGCCAACAAACACTGGTTTGAGAAAGAGGCCTCATCCTGTGTGTTTGGATAAACGCCTGAAAGAATACTTGCACGTGACTGTTGAAAGGCGCTTTCTCTAAACCATAAGCAATAACTAAATCTATCCATAAGGACTTTTTCTGGGGGACAACATTCTCTTCCCAGAGATGGGAAAGATGGTTGCTGAGATGAATTACAGAGCAATAGGAGGCAGAGAGCAACACCTTTGCTTTGGCTTAGAAGCTCTCTGGGAAGACATGGTTTGCAGAAGGTTGGGGAAGGACCTCCAGATCCACCTGAAGTCTCTACTGACTCCCCCAGCACAGCTTCCAGGGAAGCAAATTTGCAAGATGCCCTTTGTCTCAATTCTTGAGCCTCTCAATGGGGACTCAGGAACGCGGTGAACACAGGACCTTGGCATGATCTGTTGAGAGCATAAGGATGAAAGCAGAAGACATGGTCCAAGGGCAAACTGTTTGCATCTCCCAAGGCCTGATCTTTATTGTGTCCTGTCCCTATGGTCTCCGTCCCAAGGGTATCCCTGTGTCTTCAGGACTAGAGATAACTGAGGCCTTCCATGACTTTCTATGTTTACCATCAATGTTGCCTACTAGAGGAACACCAGTGGTATCAGGACAGCTGAGAGTCAGCATCCTACCTATGGAATCCAAAAGAAGCCCCTAACTTGAATCAGGCAACCAGGGACAAGAGGGAGTATTACAACCTGTGCACATAACTCTGGTCTGCGTGGCCTTAACTCCAAACTTGCAAGGCAGGAAACTGTACTCTGAGGAAGTAAATTCCTCCTTAGAGCCCCAGAATCTGTCACATAGGCAGACTTCCGTGATGACTTACTGAAAGAATGGCTGAACGAACGATACATACCAGCATCTCATCAACCCAAAGGCAAATATAAAAATATCTCTTGGGCCAAGAAAACACTTGTGCAAAACCAGGCACCTTTACTCACAGGTAGGAACACTCAGTAAAAAATCAGGTAATGATTCAGGGGGTAGCCAGTGACCAATTCAATAACTACCCGTAACTTCAAGCTATCCAAGAAAAGGACAGATCTGGGAGACAGGTGTCCTGGTTCTGGTCCTGGCCACTGCCAATTTACTGAGACACTCTGTACAGGTGGATTCCTATCTCCAGGCTTCTCTTGGCCTTTCCAAGGCCTGGGAGGGAAAATTAAAGCCTCACATTTCCCCTCAAAGAAACAAACCCAAGACAGTCCAGGGAGGTGACAGACAACGCATTTCTTAAAGTGAAAAAATCTCAACCACGTGAGGTGGCTCATGTCTGTAATCCCAGCACTTTGGGAGGCCAAGGCGGGTGGACTGCTTGAGGTCACGAGTTTGAGACCAGCCTGGCCAACATGGCGAAACCCCATCTCTACTAAAAATACAAAAATTAGCCGGGCATGGTGGTGGGTGTAATCCCAGCTACTCGGGAAGCTGAGGCAGGGGAATCGCTTGAATCCGGGAGGCAGCAGCTACAGTGAGCCAAGATCGTGCCACTGCACTCCAGCCTGGGCAATGGAACAAGCCCCTGTCCTGAAAACAATAAAAAAAAAACGTGAAAAAACTTAGACATAACTTATTCAGAAACATTTTCATTTCCTCTCTTCTCTCCCCTACTCCTCCTCTCTCTTTAGTCAGTATTCATCGGGTGCTTATTTTATGTGTCAAGCTTATGCTGTGGACTTTTCATTTCATCCTTAACAACAACCTTAGGTGGGACGAAGGGAGTACAATGACCTCCATCCTAGAGATAAGCTGAGGCTTAGGAGGTGAGGAGCCAGCACAAGGTCATTTAGCTGGGAAAAGACAGAGGGAGGATTTGAAACCACCTTCACTTGCCTGTGTGCACTCAAATATCATGTCATATTTTTACCAAATATATTGGTACTTGTCTTTGCCTTCTATCCTGGAAGTGAGTCCAGAATTGCCTTATCTAATCCATGGCAAACATATTTCATGAGGTCTGTGTTAAACAATACCCAGAGGTGTTTGTGCGGAGAAGTGATCTCCTATATCAGCAGTGTTGCCATAGTCAGAGTAATGGAAATTGTAGTATAATCCCAGCAACATTATTGAACCAAACAAGGTGCCAGGAAACGTGCTACATTATATATAGCATGTATACACATATATGTACATATGTGTATCAGAATATATGTATTGTATGTGTATATAATTGAGTTGGCTGCAGGCAGAGTGAAGAGCAATGTGGTTTTTACACTGTTCTTTCATTTATTCAATAAATGTCATGTTCCTGGTGTGTCCTGGGCACTGTTGTATATGTATATGTATATGTATATGTGTATGTACACTATTTATGTATGTGTGCGTGTATACGTACACACATGCATCTATACATGTCTACATATACACAGAACATATACATATATGTACACACAGATATATGAATGCACAAATCACATTTTTTTCTCTAATCTGCACCATTACTACTGTTCCCATTTTATCACTAAATCGATGGAATTCAGCTAAGTATCTGCCAAGATTGTATGGGACGTGATCAGTGAGCCGAGTGTGGGATGCAGATCTGCTTGACCCATAGCTCTTCAAAAAAAGAATAAATGAAATAAAATAAAACAAAATAAAATGCCTCCATAATGCCTCCACTTCACCTCAGAATTTATATGACACTTTCAAGTAGGGTACATCATTGTATTTAATCCTTAGAGCAGTCCTATGATTGGCTCTTATTGATATTAATATTGAGGGTTCATCTGATCTCTGTTTTACAGATGATGAGATCAAGGATCCTGACGTGCTGTGATTTGTCTAGGGGAATGCAGGTGACAGTAGGTGGAGCCGGGACTAGGTAGCAACCCTCCACCTCCCGCTTGGTGCCACACCCACTGTGTTGCATGGAGTCTGTCTTCCTTCTTTCTCACGAAATAGTCTGCCTTGCGTGGTGGCTCTGTGGACCAGGGATGTCTATACATCAAAACACTCTTCCCAGAGGAGCTCTCACAACTGACAGCTCCCATCTTGAACAAACAGACCAGTGTTCATTTGGATGTTCTCGGCCTCACGTGGCACCCACTCTAACGGCTTCTTGCCGAGTGAATTTAGACAATGTGCTTGATGCCAGCACTCTCAATGCAAATGGGAACAGATTCACAGAGCACCCAGCAGCAGCCATTTGTCAGGAATTTTGCAGTCAGAAATAATGACGAGTCAAAGTCAGCCCCAAATCCCAAAGCTCCCTAGGTATGAATCCCAGTGCTTTCACCTGGGGAGGGTTGGGAGTCAGATCACCCCTCCAAATGAAGATCCTCTTCAAAGAGGAGGTGCGGCATACACCCCAAGCTGACAAGCCCAGGCTAGAAGGCTGGAATGGAGAAATAAATCCTGACTCAACTAGAAGGATTAGAAAGTCACCTAGCATGAGGAGAATTCGCACTCCACAAATTTTTCTCGACTGAGTAAATTTGAAGAAATAAAACTAGATTGAGCATGCGTTTAATACTGCCTGCTATCTTTCCCCCTGCTCTGCTCAGTGGCTTGTTAAATATGAAAAGATTTGTCCTGCAAGGGGACACGGGGAGAGACAATCTCTGGGGGACTCATCAGCTACCCTGAGCCTCCTCTTTGTAACCCAGGTAAGAAAGAGAGCATTTTCCAATTCCAGCATCTGAGTGCCCTGGTCTTGTGTACAAGTCTCAAATACAATCAGTGGTATAACAACCGTCTCCCAATAGAAGGTGTGATATAAAGAGCTCATTCGAGATGCCAGGAGCTTCCCTTTCTGACCCTGGCTGCCTGAGAGGCAAATTGCATTAGAAAATGACATGCCATTCATCTCGCCAGTACTTGCAGGAACATTTAGCTAATTAAATGATTAATAAATTTAACACTGCTTTATAATTTCATTTAGCTGTGTTGGAAATCACACGGTGAGCTGCGTATGCACCGAATGAGATTAGGTGGGAGTGAGGGTTTCAGAGGCTGCCCTGGTAATTGAGATTAGTCTATTACTACAGTGACCTTTTTAACTTTTATATTCTCTTGTTAAAGCGAAATAAAATTTTATTCACTTTTAAGGAATATTTACTTAGAGAAATTTACATGAAATTAAAGAAACAACCAAGCCCAGAAGCCTACTGGGGCTGGAATCCATGCACTATTTCTTTTGTAATTTTCAGAGCTGCTTTAGGAAATTGTTCTTGAGTTGGCTGCAGGCAGAGTGAAGAGCAATGTGGTTTTTACAGTGTTCTTTCATTTATTCAATAAATGTCACATTCCTGGTGTGTCCTGGGCACTGTTGTGGGAACTGGGACTACAGCAGTGAAAATGACCTAGGTCCTTGTTGTCACAAACTTGAGTTCTAGTGGGAAAATACAGATGACAAGCAAATGAATAAACAACAAAATAAACGAGAGTGAGAAGCACAGTGCAGAGAACTGGAGGAGGTGGCTTCTTTAGACTGGAGAGTTAAGAAAAATCTCTCTGTAAAGGCGACAATTAATCTGACATCTGAATTACAAAAAGCAATCAGGTGTGCAAAGCTGGGGAGGATAGCACGTGGGGACAGAGAGGCTGAAGGTGAAGGCCCTGAGGCGGGAATGCAGGAACTTGGTGTGTTCAAGGAATTGAAAGAACAGGGAGGCGTGAAGTGATCCAGCAAATGTGGAAAGGGTCAGATTAAGCAAGCCCCTGCTGACAGGATAAGGAGTGTGGACTTGTATTTGTAAGTGTGGTGGGAAGCCATGAAGGGGTTTAAAGCAGAGTTAAACGCCATCCGCTGGGTGATGCCATCTAAAGCAAGTGATCCTGCAGCCGCAATTCAGAATGGTGTTAAAGCCTGACTTGGTTTCCCTTACCTTCGGTCTCCTGTCCAACATGTGCTTTTTCCACCTGAAAACTCTATTTGCTAGTCTTGTTTCTCTGTCTTTTTCTTGAAATGTTGTTCTTTGTTTGTTCCAGGTATTTTGAAAATGTTTCTGATCATCTCCTCCTTAATAGTTCTTCCCGGCCAATTTTTTGCTCACCTCATCTATGAAATCCCAACATATATATTTTTAAACTTCCAGAGGTCTCTGTTTACTTCTCTCTTGTGGGAACCATGCTGTTTCTTTTCTGTCGTCCCATGCTTTGACATCTGGGATCTCCCCTCCCAGGGTCAATAAATTCCTAGAGGCAGCAAACAACTCACTTGGGGGCACCCCTTTTGAGTGTAACCCAACCAATCCAGAACCTATACCCCACCACCTCCATTATTTATTTCTCATGCCCCAGACCACCATCCACCCTTTCTAATCACCCAGGGCCAGGTACCAGAAAAACAGGGACAGCCCCTCTTCCCCAGAGCCTGCTGAACTTATTCAAACCCTAGTCTACTTACCCTGCCTTGTTCATTCCTTCCCACAGAACCCATGGTTTGACCCTCTCCCTCTGCCTCTTGACCAGTCCTGGTGCCTCCCCATGTCCCTCCACTCTGACATAGCATGTCCCCTTCCCTTGCAAACTGTAAAGGACACAGATCACAATCATCACAACTCTCACAAACTGTCTTTTCAGTGATCATTGTCTCCTGATCTGTTGGTCTTAGCACACCTAAATAATAATAAAACCTGTATTTTAAAACATCTCCAGACAGCCAGCTTCATCACACACCAAATAATAAAAACTACTGATTACTGAGGTTCCACTACATGCCAAATGCCTTAGAGATATGATTGACTTCAACCTATTCTAGTTCAACCTTCCTTCATACACCCTGCAAAGAAGGTATAGTTTTGTGGTTTCTTTCTTTCTTTTTTTTTTTTTTTTTTTTTGGCCATTGTATAAATGAAAAAACTGAGACACAGTTTATGAGACTTGACCAAGGCTCACTGTTTTCTAACTGTGAGAGCTGAGAGTGAAGCCCAGAATAGAGATGGTACAGTTCTGAAAATCAGAAAAAGATCAGTTTTCTTGCTACTAAAATGAACTAAAGGCCACCAGTTCTTGACAGACTCCTGAATGCTCTTGTTTTGTCTTTTTGGCTCATCCAGCCAAACTGGTTTGGAATTCATAGTCACAATTTCTTGCTCACTTTTTCTCTTCTCCCTGCTTTGCCTAGTGTATCATCAGGAATATTTATACAGAATTACTCTGTTTTTCCTAATACTTTCTCTCAAGTTAACTTAAGTACAAACAAAATGTCTAAAGGAATGGCCAGGGCCATTTTACCATGTGCCCTGTGCCATTCTTCCAGAACAAGGGCCAGTTCTTCAGGGTATGTGCAACAATCATCAAAGAACCTCATTCTTCTGATGATAATTCACATACTGTAAATCTACATATTCGACATGAAAAGTTTTTCTGTTAGTTGTTAGTTTTGTTTTTTCTTTCCTTCAGCCTGTAGAGAAGATGAAATAAAAGGTCTTCTTTCAGCAAGTGTTTAAACTACAGTAGTTTCAATTTCAGGTAATTATGCATACATCATACATCCCTTGGATATTCTTAAGACTTTGAACACAGGCCCCCACCCCCCTCTTAAATTTGAAATCCTGTGATACCTGCTGTAAACCCCAAAATTTGTGAGCAATTACATCTGTAAGCAGTGTTTCTGGAAGATAACAGCTGTGTGTGCTTCACAATTTTTTTAACTTGTTAATTGTCTGGTTTTTAACTCTGAATACTAATCTTCTGATACTTAAGAATTCCTAATTTTCCTTCCAACACCTTCTACTTGGTGTGGAAAATTTGAACCCACCTGTATAATATTTTCTGCCTTTAAAAATTGCAATTGTTGCTGGGCGCGGTGGCTCACTCCTGTTATCCCAGCACTTTGGGAGGCTGAGGCGGGTGAATCACTTGAGGTCAGGAGTTCAAGAATAGCTTGAGCAGCATGGCAAAACCCCATCTCTACAAAATGCACAAAAATTAGCCAAGTATGTTGGTGCGCACCTGGGTCTTAGCTATTCTGGAGGTTGACGTGGGAGGATTGCTTGAGCCCAGGATGCAAAGGTTGCAGTGAGCCGAAATTTTACCACTGCACTCCAGCCTGGGCAACAGAGTGAGACCTTGTCTCAAAGAAACGAACAACCTCCAATGGCTAGACCTACAGACAAACACATTAGCACTGTTAGTAGTAACAGATGGGCCTATGAGTAGTGAGACTGTGCAAATTCCAGTCGTTGAAGAGGTCGTGACCTGTCTGATTTCCTGGAAATTGTAAACTAACTATTTTTCTCTTTTAATAGTGAAATGACTAAGTGAGTTATGAGTGCTTAGGTGCTTTAAGTATTTCCTTCATCTTCATTCGATGTTTAGAAATCAACAGAGAGACTTGTACCTAGATTAAAAAAAAAAACAACTGGAATTCTTCCTCCCTCCCTTTCTCCTTCTTATATGTATTAGTCCTCTATAAACCTGACACTATGCTAGGCACCACTGGTATAAGGCAAGGGAAAAAAAAATTCTGGCTTTTTGCATAATCCTTTCTATTCAAAATGCGACCCATGGATTATCAGCCTGTTAGGAGTTTGTTAGGAATGTAGAATTGAGGCCCCTCCCTGACCTCCTATAACCAAATCTGCACTTTGTACACAATCCCCAAGCAATTCATGTGCACTGTATCATTGAGTAAAAGCCCTGCTGGAGATGAGGGGTTGGCTGTCTATGTCAACTTGGCCAAATCCAGCCAACCATCTAGTTTTTCCTGTTGTTTTTTTATGGTCTACGATCTAAAAGTGATTTCTACATTTTAAAATGATTACATTTTAAATGCCATATGAATACCTACATAATAACCTCAATTTTGTCTCTTAGACTTCAAAGTCTAAAATATTTTACTCTCTTCCCACCCCCCCACCTTTTTGTTGTTGTTGTTGTTGTTGAAACGGAGTCTCACTCTGTCGCCAGGCTGGAGTGCAATGACGTGATCTCAGCTCACTGCAACCTCTGCCTCCCTGGTTCAAGTGATTCTCCTGCCTCGGCCTCCAGAGTAGCTGGAACTACAAGCACACACCACCATGCCTGGCTAATTTTTGTATTTTTAGGAGAGACGGGATTTCACCATGTTGGCCAGAATGGTTTCCATCTCTTGACTTCATGATCTGCCTGCCTCGGCCTCCCAAAGTGCTGGGATTACAGGCGTGAGCCACCATTCCCAGCTTGCCTTCTTAAGCAAAAGCTTGCCAGTACCTGCGGTAGAATCTAGAAGAATCTAGAACCCTAAGTCTGGGTGAAGGCACAGATGAAGCTATCTTTTGAAATAAGCATGACATCATGACCCTAATTCCACTGAAAATACTTGTCAGAGGAATGACTGCTCTTCCTCTTCTTTCTTTCTTTCATTTTTTCCAAAACCATGATATGTATTCAACAGGAAACAGGCACTGAGAGCCTAAACCTTGGATCAAGTTTATAAAAGCACAGGTGTAATAGGAATTTCATGGTTCATGCTCAGAGGTTCATGAGGACCTAAAAAATGGTTATCTTCAGACTCAAAAGGACCCAGAAGACATGAAAGTTGGTTTAACTGGCTCCATCCACATACACTATGAAAGTGATTAACAGTTTACCAAACATGGTTGTTTTACAGTGTACATCCATCAGCAAAAGGGTTGCATTTTTTTTAAATGTTGCAAACTTTTTAGTTTTTCAAAGTGAAGAAAACACAAAATTGCCATTGAATATCCCCATCACTTCAGAAAAGAGTGGCTATATCCTTTCAACTAAATTCACCTCTTTTTTTTTGCAAAAGAGGATTTTAAAAAATTATTTACATGTCCATGTCTGTCTTTGAGAGGTAGATTTAGCTGAGGAAGTGCAATGAGGGGCCAGTATTGAAAATGGATGAGAGTGAAAGAAGAGGAGACAGGAATCAGAGTCACAGAGAACAGAGAACTGGTGTCTAGGACAGGTAATCTTCAGAAAAGGAAACTCAGCTGGAAACAAAAGGCTTTGTTCCTGCCCAGCCATTCCCACGGTGACCTCACCAGTGTCCAGGGCAGAGGACACTTACACAAATACTTGTTGCACTAGACTAAATTAAAAGGATTTAGTGGGTGTCGATCTGTAGTGGCATGACCCAAGTTGCCTATTTTTCATACCATTTAGGGCTCTGACATTGAATAGATGAGAACTTGTTTTTAAAAGACTATCCGTGATGCATCCACTCATCTTGTTAGAATCGAGGCCAAAGGGAGCCAAAGTTGCTTTGGATTTGGGCAGTATGCCTTGCTCCTTTTTCTCCCAAATTCTAAATGCTTCTGGGGTGCATCCATGGCTAGCATCACGGGAGGCAGGACAAGAAATTGTGGACAGTCCAGCCTGGCCTAACAGCAGGCCTGGAAAACCCTTTCAAACCTTAGGGGCCATACCTTGCCAAGAGCATCTCTTTCGAGTGTAGGTTACAACCTGTTCTTATTTGAAGACATGTCCCTAAAAGAGCACGCATTCTCCTACCCATAAACAGCTAAACTACAACAACAACAAAAAAAACCCCAAAAAACAGATGATACTAAAGGTTGCTTTCACTAACCTTTAAATGGTAGTGGGAAGAATAGAAAAGTATGTACAATGAGATTAAGGCCTTCTATGATCCCCAATTTATGATTAATATGGTGACCACAAAATCTAGAGGTTCTTTATTGCTTTTTGGACAGGCAACTGATTGTGTGCAGGTATTATTAGGATTGTTACTCAGGGTAATTCACAGTCCGAATTTCCAGAAGTGCATTGCTGTTGGCTGTTCTCCAGGGGTCTAGACATAATGACAAAAGGCATTCCCTATGTAAACCAAATGACTTGGTATGACCCCACACACCAGTGGCTACCTGAGGACACCTCCACAGTTCCCTAAGTAAGTACCCACAGCAGAGGAGGGCTCTGCTTGGCTTCCTTCTCACTGAAAGGGCGGCCTGCCGTGACTCATGTGACTCTAGACCCTCCAGAAAAATTGTACAGGGGTGTCTCACAGCTGGAGAAAGGAAGTCAGGTAGGACTGGGGTCAAACTTTAGTGCTGGAACCTTTTAGCAAGCCACTACGCTGGGCCTGAATCTCCTCCTCCTCAAATGGAGATGATAAAGCTGCCTCTCAAGATTTCTTGGCGGTTGAATGAAAAATATAGCAAGCCCATGACCCTGAGCGTGTACTCAAGTGAGTTTGGATTTTCCTGCCCTGTGCTTCACAGAAACCAGGCCTCCGCTCGCTCTGCAGGTCTCCGCTCGCTCCGCAGGTCTCCTTGCCCGGCTTTTTTGAGCTGCCTGCATTCTCTTCCTTGTCTTTCCCCCAGCAAGCTTCCCTGACACTCTCAGGCTAGGAGCAGTCCTCTCTTTCCACCGTCTCCTAGACCCGGAGCCCACTTCTATCCCTGCTCCTCCCTCAGTGCAACTGGGTACTCCGTTCTATCTCCCAGGGAGTGAGCTCACAAGCTGTCTCGGCCTCCACCCCAGTGCTGGCCCACCTGACACAAAGAAGGTGCTAGATGTTAGCTGCACTGCAGAATAATTCCCGGAGCTCTGCCCACACTAAGCTGACTGCTGGCCACTCTGTTTGGGCATGACTGGGCAGGGCAGGTTTTTTTTTTTTTTTCTTTGAGATGGAAACTCACTCTGTCGCCAAGCTGGAGTGCAGTGGCGTGATCTCGGCTCACTGCAACCTCTGCCTCCCGGGTTCAAGCGATTCTCCTGCCTCAACCTCCCGAGTAGCTGAGACTACAGGAACACGCCACCACGCCCAGCTAATTTTTGTATTTTTTAGTAGAGACAGGGTTTCACCATGTTGACCAGAATGATCTGGATCGCTTGACCTCGTGATCCGCCCGCCTCAGCATCCCAAAGTGCTGGGATTACAGGCATGAGACACTGCGCCCGGCTGGGCAGTTGTTTTTTAAAAGCTTAACTGTCTTCCACTTGGCTTCACCCCAGACTCCTCTTCCACTCCTGATTCAGGAGGAAGCCTGTTCCGCCTGCATTCCCCATCGCATGGTCCAGCCAGCCTGTACCCTTCTCTGCCTCATCCATCACCGGTTCTGCCAGCATGGGTCAGCGAATCCCGCTCCTCAGGGCCTCGCCTCGCGTGGAGGAGGGATGCAAGCAAGTTCCAAGGCAGTGCCGACAGAAACAAAATCGATATCTTTTATTCTACAGGAAAAAGTAGAGGATAAACTTCTCAATAGTATTAGAGGAAATTTAACAAGGGATATGGTAAGATCAAGGTCTTCTATGATTCCCAACTTCTGCTTAATACAGTGAGAATGAAAACTAGTTCCCCCTTCGTAACAGAGACCTTTCTGTTGCCTTTTAAAGACTCAGAGCCCAGATATCCTCGGCTATTTACATGTGATATTTCATGGCTAAAACAACAAAAAAAGATAAACAAAGGCAAGTCCCTAGTCAAAGAAAAGAGAATTATAATCACATCAGAGTCAAAACTTCAACACTGGGGCTGGAGGCCATGGTTTTTCTTGCCATTACAGCAACTCCAGGATCAAATAGGCCCATTAGGTGGCTCTGGCTCTCAGGCACCCTGGCAGGCCGTTCCGAGACTAGCATGCTCTCAACACGAGATAGGGTGGCCACTTACTTCTTGCCTACCCTCTAGCACCCCTGATCTGCAGGCATGGCCTCTGCATTCTGCGTTATTTCACTGAGAAAGGCATGCAGCCCATAAGCAGAGGGTGAGGTCTCAGCTCTGTCGCCTTCTAAATCACAACGTAATGGGAGTTCTGTTTGTCTTCAACCTGAACACTGATCATGTAGAAGGAGCGATATTGGTTACTGTCCTCTCCCTCTGCCACCTCCTGCCAATGCAAGCCAGTGCTGAGGATTGTCTGGTCCAGGGTAACCAAAAAGAAGGTGCACATACTCTTCATGTCTAGGAAATAAGAGCCTATGGATTTGGGGGAGTCCACACAACACCTGCCGGAGACGTTTTGTTAGTGACCTCCAGGAGCACACCACAAAGGGTAGCGCCTTTACTTGGAAACAACCTCAAAGGCAGTGAAAAGTCAACCACTGTAGGAAAGAATGTTCCAGATTTCAAATGACCAGAAGAGCTGGCTGTTGAGGAGGTGGTGCCACTTTTACAGTTAACTATATAACATATGGAAAGCAGGAGGGGAATTTTCTGGGGAAATGAGTCAAATTTGTGTCTCCTCTTTAGTATTAAAATGATAGCTTTACGTATTTCATAGATGTGCCAATAGCAGAGTTGCATTGGTAAAAGGAAAACTAACATTTAAAAGGGAAATAATTCCTGTGCAACGTCCTACAAAGCCTCAAATCAGGGAGAAATGAAAAGAGCCTAGAATAAACTAGGCTGAAAAAGTCTTCTACACCAATGACAGCAGAATGATGGCCTGCAGGTTGAATCTGGACTGCGGATGTATTTTATTTGGCTCACTCCAAGTGGCCTACGCAATGATTTCATTGCCACCATTTACAAATCGGATAACTTAAGCTGGATGCAGTGACACATGCCCGTAGTCCCAGCTACCCAGGAGGCCAAGGGGGTAAAATCACTTGAGTCCATGATTTCCAGGGTGGCCTGGACAACATAAAGGATGGCCTGGGCAACGGCGTGACACCATCTCAAGAAAAAGGGATGATTTAATATTTAAAAATATATGAATTTCTAATCTAATCTCTCCAGAAAAATTGGAGGTTCTGGCAAGTTTATAGCTAATTTCCACATGGCAACATTCAGCTGGAGGTCAATAATGGCTGCCCCTTAGAGATGAGGCATGCACACTATCTTTGGCACTTTCTCCTGTCTTCCCTATATTGGGGACATAGATTTAGCGCCATTTATCATCCTAGACACAGCAACTTCATTCCCTTATTCTACCTACCTGGTAGTTGAAGCATCTGAAACTGCCCTATGCTATGCTATATAATTATGAATTATTAACAGGGCTTTATCTCCAAGTTCCTGATGCATGAGTCAGAGAGGTGAAATCCCATGTTTAGTGTGAATTATCCTCAACTGGAAAAATTAAGGCATTGAGTACAAAGTTCAGTGCTGCTGTTTGACAGTTTCACGAATCTATGGTTTGGGAAAGGATCTCTTCTACCTCTAACAAGAAGAGTTTTCATTTTTAATCTTCTGCTAAAGGTAGAATGAGCAGAGCTAACCTTGGTGAATCAGAGCCATTGCCAGTGAATCACATCTGTGAGTCTTCTCAACTACCTAAAAATGAGAGGTCTAATCAGAGAAGAAAGTCTTTGACCAGAAAAGCATTTCCTTCTTAAGTTCCCATAAAAAACATAAATGGGCTCTTTTGTGCCCACAGATGTGTTCTTACTGGTCATCGGCATCTGAGAGTCCCTTTTTCAGTGATGTGGATGGGTGGGTTGATGGAAAGAAGGATCTGAACCCTCTTATCTGAATCCCTATGTGATCCACCAAACCCATTCTGCAAGATGGCTGATGGGGTATAGGAGGAGCATCCATGCCAACAGAACTGAGTGATGTATACCAAGCAATGTGAGGCCAGAACTTGGAGTCTGGTCTCCTGCTGTAACCCACTGGCTGCGGTCCTAAATGTAGTCTGTGGCAGAATGCCAGCTGAGAGAAGTACAGATGAAAATATAAGCAGGCAGATTATTTATGAGACATGAAACTAAATGCTCATTGGTTCTTATGCAACTCAAGCTGAGCTCCATGGTGGCTGATGGGGACTCATTTGAGACCGTCCCTAGGAAGGAAGCCATATTCTTCTCCTAACCACAAAAATGGAACCCACCCAACAAATAGTATACTTTCCTTGTTGGGCACTAAACTGAGATTGGGCACTAAACTGAGACGGATGTTTTCTGAATAAAAGTCGGTGAGCTATCCACAAAATGTTAGCAAACTGTATCCAACAATGTATAAAAAAAAATATGCCATGACCAAGTGGGATTTATTCCGGGTCTTCAAGGCTGGTTCAATATTTAAAATCAATATAGTCCACCATATCAAAAAGCTAAAGAAGAAAAATCATATGATCATATAGATTGGCATACAAAAAGCAGTTGATAAAAAGTACACACCCATTATCATTTTCAAAAGTTTCTTAGTAATTTACGAATTGAGAAGAATCACTTCAACTTGATAAAGAACATCTACAAACAATTTACAGCTAGCATCAAATTTAGTGGTGAAATGGTAAATAACTTCCCCCTCCCTAAGATCAGGAGCAAGGCAAGGATGTTCTCACTACTCTTGTTCGACATAGCACAGGAAGTTCTAGCCACTACAATAAGGCAATAAAAAAAGGGAACACATATTATAAAGGAAGAAATAAAATTCTCTATTTGCATATGACATGACAGGCTAGATAGAAAATCCCAAGAAATCTCAAAAAAACTAGCAAATACAAACAAAAATAAAAAACTCCTGGAACTTTATAATAAATGCAATCAGCAAGGTCATAGGATCAAGATCAACACACAAAACTCAATCATATTTCTAGATATATGTGGAAGTTGGAATTAAAAACACAATACCATTTACAATCGCTCCAAAGAAAATGAAATGCTTAGGTACACACTCCAGTGGGTTTATACTAAATAAATAGAATTACATACCATGTCCACAAACTGGAAGACTCAACACAGTAAAGATGTCAATTCTCCCGAATTGATCTATAGGTTTAATGTTAGACCTATAGATTTAAACCCCATTAAAACTGCAGCAAGGCTTCTGGTAGACATAGACAACCATATTGTACAATTTATATGAAAAAGCACAGGTCTTAGGAAGCTAAAATAATCTTAATAAAAAAGAATACAGTGAGAAGAATCACTCTACTTGACATGAGGCTTACTATATAGCTATAGTAATGAAGACTGCGTATAATTGTCAGAGAGACAGACACATAGATCAGTGGAATAAAGAAGCCAGAAAGATACCCACACAACATGCTCAATTCATTTTGAATAAAGGTGAACAAAATTCTCTGGAGGAAGATCATTTTCAACAAATGGTGCTAAAACAATGAGATGTTCCTAGGCAAAATATATTAGACTTGAACTTAACCTCACATGTTATGCAAAAATTAACTCAAAATTTATCATGGGCATACATGTAAAATGCAAAAATATATGACTTTTAGGAAAAAAATATTAAAAATTCTTTGGGATATATGGTTACCCAAAGAATTATTAGATTTGGCAACAAAAGCTCAGTTGATGAAAGGAAAAATTGATAAATTGGACCTCATTAAAACTAAATACTTTTATTTTGCAAATGTCCATGTAAAGAGGGTGAAAAGACAAGCTGTAGATTGAGAGAAGATATTTGCAAACCACATATCCAACAAAGAACCAATACCTAGTATAAAGAATTTTCAAAATGGAACAATAATACAACAATTCAACTAGAAAATGAGAAAAAACATTAATAGACATTTCACTGAAGAGGATATACAGATGACAAACAAATGAAAATATGTTTAAAATTATTAGCTATCAGGGCAATGTAAATTAAAACCACAGTGAAATATCACTACATGTTTACCAGAATGGCTAAAATAAAAAACTGCAACAATACCAAATGCTGGTGAAGATATAGTGAAACTAGATCACCAAATGCTGGTGGAAATGTAAAATAGCATGGAAACAGCTTGACAGTTTCTTATATAAACTAATCATGTCATTACCCTACAACCCACCAATTGCATTCATGGGCATTTATCCCAGAGAAATGAAAACTTCTATTTACACAAACACTTGTGTACAAATGTTTATAATAGCATTACTTTCAATAGCCAAGACTAGATTTCCTTCAGCGGGAGAGTGATTAAACACACGATCACTTATATGTACAATGCCATGGAATACTACTGAGCAATGAAATTGAACAAGCTACTGACACGTGCAACAACTGGGAAGAATCTCCATGGAATTGTACCGAGTGAAAAAAGTCAGTCCCCAAAAGATTACATACTATGCTATTCTGCTTATATAATAATTTTGAAAAAACAACATTTTAAAAGTGGAGAACAGTTTAGTGGTTGCCAGGGGTCAGGGATGAGGCAGGGGCAGAAGGAAGGTGGGTGTGGTTTGCAAGCCAACGCAAGGGAATTTTGTGGTGATGCACTGTTCACTATCTTGATGTAGTTGTGGATAAAGGAATCTACACATTTGATGACACTGTATAAAACTACATATGTAGACACAGACACACATATACACACTTGAGTACAGGTAAAATGAGAAATCTGAATAAGATCCATAGATTCTGTAAGTGTCAACACTGTGATATTGCAGAATCATTTTGCAAAAGCTATCACTGGGGGAAACTGAGCTAAGAATATGAGGAATCATTGTATATTATTTCTTACAACTACATGTGAGTCTTCAATTAAAATTTCAATTAAAAAATCAGTGAACTAGACAAGAAGGGAGACATGTAGAAGTATAAGCGAAGGTGCCTCCAACCTCCTTAAACCTCACACAGTATTTGCTGCTTCTGCTGGGGTCTCCGATCCTAGCACTAAACTCTCTTGTTCAGTAGTCTTCGCTTCCTAGAATGTAAGCTCCTTGAAGGCGAGGACCACACCTTTCTGACCATCTAATTCTCAAAACTTCCCATAATATAAACCAGATGCTTAGTAAGCACTTGCTGAGTGAATGAACCTTAATTCGCAGGGTACTGGCTGCATTCTCCCACTTAAATATTAATACGAACTCTAAAATGGCTGTTATTATCCTTATTTTATCCTGTGTGGGACAGGAAATGAAGGTTCAGATAGGTTAAATGACTTGCGCAAACTGTAATATAGTTATGAGTTTTGAAAACTCGTTATGACTCCAAATCTCAAGACCCTTCTACTACGCTGCCCAGGTCAGCCACAGACCTGTGATCGGATGCAGCAACACAGCATGATATAAGCCAGTTCTGGAGGAAAAGTCTCTACAATAGAAGCCTCAGAGATGGGAAAACATGGCAGGTTGAAGATGGGGCATCAAAGAAGGCTCTGCTGGTAGGAGAATACCTTCAGGGTCAGGCTGACATTCCAAGAAAAAAGGACCTATTGATAAGAAATAAAAATGCGAAAGACTCTTTTTGTTTTCTCCTCTGCATTATATTCAAGGTAACATAATCCAAGAACTCATCTGACTAAATTATAAGCCTACTTCATATCATACACTTCCTTCCTTGAAAAATGCAAGTTACCAGGAATACAGATAAAACATAGCATGTTACTTCACTTGAAATATTCCAAGTTCTATCGGTATTTATGTTATCAAAGAACTAAGGGTTAGAAAATAATCTTAATTCACAGCTTAGCTTTTGCTGACTACCCCCTTTTTAGCTGATATTTTATGGTAAAATTATATCGTTTTATGGGTGACTTTTTAAAAATTCCTTTCAATAAATTTTATAATTTTAATGCAGGTATTTGATCACTCTTATACATTTATTCTTAAATATCTGATAGTTGTGTTAATATTTTGAATGGTTTTTTTTTCTATCTCCATCTTAAATTATAACTAGTATATACCAGCTGATTTGTGTATATTTACCTTACATCTAGCCAACTCTTCAAATTATTTCATTGCTAGTAATTTTTACTGAATATTTTAGCTTCTCTAGGATTATAATTACAGAAGTTTAAAACAAAGAACATTTTGGTTTCATCCCATTACTTAAGACTTTTTTGTCTTACTGTATTCGTTAAAACTTCTAAAATAATGTGACAATTGACAGCTATCGTGAATATTCTTGTCTAGTTTCTGATTCTAATGGAAAACATTTCACGATTTTACAGTTTAGAATAATATTTGTGGCCTGGATGTGGTGGCTCACAACTGTAATCTCAACACTTTGGGAGGTTGAGGTGGGAGGACTGCTTGAGCCTAGGAGATCGAGACCAGCCTGGGCAACATAGTGAGACCATCCCTAAAAATAAAAATAATTAACAAAAAAATCCTTGACTCTACTGAAAGAGTTTCCCTTTCTCCCAATTTTAGTTACAAGTATTGCTGTTTCGTTGGTTGGTTGGCTTTATCACGACTTCTGAATTTGAGCAAATGCTTTTTTGGCATCACTGATAGAACCATAAAATTGTTCTTTAATTGGTTGCTGCAATAAATTACACTGATAGAGAATAAAAACAATAAGCAAAGAAATGACATGAAAATTTAATTAGTTTTAGTAAATAATGGATTAATACCCTTTCAACAAGCTCTGACCCATAATCAGTGGCACCATTCAACAAAACCCAAGAACGCACTCACTTACAGGCAAATGTATACACAATAGCCTCCCCTTCTGCACAGGGGATATACTCCAAGACCCTCAGTAGATGCCTGAAGCCTCAGATGGTTCCAAATCCTATATATATTTCATTTCTTCCTATACATACATACCTACAATAAAGTATACTTATAAATTAGGCACAGTAAGAGATGAGCAACGATAATAGAACAATTATAACAATATATTGTAATAAAAGTTACATGAATGTGGTCTCTCTCTCTCTCTCAAAATATCGTTGTAAGTAATATATTTGTACCACAGTTGACAATGTATAACTGAAACCTTGGAAACCAAAACTGTAAATAAGGACTACTGTACAGAACATTAGGTCAATAAAATTTATATAAGAATCTAAGAGAGATATGAATGAACTTAATATTATAAAGTCAAAAGTAGGGTTTTTCCTCCCTAAGAAATATTCCTTTTTCCACTCGATATTTTTTTAATGCACTTGAAAATTCAGTAGCTTAGTGCTTAAATCATGTTACAAACAGGAAGCTGAAATAGAGTAGAAAAGGAACTAGCAGGAGGCAAGCATGAAGCCAGGTCTTCTCATGGACATTATTATCCCATTTCATCTTCAGAATGTTCCAGTTCTCTCTGTACAAGGAGATAAGCAGCAGCTATCACCTGAGAAGTGCTGGGCATTCGTAACTCCTGGGTCCCCCCAAAAGCTGGCCTTCTCAGGCAGGTGCTATTAATTTCTCCCATCTATCAGTTGAAGGGACTGAAGTCTTGACAGGCTAAACAGGTTGACCAGGCCCACACAGCTGGGGGATTGGAGAGCTGGGATGAAAATCCTGGTGTGCTGGAGTGAAAAGGCTGACCTTGGCTGTGTGCAGTGGCTCATGCCTGTAATCTCCACACTTTGGGAGGCTGAGACAGGAGGATCGCTTTGAGGCCAGGAGTTCAAGACAAGCCTGGGCAACATATCAATACTCCATCTCTACCAAAAAATAATAAACTTAGCTGGGTGTGGTGGCCTGTGCCTGTAGTCACAGCTACTCAGTAAGCTGAAAATCACTGGAGCCCAGGAGTTCGAGATTGCAGTGAGCTATGACTGTGCCACTGCACTCCACCCAGGGTGACATAGCAAGACCCAGTCTCAAAAGAAAAAAATTAAGCTCATCTTATTTTAATGACTATGGGTGGGTATAACATGGTGGCTAGCTGCATCGGCTTCGTATCAGCAGATCAAGACTAGAATATTGGCTAAAACTCCTACCAGCTGTGTGTTCTTGGGTCACTTACTTAACACCTCTGTGCCCCAGTTTCCCATGGGCACAAAGAGACAAACCGGCACCTATCCCTCAGGGCTGCTATAAGGTTCAAATGAGTCACCGCACATAAGACATAGGGTGTGAAACATAATGAGCACTCTATACATATTGGCGAATACTCTATTTATTGTCAATATTATTATCATAATTTTTATCATCCCTAAAACTATTTTTTCTAATGGATCTGAGTAAATCATTGGTATGTATCAAGAATAAAACTCCAACAGAAGCCGCTCAAATGGTTTGTCCTAGCTAGTAAAATTTATTAAAGTCGAAGAATCCACTTAGCCGAGCCACAGAATACACCATCATTCAGGTAAGTCATAAAGCCTTCCCTGCAGCTGTTACAATGATTGATCTTCAGGCACAGTTAAAATTCAAGAAATACAATGACATTTTAATAGAACAAATAATTTAAATACATTTAATGTGTTAGGCGGTAACAGTTTTTGTAATATATACTGACAGATTTGGGAAGTTCCCAAAAAAAAGTGTAGAGAAAGACTTCATCCAGGAGGGGGAAGTAGGGAAAGACAATAGGATCGACATTCTTTGAGAGAAACTATAAAATCTGCAGCTACCTGGAATGAGGCATTAAATTTGGAAGACCAGACCCTATGACAAACAGTCCCTTAAACTTTTTTTTCAAAGCCAAATACTTCTGAACCTTAAACTTCTATGAGCGTTCTCTTTCCTTTATTTTTTTTTTTCTGTCATCTACAAAATGCTATTTAAAAAACAGATAAATGGCTGGGTGTGGTAGCTCACACCTGTAATCTCTGCTCTTTGGGAGGCTGAGGCAGGCTGATGGCTTGAGCCCAGGAGTTCAGGATTAGCCTGGGCAGCAAGGCGAGAACTTGTCTCTGCAAAAAATATATATATATAAATTAGCTGAGCATGATGGTGTGTGACTGTAGTCCCAGCTACTTGGGAGACTGAGGCAGGAGGATCAGTTGAGCCTGGGAGGTCAAGGCTGCAGTAAGCCATAATGGTGCCACTGCACTCCCGCCTGGGGAAAGGAATGAGACCCTATCTCAAAAAGAAACAAAACAAAAACAAAAACTGATCCAGGCACTTCTTTTATTTCTATTAACGTTGAAAAAATGTTTTGAGATATACTGACTCAAAGAGGAGAAATAAATGGACTCTGGGATTTTTTCATGCTAAAACTGAAAATGAAAATTCTCTCTAATAACAATTAAGATCAATGTTACCTCTTCCCAGATGCCTTCCAGGTATGTTCTAGAAAATGTTTAATGATCAGCTTTAGTGGGGAGGAGGGAGCCCTGCTGTGTAGCATGTGCCAATTTCCGTGGTGAAAATATTCTCACTATGGCTGAAATCAAGCTATCAACATGATGTCACTGAACATGGGAGATGGGTAGTCATTGGCTCCTGCTGGTGCAGCCAGTTCCAGCATAAAATTGAGCCATTTCTACTCTAACTACCATCTCACTAGCCTGTTTTATATGCTTGGAGGCACCCGTCACTACCAGGAATTATCTTCTGTATTTGTGATTTGTGCTTCCTTAGCCTGTCACTATGGCCACGTCTGCTTGGTCACCTCCATCCCTGGAATATCTACACTGTGGCCTGACACAGAGCAAGGACTCACTAAATATCTGTGAAAAGAATAAATAAATGACAGGGAGGAGGAAGAAAGGGCAGGAGATGGAGAAGAAGGAGAAAAAGAGAAGGTAAGATATATACCTCTTAACTGGGCCCCATCCTGTCCTTACTGCTCTTTTCTGAGCAATTTGGAGAACACCGCGTGGACATCTCCTCCCTGCTAGACGGGCTTATCACAATAGCCGAGAAGCACTGGAGAGTCATACTAACGGACACTGCTTCCTTCTGGCCCGCCCTGTTAGACAGGCTTATCAAAACAGCCAAGAAGCACTGGAGGGCCATCCTAATGGACACTGCTTCCTTCTGGCCTTCCCTGCTAGACAGGCTAATCACAACGCCAAGAAGCACTGGAGAGTCATCCTAATGGACACTGCTTCCTTGTGGCCCTCCCTGCTGGAAGGGCTAATCACAACAGCCAAGAAGCACTGGAGAGTCACCCTAATGGACAGTGCTTCCTTCTGGCCAAATATGAACAAGAAACTGTCATGTGTTTTCACCCCAAACTTCTTTGGAGGACATTTTTGAATCTCTTAAATTTGGAGAACTCGACCTTCTACAAAGCAAAAGAGCTGGTAAAACTTCCTTCCGATTAAAATGAGACTTGAAAACGGTTGCTATCACCACTGACAGTTCATGTTGACAGGTCTGTGAACCCTGAAAATCTGAGCCAGGTCTCAGCTAATTTAGAAAGTTTATTTTGCCAAGGTTGAGGATGTGCACCTGTGACACAGCCTCAGGAGGGCCTGATGACACATGCCCAAAGTGGTCAGAGCACAGTTTGGTTGTACACATTCTAGGAAGACATGAGACATCAATCAACATATGCAAGATGAACACTGGTTCGGCCTGGAAAGGTGGGACAACTCAAAGCAAAGGTAGGAAGACTTGAAACGAGGAAGGGGCTTCCAGGTCATAGGTAGATAAGAGACAAATGTTTGCATTCTTTTGAGTTTCTGAATAGCCTCTCCAAAGGAGGCAATCCGATATGCATTTATCTCAGTGAACAGAGGGGTGACTTCGAGTAGGGTGGAAGGCAGGTTGGCCCTAAGCAGTTCCCAGCTTGACTTTTCCCTTTAGCTTAGTGATTTGGGGGCCCAAGATTTATCTTCCTTTCACAGGTCCTTTCTAAGCGTATGCCTGTATTCTTCCTTTAATTTTGATTTCCTCCTGTTGAAAGTCAGAGGTCCAACCATCTCTATTTCAAATCCCAGACATCGGCATCCTTCCCAACAGAGACATGCAGAACAGAGGTGTGAAACTGACGTATGGAAACTGTTTGAGTGACAAGAAGACTCTCTGGATCCCCTTACTCAGAAGTATAAACGTCAGCTTGATGAAACAAGCAGACTTGCTTCTGCACAACTCACCTTGAAAGCTTATGTTTAACAGACAAAAGACCATGTCCCATTTTGTGTGAATGAGATGTTTTCTGAAGCCAACTGGCCTCTAAATCCAGATCTATAGAATTGGGAGCAGCGCTTCTTGCTTCTTAATTACCACCTGGTGGCTTGCCTGCCTCAGGGCACCCACCCTTCATGGGGTCAATGCTGAGAGAGGTTTGCAAAGTTCAGGGGAGATCAAGAGGACGCTGCATTGTTTTCTGCTGATTTTCCAGAGACAAGGAATCTACTGAACTCCAAAAGGACTGGACTTCTCAGGTGTCAGTGCTGTATGGTAGGAGAGAAAGCAGCTAAAAACTCACCATCAGCAAAGCGCAAGTGATTATAAGAGCTGGGGGATGCGGCGGTGGAAATTTGATTCAATTCTAACTCCCTCTGTACAAATGAAGGGAGATGTCACTTGCCTAAGAATGTAGCAGGTCCAAGAAATCGGCCACACCACTGCATCCAATAGACTGCTCAGAGCGTGCATTTCAGGGCAGGGTCTGCAAGTTTATTTTTGGTTTAGCCACGAGTTAGAATGTTAATGTAAGTCAATTTGTTAGGACTGCAGATAAAGTCCTTTACCAGAAAGAAAAACAATAACAACAACAACAAAACACAGGTAAAGAGCTTAACGTTCCCAACAGCATTGAGACCATGGGGGCATTGTGAGTAGGAAAAATCCAAAAATGCTTTATCAGGCCCCATGGTGCTGACAGTGCAGCAAAGCTCAGCTGGAACTGTGGTCGACTGCCAGAGTTTGAATCAATGTTGGTGGTAAAATGATCAGAAATGTACAAGCCCGTATTTGGAGAATTACAACTTTGCTTCTTTCAAATAGTTTATGGGGAGGGTCTTGGGTATGAACCATAACATGTAACAGAATTAATATCAGTTTTAGTAGATACTGTCTCTAAAGCCATTCGGGCAAGTGCCCAGGGACATTTTTCAAGAGCCCTTTCTGCCTCTTTTATTGGACTGCCCCTCTGCCCATGATGCATATAAATCATTCTGGTGAAAGTCAGGTTTCATAAGCAAACACCCTAAACCTATTTTATTATTTGGAGATTTTAAAAACATTTCAGCAAGATTGGCCTGCTTTTCTTCTGTGATCCTTAAAAAAAAAAAAAAAAAAAGAAAAGAAAAGAAAAGAAAGAAAAAGAAAAGAAAAAAGAAAAAGCCCATGTGATTTCCACAGCTTGATTCCAAAGAAGCTAAAGACATCATGTTTGGACATCAGTAAAAATGATGGACAAATCTTTTTGCAAAAATTTCACCCTGGCTTGCCTTGAAAAATATAAAGCAGCTCTCTGGCACTAGATGTCAAATTAACTGCAGGCAAAGTGTGTTACAGTAATTCACTTGGCAGTTTAAGCAAAACCAAGAGAACAACATTAAAGTGGATCCCCACATGCCAACAGGGCACCAACACTTTGCTTCTGTAGCTGGAATTTGACTGTAAATCTCTCCTGGCTTAACTTGATCAGCAGCAGCACAAAGAAAATCTGTCCTTCTCTCTGCATTGTGTAAAATGGTTTATTTGCCCTCTTAGGAGGCACGCTGAAATATAAATCCCAGGTATGATTATTATTATTTTGAACTATTATTATGAGTTACTATTATTACTTTCCTGAGACAGAGGGAATGGGGCCGGGGAAGCTGGTGGATGAGACGGAACCATGTGTGAACGGTGAGGGGGGACCATCTATCTTCGTTCAGGGCAGTTTCTGTAATATTTCAGGAGAGAAAGGTCATCAGTACTAAAGGGAGTTATATGTGTGGATGGTTGAAGACTCTGCAGTGAATCGATTGCCTGTAAGCCTTACCCTGGTCGAATTCTCCTTGGCATCCAGCCTGCTGCGCTCTCTGCTCCTGTGGATAGCATATCTTTAAGGCATCTATGGACAATTCCCTCACCCTGCCACATCTGGTGAGTCCCTACTGTGTGCCTGCATCTCTGCTGTGACTGCAAAGAGAAATGAGATGTCAATCTCACCCTCTGGAGGCTCACAGTCTAATTAACAGCAGGGCAGAGACATCTAAACAAGTGTGTGCAAGCAAGTGACCATGTTAGAAAGTTGTGATCATGGCTGTACGTGGAGGACCCCTCTAAGTGTTGGGTTAAAAAGGTGCATCCCTGGCACAGGTAAACTTACTTGCCCAGAGCACCCTAATAAGGGGCCTAATCAAGACTGCCTGCCAGGTCTGACGCCAGGGCCCATGTTCTCTAACCTGTCTATGGCACAGTGGGGCCACAGGAGTGAGGCAGTTCTTCCAACAGGAAAGAGATGAGGAATGTGTCTGGCAAGACTTCATAGAAGAGGTGATACTTAAACTGTGGCAGAAAATCTAAGTCAAATGGGGAAGGCACTGGGCAGCGTACTGAAGGGTACATCATGAGTCACTAAGGGACCCCCAAGTTGAGAAGTGGACCACCGCCATCCTCTCCACACAAAAGGATCATGACGAATTACACATTTTCCTATGAGTACAGCACCTTGCTCTTAGAACATAAAACCTTCCCCAACTGGAATGACTCCCTGAAACAATTTCTGGCCTTTGGAAAGTGGGGCATCCAAGAAAAACGATCAAGGACGATTTGAAGGCACACGCAGTATTCTCGGGGAATTATTTCTGGCTGTGGCCCCTGCTGTGGATCACAGGGCTTGGGCTTTCAATCACAAGGTTGAACAGTTAACAAGAACCCACAGGGTCCATGGAAACAGTTCGGGTAAAACATTTCCCTTTCTTGGAATGTAAACGGGCCTATCTTCATCTAAAATTGTTTTTACCAATTTCATCCTCAAAACTTCAAAGTTTTTTTTTTTTTTCTTCCTCTGATGTTGTACTTCTGGAGTCCCCCACCCCCTAACTTTGGTCTTGTGTTTGTGGAGGCACAGACCCAGCCTCCCCAGGACGGGGCCAGAAGCCTGACCCAGCAGGCACACCTGGAAGTCATTAAGGATACAAGGAAGAAGGGGAGGAACACAGAGGGGACAGAGGCCAGGCTGGAGAGCAGGAGGAGTGGGGGCAGGAAAGGGATGGAGGAGGGTCGGGGGAAGGAGACGGAGGAGGGAGGAGAAAAGAGAAGCAGCCCATTTCTTTCCCAACACATTGACACTTTTTTTCCATGATGGCAGGTCAGAGCCAAAGGTGAACATGTTCAAAACAAACAGTTAACAGACAAACACTCTCTAAAAATTCCACAACGTTGCCTCGGGACAATGCCAGGGGTCCAACATGTCACTCCAAGTGAGAGAAAGGAAACTACCTGAAGAGAATCCTAAACTTTCTGACATTTGAGAACATTCTTAAGTGAATTCTGTCTCTAAATGCTTACATCTCCAAGTTATCAGCTGTGATAAAAACTGAATTTAATAAAAGTAGTATTAACTTAAGGCTAACACATGAATTTTCTTTTGATAAGCCTTGCCAAGATTGTCAAGCTCCTCAGCTCGTTCTCAATGTGATACCATCATTTTCTTCTAAAAGGAAGCATGGTGATTTCTATAAGGCCTATCGAGGAAATAGAGACCATGGGTGTGGCATGCATAATAAAACTGCCACATTACCAGCAGGGAAGCATTGGACGTTGCATGTGCCTGCTACAGAGATCCATAACATTCCAAGAATTTCCTTCTGGAAGCTTGAGAATATTCATATTAATGAAACTGGAATTAGTTGGTAGATGGAGGGCTACGACTAACCCTTGGCAGTTTATGGTAATAAAATATCACAATAGCCTCCTCTCAGTTGTCTTTTCCTCCACCTTGGAGCTCTATTTTCTCTCCTATTCTCTGTAAGATAGGGGGAGGATTAATCAAATGTAATTGATTGATCTACTGCCTCCTGCAGGTTGGACAGTTTACACATAATTTCATATAGCTTGTAACAAATATGATTACACATATTCTGGAAATGTTAAGAAGTTCCTGGCATAACACAGGCATGTACATGGCATGTGCCTGTTGAATTTTGTTGGCTTCAAGGGATATTATTACTCCTGCCATATGTCAGGAAGCTGAGGCTTAGCCACATAAAGTCACCTGCCCCAGGTCATGCAACTAGAAAGGACCCAGGGAGGAACTGGTGTCCACCCTGTCTCTGGAATCCACGCACTGACCACCAGTCAAGGGCAGGTAGCTTTCCTCTGCTGGCTTTAAGTTCCTGTTCACTTTTTCCTCCCAGTCACAATTTCACAGAAATTAGCATAAGAAGTGACATCAGGGCCAGGCATGGTAGCTCACGCCTGTAATCCCAGCACTTTGGGAGGCCAAGGCGGGTGGATCATGAGGTCAGGAGATCAAGACCATCCTGGCCAACATGGTAAAACCCCGTCTCTACTAAAAATACAAAAATTAGCTGGGTGTGATGGTGCATGCCTGTAATCCCAGCTACATGGGAGGCTGAGGCAGGAGAATCGCTTGAACCAGGGAGTCAAATGTTGCAGTGAGCTGAGATTGCACCACTGCACTCCAGCCTGGCAAAAGAGCGAGACTCCGTCTTAAAAAAAAAAAAAAAAAAAAAAAAAAAAGAAGTGACATCATTATGCCAGTTGCACCTTCACGGCTTTCCTGACTCTCACCTGGATGCTTTCAGGTGTAAATATTTCCTGTTCAGGCAACATTGGCAGTTGGATATTGACTAGCTTTGGAAAATACAATACTTAAATGGTATTCTGCCAAACTCACTGTGCATTCAGAGTATATTTGAATATAGAAAGTTAAAATGGCTGCACAGGAAAAAATTACAAGGTTGCAAACAAACGACAAACATTAAAATATTTATAATAGTTAGCCATTCGAAGGTGGTGATGGTTTCCTTAATTTACACAGAGCTCTCACCAGTAAATGAGAGCAATCTTATAGAAAGCTGGACCAAGAATATGGAAAGGCAGTTCAGAAAAGAAGAAATGTGAATGGTCAATAAAAGTATAAAAATCTACCCAACATCACTCACAATTACAAAGTAAAATTAAGAAATAATGGTGAGGATTTTTTTACACGACTGATAGCTATATTATTTTTTTAAAATGGTAATACTCCAAATCAGCATGTGTGTGTTATACAGACACTTAGATTTGGTGGGTGTGTGAATACATTTTGGGAGGTCAATACTGAAATATCTATTAAAAATTTGAAGTACATCTCATTGGTCCACAATTGAATTTCTAGGAATATACTCTACCTATTGATGTGTATATGTCAAAGAAAGTTAAGGTACAAGCTGAAATGCAACTTATAATACCCAAAGATTAGAAATAACTTAAATCTCTTTTAATAGATGGATAGATGAATAGATTTATATTAAAATTCTTTAACAGATTTATTAGATAAGTAAATGATGGTAAAGACAGACAATGGGATAACAGGCAGCCTTTTAAAAGAATTAACTAAATATACAGAAATGAAAATAAATGTAATCCATAAAATTATGGGAAAAGGAAAGGTATAGAACAATGTATATAAATCAACACACACATGTAAATTAACAAGTGTACTCATACACAAAATATGAATGCATATTTACGAGTATGCATATTTACGTGTATGGATCAAAAATAAATATTTTTTTCTGGCAAGGTTAACAATACACTGTCAACAGTGGTTATTTTGGAGGTATAAGAAGAAAACATTTCCTGAGAAGAAGAAAAAAATTGTTTTTCACTGTGGCTTGAATTTTCTAACAATGTTTATGTATTATTTGTATATATTTTTTATTTATAAGAGAGAAAAATTAATCCAATGAACAACATAAGCCCTCATTTCAATTTCAAATCATCCTAATTTTCAAATATATGTAGCTGCCGTCTGCAAACACATACCCTGTTTAGAACTCATTATTGGTGGCATTCACTCCACTTTGCTACAGAACACCTTCCAGTGGGAATGCAGTTGCTTTCTCCTTTCCAAGCCACCCCTGGTGGGGACCCATTAGGCCATCCCGTGTCAAATGAAAAGAAACAGGCAACTGGAGCCACCCCTGGGTGGATTTCTAAATCCCCTGGCTAAGTACTGTACAGACTTAGCTGAGTTACTTCATTTCTCTGAGCCCCAAGTCCCTTCATGACATGTCTATAAGAATGTCCTTGTGAAGAAATCGTGACCTAAATGTGTATATGTTTCTGTGTGTGTCTGTATGTGTGGGTGTGTGTGTCTGTATGTGTCTGCATTTATAAAAAATCTACTGTGGAGTTCTAATAAGTAAGCAGCAATGAGGAAGAGGCCCCAGGTAGGAGTGGGCCCCGGGTAGGGCAGAACAACAAACAATCCGCAGGCACAATGACCTCGACCTCATTCTGCACATAGCTCCCTCCAACAGAACCCTATATAACTTCAGTCCCTCCAGCCCCTGCCTCTTTGCAGACAGCCCCTTCCATGCTGGGCTGCCTGTTGCAATCTTACAGTGTACTTTCTTATCTTCTCTAATAAATCCACCTTTCTTTACCTACAACTGTCTTGGTGAATCCTTTACTGCCTGTGCCACCAGTCCCAGATAGTGACTACCTGCAACATGTACTGCCCTCAGCAGTTATTTATAACAAATTGGATTCTTTCTTTTTCCTTTGTAAGAAAATTAAAGAGAAAAAAAATCATAAGATAATCCCAATTATTCCCTCCACTGAGAAAAGCAAAATGTGACCTCACCCAGATCAGCATATTTTTTAAAAAAAACACAGGCCCATTCTTCATAGTGACAACCAAACCTCTATGGCCATAGCAGGAAGAAACAAACTTCCTTCATGCTTGCTTAGATAGTCCAGCATGAGATCCTGGCTCACATATTTGCTCCTTAAATTTTTCTTCTTGAGGACTTGCATGAATTGAGTATTGTATTAATCTCCTCCCTGACAAATGCCACAAAAAAAAAATCTACCTCCAAGATTTTGCACATTTTTTGTGCCAAGCCTTTGAAAAAAACATTTACTGAGGATTGACCAATGTCATTTCATTACATCCCACATTTCACCCCAATTCTATACGCCTAGTTAAGTAATATGTTTGACCAGCCACCATTAGGAAAACTTCTTGAGCTGGTAGAACACTTTCTGGCTTTTAAAATTACTGATACAATATACAGCTCCCCAGTGCAGGCCACGGGCAAGGACAGTAGAAATATATAGTAGCACTTAGCTTTTATAAGCCCACATTCCACATCTTCAAAAAGACTGCACCTTGCACTCCATTAAAATAATAAAGAAACAGAATGAAGGAAAAAGAAAAGAACATTTAAGGACCTGAAGTTTAAATGTACTAAAATGAGAACCACCTGTTCTGTACTTTGCTGTTAGAGACCGTACTCCTTCTGTGTAAGGATGTCTTACCCTTTCTGCAATATGAATGTGTGTCACAGTTTATATTGACATCAATATTTGCTCCCATTTAAGAAACTGATATTGGGTTCCCTGTTAATGTTGAGGGGGACCTCAAATTTGGCAAGGTGGAAAATTGTTAAGTGGCCTCTCATTGACAAAAGTAAAGGGCTGTGATCTGAAGTGGAAGGTCAGAAGATGAAGGGCAGGGGGAACCATGAAATGCGCTTCATTAGATCAATAAAATGTATGACTTCATTCGCTTAATTACATAAATAAAGTTGTTAAAAACAAAATAAACTCGGGCACACACCATGCTAAATTAGCAGGGGCTTTATGTAAGATGAAGAAACTAGAAACAACCCTAGAAAGGTCACTTGCATGTATGTGTTTTCTTTTCAAAAGCTTCATGCAAAGCCAGAAGGAAAATCTCACAGAGCTGTGTGCCTGCCAGGACTGGTAAGATCCAAGTGACAGAACAGACCCAGGCAAGATAGAGGAGGCGAAACTCACATCAGCCAAAAAGCCCCACCACTAATCCAGTGCTCCATCCATCTGGTTTAAATCGTGTTTTGAAGCATATTTATGTGATAAAGAATTAAAGCTATTTCTCTTGGCCACCTAAATAATTGGGACACTCTCTTTTGAAAAGTCATTGACATCAGTACAAGCATATTCAAAACTGAATTTAGAATTAAAGAGGCTTGAGTGTTCTTAACTTTTTTAAAGCATGCCAGAGCCTCTTTCCAAAGTTTTTTTAAGTGACAATATAAGTAATAACTTAGCAAGGTCCTAAGGGATTTATTCTTTTTTTTAAAAAAAGAAAAGCGACATTTGAGGGAAAAAGAGAGACAGAGAAACCAGACAGAGAGCAAATGGAAAGGTTGCTGCTATTGAGATCAAGAAACAAACTCAGAATATTCCTGAAAAGACTACATCCAAATCATCTGAAACGTGGCAAGTAACTCTCCCAAATAAGTACCATTATTTTAATAATGAAATGCTATTTATGTAACACTGGCTGTGGCTTTATTTAGGTTGTCTCTCATGAAGCGTTAGACAAAGAGAAAACTATTCTTGAGTAAAATCCACCAATTGGAAGTCCCAATAGTGGGACCTAACAAAATCTTGCCTGAAATCAAAGCCTAGGCGCCCTCTTCCAGCTTCACCACTGCTGCCTTTTTATGTAAAATGTAACTTATAAAGTCAACTAAAGTTCCAGCAGCAATGATTTAAATATGATTGCTTTCCAAGTACAGGGATGTAGGATGTAGGAAGGGGTGTGTGTGTGTGTGTTTCTGCAAGTGTTGGGTGGGAGAGTGATACGGTTTGACTCTGTGTCCCCACCCAAATCTCATCTTGTATCTCCCATAATTCCCATGTGTTATGGAAGGGACCTGGAGGGAGACAACTGAATCATGGGGGTGGGTCTTTCCTGTACTATTCTCATGATAGTGAATAAGTCTCATGAGATCTCATGGTTTTAAAAACAGGGGTTTCCCTGAACAAGCTCAGTCTCTTTGCCTGCTGCCATCCGTGTAAGACGTGACTTGCTCCTCCTTGCCTTCCACCATGATTGTAAGGCTTCCGCATCAATATGGAACTGTAAGTCCATTAAACCTATTTTTCTTCCCAGGCTAGGTATGTTTTTATCAAGCAGTGTGAAAATGGACTAATACAAGGAGTAAAGAGATATACTGCTGCTTGATCACCCATGCCCTGTTTTTGAAAAGTTAAGACACCCTGTGTTAATTCACTGATGCTGACACCATGGCAGAGATAAAGCCTCAATATATATCCTTCCAGTGTGACTTTAACTATGACAAGGTTATCACTTAACACACCATCATTCAAGAGTTGATTTGCTGGCTCCTGGGTATCCCCGTCTTGTACTCAACTCTCAACTTTCCTGGGACTAGGACATTCAGGGGTATTGCTTAACATTTCATAAATTGCATAAGAGTATCTGATAGATCTAATTTCCATAAATGAACACAAACAACATTTTTTTCCCTCCGGATCAGGAGGGAAAAAAGACCTCAACACCTCCTGCTTTTCAGGCTCTCTTTGTGTCCTCATGTGCAAACTATTTTTTTCCAAGCACATAACTCACTCAAGGATCCATGCCTCTTAGGAGTACAGCTTCTTCTTTTGCTTCTGATATTTTGTGTCTCACTCTCACAAACGGCCCTGGAGGAAGGGAGAGACCAACAGTCTTCTTGCTGAATCACCTTGCTTGTTACATGCAGAGGAGAGCTCATCCCTGCTTGGGAAGGAAGGCCCGGGAGGCAGGGGCAGCATGGAGTCTGTCCAACTCTCACCGAAAGCCCACTTTTCAGGAGTGAAATCAAACAAAAAAAAGAGAAGCCTGCTGGTCATTGTGTGTTCTGGTTGTGATATAACTTCATCCAAAAAAGGATTATGTCAATGTTCTTTTTATGATATCCTACACATCTCACTAGTTTCATTTATGGCCAACAATGCAGTGGTCTCTTCGGCTGGCATGCAGCCATTTTCCCCTTTTCTATTTCAAGGATCACAGGGCCCCCTTGGCTCACACACCCGCAGTAGCTCCGCACTGTGTGGAGAACATGGAAATCTCAAAGAACTGCTGGGGAGCATATGTACTTGATCACAGCCCAACAAGATGAAGACTCTGCATCTGTAATACATTGTGGCGATTACAAGTCAAATCTGGAAGGACACCAGTACCACAGCACTTCATTATGGTCTAATTAGTCATTGTTTCTTGTTGCCCTGGGTTAATTTGTTCTTGGCTTCCTAAGTGATCAGCATAGGAGTTTCAACTCCATGGGGGCAACCTCAATGTCCCTGGAGTGTTCTGAGCAATGTAAGATTACCAGGACGTGAAAGAACAGGTTCCACAGTCCTTGAGTCCTGATCTCTGGAGTCTCAAGACTCAGCTCAAAGGACATCTTCTCTCTGAGGCCTTTACTAACCCTGTTTGTTATGTAGAACTGACCCTACCCTCCTCAAGATCTGTGCTGTACTTGATACTGACTTTTGTGCCTATAATACTAATGCACTATTTATTAGTTGTATTAATCATCATGCTGTATGTTATTTAGTATTTAATTTTCCAATGAAAATAATATATTTTGAGGTCTAAGTGGCAGGCACTATGCTAAGCACTTTATATAGAAATTATTTTGTCCCCTCTGTTTACGTGGTACTGACGGAAGAGACAAGAGCACAGGTTCAGGAATCAGACACTCTGGGTTTGAAATCCCAAGTCCACCAGCCTGTGACTGTGAGCTTGGGCAAATTCCCTTTCTATTAACACATCTCATCTGTAACACACAGATGGAAATAAAAATGACAACCTTACACGGTTATTCCAATAAATATATCCTTTAATTAATGAAAACTGCTAATAAGGAGTAAGCTCTCTGTAAATATTAGCTGTTTTTATTACCCCTATTTTACAGATGAGGAAACGGAGACTTAAAGTGGCAAAGTGGTAAAGGGACCTACCAAAGATGACTCAGCCAGTGAACAGTGATGCTTACACTTCACTCCAGGGAGCCTGACCCCTGCCTGTGTGCTCATCACCAATTTGACCCAGGCTGTCACCCTCCTTCGACTGGTCCATGAGCTCTTTGAGGGATGGACTGTGACTGTCTTTGAAAGAGCTAGATAATTCAATGCGTGGATTGAATAATTTATTTATTAATGGCTTTAGATTTTAATAAATCATAAGCACAGTGCCAGGCATGGAACGCAGTCCATAAAGGAATGTTGGGATGCACCTAATGTGAAATGAATTTCATTTGAGAATTTATCTTCAGTGTATGCTTTGCTTGTCCCTGCAAATGTACCAGGTAGAGGTAATCCTAATTATTTAAGCATAAATATAGGAGTCTTTCGGAATAAACCGCCATTTTCTGCAGCTTAAACCTAATGTATGTAGCTTTTAAAACACCATCATGTACACCTTTATTAATAAACTTTTTACACATTTTAAGTGGTTTTTCTCCCCTGTGTTTGATAGATACATCAAGATCGTTCCATACGAGATAGACTGCATCATAACAAATTTTAAGGCACTGAGAGGTGTGTGACTATATGCATAACCAACATATCAGGAAGTGTGCCCCCCTCATTTATACAATCTTTTAATATTGGGGAGCACGCTAAAACTAAATCTCTATTTTGCGTTGGAGGTTTTACAATCCTAGGTCCTGATGGTCTCTCCCCACCTTCTCTTAGACTTGTCTTGATACTTAATGAAGTTCAAATGCTTGAACAGTGCCTACTGAGATACAGAAGGCAACATTTTATAACTACCGTTGTTTGCAAGCATTCCTATCAAGATCCATACTTGCAAACTCTCAGCATAAAAGAAGAAACAGAGTTCTGTGTCAGGACAATGAACTTGGACTGTTGTTTACCAGCAAATGGAAAACAACATTTCTAACCGAGAGAAGGGACGCTCGGCCCCCTTTGGTGATGCCTCAGCTCCCTTCACACTGGGCAACAATGGCGCCTTTGTGCGGGTTGTGGGATCGTGACACCAGTCAGGCCTTACTGCTTGGGCAACTGAATCACAACCTTCATACTCTGCAGAGTGTTCTAGTCCCATTGTGAACAAAATATGTAAGGAGACCTAGCCTCCGCCCCCGGCTCTGTTATCCCTGACTTCAGATTGAATCCTACTGGCTTACAAATGCACTTTTCAAAATTTGGCAAATTCACCCCAACACTTTAGAAATAAGTAGGATGCTGTTAAAACATTAGAATTCCTCAGTTGAGTGAAATCAGTCTTTGGAAATAAATGCCCAGACCCTTCTGTACCACTGCATTTGGTACTGAAATCAAACCGTTATAAAGCTCAGGATTTAAAGTTAACCTGGGTCCAAGACTTGGTACCATTCCTTAATAGCTGTGTGACCTTGGCCAAGTTATTTAACCTCTCTGAGCCTTAATTTTCCTACCTGTAACAGGGGGATGATAATGACTTTACAGGGTTGCTGAAAGTGTTAAAAGGACACATTTGGTTTAGTGGTTTTTTTTGTTTGTTTTTTTTTTACACTTCTAAAACCTATTTTTTTTTAACTCTTAGCTATTAGGAGAGGTTGTACTGACAAAATTAGTGTTTGTCTAAACACACGCGGATTGGAAGTGATAGGAAAGATTTCTCCAATGGGATCAGGAGTAAGTGGCATTGCCACAAACAACATTAAGCTTTTGCTCAAATGATTCTGGCAGGGCATTGTATCTTCATCAAACCACAGCCACTGTCTTCTTCTTAAATCTCTTCTTCTCTCCTGGTCCTTATTGGATAATAGCATCAGTGGGTGGTGGGGGATGGAGAAGGGGGTAACCAAATCATCAGCATCTCCCCTGCTCCATTCCTCACATCCAGTCACTCATCAATGATGGGTCTTTGCCATGCACTTTCTCTCTCTCTTGTTCCTCTATCAGACCAGGCCTTTGCGTAACTGTCACCTGGACTACTGCAAGTTGTACTGATTTACTGCCCTGAATCCAATCTTCTCCTTCTTGCAGTCTAACTTCTGTGTCCCAACAAAATATTTCTCCTTAAAGCACATTTTGAGAGCATTCACTTGCACCTTCCCATCCACATGTACTCTCAGTCCACCCCTCCACCCAGCTACAAAGCATGGAGTCAGGAAATGCCACAGTAACTGTCCTATGTTGCTTAGTGGGAATGTAAATCAGAACAACCTCCGTAGAGGGCAATTTGGCAATATCTATGAAAACGACCGGAGTGCATACTCTCTCAGTCGATGCTGCTATTTCTAGGACTCAATCCTGCAAATACACGCATGCATGTGGGAAGCGATGTCGGTGCAAGGTTACACTTTGCAGCACAATTTGCAATAGCAAAAGGCTGGGAACAACCCAAATGTCTATCAATAGGGAATTGGTTCAATGAATTATGAAACATCCACACAGTGTAATACTCAGCAGTTGTTAAAAAATGAAGAAATCATTTATATGCTGATTTAGAACCATCTCTAAGATATATTGTCAAGCAAAAAGAGCAAGGTGTGTATAGCATAGTGAAGGGGAGGGCAGAAGAATATACAAACATATTGCCTTGTAAATGCATAATAATGTCTAGAAGGATGCACCAGGAAATAACATTGGTTCAGAAGAGGAATTAGGTGCTAAAGGAAAGGGGTAGAGGGAGATTTTAACACACATAAAAAAAAACATAGGGGGGTGTATGTATATGTATACAAGGATTTTATATATGCACATAGGTATATAAATATATATACATACACACCTTGTTTTTATCTTCTACTTTTGATTTTTGAACCATATAAAAGTATTACCTGTTCAAAAACAAATATTTTATGTGTATATGTACATTTTTTAATCCTAATTTTAAAAAAAATAAAATAAAAGAAATAAGTTTAAAAAAAAGCAGTGGCCACATAAGCCAGGCACCTATTTTCTGTCTTCTCTAGGCAACTGTGATACATAAATTACTTCCCACTCTCTCCTTTTCTCTGTCTTACACACAGAGGCTGTATTTACCTCCTCAAAATTCAGCTTTGAGCACAATTTCCTGTTCCAAAATTCCCTGTGGCTTTGCATGTCCTATAGGACATCCAGTCATTCTGGATGGAGTCTAAATTTATGTAGGCTGGAGTCTAAATTTCTTAGTCTAACCTTCAGGGTCCACCACTGACCCCTCAACTCAGTTTTCCAGCCAGTGCTCCATCACTTCTCCCTTGCTGTATTAGTCTGTTCTTACACTGCTACACAGAAATACCTGAGACTGGGTAGTTTATAAAGGAAAGAGGTTTAATTGACTCACCGTTTCACATGACTGGGGAGGCCTCAGGAAACTTACCACCATGGCAGAAGACGAAGGGGAAGCAAGAACCTTCTTCACAAGGCGGCAGGAGGGAGAATGAACACAGAAGGAACTACCAAACACTTACAAAGCCATCAGATCTCATGACAACTCACTCACTAGCATGAGAGCAGCATGGGGAAAACCACCCCCATCATCAAATTACCTCCACCTGGTCCCTCCTTTGACACGTGGGGATTACAATTCGAGATGAGATTTGAGTGGGGACACAGAGCCAAATCATATCACTTGATCAGCTCCCAAAGCTAAATCACTCATGTTGACTAGGTGCTTACCCTTCTTACCTCTGTTTCCAGCATTCTGTCCTCCCAGCACCCCAAAGCCCAAGCTCCGCTTGGTTCCAAGCCTCAGCTCACGTCCTCTTTCCCTATCACATCATCCAGAATGACAGCTCACCTCCATCCCCAAGCTGGAAGAAAGCCCCTTCTTCTGTGAAACTCCAGGGCACATTATGTTGCTTCCCTACCATATTTAACACAAGGGATCATAATTTTGTACATGTTTATCCATTCATTCAGTAAACATCTACTAAGCACCTACTGTATGTATGTACTGCAAGAGGTGTTAGAGTAAAAACACCACCAGCCGGATTCCTGCACTCACAGAGATGACAGTCTCCTGGAGAAGACAAATAGTAAAAAAACCATGCCTTCGACGATAATCTTTGATAATTTCAACATGGAGAAGTAAAAAGCTATGGCAAAAATGCTAATTGTTTGCTCAAAGCAACACCATAATGTTGCAATTTAGCACAAGGGGCTACGAAGTCCAAAGGACCCATATTAAATCCTGGCACTGCCCCAAAGCTATGTTCCTCCAGATCAGGGATTCACAATGTCAACATTGTTGACACTTGGTCCATGGCCTGGGGGTTGGGGTTGCTCTAGAGTGATGGCCCAGAACTTGTCTCCTTGGGAGGACACAGGAAGGGTCTTCATCCCAAGGGTCCAGCTACATTTGCCACACGGATGGATTCAAAAAGTTGGGACTCCCTACACTTGGATGTAGGAGCTGAAATGTCTATCATTTGAGCCTGGGCGTACTGGATCCCATAAAAATGCCACATGAAAGAAGGCGTAATTAAGAAGCTGTTACAATGTCAGGCTTCAGATAATGCACTCTCTTCAAAGGCTTATTTTGCACATCCCAAATTCTCCTCATAAACCATTTACTTTCCCATGCTATTGGACGCTATGAGCATTTAGGAAATGTTCTCAGAGTGTTTGAAATCAACAAGACAATTACGGAGGTTTGGAAGATTCAAAAATACAATCAACAGTACTCTGGAAATGCCAATAGAATTCTTGGCCTGGCAGACTACAGCTGTAATATACATCTATAAGGACATTTTAAGATGACGTTAAAATGAATATTCATCATCCTGAATTCAAGGATTTCTTTTCAAACTGAGAAATGGATAGAGGGATGGGCAGTCTCTAGCAGGATCTCCATATAGTTTGGGAGAAATTTATCCCTAAAAAAAAAAAAAAGATGGGAAAACAGGTTTTAGAGTCAGACAGGCATGGATTATAATCCCAGCTGTGTAACAGAAATGAATGTGAATGATCTGGAGAAAATCATTAACTTTCTCAGAGCTTGGTTCTTCAACTTGAAAATGAGGACAGTAATACCACCTTAAATTAAAATATGTAAGGGTCTGGCAAGAAGTCTTTGCAAACCTTCATTTTCATTCCTCATCCCCTTTAGGGAACAGAGTCCAGACTCATTGGTTTATATTTTTATAAAGCCTGCAAAATTGCACACTTTCTAACCAATTTAGTTTCTCTTGACCAAAACACTTGAAGACACAAATGTTTCACATCTGTTTTGCTCCACTAAACAATATAAGCCCAACCCATCACCCTTCTTTTCTTGCCACCAACAGCCTCCCTGAACATATTCATCATTCCACAAGAAGTCTCGTTTACAAATAAAGGCATTTCTTTCTATGGCTGGGACAGGGCCATGGAATGCACTTCGGGTATAACAAAAGATGCTGAATCTGAACAAGAATGAACTCAGTCCTAACGTGGCAGGTCAGACAGAGCCGCCTTTGTGCCACACCACCCTCCTGCCCTGTCTTCCTTGCCCTTAACATATCATGATGAGGAACCTCAGTTGTATTTTAAAAAGCATAATAATTACTTATACTTCTCTATGGTTTCCAATAAACCAGTGATTTTTTTTTTCAAAAAGTCCATGAATAAAACAAACCCCGTCACCATTGGAAATGCATTTCCATGCAAGCGCGGATGCTTTTAAGACCATTTGCCGAGCGCTCTGCACCGTTTGACCAGTTCTGGGGCAGGGGGCACGCTCTAATTACTGATTGTGGAGTTTGGTATCTATAGCAACGGGCAGAATTGACAACAGGAAGCTTCATCCTCTGGGGCACCATCCGAAGTTTATAAAATCAACTTGAGGCCAAGGCTATAGTTAATCAGGAGGGCTTTCAGAGCAGGAGTGCTCCGAGTCCACACTTAAGAGGCAAAGAAATTATTTAATAAGACAATCAGGGGCTTGAGAAGGCAGAGTTTATTTAGCTTGGCTTTGCAGTGCCTCTTGTAGTAATTTATCCTAATGGTACCAATTCGCCCATGATTTGATACAGCAGGAGACCCAGGGTATCGGTTTAATCAAACCTCCATCGATGCTGCCTGTTTCTTAACTATCGTTGCTGTATATCAATCAGTTTCTCTTGATTCACTAATCGGATGGCACGGGGATATGAATTGTCCTGGGATTCAAGAAATCAGGTTGACATAATTCTTTATAATGTGCCTGCTTTTAAACGGGATTATTTCACCCCACTCACATTATTTCATGTTCCTAGACCTGACAGGTAAAGGGTCCAGATTGCAATTGGCTGTGGGTGAGAAAGAAATAGGGAAAAAGCCTGAAGCCTTGGGGTCAAACTATTTTGACTGCTGGCTCTACTACTGCCTGTTAGATGAGACCCCTCTGGGTCTGAACGTCCTTAATCCTTACATAAGGACAAGAATCTACTCAGGCACAGAACTGTTATGAGGATGAATGAACTGGTGTATGAATGAGCCTAGATCAGTGTCTGGCAAGCAGGAAAAAGAATCTCAACAAACGACAGATTCACTCCCCAGCTGCCCTCATTTCCACTCCCGAAAACCTGGGGAGTTACGAATGTATCTGCATTATTTTTATAGGTAAGATGCCAAGATGTACAGTATTTTATGGGCCTGGTCACGCCTACGTTGATAATCCTAGGAGGGCATCTAAACTTAGATCCTTATCCTCAGCTCTCCTGTCCCCACCGAGGACAGAGTCAGGCAATTGCCATCATGTTTTATTCATGTGGTGCTGGCCTGGCTGTTGAGCACAGACCAGCGGTGTCCTCCCTCTCACTAGTGGGTACTCTGTTGCTTCCCTACCCAAACCTTCTTCCTTATACAGCACGCACAGACCAGAAATTACAAGATCAGACCTTTTCCCCTTGGAAAGCAGCAACTTTTGAAGGCGGAGAAGGCCCATCCTCACATTGCGTTCACATTGTTCAAGAGAGAAGAAGCAAAAGGGCAACTGGAATCCCAAATTTTGAGGCAATGACCATGTGGATGGCGAGGTCACGGCAAGGGTCCCATTGCTGCCTCAGAGACCTAAAAGTTGAGGTGGCCATTGCAAGCCTCAGTACAACAGCCCTCAGTTGCTGCTTCTGTAAAATGGGCATATGAAGACGTATTTCATTGAGCTCATTTCCCAAGGCAAAAATGGGCAAGGTATTCTGGCCCTTTTTCCTACAAGGAGAACTAAATCTGGGCCTTTCACCATTCAGCTTAGCTGTACAAATTTTACCTTAGTTATCCTAGCTTACGGTTTTTCCTGCGAGCAGAGCCAAAAACAAATTAAGGAATTAGCGTGAAAAGAAAGGGAAGGGAAGAAGAAAAGTAGAGAGTATGGAAGGGAGGAAAGAAAGACGGAGAAAGAGAGAGGGGGAAAGAAAGAATGAGAGGAAGGAAGGGAAGGAAAAAGAAAGGAAATAGCAAGAGAAGGAAAGAAACAGAAAAAGAAGAAAAAGAAAGAAGAGATGCCGTGCTTGCCCACACCTTTTCCACACTCCTTTTCTCCGTTCTTAATATTGGAGGATTTTGTGTGGCTTTTAGAAGCGCTATTGTTCCAATAACCAGGGTAAGGGGGTTAATGCCGCCTGAACAAGGGACTCGTTGCTTCCTCCCTCCCACCTCCTCCCTTTTCTTTTTTGGCTCAGCCTAAATTTCTAACACTACCTGATGAAATGTAGTATACAGCTTTTAATTGTGCCCAGAGGCAGTACAACTTCACAGAGGTTTAGAAGCAAGTGGCGGATGATTTGAGAAACAGCTGTGTTCCCGGCCCACGCTCTCCGAGGTGGAACAGCCCCGTCAGCACCTGTGCCCGCTGAGCACACACCCTCACACCCTACATGCGTGTGCACAGCTGGGACCCATCAGGGTTGTAAGGAATTAATACTCTTAACTTGGTATTTTATTGTACCTAGAGGAGCCTGACGCTATATTAAATCCGTAGCACGTAAGTAGGGTTTTGTTCAATCTTAGGGTTACTGGGGCTGGGGGCTGGGTGGGATATTAAAAAAACACAAACACACACACGACCTCTTTTCTGATGCTGAGAACGAATTGTTTTAATATCCCAATGTTTGGTTTATTTATTATTAGGGATGAGTGGCCACTTTTAAAGAGTAATGGACCTTATCTGGCACTAACCTAGTTTTCCCAATTGAATCTATCTCAGACTCCCAGCAATTGTGGGAAGCCACCAGTTCGGATTCTTTTCTCTTCCCAAAGCCCAGCTTCCCTTGGCACATGCCCCAAAACACACCTCCCACCTTTTGGACTCCATGGAGTCTTTGAAATCCTACTGCAAACTCTACCTCTCACCAGCACGGTCTCTTGTTATTCCACTGCAGGCCTCCCAAGTCCCTGGAAGTTCAAGTAGACGAGTGTCTATGTACCCATCCCACAGCCCCACAAACAGAGCCAAACAGAAACCACTGCCCAAGTCATGGGAAACCGACATCAGACCTTAGAATTCCATCTACTGGCCGTAAGTAAAACACTTTGTCTCTAAGCCATGTTATATATTCTGTTGTAAACACAATGCGTAAAATTTTTTCCACAGCAGCTCGTATTGAGTGCGACTATGGAGAAGATATCATGAGCGAGTTTTCACAAATGCTGTACTCATTTAATTAGCAATGCACCTCAGTATCTGTGGTAGGCAGAAAAGTGCCCCCTGCCCCAGAGGATACCCATGTCAACTCCCCGGAACCTGTAACTGTGACTCTATTTGGAAACAGGGTATACGCGGGTGTGAGTAAACATTTTTTGATAGGATAGTTCTGGATATTCCAAGTGGGTCCTACATTTACAGACAAGTATCCTTACAGAAGAAACGCAGATAGCCAGGCATGGTGACTCACGCCCGTAATCCCAGCACTTTGGGAGGCCAAGGCAGGTGGATCACCTGAGGTCAGGAGTTTGAAACCAGCCTGGCCAACATGGTGAAACCTCGTCTCTACTAAAAATACAAAAATTGATCGGGCATGGTGGCGCACGCCTGTAATCCCACCTACTCAGGAGGCTGCGGCAGGAGAATTGCTTAAGCCTGGGAGATGGAGGATGCAGTGAGCCAAGATCATGCCACTGCACTCCAGCCGGGGCAACAGAGTGAGACTGTCTCAAAAACAAACAACAAAAAAGAAACGCAGAGGGAAATTTCAGACAGACAGAGGGGAAGTCCAAGTGACCATGGAGGCACAGATAGAGTAATGTGACCACCAGTTAAGGAATGCTTACCGCTACCTGAAGCCGGGAAGGGCGAAGAACAAATTTTCCTCTAGTCTCCCCAGAAGCAGTGTCAAATTCAGACGTCTGGGCTCCAACACTGTGAGCAAATGTATCTCTGCTGTTTTAAGTCACTCAGTTTGCGGTTATTACAGCAGCCACAAAAAACTAGCACAGGGTCCTTTGCTCTGGGCACCATGTGAGATATATTTTGCTGCTAATGGGGGCTCTTGGCAGGAGGGGCACCTAAACTTCGGGCACTGTGGAAGTGCAGAAAGGGCCACATTGCCCACTGTTACCCCATCTGTACCTACTTTTGAGGAAATGGTAGTTCAGCTCTGTAGGGTAAATGCGCCTGACAGCAATAGCTTGAGCATACCCTGAGAATGACTCTCTGAAGGGTATATGCACCTGAATGTCTGTTCCTAGCTAGGGAATCTGGGATTGGCCAATCAGGAGATACATTCCCTGTCTATGAGGAACAACTGAGCCCCCTGGCCTCACAGGCCGTATGGAAAATCCAGTCCCTGAGTTTTGGATTAAATAAAGGTTGCCAGGTGGAGGTCATTAAGGGCAGGGTGTTAAGTGAAAATGTGATCTAAATAAACTGCACTCTTTCTGCAGGCAGTTGCGGTTTCCCTGCCCAGCCCACAGCCACTGGGCTGTGTGGTTATGTTGTCCAGCCACTGACACTGGACTGTAGGAAAGTGGAGTCTTGTCCATTCCACGGCCCCTGAACCATTTCTGTACACAAGGCAGTTTTCCTGCCCAGCCCACCGCCACTAAACTCTCTCCTTTGTAGGTAAACCCCTAATAAAACCCTATGTCTTGTTTGCCGGCTCTGGGTCTCTTCTCTGGCCTCTTCATCCTAGTGTCTTCCCTGTGAGGTTAATAGGGTTCAGCACAACAGCATCGTGGAGAAGCCAGCCACTGCCATCATGATTCAAACCAAACAGTTCTCAGAGAAGGGTACAGAGGGAGGTGAAAAGCATACTGTCCTCCTGGCTGGACAGTCCCGTTCTCTTCCTGGCTGGACCATTTGCTATGTGTGTGCCTCTGGCAAATTATTGAATCCATGCCTTAGTTGCCTTGTTGGAAAAATGAGATTCTCAATGTAAAACCCACTTTGAAAAAACTGCAAAACATCATATGAATGTCACTCATTTGCTTCAATCCATATTTATAAAGCACCTACAAAGTGTCAGACTCATGGAGTGCAGATGGCACTCCGATTTTGAGGGAGGACACAATCTCTAGTAGGTATTATTGCAACTTTCTCCAAAATACACTTTTTCTTAAGTATCCACTTGTCATCCATTAATATAATGAAACCTCTTTAGAAACCCTCCAATCCAAAATGCTGGGTTAATGTAGCCCATAAATTGAATTTCCGCTGTGTTTCTTTGGATTCTCCAAATTTGCTTCTTTCAACCCAACAATAACACACCATTTGTTTGTTTATCATATTAGTAATGATTTTTTTTTTTTAATGAGCACTCAATACTGGTTAGAAGAAACTGGACTTCAGTGCTGCTTCTGATCATTTAAATTGCTACAAACCTTTTGGAGAGCAATTTGGCAATATGTCTCACAAACCTTTAAAAAATGTGCTCAACCTTTGACCTAGTAATTCAATTTCTGGGAATCTATCCTAAAGACATAATGGGAACTGTAGAAACTGGTTTATGCACAGAGATGTTTATCAGAACACTCCTTCTGACAGCAAAAGTATTTAAAACCATATAAATGCCCAACAACATAGAAATGGATAAATAAACAGCAATGCTTCCCCTCTGTGGACTATCACAACCACTAAGAATTGCAGTTAAGAAGCATTTAGAACAACATGATGAAATGTATAAAGACAGGGAAAAATAAGCAGTGTGCCAAATGGGCGTATGGCAATGATCTCGATATGGCACAAACACCACACAACACATGGTAAAAAGACTGGAAGGCAGGCATGGGTTAATTGTGGTTGCCATGGGCAGCAGAATTATGAGTGATTTTCTTCCTTCTTTTTAAATATTTTTAAGATATTCTTCACTGAGCTGTATGTATTATCGGCATACCTCATTTTATTGCATTTCCTTTCATTGCACTTTGCAAATACTGTGTTTTTTACAAATCGAAGGTTTCTGGCAACTTTGCATTAAGGAAGACTATTGGCACCATTTTTCCAATGGTACCTGCTCACTTCATGTCTCTGTATCACATTTTGATAATTCTTACAATATTTCAAGCTTTTAAATTATTATTATATCAGTTTTGGTGATCTGTGATCAGTGATCTTTGATGTCCCCATTGTCATTTTTTGGGGCACCACAAACTGCACCCATATCAGATGGCAAACTTAATTGATAAATGTTGTATTTATGAATACAACACTGGCTCTAGCAACCTGCTGTTCTCCTTCTCTTTCCCTCTCCTTGGGCCTCCCTATTACCTGAGACACAACAATATTGAAATTAGGCAAACTTATAACCCTTCAATGGCTTTTCAGTGCCCAAGTGAAAGTCAGAGTTGCATGTCTCTCACTTTAAATCAAAAGCTAGAAGTGATTAAGCTTAGCGAGAAACCCATGTCGAAAACCGACATAGGCTGAAAGCCAGATCTCGTGCCAAACAGCCAAGTTGTGAATGCAAAGAAAAAGTTCTTAAAGGAAATTAAAAATGCTCTTCTAGTGAACACACAAATGATAGAAACCAAAACAGCGTTATCACCCATATGAAGAATGTTTGAGTGGTTTGGATACAGGATCAAACCAGCCACAACATTCCCCGAAGCCAAAATCTAATCCAGAGCAAGGCCCTCACTCTCTATAATTGTATGAAGGCTGAGAGGGGTGAGGAAGCTGCAGAAGAAAACTTGGAAGCTAGCAGAGGTGGGTTCATGAGCTTTAAGGAGGAAAGCCGTCTCCACAACAAAAAAGTGCAACATGAAGCAGCAAGTGCTGATGCAGAAGCTGCAGCAAGTTTTCCAGAAGATCTAGCTAAGATCACTAAGGTGGCTACACTAACAACAGATTTTCAATGTAGACAAAACAGCTTTCTGTGGGAAGAAGATGCTGTCTAGGACTTTGAGAGCCAGGGAGGAGAAGGCAATGCCTGGCTTCAAAGCTTCGAAGCACAGGCTGACTCTCTTCTCTGGCTGGTGACTTCAAGTTGAAGCCAAGCTCATTTACCATTCCCAAAATCCTAGGGTCCTTAAGAATTATGCTAAACCTACTCTCCCTGTGCTCTATAAATGGAATAACAAAGCCTGGATGAGACCACATCTATTTATGGCATGATTTACTGAATAATTTATGCCCACTGTCAAGATCTACTGTTGGGAAAAAATTTGTATCCCTTTAAAAATACTCTGCTTGGTCCAGTGTGGTGGCTCACACCTGTAATTGTGGCACTTTCGGACGCTGATTTGGGCAGATCGATTCACCAGGAGTTCAAGACCAGCCTGGGCAACACAGTGAAATTGTGTCTCTACTAAAAATACAAAAATAGCCCAGCCTAGTGGCATGTGCCTGTAGTCCCAGCTACTGGGAAGCCTGGAGTAGGAGGATAATTTGAGCTGCAATCATGCCACTGCATTGCAGCCCGGGTGACAGAGCAAGACTCTGTCTCAAAACAATAACAATAAAAAAAATAAAAATATTCCACTTGTTGACAATGTACCTCGTACCTAGAGCTCTGATGGAGATGTACAAGATTAATGTTGTTTCCATGCCTGCTAATACAATGCCGTCTGCAGCCTATGTATCAAAGAGTAATTTCAACTATCAAATATGATTATTTAAGAAATACATTTTATAAGCCTACAGGTGCCACAGATACTGTATTCTTCTGATGGATCTGGGCTAAGTAAATTGAAAATCTTCTAGAAAGGATTCAGCATTCTAGATGCCATTAAGAACATTCGTGATTCATGGCAAAGGATCAAAAATTAATAATAACAAGAGTTTGGAAGAAGTTTATTCCACCTTCTTGGGTGACTCTGAGGGGTTCAAGAGTTAGTGGAGGAAGTAAGTCTTGAGCCCCTTCAAGAGTCATATGTGGTAGAAATAGCAAGAGAACTCGAGTTAGAAGTAGAGCCTGATGATCTGACTAAATTGCTGCAATCTCACGAAAAAACTTGAATGGATGAGCACTTGCTTCTTAGGGATGAGCAAAGAAAGTGATTTCTTGCAATGGAATTTGCTCTTCATGAAGGCGAACACTGAACATTGTCATGAACGTTGTTGAAATGACAACAGAGGATTTAGAATATTCCATAAACTTAACTGATAAAGCAGTGGCGAGTTTGACAGAACTGATTCCACTTTTGAGATAAATTCTGCTGTGAGTGAAATGATGTCAAACAGCAGTGCATGCTACAGAGAATCCTTTTGTAAAAGGAAGAGTCAATCCATGCAGCAAGCTTTATCCTTGTCTTATTTTAAGAAATTGCCACAGCCACCCCAACCTTCAGCAACCGCCAACTTGATCCATCAGCAGCCATCAACATCAAGGCAAGACCCTCCACCAGCAAAAAGATGACAACTTGCTGAAGGCTCAGATGATCATTAGCATTTTTTAGTAATGAAATATTTTAAAATTAAGGTATGTACATTGTTTTCTTACAATGCTGTTGTACACTTAAGAGTCTATTATATCGTGTAAGCAACTTTTATATGCACTGGGAAACTCCAAAATTCATGTGACTTGCCTTATTGAGATATTTGCTTTATTGTGGTGGTCTGGAACGGGATCTGCAATATCTCTGAGGTATCCCTGCACTTTTAAATAGAGAAAAATTCATTAAAAAAATAAGAGACTCTTCATTCTAACACATCCGAATTGGGTGGCGAAATCTGGTGTATATGCTGTTTCCTTCAGGACTTTAAGGATTTGGATCCTGTGAAGTGTTTTTCTTGTAACTTGAAACTTCTATGTGCAGGTCAGTCCTATCATTGTTTTTTTTCTCTTATTTAAAAGTGCAACCAGTGCGGGGGCTGGGAGAGGCCCCGTGCAGCTCATCACCAGCTCAGAAAATATTCTCCATGCATATACTCTCATATCACTCTTAGATCTTTCTTTGTGAGAAGAACTGGGCTTTTTCTGAATTACTGGCTTGTTTTGAGTTTAGAGATATTGTAAATTGCATAACTGATGGTTTCTCCCAGTTTGTGGCAGCTGCTAAAAGTCTCAAAGACAAATGTGTGGCTGGCTTATAACAAGAGCACCTGTGGGTTTTGGGTCCTCGCTTCACTCTGGGCTTCCTGTTCACTTCCATGCCCCGAGTTTCTTTCCTACTTACTGATCACCCTGCACCATATAAGTCCTGATGTTGCTGTTTCCAATTCTTGTTGGAATGAGATGAAGTATACATTGAAAATTTCTTTTGCACATGTGAGACAGGCTACATGCACCCCTATGAGCTGTGCTTCCATTGATTGTTAGAGAGAATTCCAGCCAAGTAAAGGGCAAATCAAATCAAGCAACCCCATCTGAATCCATGGCACAACAACCATACTGACTAAGAACATGAGGGACACGAAGGAGTTAAATCCATGTGGCAGCACAGGGTGGGAGCCGGCAGCATTGAGGGACCTGGTCCCTTCCCACACTGGAGGCACAAGAGGTCATCAGAGCAGGCAGGAACTTGCACTTGGCTTTGCTGGGAAAGCAGATACTGTGCTTATTGCAATGTTCCTGTGGGTGAGCTAATTGTCTAACTGCCCTTGAGATGTATATAATTTAGTCTGCAGCCCCGGCTCCTCCCTCTGTGTCATCACCAATGGGCCGGGAAACATGAACAACAACATCTACGCCCATTAAAGGCAGCAGCAGGCCAGCCCTGTCACCCACGGCCCCTTGATGAGTGATCTGGCAGCTGTGCTCCTGCTCGGGCCGCTGGTTTACTTGGCTAAAGGGTATATCTTTAGCTCCCCTTGGTTTGTTGACAGGGGATGCTGTGTTCCTTTCCTAGGGCTGCCATAACAAAGTGCCACAAACTAGGTGGCTTGAAACAATAAAAGTTTATTCTCTCTTTATTCAGGAACTCAAAGAGTCTGAATTCAAGGTGTCTCCAGTGCTGCGCTCCCTCTGAAGGCTCTAGGGCAGAACATATCCTTGCCACTTCCAGCTCCTGGTGGTGGATGGCAATGCTTGCTGTTCCCTGGCTTATGGCAGCATCGCTCCAGTATCTGCCTCTATCTTCACATGGCCTTCTGCTTGTGTGTGTGCACACGTGTGTGCATGTAGGTATGTGCATGCATGTAGGTATGTGCATACATGTAGATACGTAGATATGTGTGTGCACACATGTGTGTCTCTCCAAATCTCTCTCTCCTTTCTCTTATAAAGACACCAGTCACTGGATTTAGGCTGCATCTTAATCCAGCCAGATCTCACATTAATTTGATGACATCTGCAAAGACCCTACTTCCAAATGAGGTTACATTCACAGGTAACAGGGAATGGGACTTCAACATATCTTTTGGGGGGATGCAACTCAACCCATAATAGATGCACTTAACAAGCAGCAATTAAAAGCATGAACTCTGTAGTCATCTGGGTTCAAATCCTGGCTCTAACCCTTACTAGCAAATGACTTAACTTCTTCCAGCCTTCCTTCCTCATTTGGAAGGCCTTAGGCCAGCACCTGGGGCTGTCTGGAAGTCAAACAGGATCATGTGCCATGCGAGCACATCGCCAGACATAGACATGGCTTGTCAAGAACACGTTGTGGCTGGGCCTTAGGACAGCCACTCAGCCCTGCTACTCCGATTCAAACATTCCTTCCACACACTGAGAGACCCTGGTTCAAGATTACAGACAGCAAATTGTTATTAAGGGGGTCTAGCTCTTCGCATCTGGTGTTTAATGTGCACTTTGCCTGGAAATATCTCCTTTGCCCTCCTTAACCCTCCCTCTTCCCCTCCTCGGGTGAAAAGTTGGCTCCATCCGAGCCCTCAGGACTTGCCTTAATTGACATCTACACTCCAAGATCTTCCAGGTCACCCTGCTGAGAGCAGTTTAGTGCAACTTATGGTCAGCCCTTCCTTCTCCAGGCAACTGCTATGCTGGGGACCTTCTTTGGCGACAGGGACTGCTCATTCCACCCAAGGGTAAGCCTAAGTTTGCCCTATAAAATATAGGACATTCCACTTAATTTGAATTAACATATACAATGAATAATTGTATTAGCATGTCCCTAATATTGCAAATATTGTACCAAGGTGTGGGCCAGAAGTGCCTGGATGTGAATGTCCTGAGAGCAGTCCTCAACCAACAACAGATGAGGATCTGGTGGGTAAGTACTCCAGTTTCTTTGCCCCCTGATGGGGCATAACTCAGAGACGGCATGTTCCACGTGGTCTCCCCAAGTTTCCCAGGTGAATTCTTCACCCCTCATCCACAGCAGTACCTGCTCCCTAACACACCCTGGGATGGCTTTTGCTTCCCCTTCCCTTTCTCCACTTCCTGGGAAAATGCCTCTGCCCTCCCACCACTAGTCTCCACAATGAGCTTGTATATTTCCCACAAAACCCTTATCACAACGTGTAATTACACACACATATGTTTTTCTGATTGCTTAATCTCTCTGTTCCACCAGACCGAGTTCTGGTACCATGACTGTGCCATTCACCATTGTTCTTCAGCACCTAGCACTGGGCTGGCACTCAACAAGAACTTGCTAGATCATGAAGATGAGCAAGAAAATGAACAAAAGCACAGCCATCTATGCCAGCAGAGAGCAAAAGTGGTTTTCAGCTGTGCTGAGCTGCGCTGCACAGAGGCTAGACTGTCCAAGACTTGAGTTTGGGTCTCACTTGGCTCACTTCAGAATCTGCCCTTGGACGGTCTCCTGAGCTGTCTTCACCTCAGTTTCCTCATCTGTAAAACGAGGCGGCGAAACTAGATGATTTCTCTCCTGTCTTCCAGCTCTAAAATTCTACGACTCTATATTCTAGGCAATAAACTTTACGACTATGAATAAATTAATGAAAATGAATATTTAAATGATGTGCAAACATTCATGCGAGTGCTTTCTTAGTCTTTTATGCAGTGGGAGAGTGAGAAATAAAACCAAGATGAAAAGATCAGAAATATCTGCATCAGTGAAAAGCTGGTGTCTTGCTCCCGTTTGCCGGGGATGTTGGTTTAGAAGAGTATTTGTTGAAGAACTCCCAGGGTCAGGGAAGGAGAAGGGTCAAAAGGCAGGCAGGCATCTGGGGAAGCTGGAAGCCCCCAGATGGATGGATATTCCTGGCAACAGTTCTTGGTCCAGGGTATGAGCAAAGGAAATTATGTTCCCCAACTCTCTGGCTCTTTTGGTCTGTCATGAGTCTCAAAAATATTCAGAATAAAGGTTTGGTGACTTGACATCTGAGTGCTTCATGTACTTATCAAGATGATCTGTTGCCTGTCCGTCAAGTGGACAGCCCTTTTGTTGGGTCAGTAGACACAAACCAAGAGTCTGTTTGGCATGTATAATACTTACTAAGAAAGAAGAATGAATTATTTAAAGATGAGACCCCCTAGCTTCTCATGTTGGTAGGAGGAGCAAACTGGGAAGGAGGGAGAGAGAGAAGATTCTCAGACTGAGCCTGTTCTGTGTCCAGCCCTGGGGATCAGGCAAGTCTGGACATTGAGGTATGGCTGGGGAGTTTGTTGGGATATTCACCAAAAAGAATGGAGTTTGGGGACGGTGCTTAGCAGGGTCCTATGAGACAACTCATCATCAAGAAGGAGACAGGCCTGATCTTGACCCAGTTGCAAAGCTTGAGTTTATTAACCTCAAAGCTTGAGGACTGGAATTCAGGATGGAGGCTGTTACATAAATTTGTCCCCTGCCAGGCCCAGTGGACACACATCTGGGCTCATGGGATGGTGTGGTCTATAAATCATAATCAATTGTTCTTTGGATGAAATTCTAATATGATGAGCCTAAATACTTGTGTCACTGTGACCTCCTGATCTTTTTCTATCCTCTTTGCCTAGACATTACCCATGCTGATTTGCCTCCAGAATTACCTACTGCCCTTTTTACAAGACTTTTTGGTCTCTTGACAATTGCAGCTCTTTTCTATTTTTATTTTTTTAACTTTCTGGCTTTTATTCCCCCATCGCACTCTTTCAAAAGAGTACATAAAAAAAGTGAAACCATGATGACTATTCATTATGAATTTAAAATAATTAGGATACTTGAGTGCTTGATTTCAATTAGGTCTACATTTTCATTCCTAAACAATACAGAAAACAGTGTCTCCAAGCCAGTAAATGATTAGGCAAAAGACCCCAGAAAAAGGAATTTCTGCAAAGCCAGAAGTCCTGTGAACACACTGGTTGGATTTTCTGCTGTTTTCAAAACCAAAAATTAAACATGACAGAGAAACAATGAGAAAAAGGAATCTGCAGATACAGTGTCACCTGTGTCCCAGGTCTCAGTGCCTGAACTGCTTATAAATCATGAGCCCTTGTTCATACCATAAAGATGCACGAATAAGAGATACTTACTCCTCCCCTCTAACTTTGTGGAATACTTACATGACTTGGCATTTTTATTCCCTGCCATTGAGTCTTGGGACACCCTCCTTCAGTGAAAGCATCTGTGACTCTCTGTGGGTGTTAAGGGTACAAATGATCTCTGCTGGTCGATTTCTTCTACATATACTTGCTGAGAACCTATTATGTACAAGGGTGGGAATGGAAGGGGGAAAATCTGCCATTTCTTGACCATGAAGAAGAATTAAGGCCTTGTGCCAGGCATGTCTCGATATCTCATTTCTCAAAACAATCCCGAAAGACCAGTAACAGTGTTCTCATGTTGATGATGAGAAAACTCACAAAAGTCAGCTAACTTGCCCAACACCCAGCTGATAAAAGGCAGAGCTGGGATTCAAACTGGGTACTGGCAGACTCCAGAAACTCCTGCTCCATCCTCCATCCCGAGGCAAAACATCCCATATTTCTTCTTCAGAATTGTTGAAAGTGGCTCTTCATTTCCCTGCCTACAAGAGAACTGAATGTGAGTTTAACGACAATGAAGAGAAAAACAGCCAAAAGAGACAGAGTGGGGACGGAGTGTGTGTTGGGGGTGGAGGGAAATGACTGCTTCTCTTCCTTCACACAGGGACAAGAATGACTTGAGGTACAAACTATTAACGCTCTTTACTAGTCAGAATTGGGTCAGATATTCTAGCAGAGAGAACAGCATGTTCTCTGCTCCAGCTGTTATCTGAGCTACACAGCTGGAGGCAGGACTCCAACTTGCTCCTTGGGCTCAGAGCTCAAGGTTTCTACAGCTCTCCAAGCTACATATGATGGCTTCTCCCAGCTGGAATGATGGGGGGAGGTTGGCAGGGGCATGTCGGGGAGAAAAAAGTAAGAGGAGGAGAAGAGGTGGCGGGGAAGTAGAACGTGCATTCTCATTTCTAGTGGTGCAACCAGTTATCACATTAGTCAAACCTACGTGCCTGGTGGTTGCCAATCAGTGAAAGTTTTCTGACAGATGTTCATGGGTGAGAAGAATTATTTGAAAGAGAGCCCCCAAACAGCCATAGGAGTTGCTGATTAAATGGGGGTCCTGGGTGCAATTAGGTTGCTACGCTAAAGTCTGAAAGCCCAATAACAGGATCAGACCCTGCTCAGTATCTACCAGGCTAGCAATAAATTGAGATTTCCCAAAGCCCTTGCGACATAACGGGCCAGACTCTTGCTTTGGAGGGTTGGCACTTTCATTTCCATGCAACCGACATTTTAAGCTCACAAACTACTCCAAAGTTTCTGTTTCTAAACAACCCCAACAAGCACAATGCCAAATCTTGTACTGCAGTAACATGCATGCTTGGGAAACCTCTGCTTCTGTGTAGGTATCATTGAGCCTGCCTTAGAGAGAAAATGACTCTGATTTCTTCCTAGTTATCTGATGCGAAAGCTCAGATAATTCTAGATTCTAGATTCTTGGTGAAAAAGCAAGGAGTTGTTCTATGAATATCATAATTTAGAGATAAATAATGAACACCAAACTTGGAGCGAAATACCCCAGTGTTCATTTTATTTAATATTCTCCACTGGTGGAAATAAATTAAAAATGAACAAGGCTTGTTTATGCCTGCCTTACATTGCTCTCCACTTTTGAATAGCAACTGCATATTAATTTGCCAAGATCCCATAAATTATAATTAGCCCGGAGGATTAACAACATAAATCCTTGAATTTAAAACCAACCTGCCCGGCTCTCTCTTCCCTATGCCCTAAAGTAAAAAAGAGCCATAAAACCTATCACCGCTACTTGATCCATTAAACTCCGGAGACATTCTTATTTCAGCTTAGCTAGTGGAGGTAGTCTTTGTTAAATCTTTTTAAAGTTACAGTAGCTCGATAGAACCTGGGGGTCTGGGAGACAAGGATCTGTGTCAACTCCCAGCCACAGTGCACATTGCCCAGATGTGGATTAGGAGGACAGCGGCAAAAGGGACAAAGGAATATGTTTCGGCTTAGTACAGTTTACACAGAGTCCTGGAACTGGCCTGAGATGAAAAGTGCCCCCTGCCTCTATATTGTTCTCATTTATTGTCAAGAGCTCTGGAGTACCTGGGAGAGGAACCCAGGGCACACATACATGCTCACAGACACAAAGACAACACACTCACACAGGTTATGATCTGAGCCTGCATCTGCCAAGCTCACGCCAGGCTGATGGGGAGAAGAAGGATAATGTTGCTCAGATGACCAAGTATTTTACACAAGATTATGGCGATTAAAAAAAAAACCAAACTTTTTTTTTTTTAATTTTTTGAGACAAGGTCTTGCTCTGTCACGTATGCTGGAGTGCAGCGGCATGATCATGGCTCACCGCAGCCTCGACCTCCAGGACTCAAGCAGTCCTCAGGCCACAGCCTCCCAAGTAGCTAGGATTACAGGCACACGCCACTACACCTAACTAATTTTTTATTTTTTGTAGAGGTGGGGTCTCACTGTGTTACCTGGGCTGGTCTCAAACTCCTGGGCTCAAGCAATCCTCCTGCCTCGGCCTCTCAAAGTGCTAGGATTACAGGCTTGAGCCACCATGCCCGAATAACTATGGAAAATTTTAAAGCACTGTTTTTCCTGATGATGAAAATAGCCAATCACCCTTAAGTATGAATGGCATATGAAGTGCCCAGATGGTGGTTCATCCAGGACTGCACAGCTCAGCCTGGACAATCCCTTCATCTGCAAACATACCTACACCTTGCAATCTTTCGCTCCCATACTTTTTCTCCCCTTTGAGTTTATCTCTCCCCTGGAGGGGTGGTCAGGTAGACACCAGAAAAATGCATGGATGTGTGGTTAGCCATACTTAATACGCAGCTCAGCTATTTAGAAACAAGAGCTCTGGGTATACTCTGATGTGTGTGTCCAGAAGGCACTGCAGGACCCCGCTGATGCTTTTGCAGAGGATATAGTCTTGCTTGTAAGAGGGTCTAGTCAAAGCCAGAATTATGGAGCTAAAATCCATTTAACACTTGGACAGTGGACTAGTGGGCTTCCTTGCCACCAACAGAGTGCCTATTTTATGAATTTAGGTTTCCCCCCAATTATAAACCAACAAATGTTCATTGTAGAAAATCCTGATAATAGATAAGACAATCAAGGAGAAAATGTAAATGTCAGCATGCAGGTCTCATTTCTCCCAGATATTTTGTGATACATATGCTGAATAGAAATAAATATATTCTACACTCAACCTGACTCTTTTCACTTAATTTTATTCTATGACGACTTTACCATGTCCCTAACCATTTTCCAAAATCCCCAGTTATGACACTTCATCCTATAACTGTAGTATCATCTCTGTCACTAATGTCGAATTATTAGACATTATGGCTATTTTAATTTTTGATTATAATTTTGTGATCATTACCTGATACATAAACTTTCATGTAGCACCTAATGATTTCCTTGGGAGAAATTTATAAATCTAGAATTTCTGGGGGAAGGATGTGAACATTTTCAAGAAAAATTTCATTTTTAAATGTGACATGAAAATGTGCGTGCCGCCTATTACGAAGGGTGAGGGTGGGGTTTCAGTGGAGATCTGCAGAGTGTGATCTGCCTCCAGCAAAGAAAAATCAGGCTGCTAAGTCAGGCTGGTCTTTGGGTTATCCAAAAGATAAAAAGTGAAAAGGCAGTCATTTCACACTGTGCTTGGGCAGTACGCCCAACAGACCCTGAGTAGATTTCTTTTCTTTTATTTGTTATTGAAATAACTGGGGAAAACAGAACAGCAAGGATGAGAACAAAAATAACAAATAAAAAGTCATTTTGGGTTGGGCGCGGTGACTCGTGCCTGTCATCCCAGCACTTTGGGAGGCCGAGAAGGGCGGATCACTTGAGCTCAGGAGTTGAAGACCAACCTGGGCAACAAAGTAAGATTCTGCCTCTACAAAAAGTTAAAGGCCGGGCGCGGTGGCCCATGCCTGTAATCCCAGCACTTTGGGAGGCCAAGGTGGGTGCATCACCTGAGGTCAGGAGTTCGAGACCAGCCTGGCCAACATGGTGAAACCCCAACTCTACTAACAATACAAAAATTCGTGGGACATGGTTGGGGGGGGCGCCCAGAATCACAGCTACTCGAGAGGCTGAGGCAGGAGAATCGCTTGAACCCAGGGGGCAGATGTTGCAGTGAGCAGAGATGGTGCCACTTCACTCCAGCCTCGGCATAAGAACAAGACTCCGTCTCAAAAAAAAAAAAAAAAGAAAGAAAAAAAGTTAAAAAAAATTATCTGGGTATGGTGGCACACAACCTGTAGTCTCAGTTACTCGGAGGCTGAGGCTGGAGAGTTGCTTGAGGCAGGAGAGTTGCTTGAGCCCAAGAGTTTGAGGTCACAGTGGAGCTACGATCCTGACACTGCATTCCAACCTGGGTGACAGAACCAGACCGTTCTCCAAAAAAAAAAAAAAAAAAAAAAAAAAATTATTTTAAGAAAGAGTCATTTTAGGGTCATGAAGTTCTTGAAAATATGATAGGTATACTTTCCCCAAATACGCACTCATACTCCAAAGTTTGTGTATTTTATTTCAGGGACTATAAAGTTTCCCCAGATTCATCCCAGAATCCCTCAATCTTGATTAAGTCAGCAGAATTTAGAGGTAAGAGGAATCATGCCATGAGAAGTAGGTGAGTGTGAACACAAGCTTCTGAATGCCAAAGATTCTTTCACCTGAACTGAGTGAGCACAGGTAAAAGTTTTGAGGTCTCAGGTCAAAAATTCAAAATGTGCTCCCCTAGGAAGTTTGACAAGGGATGAAGAAGTTTATTTAAGGCAGTGGGCATCAAACTTTAGCAGGCACTGAAGTCTCTTGGAAGGCTTGCTGAAATATAGACGGCTGGGCCCTGCCCCCAGACGCAGTAGGTCTGGGGAGTGGCCTAAGAATTTCCATTTCTAACAAATTCCCAGGTGATTCTGATGCTGCTGATCCAGGAACTTGGCTTCGAACTTATTACTGAAAACCATATAATGGGATACTATGGAATCACTGAAAATGATGTAAAATAATATTTACTGTCATAGAAAGATATGCCTGGCCCAGTGCAGTGGCTCATGCCTATAACTCCAACACTTCGGGAGGCCAAGAAGGGCAGATCGCTTGAGTCCAGGAGTTCAAGGCCAGCTTGGGTAACAAGGTGAAACCCCGTTTCTAATAAAAATACCAACACAAAAAAAATTTAGCTGGGTGTGGTGGTGACTTCCTGTAGTCTCAGGTACTTGGGAGGATGAGGTGGGAGGATTGCTGGCATCCAGGAGATGGAGGTTGCAGTGAGCCAAGATTGCACTACTGCACTCCAGCCTGAGTGACAGAGAGAGACCCTGTCTCAAAAACAAAAACAAAAACAAAAAGACATTCACAGTATTCTATAAACAAAAGAAAGCAGATTATATAGGACTGTGTACAATATAATTGTTTCTGTGACTTTTTTTATAAAAGCAAAAATAGCTATATATGCATTTCTAGAAATATCTAAATATACAGATTTAAATATAGATATTGATATGGGTATAGGTACAGATATAAATGTGGATATTGGTTTAGGTATGGATGTGGGTATAGACATGGACAGGGATAAGGGAAGGTGTATAGATATGGGTATGAATACGTACATGGGTACGAATATGGAGTTGGTGCCCTTTTCTCTGAGTTTTGAGATGATGACTGTTCTGCTTTTGTTATTTTCGCTTATCTATATTTTCTACCCTTTCTACATCTAAAAGAAATTGTTTTCACTATCAAAATAAAAAAATTCCTTTGAATGATTCAAAACAATAGCAGACTGCTGTTACTGAGGACCCTTTTGCCACTGTCACCACTCGGGGTGCTGGTTCTGTTCCTGTTCATAGGTCATCGAGAGGCTCTGGGGCTATAGGACCCACCCAAAGACCCCCAGCAGGTGAGGGGCTGCGTCCCTGTGCTGGTTCCAGTCTGTCATACCACATTTTCCACTTTTGTGGACTGAAAACTCTAGACCCAGCCCTATGCTGACCGGAGACTGCCTTCTAGTATCATGAGGAAATTGGGGTGGTGGACAGGTGCACCCTCCCCCTGACCCCTAACGATCTGCTTTGCTCCTGAGTAATTTAGCCAGCCACAGAGTCTATGATGGGGCCTTCTCTGGCCGCTGTCTGTCGAGGTTTGGACAGCTTTGCTCAAGTGGGGATTGCAAGTACACACAGTATTTCAACGTCATGAAATCTCTTAATGAATTCCCAGCATGCATTCTTGGCATTTTTTTCTGTAGGTCTCCAAATGACTCTCTGAAAAGGACTCATGCTGGGGCCCAGCATTTGTGTTCACTGATCAACAGAGGAACGGGGATTACACATCATGACCTGCATTTTTAAATGCAAGGAGACACAGAGGTACATGGTGACATACATATGTGCATCTATCTGCCTCAACACTTAATATTCGTGCGTATTTGTGTATCAATACTTAACTGTACATAATTTGATGTCAAGTTGTCAACTAACATTTCTCGGAAATTACTGATCTATCCTTTCTATATGTTTGGCATTAAAATATTATTTGTTTTACAAATATGATAGATGGATGAATGGATAAATATATGATAAAGCCATTATAGCAAAATGTTAATGGTGGTTCGCTGTAAAATTCTTTCAACTTTGATGTATGCTTAAGAGTTTTCATTTTAATTATGAAGGAAAATGATGTGTCTTACGAAATAATAGTGATAGCAGATGATAACTGATGTTTTACCAAAACATTATTAATGTCCTTACAGACCAAAATAAGACACAGGCAACCCTATGTTACCTCATTTTTTTTCAATGTTAGGATATTTCAAGGTTTGAAAACCACTGCTTTAGAGTAGTTCCCCTATTTGTGGGGTTGTGAATCTTTTTGATTCTAGCTTTAGAGCCTCCCAGGGCTGAAAAAGAAAAATTGTTGATTATCTTAGGCAAGGTCCTTAGTAAGTACCCCCACCACCCCCTCCCGCAAAAAAAAGGGCACCACCACACAGCTGTGCCTATCTTTGCTCAGGATTGGTTACTGACTATAGTACATAAATCTCCCCATTCCTGGACTTCTCTATTGAAATTTCACACATCATTTTCAATTAAGGAGCTCTTTGCCTGAAGGACAGAGCCACCTGGTTTGTCCTACGGAGTGTATCTACAGGCAGATGTGTAGAAACGTGCATGATGGCATAAGATGCCTTTGCTTGGGAAGGGAGCCCGTTTGCAGCTCTCCTTACCATCCTTGAGGACTCAGAAACTGAATGCCTTGAACGGACTTAATAGTTTAAGTAACATATCTAGGATTAATAATAATGTTTAAAACCCTTTATGAATAGCTCATATGCATGGACTGGATAGGTCATTTTAAATGTTACTGGATTTGTTAAGATCTTAAAAATTAATTCCTTTAGCAAAGTCAAACTACAGATTGAATCAGATAGTATGGAATAAATTGGAGCTGACAATCACCCTTTTCTCCATGTTCCATAATGAAACGGGTGTTCTCCAGCTAAGGGTTCCCAGTGGGGGCCTCAGGAACAGGGGAAGAGGCACAAAATCCAAGGAAGGAGTGAATCCTTGTGGTTGTGCTTGAGCCCCTAAACATTTCCCACTAATGCGTTTGCTTTGTGACACTCTAAGCATTTTTCCTTACTGAGGATTTCAGCTGCTGGATTCCCCTAAAGGTACTTTAATACCTGTGCTGGGAGGAGAACAGTCACTTCATACAGAAATTAAATACATAAATTAATAGATGCCTCTTCAGAAAACCTTTCAAACACGGAGTCCAGCTGCTTTGGCAACACTGCAGTCAATAGGTCAAGGCCTTGGCTAATGGCTAGGGAGAGGCAGAGGAGGGATGAAAATGGGCTGAGAGACTCAGCAGAGATCAACAAATATGCCCAGAGACTTAACCACTTAGGTGAATATTTGCCTTTGCCACAGGGTTATGGAGAGAACTTGCCCAAAGCAAGAAGCAAATGGAAACAAGGACACAAAGAAGAGGGAGGAAGAGGATGAGGAGAAAGGAGAAAAGGAGGAGGAAAAGGAGGATGAGGAAGAAAAGGAAGAGAAGGAAGAGAGGGAGGAAGAGGACAGAGAGGAGGAGCCACCAGCCAGGGTTGCATGTGCGTGCCCAAGTACACAGGACATTCTGCCCTTCACCTGTCCTCTTCAAAGACCAGAAAAGAATGCCACTCTCAAGTTCTGCCTTTGGCAGGAGTGAGCAAGAAAGGGTCTTTAGGTGTTTAATGAAACAAATAAAATTTAAACATGTACCCTTTAGCTTCAGAACCTCCGAGATATTAGGATTGTGTCCAAAAGACTTGACATCTTTATGGAGTGGCTATTATATGCCTGGCTCTTTCCTAGGTAGGCACTGTATATATGTTTCTTGTTTAATGAGATCATTCTCAAACTCCTAGCAACTCTTCTATCCGTTTGCTATATATTGAGCTTCAAAGTATGATTTCCTTCAAAGAAGAGTTTCAGCAACTTTTAACAATCTTGAAAAGCATGATGTTTGGTAAATGCGACAGACAGCAGGCATTCTCTCACATTTCAAATCTCCAATGGCTCCTAGCAGTGTATCTAGCACACACCAGCTCAATAATATTCCATACATTCATAAAAGTTTTCAAATGGAAGGAGATGTTGCATGCAGATAAACACCCTCTTAGTTTGCCCATTTAACAGATGAGGTAGCTGAATCCTAGAGTCAAACACCTCTTGTCCATAGTCACAAGACGCTGACACAATACCTGAACTAAGCAGACAGCAGGCTTTTAATTTTATGTTTATAGGCAAGTTATCTTTCAGAAGGATTGAGAAGAGACATTCAGATGACATTTCTCACTGATTCCTCAAAAACTATAAGCACTCCAGTACATTGTTTTGCTTCCGGCCTCAGTCTCTGCCCCTGCCCACCCCCGCCCCGCCCTCCCCACACCCCCTTCCCCCCTCCCCCCTACTCCCCACCCCCTACCCCCACCACCCTCCACCTTTGGTCTTCATCTGCTGGGAGGAGGAAGATGGTGCAGCTTGAATTAAGTGTCAACTTCAGGTAACTCTTCCAGAATTGTTTAGCTTGGATCTCATGGATCTCCTACCTCCCTGAGTGTTTCATGCATGAAAGCCTTCCACTCTCTCCAAAACGCTGTACTTCTTGAAAACCACAGCCATAAAACATGTTTCTCTTATGTACCTCCTACCTCTAGAAAAAACTATCTGGAAAGTAGATGTGAAAGCAGGAAGTATTAGTCCTTTTTTTTTTTTTTAAGGGTAAGTAATACAGAGAAAGAGAGAGAGGATGAGAAATGATCCCAGGTAATTCCCTTTGGAAAGTTTCTGTCTATTGCGTTTTCTGGAAAGCACGGCATGTTCTGTGGACATGTATTTCAGAGCACTACTTCCTGCATTGGCTTGAATGAAAAGATTCACCAGGGATGCTAGATAAGAAGCAAATTCCCAGGACCCACTGTAGACCCACTTAAACTCATTCCCTTAGGCTGCGATATGGGAGTAGGGAGTAGGCATTTTTGAAAGAATCTCTCCCAAATGATCTTTGTCATAAAGTAATTTTGGGGAATTTACCCAATTTTCATCTATTTGTAAATTTGGGGAATTTACCAAATTCCACCTTACCTGACATGTTAAATCCTTCTATAACCTGCGAACGATCTTGTGTCAGCAGAGAGACCAGCAGAGTTGCTGGATTAAGAAGGATGGGTAAACAGAATCAAGCTCATTTCAAAACATTCCAATGTCATACAAGCTGCGAATATGTTTGAATAAAAACCTTTCTGAAATGTCTCCAAAGATCTCTCTTTGCATGAGGTCCTTTCAAACGAGGCCAATTTCTGGAGACTTTTCTCCATTTGTCCTTCCTGTACAGAATGCAAAATAAAAGACACCATTTCTGAGTGGCCGTTTTGGAAGGATAGCTTCTGTAAATGGTCTTCGCTGAACTCTCGTCCTGGGTCCTGGGTCCTGGGTTCCCTAGTTCTCATTCCCCCATTCACACCCCCCCTTCCCACCACAAGACCTTTCTACAGGTGCCAAGTTTACCAAAGACGTTATGCCTAACCCCTATGGAGAAAACCCCGTTGGGTGCAACATACAAATGGAGCTAGTTCTTGCCAGTGGACATCTTGTTAATACATTCCACTGCCCTCTGCTCTAAAAGGATCTCGTGTGCTCCACGGGGAGACTGGAAAATGCATTGTATGTTCCAAAGGGAAGAAGGCCTATTTCTGCAAGCCCAGCCCCAGCCCCTGAATTATTTTAATTGCAGCCTGGTGATGCCAAGGTGCTGAAGCACCCCCTTAGGCTGAGTGCTTAGCTAGGAGGTACTGAATTAAACTGTCAGAACATGCAGAAAAATTGCAACACGGCCTGTCAACAACATTTGTTAAGAGACACGGGTGAGGCTGGTGACTTGTATAGGAAAAGAGCTGTCTGTGCAGAGCCATCAAAGCACAGCCTGGAACTAATGGGGTATTCAGAGGTCTTGTTCTACTTCATTGGTCAAAGCCAACACAAGCCTGTAAGATTTGGGCCCGTTTGCTGTTTATTACTGTGGTAATAAAGGCCACTTAAAGATACAAACCCATCTTGTATTGGCTTAAACCCAGGGCTTCTTTTCTGAATCGGATCACTAATGTCTCGTTTCTCAGGCTTTTAAAAATAATCTTCTGTTTTAGGAACAAAAATTCAGAAAAATCAGACATCCTATCAAAAGAGGACATTCTAATCTTGATCTTATTTATCTTTGGTGGGTATCTTCTTTTTAACATCTACCCTGGGATGGTCCATTTTATTTGCCACCCTGGCTAGGCTATAGTTTCCAGTTATCCAGTCAAACATGAATCAAGGTGTTGCTGGGACAGTATTTTGTAGATGTGATTGAAGCCCTTATTCAGCTGCCTTTTAGGAAGGGAGATTATCTTAGATGGTCTGAGTGTGACGGAGTCAATCATTTGGAAGATTTTAAGAGAAGAACCGTTTCTTTTCCTGGAGAAGAAGAAATTCTGCCTGTGGATAGCAGCTTTAGCATATGCCAAGAGTTCCAGTCTGCCTCTCTCGACTGCCCACTGTATGGATTTCAGACTTGCCTAGGCAACCCTACTATTGCATAAGCCAATTCCTTGCAATAAATCTGTTACTATATATCTCCTACTCATGCTGTTGCTCTGATTTAACCCTGACTGATCCATAACCTTATTTTAGTCCCTTGTCTCTCATACTGTAAGCAAGTATCTTTTCATCAGAAGTCTCAAATTAGAGATTTGTACACTGCAAAAAGTTCATGTTCTTTTCGGCCCATACCCATGTATTTGGTGCAATATGTTAAAAATAGAAATAAATTGAATTAGTTGCCAATATTTAAAACTCCTGAAGATTTCTCTCTCTCTCTCTCTCTCTCACACACACACACACACACACACACACGCACACACAATCTACATTTCTAGATTCTGTTAGAAGAGAAAAAAAATTAAAGAAACTGGCGAGCATAGTTGCGTATCCTCATATGACAACAGTCAGCTAGAATGCAAAGTGACCTCCTCTTTTAAGAGAGTGTGTGCTCTGCAGTTTACCACAGTCTCCACCACTCCTTATGGTCTCCCCAGCAGTAAGGCTAATTGTCACGGGACCTTACATTGTTTTTCTTTTTGTAAAGAGAAATGTGAAAGATATATCATACTCACTATGGTTTGGATCTAGTTTGTCTGTCCCCACCAAATCTCATGCTGACATTTGATCTCTTGTGTGAAGATGTCAGGAGATGGAGCCTACCGGGAGGGGTTTGGGTCATGGGGACGGATCCCTCATGAAGGGCTTCACGCCATCCTCATGGTAGTGAGTGAGTTCTCCCTCTGTGATTTCCCACGGGAGCTGGTTGTTTAAAAGAGCCTGGCACTTCCCTTCTCTCTTGCTTCCTCTCTGCCCATGTGATCTCTGCACACACTGGCTTCTCTTTGCCTTCTGCCAGAAGTGAAAGCAGCCTGAGGCCCTCCCCAGATGCTTAATCTTGAACTTTCCAGGCATGAGAATTGTGAATCAAATAAACTTCTTTTCTTTATGAATTACCCAGTCTCAGGTATTTTGCTATAGCAACACAAAACGGACAAAACTATACCCTTTACTCTATCAAAAGTAGAAATTTTAAAAGATATATGGAGAAGGCAACATATTGCAAGGAAAAAAAGGAGAATGCACATTTTTCTTTGCAGAAATGAAGACCATTTCTATGCATTCCACTTTCCAACAAAGTGTATCTGGGTTATTACCTGCCTCTACTCATTTATGTTGACCTGCCTAGTAGACATGTATTGTTTGCAATTCCTTCTTCTACACCCTGCACATTTTAGGAAAAATTTACTATGAAACCATTCTTCTTACTCTTTAACAAAAGAAAACCCTAAGGTGATTACAAGGGAAGTTTGCTCAACACACAGGAACACTGTGATAATTGCTTTTGGAGAAATCCATTGAAATGCAACCATCAGTACCAGGGAAGGGGTGAAGAAGATTCCAATGACCTTCTTTTCTTTCCAGACAGTTCTTAATATGCACTCCTTTGCCCATGGTGATCCCTGATGGGTTAGTTAATGGGCTTTCTTCTGCTGGTTAAGAAGCAGAAATGCACTCTAGGAGAAAATATCACACACTGGGAGTCAGGTGTCTGTGTTCAATCCCCACTGTCTGTCTCAGACACTGAGACTCAGTTTCCTCCTCTACGAAATAAAAGGAGTCCCCAAATGTGACTGTGCCTCTGCTTAGAGCTTCTGGATTCAATCTGCAAGCAAATGAATGTCTCTCTGGATGGTGAGGCCCAGGCATCTGTGTGTTTTCAAGCTCCCAGGTGATTCTGATGAGCAGACAGGTTTGAAATTTGCTGGGCTGAAGAGCGTCTCAAGTTTCTTCCAGCTGAAAAACTTGATGTACCTAGGAATCAAATTCTGCAGGCGCCTCTCTAGATATTGGACAGGCAATGTTCCAGACGTATTAATGCTTTGGGGCCACTGGGATATGATTTTAAAGGCTTGAAGCATTGCCACACTGCCTTAGTCACCCGGCAGGACCTGACTTATCATTTTGCCTGTAATGCATGTTGCCTGGTGGTTTGAAACTTCACTTGAAGTTCAGATGCGAGGCAAGATACAACGGTCAAAATCAATAGATCTGAACTGCGATCGACGGGCAAAAGGCTTGAATCTCCTCAGTTCCCGCTCTCAGCCCCACTACTCTCTTATGCCCTGTGCCAACATGATCGCCTTCCCTAAATAAAAGACAGAAGGTATCCTTTATCCTCCGAAGATCATTTGGAAACAGAATTAAATTGCACAGCGTTCACCCCTAGCACACAAACCTAACCCTCTTTGGAGTATGATGTTGAATGTCGTCATTCTCAGAATCTGAGGGGCTCTCGCTGGTTCTCAGTAGGAGAGGGTTATGTTTTTTCCTAATACAAACAAAAGACATTAGAAAGCATGTGGAGCATATGATAGCGCTGCGGTGCCACCGCGAACAAAATATGGATTTTGCTTTTGTAATGTGTGACTATTAGATCACAGCGTTGGTTGCAATAAATTATCACTTTCAGTTCCTGCTAATTGCTAGAATCTTCTGCCATGGGCTGCAGTGATGTGGGCCAAAAAAAAAAAAAAAAAAAAGTTTTGGAGCCAGATACAAATATGCATCCTGCTGGATTGTGAATGGCATCTCGGATCTTGAATAAATGCCTAAGGAAACAGCTAGGCATGAGGGCCTGGGAATCAAAGACGTCATTATGCAATTATTGAGAAAAGCAGGCTCTTTATAAAAGAGAATTCTGACTTCTCTGTGAATTCACTGACCCAGAGCAGCCTTCGCCCTACATGTATTCCTGTCCATAACGAGTACCTACAGGGTATGATGGAAGCAAGTAAGTTAACTGGTGTTGAAGTTAAAAAAAAAAAATCCAAGCTGACCTTTTAAATGAAGAGATCCTCCTATGCTTTCTATGCCACAGAAAGTTGCAAAACCCACAAATGACAGCAGGCCCCCTTCCTGGCTTCTTCCTGGCCCCCTCCCCAATATGCCCACAGATGTCCCCACCCGACCCTGATCCTTTCTCCTCCCCAGAGTATAAAGAATCTAGTGAGATCTTCTGGGCATAAACCTTGGCTTCAAGCTCCTTCTTCTTCTTCTGTGAGAGTCAATTTCTGTATTAAGATCAAAAATTTGCTAAGCACCTATGAGGTTCCTAGTGATGGGGATGCAGGCATAAACAAAACAGGTGAAATACCTGCCCTGCTGGAGCCAGCATTCTCAAAGAGCGGGGAGAAAGCAAAATGGGTAAGTAACTGGAAATTGTGCTTGGATTGATGGCAATGATAATATGGAGAAAAATAAAGCAGGTGAAGGGGATCAGAGGTGCTGCTGGGGATGGAGAAGGAAGATTGCTGTTTTAAAGATGGTATCTAGAGAAGGCTTCCTCGGAAGGTAACAGAGAAAGGATGGGCCAGCCCTGTGGCTGTTGAAGGGCACTCTGAGTGGGATAACCAGGAGGGGCACGGGTCTCATTCCATTGAACAGCAGGGAGGCCCACACAGCTGGAACCCAGTGAGCAGGGGGAAGAGCACTGTGGGGAAGAACAGAGCCAATGGGGGAAGGGAGAGGATGCAGGATGCCATGGCCAGCTCGAGAGCACGGCTTGCATTCCGAGTAACAGGGGACGCCTTCAGAAAGTTCGGAGCAGGAGAAAGAGGTGATCTAACATATTTTCAAAGGAGATTCTGGTTCTCCGTGGAGAAAGAACTGAAAGGGTACCAACATGGCTGGGTGCCAGGAGGCCCTTAAAAGAAAGGAATGTGGTCAGGCTCTGTGGCTCATGCCTGTAATCCCAGCACTTTGGGAGACCGAGGCGGGTGGATCACTTGAGGTCAGGAGTTTTAGACCAGCCTTGGCAACATGGTGAAACCCCATCTTTACCAAAAATACCAAAAAAAAAAAAAAAAAAAAAAAAAAATTATCCGGGTGTGGCAGCGCATGCCTGTAGTCCCAGCTACTAGGGAGGCTGAGGTGGGAAAATAGCTTGAACCTGGGAGGCAGAGGTTGCAGTGAGCTAGATCATGCCTCAACAACAGAGCAAGACTCTGTCTTAAAAACAAAAAAAAAAAAAAAAGAGAGAGAGAGAGAATTGAGCAGTGATCCCAGCGGGAGGCGAGGGCAACCTGGAGGAGTATACAAGGGTGAAATCGGCTTTCTGAGGTCTGTATTCCTATTTGTGAGGTTTGTCCCTTGCTCCTCTCACATGTAAACTCCGTTGAGAAGAACTCAGTCCCTGGCACACAGAACACATGTGACAAATAATGGTTCCATGTTGAAAAACCTGCCAGGTGAGAGCCTACTCATGTCCCAAGAAGATCGACTTCAGCTAGATGAGCGATAACGAAATGTGGCTCCATTTGTTTTATTATTCATGCAATGTCAGCTCCCCCGTGCCTCACCCTGCATCTCCTCATTTGAAGAGGACATTCTGACTGATGGACCAGGGCAGAAACCAGAAGCCATCCTGCTGCCCCCACCTCTTCTGCTGCCTGGCTCTCTGACCTTCCACCTGCCATTTATTTTGTCCGTGCCTCAATTTCTCCATCTGAAAATATGAATAATTCTGCCAAGGGACCATGATGAGGATTAATGAGGTAATAAGGAAATGCCTGAAAGCAGTTTGAGCTCCTTGAAGAAACAGCTATAAATGCAAGGTCCATTTTTCCATCTCTTCTGTCCTCCCCCGCTAAATAAAACAGCCAGAGGGAGAAAGCCCTGTTGGGGTAGAAAGGAAAACGACAGGTGGACAAAGACAGCAGCTCTTTCTCCAGCAAAAATACCCTTAAGTAGATTCTAAGGCATTGGGAAGCCTCTTAGAGAAGCCTCCTTTGCAATAGAAAGGGGCTGGGGCAGAGAATATCCAAGAAATTGTGAGGATTATTTTGCCTCAATTTGTGGACCAGAAATCACCTCAAAGGGACTTAGAAATAAGCCAGAACCATGTCGCCCCTCCTGTGTGCCCGAAGAATTCAGAAGCTGACCAGGCGATGTGGCAAATCCCCTCAGCAGTAAATTGAAAAAATCGCCCACGACGCTGATCTGGTTTGGGTTGATGACACTCTGGGGTAGACACAGTGTAAACCTGTTGGCTCAATAAATATTGGGCTCCTTTTAATGAAAGAAACACTGTCATTCTCTTCTCGTTTCCTCCCTCTTGTCTCTTTAAAACTCCTTCAAATGAGAGGTTGTTATTCCTCATTCCAGGTATATCTTCAGATGGTCACTAAGTTTATATATGTATCCTTGTACATATTTTATACCAAAACTTCTAGAAAATTCTAACTTAAAAAAAAGAAAAAACAGACCTGAGATGGGTTTTTGAAACGGTTACTCTGATGCAGTTTGTTGTTGTTTGTTATTTGCTTTTTAAAACTGAGGAAATGGCCTGGTGCGGTGGCTCACACCTGTCATCCCAGCACTTTGGGAGGCTGAGGTGGGCGGACTGCTTGAGGTCAGGAGTTCCGGACCAGTCTGGCCAACATGGTGAAACCCAGTCTCTACTAAAAATACAAAAAAATTAGCCGGGCATGGTGGCGGGCACCTGTAATCCCAACTACCTGGGAGGCTAAGGCAGGTGAATTGCTTGAACCAGTTGGAGTTTGCAGCGAGCCTAGATCGTGCCATTGCACTCCAGCCTGGGAGACAGAGCGAGACCCCATATCAAAAAAAAAAAAAAAAAAAAACCCTCAGGAAATGCAGACAACAGCACTGGCAAAAGTGGTAATGAAATATCAGCACACGACGAACTTTTGCAAGCAACCCTACATGCACAGTTGTTTGTAAATGAGGAAATGTATTTCTGCATTCACAGGATAGAGGAGTGAGGAGGTGGGATGAGTGCTAGGTGGGCACTTTATCTGGCTAAATTATGCCACTACTTCTGAGTGACCCCATGGACATTCATTCATTCGTACGTGTATTCGTTCATTCCCTAGCATTTGTGGAAGTGGTATATGACACGGTACTAAGTGCTAGAAGGCTCTGGGCTTCCTTCCCTTTCTCTCTTGGAAGGAGAGAGCGAGAAAGTGGCCAGGAAGCTGCGGTGAGGCCCTCTCTGGGCTGAGTCACTCGGTTCCCCTTTTCCTTTTTTACTTCAGGCCTGTCACTCTGTGTCAAAGGGCAGGGGGAGGGGAAGCAAGAGAGAAAAGTATCAATGGTTGGAGAAGAGGAACGAGTTTAACTAATATCTGATTATCCTTTTGATGTTCATTCAAGTTACCAAAAAGGCTGAAGCACCGCCTGTGCCTCGACAGGAAGTGTGCGGTAAAAGTAATGTCGTGATGTTTGTTGTGGGTGCCAATGGGCCACCCTGCACCGGGCACTGGAGGCCTGCTGGGAAGGTGAAGTGGGCCCACTGCCTGCTGCGGGTGGTGGCTGAGCCACTGTGACTGCAAAATGACTCTTTTTCATTTAATAAAAGAAAAAAAATCATCATATATATTGCAAGCATAATTTTTACGCAAATAAAAGCTCTATCTAAATTAAACAGAAAAATGTTGGGTCAGAATAAGCCACTGAACATTTCTTTCTGATCTCATAATTGAAAGGACTCATTTTTTAAAATGAGAAAATTTAAAAAAACAAATTTAGAGTCTCATCCCCTAAACGCAACTACTGTCAGTATTAATAGACAGGTATTTAGTGTTTCTGTGTATCTTTCACCTCCAAAATCTGCCTCTCTCCCCACCTCCTCCCAACCACACCGTGACATTTGCTTTGTTTTTCTGATAGATGTAAACACATAATTTTTGCCCATTTTTTTTCCTTTAGAAGTGTCATTCTTTTCATTGATGTAGACTTGTCTATCAAATGGCTGTACCACAGTTACGTAACCAATAGCTCAGCATCTTTCTTTACAGCTGTTGAAATGCTAGGTAAAAAGTACTGGTGCAAAAGTAATTGCGGTTTTTGCTGTTGAATGTAATGGTGAAAACCGCGATTACTTTTGCTCCAACCTAACTAGAAAATAGCATTCTATATTATAGATTAAAAGTCACAAGTCCATCCATGAAAATGGGGCTTATCTAGTTGAAATCCAAACTCCACTCCTGTGGGGCTGGGGGGTTATGAGGGCTGAGGGGCCTGAGTGAGACAGCCTCGGGATGGCCTAGGGTTTATTAAGGAGCCATAGAATAATATGTTTTCAATAACATTTACATTAATTCCAGAGAGATCTCCAAAAACCCTCATTTTTGTGTTCAGTCCTGGGGAAATTATGTCCCTGAAAGGTACATACATCTGTCTCTGTTTCCATCACAATTCATTCCCCGCCAACCACTTTTACTGGAAAAAGGGGTATCGCCAGATGAATCAGATCAGGCTAAAGACCAATTACACAAAACAAGGAATGTGGCTGCTGGCCTTTTCCCTGAACTGAAGCTGAAACTCAGAGAACCATTTCCAGGGGAAAGAGCTGGGCTCCCGGAAGATGTATAGGGTCAGCCTGGTGGTGAGATGGTGATGAGCAGGGGTGCACATCCATGAGGAACCAATCATGTTGGAACAACTAAGTGATATCGCCTCTGGCTTTATTAATATTAAAGACCACAGGCTAGGCGGCTGCCATTTTACTGCCCTGTTTCCAAGCCACCCAGCACGATTGATTCCTAGCTCCCAAAGGCTTCCTCTCTGTTATCTCTTTAGGTCTTAATATTGTTAAAGCCTTAATAAGTGGTGGGCTAAACACACATATAATGAATCCTATTAGTCATAAATGGCTCCCTGCACCCAAGAAAATGAAGTAGGAAGCCTTCTCTTGCACACAGGCAAACTCCCCTAATTCAGACTACCAGAAAGCAACACTGATCTGAATTACACATTTCTTTAAAAGACAAAGATGAGACCAGGCGCGGTGGCTCACACCTGTAATCCCAGCACTTTGGGAGGCCAAGGCGAGAAGATCACGAGGTCAAGAGATCGAGACCATCTTGGTGGCCAACATGGTAAAACTCCGTCTCTACTAAAAATACAAAAATTAGCTGGGCATGGTGGCATGCGCCTGTGGTCCCAGCTACTCAGGAGGCTGAGGCAGGAGAATCACTTGAACCCAGGAAGTGGAGGTTGCAGTGAGCCGAGATAATACCACTGCTCTCCAGCCTGGTGACAGAGCTAGACTCCATCTCAAAAACAAAAAAAAAAGAAAAAGATGCGGTCAGGTGTGTGCAGAAACCCTCTTGAGAAAACCAACTTTTATCTAGCAAAGTCCTTAGGCGAGCTGCTTTAACGAAGAGGTAAGAATATCCTTGAGTAAGTAGGAGCTTCCAAATTGCCTGAGGGTACTTTAAAACTGCTCTCTTGCAAAGGGCACAGTTCCCCCAGATTGTTCTGGGGTGTTCTTTGCTTAGTAAACCCTCTCTCCAAGATGAATGCACAGGCTAAGCCTCAAGCCAAGAGCCAAATCCAAAGATCATAAATCCCAGATTCCTGAAGTCCACAAGAACAAAAATTGGGTAGAATGAACACCCAATGGGGAAGCTGGTATATGTTGCTACTGCCTGACAGCCTTCAAATTCATCTGTGCTCACGAAAGCAGTGAAAGAGCTTCAACACAGGAATGAGATTACAAAAAAATTTCATGCACTGGGATCAGCATATAGCAAAAGGTGAGAAAAAAAAGTAGCATTAAAATAAAAATGCCCCAACTACTACTTAGTTTTTTGTTTTTGCTTTTGTTGTTCACATTGTTTGTTTTGTTTTATAGGAAGAGGAAAGTCTGGGGGAAGGATGTGGTTATGGTGGCTGGTCACTGGGCAGAACCAAATAAAACCTCGAGAGCCTCCCTCGCTCAATCAGGGTAAAATCCAGTCTTTCTAGGCCTGGAGTGGTGGCTTGTGCCTATAATCCCAGCACTTTGGGAGGCCGATGTGGGTGGATCACCTGAGGTCAGGAGGTTGAGACCAGGCTGGCCAACATGGTATCTACAAAAAATACAAAAATTTGAGCTGGGTGTGGTGGCATGAATGCCTGTAGTCCCAACTTCTTGGGAGGCTGAGGCAGGAGAATTGTTTGAACCCAGGAGGCAAACGTTGCAGTGAGCTGAGATCATGCCGCTGCACTCCAGATGTCTCAAAAAAAGAAAAACAAAATAACCAAAACAGAGTCTTTCTAAAAACCAACAAGGCAGGGCATGGCCAAGCCTCCTCAGTCTCTCCTCCTGGCCTTGGTGGCATGCCTGGGCCCCGCCGAGCATGTGCCTCGCTCGGGACCTTGATACTCGCCGTCCCCTCCTCCCTTGCACCCTGCACCTCTTCGGGCAGGAATCTGTCCACAGGCCACTCATCACAGAACACTGTCTAGAGCCATACAGCATCGTCTTCCTGTCCTCAGCCCTCTAAACAGGAATGAATTCTCTTTACAGCACTTAACCTTGCTTGCATGTCTTGATTTCTTTCACATCTCTTTCCCCAACTAGAATGAAAGCTCCCTGAGGGCAGGGATTTCCTTTGTTCACTGCTGTATCACTAGGTATTGCACATAGAGGGCCCTCCAGAAATGTGAGATAACTGAATGAACAGATGAATGAATGAATTATATAACTATATACTGAGCATGGCTTTAGACACCGATGCAACACATTAGATCACACACGCACACAGTAGAATCTGTCAGGACGGCACCCCACGAGGCTAGCATCTTAACCCGACCCTGGCCCACTCAGACCCACCAAGTCAAGAAACAGCCCTTTTTATGGGCCTTCCAGTAACATTAATTGTTGGTCATAAAACTTCAAAGAAACAGATATTTATAGCTTGATTAAAGCCCCTTTTTTCCACACACACTCACCACAGCACTTTCCAGCTGGGTTCCCATGAGCATACTGAAAACAGCCTCCTGCCCACTTCCTGTCAAAGCCAGTTCCTTAACCGCTTAGGTCCTGAAGCTCGCCGGCCCCCCCTTTTTTTTTTTTCCAGTGTTCACTCTTTCGGTTTCTCTTGGGTTTTCGCAGTTGGGTTTTTCACTCTTTTTCTCAGGCACCCAAGCCCCCCTTGAACCGCCCCCATATCCAGCATGACAACAGGGGCCAATGAACACATCAGAACTCCGAGGAATGAAAAGGTTCCTTCTCAGAACAGCCTCCCAAGGGAAACAAACAAACACCATGAAGTTTTGCAAGGTCTGGGCAACTAATATGGTAATCTGTTTACCATGCTTAAACGCTTAGGGGACTGGAAAACATTTCTCTAGTGCACCAATTCAAAGAAGTCATTCCTGTTTTTTTATGTATAAAGATTGCCACCTTAGCAGGGCGCGGTGGCTCATGCCTGTAATCTCAGCACGTTGGGACTTCGAGGCGGGCAGATCATGAGGTCAGGAGTTCGAGACCACCCTGACCAATATGGAGAAACGCTGTCTGTATTTAAAACACAAAAATTAGCCAGGCGTGGTGGCGTGTGCCTGTAGTCCCAGCTACTCGGGAGGCTGAGGCAGAAGAACCACTTGAACCCAGGAGGAGGAGGTTGCAGTGAGCCGAGATCATGCCACTGCATTCCAGCCTGGGTGACAGAGCTAGACTCCGCCTCAAAAAAAAAAAAAGATCCCCACCTTGAACATTCATGATGACGCTAATTTATAATCAACCCTTTGCCAGGAACTTTACAAATATTCTAATCATTACAAAAATCTTGTAAGATGACTAATGTCTCCATATAAAACATGAGTAGAGACTCAAAAAAGGTCAAGAAACCAGTTATGCAGCTATAAAACGGCACAGCTAGGCCCTGTGCCCACCACATGCGGCCTTCCTGATGAAAAGTCACATTCGCACCCTTGGTATGGGGCAGCACACGAACTGTATTAATTGCATAAAGAAAAGACACCAAAGGCCCTAATTCAGGCAAAATGAAATTGGCTTCATTCCTGACAACACCTATGTTCAAGGCACACTGAGTTCATCCTATATTCCCACATTACACTAAACATTAAGACAAAAAAAATAGATTTTAAAAGTACACTCCAATAGGAAGTATCCTTTGGAAAAGAGGTGATCAATATGTTCAGTAAGTTTTAAAGAATGAGGGTCAGAATGCATCCTGGGCTTCTATGGACTTTGCCGTTGGGTGGGCAATGAATTCTCTTTGAATATCTGGAGTATATCTAAAGCAGTCTTAGCAGCCCACAGTAAGTAGCAACTGTGGTAATTAATAACTATTATGCGGTTCTCAATATGGACCACATATTTGAGAAATGATGTACCCACAGGAGCCCCCCTGAAGATGTTATCATCTGAGAAAAATGGAAAGTAAAGTGGTCTCCATGGAGTGAGTCTAGAAAACCCCTTTTAGTTTCAAAAAGAAACCCCCATAGAAAACATTGTATTTCTTTATGTTGTCATTTTTCTGACTCCGTCATATTTGCAGCGGCCCAGATAAGACTTGCTGATGACTGTGAGGTTATCCCTTGCACCATTCACCTGTGCTCATCAGGCTGCCCACGGCTCAGGGCCAGACCTACGGTGCTCTGCAAACCCTGTCTTTATCTGATCAGAGTCTCAGGGGAGCAACTCCAGCTGCAGAATTCCTGCCGCTATATGGATTTTGCATAGCTGTGCTGGAGAAAACAACCAACAGGCTGCAATGCCCTGCATCCTCCCTTTACCTTAAAACGTCCCATCCACAGGCTGTGCTTAGGAATCCAAGTCTAGGCTGCTTGAAGGCCACCCCGTGGACTGAGCCTAGCTAGTTCAAGCCTGGCCGAGGCCCAGTGGCATGGCCTGCGGAGATGAGATGCTTTTATCTGATGGTTCTCCTTCAGGAGCCTGAGAGAGTCAAGAGTACCAGATGAGCTCACATTATACAGAGGGCTCAAAGAGGCCAAGATCAGGATGCACCAATTTCATAGGAAGCAAAAGTGATGAATAAGCAGAAGAAGCTAGAATGGAAGAGAGAAGCCAAGGAGATGGTAGTGGAGCCTTGGACTACAGATCCATGAACGCCTCCTGCCAAGGGTCCCTAGGCCTCCTTGAGTCCAGAACATCCTTCCACATCCTGTCCTTTCCGAGGCCTGAACTTTCAGCATTTTCTGGTCCCCTTGAGCATACATGCTCACATTAGGTGAGGTGGCTTCAGTGATTTCCTCGCAACCAAGAGAACGTACTAAACTAAAAGAGCAGAGAAATGGCCAAATTTCAGAGAAAGTGTTGCAAGTACCAATAACTCCATAACTTAAGTCTCCTCCTTCAGCAGGATCACAAATGCAAGGATCTAGGGTGTTGCCATGGGCCAACAGCCATCGGCAGGTAATTCTTCTCTGCATCCAATATGAAGTCAACTCCCCAGTGCTCAGGACTTCTTGTCCAGCACAGAGTCTTGCTCTGGCTTTCTCCTGTTGGCTGGCTCCTTCCAAGCTTGTTCTAGCACAGGGTTAAGATGAGGATTCTTAGACAAGTTATTCCAAGCCTTGCCTGACTGGCTCTGAAAATGAAGAGCTGCCTACAAACCACCCAATGTGACTCTCAAACACAGTGGTGTCTACTGAGATAAGCACTCTTTGACATATAACTGGCTTTCTTCTCCCCTGCCCATGCTAGCTTCAGCTTCTTCCCTGCTCAACACAGGAAGAACCAAGCATTTTCTGAGAACATTCCGGAGGTCCCCATGCTTCACACGCTCCTGGCTGGGGAAGAGAGGCACTGATCCATGCCACTTTTGAAGATTAGGTGAAGGGCTTGAAATCATGGCATTTCTCCCAGACTGTTCCATAAATTTCATGAATACTCTCCTCATCATGCCACTTGACTTCTTACCTCTAAAGTGCAATCCCCATCTCCATCCTTACTCCATCAGTGCCTGGTAGAGGGTCTTGGGGTCATCTGAGCTGTCCATCAGGAGCAGATGGGGACCCCCAGGTATCTCCATTCCCTAGGCTGCCTCTCTCACCATATCCCATTCAGACACGGGGCTCCTAGTGCTCTGCAGAGTCTGTACTAGAGATGTGACTGTAGCTCTTACTGAACACATAAACTCTTTGTTTTATTTTGTTTTGGGACAGGGTCTCACTCTGTCACCCAGGCTGGAGTGCAGTGGCACAAACACAGTTCACTGCATCCTTGACCTCCCAACATGAAGCTGTCCTCCTCCTGCCTTAGCCTCCTACATAGCTAGGACTACAGGCATGCAGTACCATGCCTGGCTAATTTCTTTTTATTTTTTGTAGAGACAGAGTCTCCCTATGTTGCCCAAGCAGGTCTCAAACTCCTGGACTCTAGTGATTTTCCCACCTTGGCCTCCCAAAGTGTTGGAATTACAGGCATGAGCCACTGCACCTGGCCAGGACACAAATTCTTTATCCACACCCCAGAGTCAGGTCTCTAACCCCAGAGGGAGAGAAGCATTCATTACTTTAGAATTTGGATAGTACTGTACTGACAAAGTCTTGCTTCCACCACAAGTTTTGATAAGTTAATCTATTTTCAAAAAGTCATCTTAAGTAAATTAGAGCTCAATACCCTCAAAATATATCAAGAAACATACCAAAAGACATGCTTTCTCATCTCAAAGCTTGCATTTTCTTTGCACAAATTTGACTTTTGCATATCAATCAAATTAAAATAATAACAATAATAATTTGTAATAAGAAACTAGAACTTACAATTGGAAGGATGAAAAGTTGCCTGAACTTCTCAGACAGAAAATGCTCAATTAACATTTATTGAGCATCTAATATGTGCTGGGAATTTTCATTTTTACACAGAGAAAAAAGTGGCAATGTGATCAGTTTAAAGAACATTGAGAGCAGCTGCAATATTGACTGTTAGTTTGTTTTCTTTCTTACTGACTATATTGCTTTTTTTTTTTTTTTGGAGATGGGGTCCCACACTGTTGCCCAGGTTGAAGTGCAGTGGCACAGTCATGGCTCACTGCAGCCTCAACCTTCTGGATTCAAGCGATCCTCCTGCCTCAGCCTCCCAAGTAGATGGGACTACAGGTGAGTACCTGGGACTACAGGCATGTACCACCAAGCCTGGCTAATTTTTTTGTTTTTATTTTTTGTAGTGATGAGGTCTCACTATGTTGCCCAGGCTGGCCTTGAACTCCTGGCCTCAAGTGATCCTCCAGTCTCAGCTTCCGGAAGTGCTGGGATTACAGGTGTGAGCCACTATGCCTGGCTACTGACTACATTTCTGCTAATACTTCTGAATGCCTTTTGACTATTGGGTAACTGTTTTTGGTAAGTAACAAAATGTATGCATTTTTCTAGGTATTAACAGTTATTATAAAGATGACATAATTTTGAAAACAAAATAGAGAAACTGTTTTTTCTATTTGGACCACTTTTACCTGTCAGTCTTTGAGTAGACTCAACCTATTGAGAAAGTTGCATTTCCAGTGAAATTTTCTTTATAGGAAATTAGTTTTCTATGTGGTGAAGGAGCAAAGGAGAAAAAAACCAAAACCTCAGGCTGTGCCCACATCGGCCCAGTGAACTGGGAAGAAGAAAAGCTCTTTTTCAAAGCTCAGCAAAGCAGACCACCCAGTGGGAACCTCCCAGAAGAGTGAAAAGCATCATCTGTCCACTTCAACCTCATATCATTTTCTTGGCCACTGTTACTACTGTAATAACCTAGACAGTAGCTCCTTCATCACTGGGAAAATCTAAGAGACCTCCAGAAGGTGGTTTGGAAAGAGAAAACAACTAACATAGCTCCCAACAGAGTCGAGTGAACGAAAGAGAGAGAGAGACAAAGACAGAAATGGTACTTCGTGTTTTTGTTCCTAAACATGTATATGCAGATGTATTTACATATGTATATTGTATATACATATGTATATTTAAGTGTATAACTGAGTGTGGCGACTCATGCCTGTAATCCCAGCACTTTGGGAGGCTGAGGCGGGAGGATTGCTTAAGCCTAGTAGTCCAAGGCTGTGGCGAGCTATAATTGTGCCACTGCACTCCAGCCTGGGAGACAGACAACTGTGTCTGTATTTTGATTGCAAAATTATATCATCTTTGTAATAACTGTTAATACCTAGACAGGGTGACCGTGTCTCTAAAATATACATATATGTACAAATAAAAGGCTGAATCAGTAAATGAATACATGTCCTACTTTATGTCACTTCCACAGACTCCTTTCTTCTTTGTATAAAATGCAGCAAACCCTAACAAGGAGTCACTGTGAGGATTAAAAGAAATAATACTTAGAAATTACTTGTCCTCCAGGTGCGGTGGCTCACGCCTGTAATCCCAGCACTTTGGGAGGCCGATGCGGGTGCATCATGAGGCCAGGAGTTCAAGACCAGTCTGACCAATATGGTGAAACCCCATCTTTACTGAAAATAAAAAAATTAGCCGGGCGTGGTGGCATGCACCTGTAGTCCCAGCTACTCAGGAGGCAGGAGAATCGATTGAACCCCGGTTGCAGAGGTTGCAGTGAGCTGAGACTGTACCACTGCACTCTATCCTCGGCAACAGAGCGAGACTCCGTCTCAAAAAAAAAGAAATTACTTGTCATAAGCTGTTATCACCATTTTAGGAATTATTTATATTTTACATTATTTATTCTTGGTATTATTTGTTGTTCTTATGACTTATTTTTGGTGTGATTTATTGATCTTTACATATTTTCTCTATTTAGAGTTCTACTTCCCTTTGTACAGCTCTAGCACACAGTCAGTGTCCTTCCTCACCTCTTCACTAGGAACAAGAAATGCATTTGCAAATACGCACATCTTTCTTCAAGCTGGCCTTCTGAACACCAAGAGCGCCTGAGAGCTGCGGCCCCGCCCTCCTTTGGTCTCCTCAATCAGCTCCTTCCTGTTTCTCCCTGGTTTCTCAGCCACTCTCCACCACCATGTAAATCAAGAAGTTCACGATGGTCTGGTTCTGCCTGTGGAGACTTAAAACTGATGCGAGTGGTTAACCAAAACAGCCCCCACAGAAACTACAAGGGTGGGCTCCCATCGGGAGTCAGAAATTCTTTCTATGAAAATGCAAAGCACGACCTCATAAAAGAAACCCACCGCAGGAAGATGAAGAAATGTCAGTTTGCATTAAAACAAAATAGGAGGATGAACATTTCAACCATCTGGCAAAAGAGTCTCCTATACAAATACATAAAAGTTGCCAAGGAGTTAGACAAGACCTCAGATGGGAACTCCGGAGCTCCACACGGCTCCCTTTGTGCCTTAGTGAAAACTTTTAAGCAAATTCAGGGCCGGGTGTTAGTGATCAGTTTACCGTAGCAGTATATTCCCTCTGTGCCATGCAATTGTCTTTGTTTTCCTTCGAACCTAATTGTCTTATCGTGCATTAGAGCCTGTAATGCATTTTGGAAGGATGTTGCAGCCATACGCGGGCATAAGCAGATGAATAAAACAACACTGGTGTGAGGTTTTGTGAGAAAGAAAACGTTTGTGTCGGGTGAGATAGGCTAGGTTCTACTGCAACAGCCGATACCTCCAAAATCTTAGTGACTTTACACAGCTTTGTTCTTGACATTAGTAATGGCCAACGGGGAAGTTCTGTTGACTGTGGTCACTCAGGGACCCAGAAGGAAGACACGGGTTTCATCTGAACATTGCTTCCTTAATTGCTGGGGCATAGGAAGGGGTCGGGGTGAACCACACACTGGCTCTTAATATTTCCATCTGGAAGTGTCACTCACATTTCATTAGGCAAAGCAAATCACATGGCAATGGCAATGCTTATTGTCAAAGGAGGCTGCAAAGTGCCCCTACCTGCGCCCTCAAGTAGGGGAACCGCAGTGTTAGGGACTCGCCATAATGACTCACACTGGGCTCCCAACTATGGAGTTCCTTAAATGTGTCAGGTTCTTCATTCATTATCTTGTCTAGATTTACAGTGAAGATGAAAATGGCTGAAACAAGAGGCCCCAAGTTCTCTGCTGTGTCTTTGGTAAGAGTGCCAGGTAGGCATTTTGGGAACCACTCACACCACTCTCTGATGTAGAATTCCACATTTTAGGGTTATCTCCTAGTATCCCCGGCCTCCCAAAACCGAGTCCCTCCTGAACTTATTATGCACATCTGCCACGGATTACGCATACAACAGTGGACAATTCATGACCTCTGTAAGCACACACAAGGTATAAAGCTGAAAGCAAAAAGAAAATACTCAATAAATATCACCTCCGTCCCATCTTCCCTACACGTCCCCTCTCAAAAGTATGCATCACATGAACAACTCTTCACCTGCCCTGTGAACTGCACAGGTGTCAAAATGTGCTGGCAGAAACTAAAAGAGCAGACTATGGATCTTAAATGGCCTGTAACTATAGGTATAGGATGAAATCAAAACACTCAGGACTTTCTGGTGGGCTGTGTTTCATGAAACAGTGATATGAACCACAATGATCAACCCATGAAGATGGACCAAGATGCGAGGCACACAGTTCCTTTGGGCTACTTTCAACATCTCCATAGGTCTATGAAGTGGCCAGAGAAGTGGCCATTCCTGAGTACCTGCTTCTCCTGGCCATGGGAAGGTGACCTCATGACCCTCCCCTGATTTAACTCTCATAACAAATCCATGCAGTTGGTATTATCTGTGTCTTACAAAGGAGATGGATGCTGTGGAACTCAGCTGAGGTCACTCCCTGGGAAGAAGCAGAAGCGGGTCTCAAATCAAAGTCCATCTGACTCTTTCCTGTTCTCCTCTGCCTCTGTTTCCCAAGGCGACATATATTAATATTGCTTTTAATTTTGCTGAATCTTGTTTCAGGTGAGTGTCAGGGAATCAGATTTGTTACAACCTCTCCCAGGCTTTACCCACTAGCTGGTGCTGAGTGAAGAGGTTCTAGGCTCAAGGATACAGTTGATGATGCTGTATTTTCACTTGGCAAGGAATGGCTTCACTCCATCAGATTGATTTTGACATAAACCACACTCCTGTACTTACAGAATTTCTCACGAGTGGTCTTCTGGTTCTGGCGTATGAATCTGATATCAACCACCCCTTTGCAGTTAAGCCAAACCTTGAGGTTTTGCTACGGTTTCACTCTGAGTGAACTTGCCCATCAGAGTGAAACTGGGATAGAAAAAGGGGTCCTAACCCACAGGGGTGGGAGGAAGCAATCTGCTTTGTCACTCAAGCACGACAGGGCTTCTGCTGGAGACCAGAGGCAGCCAGGCAGGAGCATCCAGCGTGAGACAGGAGCCCCCCACAAGCCATGGTTCACACTTGGCATGGTCTAAATTCCTGTCACTGGGCTATTCCTGGTCTTGGGTTTCTGAGAATTTCAATCCATTGATACGGGTCTCATTCAAATATAATGCAGTGAGAAAAGTCCTGACCAATGAGGAAGCGAAAGCTCAAAGAGATTAAAGATTTTTGTTCAGGGCCCCACAAAGAGCAGATAGCAAAGTTGAGAATGTTTGATTCCAAAGTACAAGGTCTATCCTGTTATAACACATCGCCATGAAAATGACTGCAGAAAGCAGATGGCTTAAGGAGGATAATTAGGCTCATGCCTGTAATCCCAGCGCTTTGGGAGGCCAAAGTGGGTGGATCACCTGAGGTCAAGAATTCAAGACCAGCCTGGCCAACATGGCAAAACCCCATCTCTACTGAAAATATAAAAATTAGCTGGGTATAGTGGTGCACACCTGTAATCCCAGCCCCCTAGGAGGCTGAGACAGGAGAATCACTTGAACATGGGAGGCAGAGGTTGCAGTGAGCCGAGATGCTGCCACTGCACTCGAGCCTGGGCAACAGAGCAAGATTTTGTCTCAAGAAAATGTAGACTTATTCTCTCAGCACCCCACACTCCACTGGATCTCGATTTTCTTATCTCCACACAGGGGATGGAAACAATGACCCCTGGCAGCTATACCAAAAAACTTCTATAATATAATAGTTGTTTTCAAATCTATGAGTGAGAAGTAAAGAAGAGCCTGGTGGGTGTGCATGTGCGTGTAAGTGTTTGGAGGTACAAAAATCTTTTCATTACTATCTAACCATACTAGAAGAATTCACTTGCCAAATAAATTATTATCTTAATTTAAGAGACTGGGTGATGCATCTGTTGGGAAACCTGCCAAATTTACAAAATGCCTTTGCTCTTAGAATAAAAGCCATGCTTTTCCTTTTTATTCCTTAAAAAATTCTTTTAGAGATGTTGCCTCCCTATGTTGCCTGGGCTGGTCTCAAACTCCTGGCTTCAAGCGATCCTCCCACTTCAGCCTCCCAAGTGGCTGGGATTACAGGTATGAGCCACTGTACCCGGCTAAGCCATGGTTTTTCAACAAGACCCTGATGCTGGATACAGATGACTGGACCAAATGTAGATACTGGGTCCAGATTGAGTCCATCCAATTCTCTCTCCCAGGAATTTGGATTCGAGATTCAGTGTTAGACAATCTGGTTCTGGGTATGGTTGTGACTATAATGTGCAAATTCCTGATCTTCTGCAACGTGCAAAGAGGAGTATAAATAGCTGATTTGTGGCAAGAGAAGAAATGAATTCTATCTCCCAGGAATTTGGATTTGGAATTCAGTGTTAGACAATTTGGTTCTAGGTATGGTTGTGACTATAATGTGCAAATTCCTGATCTTCTGCGACGTGCACAGAGGAATACAAATAGCTGATTCGTGGCAAGAGAATAATTGAACCAGATGTACAGAGAAAAGCAGAGATGAGAGACAGAGAAAAGGACTCCTGTGTGGGTTTCTGTCTCTATCTCTAGTGTCACCCTCCCAAGGCTTGGCTGTGTCACTGTGGGATTCCACGGGATTCTCTGGTATCCTGATGCATCATCACACCCACTCTTCCTCCTTGGCTCCCTAACCTTTTTTCCTAAGTTAGATTGAAAGGTTCCTATTACTCACAACCAATAATCCATGAGGGCCATGATTTTTCTGTTTTGTATATCCTGCTATATTTCCAGTGCCTAAAGCAGTGCCTGGTATCGTAAGAAATAAATATTCAACAAACACCCGTAGAATAAATAAAATCTGAAATCTTAACTTAATCAGCATCCCAGGGGGTGGAAGGAACAGCTTGAGGATCTTTCCGCTTATTTTCAGCCTGCCAAATTTTCTATATCCGTGCAATGGGGCAAAGCTATGCCCAGAGAAGCATATGTTGTAATCACATTTGTGTCCAACCCTCTCTCCCTTATTCCAAAGATACATGCTTGCAGAATTTGTTGTGTCTGCAAAATAATGATATAGTTCCCTGTTGCAAAGCCTGGGGTAGACATAAACAATTATGCTGTAATCACAATTACAATCATTAAATTTATGAAATGCCACAGAAGAAGGAGGTAAGATGAGTGAAGGATGGTGAAAGACTTAGTGAATGAGGTCAAAGACGAACATTTAAGGAAAGTTTCAGATGGTTACAGGCAAAAATTAAAGCACCAGGTGACCAGGGGAAGTGCAAACAATGGGAAACATATGGTTCAAGAATGTAACAGGGGGTTGGGGCAAACAACCTCTAGGAAGAAAGACTGTCTCCCAAGGTCACAGGAATGAGTCACCTGGGATGCCTAGATGGATGGATGGATGAATGGATACTGGATTGATGGCTGGCTGGCTGGATGGGTGATACTTCTGTCATATTTTTTTTTGGGGGGGAACCCAAGGAAAAAAGAGAGGCAAAAATTGGATATGGTAGTCAGAAGTGACGTGAGTCACTTATGGGCTAAGGTGATTAAATACCCACTGTCTTGTCTCCATTCTTTCTTTCTACAGTTGCTAAGACCACGGATGCTAAAAATAAAGGTGGTGGTGACAGAAGATGGAAGGAGCCCGTGTCCCTACATATCTACTTGGAAGAGAGCATTGCAACTGGGTTCAGCTACGTTGGATGTTACATGAACAAGAAGTCATTTTATATTATGTTAAGGCACTAATTGTAAAGTTGTTATAGCAGTTACCCTACCTTGATCAATGCAAGTCAAATGTATTATATTTTAGCATCTCTACTGATTTCTCTGTCAAATTTGGGGGAAAAAGTAACTTCAGGGCCAATCATCTTTGATCTCTGGTTGGGAGAGGCCTAACAGGGAAATAAACGAAGTATTTATTGAGCACCTATTATGTGCCTGGCAATTGGTTTAAGCACTTTAAATGGACCATGTCATTTTAACCGTTAGGGGTAGGTCTCATTATCACCACTTGGAGAAATAAAGGCCAAGAGAAGTGAAGCCATTCTAAAAGATGGACCAGAAATCATCATGGTTGAGTCCAATCCGGCTACAAACTGTTAAATCTCCCTTTATCCATCAAGTCCTTTAAACACAGACAACAAATTCAGTTCAATTCAACAAGTGCTTATGAAGTTTTTACTCAAGGCCAGGAACTGTGTTAAATGCTCCCAGGAACTCAGATTCTCCTATGGCGAAGGATGCTTAATGAATGTACACGGTACTATGCAGTCAAGGTTAAAAATGGAGTTTGGACAGTGTGCAGAGGGCACCTACAGAGAGAAATGTTGCGTGGCATTCGAGGGACTCTCCTCTCAACTCCAGCCACCCTGCCATCTCCACACACAGGACACTTTCTCCTTCCCGAGCCATGAGAATCAGAGAAGTGATTCCAAAGCTATGCATGGCCCGGAGCAGCCCTGTGTTGCCTGCCTTGCAAGTAACAAAACCCCAACCCAAACTCAGGGGAATTTGTCAATCTATGGAATTCAAGGAAGAGTTGTGTCACCAAACTGTGAAAAGGCCAGGGAGGGAGCAAGACCCAGAAAAATACTGCAGCCACAGACTTTATCTGAATGTCTGAAATGACCTCTCTTCACATTGTGGGCAGCCTGAAGGCCATCGGCTCCCAAGTTTTATGTCCTAGAGCTTTCACCAGTGCCAGGAAATGGAAACTTCCAGTTCTAAAAAAATCTGGGGAGGGGACCTTTTTTTTCCCTGAGCTTGTGGGAAGGTGCTTAACCACACACTAACCTTGATAAAAATGGTACCTCCCAAGGTAGCCACAAGAGGAGCAGGCAGGAACAGAGTTTCCAGGAGAAGAAGGGGTCAGGGGTAGGTGCCAAAAACCAACCCCACAGGTGTCCACAATGCCTCTCGGGAGAGTTGAGTAAGAAGAATGGTGCAGAACACTAGTGAACGATCCTTGCACAGGACTTCTTTGCAGGAGTTTAGGAGAATACAAACTTCAATCTTTGAATTTTCTTTCAAAGATCTCTATTAGCAAATGATAACAAAACAAAAGGATTTGGAAAGATTATTATTGATTACACCAACACACAATTCTTGTTGGTATTTCATTAGATGCTACGAGAGATATAAATCCTGTGGTTTGAAAAAAAAAAAAAAAGGGACCATTTAAGGACATTGGGTGGAGGCCCTTTCAGCAACAATGGAACTTTAAGTACTTGACAATTTGTATGCTGTCGGTATGTAAGCATTGAGCCTCACAAACCCCACAGCTGCATGTTTACAGTTTAGACCATCTCTGTGAATTGCATCCTTATGTTCTGTATTTTAAAAGGCCATTTTCAGCTCCTACTTAGCTTCCACTCAGAAATACCATTCACATCAGGTCTCTGTGCATGCGTGTGGTTTTTTAATCCACACATTGTCGGGACCGGCCACGGCAATTTTCCCCATTGTGTTTCCTTTCCATGCCCCGTTCCACGCTGAAATTCAGAATTCGGATGTTTGTCAAAACGCAGGGGCCCTGTTTGATCTTATTACTTTGGCACATTTTAATAGTGGGCAAAAATAAAACAAAAAAGAAACTAATGGGTTTTAAGTTCCTGATTGGTGTCAGGCCCAGGGTCAAGTACTTTAGAGCTCCGATTAATTCTGCAAAGCACGGGCTTAGGGGTTGGAGAGCAGTGGTTTCAAACCCTCATCCGGCCACCTTTTTGCTATGAGACCTGGACAAATTATTACGTGGAACCTTAGGGAATTGATGATCGGCTACTGTTTTTCCCTACAAAAACAGTCATTTCATACAGTTCAACCTAATAATTGACCTCTTTAAGCCTCACCTGCAAAATAAGAATAATAATACCACCTTTCTCTCAGGGTAAGCATGAGGATGAAACAGTACAATACGCATAAAACAATAAACACTAAGACAAGCGTCTGATACATGTTAGCCATTGTTGTTATTCACATGCATTAAGCAGTTTCATCTTCATTATAACCCTATGTGCTAGGTATTCTTATTCCCATTCTGCAGGTCAGGAAGCTGAGCAAGAAGATGTTACCAATAACCCGACCACAGTCACATAACACCCAAGTTGGGGGGCTAAAGACGAAGTTCGATCCGTCTGACTCTCAAGTTTGTGGTCTTCCCATACCGCCTACCTAGCTGTGGTAGGTACAGATAGAATCACTGTGACTGGGTCATGAAGGGGCCTGGATAGGCTGAGGTCCAGAGGCCAGAGCTCATCGGAGAGTTAGCTTAGACAGTTCTAGGACAGCGGGGGCTGGCACGGAGGATGCACCGGACAAGCCAAGGAGCCAGCAGCATTTTTTTGAATGCTGTGAAAAAGATACTACCTTGAGTCTTCCATAGATTCACAGTAGCTTCAGGAAATTCTCATGCAGGAAAAGGGTGAGAACGAACACTTTGTGAATTAAGATGAAAAGGCTACATTTCAGGGTTTCCAAGAAGGCCCAAGATAGTAAGAAATCAAGTCATCCAGATACTAGGAAAAAGTGATTCTTTTACTTAGATTTCTGTAAAGGGAGCAAACACGACACTGTGTGTGGTCACACATAACCCACAGATTTCACTAAAATGTGACAGTTTGTTCCCTGATATGAAGACGGGATGTGCCTCATAATATTCCTTTGAGAAAATAATACTCAGTGTAGGCTGGTCCTACTCTTAAAAATCTCGGCAATGTATCATTGGCTCAAATCTTCTAAGTAATAAATTTTTAAGAAACATTTTCAAGAAAACAGTTCTACATATACTGTAAGAAGAAAAAAAACCCACTTCAACAAATACTTTATTTTTAATGTTGAAAACTGGGGACTCCACACATTATCCAACATTAGAGCAGATGTTAACTAAATTTCAGTCTGCCATTTACAGTCAAAAGCAACAGGAAAAAACATAATTCTGAAAAATAACTTAATATGTTTTTTGAGATAGTTATAAGGGAAGGAAACAGGCTGCCGAGGTATATGTACACCATGTATGTAAACCTCTCTTGCTTCCATTACCTTACTTGAAAAATCACCAGAGGAGACCCCATCTATACTAAAAATACAAAAAGTAGCCAGGAGTGGTGATGCACACCTATAGTCCCAGCTACTCAGGAGGCTAAGGCAGGAGAATCACTTGATCCCGGAAGGCGGAGGTTGCAGTGAGCCAAGATCATGCCACTAAACTCCAGCCTGGGTGACAGAGCAAGACTCCGTCTAAACAAAAGAAAAAAAAAAAAAAGAGAGAGAGAGAGAGAAAGGAAAAATCGCCAGAGGTTTTTATTATACAGAGACAAAACTATTTAACACATGTAAGCAACAATGAAAGCAACAATCATATGGCTACAACGATATTGCAAATAAAAACTTAGGTATTAGGGGAAAAAGACAGAAAGGAAGTACTGAAAAGTCCTAAAGCTTTCTAGGTTAAGGTGGTGGAAGCATAAGTGATTTTTTTCCCTTCCTATGATCTGCCGGTGTCTTGAATATGTATGATTTTTAGAATGGGTTAAAAAACGAATGTAGAATAAGTAACTCTGCTACTATGCTGCCAGTAGTTTTCAAACTTAGGGCTGAGCAGAACCACCTGGGAAGCTTCATACAAACGCAGACTCTTAGGATGCCTTCCAGAGATTCTAATTCAGTTGGTTGTAATCTCCCAAGTGACTCAGGAATTATATTTTGAGAAACAGTGTTGTAGTGAATTCCAAACAAAGTAATAACTATTGCACTTCCATAGTGATTTTTCATACTGAGTTTCTCTGGGGTCTTTGGGGTCACTGAGGAGTAGGGAATAGTCAAATGTGTAGAAGTTGAGAGACTTGACGTTTCCCACTTAAAACAATGTCCTTCCCTCACATCTGTTGTATATACTACATTTTGGCAAAACGTTTATTTTTTTTTTAAAGGTTCTGTATCTAAAAACTAAAATCAAAAACCTTGCAAGAGATTTATCTCCATTTTCTGAGTTCAGAATGGAAATGGTTACATCAGCATTTGATTTTGCAAATAACTTGCTATTTTCTGAGCTGGGGGAGTTAGGCTATCTCAGCTTAGTTATCTTTGTAGAGGGAAGAAGAGGATAAATAACATTTGCTGATCAACTTACTATATCTCAGATTCTTTACAAACATTACCTCATCTAATCCTCATGGAGACTCTTAGGTTCTTAGTATTCCTAGCTTATAAAGGGAGATACTTAAGTGTAGAATGCTACTCCATTTCCAAATAGGAGTGTAGAGATCCCCTCATGGTCACTGTTGTCCCCAAAATCCCAGGTCTCTCCATTCCCCCACACTGCCCATTGATGGGTCAGCCAGCCTCTCCAAATGGAGAAAATATGACAAAAAAAAAAAAAAAAAAAAGGACTAGTGACATTTCAGTCAGGATGAGATTCGGCTTTGAGTGACAACGGTGGTTTTAGTAAGTCAGATGTTTACTTCTCTCATTTAAAGTGTGGGAAATGGGGTTGACAGCCAACCATCATTAGAAACCCAGGTTCCTGACATTTGGGGCTGGATGATTTATTATATTTTTTTAAAAAATAGAAATCCAGGTTCCTTCTACATATTTGCTCTTCTATCTTCAACACACAGCTCCAACGTGGGGTCTGAGTTGCCTGCTCGAACTCTAACTGCTTTAACGTCAACATTCTAGTCAGCCGGCAAAAGAAAAGGGCCACAAAGGACCCATCCTAAGCCTGTATACACTCGTAGCAGAAGTACTGTATTGCGGTGCTTCTCGAACTAACCATGGTGAAAGGCTTTTTTTTTTTTTTTCTCAGACCTTTGGCAAATAACTTTGTGAAGGGTACCCTCCTCCAGAAGAGATTTTAAAAAAACATTGAGAATTGCTAGAAAAAGGAAATTAAAAAGGACATACAAAATATAAGTCCATTTTAAAATTACTACATGGAACAGACATAAGCTTAATTTTGACAAATAGTTACGAACTTTTCTAAAGGTTGACTCTCAAGCTCTCAACTTATCTCTCGGTGGATCAGTTATAAACCCTACGGAAGCCCTGAGATACGACAGTTCTGCTAACGTCCCATTTACTAGAACTTCATCAAAGGATCACTCTAGCTGCAAAGGAAAGCAGGGAAATATAGTCTCTTCCCAGGCTGTTGAAAATTAGGTATTTTATTAGTAGGTAATAAAGGGAGAACAGATATTTGAAGACACTCAGCAGTGGCTGCAACATTGATCTTAAAATGAAACAAAGTCTACGGCTGTCTGTAGGAGACATAAACTCAAATCTCCACCTAAAATGATAAATCCATATAACTCTATAATAACGAAGCCAGGCGCGGTGGCTCATGCTTGAAACCCCAGCACTTTGGGTGGCCGAGGTGGGTGGATCACCTGAGGTCAGGAGTTTGAGACCAGCCTGGCCAACATGGTGAAACCCTGTCTCCACTAAAAATACAAAAAGTAGCCGGGCGTGGTGGCGCGCACCTGTAATCCCAGCTACTCAGGAAGCTGAGGCAGAAGAACCACTTGAACCCAAGAGGTGGAGGTCGCAGTGAGCTGAGATCCTGCCATTTCACTCCAGCCTGGGCAAAGAGAGAGTAAAACGGTGTCTCAATAATAATAATAATAATAATAATAATAATAATAATAATAATAACGAATAACTACTATAATGTAAAAAAGTGATAGAAAGCTCTTTCATGTACCATAATAAGGATTTCTAGATAAAGGAAATGAATACACAGATTCTGCAGCTCTCACTGAGGCTAGCACACGTCTAGATATGGGTGTGCTGATGAACAGCCACATGGAAGCACATTTCAACTAAAAACAGTGATGACGTTTGTCAATGACCCGGAGTCCAAATGGGGAAAACACTTCCACTGAGCTGAAAGCGGCAACTAAACTTCTCATCATCTCAGCCCAAATTCAGGCCAGAAAACAGCTACACACATTCTGGTTCTAAAGACATGCATTTGAAAATAAGAAATCAAAGACTAAGCATGTACTAAATACTAGGATTATGTTGTATGATAAATATACAGGCAAAGTTGAAGAATTGCTGGAAGATTTAAGAGAAAAGAAGAGGCTGTTGTGGCCCTGATGATGACGATGGTGATGGTGATGGTGATGGTGATGATGAAGATGACAGCTAAAACAAGTACCGCTAACTTTGATCATTAATAATTATAGCTTCAATAACGATACTGAATATCTTGTAAAGCACTTAATAAATAAAAACATCAACTGCAGAAAAGCATGTCAAAATGAATACAGATTAATGAGATCTAGATGAATGGTGTAGCTTTTCTCTGTCCAGAAATAAACTCTTACCATATCCCCTCTCTGAATCTTCAAGTCTATGTTGCAAAGTAGCAACACCAAGGTGAACACCCATGAAATTCTGTCCATGTGGAGGTCTCATGCCTATGGGAGTCAGGGCAACTTTGCAGGAAATGTGACCCAGGACCTCTGCAGAGTTGAGAATGCATATGACAGGAATATTGTTTTCTGTTTTTGGGGGGTTGGGGGCGACAGTCTCATTCTGTTACTCAGGTTAGATTGCAGTGGTATGATCATAGCTCACTTGCAGCCTCAACCTCCTAGGCTCAAGCAATCCTCCCATCTCAACTTCCTGAGTAGCTAGGACAACAGGCACACTCTACCATGACTAACTAATTTACTTCTCTTTTTTTGTGGAGATGGAGTCTCACTGTTTTGGCCAAGCTGGTCTCAAACTCCTAGACTCAAGCAATCCTCCCGCCTCTGCCTTCCAAAGTGCTAGCATTACAGGCATGAGCCACCATGGCCGGCGTATAAGCATTTTTAAGCTAATACAAAAAAGAACGAGTAAACGAATGAATGAATGAACAAGTGAGCCAGCTCACACAAGGTTTGGCCACCCTACCACCCAATGAGACCATCTGGTGCACCAGACATGGAGTTGGTTGCAACACTGCTGACCATTGTCTCCAGAGAAGCAGACCTCCCAACACACTTGTCCCTAGGCAGAATCTGGTTTAACTCCTACCTCTGAATCAGAGCCACTCATTTTTAGGCCAACAGATCAATTACTTGAAGCAATCAAGGGACCAACTTAAAAAGCTACGTTTACAACGTGAAGGGGAATGCGGGGCAGGAGGCCAAGAAAGACCCAAGAGTGGTTTAGGAAAACCAGCAGAGAGTAACTGACCACAAGCCTGAGCGTGCAATGGGACAGGAGGCTGGCAGAGAGCCAGCGAAGCCTTTCTTAGGACTCTAAAAACCTGAAACAGCTCTCTTAGACAAGGAGAGTCGAAGCAATAAAAACAGTTTTCTAACTAGAGAGAAAACAAAATGAAACTTGGTTTGGGTAATTGGTGAACTCTCTTGGGTAACAGGGCTCTAAGAGATGAGGGGGGAAGAAACGCACACCCTCTTCTGTATTTCACACCCTCTCAAATGGTTGAAAAGCTTTCCTGGCTTCCTTTAACAAGTACACCAACTTCAAAAGCTCAGAGTATGTTTTCTCCAAATTAAGACAAAAAAGTCATTGTCAGGTTGTCAAAAATGTATGTAGCAAGTAATAATAAATGCTCTTAGGAGAGGAGTACAATGTGAGACTCACCTGAACAACAAAGCCCCTTAACTGTGTGCATCAGAAGAAAGTGATCATACATTTGATTAAAAACTATTAGCCTGGAAATGTACAGGCAGACTTCACAGTCTATGGAATAAATGGGAATCATAAAAACAGAAGGTCAGTGGTTTGCAACCTTATATGCTGCCTCCATGCATTCACGTATGGGCCGCATCCCTCAAGAGTACACTCCCTACATTCTGAGTCCCAAGGTATGTGGGGGTAGGGATGGACAGAGTAAGAAACCACCTGCCCTGGAAGTGTATTGTCAAAATGTTCTGTGCTGAGTGAGGATGCTACTTGAAAAAGTTTCTGTGGAGAATATAGTCAACACACCCACATTTCTCTTCCACTCCCTCACCAATATAGAATCACTAATCTAAAGAGATGAGAAAAACTTGATCTGTGCTCTTTGAAGAAACAAATCAAACGTTAAAAGAGGCCTTTCCATTGATTCATTTGAATTATCCATTTGAAGCTTGCACCACTGACTAAAGGAAGAAGCAAGCCAGCTCCTGGATTATTGACATCTCTCGCATACCCTCTCATGCCCTGAACTTCTGTGCCTCTTCCTTCCTCCCTAGCAGCAGCCTACCTGCTGCACCAGTCCAAACCTGACTGCCCATCTGCCTCACTCATTGCCAAGGAGCTTTGCTCATCTGTGTCCAATCATGATAGAAGGCAGACACTCCACCCTTCCAGACTATGAGAATTTTCCATCGGTGGTGAGTAAAAATCCTAGCAATCCATCAAGAAAAAGGGCATCTGGACTGATACGTCATTTCCAAAGACAGCCAGGAGACCATTTTGCTGGAGGACACTTTAAAAGCACAATTTACTTCTCAAAAGTAATCTCAGCTTAGGGCCCTTCCCAGTTGGTTTCTGGAAAACACACACACACACACACACACACACACATACATCAGAAACACATTCCTAAGAACAAACTGGAGCACGATGTTCTCTCGGACCAAGTGTGGGTTTCAACATTTACAAGTTTTATAAACATTAGGCACTACAGCTGACCTGCATTGCCTTGGTATTAGGGAAATAGCTTAACTTTTCTCTTTCAAGTCAATTTGCCCAATCTTTGAATGATAAGTCTTGAGGAGGAACTATCAAACTATATCAGGAATATTCTGCATTTATTTTGGAATAGGAAATAAATTGTTTTTCACAGAAGATGTTTCAAAATAATTCTAAATGCTTGAATACTAATTGGTTGCCTTGAACATCCTTAAATATGTGACACAAAGGTTTGGGTAACTTTTTGGTCATAGAGGAGGAAAAAATTTGAAACAAGGTGTTTTTCAATGAGTCAATTTGGGCCAAAGTTGGTTTACATAGAGCTCTTATCTAAGACTAACTAAAACCAGTTAGCAAAACACAGGTTAACCCCAGAAACCTCCCCCTCCTTCCCGGCTTCTCTTCTTTCCCTAATAGCACAGACATTGGCCATCTTTGGTGACCACACACTGCCTCATTTAATTGACTGCTACTTTCTATTTGCACATTGACATTTAGATGTTTTCTTTATTTTTTTTCAGTCCAGAAACCCACTCACTTCAATAATGGTTGATAACAGCATACTTTCCACTAGCACTGTTTATTAGCTTTAAAAAAAAAAAAAACCTACCAATAAAGATTCTTTTTTATGTGACCCTTTTCCTGCCAATAGGTTGTGATAAATAAGTCGGTTCTTAGTTCCTAAGTTTACGTAAATGACTACAGTAACGTGTGAACAAGACAGAGATGTAAAGGTCTTTAAACCACAGTTTAACAAAAAGGTCCTGTCTGTCAATGAAATAAAGCTGTTTTGAATTTGTTCCCAATCACTGGGCTCTTTTGCTGGAAGCCCGTGTTGGCTTGGTAGTGATTAATGCGAAGCCACACGGCCTTCGCTGAGCGCGTAAGAGAAATGGCAACTCTAAACCGCATTCGTCATACTCACAATTACTTGCTACACGCTGAAGTTCTCTTTATTTTCCACCATTCCAGGTCAAGGGGATACCCAGGTGCATTTATTTACCTTCGCCAAGCGCGGCGCAGGGCTCACCTTTCCCGGAAGTGAGATGTCACACGTGGGGAGTTCCGGCACTTTCTTTCCAGGTAGTTCATCTGCTCTGTGCTTTACTGATCAAATGACTCTACCAAGTCAAGTCGGAAACTTAGACATAACTACTTCTCAGGTGCACACCAAGATAGATGCATATCTTATGCCTGTGCATAAGACAACTGTGAAATATTTGGCTGGGAATGGGTTAAGCGTGGGCATCAGACCCAAGGAACCACTTTCGGCATTCATTCCCTAGCTCCTCTCTCGCTTTATTTTTATTATTATTATTATTATTATTGGGTTTTTTTTGAGACAAGTTCTGGCTCAATAGCTCAGGCTGCAGGGCAGTGGTGAGGTCATATCTCACTGCAGCCTTGGCCTCCTGGGCTCAAGCCATCCTCCCACCTCAGCCTCCTGAGTGGCTGGGAGCACAGGCATGCACCACCACGCCTGGCTAATTCTTTTTGTTGTTGTTGTTTTTTGTAGAGATGGGGGTCTCACCATGTTGCCCAGGTCTCGAACTCCTAGGCTCAAGTGATCCTCCTGCTTCAGCCTCCCAAAGTGTTGAGATTACAGGCATGAGTCACCATGCCCAGCCACTTCTCTCTCTTGAGCTTCCTACACATGCAATGCTTTCTGAAAACCATGTGGCATGTGAACATATGATTGTGCATTCAGGAGGAAGGAGTGTGTCAGGCAGCACAGAGCTCCTCTCAGGAACACGGGTTTAAGTCCAGACTGCACCTTACCACTGAACAACTCCTGCAAACACAGATACATAACACAGTGGGACATAATTGTCCTCACCCCCAAGATGGTTATAGGCTTTATATGAGCTAGTTATGGGAAGTGCTTGGCACAGTCCTGGCATTCTTAGGCAGTTCATAAACGTCATTAGTTACTGTTGCTACTATTTTTATAAGGATTACAGGGTCATTCACCCAATGCTCTCTCCTCAATCACTCTTATCAGATTCCACTAACATAAATGGTGTGTCCACAATGGGTTAGGGATCTTCCGGAGCCCCCCTCCCATCCCCTGTGCACTTGTACATGCAGCTAATAGCCCCAAAGACCATGGCCAATGCAAAGGCAGGAAGATCAATGAGAAAATCTGTGAGTTCTGCTTTTGTGCAGGCTTTTTTCTCAAAACTAATTATTTATTGGCTTATTTAGGTGCCTTGCCTGGATCACAGGCATTCCCAGGAGAGGCCCTCTCAGGAGGCTAGCCTCTTTGGAAGGTTCCAGAAGGGAAGAGAAGGAAGGACTTTTCATTTGCAGATGACTCGCAACACTGTCAGCAGCACACTCATTCCATTCGAACCACAAAGTCCTCACTAATACCCACTTCTGTGCATTTGCCAGGCACTACCATAGGCACAGCGAATACAGCTGCAGATGAGTTTACCTTCTTGTGGGGAAGACCAACCTGAAATGCACAAAAGCATAATATGCAGGTGGTGGTAAGTGCCCCCCCGCCCCCCACCCCACCCACACGCACAAATTAAAAACCCAGGTCAGGCAGAGGATGAGCATGAAGTATTAGTACTATTCCATGTGGCAGTGGTCAGGGAAGGTCTCTAGTGAGGAGATGTCTGGGCAGACACTATAAAGGGTAAAGGGGTAGCCCTCACAGGAGCCGAGAAGAGCATCTCAGGTGGAGGGAAGCCCAAACGTGGAGTTTTCATAAAGTTTTTAAGAAAGATCAAGGAGGTCAGGACAGCTGAAGCAGAGAGAGAGAAAGAGAGAGAGAGCGAGAGCAGACAACAGCCACTGATGTCAAGGGAGGAACAGGGACTCAAGTCATGCAGGACCTTGCAAAGGTTTTAGCTTTTACTCTGATTTTAGAAAACTTCGATCTGATGTGTTTTAAAGCAATCATTCTCGATAGTGAATATCAGAATCACCAGAAGCAAAGACAGATCTCACCCAGAGCAAAGGGGATGGCCGGCCCTGTGAAGGCTGGAGCCCCAGACAGGCCCTAGACAGGGCCTCCAAGGATTGCATCCAGCTATGCTCCTTTCAGGGAGACCTCACTAACAACCACCTTCTTATTCATTTTGCGGATGCTCCCTTCCAGAGCCGTCCTTCAACAGAGCACTTAACTGTGGCATGCAGAATGCCCTTTCAGAGATAGTTCATATCTCTGCCATCTCTGCCAACAAGCCAGTCCCATCTGCCAGTGTCTTCGACTGCAATGGTAGCTACCTTTTCAGCTGCTACTGTAGTCTGGAATGAAATCGAGGCAGCCAAGGCTTGAGAAAGTTAAACTGGAAAATGGTGACAAGCCACATTTGTATGGTACCTCGTTTGACCTGGACCATTGCCAGAGGGAAATTCTCCAAGGAGCAAAGTCCTCCTGGTAGAAGGCAGGTGGTCCCTTGAGGCGGCAGGCTCTCATGGCACAGAGCCTGAGAAATGCAAATTCGCCGATTGAATTAAGTGGGCACCTGAATGCTTGCTTAATCCAGCTCTATTGTTCAGTTCTGCTGGCCTTGCCAGCTGTAAAGAGGTGAGCTTTCAGAAATAAGGGGGAAAGAAATCCAATGAGGCTTCCTGGAAATTATTCCCTCCTTCCTTCCCTCCCTTCCTCCCTTCTTCCCTTCCCCCTTCCTTCCTTCTGTCCTTCTTTCCTTCCACAGATCCTATGTTGAGCTCAACTGTGTGCCTAATTGCGCACTTGATAATGATGTTAAAATGGTGACGAAGGCAGATTCCTTCCCAGCCCTGATGGAGTCTACTATGTCCCACTGGGTGACACAGATAATAAACAAGTACATGAGTAAAGCAGGTACTGCCTGTGCTCAGTGTGCGGGAGGAAGCAGGGCCTCATGACTGAGGATAACCAGAGGAGGTATGGAAGGTTGGCTTACGGGAGGCCTCTCTGGAAGGAAACTTCCACGTGGAACAGTGGAGGGAGGGGAGTGATTTACGAAGAGAGGACAGCAAACTCAAAGATTAGTAGATGAAAAGGTTCTTGGGCAGTGCACAAAAAGAAAAAGCAGGAGACAGGAGACAGGTGTGAAGGAGAAGCTGGAGGCTGGGATAATCAAAGGCTCCACAGATCATGATGAACAGACTGGATTTGGACTTTAATGTCCAAGGCAGTAGGGAAATGTTGGAAGGTGGTACAAAGAGGAGAGACATGAGCTAATGAAACTTTCTAAGGTATTCAAGAACAATGCCTGGGAGCAATGGTCATGAGAATGAAGCCACCTTTGTAAAATTGTGACCGTAAGAGGAATCTGACATAGCTGACTCCATCTTGCTTCTACCCCACGGGCTGGCAGTCCTCACTCATCCCTGGGCATAGGGCAAAGTAACACTGGGAAGAATTTAGTTTATACTTTAATCTTAAAGCAAGAATGATAACAGCCTTTCCCGAAATGAAACCACCTTTGTAAAGCTCCTAAAAGGCCACAACGTTAGGATTAGGAGAGGGGTCTGAATTCAGCTAAGATGTAGGCATAGGAGGTCACAAGATTTGGAACTTCCCCAATTATTCCTGTAGATAAGATCACTATTGTAGACCTAAGACTGGTTTTTTTGGAATGGTTTTCAGACTTTTGCATTTTGATGACCCACTGACCCCACCTAGATCCGGGACTTGTGATTCAAATGGAACTGAGGCTGACCCAGTGCACAAGGACCATTTTCCACACTTCAATGATTTCATCCCCAACCAATCAGCATTTTCCATTCCCTAGCTCCCTTCCTGCTAAACTACCCTGGAAGAACACTAGCCTCCAAATTTTCGGGGAGGCTGATTTGGGTAACAATAAACTCCTGTCCTTTTGCTTGGCTGGACTTGTGTTAATTAAACTCTTTCTTTACTGCCATAATGTTATCTCAGTGAACTGGGTTTTACCTGTGCAGCAGGCAAGAAGAACCCATTGAGCAATTATAAGAACTAAGGAAGCTTCCGAAGCCTTTGTTCACTCTATCAAGTTTTTAAGGTTTATCTGCATTTCCCCATAGCGAAGAGAAACAAGAACACTAATAATAAGTAAGGTGGGAAGTGGAGAGTGAGTCCTAGAGACACACACAGGCATACACGTAAGTGCTTCCCTAAACAACCGACGAACTCCCAGCAACCCATTCACCCTTCGCACACACACAGGTGCTCAGGGGCATCCATGTTCCACCTCTATAAACACAGATTCCTGACGCCATTTGCACTGGCCATCAGAACGTCCGTTATAAACTGAGTATCCTCCCAGCACATTCTTGTCTCTCTTCCAACACAACATTAGAATGCCATTCCAGGGCAGACAATTCATAAATAAGTTAAGCTTATTTGCATCCTTCCTCACACCCAGTGCTGTGAATGCCTTAGGCGTCTCCTGACCCACTCACATGGAATAGTAGCCCATGAATTGTACACTCCTCCCTCAGGGCTGACTCTCTACTGTCACCATCTCTCATTTAATCCTTGCAGGAACATGAAGAGGTTGGCAGTGCCGGATGGACGGCTAAATAACTGCTTTGCTCAATGTCTTTCCAGGAAAACTATTTCCTGTGCTTGATAAGCCACATGAGAATCTGCATCAACAGCTCCTGAAGATGCTCCAGGTGTCTCCACATCCGCGTTCCTAGACATGCCTCAAATCCCTCAACAAACATGATGATGATGATGCATGGGTTCTGCAGGTGCTGAGTCAGCACTTTTCACGCATTATCTCATTTAATCTTCAAAATAACCTTTAGGTCTAGATATCATTCCTATTTTTACAGATAAGGAAACTGAAACTTACAGTGCGACCCATCGAATTCCACAAGCTATGCCCTAAACCATCATCTTAAATTCTCAACCATGTTATCTTTCTAAATGACTAAGGATGGGTTTGTATTTTCTTTGCCTTGAACTACAACACTTCGTATATGTCAGTGAAAAGACCCCACTCTTGTACAACAATATTACAAATTGCATCTAAACCCACATTTTGCCTGTGATGGAAGAAAACTCTCTATCAGCTAGAGGATTTATAAAGATCATTTACATAAACACTAGACATGTTGCTGTAGTGCCTTGTTGAGAACTAGAAAATTGTGCACACTTCTGAGGCTTCTAAAATACAAATATTTGGCAACTTGTCCTCAAATGGCCTGGCTAGAGTCATCTCCAGGAAAATCTGGGGTTCTAATTCATGCAACATTCTGGTTAACTGAAAATTGCCAGTTTTTGCTCCATACTAGTCTCATTATCTTTGACAATTCCTACTTTAAAACTGATTTCAGGAAGAGCAGCAACAGCTATCATCATCTGGTTGTTCAGGTTTTCCAACTCTTTAGGTCCCACAGAAATGGATGTTTGCTCTATTTTCACTTTCATTTTTATTTTGAGCTATTTTTATTCTGTTTTCTTCTGGCTCTTGAAGACCTCTGGATTTTTCACAGAGGTTTCTTGAGGTGCTGGCACGTCAATCCAAAAGAGAAGGAAAAACATCACTCTAGCGCGCAAGAGTCAGTGTTTCTAGTGATGGCTTAAAGGCCAAAGTAGACCCAAGCTTGCTTCCAAATCCGCTCCTGGAATTCTCCATTTGGTTTTCCAGATATCCCTGAGAGGGGCCCAAACACTGCAGGCTTTTGTTTGGTTTTATTTCTTGCTTTTGTTTTGTAGTTATTTTGTCCCTCCTATAGCAGAGACCAAGATAGTTTATATCGTTTTGACTAATATTCCATATCCAGACTGGCAACCTGTGGACAGCATTCAGCCTGATGTGATGTGATGGGGCCAAGATACGCACACCAGGAAATATTCCGATTTCGGAACAAAAAATAAGAACACTTACAAAACACGGCTATAAAGAGCAGAGGCGGCTTGGGCAGGGTAACCATATCTAAAACACGAATGTTGCTTTTTTATCCAAAATACCTCGAGGTCTACTCTACATACTGCAAGCAATGTGAACATTTCCTATCCCACTCCTTCTGCTGAAATGAATCCTTCTTCAGCAGAAGTGGGGAAATAGCTCAAAAGCACCATCCAGATTTGGTGGGAGATTTGGCGCGGCACCAACTTTCAAACAGTATAATGGTTTATCAACCTCCCTCTTCTTTGCTGCATTCAACAAGCAGGGTACCTGCCAAAATCCTGCTAAAAATATCCTCGGCATCTGTAGCCCATCAGCCATCTCTGGCTGATTTGGGTGGGTAATTGACCTTTTGAGCAGGTGGACGGCCAGAAATGTATTTTTTTTCCTGGATTGAGTCTAAGTTGACTTAAAACAGATGTTCCTTCAATGCCGATTCGACATTTATAAAAGAAATACTCTCAAGCACTGTTCAAGGGGCTGTTAGAACCCAGAATGCACAAAGAAGAGCCCTGTGATGTTCCGGGGCTGAAGGAGTTAAATAAAGCCACCTTCCTCCTCGGGCTGAAAACCAGGAGGTACCTCTTGCAAGGGAAATAGGAAAGGAAGCTGTCACTTCTTATTTTCAGGTTTGCAGAAAAGCCTTTTTTTTTAAATGTAAACATTCATTAAACTAATTTGAAGTTGTCATTACTCTCCACCCCTGCTGTTTTATATCAGATTATTCCTAAGTGCTTGGTGAAGAATCCCATAAAGCCACACTCGATTCCTCTGCAGGGGATAATCGCATAGTTTGCACTGTGATTTACACCGCACGGCACCGGGAAGTGTCCTCAACTTTGAAAGGCCTTGGTTCCCTGGCAAACAGTCTCTGCCTTCCCTATGGAAATAAATCCCAGTTGTCCCTCCACAACTATTATGAGGTCCCCATTACCTTTTCTCCATCCTACTGAAGATAATAAAAGCAGTTCAAAGCACATGCCAGAAGGTATTGGGCATTTTATTAATAAACGGAGAATTAAGAAAATATGTCCCATTATGGTTTTAAACCGTAAGATACACTTACGCTTCTTCCTCGCTTTCCCTCTCCCCAATCTCCCCAACCTTGAGTCTGGGGCCCCCAGTCTTCCTAACCTTCAGTCTGGGGTGGCCAGTCATTCTGTGCTATGAGATCACGTGGGGTGGGGAGGTGTATTTCACCCTTGCATCTTCTAGCTGAAGTTTTGCTGATAAGGGCATCACAAACCATACTCTCCCTTGAAGAAAATGATTCTAAGGCGGGGAGGGGCTATGAAAAGAATGCAGGCACTACAGGGGGAGGCTAGCGTCTGAAGTCCCACTTTCCCAATATCACAGTGATCCTCAGTTACTGTACATTCCATGTATGTAATGGGAATCATAGTGTCTACCAAGTAAGGCTGCCAAAACCTTGACAGGAGGTGGTGAGTATACTCAAAGAACCCAGTACAGAGCCTGACATAGAGGCATATTAGCTATGATCAGTATTGCTCTTAATATGCTCAAAACCTTAATGACCCTAAGAGAAGTAGCCCTGAGCAAAATTAGGACATGCCCAGTTTGTTTTCAGTGCAGCTATAACTCTTCTTTTTCTTTCCTCCCATTCTTTGCCCCTGAACCAATGCTGTCATGGATCAGTGCTCACACAGCCTTAAAATGGACCTGTTCTCTGTCCCAGCGTCTCTGAGTGTTACTTTCTAAATAAACTAACTTTCATCCAGAAATCAGCAGCTTCTAATTGTTTTTTTTTTTTTCTGAGACGGAGTCTTGCTTTGTCGCCCAGGCTGGAGTGCAGTGGCGAGATCTCGGCTCACTGCAAGCTCCACCTCCCGGGTTCACGCCATTCTCCTGCCTCAGCCTCCCGAGTAGCTGGGACTACAGGCGCCCACTACCACGCCCGGCTAATTTTTTGTATTTTTAGTAGAGACGGGGTTTCACCGTGTTAGCCAGGATGGTCTCGATCTCCTGACCTCGTGATCCGCCCGCCTCGGCCTCCCAAAGTGCTGGGATTACAGGCGTGAGCCACCGCGCCTGGCCCAGCTTCTAATTGTTGAATGGGTATCCCTGCAGGTAAAATTTGCATTTTGCAAGAGATCTGAATGCTTTACACCCAGAGTGCCAAGTGCTTTGCTACTTATACCAGTACTCCCACGCTCACTGCACACATTCCAAGTGGATCGTGGAACTGCATTCTTCGTGGTTTGCCAAGCCTTTAGAAGGGAGTAATCTTGTAATTCATCACCAGTCAGTGCCGGGCTAATATAATAAGATACTACTAGGCACAAATTGGAAAAATCCAGTCTGCACCAACCATAAATTTGGAATCCAGAAAGGGCTTTAGAGTCCTTCTTAACATTTTAGGCAGTAAAGTCAGGCTTTGGGGTTGGCACACAAAATGAGATCTGGTTATCATTTCTGCCTCAACATAAAGGATTTAGAGGCTGTCAGCACCATGGCCACCCAATGTACCTCTCTTGCGTTCAAGGGGCACGTCCTTTCGAGAGGCTGTGTGGTATGAATATGAGTGTAAAAGTTTGAATTCCAGTCTGAATGTACCGCCATTTACTAGCTGTGCAAGCTTCAGCATATTCCTTAGCCTCTCTGTGCTTGTTTTTCTATCAGTAAAATAACAACATCTATTTCATAGTGCTTTTGGGTGGATGGAAGTTCTTAGAATGGCCCATGGCATACAATAAGCTTTAATTAACCAATATTTGTTTCAGTAAAATTATTGGCCACTATCCCTCAAATCACACCAAACACCTAACTCTCCAAAGGCACCTGCAAGGAGACTGAGAGTCTTAAAAAACAGAGAATATGGACTAAAGCTATTCTCCATACAGTGACAATGGCCTCATTGGTTACATTAAACAAAGATAAAAATTGCAGCTCCGCTCGTAATTGGGTTTACAAAATGAGACTAGAAAATACTCTTCAAGTGCCCAGTTGCTTTTGAAGACATAAGACGTATGTCACTGCATTCTTCTTGGTTTGCCAAGCCCTTAGAAGGGAGCAATCTTGCTATTCATCACCAGTCAGTGCTGGTCTAATATAATAAGATGCTACTAAGCACAAATTGGAAAAATTCAGTCTGCACAAAGCATAACTTGAGGCTTCTGTCCATCTTCAGTGGCATCAGAAAGCACGGGCATCCATGCTGATACCATCACTTCAGTTTTCAAGAACCTTACAATCAACGGCCAGTGGCCAAAAGCCTCATTGGAGAGGGAGATGGGCTATAAAATGCGTGACAGTCAGCACTCACAGCGTGGCCGGCACAACAGCATTGTAGTATTTTTGCAATTTCCAAAACTATTTTTGGAAATACTGCAGATAGAATCTCACCAAGTTCAAGGAAATGAACTAGCAAGAAAAATGAGGCTTGGTGGGTTTTTATGTTCTCCTCCCCACCCCCACTGCCCAAGTATAGGTGAGGACAATGGTGGTTGACACGGAAACAACGACGGATTAACTATACATCTGGTTTGTATCCAGAAATATAATCAGTTTGAGCTAATTTGGTTTCAGTTATTTATCAGCTTTGTACCAAAAATAAATAAAATAAAATGGAATCTATTCAATAAGGAATTGCCAAGGACAAACTTTAAATGAATCAACTCTCAGTGTACCAAAAGCAGCATTTCTGGAGGAAAAAAAGAAACTGAACTTGATAAATTACTGAAGTTGTTAATAAAGCTATTTTTGTGTGTGCGAACCAGTCCAAATTACTTTTAAGTAATAAGAGGGTAATGTTGTCTCTGATACATGTGGTAGGATAATCACCAGAACAACTTTTTTAAATGTTTCAAGTTTACTCATTTCTCAAGGCCTCCAAATTTCTTAGTAAAAAGATTGAGATGCCTGGCCAACATAGTGCAACCCCATCTCTACTAAAAATACAAAAAATTAGCCGGGCATGGTGGCAGGTGCCTATAATCCCAGCTACTTGGGAGGCAGGCTGAGGCAGGAGCATCACTTGAACCCGGAAGGCGGAGGCTGCAGTGAGCCGAGATCACGCCGTTGCCCTCCAGCCAGGGCAACAGGGCAAGACTCCATCTCAAAAAAGAAAAAATATATAAATAAAAAAGATTGAGATGCAATGGCAAATTCTCAAACACTGTTGAGTTTCTACTTTATATGTAGGTGTCAAGCTCTACATCTCAATGTCAAGATCACACCCATATTGGTGAGCTGATTGTTAAAGTGTTTGAGAACAGGTAGTTGACGATATAGTTAATGTGCTCACTTAAGCAATTACACACTAGATTAAGGGCGTCAACATGAGGGTGTCTTTTACGCTGTATTTTATGGTTAAACAGAGCATTTCAGGATGACAACAAACTGCAATAGCATATTCACGGAGCTTTAGGATGAAATCAATTTCTTGCAAACACAATTATTGTTACATAATTCTCCCACCCGTTTATGACTCCCTGTGAATTAAATTAAAACACAATTTCACATTAATTCAAAATGTAATTTTCAAAAGGAGATATTTCCTATAAAGCTTACGACTGATAACAACCTCCAGAGATCAGAGTGTTATTGACAAGAAGCCATAAATCTGTACAATAGTCATTGTTTTCCTTTTAAATCAGATTTAAGGTGCTATGTGTTACCTTTACTGATCTCTATTTCTAGATTTTGACATGTCCAAAGTGTACGGAGAAGAGTAAGTCCTTCTCTGGTTCTTCTGTAAACACATTTTCCAGAGTTAGCAAATAAAAATACACAATCTTCATTGAAATTTGAATTTTACATACACAAGAAATCCCTTTGTTAGTATAGAATAAAATAATATTTTAGTAGAAGTATATCGTAAACATTGCCAGGATGCACACAGATACGGTGAGTAAACCCAAAGACAGAAGTTTAGCTCAACCAAAATAAGGACTAGTTGATTGATTATATAAATCACATATCCAAGGAAATTTTTTCCTTCCAGGGATTAGGCCAGCTTCATAAAGGTCAAGTTATTTTCATTCACCACAAAATGTGAATGTCTTTTCAATTCCATATATCATGACTAACATACTTGCCTCCTCCCTCCTTTCCTTCCTTCCTCCTTTCCATCCCTCCTTTTCCCCTTCTTCCCTCTCTCACTACATTCATCATTCCCTTTCAATAAATGGTAACATAACAATAATCACACAATTCAAAAGTCTATATTTATCCAGAGTTTACTACCTGCCAAATGTGATACTAAAAGCAGCTTATTTTAGCCTCACACCAACTCTAGATCTAGGAATTATTTTTTTCTCTCTCATTTTATATAGAGAAAATAGAGGCTCCGAGATGCAAAGAAAGTTGCCCACCATCACACATCTTGGAAGGGGGGCACACCTATATCTGCCTGACTCTCTCTATCCAGGTAAACACTCTATCGCGGAACTATAACAAATGAAGAAGGAATTTTTTGTTTTGTTTTTTGTTTTTTTTTTTAAGTAAGATATATCTCCTACCCTGGCTAAGTTCACAAATTAGTGTGGAGGAAAAGTGATGTTTTCAAAATCACCTTTACGCAGTGAGATTCGCAATCACTATGAGAATAGCATCGTGAGCTTGAATAAGAGCCCGAGAAGAAGCAAACAGCGATTTGAATGATTTGGCCAGTGATAATGATGGTGTATCTGTATTTCTAATAACATGGAAGGATATCCTTGCACATTATGCATATGGGAATAATTCAGATGATACAACAGGTGAGTAAATGGAGTCTCAGCAGAACTTGGCAACATGGCAGAGCTGGGATGGATCAGAGCTGGGATTCGAGTCCGGGTCTTTCTAAATTCTTGACCACCTATGTCTTCTACTTTGCCTATTCTGAGCTCCCTCAGAATGCAAACCATGTGCTAGCCTGTAATACCATAGTAGGCCAGTTCCTCCAGTTCCCATTTAGCAGGAACTTGAGAAAAATCCAAATTGTCATTCAAGGATCAAAGGACTCACACTGGTGCCCCCCCAAAATCACCAACTCTCTGAAGGCAATGAGAGAGTTAAAATGGATCAAATCTCCAACTGTGGCTCAGCTCAGCCACAGGAAATACAACAGCAATAATAATGGTCTTTACAGAAAGACTCTGACGAGAAGGAGCCTGAGAATTGAACCTATCACACGAAACTAATGCTTAGCAAAAACAGTTTGTAAAAATGCTATGGCCGGTGAATTACAGTGGTCTTCTTTTCTCTTTGATAATTTGGGGGCAACTGCATCCAAATTCCAGTCCATTGATTTCCACTGCAATTCATGCCCCCATGCTGGGGAGAATCGGCTGGGATAAACATAAGTTTGCCATTGGAAGACCGGTGATGTATCCTAAAAGAGGTCCAGGCAATTCTTGTCTCAACCATTAAAAGGAGAACTATAACGCCACTTCACACTACCCTCCGAACGACTCTCAGTGTGTTAGAGAACCTGCGCTAGCACTCCCCAAGCAGTCATAACAGATTAGTGGGTTACGCTCTTCAATTCAGCCCCATGGCGGCAAAATCACTTCTGGTGTTTTCTAGAACCCCTTCATATTTTTCCTTCGTATTTGTAAAAGTGAACGATAATGCCAATGACATTTTCAAAAGTGACAGATAATAAATATCCTGTCCCTATAAACACATGACTATACACTCCTTAATTTCAGCACTATGTTTTGCAGTTTTGAAGTGCCCAGCCCGCCTGAAAGGCTCTTTAGCTTTGAACTATTCCTATGACAATTTGGAAGAAGCAGATATTTGTCCTTTAAAAAAAATCAAGTTCAATCTCACCGTATTTTCAAGATCATATAAACTTAGCAAGAAAAACTTCTTGAGTTAAAGGGATAAGGTAGAGAAGACTTATCCCAGCCAAGAGACATGACCCTTAATGGAGGGGGATTGGCGATGTTTGGAGACATCTGTGTTTGTAACAAGAGGGGAAAGGGATGCTACTGGCATCTAGTGGGTAGAGGCCAGGGATGCTGCTAAACATCCTACAATGCACAGGGCAGATCCCAACAAAGAATTATCCAACCCCACATGTTGGCAGCGCCAAAGCTTGAGAAACCCTGTACTCAAGCTAACTGAATAAACTTATAATGCCTTTGTCCCAGGCAACCCTCTGCCCCAGATAAATTTACCTATCCTTAAACCACAGGACAAGGCACAGACCTCATTCATGACACTACTCTGCACATGGGTCCAAGGTAACTCCTCCATGCATTACAGTCATTCTTCAAAGAATGTACAAATTGTCATGAGAATTCACTTTTCTTCAGGGGTTCTATTTTCCCCTCCAAAGTTTAAGTGTTCTGGGGTAACCTCCAATGAAAAGAAATGCTGAATTTTTGTTTTTTTTTTTGGTCTAGTGAGAGCCTATTACTTAGCACTAAAGACCAAAGAAGGGAAACTTTAGTAAAAAGACAGAGAGGTGCTGATGGCTTGTTTTACAAGATGAGAATTTAATGGGGATAGTGGTTTTCCTTTTTTTTACAAGCTGAGCTGTGCTAAGCTATTCAAATTAGTAATTCTATCAATTAAAGCCTTCTATTTCATGGAAACTACTTGCTAAATAGAAGATTAGGCAACAGATCAGAGAATGAAAGAATTACTGAAATGGAGCTCAAATATTTATGAGAAATTTACATCTGGGAGACTTCCCTCTTCTTATCCCTGCTTCCAAAGGGAAATCCATAAAGAGAAGATAAAGAGCAAAGCTTAGTCCTCAACATCCACAAGCCTAAGAAGTCTGACTCACTTTGAGTTTTAGGAAAGAAGAAATTGTTTGGTTGCTACATATACTTTGTAGTGCCATAAAATAGGCTGATTCCATTGGTCACATAGAAAAATTAAATTCACTATTCATAATTTATTGCCCTTGGGTGTTTGCTCTGGTTATTTATTGCTCTGTAGGAAACAACCCCAAACATACACCTTTAAAAAATAGCAATTGTTTATTCTGCCCATGAATCTTCAGTTTAGACAGGGCCTTGAGGTGGGGAATGGGAAGTAACTTCTTTCTGATTTTCAGTATCTAGGGCCTCAAATGGGATGACTTCCAATGGATGGAGGTTGGCCATTTCCTGCTCCACAAGGCCTCTCCACAGGCTAGCTGGGCTTCCTTCAACATGGCAGTCTCAGGGTAGTCAGGCATTTTACACGGCCACTCAACCACATTCCATTGGTCAAGCAAACGAATAAGTGCAGCCTAGATACAAGGGAAGATGAATTCAACTCTATCTCTCAATGAGACGAGTAGAAAAGAATTGATATTCATCTTTATCACAATGTGAACTCAGCAAAATGTAATGTTAATTAGAAAGGCTGGCTAATTAAGCAATATAAACCAAAATAACAGAAAACAGCAAGTGTCCTGGTAATCACTGTTACTGTTTGCTTTATTCAATTAAAAGGTGCATATCTGAGGAGGAATGTTTTTTTCTTCTACCTGTTTTGTCTCATATGGATTATTTAGTTTTATATTCACTGGCTATTATTGAACATTTGTACCATTTTAGGTCTCTGACAAAATATATAAACTCCATGGGAAAGCCATTTTCAGGTTGTTTTATCAGCCTGATTACTCAGTACAAAACCATTGCACACACAAACTCTCAAAATACAGAAAATCTCACTTGGTATTTGCTGCAATTGCTTTTAATTCTAGAACTTAATACACTGCCTTTTATAACACAATTTCTTCAGTTAATTTTCTGCCTCCCTTTTATGATTTTTCTTTGTTTGTTTTGAGACAAAGGTCATACTCTTTCGTCCAGGCTAGAGTGCAGTGGCGTGATCATAGTTCACTGCAGCCTCCACCTCCTGGGCTCAAACAATCCTCTCGCCTCACCTTCCTGAGTAGCTAGGACTTGCAGACACACGACACCATGCCTGGCTAATTATTTTAAATTTTTTCATAGAGACAAGGTCTCACTATGTTGCCCAGGATGGTCCTGAACTCCTGGACTCAAGGGATCTCTTCCCACCTTGACCTCCCCAAGTGTGGAGATTACAGGTGTGAGCCACTGTACCAGACCCATCACTCTTTTAAAATGTGTAGTTAGTTCCAGAAATTAATGTATTCCCCCGATTAAATCTGAAATTGCAACACGCGCATTTTGGAAAGACTTCTCCCTATTGTCATCTTGAAATGGAAATCACGCCAAAAGCATTTTCCTCCTCTAGGATGCAACTGAACAAGCTGTACAAAAGCTTGAAATTCCTGAAATATCAAGTAAGAGAGATAAGAAACCGGGATAGCTGGGGGATATCTTTTGCGGGCCTAACTAAAACAATAGCGATTTAAGTAGCTATCGTATAGACACTTGATGAATCCTTTTATTATCTCTGAAAGATTCCCCGTTGCAGCATGCTTTTGTGGGTAAAGAGCTATATATTGGTACATGCAGCTCATAATTATGTCAGCCTAACCACAGCCAACATTGACAGCCTAAAACATTAAAGATTTTATACAGCCAGTGCTGAATATAGCTTCTTTTATTGGCTCAGAGAGCAGGTATCAATTATAATGAGGTAATAAAATTTGCAAGCACTGTTCATGTCCTGCTCTGATTTTTTTTTCCCTCTCTCCTTGAGATAATAACAGCAGAAAAAGGAGAAAGAAAAATCCTCTTAGTTCTAACCACTGATTCTTCGAAAGCTCTCACTTTCTATGGCTGGGGTACTATAAAGCTGTTTGCTTACTGGAGTTTTCGGGCTGGCAAACTCTTCCTACCTAAATAGAAGCTGCAAATTTCTGAAGCACACCTTGCAAGTCAGAGGCTCCAGGATTAATGGTTTTCATTTGCATAACTATAAACTTAAGGTACAGCTTCCCAAGCCTGCATCCTCTAAATTGCACTTACGGATGAGATGCAAAATCCTCTAAAAGCGTTCCCCAACCTAAACCAATTTGTAAAGTTGTTTTGTTATTTAAAACATTAAAGAAATTAAAGTGATCGGAATATAATTAGATTAATATTCATATCTTCCAAGTTGCTTTAATTCTAATATTAAAAAGATTAAATATCCACTCAGAGGATTAAGCAAAAAGTCAAGCCGTAGCAACACATTTACATTACCTTACTGTGCAAATTATAAACCTAATTAATCTAAAGTTTCCTACAAATTGAATTGGATATTCATTTGCAGTCTAACACAACTTTAGGTACTTAAAATTCACTCCAGGATTGTTTCTTTACGTGCGCACTAAGAAGTAGGGCCACGTTGCTGGGATGCAGGAATCACATTAAAACGGCTTCATTCGGGTTCTAATTGGTGAAAATTAAATCTCAACATAAATTTATGTAAGGGAAAAAAGTAAAGACTTTGTAATTACGTATGTGTGCAATAATAAAACACACCCTGGCCTCCCCATCTAGTTTCTGTCAATAAAATGGAAAACGCAATCCAGCTGTTTCTTCCTAAAAGCCTCGAGTTCATGTTTTACCTCTAATATTGTGAAGAACATGATCAAAAGATTTCATTCTTTTTGCATGGTGTTTAACTAAGAGCATCTAAAGGGCATCTAGTTACTTTGCTCTGTAACCCTGTTCCCACCCGCTTTTGCCACCTCTCTGACCCTCCACCCACCCCCCATCCCAACCCCCAAATACACAAACATACTCCCAGGGTCCCCATGAATCAGTTAGATCAACTGTGTCAATTTCAGATCAATTGCAGACATATTAGTAATTATCTTCTTGCCATCCACTTCTTAAGCAATACGATTGTTAGAAATGCTTGCTCCTCAGTGCCATAAAGAAATAGCACTCGAACAGGAATTTAATTTCCTCAGAAAGGCCATTTTTACTTTCTGCAGAAAGGGTACACCCGCCAGCAGTTTTGCCATGAGAGAACACTGGACAAAGGAGACAGGCTCATTTATAACCTGATGTGTGCACTCTACTGCTGTGTCCGGTTTCCATTGGCTGGAAAGGGACCTCACATTCTGTATTTGTCCCGACTGGCTAGCAACTTAGAACTTTTTAAAACAGGCAAAGGCAGAGGAGAACAAAGGAAGGACAAAGTAACTTGTGGAATGCTGAGAAAGGTAAAAACACCTTCAAATAAGGAAGAGGAACAGGCTATGACCTAATGCTTGCTTGGACCAGTATAAGCATGCCAGGGCAAATATTTAGGCTAAATTGTGGAAGCTAAGAACATAAAGTACATTGATTTCTTCATTACAGCTAGCAGATATTTAAGAATGTTAGCACAGGTGTTTGAATTAACTTTGCTTCTAAGAGAAGTTACTATTTATTCCTAATTAGATAGGGAGGAAATTCTTTGAAGAGGAACCTCTACTTTTTACACCCTTGTAGAGAAGTGAAACAGTGCAAATCAAATTCAATTGCTGGAATGAAAGGATAACACTAAAGAAATCTGAGGCAGCGACTGCCTAGCTGTTCACTAGTCTTGACGCTCCCTCCCACCCACCCAGCACACAGCAAACTACATTTCCCAGCCTCCCTTGCAGGCAGCCATGGTCATGTGACTGAGTTGTAGCCAATGACATAAGTGTTAGTGGCCTGGAGAATGTGGCAACCTCAGAAGGTCTTCGTTGGTCACGGTGAAGCCACAGAATGGAAGGAGCCTGGGTTCCTGAATTACCACTTGGAGGAGAGCGGCTTGCTGATCACAGCACCTGTTTTGGATTTTATGTTAATGAAAAACAAACTTACTGATTTAAAGCATTACACACTTAGGTTTTAGTAGGGTCTCCTGTGCATGATGCAAAAATTATTGGTGAGTCCATTTCCCAAGAAAAAGTTTCCCCTTCCCACAGCAAGGCAACACTTTACTCCTCTAAAGACAACTTTTTCTCCCAACAGGCTCCAACTTCAAGTCACACATATATTAACAACTGATCAGCATGAAACAACCGGAGGAGTAGGGCTGCAATCACACCTGTTTATTTTACTGTTGTGATGGCAGCAAATATAATGGCTACAGCTTCCTTGGGAATAATCCTGCTATAAGCGTTAATGGGCGAAGAGCCGTGACGTGTGATTTGGGTGAGTGTCTTGTGTTCACAAGGAGCACTCAAGGCTGCTAATCTGGGCTGTAATTTCTCATTTCTCCTCAACCACTTTGCCTTTTATGGGACTTATATTGATGAATGCAGAGGATAACTGTCAGCTCACCTGGTAAAGCTCAGTGCAAGAAGTTTAACAATTCATCTCGTTTCCTAAAGGCAGCAGAAGACAAGCAAGCTCTGGGCCTTCAACAGGTTCGACCCACCCTATTCTCCTCACTTCCTCTCCTACCTCCTTCCCCCAACCTATTTAGCCCCACTCATTTTGCCAGATTGATTTTTTCAATTGTAATGGAAATCTTGTCACTGCTGTTCTTAAAATTCATCAGCAGCTTCTTATGCAACTCAAATACAAGTGCAGTCTTGGGTCAGGGGTCCATTCTTCACCCTCCTCTCTGGATCTATGCCCTGGGCTTCGGGACTGCAGTATCCTCCCTCTCTAACTGTGAGCTCAGCCATGTGATTTATATGGGGCATCAGTGTGTGACAGAGGAATGGGTATGCCAGTTCTGGGTCTAGACTTGAAAGTCCTTATGTGTTTTGAGTTGCTGTCTTGCATTTCTGCCCTTGCCATAAGAAAGTCATGTCTGGTATAGCCCTGCTGGTCCCAGGAAGATGAGAGACATGTGGAGGAGAACCACCCCAGCTAAAGTGCCCCATCCATATCCAGCCTAGGGCAGAAAGCCCAGCTGATGCAAAGATGCAGGAGCAAAACAAGCTGACCCACAGACACAGGGGGAAGCCCCACCAAAACCAGCAGGACCAGCAGGGCAGGGCAGCCAAGCCCAGCCTAGTTCTGCTGAACCCCACACACACGTGAGAAGTAAATACTGATTGCCGTGAGCCACTGAGTTGCCACACGGTTATGCAGCAGCAGCAACCAAGTCACTGGCCTATGCTTCATTTTGAAGCTCTAATGACCTGTTTAAACTCCTCCCATTCCAGATCTCCAGGGGTGCCCCATACTCTGCAATCACACTGGCCTTCCCTCAGGTCCAAGCATGACATGTTTTTTCTTGCCCTGGAGTCTTTCCCTTCATGGAACCACAGGCTTTTACCACTCCATGTCCTTCCGCATGGCTGGGTACTGCTCACTCTTCATATTTTAACTCAGAAGTAATTTTTTTTTTTTTTTTTTTTGAGACAGAGTCTGACTCTGTCGCCCAGGCTGGTGTGCAGTGGGATGATCTCAGCTCACTGCAACCTCCACCTCCCAGGTTCAAGCAATTCTCTGCCTCAGCCTCCCAAGTGGCTGGGATTACAGGCGCCCGCCACCACGCCAGGCTAATTTTTGTATTTTTAGTAGAGACGGGGTTTCACCATCATGGCCAGGCTGGTCTTGAACTCCTGACCTCGTGATCCACCCACCTCGGCCTCCCAAAGTGCTGGGATTACAAGCGTCAGCTACTGCGCCCTGCCACTCAGATGCAGTCTTAAGAGAAAGCCCCTCAACAATGCCATCTCGGCTTGGCCTTCCTGATCATTCTCTGTGGAGTATCCCAGCTGTGCTGCAAATGGGTGACAGCTGTACCAGAATATTGATGCCCCTCAAGGTTTTGCGTCCTACAACTGCCAGCCCTGAGCAGCCCCATCCACATTACTCAATTGTGCCGAATAAATCCCCTGTGTTTGCCCCAGTGTGAAAGAGCGGGCACGTGCTGCTTGCACTGTTATGCTTACTTCCTTGACAAAGGCAAAATCTGGCCCTCCTCTTGTTTTTGTAAATAAAGTTTTATTGGCACACAGCCACAGCCACTCATTATGTAACAGCCATGGCTGCTTTTGAGTTACACTGGCAGAACGGAATAGTTGTGATGGTGACTGTATGGGTCACAAAGTCTAAAATATTTGCTATCTAGCTGTTTGCAGAAACAGTCTGCTGACCACTGCACTGAAGTATAAACTGTCAGAGGACAGAAACCTTGTCGCTTTTGTATCTCGGGTATCTAGCACAGTGCCTGTCCCTCAGGGATTCTCATTGCATATTTGTCCAGGGAATAGAGGAATCATAACTCCAGTGGACACCTGTGTTTAACTCCCATCTCTGTACCAAAGGCGGGGGTCCCTTACAGTTCTGGAGGTCAGTCTGGGGATGGTGGTAGAGATGTGCTGTATTGCAGCTGAGCCCGGAACATCAGGGCAGCTACAATGCTGGTGACCACTGTGTGGCACTTGAATTTCTCAGAAAGGTGGTAACGAGGCTCCTGCCTCCACTGGCAGCAGCCGGAGTGCTGGGTCTGCATCTGCTGCAGGCAAGACAATTTGAAAGTTTGAAGAAATAAGAACAACTCAAAGTTTAATTTACTCAAATAAGCAATTGATGCTTTAGAGTATAATTATCAGAGAAAAGAAAAAAACACAACACATTCTTTAGCATATGTTATGTTAATGGCAGGTTAGGATGGCCCACTGTGCATAATTTAGCCAAACAATTGATACCAAATTTTAATATATATATATGATTACTGCTACAGAAACGAAGCACCAAGACAAAGCACAGGAGAGCTCATAATAGGCACACGTGAACTCTGAAGCCCTAATTACATCACGGGGGAGAGTAAACAGTTGCTGCTGAACCAAGCAGAAAATGGGGGTAATTTGTAAACAGGTAGAGTGGCAGTCCAGGTGCACCGGCATGTGCATGGGGCTGGAGGGCTGGGGCCCCTGGGCTTCCATCTGGGCTTTGCAAGGATGGAGAGGTTCAGGATCACTTTTCTCAGCTGAAAACACAACCTCCAAGCTCTACACAGGTCAGCTCCCTCCTGGCCTGCCCTCCAGTTCAAAAATAGAAAGTCGAAGCCTAGCTTTTTGAAGGAAGCTTCTCCATGCTCCATGAAATAGAAAATGATTTTCCATGTCTGTGATCTGAGGCCCATTGCCCCGTATCTTCCCCTGATATCCTGGAAGACGTGAGTCCCTGGCATCTTAGGGAGCAGAGGGATGCCAGTCTATAGCCACCTTGACCACAAGGGATATTTTTAGGAGAGGATATAGTGAGTTCTCCTTCCTGCAACTCCTCTGTAGACAGGAGATTCTGTGCTAGGTAATTGCTCGGGTATATTCTGGTTCCAAATGCAGAGTCTATGAATCTGAATCAATGAGTTGTCAGATTTCTTTCTTTCCTTCATTTATGCAGGACTACAAATCTGCTCACGTCATGGTCCTACTGTAAGCCAGTCATCAGATCACAAGCAAGAGTCACCAAGCACCTGGAATACAGCTGCCCTGTGACGTTACCTTCCATCTGCATCACCCAAAACAAACTGACAAGCAAAAACAAACAAACAAACAAACAAAAAAATCAGGACAGTCTCAGGAGAAAGTCACCCAGTTCTGACCTCCAGAACTGTAAGGGAATCGATTTGTGTTATTTTACGCCACAAAATTTGTAGTAATCTGTTACAGCAGCCACAGGACACTGATACACATGGTGGCCCCTAGAGGGAGTTCAAGACAGGATGCAGACATTTGTGCATTAACGACATCATTTCTATATGCCAGGCTTTCATAAACCTTGGTAGACCAGGCTGACATTCCTCAGTCGATCAATCAATTAATCAATTAACCAATGGATCAATCTTCATCTGGTCTATTTCTGGCCTTGTCAAATTCATTAGCAAAACCACCATAAGCTTTTCAGCATTGCGGCTCATGGGAATCTAAGAAAATACTTCAGACTATTAAGACTTGCTTCTCACACAAGTATTTGTGGCCTTTAAATAGATGGTGAATCCATGAGGGTAAGGACAATTTGTGTCTTGTTCCCTCCCCATCCTCAATGCCTTGCATGTGCTTAATACTCAATAAATATTTATTGACTGAATGAAAGAATAAATGAATGAATGAATGAATGAATGAATGAATGAATACATATGTGAATGGCTGGAAGGGTGGCATGCTGGTTGAAAGGAGAAGCAATATTTGTGGATGCCAAGGACATATGTAAATTAAATGGCTTTGCAAATTTCTGATAAAAGGTCAGTTGCTTTATTGTTTAAACCAGGGGGTCAGGTAGCTCAGGCTGGGGGTTACTTTTACATGGAAGGGAGATAATGAGTTGTGAGTTGTTTAAGAATTTGAGTAACCCATCGTATTAGGAATATAGGAAGTACAAGAAGAAGAGAAAAGAAGGACTAGAAATGGAAGAAGAGTTGGACAGAAAGAGACATTTGTTGTAGTGCAGTCCTGGGGGACAAAGAGAGCAGGGTGAAGTTGCCCACACACACCCAGCCCTGGATTTCTGTTTGAGAGAGAGGTGGGAGCTGAATGGCTGCAGGAAGAATCTACCAGAGTCGGTTCAAAATCTCCTGCTGGGCTGAGCCAAGCTATGCTCACCGTGGAGTCCTCCTGGTGAGACAGAAAGCTTTGTTTTTCTGTGTACTGGGGAGGAAGTGGGAGAAACACTCCCCGGTGGGCTCTGTCACCCTCTTCCCACCATGTGAAGATGCACAAGAAGGGCAGACATCTATGAATCAGGAGCCCAGCCTTCACCAGACAGTGAACCTTCCACTGCCTTAATCTTAGACTTCCCAGTCTCCGGAACTATGTAAAACAATTGTGGTTAAGGCCATCCAGTCTGTGATACTTTTGTCACAGCAGCCTGAACTGATAAAGACAACAGGATACAGGAAGGGAAGAACCAGAGAGAATGACTAATTTTTCTTGATCATCTACTATGTGCTGGTGCTACTATATCCCTGGGCTGAGAGCTTTACAGTTCAAGGGAAAAAAGGGAGTTAGACAAATGCAGAGAAAATGAACTAAACACTAGGATACATGCTGACAATAATAATAACAGTGGCTACTTCTCTTGAGCAACGAACATGTGCTGAGCACAGTCCTGCAAGGGAGGATTATTATCCCTACAATATAGAAAAGAAAATTGTGGCTGGGTGCAGTGGCTCATGCCTGTAATTCTAGCACTTTGGGAGGCCAAGGCAGACAGATCATCTGAGGTCAGGAGCTCGAGGCCAGCCTGGCCAACATGGTGAAAGCCCGTCTCTACTAAAAATACAAAAATTAGCCAGCCATGGTGGTGTGCACCTGTAGTCCCAGCTACTTGGGAGGCTGAGGCAGGAGAATCACTTGAACCCGGGAGGCAGAGGTTGCAGTGAGCTGAGATTGCACCAGTGCACTCCAGCCTGGGCAACAGAGTGAGACTCCATCTCAAAAAAAAAAAAAAAAAAAAAAAGGAAAAGAAAAAAGGAAAAACGAGCTCCAGAGAGATTACATCACTTGCCCACAGTTGCACAGTTAGTAAGTGCACACACACACACACTGTGATAACCCACAATGCAGTTAGTAAGTGATTGAGCCAAGATGCAAAACTCAGGTGCCTCTGCCTCCAAGCTGGTCCTTTTCACTGATAGCTGATGTGCATCAGATTGTTTTGAGGCTTTAAATTCTGCCTCCGTGTTCTACTGGGAAATTGAGACTAGGAATGGAGAAATTTCTCATCCAAGTAAGGGAAACTAACAACATAGTCTCTCTTTCTGGAGAGGTCAACTGGCAACTTTGCCCATTTCCTGAGAGGATCCTCTCACCCATGCAGATCATGATGTACATCTCTCTGGAGTGGGAGCCAGGCCACACTCCAAGCTACAAGCTGGACAATTGGGCTGATCCTTGCCAATTAAAATGCAACTCCAGCCTGCTTTCCATGTAGGTCAAATGTCCCATGAGCTATCAGTGAATCCCAGAGGCTGCATATTTAATTCTGTACCCTTAGAAAGCTCTTGCTGAAATGAGGTACATCCACCACGTAAGAACTTGGTTCTAATACATAATTTGGGGAAAAGATTTAATTTAACACTTGTAAAGGTTAATACAATAGAATTTATGAAAGAATAAATGAATGAATGAGTGCCTAAAATTTGAGGCAAAATCTAACATTTGGAGAGATTGACAGGAGCAGAGCTGATCTTTCCAGAGAACTTAGCATCTTCTAGAGCTCACTGATGCTAATTTTAACATCTACCCTTTATTGAGCAGTTATTATGTATGTAAATCTTTATGCACATTATCTCGTTGATTATTGTAGCAACTCTATGAAATGAGCACTAGCATTAGCCTCATTCTACACAGGGGAGGATGGGGGGCTCAATGAGGCTGAGTGACTTTACAGGGTCACAGAGCTGGTAAGTGGCAGCACTGGGCCTTGAGGTTGGACTTTAAGATCCACACTCTTCAGCATTCTCTGACACTGCCTCCTTTTCCATTCTTCAACATCAGTCCCCTCTACAATAATCCTGCTGAGAGACCATGTATTAGGCCATTCTTGCATTGCATAAAGAATTACCTGAGACTGGGTAATTTATAAAGAAAAGAGGTTTAATTGGCTCATAGTTCCACAGGCTGTACAGGAAACATGATACTGGCAGCTGCCTGGCTTCTGGGGAAGTCTCAAGAAGCTTACAATCATGGCAGAAGGAGAAGGCGGAGCAGGCACATCATGTGGCCAGGGCAGGAGCAAGAGACAGGGTGGGGGGGTGTGCCACACATTTTTAAATCACCAGCTCCCCCAAGAACTCACTCACTATCGTGAAGACAGTACCAAGAGGATGGTGGTAAACCATTCATGAGAAATCCGCCCCCATGACCCAATCACCTCCCACCATGCCCCACCTCCAACGCTGGAGATTACCTTTTGACATGAGCTTTGGGCAGGGACAACATCTGAGCTATATCAGACCACCAGCTGGAACTTCAATACTTTCAACGACGGATTTTGATGATAACTTTCCTTCTCCCTGAAGAGTGTTTGTTGAATGCCTACACTGTGGGCCTGAAGACTCCTCCCTGAACACAGTGAACATTTGCTGTTAGGGATTCCCAGTACGTGTTCCTTTTCTTTTGCTTATATTTCAATCTTTTGGGAGCTGCGCCTCACTGTGACTCTCAGGCCACTGGGTCTGGGCAGGGCTGAAGCCTCTTCCTGGCTCTAGGAGAGAGCACATAACTCAGGCCTAATCAATGAGAGTTTCATTGTCCCTGGCCACAAGGACCAAACCACAGAAGACAAGTGACCAGAAAGGTCCGAGCAGAGTGAATGAGCGGCAGCCCTGGACTTTTGCTACAACTACTGGCCATGGAGGCCAGAGGTACTCCACTTCCAGAGTTTGCTCTCTACATCCCATCTAAGCCTGTCTTAGAATAAAGCTAGCACAGAAGAGATCAAAACTGAGGACCAGAGAAACAAAGGTGTCTGATAATATCATTTCAGCCTGGATCTAGAGATTAATTCCCTGGTTATGAATCTTCCTCTGCCCAGTCTATACTGGTCAGCCTGATCCGATTTACATGACAAAAATCATCATGTCTCAAATAACTTACTTAATAAAATGTGGGTTTGTGTGTTATTAGCAAACATTAGGGTTATAATGCAGTATGGAAATTTGGAACAAATTAACTACACGTGCAAGCTGTAGGATCCTGGATCCAGCTATGCCTGAACTCACGTCTACCCCTGGACTTCCCAGTTACTTATCTAATACACTTGCTTTTCCTCCCTGAAGCTATTTTAAGTTGAGTTCAGTTCTGTCTCTCATCCTCAATGTTGGTCTTAATTTTATCCTCAGAATCCACAAAGAACAAATCAAAATTTCCTGCAGAAAAATTTTTCATAAATCAAAAACCATTTTTTAATCCTAATTTCTGCTACCATGCCACCACCTCTATTCATCTGGTAGAGGTTTAATTCACAAAGTTCACTGTAAAGTTTCCTGGCACCCTCACAGGAAACAAGTTATACATAGATTTTTTTTTCATTTAAAAAAACACTCATGTGGCCATTCAAAGCTACATCTCTCTTCTCTTCAGCTGCAAGTAGGCAAAGTCAGCACCTCTCACCTGCCCACGTGTCCAGGAAGCATCTACCACAGAGGAAATGGCAGTGCCCAGGTATGATGGGAACTCTTGATGACAGGAGAGCCTGTCCCATTACATCACTGAACAGAAAAGCTCAAAGATAAGACCAAGAGTGAATCTTAGCAGACAGTCAAGAAGGATGAGAAATGAGGGCATCCATAGGCATTTGCTCATCATGAAATTCTGATGCATCACTTAAAATCCAGGGACACATGAATAGAAGCAATAAAAGCTATTTTAATTAAATTTGAGCTATAATTCCAGGTTTCTTGTTTTGTTTTGGTACTTGCATGGTTCAACAGTATATTAGACAAATGTGCATTTGAGAAATCCTGATCAAGGAGGAAAAGTTAGAGGAAAAAAAAAAAAAACCCTGAGTATTCATTTCTCTTCCCACAAAGTCTTCCTGAAACTATTCTTGCAAAACCTTCTGCCCACTGGCACAGTATGCGTATGATTAACTGCACTTGAGCCCAACAGCTTGCATGTGTAGTTAATTTGCTCCAAATTTCCATGCTGCATTATAACCCTAATAATCACTAATAATAGACAAACCCACATTTTATTGAGTAAGTAATTTGAGACATTATGATTTTTATCATGCGAATAGGATCAGGCTGACCAATTTACACTGGGCAGAGGAAGATAAATAACCAGGGAATCAATCTCTCCAGCACAGACTCTGTCTCTTGGCTAAATGATATACATTGATCAGGCAAGAAACCCAGCTCCAGGCCCTGCTAGGCAACAAAGTCAATGAACTTCCATGTTCCAAGCCAAAAGGTCAGGGAAGGTGCGTGTTTCCACCCATGACATAATGCAAAAGACAGTGAGGAAGCCTCAGCTTTTGGGAGGGTGTAAGGGAGCGTGGGCTTTGGAGTTCATGGACAGAGTTTCCAACCCCAGCTAGGGCACTCAATCACTGTGTGCATCTGAGCCTCCACCTGTGAATACTTCAGAGACAGGCGGAGGAACGTGGGTGCAGGTTAACCATGAGCAAGCAAGTGAAGGCACCTGGAACATGGTAGCTAGAAAGTGAATCAGTTCCCCTCCAAAATTTGTGGAACATAAAGAGTAGGATAGAAGGTATATACATTTTACATTTCGCACCCATTTTGCAGAACCAGGGTGAACTTCCCATTCATTTCCACACAAGAAACCACCAAGACTCTTAGAGAGGAGAAAGCAGTTCCCGGGCTCCTCCAGTTTCTCTAAACACGTGTGAGAAAGGAGAGAGCAAGCAGAGGTTGAATGTAAGTTATTATCCCTTCTAGGTTTGTCTGAATTTAGCCAGGAAGCTAGAGCAAAAGCGTATGGAATGAAAAAACAAAAGTGTAAAGCATTAAAGCTCAAGCCCTGGATTCCATGAAAGGTCCAGTTTTGCCAGTTTCAAACTGCTTCATGCCCTTGCCATTTGCAGTGATGGTTTCTGTCTTTCTGAGGTGGGATGGCTCTTGGTGGCCTCCTTCTGACCCCAGTCACTTGGAATTCTGATCCCCTACTCCCAGAGGCCAACCAGCCTTCTTCACCCGTCATAGGCTCAGTCCTCCTTGGCCCCCTGCTAAGCAGCTGACGAGTTCTGCAGACTTAATGAGCGTGATCCCTGCTCCGTCATCCAGGTTCCTAATGAGAAACTAGAACCCACAGGGCTTATGTCTGCCCAGGACAGGACACCCGCAAGGAACTGCAAGGGGCGTGGTGGGTGGAATCCTTCCATCAGGGAATGGGCATTCCAGCAAGGAAGGCTTCCTAGAGAGGGTGAGCTCAGAGAGAAGGTGACACACAGAGTCTGGGGGACAAGCGGGAGGGGTGACAGGGAGATGATTAACCTTATGAAGGAAGAAAGCCAAGAATTAAGAGACATCACACATGAGTGCAAAGAAGATTCCTCTTTTGCATTCGTTTTTATTTTTATTTAAGTTGGGGCAAGGCCATGGGGTCAATATCTGTATTGTGTCAGAGACTGCCAATAGGTGTGTTACATTACATGACAACACACGTAATGAATTACATGTATTAGGACATTGCATTCTGGCCATGTTTCTGCTTGGATAAGAGACTGAAGCTCAGAACGGTGAAATGCACTTGTCTGATGCACTTGTCTGCTAGTAACTAGGGATTTCAGGAACCACCTCATTGTCCCCCCACAGCCCAAAACCCATGCTCCATCCATGGATGCATCCTGCAACCCAGGAGCAACCTCTCCCTTGGGCAAATTGGCTGGGCAACAGCTAGCTAAGTTACTTTCTGTGATCGGAAAAAAATCCCAGTACAACCTTGCTCCTCTCCGAGCTCTCCGGACAAGGACAAAGCACTCAGAAGAAGGTCTAAGAGTGTCGGGTTCCCTGGCTGACAAGTCTAGGGGGATCTCCGTGGTTCTAGTTATCCCAATGATCTGTGACTCTTTTGCAGGGTAGCTGGGGAGGAGTTGATGATGAGGGTGGGAACTAAAGCAAAACTGATCTGTTTTACAGTCATGATTTTCCCGAGAAAAGTGAGAAAGAAATGATAAAAATTATCAACTCAGGCCAGGCACAGTGGCTCATACCTGTAAGCCCAGCACGTTGTGGGGCCAAGGTAGGTAGATCACCTGAGCTCAGGAGTTCGAGACCAGCCTGGGCAACATAGTGAAGTCTTGTCTCTACCAAAGATGCAAAAAAAATTATCTGGACATGGTGGTGCATCCTGTGGTCCCAGCTGCTCATGAGGCTGAGGCAGGAGGATCGCTTGAGCCTGGGAGGCAGAGGTGGCAGTGAGCTGAGATCGCACCACCGCACTCCAGTCTGGGCAAAATAATGAGACCTTGTCTCAAAAAAAAAAAAAAAAAAAAAAAAAAAAATCAACTCAGAAAGAATGAACTGAAATGTACCTGAGATGTGGGACTTGGCTCTTTGAGGTTCAAAGAACTTGGAGGTCATACCAAGGATGAACGCTATCATTTTCCAAGGGTTCTTTTTATGCCAGGATCCATTCCAAGTACATTACTGATGTAAGCCAATCTTCACAGCAACCTATGGGGTAGGAACGATTATTATACCCAGTTTATAGATGGAAACACTGAGGCACAGCAGGGTGATGCTAATTGCCCAAGGGCACACAACTGGTAGTGTAACTGCCACCTTTGATGAAATGCACCAGCATGATCGTATGCATTTACAACACACTACACCCCTCCAGATGTACTCAAGAGAACCCCAAGATGGCATGGAGCCCAGCGTATCAGTCCATGGAATGTGGCTTCCTGGAAGAAGCAACTCCTGACTGGTAGAGATGAGTCAGATGATGAATATCAGACAGACAGAAGAGCATGGAAAAAGGTTCAGAGAAGAGAGATTTCAAGGTGAGAAAACTGAAGTCAGAGCCACTGAAACTAAGACCCCAGGCTCTCCTGCTTCCATCTAGCATCACCCTGCTCCTCCACATGTTTTCTTAAGAAAGATGGCACAAGGAACAATGGACAGAGTTACTTTCCGAGGTGCCGGGTCAAGAAGCCTACAGTAGGAAGGCAAAACCCTAGCCAGTGCTGGCATCTGGCAACAGTGACAATGGACACCTTGACCATGGACACAGTCATGGGCAAGAGGATTCTGCTTGGGACCCAACCGTTTCTAATCAGCCTTTACGATGGGCAAATGCGTCTCCTCTGGTTCTGCACAGCTGTGCCCAGGAGGAAGCTGCTCCTCCTGTTCCAGGGCTTGGCTGTTCTGTGACTTCCTATGGGGGAAGGGGGTCGTTTTCAGCCTGGTCCCACTTAGTCCTCAATGAAACTCCCTTACAGATGAGGTGACTTGGCTTCTGCTGGCAGGAGAGGAGGCAATCCAAGGGCGCAGAGAGGTTAATGGCTTATGCACCAAGACAAAGTCATTCCTGCAAAGTCAGATCGGTATTCTGCAACCCCTGAACAAAACTGCAACTGTAACATGAGCATCACCTGCAAAAAGAATTCCCCAGCTACAATAAAACAGTCAGAACTTTCATTTCTTTAATTTTTTTTAATGCAGGAAATCAAGTTCAGTTTATCCATGTTAAATGTAAGAATACCAACGTAGAGGTTTAACACAAAGTCATATGAATTATAACCTATTAAAACTCCCGTTTGTGGCAGACATTAGCTTTGAAAAATATGATCCTAGGGGCAACTCAATAGATATATGTGGTCATGAAATGCAGATTTGTAAGTTATCCTCGATGTATGCTTTAGATCTTTTTAAAAAATGTATTTTTCTGATTTAAAAGTTATTTCTAGGCCAGGCACAGTGGCTCATGCTTGTAATCCCAGCACTTTGGGAGGCTGAGGCAGGTGGATCACCTGAGGTTAGGAATTCAAGAGCAGCCTGGCCAACATGGTGAAACCCTGTCTCTACTAAAAACACAAAAATTAGTTGGGTATGGTGGCGGGTGCCTGTAATCCCAGCTACTTGGGAGCCTGAGGCAGGAAAATTGCTTGAATCTGGGAGGCAGACGTTGCAGTGAGCTGAGATTGCACCACTGCACTCCAGCCTGTGTGACAAGAGAGAAACTCTGTCTCAAAAAAAAAAAAAAAAAGTTATTTCTCTGTCAGAAAACTCTGATAATCTATTTTTAAAAATCATAATTAGAACACTCATAAACAATAACATCTCAATAAATTTCCTTCCAGTCTTTTTTTTCTGTGCATGTCTAGGGCATGTTAAAACATATCTTAGTAATTTTTTCCATAATTAGACTCACAGAATTTTTCGTCCTTCGTTTTCCACCTAATGTTGTATCATGAGCATTTTCTTCTCATTTTTCATTAAAATGACTGTTTATACTTTGAAACGCCCTTTTATGTATTTTATCTTCAGGAGACAATTCACTGGATCTTTCTGGGAATAACCACGTGCATGATGAAAGACAAATATTTGCAAAGGGCCAACAGGGTGTGAGCTGACAAAAAAAAGTGTGCAGGTGGCCTCTCACCCTGTCCTGGGGTTCACGGGGGGACAGATCCTCTTGAACTGGATCCTGCACTCTCCCAACTGCTCATCTGAATTAATTGTTGAGGAGGGAAGCCGAGAGAATGCTAAAGAGGAATCTGTACAGGGGAACTGGCAGATATTGGAGCCTGGTTGCCATCATGTGTTAACGAGCTTTTTCTGGTTATGTAGGGGAGGAACAGAACCAGAAAAGAAATGCGAGTGTGAGTGCTTTTCTCGGATGGAAAGCCTGTCCTTTGGCTGCAGCTGGCATTTCTATTGGCACAGTCGGCCACCCACAGAGCAGGCAGGAGCTGGGTGGAATGCTGACCTCTGGCAGAAAGATCTCCTGACCTTGGGGATAAAAATGTCTAGATGACCTTGTAGGAGATAAAAACAACTCAACTTCACCAGAAATGCAAACAAAACCAACCTCTCCAATGACATATTTACCTGGCTTGCGATTGTGGGGCCTATTTAATAACCTTTCACTAACAACTAAGGTTGCAGGAGGTTGGGAGGGTGTGGCAACCTGCCCATCCTGCCTCAGCTTCTGGGAGGTAGCAGGGTGCAGTTGTAGACCTTGTAAACACACAGATTTAAATGTGGTCTCTGTTACTCATCAGCAGTGTGACTTTGGGAAGGTGACAGCTGCTGAGTCCTAGTCTCCTATGACAACTTCCTTTCCACAGACCCCACAACTTGATGTAACGAACCCCCAGTCCCGTACGCAGCATACAGCATCATCGATAATCACATGCCCCCAACACACCCTCAATCAACTGACCCTGGGAATATCCATTCTTCCTCTCTACAAAAAGACTTGAGAATCAAAACCATTCTGGTTTCACCCATGCCCCAGCACTTTCCAGGCAGGGTAGGAAAAGGAGCATCCCCCAGAGTCAGGAGCAGGAGCGAGAGAGAGAGAACGAACAAATGAATTACTGTTGGCAATTCCAGGGCCAAGATTGCTGTCACTTTTCTGATGGTGCTGGCAGTCAAGGCAGCTCTGTGCTCCTCTCCCTTCCTTGAGAGAGATTACAAACTGAAAACCATTGCTGTAAAGCCCAGGCCCTGCGCTGAGTCTGAGGAAGAGCCCTGCATTCTTAACAGAGTGCCTGAGAAGCAGTAACAACAAATACAGTTAATACGTGAGCCATGAGAGACCCATCACTATACCCATATTCCTTTTGTGTGGCTAAATGGAGCAAAGATAATACACTGAGAAATACGTATCTTCAGAACCACTTATTGCCCATCTGAAAGAATCCCTTTGGCACTTCCACTGAATCTGATCCTCTCTTCATGTGTCTAAAATACCTGATGCTAACATCTCTAGAGCACAGTTCATCTCCTCTGAAACAGGATAAACTTTGAGCCATGACGACAGATATGCAGCATGCCTGTTTACTCTTCCTAATCCTTCACTCACTGCAGACATCACTAATCAATCCCAGCACTTGTTCAATCAAGTGCAGGTACAGCCTCACAGTCCTTCCAAAAACAGAGCTTCAGAGAGCCACTGTGAATTGAATGGAGTTGGTAAGCCTTTCATAAAAGGATAGATCATTCATCTCTTCTCCCACATTAAGCCAAGAGCTCCGATAATTCAGGCAGAGGAAAGCCCTGACTCTGGCACTTCCTTAGGAGCTGCTCGGAGGAAGCTGAACCATAGGAGGGTTTGTCAAAGGCCTCACATGTCATGAATAATGCAGCAAATGCAGATACTTATATGGAGGTCAACGGGCAATAATTCTATGAGGCAAGAATGGGACTTAAATTACAAAGTTGAACGTAAAGGGTATTGCCTAATGAATGCAGGAAGAGTGATGAGTTTTCGATTTTTCAGCCAAAAGAGGTGCCATCTGATGGGCATTATCTGGTGGGAGTCAGGGCAAAAAGTGGGCCCCATGGCATGGTTGCCAGAGTGGGGAGAAAGCTGTAGTGGGTATACTGTTTGAGAGGCTACTTGAAGAGGGTGAAACCTGACCCAAGGAAATCTCCAATTCCTAAATCCAAGGTATTTCATAGAGAGTGAAAGATAGCCCAGGGTGTGGTGAATGAGAATTGGAGAGAGCAGGAAAACAGAAAGAAAACCACAGAGAGACCAGAGAGGTGGACTGTGCTGAGTATGCTACAAGGAGGAACGGGAAAGATAGATTCTTAAGCCAAGCAAAAAGCCAAGGGATGCTGGTGGCAATGTAGGCATGGCCTTCTAAGATCTTGAGACAGTCTGAGGCAGCTCCTTTAAGAAGCTGACTTCTTGGCTGGGTGTAGTGGCTCACCCCTGTAATCCCAGCACTTTGGGAGGCAGAGGCAGGATCCCTGTTCACAGCACCAACTTTAGTTCACCTCCCCTGGCCACCGTCTAATGGGGTTGGCCTTTTGTTCTTGGTACACCTGAGGTCAGGAGTTTGACACCAGCCTGGCCAACATGGTGAAACCCCGTCCCTACTAAAAATACAAAAATTAGCCAGGCATGGTGGTGCACACTTGTACTCCCAGCTACTTGGGAGGCTGAGGCAGGAGAATCACTTGAACCCGGGAGACGAGGTTGCAGTGAGCCAAGATCCCACCTACCACACTCCAGCCTGGATGACAGAGCGAGACTCCATCTCAAAAAATTAATAAATAAATAAAATAAGCTGACTCTTTCCCCCAGACACACTTCTACTGCTAATCATAAAATATTAAAGGAGCAGCCGGAATATACCTTCCACTTATGGGTAAATCACAAACGATTAGCCCTGTTCACAGCACCAACTTTAGTTCACCTCCCTTGGCCACTGTCTAATGGGGTTGGCCTTTTGTTCTTGGTACAATATTCTAGACAGTCTAGAACTCCCCTGGATTTGCCTCCCATTGGGAATCAAAGGGATTAGAGACGGACTGGGTTTCCAGGAGTAGAGCCAGGGCCAATGATTCTGGAAGGTACGTGGTCTTGTTTTCTAAGTCTTATTGTGGGCCACTAGCTAGTGTTGCCTAGGGAAATTAAAGTGGCACATGCAAAAATGAAAATACTGATGGTGAAATGATGAGATCACAGATATTTATTTTTTCTTGAAAAAAGTGTATTTATTTGTTTGTTTGTTTCACTTTCCTGGATATTAGAGTACAATGTTGAATGTAGGAAATGTTGACAAGTTAAAAGAGTCAGCAATATTATTATCCATTAATGAATTACAGGACAATGATTTTGCTTCTGATTTATACTTGCCTTTACCGTCTTTCAATAATCCTACTAGAAGATCATTTGCAAAATGTATTTAATGCTATAATTCCATTATCTTTTATTTTTAAAGTAATAATTTAAAAGACCATACTTAGCCTAATAGACTACTCGGGAGACTGGAAGGTATGTTTAGTGATACAATGAATAATTCCTTCATGTAATTTATGGCATTCCAAGTAAGCAAGTGCTTTGAGCACGGCAGGTATGCTCTGATCAGAGAAGTATTTTTGTTTTTAAATAATTAAGTGCTTTAAAAAAAAAACAGGAAAATGACACAGAAGCATTCAAGATGTTGGATACCAAAAAGATTAATGCCTTTGACACAATCCAGGAACAGATAATCATTCCACACCAGAATAAATATCTGGGAATTAAGCCCATGGCATTGGGGAAGCCAGTCTCCTGATCATTTGGTGAGGGGGCAGAATACTAAAGACAGTAGCATGTCTTAACAGAGCCCCCAAAAGATGCAGCTGTTCAAGAAAACTGAGGGCCAGAGTACAAGGCCCAGGCAGTGTGTACACCTTGGAGAAAATGCCTTTTGCATTCTGATGCTTTGCATACAATTTCATTATTTATGTAATCCTATCAAAACATATAGAATGCCCAAATGGATGTCAGGGAAGTTATTGTCATTACTAATAATGGTGCTTTTCATTTATAGAGAGTGCCTTTTTCTGAGACAGTGAAATATTTTTACATTGGGCATGAGGCTTTTTAGGAGAATTAATGCTTAAAATATCCCTTTAGTGTAGCATGTGGGAAATGTTATAGATGGAGAAGAAAACAGAATAATATAAAAAATGTCAAGAGTGCATAATAAAAGGCATCCCATTCAGTTCCCTGGCCCATTACCACCAGCCCACACAGACCACGTGGGCACAGCCACAGCCGTGAGCCACAGCCTGTGCTTCCTGACATGATTGCTTTCCCCAGGAATGAATCAGGAGTCCCCTGCGTGACCCCTTGGCTGGGCCAGTCAGTGCCACCCAGTTCCAACATCCCTGTGACATGGTCTAGCCAGCCAGCTATGCCTGTTTGATGGTGCGACAGACAGTCCTAACTCCCATGATGCTGAGAATCCAGTATCACAAAGAAGTCAGCCACAAAAGAACACATCACACACTGTGTGATTCCACTTATATGAGGTACCAAGAGTAGTCGAATTCATAGACAAAGTAGGGGAGAATGGTGGTTGCCAGGGCTGGGCTTGGGGAGGTGATGAGGAGCCAGTGTTCTGTGGGTACAGAGTTTCAGTTTTGCACGATGAAAATCATTCTGGAGATGGATGGTCATGATGTTAGCACAACAATATGAACGCCCTTAAAGCCACTCAACTGTCCACTTTAAAATAGTTAACATGATGTTGATAAAGGGGTGGCTACGCATGTGGTAGTGAGGGCCAGGGGAAATCTGGAAAATCCCTGTACCTTCCACTCGATTTTGCTGTGAGCCTAAAACCAGTATAAAAAAAAGTTTATTCTGGATAAAGAAAATGTGGTACATCTACACCGTGGAATACTATGCAGCCTTAAAAAATAATGAGATCATGTCCTTTGCAGGAACATGGATGGAGCTGGAGGCCATTATCCTTAGCAAATTAATTCAATAACAGAAAACGCAAATACCGTATGTTCTCACTTATAAGTGGGAGCTAAATGATGAGAGCACATAGACACAAAGAGGGGAACAACAGACACTGGGGCCTACCAAAGGGTGGAGGGTGGCAGGAGGGAGAAGAGCAGGAAAAATAACTAATGGATACTAGGCTTAATACCTGGGTGATGAAATCATCTGTACAACAAACCCCCAGCACGCCAGTTTACCTATATGACAAACCTGCACATGTACCCCTGAACTTAAAATAAAATTTAAATTTTTTAAAAAAGGAAGAACCCTGGTACTAGGCAATCTAAGACTGGTTCAGGAGTTCAAGAAAGTTGAAATGTGTGTGTGTGTGTGTGTGTGTGTGTGTGTATATACATATATATACATATGTATATAATATACATGCTCTATTACATATATTATATTAATTACATAATTATATTCATTATATATATTTATGTTTTTGCCCCCCAAATTATATATGTATGTATGGAGACTATATTACATGTATAATATATACTAGACTATTGTGTATATATATTAACTATATATATGTATAGTCTATTATGTATATTATATATGGGTTTATAATATATACAAACCCATATATAATATATACACTCTCTACATAATATGTAACATATTCCCTATATATTAATATATATTACATAGAATATATTATATATTACATAGAATATATTATATATTACATATATAATATAATATATAGGCTCTCTACATATTAGAGTCTATATTATAGAGTCTATTATATATTATGTATATATTACGTATATGTAATGTATATAATAGACTCTATACATACATATATACATATGTGTATAGACATATATATATATAAATATTTGGTGGGGGCAATAACAAAGGGAAACAGTTTTTATAGACTTTGTTTTACCCTAACAAATATATATATACACATATTTATATATAAATTATCTATACATAATATATATTTGATATATATAACAGCCCAAAATAAAAGGCATCCCATTCAGTTCCCTCTCTTTCTATATATATATATAGATATATGTATATAGATATATATAGATATCTATATATATAGATATCTGTATATAGGTATCTATAGATATATAGATATATATAATATATATGTCATATATATATGTCATATATATACATTATATAGATATCTATATATAGATTATATATCTTTCTATATATATAATATATATATATAGAAAGAAAGAGACAGAGAGAGAGCCTATTAAGCAAAACAAAAAAACTAGAAAAAATACATCCACAATTTAACCATTCAAAAAAGATGTTATTAAACAATAAATTTTAAATTAAGTAAATTGACCTCAATTTTAAAAATAAATAAAGACAAAACAAAGGTAAAAATTCCACATATGCCCAATCAATCAAGTTTAGCACACACATCCATAGGGGGGTGTAGCTTTTCCCTTCCCTCTGGGCTTTAATGACCATTTTATCTCAAACTCATAAGAATTACATTAACATGGACCCACAAAAATTGAGTCCCTTTCTTCAGCCCACTTGAAGATGTCTAATGCGTTTCACTTTGCAAACCAACTCGAGATAATCCTGAAGAAAAGAAGGAGGCAGGAGCTGTGTAGACTGTCCCAGGACTGCAGTGCCAGGATGGGACAGTGATCAGTACCAAACAGTGCTCCCCAGGGAGTCACCCACCACGTACCCCTCAGCACCCCACACGTGGGCTCTGCAGGGATGGGAAACCCAGCTGGGACACTCATCTAATCCCTAAACACCCTCAAGAAGGGGGCGAAGGCTTCCACATATCACAACAGTTAGCCTTGACATTTTAAAGCAACCCTAGAGTTTACATAGTTTCCTGCTGGATTTTTTTTTTTTTTTTTTTTTAGACAGGGTCTCACTCTGTTGTCCAGGCTGGAGTGCAGTGACTCGATCTTGGCTCACTGCAGCCTCAACCTCCCCAGCCTCGAGTGATTCTCCCATCACAGCCTCTCGAGTGGCTGGGACTACAGGCATGTGCCACCACACCCAGCCAATTTATTTTATTTTTTACTTTTTGTAGAGACGGGGGTCTCAATATGTTCCCCAAGCTGGTGTTAAGCTCCTGGGCTCAAACGATCCTCCTGCCTCAGCCTCCCAAAGTGCTAGAATTACAGGCATGAGGCACCATGCCCAGACCTTCCTGGATTCTTCAGAATATCAGTCTGCATTGACACCTAGTCGGCATGGTGTTTCTTTGATAATGGCCACAAACAACAGGAGGGTAGAAGATACTGGTACAAGCAGCGGTGAGCCCAAGATTTAAAGACCCAAGTGCATGATGCTTCGAAGCCAAACAAAGGTTGAACCAAAACAAGGGTGTCTAATCTTTGGAGAAGCGAAACCTTAAATGAGACGGACCAAGACAGCCCTCATATGAGTCGGTACAGCAAGGTGTTACGGATCATGCCTGGTCCGGTGTCAGTGTCTCTGTGGCAGAGTTTCTGTGGGAACCTTAAGCCATCACTGCTAATGGGATTGCCCATGCAGATCGAAAGGCATCCTGGAGAACACTTTGGGAAAAAAGGGCCATGGAAAGTATCTGAAGTGCTGGGTAGTCTTGAAAGCAATTTAGAAAAATGCAGCAACTAAATTTGTCAGATTCCTTTTCAGAAGATCTGCGTATGCACTGGAGGAGAGAAACCCTAATGAAGAAGTCATAAAGTAATTATTAAAAAAATTAAAAGAGTAGAATCATAAAACTTTTCCTAAGTAATACAAAATAATTACAATGTCCTAGCAGACATGCATTTTTAACCAATGGCTATCATAAGGGAAAATTAGACTTCATTACTTATTCATAAAGTTCTGATGAACACTAAGCTCCATTTGTAACAGTTTACTTTTATAAATAGCATCTTTTGGGCAGATGCTATTTTTTTTGGTCATACAATGTCAGAAACCATTCTTTATTTGGACTATGGGGTAAATCAGAGCTCATCAGAGTTCATAGCGGTTGGCTTACCTACCACCAGGATCATCAAGAAATTATAAAACACAACGGCTCTTGGCCCCTATTATACCAGTAAAGTGACCATGTGCGTTTATGCTTCCTTTCGATTTTCTATTTGATAGTTAAAACACTGTTGAAGTTTGAAGACAGTAAACAATGTTTGATGAATCTACAATCTTTATACTAGCGGGAGAGTCCAAAGACCAATAAATCCAGGGTACAATTAATAATTGAGATTCCTGGAAGCTCTAAAAGGAAATATTAAAAATGCAAAATCTTGTTGAAAAGTGTAATTAAGCGCATCAATGCCTAAAGTTTAAAGGACAAGCAATTTCTCATTAAAGTTAAAAATGTCAATTTTATATAAGAATATATTACCCTAACTTTCTTTGTGGGGTAGGAGGAGGATATAGAAACAGTTTTTATAGACTTCATTTTACCCTAACTTAAAGGAGCATCCTGTTCCATTTCCAAAGTCCTCACTTCCCCAAGATCCTAAAATAGTATAACTTCAGATGAGTAATAGCTAAATAAATTTATCACACATCAGAACCCTTTACTGGTGCACAGATGTTTTGACAATGGTGCTGATGGACATTATGGGTTTACTGTGTATGTGGAGGAAATTAAGAGGCATGTAGACTGCATACCTTTTTCTTAATGGCTGATGTGCGTCTCTTCCCCATGCCTGCAGCTGAGGATGTAAGAAACATCCAGTTTCCGCGTGAAAACTCAAAGACGTGGAACTGAGTAGGCCCAGCTGTGACAGGGTGGGGCAAAGGTCTCCTGTGCATCTGTACCCAAAGTCCCAGCCTGGGGCCTCCAGAGGTAGGCTCCCTCCTTCATCAATCAATTTTGCTTATCCTGTTGCTATCCTGAGATACCTCAGCTGGACTGTTTGCCCAAATGGACCATTGAGAAAACATGTTTCCAGGATAATCAACCCTTTGGCAGGTCATCCTCAAATATAATTTGTATTGTGCTTATTTTTCAAAGACATGGAGAGTGTTCTCCATATAGCATAGGTACTAGATATGCTCTTTTCTCCAACTTCAATGTCAGGGGCTATAAATTTATCAACATTTTTTTTTCTAGTGGTTCAGGAAACTGTGAAGTGATCTCTTCCCAGTTTTCAGAATGCTTTTGTGATATAGGTTGGTTTGAAGATTGGAAAACCATTCGCCTCCATCTATGTAAGCAAACCAAATGTAATTATCCAGATAATGTAAAGAAAATAAATTATAAACCTACTCTTGTGGAAAGAAGTTTAGAGAGTAAATTTATTCAATTTGCTTTCCATGGGGGCTTATGTGTAATGTCGAAAGAAACATGCAATGAAGCGTTTCTTCCCCCCAAAACATGCCCTAATTCAGGAAAAAAATATCAGAAAATTTTAGTTGAGCTGGGAAGGGAGGGAAGGAAGGAGAGAGGAGGGAAGAAAGCAAGAAAGGATGGGAGGGAGGGAGAGGAAGAAGGAGGAAAGAAAAATGATAGATTTGCAGCCTACGATTTGTGCTTTTTTATCAACTCTTCAGTAAAATGTCCTAATCAAATGCCACAGATAAGCGCTGTACACTGCCTCATGTTTCTGTGAAAACATAGGTAGAATGTCTGGACTGAATTTAGCTATATTTTGAACATGCCTAATGATATACTCATAGTATCACCCAACTACATCCAGTGGGAACTTTCCATTTGCCAGACACTGGGCCAGGTATTAGGAACACAAAGGAAAATAAAGCAGCTGGGCGTGGTGGCTCATGCCTGTAATCCCAGCACTTTGGGAGGCCAAGGCGGGTGGATCATGAGGTCAGGAGATCCAGACCATCCTGGCTAACACGGTGAAACCCTGTCTCTGCTGAAAATACAAAAAATTAGCCAGGCGTCGTGGCAGGTGCCTGTAGTCTCAGCTACTCGGGAGGCTGAGCAGGAGAATGGCGTGAACCCAGGAGGCAGAGCTGGCAGTGAGCTGAGATTGCACAACTGCACTCCAGCCTGGGCGACAGAGCGAGACTCCGTCTCAAAAACAAACAAACAACAAAAAAAAGAAAAACAAAGGAAAATAAAGCAAACTCCCTAATTCTACTCAAACACTGAGACATTATCTCATTCTAACCCTAAGACATATGCTGTTTCTATGCTATGTTCAGGGGTCTTTAGAAGACACTAGGCAACCACAAAAACCATCCTGAGAAATGCTTCCATATCAAGAGACATCTATATCAAAAAAAAGACATCTATATCAAAAAAGAGACATTCTGTATAAAAGGATGAGTCATTATTTGGGTAGAGCAAGGAGGAGATAAGTATCTCCAAGGTGTTCCACCTTTGCAAAGCTTGGCTTACAACAATGACCGAAATCACGATTGGAAAGGAAGAGATTTTTCAGATTCATATAATTCAGGTCAGAGGTCCAAAAGAGAGGCTGATGTTATAATCAAAGGCTCTCCAGAACGGGGAATTGGACATTCCAAAATGATGGCAGGCAGAAGTCATTAGTTCTTATTCAGTTGGAGGCTCTTCTTAGTATCAATAAACGGGGTGTAAAACGGGAGGCAGGGAGACCCAGGATAGCTTACACAAAATGGCCTTGCTCCTTGCCATTCACTTAATGCAAAGTAAGAAGTAATTATAATAACAATGAAGAATTTTCATTTTGCAATGAAAATTTCTGCAGAGCTGTATTATCTACCAAATATCACCACTCCACCATCTCTACCTCTTTTTTTTTTTTTTTTTTGAGATGGAGTCTTTCTCCGTCACCCAGGCTGAAGCGCAGCGGCATGATCACAGCCCACTGCAGCCTCAACCTCCCCAGCTCAGCTGATCATCCCACTTCAGCCTCCTGAGTAGCTGGGACTACAGGCATGTACCACCATGCCCAACTAATTTATTTTTTGTAGAGACGGGGTCTCACCATGTTGCCAAGGCTGGTCTTGAACTCCTGGGTTCATGTGATCCTCCTGCCTTGGCCTCCCAAACTGCTGGGATTACAGGCATGAGCCACTGTACCTGGACTCCACTGTGTTAACTTTTCTTTATTTACTCAGTATTCAGCAAAAATTCATTAAGAGTCTACCACGTGCTGCCCAGGCGTAGTGGCTCACACCTGTAATCCCAGCACTTTGGGAGGCTGAGGTGGGCGGATCACAAGGTCAGGAGATTGAGACCATCCTGGCTAACACGGTGAAACCCCGTCTCTATTAAAAATACAAAAAAATAAAATAAAATATTAGCCGGGCATGGTGGCAGTCGCCTGTAGTCCCAGTTACTTGGGAGGCTGACGCAGGAGAATGGTGTGAACCAGGGAGGCGGAGGTTGCAGTGAGCTGAGATTGCACCACTGCACTCCAGCATAGGCGACAGAGGGAGACTCCATCTCAAAAAAAAAAAAAAAAGAGTCTACCACATGCCAGACTCTGTGTTCTCTCCCCTAGAGGCAGGAGAGTGCAGAAAAGCAGGCATGATTCTTTCTAGATAGAGATCATTGTCTGGAGCAGAAAATGGACCCTGATCAACAATCACATGAACAAGTACAGAATTGCAAGCTGACATCAGAAGAAAGGGGACACAGTTCCCAGAGAGTCCATAGCAAAGGAAGCGACCGTGGCCAGGGGAGTCTTGAAGTTATCTCAGAAGATGTGATGTGTGAGCTGAGATCTGATAACCTAATGAAGGTGAAGGGAGAGCCTCCCCGGCAGAGGATGTGCAAAGGCCCTGTGGCAGGCAGGAGTTAGGAGTTGATCAAGGGTAGGGTGACTAAAGCACAGAGAAAGGAAGTGTGAACAGGGCTGAAAAGGGCCTCTAGGGCATATGAGGATTTGGGTTGTTCACCTAAAAGGAGTGAGGAAACTTAAAGAAGTGAGTGGAAGGCTAACATGATGCACTTAGTGTTTTGAAAAGGGCAACAGGGGCTGGGCATGGGGACTCATGCCTGTAATCCCAGTATTTTGGAAGGCCGAGACAGGCAGATCGCCTGGGGCCAGGAATTTGAGACCAGCCTACACAACATGGCGAAAACCCATCTCTACTAAAAATCCAAAAATATTAGCTGGGCGTGGTGATAGGCACCTATTATCCCAGCTACTCGGGAGGCTGAGGCAGGAGAATCACTTGAACCCAGGAGGCGGAGGCTGCAGTGAGCCGAGATTGTGCCATTGCACTCCAGCCTAGGCGACAAGAGCAAAACTCCGTCTCAAAAAAAAAAAAAAAAAAGCAAGCAAGCAAAGCAAAGCAAAGCAAAGGGCAACAGGGAGGGGAGATAAAGGATGAAAGGATTATCAGAAAGGCCATGGAGAAAATCATTAAAGGGTATATTAGTTTCCTGCATCTGTGTGGTAGCTTAAAACAATAGAAATTTATTTTCTTAGTATTCTGGAGGCCAGAAGTCTAAAGTCTAGGTGTGAGAAGGCTTAGTTCCTTCTGGGGGCTCTGAGGAGAACCTATTTGTGCCCCTCTCCTGGTTTCTGGGGGTGCCAGTAGCCCTCAGTGCTCTCTGGGTTGTGGGGGAATCACTCCGATCTCAGTCTCTACCTTCACACTGCCTTCTCTTCTGCGCCTTCTTCACTTCTGTCTCTGCTGAAAACACCTGTCATTGGATTTAGGGTCCACCCAAGATGACCTTGTTTTGAGATCCTCAACTGAATTTATCTGCAAAGACCCTTTTTCTCAAATGTCCAGGTTCCAGTGAACATATCTTTTGGGGAGCCACCATTAAATTGAACCCAAAGGGCTACTGTCTTAACTCAGGCCTTTATGGACAGCTCCTTCCCAGATAACTGCAAGAGCCTCTCAGCTCATCTCCCTGCCCCAGCCTCAGTGACATCGTCTTTCTGAAACAAGTCCGACACAGGGGAACTGCATTCCCTTGCTCAACAAGCAAAACAAAACAAAACAAAACAAGCCCACCTTCCTGGCTCTTCACTGCTCTTGGGAGTGGAATGGGCAGGGAGGGACTCTCACTCTCCAGCAGGAACACAAGGTCTTCCCCAACTGGGCCTGGCGGTGCTTCATTTACATCAGCTCAGGTCCTAGGATTGAACTCCTGTTGTGTAGGCCTCACATCACTCTGTGTCCCCATCCTCATCCCACACTCACGTGTTTCTTCACCAGCCTGACTCCCATTCCTCTTTAGAAACGTATTTCCAGTGGCCAGGTGTGGTGGCTCACGCCTGTAATCCCAGCACTTTGGGGGCCAAGGTGGGCAGGTTATGTGAGCTTAGGAGGTCAAGACCATCCTGGTCAACATGGCAAAACCCTGTCTCTGTTAAAAATACAAGCCATTAGCCAGGTATGATGATGCGTGCCTTTAGTCCCAGCTATTTGGGAGGCTGAGGCAGAAGAATCACTTGAACCCAGGAGGTGGAGGTTGCCGTGAGCTGAGATCGCACCACTGCACTCCAGCCTGGGTGACAGAGAACGACTCTGTCTCAAAACAAACAAGCAAACAAACTATATATACATATATATATATATATATACGTATATATATATATGTATATATATGTGTATATATATATGTGTATATATATATGTGTATATATATATATATATGTATATATATATATGTATGTATCCAGTTGCATCTCCTTCAGGTAGATACAGGGCTAGAGAAAGGCTGGGTTGGATTACCCTTGAAAATGTAGAAACTGCACTGGTCAGAAACACAGAGGTTGTCTGATGCAACGCCCTACCCCACCCCTAAACGCTGGAAACTTGTGCTGCAGGCTTCTGGTTATACTGCGAATCTCCCCTCTTTGGGGCGTGGGGGTGCTCCAGCAACCAATCGGCTGTCCAGAGCACAGATGCACAAACACACCCACAAGCACATCCACACTTACACAATTCCTCCCCAGGACCAGCAACCTCAGGGGCCTGGTGTGTCCTTACAGAGTCTCCAGTGCAGGAGCATTCTTCGTGGCGAAGGGGCAAGCACCAGCAACCTCACCCTCGTGTGCCTCTTTTTTTAGAAAATTGAGATATAATTCACATATAAAATGGCTGGGTGCAGTGGCTCATACCTGTAATCCCAGCACTTTCTGAGGCAGAGGAGAGGATTGCTTGAGGCAAGGATTTTGAGATCAGCTTGGAAAACAAGGTGAGACCCTGTCTCCATAAAAAATTTAAAAATCAGGGCCAGGTGTGGTGGCTCATGCCTGTAATCCCAGCACTTTGGGAGGCCGAGGTGGGCAGATCGCGAGGTCAGGAGATGAAGACCATCCTGGCTAACATGGTGAAACCCCGTCTCTACTAAAAAAAAAATACAAAAAATTAGCCAGGCATGGTGGTGGGTGCCTGTAGTCCCAGCTACTGGGGAGGCTGAGGCAGGAGAATGGCGTGAACCTGGGAGGCGGAGCTTGCAGTGAGCTGAGATAGCACCACTGCACTCCAGCCCGGGCAACAGAGCAAAACTCTGTCTCAAAACAAAGAAAAACAAATTTAAAAATCACCTGGGCATGGTAGCACGCACCTGTAGTCTCAGCTACTGAGGAGGCTAAGGTGGGAGGGTCGCTTCAGCTTAGGAGTTTGAGGCTGCAGTGAGCTGTGACTGTGCCACTGCACCACAACCTAGGCAGCAGCGTAAGGCCCTGTCCCTAAAAAAACAAATAAATAAGACATAAAATAAAATTCACCCACTTAAAGTGTACAGTTCAGTGGTTTTTAGTGTATTTACAAGGTTGTACAACCATCAACACGATCTAATTCTAGACCATATAACCAACCCCAAAAGAAACCTTGAATGCTTTAGCAGTCATTCTCTAGTCCCCTCTTGCCCAGCCCCCTGCAATCACTAGCTTGCTTTCTGTCTCTTTGGAGGTGCCTATTCTACGTACTTTGTATATACAGATTCACATGTTAGGTCATCTTTTGCATCTGGTTTCTTTCACTTAGTATACTGTTTTTTTTGTTTGTTTGTTTTTTGAGATGGAGTCTTGCTGTCATCCAGGCTGGAGTGCAGTGGCACAATCTTGTCTCACCGCAACCTCTGCCTCCTGAGTTTAAGTGATTCTCCTGCCTCAGCCTCCCAAGTAGCTGGGATTACAGGCCTGCACCACCATGTCTGGCTAATTTTTTTTTTTTTTTGTATTTTTAGTAGAGATGGGGTATCACCACCAGCCAGGCTGGTCTCGAACTTCTGACCTCAGGTGATTTACCTGCCTCAGCCTCCCAAAGTGCTGGGATTACAGGTGTGAGCCACCACGTCCAGCATAATGTTTGAGGTTCATCCCAGTTGTAGCACAGACCAAAACCTCATTCCTTTTTAACACATGCACGTTTGCCTGTGGTGGATGGTCACTGTCCTCTTCAGACCTTATAGGATGCCCCACTATGAACGCCTAGTCTCCTGGCCAGTAATCAGCCTGGATGTAACCTGAACACTTTGTGATGAACATCCCCAGTCTCAGTCAGCCCCATCCTTTTGTCCTCACAACTCCAGGGTAACACCAAGTAAATCACTCAAGGGAATTAGGCACATTCCTCATCTCCCCCTAGAATTCATACCAAGAGGATGCTGGAAGCTGATCAGAGGTCTACAAAGCACTCTGAATTCAAAAGAGACATGCAACGCATAAATGCAAAGGGAGAACAGTAATTCTTGTATTACACAGCTTGAGAGCCTTCCAACAAGATGGACTGTTTTCCCATCCAATTGCTTTCAAGCTTTCCATTAGGTCAAGTGTGTGCATATATCTAATGACAGAGCCCCTGGGTCACATTCCCCCTCCTTAAACCAAATACAGACTTGAACATGATTGCTATTGCTATATTGTGGTTATTGTAGGTATTATTATTATTTTTTCAATAAGCCAACAGCAGTGAGTGCTGGCTATATACACAGTACCATGCTAAACTCTATTTACATTATCTTATTTAATCCTCCCCAAACCCTATGCCATAGGTATTATTAGCAGATGCATTTTTCAGCTGAGTAAACTGATGCTCGGGGAAGAGAAGTAACCTGCAGAAAGGTCACAAAGCCAGAAAGTGCAAAGCACAGACTCTATCTGCTGAAGCTGAGCCCTTTCGGTTGCCTTTTCCATCATCCCTGGGTGCTTCTGAGCAAAGCCGCTGACATGTGCCACCTCAGTTCCGGGCTTGGTGGGGGGCCACTGCCTCTTCTTGGCCTCCCCTCTCCCTCTTGGGCTCCAGCCCCTTGCATCAGTGCATATTATTTGGCATAAATCAGCCCCCAATTACATGAATGCCACAACCACGAACACTTGTAATTAAAACTGGGACTGACATCCTAAAAGTATGTTCCCTTCCCCATTCCTCTTTGTCCTGCAAAGATATTATTGGAAAGAGAATGAGCAATCATCGGGAACATATGCTTTCAGAATATAATGGGACTCAGCTCCTCTGAGAAAAGGCTGTAAAAGGGCACAGGGACAAAATGTAAAGTAGACAGCTTTATTTACTAGCGACTGGGGCATGTCCAAGAAATAACAGATAAGCCAGGAGGCTTGATAACAAGCGGGACTTTTTTTTTTTTTTTTTTTTTGCCACAGATTGCTGAAGAGTCCTCTTGCCCCCAAAATCTGTCCCCACACAGGCATCAGAGTGAGCTTTTCGCAGCTGCCAATGTGCCCCAGGCACTTGTCATCCCAGCCCATTGGGCACTGATCCCAGCCTAAAGCTCCATCCCCAGTCTCTGCAACTCTACCTTTTATACCTCCTTCACCAGCAATGGCAAATTGCTTGGTGCTTTCTGGCCTGTTTCAGGCCTACGTGCCTCTGCACTCATGGTTTCCTCTGCCCAGAGGGTACTTGGCATCCCCATCTCTCTTTGTCTTTGCCTAACCCTCTCCTATTCATGTGTCAAAGCTGGTCAGTATCAATCCCTATCATTTATCCAGCACTTACTATGTGCCTGCAGAGAGAACGTCACATGGGTGATTTTAACTCTCAGCGAACTGGGTGATACAGTTGCTGGTGTTGGTCCCAGCTCATCCCGGCTCCAGAAAACCTCCTGCTCCTTTATAACTGGCACTTTTTGTGTGTGTGTGTGTGATTGAACAAGCTACAAGCTAGTGCAGACTCCTTAATCTGAGGGTCTGTGGCTGGAACCCTAGAAAGAGGGGGTGTACACAGATGGCCAAAATGTTACGTCTTTATTTTTCTCTAACATCTGACGGGAGTTTAGCATTACTGTCATTTAGGCAATGCACTGCGATCGTGTGAGAAGCATCTGTGTGTTTGTCGCAATCAAAATCACAGATATTTTCCTATCACGCGAGAGTCGCAGCTATTTCCAAACATCGTTTTCACCCACTGTTTTGATAATTAGTAGTTAATGGACCCACATAAGCTGTGTTCTTTAATGGGTTAAGAAGGAAGAACATTTGTTACTAGATCCCATGGTTTAATATTTTGACAACTGTATTTTAATATGATTGGTTTCCTCTGTGATCCCGTGCATTTTATGTATTCAAAACCATTATTCTGCAAAGGGCACCAAATGCCCAAGGGGTCCGTGACACAAAAACAGGTGATGATTCCCAAAGAAAGCGAGTTTCTTGAGAGTAGAGACAATATCTCGCTAATCTTGCATCCTGCGTGCCTTACCCTAGCACCTTGTAGAGCCCAAATATTCCAAGAATGTCAAACAAATGAAGGCAAAGTGACTGAAAAACTATCTTACTGCACGTAGATTTGCAGAATGACGTTTCCTTGTCTTTATAAACATATTCACGAATTCATTCATTCAACAAATATATAATGGCCTTGTATTGGCCAAGCACTGGACTAGCATTAGAGATTCCATTTTGAATGAGGTAAATGAACATCTCTTGCTCTCCCTGAAAACAACTTTTTGAAGCTTGTGTATCCTCTTGGTCTTCCATCCATGCTGAGTAACTTGGGGTGACCTATTTAGCTACCCACCATTTGATGTCAAGAATCCCCTTAGCTCCCTGACAAGCTAAGCTCATTAACATACTCCCTCACTTAAAAAAAAATCTATGAACAGCAGGCTGCCTGCTTTTTATACTTTTGTGGTAGAATTAAACCATCAAACCTCAAAGTGGCCATTTATTTTCAGGGAGATTCCGTAATGGAGAGCACAGAAAAGAATCCACACGATGTGTGGGAAGCTGCATGCGTGTTGACATCAATACCCTTCCCCTTGCATCTGTACAGAGCTTTATCTTACTCACCACACTCTCCCTTCTTTTGTCTGTTGATTTTATTATCACATTGGCCTGAAATGTCCCCTTCCCCATTGCCATCTTTCTACCCAGCAAACTTGTACCATGATATACTAATAAAAAGGATGACAATAATAGCAAACATTTATAGATTGTGTTGTATGTGCTGGCCTGTCTTTTCTTACTGTGGTTGGATTCCTGTTGCATTTAATCCTCCTAACTCCCATGGGACAGAGACTATCATGATCCCCATTTTATATATGAAGAAACTGAGCCACAAAGAGGTTAAGTTATCGCTCATGGTGATGCAGCTATTATAGCAAGTGGCAGAGCCGGAATTCATAACCACTGGTTGGACTTAAGACTCCACAGTTTTGATCACAAAACCCCTTAAAAGTCACCTCCCTAAGAAGTCTTCCATGACTGCCCCAGGCACTGTCCTCTCCATCCAGCACTGCGCCTTGCAGCATCCTTATGTCTCTCACTGGGTTAAGGTGCTTTATTATAATTGTTCTGCCTCTCTTTTCTTCCTTCCTCCTTTGACTGTTTCAAAGACAAGCACTCTCCGCAGGGAGAGATCTAGCATGTAGTAGGTGTTCATCAATTGTCCAGTGACTATCCACTGCAACCATGCAGATGACATAAGAAAGGCAGGAGTTACTGCCGCATGTCAGATGAGGCATGTTAGTGATGAGCTCTTCCCCACAGTGGGGATTAGTGGAGAAGTGAGAGGCTAACTGATCGTGGCTGTGTGCTTGGTATGGATGCAATCACCCAATGAATTAAGTATATTTACCCCCATTAGAGGGAAAAGAACATTGAGGATCCGAGGGGTTGCTTAACTAGCCTGAAATCACCAGCTACGTTGAAATGACCAGCTAGAAAAGATTAGCTGGGTTTTGAGTCTGATGCAGAAATTAAACTCAAGCCTTCTACCTTTGCTCTCTTCCCTCTCTGGACCACTAACCAAGACCCAGAGGTCTGCCCCTCAGTGTGCCTGCAACAATTACACCCTTAGAGAGCCCAGGGTTGGAGTCTCCCTTGCTTATCCAGTATGCACATGCAGCTGCTTCCTGAGCTCACAGATACGCAGGATACCAGCTTGCTTGCTTTCTGTTTTTGTTTTTTCCCCTAAAAGAGACGATAGTCATGGGCTACATGACAACTTTCAGTCAATGACAGACTGCATATATGATGGTGGTCCCAAAGATTATAATATCATATTTTTACTGTACTATTTCTATGTTTAGATATGTTGAGATATACACATACCACTGTTACAACTGCCTACAGTACGCAGCCCAATCACGTGTTGCATAGCTTTGTAGGCTAAGAGCAAGAGGCTAGACCACATAGCCTAGGTGTGTGTGTAGTAGACGGCACCATCTAGGTTTGTGTACGTGCACTCCATGATGTTCCACAATGATGAAACCACCTAACAATGCATTTCTCAGAATTGCATCCCCACTGCTAAGTGACACATGACTATTTTGAGTCTGATGTCATTCCAACTTCTTTTTTCTTTTTCTTTTTTTTTTTTTTTGAGACAAGGTCTCACTCTGCTGCCCAGGCTAGAAGGCAGTGGTGTGATCTTGCCTCACAGCAACCTCTGCCTCCTAGGTTCAAGCGATCCTCCTACCTCAGCTTCCAGAATAGCTGAAACTACAGGCATGAGCCACCATGCCTGCCCGGCTAAATTTTTAAAATTTTTTGTAGAGATGGGGTTTTGCCATGTTGCCCAGGTTTGTTTCCAACTCCTGAGCTCAAGCGATCCGCCCACCTTATCCTCCCAAAGTGTTGGGATTACATGGGTGAGCCACCACGCCCAGCCCTAACATTCAATTTGTATATTTCTATCCCCATTATTTGCATAATGAATCATCATCCTTGGGTTTATGGGGAACAAAAATTTCAAAGCACTGTATTTAGCACAGAACCACTTGCTGAAAATAGGAAAGACCCTGGTTTATGGCTCTGCAGAATCAGTCACTTTCTGGTTGATTTCATGTGGAGGAGGCGGCCCACATTGATTGGGGTGAGCATGATATGTTTGAAACAATCTCTTTGGCTTTGAAATGGTGGTGTCTTATAGACATGACCTCAATTCTGACAATTACCTATTTAATTGGATCAATACAGACAGCCCACTCCCCCAAACCACTGATTCAATTAATCAGACCATTGTCAAATCCCTTCTCCTCTTGGGTCTGTGTAGACACAGACCAAGTGGCAATTTCTCCCAAGATGGGCACAGAGGTCAATAATCCGCTTTTGGATAAAGTATCTGATTGCTCACAAATTATACAAATCACATTGATTACTGACAAATCATAATGTTTACAGAGCACTATTTGGCTTTGGCTGCAAAGCATGAGTAGGTATTTAATTAACAACTGTCAGATATAATTTACACCATTACAATGACCAGAAAATGGCTGATTGCTGATTTTACATACTAGAACAAATACTCTGCAACTAGCCTTGGTAAAGGCAAAATAACTAGGGACTCAACGATAGACAATAAAATCAAATTTCAGTACCGTGTTTAACCGGAAGATTCTTGAAGGCCATGATACCTCTGCCTCCGATGAGAAATGGACATCCTTTTGCTCATACGGCCGAGAAACTCTGGAACTAGTTTTGTTTTCCTTTTTTGCCTTGACTACCAGGAAACTCCAAGCCAAATCTTTAGCCTCAGTACATAACCTTTTTGGATACTGTGGTGTGCAAATGTGTATTTTATTCTATTTCGTCTGCTTTTTACTTTTACATGTGTTTTACTACTTCATTGCATATTAAGGATCTAGCCTGGATGTCAGCAAACTACAGTCCACAGGCCAAATCCAGCCGACCAGCCTGTTTACGTACAGCCCACCCGTTCTGGATAATCTGTAATTTGTTATGAAAATAATCGGGGTGGAAATATTCATATCAAAACGTTCCATGACAAAATAACCCATGGCTTTTTTAGACTGGTTTTATGGAAAAAAAAATCAAAAAAATATAATTTCATGATATATGGAATTTAAATTTCAGTGTCTATAAATAAACTTTTATCAGAACACGGCCATGCACATTAATTTATGAATTGTCCATGGCTGTTTTCGCAGTAGAAAGGCAGAAGTGAATTGTGACAGACGTCATATGGCCTGCAAAGCCTGAAATATATACTCTCTGGTCCTTTATAAAAACAGTTTGCTGATCCGTGCTCTAGCCTACCCGTAATTTCTTTTTTTTTTTTTTTGAGATGGATTCTCGCTCTGTTGCCCAGGCTGGAGTGCAGTGGCTCGATCACGGTTCACTGCAAGCTCCGCCTCCCGGGTTCACGCCATTCTCCTGCTTCAGCCTCCCGAGTAGCTGGGACTACAGGTGCCCACCACCATGCCTGGCTAATTTTTTGTATTTTTAGTAGATATGGGGTTTCACCGTGTTAGCCAGGATGGTCTCCAACTTCTGACCTCCTGATCCGCCCGCCTTGGCCTCCCAAAGTGCTGCGATTACAGGCGTGAGCCACTGCGCCCGGCAGCCTACCTGTAACTTCTGTGGACAAGGCAAGAGATGGATGGATAGATAACTAGCTAGAGAACACAGAGGGACATAATATACCCGACCTGGAGTTACACTCAGTGCCCATATTACTCTTCCTAATTAAGCTTTGACGGTGATACCATCTAGGCCAGGCGCAGTGGCTCACACCGATAATGCCAGCACTTCTCGAGGTCGAGGTGGGCGGATCACCTGAGGTCAGGAGTTCAACCCCAGGTCCTATTTTGGAAAACATAATAAGACGATGAGAAAATACACAGAGGGGTGTTATCGAAACTCAGTTAACACGACCTCAATCTTCTTTAAAAAGTAGTAGTTGAGGTCATCTTCTAAGAAGGACTGGGTGGGCCAGGGTGGGCCTGCAGACTTGGGAAGAGGATAAAAACAGGAACAGGAGTTCCTAGCCAGGCGCGGTGGCTCATGCATGTAATCCCAGCACTCTGGGAGGCCGATGCAGGTGGATCACCTGATGTCAGGAGTTTGAGACCAGCCTGACCAACATGGCAAAACCCCATCTCTACTAAAAACACAAAAATTAGCTGGGCATGGTGGCGTGCGCCTATAATACCAGCTACTCAGGAGTCTGAGGCATGAGAATCGCTTGAACCCAGGAGGCAGAGGTTTCAGTGAGCTGAGATTGCGCCACTGCACTCCAGCCCAGGCGACAGAGCGAGACTCTGTCTCAAAAAAAAAAAAAAAAAAAGAAAACGAAAAAAACAAGAAACAGGAGTTGCTGCTCGTGGGCAAGTGGGGAAGAGAGTGAACATGCAATGGGAAGAAGACTGCAGGAGAAGCGACCACCCAACTGTGACAGCATCACCGCATCTCATCAGTGGGAGAAAAGTTAAACAGCAGTTTCATTCCAAAGGAGAGGAAAGAACCCCTAATGATATTTCATTGTACTCAATGGGGTACGAGATATTACAGAAGCCTTCAGAAGCTGCCAGTAGATCCTTTCTTTCTGAAACATTCAGGACCTTTTGGATGTAATCGATAGCTTAAATAGAGGATTACAAAGACAGGTTGGAATTTGAGAACATATAGAGATACAAAGAGAGGTAATCGTAACTAAGTCAGGATCAGGCCAGGCGTGGTGACTTACGTCTGTAATCCCAGCGCTCTGGGAGGCTGAGGCGGGGAGATCACGAGGTCAAGAAATCAAGATCATCCTGGCCAACACGGCGAAATCCTGTCTCTACTAAAAATACTAAAATTAGCTGTGAGTGGTGGCACGTGCCTTAGTACCAGCTACTCGGGAGTCTGAGGCAGGACAATCACATGAACCCGGGAGGCGGGGGTTGCAGTGAGACAAGATCACACCGCTGCACTCCACCTTGGCGACAGAGCAACAGTCTGTCTCAAAAAAATAAAATTAATTAATTAAAATAAAAATAAATCAGGATCAGAGATGGAACAGCCCATTTTGGAAAAGATAAACTAATAAGAGAAGGAGAAAATATACGGAGACAGGGACTAGGGACATGACTAATCCCACAGTGGTGTGCTTCCAACTCTGGTTGCAGATATGAATATGGAACCCAACCAGTGACCCGCCTCATGAGTTGAACCAGGCCTGTTCCTGGAGGTGGCTTCCCTCCAGGAAGTGACTTCTCATTGGAAGGAAAAGAAATAAAGACGTCATAGTTTACTGAGCGCCTACTATGCAACGGACACTCAGGTTAACTCTTAAATCCTCACCATCACTTGGAAGGAAAATATTGTTACTATTTTGCAAACGAAGGAAAAGTTAGTTCAAGAAAAATCAGAAAGCATGTGGAAGGTCACACGGCTGGAAATCATGGTGGCACTGGAATTCTGTTCATCTAAAGTTCATCTGTTCAGCTGAGGTTCATCTGACCCCACTGTCTGGCTTTTTCCCCTTAGCTAGGCCCAGGAAATCAGGCACCTTCTGTGTTTCATACACTGTCTTTCTCCAGGACCTAAGACCATACCTAGAACACTGCAGAAACTCAGGAAAAGTACTCCAACCCAATGGCAAATCACAGGCAAATGCACAGTAGTGTCCTGTGGCCCCCGACACATCGAAATTTGAAAGACAGAGCTTCAGGATGACAGCAGGAGAAAGGCCCCTTTCATGTCACACATAGTCCTTGGATTTCTGCCTTTCCATCTTTGATCCCTCGCAGGTACCTTTGCCCAGTGGATACATCCTTCTCCTACATATCACAGAGCATTCCTAGCCCTTCCTGGGTGCCACCACAGGTATCAGTAAATAAATGCTCATTGAAACAGCTGATGCTCACTAAGTGCTTGTAAAAGAGAATCAGATAATCAGATAAATATAAGTTGAACAAAAGTAGGAAACCAAAAATAGCATAGTAAGTAGCCTTGGAATAGAGCAAAACTAACTCGAATCCACTTACTAGTTGTGTATACTTCAGAAAGTGACTCAATTTCTATGCATCGGTTCTTTCATCTCTGAAATCAGGGCCAAAATGTCCCCTTTGATGCAGTGACACATGATTAATAAACTATTCAAAGTCTAAGGCACTGAGTAGCTGCTCAAAAAGCAGTGGCTAGGAGTTGGGTTGTTTTTGCCAAATCTGGGGAATCCTCCAGGTGAAAACATCTCTGGAACTGAAAAATCTTAGAAGGATCTGGAGCAACGGCTGGATTTCCCTGAACTGAATGTAGCAACATTTACATTTTTCATACCACGGAAAATTGAGGGATGATCCAGGAAAACATAGACAGCTTGAGAAAATTTAAAGGTTCCACAGTGTTTTTCCATTCAGGGACAATAGAAAACAGGAAAACATTAATAACATGTCACTGCCCGACTGCCAGCAGAACCACCCCAGGAAAGCATCTTTTGGTATAAATCACCGGGCGGGCATGGTATTCTTCCGTCCCATGCGTCATAACCACCCTAACCACCACTCCCATGACCACCATCGCGGGAAGATGTTGAAAACCTTTCAAACTTGACAAAATCCAGGGCCTTCCTTAAATAGGACCATCCCTTCCCAGAAAAAGATCTTGCTCTCTGCCAGCTCAAAGACCCAGCTCGGGCTAAAGCGACGAAATGCAGGCGATTGCTCAGTTCCCCAGCGGCTCTCAGGAATTGACAGTCTCTAAATTACTGTCTGAGAAGCATATCGCATGCCAACTGACAAAAGGAGGAGAGCAAAAAATCCTTACAGGCGGCGGAGCATCCTCTCTTCCTCTCTGGGGAGGAGGTGTTTCTGGTGTTCTTGTCGCTGGACCCGGAAACCAAATGAAAAATATGTGATTACAAACACCTGGGAGGGCGGCAGAGCGAGAATGAAAAGTAGAATAAAGAGGACCCCAACCTTCCCCATGTAGGAGGCAATCTGGCTAAAAAAATAAGAAGAAATGAGATAATAAAAGTAACAAATGAACCTGCAATTGCTTTGCTTCCGGGAGCTCCCATCTGATTTCAGATTGGTTCTCCAAGTCAACCTGGGTAGATTAGTGTATCCGCGTGATGCAAACCTAGCTCCGAGGAGACCCGGGACCCAGTCAGCACAGGACCTAACCCTTGGTGAGTGGGCTGTCCCGGTGGAAGACAGTATACTAAGCAGTGTCTCTGGCCATCATTGTGTGTGCTTTTGCTGTCCCTGTTGCACAAGCCTGAGCTTTGAGTGACTTCATGGGGGGACATGCGTTTTACTCTTAGAAGAGCACACAGAGAAAGAGAAAGAAAGAAGGGAATAAAATAACTCCAGGGAACATAAAAGAGTTATCAGAACTGAGCAGAGACAAGATAGGGATCGGGGCAGTTCTCCTGGGGTCAGATACATCCCTGTACTACTCACCACTCCCCAGCATAGCCTGCTGGCAGATCAGAGCACATAAGGACAGGCGTATGCATTTTATTTTTAAAGGCAAGGCATTCATTCTCAACCCTGTGGAAAGATGCAGAGAGGAAGGCCTCTTCCTGCACAGTGAGCTAAAGCCCTGGGGCTGTGCGGTGGGCGGCAAGTGGCAGCTTTCAGACCAGGGCAGGGAGATACCCTCAACAGGGCAATTTTGGAGGACCACCAACTTCCTGCTCGCTGGTAGCATTTTCTTTTTTTGTGAAACGGAGTCTTGCTCTGTTGCTCAGGCTGACGTGCAGTGGCACGATCTCAGCTCACTGCAACCTCCATCTCCCAGGTTCTTCCTGACCTCAGGTGATCCACCCGCCTCGGCCTCCCAAAGGGCTGGGAATACAGGCATGAGCCACCACACCCGGTCTGCTGGTGGCATTTTCTTTGTGATGCCTTTCTTCAGCCAGGCTTACAAACAGCAGCCCAGTCTGCCACGGGCCATGTTGGTGGGACAGGAGTCAAAGGACCTGGAAGAAAACAGAAGGCTGCACCGAATACCTGCTGTGTTTCAGGGGCTGGCTGGCCACCAGGGGAGGAAAAAAGGGCAGGTATATGTCCTGCTTTGTGGAACTTCTAGCCCTTTCCATAGACTATTCATTGTGCCTGGATATTCGTTCCCTCATTCATTGGTTAATCACAGCCATCTCTCTGCCTTGGAGCTGCACCACTCATTAGAGTAGCCCTCAGCCATATGTGGCTCTTCAAATTGATTACAATGATATCAAATTTAAAATTCATATGTCCGTCGGCGCAGTAGCTCTTGTCTGTAATCCCAGTACTTTAGGAGGCTAAGGTGGGCAAATCACTTTTGAGGTCAGGAGTTCGAGACCAGCCTGGCCAACGTGGTGAAACCCCATCTCTACTAAAAATGCAAAAATTAGCTGGGCGTGGTGGCAGACACCTGCAATCTCAGCTACTTGGGAGGCTGAGGTAGGAGAATTACTCGAACCCAGGAGGTGTAGGTTGCAGTGAGTCGAGATTGCACCACTGCACTCTAGCCTAGGTGACAGAGCGAGGCTCCATCTCAAAAAAAAAAAATTAAGATGTCATACTAGTTGCATGCCACGTGCCGGACAGCCAGATGTGGCTTCTGGCTTTTATACTGGACAGGGAAGAGATATAACACATACATCACTGCAGAAAGTTCTATTGGACAGCGCGGGCCAAGAGCACTGCAAAAGCCTCCTACCCAGTGTCCACGCTTCCACTGTTGGCTTTGACACTTTATTCTCAACACAGTAGCCAGAGGGATTCCTGAACTATTCAGAAATGAGGGACAAAACAATAGAGGAAAAAGATAGTTCTAGATAAGGAAGTTGACAGGGGCCAGGCACAGTGGCTCATGCCTGAAATTCCAGTGACTCAGGAGGCTGAGGCGGGAGGATCACTGGAGGCCATGAGTTCAATACTAGCCTGAAGAACATAGTGAGACCCCGTTTCTAAAATACAAATGAGTTTTCTGTTTTTTGTTTTTTAAAAAAGGGGGCCGGGCATGGTGGCTCATGCCTGTAATCCCAGCACTTTGGGAGGCCAAAGCAGGTGAATAGCTTGAGCCCAGGAGTTTGAGACCAGCCTCGGCAACATGGCAAAAACTCATCTCTAAAAAATGCAAAAAAAAAAAATAGCTGGCTATGGTGGCACATGACAGTAGTCCCAGTTACTTGGGAGGCTGAAGTGGGAGGATCGACTGAGCCCAGGGAGGCTGAGGCTGTGGTGAGCCATCACCATGTCAGTGCACTCCACCCTGGGGGACAGAGTAAGACCCTGTCTCAAAAAATAAATAAATAAATAAATAAAATAAAAAATAAAAAAAGGAAGACTATGGGGGCATGAAAACCAAATGCAAGGGGATTCTCAGATTCCAGATCGAACACCAACAAAAGCTCCAAAGGGGGCAGGATTGGAGACAGGAAAATTTGAATGTAGAGGGCATATTAGATAATACTATGTAATAGTGTTAATTTTCTTAGTGTGGATGTGAAATGGTTACATAGGAGAATGTCCTTATTCTCAGAAGATGCCTGCTAAGGAATTTCAGGGTGAGCCGTGATGATGTCTGCAACTTTTCAATGGTTCCAAAAAAGTGTGTGTGTTTGTGTGTGTGTGGATGTGTGAGTGAGTAGATACGTAACCATACATATCATATATAAAGATACATGTCACATATATAAAGGTATACTTATCATATATTTATATACAGAAGTAAAGATGGTGAGATGTTAGCAATCGTAAGCCAGATCATGCTACTCTTCTACTCAGAGCCTGCCCAAACCTCCCTATTTCTCTCCAAGTAGAAACCAAAGCCATGGCAGGACCTCCGAGGTCCCACACAACATGACCCGATCTGCCCTCTCGCTCTCTGTTCCCGTCTCCCGCACTCCTTACCACACAGGCCACCAGACTGTCACTGAACCCCCACCCCCGCCCCAGTGTGCTCTGCCCTTAGGGCCATGGTTTCCCCTCTGCTGGCAGCATCGGGTCCATGTCCCTGGAAGGTTCCCATCTCTACCCCTTGGTACCCATGGCCAAACCTCCTCTGCCTGGAAGCCTTCCTTGACCACCCAGAGAAACAATCCGCTGTCTTCTCCAACTTCTCTGTCTCCTCCTTCCCTGATTTGTCTTCATACCACTCCCTGCCTTCTCATATGCTCTTTATCATATATTTATTTCATGAATTGTCTGTTTCTTTGCCACACCCCACAGGGCAGGGGCTGTAATCTGGCTTATTCCCTGGGGGATCCCCAGGGCCTGGAGCTGTCCCGCCATCACCTGTGGATTGGTCAGGGATTCCCTGCCCAGGGGCAGGTCCTCTGTGTTCAGTTGATTAGCAAACATAGGTCCTTTGAGTCCTGGGGTTCCAGATCTGTCTCTGAAGCTGCTACTGAGTTAAAGGCCCTGGTCCCATCTGTCGCCTGAGGCCCCTTCCCTCAGCACACGCCACTCTCTAATGTGAGTGTCCCCCTCGTCTGCTCCTCTCTGAGTCCCCAGCTCCTCACTCTTGTCTGGCACACAGCAGATGCTCGGTAAGCATTTGTGAAAGCCTCCTGGGGAAGCCAGCCTTGTAAATAAACACTTGTTTCATGGGTGGATTATTTTTAAAAAGTAAGAACTCTAGGCATGAGTAAGGTGGAGTGGGAACAGAGGGACATGGTGGGTGAGCAGCTGGCCAAGGCCATTGCAAGGATAGCAGCTTGCTCAATTCTAGGCATACTCAAGACCCATTATTCTTCTTTTTGCTTCTGAAGTCCTAGGATACTGAGGTTCAGAGAAGGTCAATGACTTGCCCAAGGTCACACGTTAACAGACAAATTATCAAATTTCTCTCTCAACTTGATAAGTTCCAAAGCTCAGGTCAGGACTCACTCTCTCCAACCACGTTCCCAGATGAGGTCGAAGCCCCTGTGATAGGTACAGTCTTGTGTGTCTCCCTCCTCCTTCCCATGTACCATGGTTGCACCATTCCATTTCTTCCTTTGAAAATTTGACGGGTGCCAGGAGTGGTGGCTCACATCTGTAATCCCAGCACTTTGGGAAGCTGAGGTGGGTGGATCACCTGAGGTCAGGAGTTGAAGACCAGCCTGGCCAACATGGGGAAACCTTGTCTTTACCAAAAATACAAACATTAGCCAGGTGTGGTGGCACGTGCCTATGGGCTGAGGCAGGAGAATCGCTTGAACCCAGGAGGCGGAGGTTACTGTGAGCCAAGATCGCACCACTACACTCCAGCCTAGGTGACACAGCGAAAGTCCATCTAAAAAAAAATAAAGAAAATTTGATGATGGGCCTCTGAAGTCACAGAAGCCCCAGTGTCTCCTTTTGCCCACTCCTCTCTTCCCAACCGTAGCACAGTTCCTTGCCCCCAGTTAGAGCTCCATAAGCATTTGTGAAAAAGAGCCATAGCAGAGCAGAGCAGTAGCCCCAGCCACAAAGATTCCAGAAAGCGCCCCTTCATTCATCTGCAAAGAGCAGGAGAAACTTTAAGGCTATAGTGCCCAAACCGTTTGTAACACTCAAGTGAACTGGCACTCACATCATCTTCCTGCTTTCATTAAACAGTTCCACATCACTCACCTAGTGAATGGGACTTTTTAGCAGGAAGATGATCATCCATTAAGCCTGGAAGGGCAGGAGGCCTGCCGACACCTCTGCCCTCCTCTGCCAGCTCCGTGGATCCCTCTAAATAATACAAGGCTTGTTTGCAATCAAGTTAGAACATGTTTAATGGTGAATAAATCTGATGCTGAATCGGGATAATTGCATTAGCGTCAAAGAGCTGACTCAATACCTGGCCAAGGCATCCCATATTTAGAAGGGTGGAGACATTTTTAGCTCGCCTTTGTGTGTGTGCTGCTCATTATACAAACGTGACTACATTTAAAGGCCCTGCCACCTGATCGGGGCCCACTGGTCTCCGGCTGCAGGTGCACGTTTGTGGTGCTGGAAGACAAGGCTTGGGACAGGTGCTGTGACCTCCCTTTGTTTGCTGAAACCAACCAACAGCAAGGTCAGCACCTTCAGGTGAAGGCCAGGTGCTGGAGGGAGCGAAGGGAGTAGGGAGAGTGACATCAGTATGACCTGGTGTTGGGAGCATGCCCAAGCTCTGTCCTTCCATGGCCTTTGGCATGGTGTATAATGCTTCTAAGTCTCAGTTTCAACATCTGTGAAATGGGGATTTCACAGACTATGGTAGTCAGGATTCAAGATGACCCCCAAGACTTCCATTTCCTGTAGAATCCCCTCTCTTGAGTGTGGGTGGCAACTGTGAATATGATGGGATAATTTGCTCCCATGAGTGGGTTAGGCTACCAAGCAAAGGGGGAGGAATTTCGCAGACGTCATGGAGGCCTGAACGCAGTTGGTTTTGCATTAATCGAAAGGGATTCAATCCTAAGTGGGCCTGATCTAATCGCTAGGCCCTTAAAAGGGGCTGGGCCCTCGCTGAAGAGAGTGACTTAGAGCATGGGGGAGCCTCCTTCAGCCTTGAAGAAGCCAACAGTCATGTTGTGAGGTCATCTGTGGATAGGGCCTGAGAGCCTGAGAATGGCCTCTAGGGGCTGCCACGTGCCTCAGTCAACAGCCAGCAAGAAAACAAGCACCTCAGTCCTACAGTTACAAGAAAATGAATTCTGTTAACAACCAAGGGCCTCTGATAAGACCCCATCCCTGGCTGACGCTTTGATTTCAGCCTCATGAGACCCTGAGCAGAAGTACCAGCCTGAACTAGTACTTTTAACCTATGGAGCTATGAGATAACAAATATGCTAAATTTGCGATAATTTCTTACACAGCAAGAGATAGCTAATACAATGAAAGTAACTACCTCCCAAGGTTGTTATGAGGAATCATTTGCATGCAAAGTGCTTTGTAAAGGGCTTGTGACACCATGAGTGACTAATAAAGGGCAGAGGTTATGATGATTACTTTCTCTACCATTATTAGTCAATGATAAATATTAAATAGCTTTGGTATCCGAGAAAGAGCTCTCCATTCACATCCTGGTTTGGCCGCTAAGCAGCTATATGATACTGGGTGAGTCACCTGATGAAATCTATTTCTTCATCTGATAATAGTGCTTTCCTTATAACTCTGCAGTGAGGTTTAAGGAGATAATAATTTTAAAGTGCTTAGCTTCTGCAAACTCCCTTTTGCCATATAAAGTAGCATGCCTACGTAGTGGGGATTAGGTTATGGATATTTTGGGTGCTCTTATCCAGCTTGCCCTACAAGGCCTTCATCATCTTTCTCCTGGATCCTTGCAACAGTTACTAACAATCCCCTGGCCTCATCTTCTCCAACACATCCTTTCGAAGGCAGCCTGAGTGATTTCTCTGAGTGTCTCAGGGCCACTGTGTTTGCCATTCCTTTTGCCTGGAACACCTTTCCAGTTCTTCACATCATGAGCCCTTTCCTCATGTTTTAGAGTTTCTCAGCGGCCCTCCCCTGATTACTCTATTTATGTAAGTCCCTCCCTTTGTTATTCTCCAGCAAAGAACCTTTTTTATTTCACCCACACAACTTACACTTACTGTAAATACTTGACTTTCTCGTTGACTTCTTCAACGCCCTTCACCCTCACTGGAACATAAGTTTTGGAAGTGCAAGGATCTTGACTGTGTCATTTGCTATTGTGACCTCTCTGCTTGGCATAGCGCCTGGCCTGTGACAAAGTGCCTGTGGAAGGCTGGATAATGGTCCCCTAGAGATTCCCCCATCCCATTCACCAGAACCTGTGAATATGTTAGGTTACACGACAAAGGGAAACAAAGATTGTGGGTGGAACTGAGGTTGCTAATCAGCTGATCTCAAAAGAGGAAGATGATTCTGGGTCATCCAGTGGGTGCAAAAGAATCACAAAGGTCCTTAAAGTGGAAGAGGGAATCTGAAGAGAGAGCCAGAAGGATGTCAGCATGAGAAAGACTCAGCCAGGTGCTGTTGGCTTTGAAGATGGAGGAAAAGGACCCTGAGTCCATGAAGATGGGCAACCTCTAAGAAATGGAAGACGCAAGGGTACAAGCTCCCCGCTAGGGCCTCCAGAAAAAGCCCAGCCCCACCTACACCTGGATCTTAGCCGAGTGAGGCCTGTGTTGGACTCCTGCCTTACGGGACTGTCAGATAATACATTTAGGTTTTTAAGACGGTACATTTGTAATCATTGGTTACAGCAGCAATTGAAAACAAATACAGTGCCTCACAAATATCTGTTGCATGGAAAATGGAAGGAAAAAAAAAAGCGTAACTCAGATCAGGGGCCAAAAGCATTCAAGAAATTTTTGTTATCTACAGCTTAGAAACTGAAACTCTAACCTGGCACCTGATGCCCTTGTTAGGCTAACCCCATGCCCCTCCCCAGCCCTGTCTTCATCCTCTGCCGGTGCCATGCATACACTCTAACCTGCTGAGGCCTCGGGGTCTCTGCACGGCTGTGTGTCCCTGGACTTCCCGCTCTTCACATCTTCTCCTCCATTCCCAGGACGGGTCTCCTCTTTGTGCAACTCATCAAATGCCACTTATCCTTAAAGACTGGGAAGTCTTTCCTGCCGCAGGCCAAACTTGTCACCCCATCTTCTGCTTTCTGTAGTTCAATCTCAGCGCTCATTGTCTTTGTTGCCAGCCACTGCCACCCTCACCCCACTGGACCAGGGACTTCCCTAGCGCAGTGACCATGCCTTGTTGATATGGGTTCACTCAGTGCTGAGCACCAGGCCTAGCACATAAGAGGTGACTGCAAATGGTTGCAGAGAGGGGACTAAACACCTGCCGCCTGTCCCCAGGAATGGCCAGTGGGTAACCAGAGAGTATGGATGGGTTTCTCCCAGGGACCAGGGCTGCCTTCTGTTCTCATGCAACTTCACCGAGGTTGATTTTCTCTCTTGGCCTGAGCTATGTTCTACTGGTCACTCTGGAATCCATATATGGTGGCCTGAAAGGGTCTCTAAAATGCATGTCCACCCAGAGCCTCAGAATGTGACCTTATTTGGAAATAGGGTCTTTGCAGATGGACTTAGGTAAGATGTGATTACAGTGAATTAGGGTGGGCTCTAAATCCAAGGACTGGTGTCCTTATAAGAACATTGAAGACATAGAGAGACATGGGCAAGAAAGATGGTGGTGAGAAGACAGACGCAGAGATGGCAATGAGGTGACAACATGCCCCAAACACCAAAGGTTGCCAGGAAATACCTACAGGCCGGGAAGAGGCAAAGAGGATGCCCCCATGAGTTTTCAGAGAGAAGATGGCCTTGCCGAAACCTCGACTTGCAAATTTGAGCCTCCAAAACTGTGGGAAAATACAGTTCTGTTGATTGAAGCCACCTAGTACGTGGCACGCCTAAGAAACGAATGTGCTATGCCATCATCCTTGGCTACAGCTACCTCATTTCTGTGACTGTGCTTAGCCTGGGGAGTAAATAACTCTAGGAAACTGTGTGTTGCATCTCCTCCCAGGGGTCATCAAGGAAGCTTGGACTCCGGCTGGAGATCGGCTCTTGGGAAACTTAGCTGTAGGTGGGTGGAGATGGCCTTACAAATCCTGAGGACCACAGACAAACAGCAGGCCTGCATTCAAAGCACAAGGCAAGCAACAGAGAAAGGCCAGACAGAAAGCCACACAGAGACTCAGTTTCCTCTTTCCTGGGGTACATTGAGGACTGACTGCATCAATGTGCCCAGTACAGGGGCTGATCCAAAAACAAGCACATTTGTGCTTTTTCCTCTTCCTTCCCTCTCCCTTCCCCTTTTTCATTTATTAAATTCAAGTGAAAAGAAGACAACAACTCCTCCTTTCTGAAACACAAGAGGGGAGCTCTAAACGCATAAAGGCCAGAATTAAGCTGTGAAATTAACCCCCCCAAAATTACAAATAATAAAATCTCACATAGGTGCACGGCCCCAGCAAGCTGAGGGAAAACCCAAGTGCCTGCTGTGCCTTTTTATTACTTGAGGTATATGGAGTCTCTAATTTAAGGCTAAATATAAAATAAAGCATACACAGCTGGACTTTCAAGTATTTTCAAAACACATTTAATACCTTCCCGTGAAACTCTCAGAATCTGAGCAGGCCTCACTTCGCACCAGTATAAACAGGAGTTGGCGTGGACCGAACGTATGGGCTTCAAAAGCATATTTAAGAGGGTTGAACAGGAACCTGCAAGCCAGAGGCCTGAAGGGATCGGAATGCTGACCTGAGCTCACAGTCACACGGTGTCCTTTGCCACACCAGGGCTATAACAGAAACCAGCAAAGCTGGTTGACACGGCCAACACCAACAGGGTCTGCCTCTGACCGCAGCTTTGCCTGCCCCCCACGTACTTTTCGGCTCTGTTCCTCCACTCCAGGGCCAATGGAAAATGAGAAATATCCAAGTCCTCCTGGCAGCCATGAATGGATTCTCTGTTATCCCAGGAATTCTCTTTGGAGGAAGTAGCATTCACGGGTACTGGTTCGCCATGCGGTATTGCCAAGCATTTTTATTCATTCCAGAATTCCCCATGCAGCGCCTTCTATTGCTAGATGTGGTTCTGAAGGTGCACAGGGACTCAACAGGGACTAGATCAAACAAAACCAGTGGTCTCCTCTCTTGGAATTGCCTGATGTGGGTAGACGGATGATAAAGAGATAACAGACAAGTATGCAAACAAGATGATGGTCTACAGTATGCAGACAGTAACACCAGAGACTGGGAAGGCATGGTGTGTTGGCCAGGTGACACTTGCAGCAGACCTGAAGGATGAGAAGTACTCAGCACTGCAGAGTACAGGGAACTTTCTTGGCAAAGGGAAGGGCAAAGAGCAAAGGCCCCAGGACAGTGATAAAATCTGCCCATCAATTCGCTTCTCCTCTCATCGAGAGGTGGACTCTGTGTCCCTTCCCCTTAACCCCAGTGGGCTGAGGACTATACAGTGGTGACCGCCTTCCCCAAAGGTGCAGTGGAAGTGACACCCTCTGCCTTCTGAGACTAAGTCAGAAAAGGCCGTGCCACTTCTGCTGTGTAGCTGAAATAGCTGCCCTACAAGAATCCAATCACCCTGAGACCACGGTGCTGGAGCAGCCACGAGCTGAGACCAGCTGAGCCCTCCCTGCCCTGCTATCCTGACAAAGCCCTGGACATGTGACAAAAGCAATCCTAGACCCTCCAGGCCAGCTCTCCTGCCAACTGGATTCCACTAAATGACCTCCATCAACAGCCACTGCAAGAGGAGACTCAACCAGCCAAACCCTATCCAGAGTCCTGACCCAGAAAATCATGAGATGTAATAAAACTGTTGTCGTTTTACGCCAGTAAATTGAGGGGTAACTTGTTACTCAGCAATAGATAAGTGGAAGAGGCCTCACGGTGATAATGGGAGGATGAAATGAAACCATATATGTTCTGTTCCCGGTATATAGCAGGATCTCAGCAAATGTTAGATCACGTCCCCATTCCTCCCATTCCTTGTGACAATAGACTTTGATTGCCTTTCAGTTTCATTGCCTATTTTTACACTATGCTGCATTAAATCATAAATTACAAGCAGCTTATCCATGTCTGATTCTCACTAAGCACTTGGTTTTATTGGGCTCGCAAAGTTAGAGAATGACAAACATGTAAATTGGAGTGGCTTCTGTCTGCTCACTGCAAAGGAGTGTTCTGGAAGGAGGTTTTTCAGCGGGAAGAGTGGGGTCTGAATTGTCTTGCTCCTGAAATGTGCTGTGAGGCCCTGTGGCTGGCATGCATTGGCGAGCTGGGTGCATTCACCAGGAAGTTTTTAAATGATTTTCTGAGCGATATCATTTTTCTTTCCTAAACAGCATAGATTTTTGAGCTCTAATGCATTTCTGCATTACGGAGAACAGGCAGTCTCCCTTGATATGTTTCATCATGGAGTTATTTTTCAAATCAGCATCTCGAAGAGGTAGTATAACTTAGTGATTATGAGCATGGGTTTTGGATCCAGACAGGCCTTGGTGTGAACCCTGTCTTTTCCCCTTACAGACAGGGAGAACCCGGGTGTATTACTGAGTCTCTCTAAGTGTCAGTTTTCACCTCTGTGAAATGGGAATAGGCACAGTCCCTCTGTCCCAGTTTGCTTGTGAAGATTAAATCAGATCACACAAGTGAAGCACTTAATAAAGGGCCTCGTGCAAAGTCAGAGCTCAAAATAACTGATCTGCTGTAATCATCATCATCACTTTAGTTCTGCTATGGCAAGGGTCGTCAGGTTTAGCAAAATAAAAAGGCAGGGGCCGGGTGTGGTGGCTCACACCTGTAATCCCAGCACTTTGGGAGGCCAAGGCAGGTGGATCACCTGAGGTCAGGAGTTTGAGAGCAGCCTGGCAACATGGCAAAACCCTGTCTCTACTAAAAATACAAAAACTAGCCGGACATGGTGGTGTGCACCTGTTATCCCAGCTACTCAGGAGGCTGAGGCAGGAGAATCACTTGAACTTGGAAGGTGGAGGCTGCAGTGAGCTGAGATCACGCCATTGCACTCCAGCCTGGGCAAGAAGAGTGAAACTCCATCTCGAAAAAAAAAAAAAAAAAAGGCAGGATACCCAAGGAAATCTAAATTTCAGATAACAAATAATGTGTTAGGAGTACAGCACGTCTCACGTATTCCAGAGGATACACTTACATTAAAACTCATTCATCGTCCAGCTGAGATTTAGGTTTTACTGCCTGCCCTGTTTTCATCCCCAGATTATTATTAGTGTTATTTACCATTACAATAAATTCCAATTGCCCAGATTTGTGGTTACCCCAGGCCCCTAATCACACCCTCTGTCCTCTGCCCCTGACTTTCTTCTATTTAATAAAAGCTTACGTCTTTTTTTCTTCCCTCCAGTCTCACTATGGACTGCTGGTAATTAAGATAAGCCAAGAGGTTGCTCTAGAAAGACAAGCTCTGTAACTTTTTCTAAAGCGACACCAATGCAGTTATTACATAAGCACCTCTCTAAAGCAGTCATGAGGTTCGCCGCAGAGAGGCTTTCATTTGTACTTTCTCCAACTTCCCACTGCACAAACGCCCCCTTCCTCCACATTTCCCCCTCTCTCCCCTCCCTTCATGCCTGAGGTCTGGCTCAATTTGAAGTCTCTCCCCCTGCCACCAGCTCCTTTTTTTTTTTCCACATAATATAGAGTAGTTTATTACATAAGTGATTTATTGCATGCACCTTAATGTATAAGGGGCAAAACTTGTTTAAAATAAATCCAACTGAGAGGATAATCTCTATGGGCAAAATGTACTTCGACTTAATTTCTCTACTGGGTATTACACACTATATAATTGCCTTAAACAGAAGCTGCACGTACAAATTTAGCTTGGCACCAATATCTGGCTTCACAGAACACTCGAGTTACATGCTGGGTTTTGCTACAAATCCTTCGCTCCTCCAGAAGAAACTCAACAGCATCCCTTAAAGAAATATGCATCCTGACTCTCCTGCTGAGAATAGGGGGAGGGAGAGCAGCTGATTGTGTGCTGGATTTAGGGGGGGCAGGGAGGCCTTTGTCTTGGGAGAGGAGGCAAAGCTGCCAGCCCGTCTCTAACCGGCCTCGGTTCCTTGAGACTGCATCTTCTCGGGCCTTTATTCAAAAGTGCATTCAGCAGCAAATTAAATCGCAGCTCCCTGACTGGCACCTGGATGTGGGATATCTGTTTAATTAAAGTTCATAGTACCTTGCCCTTCTTTCTCCTGCAGATTAATTAATTAATGTATTTATTGACTCCTTCCTGCATTCACTCATTCTGCAAATACTCGCTGAGCTCCTCTTGGACCCCAGGCGGTGGTAGGCCCTAGGAATCTCATAGTTGAACCACACACTATTCCTGCCCACGTCCAGTGGGGCAGATGAGTATTAATTAAATCATCACACAAATAAGTGCAACATGACAAACCATGGCAATGCCATGGAAGAGAGGTCCAGGGTCCTCTGAGAGTCACTGGGGAAGGCTGGAGAATTTCCCAAGAAAGGGGCTTTTAGAGGGTATATTATAGAGTGCCTTAGCTTCCTCTGGCTGCTGTAACAAATTACCCCCAAATTAGTGGCTTAAAACAAATTTATTTTCTGAAGGTCAGAAGGCCACAATGGGTATCACTGTGCTAAAATCAAAGGTCAGCAGGGCTTCGTGCCTTTCTGGAAGTTCTGGGAGAGAATCTGTTTCCTTGCCTCTTCTGGCTTCTAGAGGCTGCCTGAATTCCTTGGCTCCTGGACGCTTCCTCCCTCTTTAAAGCTGGTAACATCAGGCCAAGTCCTTTTTACTCAGCCACCTCTCTGATTATGACCCATCTGCCTCTCTTTTCCCCATCTCTGATTCGACTGGGCCTACCCAGATAATCCAGGATGATCTTTCAATCTGAAGACAAGTGAATAGCAACCTTAACTCCATCTGCAATCTTAATTCCCCATCTGCCATGTAACCTCCCATATTTATAGGTTCCATGGAATTAGGATTAGGGCCTGGACATCTTTGGGGCTCATTACTCTGTCTACCAGAGATGGGATCTAAAGGAAGGAGGAGAATTTGCCAAGCAAAGCTGGAACCTTCTGAGATGAGCTGCCAATGATGTGCCGTGTGAACGCAGCTTCGGAGCCCAGTGAGGGGGCGCAGGGAGATGGTGCTAAATGTGTCTGGACGAAGGAGCAGCAGTCAAATGGTGGGAAGCCTGCTCAGACACATGAAGGATCCTGGTTTTTATCCCAGGAGCCTGAAGAGGCCCTTTCGCTATTTCAGCTAGGGAAGAAGATACTGCGTTTTACTAAATCTAAGATCATAGATGCCATTATTTTTCATTTCCCCTAAGGAAAAAAAAATGCTCCCAATGAAAATATGGCACAATGCTTTCTCATGACTTATAATTTTTATTTTATAATCATTACAGTAACTCTTTTTAATTTTGTATAAAGTTTTATGTATTTCAAGGGTACAAGTGCCAATTTCTTACACGCATATATTGCGTAGTGGTGAAGTCTGCGCTTTTAGTGTACCCATCATCTGAATAGTGAACATTGCACCTAACAGGCAATTTTCCAACCCCCATCCCCTTCCCACTTTCACAAGAACTCTCTTAGACTTAAGTAAGCCTCCATTTTTATCACCAAGCGCTCTTGTGCATACAATAAATACTATAAAATGTAAGTGAAAAAATAATTAAAGTATTCCTAAAATTTCTTCACATGAAGGGTCTCTCTCCCCTGAATAACATTTTGACTCTGAATCGCTGATGTCTAGATTTCCTCCATGCAGATCATTTTCTGCACCATCAAGAGCATAAGTGATGCAGCTAGTCTTTCTTTCTTTCTTGAGAAGGAGTTTCGCTCTTGCTGCCCAGGCTGGAGTGCAATGGTGCAATCTCGGCTCACCGCAACTTCCGCCTCCTGGGTTGAAGCGATTCTCCTGCCTCCGCCTCTCGAGTAGCTGGGATTACAGGCATGTGCCACTACGCCTGGCTAATTTTGTATTTTTAGTAGAGACGGGGTTTCTTCATGTTGGTCGGGCTGGTCTCGAACTCCCGACCTCAGATGATCCGCCTGCGTTGGCCTCCCAAAGTGCTGGGATTACAGGTATGACCCGCTGCCCCTGGCTGATGCAGCCAACCTTAGAAGAATCCATTAAAAAAGAAGAAGAAGAAGAAGAAGCCACTGGCGCTGGGTTCTTGAGCTGGCTCTGCAGTTGTGTTGCGCAAACCTACTTTTGATTTCCACGTCCAGAATATTTCTAGCTCTGCCTGCCCCTCCACTTCACAGCCACTTGGTTCCTAGAAGGTGGAGTATTCCGCTGTTAGCTCTGGGACTTCCCTGGAATCTGTCAACACCCATCCTGCAAGTTTGGTTGCTGGCATTTGGGACATTTATACATACATAGGCAATGACAAAGTCGGACACCGCCCCTGCCAGGCAAAACGGCACTTTGAGATGTGTTCAGATTTCAGAGACCCTGACATGAAAGAATTTTAGAGATGCACCTGAAGGTCAAGGATCAGACTGGCACTTTCAAAAAGTCATTCAATAGAAGCAAGGCTTGTTTCCACATTTCAATGTGTAAGTTAAAAACATCAGTTAATAACGATAATGAAAGAGTCCTTCATGCATGCTGAGCACTGTGCTAGCCGCTTACGTACACACATCAAAGTCATCTAACTTATTACTACTATACCTATTGTATATACTAAGAAATTGAGTCTTAACTACATCGATTAACTCCTCTAACAGCTCCCAGATCACAGGTGGTAGAGCCAAGATTTGAACACAGAATGACTTCAGGTGTGGCCAATCCCCTCTGTTTCTATTTGTCTTAGTGCCTCAGTGAAAAAGTCTTTAAAACTGACTGTCTCCAAGTTCGTTCTCCAAACACATGTGGAGCATCTTCTGTGAAGGCAGTAGGCTCTGCTCTGGGCCCGAGTACAAAGCGTGAAAACCCACAGACCCTTCACTCAAGAAGCTCAGAGCCCAGTGGAGAAGGGAGAACAGCAGCCAACACCTTAGATAAGAGAGAATGAACTGATGTGCAGTCCAACATGTCCTGGGTCCCAGCAGAGGAGAAAAACGTCCCCATTTTACTCATGGTGCAGTTTTCTTAAAGAATGTTGGAGGCTAGGCCGGGTGCGGTTGCTCATGCCTGTAATCCCAGCACTTTGGGAGGCCGAGGCGGGTGGGATCACCTGAGGTCCGGAGTTCGAGACCAGCCTCAACAACATGGAGAAACCCTGTCTTTACTAAAAACACAAAATTAGCTAGGTATGGTGGCGCATGCCTGTAATCCCAGCTACTCGGGAGGCTGAGGCAGGAGAATCGCTTGAACCCAGGAGGCAGAGATTGCTGTGAGCTGAGATCGCGCCATTGTACTCCAGCCTAGGCAACAAGGGTGAAACTCTGTCTAAAAAAAAAAAAAAGAATGTTGGAAGCTAAACATTAGGCTGCAAAACATTCAGAAATTCCCAGGAAGGCAGCGTGAAATCTGCATAGAAAATCTATTCCGGTCCCCATTCCATACTTGGTTGACCTTACAATTGCTATCCTCTCTAAAGCCAGCTTGAACATTTCCTTCTAGGGGAATAATACAAAGAAAGAGGGGTAGTAAGGAAAGGAAGGGAGGGGAGGAGAGGGGAGAGAAAGGGAGGGAGGAAATAAATACTAGTGCAAATTCACCACACATTAGGTTTGTTGGCATGATCAGTGACACGAGCGTCAATTTTATAGGTACTGTTGTACATACATGCTATTGTTTAGGTGAAAGCCAGAAAGAGCAAAAGGCAAGGAAAGTGTAAAAATAAAATAAAAATCTGGAGTAGAAAGCCCAGAGAAAAGGGAGGTCAGGCCCATACAGATATACAGAAATAACAATAAACCTATTTTTAAAAAAATTCTTTTGCGTGTCACCGTGGTAAGAATAGAAACAGACCCAAGCCACGAATCTTCTAGATTTTCCATGCAGTTAACAGGTACGTTATTTCCAAAGCTGATATAGGGATGGTTTTAAGGAAAAGACCTTATATTATAACATGTCTTGCTGGGACTGCTTATTTTGGCATCACTTACAATTTTATTTCAGTTTGCTTTGAGGACTCTTGGAGTTAAGCATCCTCTCTTCCTCCTCTTTCCCCGGAAAATAGCACCCCCCTCACCACGCACACACACGAACCACTCGAACATATGTCTACATTGAAGAGCAGAAGATTGGAAAAGCAGATGGTATGATGCCTTTGGAATCTGACAGCCGCTCTGTGGCAGCACTATCAGCAGACAGGACTTGCCAGAGACGCACATTTGAGCGAGGGACTGCCAAGGCGAACAGATCCGCACCTCGCCCTCCCAGGCGCGGGAGAGGATGCTTGTGTTTGAAAACAAGCAAAACGCTCTTCTCCGGAGCAGCGAGTGCGGACACAGCTCTGCAGCATTTATGGCACATATGTCGGAGGCCGGGGAGATGTTCTGCGAGCGATGTCTCTATAAACAGTGCCTACTTTGGGTGTTTTCCACATGAGGCAGGTGGGAAGCGGGAAGGGAACAGTTGGGAGAATTGCAGAGCAACCTGTTTTCATGGGCTGTTTACTTTCTGTCACTGTACCTGGCCATATTTGCCATATTGTCCCCACATTTTGGGGGGATGTAGAGCACACTAGAGTCTCCCTGAATGGGCATGATCTTAATTCTCATCTAAATACTGTTGTAAACTGACCATCATCTCTCACTGTAATTTTCTCTTCTCTCCCACATTAGTTAGGAGGAATGGAAAGGTGTGGAGAGAGAGGGAAAGGGAGAGAATGAAGCTGATCGTTATGAATTCATACCCATGGGTCCAGCCCAGTGCTGAGCACTTTAAATATGCCTCCATTCTTTGCAAACTTTGAGCAAATCATTTTACAGGTGGGGAAGCTGGGTGGGGGGTGCAGAATTCACTCACACTCTTTCTATTTCACCCTTTCTATCTTCTGTCATGGTAGAAAAACATCCACAAGGCAAGATCCATCTTCCAAGGGAGCACCCAGCTGCAAAGGGGTCTGGCTCAGCTCTGCCCTTTTCAAGGTTACTTCTTCTATCCACAAGTCTTCAAAAATTTCTAAATGGAGATTTTATTTAAAGAAGATGTGAGTTTCATTAAAAAAAATAAAATAAATAAATAAAAATAAATAAACATTCTACGCCTGAGCTGACTTTCATGGAAGGGGCCACGTTCTGATTTCATTTTGCCAAAATAACTTTTCGGATCTGGATTTGGAATCACCAGTTTCCCTCTTCTTTCAGTGAAATGAAAATGTATTTCATTCAAAGCCACCCTTTAACTCCATGCTGGCCTCTACTTCCCTGCAACTTACAGCAATCTCATTAATAAATTAATCGAACTGTCACAGAGGTATAAATGCAAAATCATTTGGAAATGATCCCATTTAAGATCACACAAGCTCCAAAACCTACTGCAACATTTTACACTTCCTTCAGGCCACCTCGGGTCTCCTTTACACTTGCAATGATGCCCCTTTCAATTTGCATGTAAAAGACAGTAAATTGCAGGGTTCATAAACATTTTTATAGTGATTTATTGAAGACTAGAATGTCACTGCTGTTCTTCACACTTTACCAGTCCTGAGAATCAAATGCTGGCTATATATGTCATCTTGCTGTCCCCATCAACCACATAAGAACAAGCCAGTTTGCGGTTTTGCAGTTTTTTCTCTTTCTCTCTTTTTCTTTTTCTTTTTTCTTTTTTTCTTATAAAGACAGTGGCAACCATATTTATCTTCAGTTAGAAGAATGCTCTCCAAGTTCCAACTTGGGTTCCATAATTTACAAAGAACTTGGTTTTACCAATCGGCACTGTGAAGAAACCATTCTTTCTTACGGCTGAGGACAGAAAAAGGAAGGCTTTCTTTTCATCTTCCCATTCCATGTCCTACCCCAAAGAACGCAGTCCACAGGCACACTTCTCAGGGGTGACTTGTAGGCAGGAGAGGGGAGGGAGTTGGGCAGGGGGCAGACTGGCCGCGATGCATCCAGATGACTCTGTTCACCTTTCCTGCTAAAAGCTTCAGTGCAAGGATTGGGCATGGGCTTTGGAATCACGTATTTGGAAAGAATGCAAGCAGAGAGAAGCTGAGCTTGGAAGATACTTTTGCTACTTCCCAGCCAGCTAAGTCACAAAAGGGGGTGATCAGAGCGAAGACAAACTGTTTATCTAAGGGCACAGTGAACTCCTCGGCATCCTTCAGACTTTTTACCAGGGGGACTTGGAATCCTTTCTGAGCGCATTGTGCATAATGGGAAAGGAGAGAGGCTGGGAGGAAAAAAAAAAAAAAAAGAAGAAGAAGAAAAGAAAGAAAAAGAAGGCTTGCACCTCATTTGCCCTTCCAGTGTCCAGAAGGGAGTATTTCTTTCCACCTTTTTCACATTATAATAATGGCTTCACAGCTCCTGAAAAGAGCCCTAGTGCAACGGCAAATGGTGCATGACACGGCGAAACCCTGCTCTTTGTCGCACCAGCTCCGTTCCAAAGAAAGTCCTTCTCTGCCTTCGTTTCCCTGCCATTAACTGAGATGAAACGAGTTTTTCCCCCTTTTGATTCCACCCCCCACTGTCTATTACAGTGTGACGCGATTGGGCTTCCTGGCCCATTATTTCACAGAGAATTCTTTTATTCTGGTTTGGGAGTTTGCGCCTGCAAGGTTATCTGTGCACAAAGCAACGCCTCGGTCTTCGCATTCATTTTTGAAATCTGATCTCATTGATAAGAACAAGACCATTCGCATTGCATTTGTCAGATAAGTAGCTCGGTGCCGGAGTCATAATTTTTGTGACTTCAGTCAGGGCTCCCTGTTAAAATACGTGAACCGATAAAAATGCAAGTATTATAAAAATAACCTTTGTATCAAAAGTGTCATCCTATCTCCTTCTTCTTTCTTTAAAGCACATTACTTCCTTTTTCACATGAGGCACTTCCTCATATTCAGACGTCTATGTCCTGATGTTCATTTCTTAAAAAATATTCTTTAAATGGTACTCCAATGCCACAATTCAGCATGCTAGGGGAAAAAAAACACACACACAGAACACAAAACAAGAAGGCCTATAAGGAGAGAATCGATGTAATGCAGTTTGTCTGAAGGGGGTTTTGATTAATTTCCCTCGGATGGTTTATCCAATGTTGACAGGTAACGTTTCTTGATCATAATAAGCAAATGAATCAAATGCAAACATCCTCAGTGGCTAAGCAGAGTCAAAGAACATTTAGGACAGGGGTCCAGGGTACCCTCGTCGTAGCTCCAGGGTTCTCTAGGACAGGGCTGAGCTGTCGGCTTGCCCAGGGAACAATGCCACACTGTTCCCACGGGGGAAGCGGTCACATACACTGGAAATAACGCCTGCACCCAACGGACACGAAAGGAACAGGAGCGACCGACCAGCGGCCTCCGTCGTGGAGAACAGGCGTCTTGGCTTCTTGCAGGTTCTGATGCCATCCAAGATGCTCCCCGAAAAGCCACCCCCGGACTCAGGCCATGGAGTCGGGCAAGTGGTTATATAAATATTAGCACCAGGCAGATTGCTGGAGCCCCTGTGTGTTTCCTATCCCCCCGTGGCAGCCACATAAAGCCGCCGGTGACAAAACTAAGAGACAGCCATGGGCTCACTCTGGAGCAGCATGCCAAGCCACACAGCGCAAGGTCCTGTCCCCATCCCTGTTCGGGACTCCGTACACCCAGGCCCGCAGCTGATAACACTGTAATAGTCCTCCTTTGAGGACGGAGGCTCCTGCGTGCTGATTAGTCATTTATCACACCTGGCAGCCCTGCTGAACTATAATTACTCTTCTCTTATCCAGCCGCACTGTCATGTCCAAGAGGAGAGGCGAGGCAGAGTCCCCAGTTAATGACACATTACCCTCTTGACAAGCACTTAAAGGTTTTATTGTAAATATTCAAGATATAAAACATCTGAGATTCCCTTTTTAATTATAAAAAGCAATTTCAGGGCCTCCCTTCCCCAACCTCCCCCCACCCCCAAATAGTAAAGTTTCGGCGCCGTTATCCTCGGCTTACTGCAAACAAACTGATTTCCCTTTGTCACAGAAACTCATTGCTACAAGTTAACTCAGTATCTCTCTGCAATTATCAGACATATTGCCTATGAAATTGGTAATTTAAACACACATCACATTTCCACAAAAGTTAAATTTCCTCCCCGAAAGAAGGGGAAAATGTGCATTTATATGAAAAATTATATATGAAAAAAAGCCTAAAATGCAGCATAAATAGTCCAGTTTTCCTCATTGGAAAGAGAGGGAGGAAGTCACTGAATAATTTTTTTTTTAAAGATGAGTCTCTAATGCAGGCAAAAATTATATGTAGATATATTTTTTCATAAACTAAAAAATTGGAAATTTGCGGGTCGTTAAATCCTGATTGCCTACTTAGAAGGTTTGGGGAGAAAGCCAACTTAGCATTCAGTGACTTTTGGGGCTATTTATATCCCTCAAGGAGGACTCAGAGGACACTTTCCTCCGGGAGTCAGGGACCCTGGCAGGCGATTTCTTCTTGCTACCTTCCAGCTAATGCATATGAAGTGATCTTTCTTGTTGGTTAGGCTTGAGGCTTCTGTGGGCCAACTTCCACAACAGACATTAAGATGGGATCGTGGGAAGGGATGGGGAGCTGGTACAAATCAAACCTTTCATTCTGAGAGAGAAAAATAAAAACCTACGCAGACGCTCACATCCATACAACACTTGCATACTGGTACATACAACGTAAAATGAGCTCACTGGAGCCAAATTGTTTTTGTTTTGTTTTGTTTTTTTGAGATAGAGCGTCACTCTTTTGCCCAGGCTGGAGTGCAGAGGCGCGATCTGGGTTCACTGCAACCTCTGCCTGCCAGGTTCAAGCAATTCTCCTGCCTCAGCCTCCAGAGTAGCTGGGATTGCAGGCACCCACCACCACACCTGGCTAATTTTTTTTGTATTTTTAGTAGAGACCGGGATTCGCAGAACACTGTACAGGCAGATAAGGGAGTTGGTCTTACAGAAGAGGGTGACCAAAGGTCCACAAAGCCTAGAAGAATAGTGACATCGTTGGAGCTCATGGCCGCATGTCCCAAGCAGGCTTCTTTACCTGTGAATGCCTCAAGGACAGGATTACCTTTCATTCATTGCTACATTTTTAGTAACTAGCACATCACAGGTGGGTAGGTTCCAAGAATGAACGAATTAATGCATGCGTGTGAAAGGAGAGCCTGAAAGTGGGGAGAGGGAGAAGATCCTTCAGGTGAGTTTCCCAACCCCCTGAGTTTCATTTCGCCCCTGCATCCACTAATGAATATGTGTTGACAATTATTTTGTGGCTGGTATTGTGTTAGGCGGGAACAAAGGAACATTTATGGAGGTGATCGCAAGACCCCAGGGCCCCACTTGGACAGGAGTCTGAAGCAGTGATGATGGTAATGAAGACCGAGATGAAAATTACCAAGATCTGCTGAAAGCTTATGGGAACAGGGAAATGTGTTAAGCCCTTCACCTTCCTGTTGCATCTTAACATCACCTCAAGGAGGTGTTAACCTTATGGCTTGCATTGTGTAGGAAAGGAAACTGAGGTTCTGAGGGAGTGAAAACAAGTTGCCCAAGGTGCCCCACCACTGGTAGGTGGAGAATCTGGCTTTTTTTTTTTTTTTTTTTTTTTTTTTTTGGACAAGGTCTTGCTGTGTCTCCCAGACTGGAGTGCAGTGGTGCAATCATGGCTCACTATAGCCTCAAATTCCCAGGCTCAAGCCATCTTCCCATCTCAGCCTCCTGAGTAGCTGGGACTACAGGTGTGCACCACCACACCCAGCTAATTTTTAATTTTTTTATTATTTATAGAGATGAAGTCTCCTTGAGTTGACCAGGCTGGCCTCAAACTCCTGGGCTCAAGTGATCCTCCCATCTCAGCCTCCCAAAATGCTGGGATTACAGGCGTGAGCCACTGTGTCTGGCTGGGACCTGGATTTAACATGGACTCCAAATTCCAAGCTTGCTGTCTCATTGCCAAAAGTGGGAGGGTGGGAATTTCATCCAAGAAATAGTTCAGGGTGACTCCTAAGCACAGCGGTGAGAATTTCTCCAAATTTCTTCTTTGACTTTGACAAGGGCTGAATGTGCCGTCAATGACTTAGTAAGGTACTTTCCTTCACTTTTCCTTCTCCACAACTCTTCTTTGGGAAGCTGAAGGCTGCCATGCTTTGACTTGTTCCCAGAGTGTCCTGCTCTGTTCAAAGGCACTTTATAAATCTAACAAAATGACCAAGATCCAAACAGGCTGTCCTTCCCAGGGTTTTGGTCTGAAGACAAGCTCCCCTGGAGGTCGGTTCTCCTTTCTCAGCATGACACCTCTCTCTTAAGGGAAAAATCACTCATGCTGTGTTCATCACCTGTTTTGTCTCCTTTTAAAAAATGCCAAGTGAACACAGAGACAAATTCAGTCCAGAAAGACTGAGGCAAAGCTTGATTAAGACAGCGGAGGGATCCTGGCAGGTCTCATGGTGCCCTCTTGCCAGACTTCCTTCCTTCCCTGTCTCCCTCCCTCTCTCCTTCCTCCTTCCTTCTTTCCTCTTTCCTCTATCTGCTTCTCCCTCTCTCTTTTTCCCTTCCTCCTTTTTCTTCTTTCATTTTACTTTATCATATTCTGGCCTGTTCGCTCTACCATCTTACAACTTGGGTGGTGATGGAATTACCCTGTGGCTTTGGGGGCTCCCCGGTGTAAACAAAGAGCTGTTGTCAGTGTGATGTGCATTTTGGCATTGATAAAATGCAGGCCACAGAGTTTGCAATAACACAGCTGTTGACCTTTAGTAGCTCCGGACTCTGGAAATCCACTGAAGCTAGACAGCCATTCCCTAGCCCAGAACTAGGTCGTGCAGAGAACAGTTGAGGCTCCTTAGGCTGCGGACAGGGCCCTTCTCAAGGCACAAGGAGGATCTTGCAGGGCCCATGACTTAGAACCAATGCACAGTCAGGCTTCATGGAAAACAGGCAGCAATTATAAAGCATGGGGGGAATGGAGGCCCTTAATCTAAGATGCTGATCAGTTGAGCTCAACCTCTCTTTTTTTTTTTTTTGGTGAGACAAGGTCTCCCTCTGTCACCCAGGCTGGTGTGCAGTGGCAAGGTCATGGCTCACTGCATCCTACACTTCCTGGGCTCTAAAGATCCTCCCACTTCAGCCTCCCGAGTAGCTGAGACTATAAGCATGTGTCACCAAGCCCAGCTAATTTTTGTATTTTTTGTAGAGATGAGGGCTTTGCCGTGTTGCCCAGGCTAGCCTCGAACTCCTGAGTTCAAGCAATCTGCTCGCCCCGACCTCCCAAAGTGCTAGAATTACAGATATGAGCCACTGTACCTGGAATCCCCCGCCTCTCTTTCCCTCTATGTGTCTGTCTCTCTCTCAATCACACACACACACACACACACACACACACACACACACACACACACACACATGCTCACACACCACCTCTGTCTCACTTTGCTTCCTCTCGCTTCCTCCTGGGCCAGCCCCCTTACTCTCAGCATCTCACTGCCCTCTTTGCACACCTGCTCCATCCTCTCTCCTGCCCTGCTTCCGGCTTACTCATGCTTTCTGCTCCCTAACACCCTCCTTGCAAAAGGTCCCAACTGGATGCCCAATTCCTGAATCCACAAGACTGCTCAGTCTCAGTATTTATCCCCAAACACAAGTCTTTTTCTGTGTCTTTCAGTTCAGATTTTTGAGAGCTGAAGCACACAGCAGTCCACTGCTGGCCCCACTACCCTTGACTGGTGGTGAAGCCATGGGAGCTATGGACAGGGATCCCCAGCCTGCAAGCCAGCATGGGCAGGATGCCTGGATGCAATATTTATGGTGCTGTTAAGATTCTGCAGGGTGGTTTGATTGCATTAGGGCCATTCTATCTTGGGGATCCAAGGAAGCAAAGATAAGTTCATCAGACATATATATAAGCTAATGTATTTAGCTCTTGATATTGAACTAATCAAACTAAAAAGAAGGCCTTCTAATTGAATTAGAATTCTTAGAACCACCCGAAGAGGAAAGATGGTTAGTGGATGGGGGCATCCAAGATGGAACACTATTCCCAATTACTCACTAACCCTGGGGAGATACAATAAGGGTTCAGCATCTTCAGAACTCTAAATATGCTGATAATTTTAATAATTAAGGACTCCAAAAAGGGGATCATTGTTAGTCCCAAAGCTCTACAAGTTAAATGGCTTACTCTGAATCATCGAACTCAGGATGATTACTTCCTCCTTGTTTTAACAGAGAACTCAGGTTGTACAGGAACACAGGAATTCTCCTGCCTAGTTCCTGAAGCAAAATGAAACCTTCCAACAAAGCTGAAAAGAAGCATGTGTATCTGCTTTGCCTGACTGCCCACCAGAGCTCGTTTCTCCACTGATCGACTGGGGCTCACAGCAACATGCTGGCCCCAGGGATGCACACAAGCCACGGCTGAGAAAGGACAGGCTGGGAGTGGGGCACAGACTACAGCCACCGGTCTTTCTCTCTGGGAAGAAACTAACTTGACAGCTATGCAGAAATCTCCCATTTCCCTACCCAAACACACTTTCCATCCTTCTGTACTGGGCTTCGTGCCTGAAAAAGTTGACCAATATGAACACATCAGTAACTTCCTTTTGCCATCTGGTTTCTAGCAGGGCTTGAACAATGGAAAGAGTTGAAGGGGCGGGGATGTTTATTCCGCTGGGACCTCTCCTGGGGAGAGGGAGTATTACCAGTGGTAGGCTGAATTCCTCAACCAAAGGTTACAGCTCCTTCCAAGGAGTCTTCTCCATCCTGGCACCTTCAACTGTCTCCAGTATCCGCTCCCCCTCCTTGGCCAAGGATGGTGACAGCCACCCCTATTACTATCTCTGAGAAATTAATTTTCTTTCTTTTTTTTTTTAATTTTTTTGAGACAGAGTTTTGCTCTTGTTGCCTGGGCTGGAGTGCAATAGCGTGATCTTGGCTCACTGCAACCTCTGCCTCCCGGGTTCAAGTGATTCTCCAGCCTCAGCCTCCCGAGTAGCTGAGATTACAGATGCCTGTCACCATGCCCAGCTAATTTTTGTATTTTTAGTAGAGACAGGGTTTCACCATGTTGGCCAGACTGGTCTCAAACTCCTGACCTCAGGTGATCCACCAGCCTCGGCCTCCCAAACTGCTGGTATTACAGAAGTGACCCACAGCACCAGACCAGAAATTCGCTCTCTCTTATGTTTCCCTACACCTTGACCACCCCCCCTTTATAAAATAGCCCCTTTGTTATTAAAATTTCTTGAAATTACTCAATTTGGGTTTGTTACCTCTTTCCTACTGGGACTACCATGGATACAGAAGGGACATGACGAGACCTGTGGTTTCACTGGAATCATGTTCTAAGCAGCAAAGCCCACAGGGCTGATTCACTGTTTAAACAGCAAGGTGGGAAAGTCCTGCTGGAAATTTTTGGAGAGCACATTTTTTAAAAGTTGACAAGTTCATCAGCCCAAGAAGAAAAGGACATAGAGAGTTTGGGCCGACATATCGCAACTCTCATTAGCGCGAAATGAATTCACGTTACTCTGCCTCTGAACATGGAGGGCCCCGTACAGAAACAAAGACATATGCACCATCATGCAAAAAAGCCACTTGAAACATGAGGGAGCATAGAGGAAAGTCCTTGAAGAGGTCTTTTCCAATTTTTCTCAACCCACATATTTTATAGGAAAGCTTTAAACTCTCACTAAAACAATGGATTAAAAAATGAGAAACCCTCCTTCCAGTTTCGCAATCCATTTGTCTCATCCTCTCGAGAGTTGCTAGAAAAAAGAAAAAAGGACAAAATACGTGGCAGGAGCTCCAGCATGAACAAACTTGAAAAATCCTGCCTTTGCTAGGAAAATATTCTTAAATTTTCAAACACATTCCAACCTACCCCGATACAAGGTACAAAAAGATCATCGTCAAAACAAAGCAAAACCACTCACATGCCAAAGATCATGGAACCTGAAGCAATCAATAAAGCCAGGACTGAGTTAATAAGCACAGCCTACTTAAAAACTGACTCGTCTTTTGGTTTGTGATGCAGGGAGATATTAAATTTCAAAGACCTCCGGTGTGCTTCTGAAAATTACAAATGAGAAACACTGGAGTCCTATACTGCTATCAAAGTGGCAAGTTAGTTCTCCTTAAAAGCTGTACTTAAATAACCATGGCGCTGTGTCCTTTAAGAAAGCCCTAGGATCATTTCCCCAGACAGCCTCCTCTGATCCCTCTCTGCTCCGTGTGGGTAAGTGCACTGTACCTCCTGACCATGCTCTTGGTGGGACTTTTTGTAGCATGACCTTGAAATACTTTGTTTTACTGAGTCCTTGCAGTCAAAAGGAGTCTCTTGTGCATCCTGAAACTCCCAAGTCGAGCATAATGTATATTATCAAAAAGATGCCCAAAAAATCTCTGTGGAATTAATCTTTGAAAGCTAACAACATCAAAATAATAGTACTTTAAAATCTCTTCTGAAGCTATCAAGAAATGGCAAATATGTTTCAAAATGTGCATCAACCCTGGTCAATTGGTAACAGCCTCCCAGAACACTCTGTTAAAGAGAATTCAAGAGTCAGATCCATTCTTGGGAGAAAAACAGAGTACTGATGAATGAGTGATGTCCGCCAGTGACCTGGAATTAAGGAATGATGTCAATTAGCCTATCGGTTTGTCATTCTTGTTCTTATTTATCCTCACTCTCTGCACAGGTTACTTACATGAAATCCTAATAAGAAAATCCACTAAAATCCAAAGAGTGGTACAATCAGCACAGCCCCAACCTACTTAGAATACTGTGGGCCTGGAGTCTAAAAATGGAAACCAGTTCATGTCCAAACCAATTGTTCTTCGTGGAGCACAGGGAGGATATTAGGAATATGCCTTCATAAAGCTCTGAGTCAGACTGGTATCCTCTAGGTGACTTTCAAAACTATAGGTCTGGAAGCACCTCTACCTATGGCATCTTTGTAAAATTGATTAACTATTTTCAATAAGTTTTTCTATCATCCCCAGCGGAAAATTGCAAGCGCGTTGCATATGTAAAAATATAAATGTTTGACTCATCTCGCCTAGGGAAATGCTGACAGAACCAGGAATGTATGTGTGCTCCTGACTCCATAAATGTCTCCCAGAGCCCTGGATCATCTTGACATTCCCACATGTTCCCATGCCATCTTGGACAAGCTTGCATTGCATAAAATTCTGACCCTGGGATGCCCCTCCTCAAGGAAAATTGGAGGTCAGCACAGTGCATTTTTGGCTCTGAGCCATGAACTTTTGACACAGCATCCGCATTTCTCGGCCAGTCAAGGTGTTTGTATGAGAGGGATCCTGGCTGATGGGACTGCAGAAGTCAGCCATTTGGAATGCAGGCATGAGCTGCAACTTCTACACTCCTTCCAGAGTGGTCAGCATTGCAATGTGAGGATCCAGGTAAATTGTCTGTGCCTATTCTTTTTTTCTTTTTGAGATGGAGTCTCACTCTTTTGCCCAGGCTGGAGTACAGTGGTGCGACCTTGGCTCACTGCAACCTCCACCTCTTGGATTCAAGCAATTCTCCTGCCTCAGCCTCCTGAGTAACTGGGACTACAGGTATGCACCACTTTGCACAGCTAATTTTTGTATTTTTAGTACAGACTGGGTTTCACCATGTTTGTCAGGCTGGTCTGAACCTCCTGACTTCAAGTGATCCTCCCACCTTGGCCTCCCAAAGTTCTGGGATTACGGCGTGAGCCACCACGCCTGGACCCTATTCTGAATGTAGGGCAGGCGACTTCCACTAGTGACAGGGAGAGATCTGTACTAGCCAGAGATGTGAAGTGATTCGTGGCACGGGGACCCTGACACTGCTATTAGCCCTGTGGTGTTGACAAGGCACATTCGAGACAAGACAACACCCTGCGTGCCGGTGACACAGATTTACGGGCTGAACTGCTTCCTCTATTCTGACATAATGCACTGTGACAGAGTGACAGAAGAGAGCGTTTGTGCCTGTAAAACCCTCATGATCAACAGGAAATGGAGATCTCTCCAGAGTTAAGTCCTGGAAGAAATCGCATGCCAATGTCATGGCAGCCTCTGCTGCTGGGGCTAAAGCCATCTGCAATTCAGATGGAATCTGATCCGTTCGGAAACAGTTACAAAGTCCAAAGACTGGGCGGCCAGAGCTTGGCTCCTGATAGAGCGGGGTGGAAGGGGCAAGGGACTCAGCAACACTTGGAGCTGGGCAAGGATCCAATATTTTTTTTCCTTTTGCCCAATATCTGTCCATATCCTCTTGACATGGCAAATGAAATCAGACTTCAATACCAGAACCTTGATGAGCCGATTAACTGAAAAAAGAATCATTTCTTCCCCTGCACGCTCCATGCACCCTTCTTCCTCATCTTTCTCCTTTCTGTTACATCCCCTGCACACGTTCCTTACCTGAGCTGCCGGTGTCGATCCACAGACACCACAGAGGAAATCATGAAAAGAGGACGAAGAAAGTCTGACCACTTCTAACTAAACGCTATTACAAAAGTATGAAGATTCACAGGATATTTTTGTGAATCCTAAGGGTCAGTTTGTATGTTGTTCCAATCAACCAGCTGAGACTGAAACATTGACTTCCTTGAGTAGAAGTACGTCAGTATCTCTCCGAACAAAGTTGATGCCAGAACTCTCTGCTCATGTGAGTCATCCCACAGGGCTAATTCTGGCCTGCTGCCTGTTTTTGTAAATAAAGTTTTATTGACACACGGCCACACCCATCCATTCACTTACTGTCTACAGCTGCTTTTGCACTACAACAGCAGAGTTGGGTAATTGAAACAGAGACTATATGGCCCACAAAGTATAAAATATTAATTTTACGGCCCTCTATAGAAAACATTTGCTGATTCTTGACCTAGAGAGTGCTTTCTTGGAGGTGGGGGACTTGCAATTACCTGATAAAGCTCCTAAGAATTCCAAGCTCTGCCATATAGCAGTCTTGGCAAACATGTACAGGGGTATGTGCTACATGGTTATACTGGACTCAAAGAACATAACAGACAAAGAATAGCCCTCTGGCCGGGCGCGATGGCTCATGCCTGTAATCCCAGCATTTTGGGAGGCCAAGGGGGGCAGATCACGAGGTCAGGAGATCGAGACCATCCTGGCTAACAAAGTGAAACGCTGCCTCTACTAAAAATACAAAAAAAAAAATAGCCGGGCATGGTGGCGGGCGCCTGTAGTCCCAGCTACTGGGGAGGCTGAGGCAGGAGAATAGTGTGAACCTGGGATGCGGAGCTTGCAGTCAGCTGAGATTGCGCCACTGCACTCCAGCCTGGGTAACAGAGTGAGACTCCATCTCACAAAAAAAAAAAAAAAAAAAAGAATAGCTCTCATAACAGATGGACTGCTTCACCAGTCCTACCTTTCTGCATTAGTTAAGCTAACTCCACCTGCTGTAGGAGATATGTCTCAAAGTCACAGGGGTTTAACACAATAGAAGTTTATCTCTCACTCCTGAAATGTCTTATTGACCAGAGGGAGATCTGCTCCACGCAGTCATTCAGGGATCCAGACTAATTTCATCCTGCAGCCAATTCCATTGGCTGGAAGTCACAAGGCCAAATCTAACAGCAGGAGAGTCTAGAAAATATAATCTAGTGGTGTGACAAGGAGAAAAGGGAGACAGGCTGAACATTTAGCCCCACAACTCATTCTGAGATCTTAACATACCCCATTTCTTCTCCCCTTCCTCTCTTTTCATAGCATGATGGTCTTTCCTATTAGAAAAGGCACACGTAACACCTCTTCAGTTTTATGGATAAATACATCATGTATCATCCTTCCCAGGAAAATATCCATCCTATCCAAGGAGAATGCAATGCTCAACTTAAGAAAGAATACCATGGAAGAAGCGTGAGACCAGATACGAGGAGGCCCTGGTTCCTGATTCTACTCTCCCGCCAGCTTCTTGGCCAGACACTTCCTTTCTTCAGCTTAGGTTTTCCCATTCATTTCAGGATAAACAATTTGAGTGTCCATGGTCTATGTTTCAGCTCTTTCTGATTCTTTGATTCTATGAAGGAATTCCTAATGATGGAGTTTGATGCCTTGGTGGGAAACAGATTTTTGGATGCTATTTTCAGTGTCAGTGTACAAAAGCAAAAGACAAGTCCACTTCCGCAAGAAACTCAGACTACAGGAGACCCACAATAAATACTTCACAAAGGAAACAAAGGAATATATTACACTGCAGCCAAAGGAAACCACAGCCCCAAAGACTGCTTCTCCCATTGCAAACAGTTTTATATGCAATCTGCTCTGGGTAATTTTATTATTTCAGGCACTGTTCACAACATCACCACACAGAAATCAAAATTTGATGAAATTAGTTTAGCCATCACAGGAAGGATAAAGAGGGGCTCAGAAGGGTATTCATTTGATAAATAAAATATATTTTAGAAGAGAATATTCTGGTAATCACTATTTATTAATGCAAACTTCTTGAGGGTTTGCGGGATTCAAATGCACATTTTCTCCTCACTAAATAAGCATACATGTTTGAGGAGCCCGGTCTAAAATATTAACAGTCCTCCTGCACCAGAAATATTAGTCCTTCCCTCCTTCTCTGCCTGCTCCCGTCAAGAAGCCATAGAGCATACAACGGCAGCGCCTAGCTAACCATGTAATTGATAACTCCCTACTCTATTCACTATGGGAATCTGTCAGTTAAAGTCTAAAGATACATACACACCACTATGAAAATGAACTAACACAAGTCTGTCTGCAGACCAGGAAGGGCCTGAATGCAGTCGACATTTCACTACTTAATTGGTTGGGGCCAGCTTACCAGCACACACATGTATTCTGGCAATGGCACGCTGTACTATGACTCTTTTTGACAGACTTATTTAGTGAAGAAGAGGTATTTTTTCCCCCAGATAATTGCTCAAAATCACGCTTTCAAAGTCAAAGTGATTCAAACTTGCCTGTCTGTATTTTGCAAACATACCAGTTGGAAGGAATGCAAATGCATGTTCCTATTTCTTAGGCGTGTGTGCACGAAAGAGGCTGTTTGGGGTCGTTTCTTTTTATTTTTTTTCTTCCTTTCCTCTGAGCAATGAAGGAGAAGGAATACAAACCCCACGGAGTTTAGCCCATCCCCAGTGAGGCTCAGATGGGCCAAATCCTACAGACAACACGTTTCACCCAGCATAGGTCCAGAGCCCTTAGAGACAGATGTTGAAACTGAGATCCTGCCAGTCAAAACACTGGAGCCTTCAATGTTCTGGGAGGGTCTCTCCAGCAGGACATACAGATGTAGCATCCAAATCTTCAGGATGCTTGAAGGAGTCTTCTTGCTTTTCGGGTGGCACCTGACAAAGTGGACACAGGAAGGACTTTGAAATTAGACCATCTTCAGTGTGACTCAGGGAAATGACCTCACTCTGTTGCTCCTCGTCCTTGGAAACGGAGCTGGTTGTATCTACCGTGCAGGGATGTAGAGGTCTTAAATTAAGATGCTCCAAGCTGGGCACAATGTCTCACACCTGTAATCCCAGCACTTTGTGAGGCCAAGGCAGGTGGACCACTTGAAGTCACGAGTTCAAGACCAGCCTGGCCACCCCATCTCTAACAAAAATACAAAAATTAGCTGGGCATGGTGGCATGTGCCTTTACTCCCAGCTACTTGGGAGGCTGAGGGAGGAGAATCACTTGAACCCAGAAAGTGGAGGTTGCAGTGAGCCCAGATTGTGCCACTGCATGCCAGCCTGGATGACAGAGCAAGACTCCACCTAAAAAAAAAAAAATGATGCTTCGTATAAACATCATCCTGGATGTGATGGGTGCTGCATGGACAGCTGCCCACATTGTCCCTGTCCCTCCCTACTCTGCCCTAAAGAGCTCTGCTGGCGTTTCCCCCCCGCCTCTGGCATTTTTGTTATTCCCGTAAAGATCATTAGATGGCTCAGGCATCAGCCAGCACAGAGAAATCCTAATAAGAGGGCAGAGTTGGGAGATGTGGGCAAAGCCATTTCCGATGCTAACACAGCCAGGACATCATGGAGACCACATGCAGAGTTTAGGAAAGTGCAGCAGTACAAAGGTCCTCCCAGCTAGGACCCTGGTTCAACACCAAAGCATGGGACTCCACCGGAAGAACTCGAATGAGGCTCCCAGGGGTCTGGAAAGTATGACTGCATGACATACAAAAATACCCCATGATGACGCAACACAGCACTTCTTAGCACAGATTTCTACATAAGCCAAGAACTAAACTGTGGGGCCAACCCTGTGACTTTATATCATTTGATCTCAACATTTCTGAAGACAATAAAAACGGAGATACCATCACCTCTACATTTACCCACTGAGTCCAGTCCTACAGGATTACAGAACCATAATCCCTTCCAAGAGAGGACTTTCAAGATAACCCTATCTATTCTTCCTTTCCAGATGATGAAAATAAGCCCTGCAAAATACTTATTCAAAAAGCAAGAAAGGTAGTAGCTAACGTCTCCTTGGGAGAATGGAGCTGATCTGGGTCCCCTTTCAAGGTCAAAGTTCTGATTCTGATTTGAAATGCCATGTGTGGTTCCTGCAACCATGGAAAAATCAGTCACGGTATTATCATTCTGACCATCAAGATACCTACACAGGATCCTGAGAGATGGTAAAAGAAAACACTTCGTAAAAGACAAAATAAATAAATAAACTATTAGTATTTACTTGAGACTGGATTGCCAGGCAGTCAATTTAATTAACTGCGGCACAATTAATTGTGAAAATTGAGGTTTGACTGTGATGTTGCCAATTCAAGTGGTATCGTGTAGACTTGCTTACAGCCAAGAGAACTAAAACTATTCCAAGGACATTGTCGGAATAAAATTAGCAGTGAAAGTGTTTACTCAAAATAAAGACATGGAAATCCTGAAGGCAAAGAGCCATCTTTGGCAAACTACCTTAGTTTTTCCATCTGTCAAATGGAGCTCACACAGCCAACTTCACAGCAAAGATTTAAAAACTAGATGCTTATAAAGGTGAAGGATAGGTATGTTTCAGCATGGATTTGGGGTGGGAGTTGGGGGAAAAGGGGGCACACATTGACTGGTTGATTGATTTGAGATGGAGTCTCGCTCTGTCGCCAAGGCTGGAGTGCAGTGGTGCAATCTCAGCTTACTACAACCTTGGCCTTCTGAGTTCAAGTGATTCTCCTGCCTCAGCTTCCCAAGCAGCTGGAAGTACAGGTGCCCACCAACACGCCCAGCTAATTTTTTGTATTGTTAGTAGAGATGGGGTTTCACCGTGTTAGCAAGGATGGTCTCAATCTCCTGACCTTGTGATCCACCCACCTTGGCCTCCCAAAGTAATGGGATTACAGGCGTGAGCCACTGCACCCAGCCGCGTTGATTTATTCTATATCACTACCCCCACTTACCAATCACACCCTTTGGATAAATGCAGTGCAGTTTTCCTGCTACTTTCCAAGCTGAGAAGGAAAAACCTGGACCACTGGGGACCTTTATCTTCAGCACCTCATGCCTCAAGCATGGACGGCTGCATAGGCTCTGAGAGATGGGTACTGATCATTGTCTTAGAGACATCTGAGTAACAAGATTCTTTCATCAGCATCGGTAGAAACTCCCATTTGACTCTCCTCTCTGGGTGGAACCTCTGTAGAAACCCTCACAGGAGCCTCAGCCATCGCTAGCTTATTCCAGGGAGTGAGGGCCTTTGACCCGCCTCTAATTCAGTCCTGAGCAAAACCATGCAGTGGCCACCATATCTGAGCACCTCGATGGGGGAGCCTGTCACCTACGTATTCTGAGACAGACATAAACTTCTCTCTTCTTCTTGCTGCTGCTGATGTTAATAACAGAAGCAGTTTTCACTTGGAGCCAAACCAATGCCTAACTAATATGATAGAAGAAAAAAACTATAAAGGTTAGAAGGAGATGAACTAAAACACAGGCGTTATCTCTGGGAGGTGGGAATGGGGATGGCTTGTTTTACTTCTGTATGTTTTCCAAATGTTCTCTAATAATGTGAATTCTTTTTGTAACGGGGGAAGCCACATGCATGTAGCATAAAACAAGATAAACCCCAAGCAATATTCGATAGGAAAACATATACTTCCTGTGTCTGTATAGGAAAAAAAAAAAAAAGACTGAAATTCTGAGCAGGGAGGACCAAGGAGACCTGGCCGTAAAGGAGAGCAGATGCTGATGAAGGTCGATGCTGGTCCTCATAGCCTAATATGATTCCACCTGCTTCAAGGTGTAGGGGAGAGAAAAGTGGGGAGGGACATCAAAATGTACCTGAGGAAATAACAAGCGCTGGTGATAAGGTTTGGATCTGTGTCCCTGCCGAAATCTCATGTTGAATTGTAATCCCCAGTGTTGGAGGTGGGGCCTGGTGGGAGGTGACTGAGTCATGAGGATGAACCCTTCATAAATGATTTAGCAGTATCCCCTTGGTGTTGTCCCAGTGAGAGAGTTCTCATGCGATCTGGTGGTTGAAAAGTGTGTAGCGCCTCCCCAGTCGCTCTCTGTTGCTCCTGCTCTGGCCATGTAAGATGTGCCTGCTTCCCCTTTACCTTCTGCCATGATTATAAGTTTCCTGAGGCGCCCCCGGTAGCAGAAGCTTCTATGCTTCCTGTGCAGCCTGCAGAATCATGAGCCAATTAAACCTCTTTCCTTCATACATTACCCAGTCTCAGGCATTTCTTTATAGCAGTGCGAGAATAGACTGATAGAGTTGGTGAGAGTGTGAGAAACTGGAACCCCTGCACTTCGCTGGTGGGAAAGCAACATGGTGCAGCCACTGTGGAAAACGGTTTGATATTTCCGCAAAAAGTTAAAAAGAATTACTGCATGACCCAGCACTTCCATTCCTAGGTATACACCCAACATAATTAAAAACAGGAACCCAAATTCTCATATGCAATTATTCACAGCAGCATGGATTCACAAGAGCAAAAAGGTGGAAATGATCCAAATGCCCATCGATGGATGAATGGGTCAACCAACTGTGGTATCAATATACAGTGGAATACTATTCAGTGATAAAAGGGAATGAAGTACTGATACACGCCACAATGTGGATCAACCTTGAACACATGATGCTATTGTATGATCCCACTTAAATAACATATCCCAAACAGGCAAACCTACTGAGACAGAAGGTAGATTGGTAGGGAAGAGGAATGGGTAGTAGCTGCTTAATTGGTACAGACTTTTATTGTGGGGAGATACAAATATTTTGGAAATAGACAGATGCGGTAGTTACACACCATTGTGAATCTACTGCTATTGAACTGTCTACTTTGAAATGGTTAATCTTACATTATGTGAATTTCACCTCAATTTTTTAAAAGTAGGGGAAAACAAAAAGCGTCCCTGAAGTTTCCTTGCTTTTATGTGTGTCTGCTGCTTCCCAGATGGGAGCTTGGTGTGAGGCTGGGATGGGAGTGCATGTTTGAGATCCTGGGAAGGGGGTCCTTCAGGACAGTCACAGACTTGCAGGCACCCCCTGAACCCCCTGCCCCTGCTGATGATCCGAGCCCTCTGTCAGAACCTCCTTTCCTTTGAGCACTTCTTTCGAGGCTAAGCTTTCACTGTTTTCCTTCTTCTATCTCCTCTCCCCTTTCATTTTTGTAACAACAAAAATTTTATAGCCCCTCAAAGAAAAAGGAAATTAAGCGACTCCCCCAAACAAGGACACATGCAGACAGGGCGTCTATGGTGGGATTCTAATAGGGAAAATAAAGTAAAGGACAGGCCTACTGAGCTCATCTCCTTATAGTTTCTGGTGTGTGCTTTGCTTGTGGGGCCAGGACAGAAGAAAGAGTGCCACCCCACAAACTTCTGTGGTCATAACGAATAAGGCAAATGAACAGGATCTGGAGGATCTCAGGCCTCTGGAGGATCCTACAAGGACTTCTGCTTCCCTGTGGGAGGCCATTTAAATTTAAGAGCCCGAACCTCTCTGACAAACACCATCAGGCCCTGCCTTTGAAGAGCTCTCAGGGCTCTCCTGTCTGAATAAGTCTTGCCAAAATAAGTGGTTCAAAACAAACACTTGAGTGAATGATATATAGGGTACCAGAGATACCACATATGGGAGTAAAGAGGAAGATATTAGAGCTTGTAGGAAATTGCCTGGAGGCATCAAAAAGGTTCCTGTGTTGATGTGTGTGTGAGCCTCAGTTGAAACCTGATTGTCCCAGGCCAGGGGAAAGCTCTCTGATGAGCTTACACATGCTAGATTCAAAAACATAAAATGAACAAAAAAAGAGGTGTCAAATCTAAGCCAGTTACTTCCTTTCTGATGGCCCTGAGAAAAAGAAAAGGGCATGGTAGGTGGAGTGTGGCGTGCATACTTTGGATGCTATCAAACCTCTGCCCTCCATGTTTGCAGCTGAACCAGGCATTAAAGATACTGACAGTCAGCACTAAGATTTGCCTCATAGAAAAAGTATTTTAAATGGTAGTTGCAGTAAAAAGACCTAGAGTGGGGAAGATAGAAGTAGTATCTGTTGAGCTCCTGGTGGGTCTCGGGCATTTTCTCTTTGGATTATTTTATTTCAGCGTCACATTAATCCAAGAGACGGTCTTATCATAGCGGGTGTGGATGTTCAGGCTTGGAAACGCAACGCCATGCTTTTCGCAACTGCAAGATCCCAGGCTGAGACCTAGATCAAGCTATGATGGCAAAGTGCATGCAACTACATCACCCCTCACGTTCTTGCTTAAGCAGAAATTACTAGCTCAGTCAGCCTCCCAGGCTGCCACCACTGCGTGCCATGTGGCTGTTAGTCACAGGCCCACGCACATCACATGCTCCGAATCTGAGACTCTGACCACACAGCCCTGAGTGCTGGGAGTGAGCGAGGACCTGAGGTACCATGAGCAAAAGCAGCTTCATCGGTTCTCATTTCAAAACTACGTAAGAAATAAAGATCAGAAAGAAGTAGGAGTGTTTCACAAGATGCTGGTAAGATTAAAGTGTGCAGGGAAATTTGCAAGGAAAAAAACTTTCATTCATTCATTTGTTCATTCATCCAAGAAATAGTTATCCAGTGCCTACTCTGTGCCAGGAACGGTGCAGGATATACGAGGATGGACAACAAAGACGTGAGCTTGAAATTGTCATTCGGATGGAATAACACTACCCTAATGTTGCTGGAGCCCAGAGCAGGGCGCTGGCTAAACGCACCATAGAAAGGACATGGCATCTCCATAAAAAGACTTTGCAAAGGTTTCCAAGCACTGGCAACTAAAAGGCAGGAGGATATCAGGGGATGGAGGGTGGCAGGGCAAAGGGTGGCAGAGGGGGTGACATGTGGCTGCTGAGAAAGCTGGAAGAGGTTTGGTCCTAATGGCAAGGGTCCTTATGGTTCTAGGAGCCAGAGGTCTTGCCTGTTTCCTCCCACCTTCCAAGGGCCTGGCAGAATTGTCTGAAAGGCTGAATTCCATCATGACCTCCGCTTGCCCAAAGGCCTCAATTGGCTCTGTGTTGCCTATGGACAAAACCCTTCTCTGAGCGGTGTATTCCCAACAGGGGTGACAATACATCCAAGGGTGTTAACATTGGTTTTGAGGGACGATGGTTGGGGAATAAACACTGTTCACCCTTTCATTTACGAGGCATATACCATATGTATCTGGTACATGAACAGGCATTCAGCACATCTGTGGTATTCAGATTTCATGGGCAAAGACCATTAGGAAAGTCGTATCTCAAAAGGCTCCTGGGGGAGGGGGCCATAATGAAAAAAAAAAAGGTTGGGGAACCCTCTAGGCCAAGGTTTCTTACCTCCAGTGTTATTTTCATCCAGGACCACATAAGGTTTTGTTGCAAGGGTCTGCCCTGTTCATGTAGGATGTTAACCACTATCCCCGGCCTCTACCCCCAGAAATCAGGAGCACACCATTACCTCATCCTAAGTTATGACAACCAAAAATGTCTCTAGACATTGCCACACCTTCCCTGGGTGCAAAAGTGGTCCCATCTGAGAACACTTGAACCAGATGAGGCTATTCGTATAGGTGTTCACTAAGTCATAACTAAGTAAAACATAACAATGTTGACTTTTTAAGGACTGGGGTATCTTTTATTGGTGGCAATCAATTCTGGTCCAGAGTTAAAATGCAGAGTGACAAGGCAAAAGCAGGGGCCCAGCCTTGCCAATAGTGAAGGCCTTTTCACATTCAACGACGGTCTCACCAGGAGAGAAGAGGGGCTGGGGAGTCCCTTCCACAAGCCTAGAAATGTCCATCTCCCTTTGGGTCCGGAGAGGCCTCATTAAATTACGAGGCTGCATTGGTGGACCCTGACTTGCAGCTGTGCATGTCAAGGTCTCCCCGGGCCTTCAGTGGACAGGAAGCTGGGGTAATAAATTGCCTCTGCTTCCTGGCTTAGGTTGCGGGTCTCAGAAGATTATGCCCTAAACATCCCATTCTGAAGGGTGGAGAGCTGGCGGACCCAACACCAGAGACCAAGTGTGGGTCTTGGGGTTTGGCAAACTGGCAACTCTGTAAACACCATTAGGTAGCCACAGAATAATCTATCCTCCTCTTCAGGACAGACAATTGCATCGGGTGACATTTGCTACGTGTAATATTTAGGTTTGTGCTAAATAAGAAACAAAACTGAAATAATTCCCTGCACATTGCACAATATTTAAGGAAATAATACATGGTTTATTAAAGTTGATAATCTTAACAGAGACGGAGTCATCACATCATAACTAGGCCAGGTTCTAGAAAACAGAATCCCATTTTGTTGTGGAACTTGAGGCTGAACAATTTACCAAGACTCTTTCCAAGGCTAGTGTATAGCAAGGCAGGTATTAGGGAAGAACCCACGTGCTATTCAATTAAGATGCTTATTGATGTGACACACAAAATTCTCCTGCTTTATTATCTGTACTGGAAGGTGGTCATTCATTTAACTGCTTTGCTTTGTGCTGTGAGGTCATTAGAGACAGTTTTTCTCTAACACAAATCCGAAAGAATCTGTTCTCTGAAGAGTACACTTGCCTTCTTTTCCCTCCAAAAGTATTAACGAGATTGAATTTTCCTGATATTGTTTGATTTGTGAAATCACACTGCACTTTCAAGCGCAGAAATGAGGAGAGTCCTTTACACTTTTTGAATGCAAGATTTTTTCAGAAAGGTGAAACCATTTAGAAAAGAATTTTAAACATTCAACATAAATGTTGCATGAGTTTTGTGCTAGGGAAAAGAAAGCTGACTAGTAATAAAATCACCTTGAAATAATCGTAGGATAGGTAATGTTAAATTAAACAAACACGCCGAAGAAAAAAACAAAATTCTACACATGCAAATTTTTCCCTAGTTGGAGAGAGAAATTTCCGTTTCCCAAGGGAAGCAGGGGCTCTCGGCTCATGATCCCTGGTGCCCCCACCCCCGAACCCCTGCCCGCATATCAGCACAGAAACTTGTGTCATTAAAAATACCCAGAAATATTTTTCATTTACTTTTTCTCTGGGAACAAATTACTCAAATTGAACTCAAGCTTTAAACTTTCATTTGTTAAAAGAGCACTTTGAAAAACCAGACAAGGCAAAGCAAAGAAAACAAAATAAAACCCTGAAGTTGGTCCTCCTACAGTTTGAGAGACTGAGACAGAAAGAAAAACTGTGCGCCCTGCCCCCAAAAAAAGAAAGCAAAAAGAAAGCAAAAAGAAAAAAAATAAAGGGAGGCTTCGTATTCATCAGACATGTTGTTAGAGATGTTTGAAGAAATCAGCAGATACTTTAAGAACATATGAGAATTGATACTTGGTTGGCTAATTATTGAGTAGCTCTGTTCTGTATTGTGCTGCTAAAAGTGGAGATCGTTCTAGAACAGTTCTATTTTTCTTCCTTTTATCACCTTCCCCAGTCTACCCGGCTGCCTCCACTAGGGAACGTAAGTACCCAAACGCCAGGATGACAGCCCGGACTTCTGCAAAGCGGCTTAATTACTCACTACGAGATTCCATCAACACAAGCTCCGGTCTGTGGTTTTGTAATAAGGGCCTTTATCTTTCTTAGGATTTCACTGCTTCATAAAGGGGGACGTGGCAGAGATTTCCGCAACCCCACTTTATACGGGAAGGGAATGAGAGGATTTTAATGCATGAATTTGATGTCATTAACAATGCTGACAGCTGTTTAATCCCAGTGGAAACAACAGCTGAGTCCCAACTGCAGGAAAAATAATTAACTCTTCAATGCGATCGGAGGAAGGGATCTTATGAATCAATTACGGGTCTCTTGCCTTACCTGCAGTTTTTGTCAATTACTCAGCCCTTCGGTCGGCAGGCTCCAGCACTAATAAAATGACAGGCAGCCCTTACAGGCGGGGAGACGTGTTAAGTTCAGAGGACAGATTTATTAAATGGGTCTGTTCTAAGTTTACCATTAATTAAAATTAAAAACCATTTTTTATGTTTCCACTGAATCACAGAGAATAATGAACTAAAAGTAAAAGGAAATAATAAAGTGAGAGTCTTGGGTGACCTGAGGTCAGGGAGGAGAAGGCAGCTGAGCTGGAAGGAAAAGAAAAATAGGCTCTGCAGTTGAAACAGAAACAGAGGGTGGGATGTGCAGCGGCATGTACTTTATGACATGTGCCATTCAATTTAAATGGAACATTTAGACACCTGCTGATGACGGTAAATTTGCTACTCTTCACCCTTCCTACCCCAGAGATGGTCAGTGAGCCTCTCTTGGAGGCTTCAGGTTCTTTTATTTTTTTTTTTTCACCCCTGCTTGCTGACTTCCTTCCAGTGACTATTTCTACTGCTTTTAATTTGTAAAATATTATAGATATAAATAATGACTGATTAAGATCCTGCTTTGAAATACACGGCGCTCACTTAACGGCTCCCATCCAATAAAGCCCTCCTGGATCCTTTCCATTCATTTATAATGCGAGACTCTGAGCAGATGTCTTAAGTATTCAATGTTAAAAACAGCAACATTACATGAATTTAAATTTGGCTCTTTGTCTGAACGCCCCTCCAAGCACGGCAGCTGATGGCCAGGGAGCCCATTTTCATCTGGAAATGAAGTTGCTCTGCCACCTGTCCCAAGCTTCCTCCTCCAATGGAGGACGACAGCCTGCTCTTTCCTGAGAGGTCTGGGCTGCTGGGTATATGGGGAGACCTTCTGGCAGATCAGGGTCTTCTAAAGTGACAGGTGGAGCAAGAAGTTTCGGAGTAAACAGCAGGTGGACAAACTCCTACCTCGGCCTGGGAAGAGCTCCAATGCTCCCCGAGTGTGCGCCTGAGGCTCCCGATGGATCCTCATAAAGAGCCTGCAAGGTCTGCACTAATATCCCGATTCTGCTGATGAGGAAACTGAGGTCCCAGGAAGAGAAATGAACTAGCTTTCTCTTGTTAGTGTTCTCTTTAAATGGCATTTAACAGATATGCATGTGAAAATCCTCAGCTAAAGTTTGGAACCCAACAGTACAAAAAAAAAGGCCGGGGCGGAAGAGGGTGGAGGTCGGGGGGGCGGTTTACCAGAGACATGACTGAATGCTTTAAGTTGAAAAAAAGGAACCCTAAGGAATATAAGGGATATTGTAACAATAGATTTGGTCCACCCAGTACCCTTCCTTTTTCTTATGCTCTTCTGGGAAGCACACTTTGCTCCATTTGACCCGTCGGGGGTCCATTAGAGTGCTTCATTCTCTTTCCATGGCTGTAGATACATGACCTAGGACACCTGTTAAACAGCCTATCTCTCTTTTTTTTTTTTTTTTTGACACAGAGTCTCTCTGTCACCCAGACTGAAGAGCAGTGGCGTGATCTTGGCTCACTGCAACCTCCGCCTCCCGGACTCAACAGATTCTCCTGCCTCAGCTTTCTGAGTAGCTGGGATTACGAGTGCCTGCCACCTAATTTTTGTATTTTTAGAAGAGATGGGATTTCACCATGTTGGCCAGGCTGGTCTCGAACTCCTGACCTCAACAAGTAATCTTCCCACCTCAGCCTCTCAAAGTGCTGGGATTACAGGTGTAGGCCACCGTGCCCGGCCCTAAAAAGTCTATCTCTTGACCACAGCCATTGCTCAGGAATAAAGCATATGGCTTACAGTGGACTAGAATCTTACCTGATATATATATATATATATACACCCTGGGAAACAGAGTGAGGAGCTCTCCTGCTGTTATGAAGCTAGCATGAGAATGGGAATCTGGTTTTTCTGGCAGCTGTTTCTCCCACCAGGTAGAGAAAACCTGCTGCAGAAGTAACCAAAACAGAGACCACCATAGCAGAAGACAGAAGGAAACAAATCATCTGATTATATTTTTGAGCCCCTGGATCCAGCCATGCCTGAAGCCATCACTCCAAGACTTCCTGGTACATGAACCAACATACTCCCTTTTGCCAAAAGCTGGGTTTAGTTGCCCCCCCAAGAATCATGACTAATAAGGAAGAAGGAGGGGAGGTACACACTGCTCTGTGAAAGTTCTACACATGGCTCATCCTATCTTTTTAAATTATGGCCTCAAATGAATTCTCAGCAAATTTCTCATGATTCTGGTATTACACTATACTCTTTTTTAGCTCTCCGACTTTCCTCATACTGTTCCCTCTACCTTGAATGTCTTACTCTTCCACTTCCATACTTGGTGAGGGTCTATACATTGTTCAAAGCCTAGCTCAAACACAATGCCTTGGGTCGAGCCTCCCCTGGTTTTATTAGGTAGTACCAGGTTCCCCAAATAAACTGTGATCGCTCAAGAGCAAGAGGTGCACCTTTGTCACTGCTGTGCTCTCAACAATAAGGACGATGCTAGGCATGAGGTTATGGTAATTGATATTATTCAAAAATCACTCACAGTGAACTAGAGACAGTCCACATGGAGTTTACACTGTAGTGGGGAAGGGCAGAGAATCAAAGAAAATGATTCGGGCAGGGATAAATCTGAGTCTCTAACTGAGAGCCAACACAGTGCTGTGGTTATCAAAAGAGCTAATGGCTTTCAAAGGGGGCATTAATAGGAGGAGGATGTGTGGGGTAGAGGTGACAGGCCCATTCCACGATGTGCTACTCAGGCCACATCTGGGTTCCTGTCGTGGTCCAGACTTAAATAAGGGCACTTGGGAAATTTGAGCATTAGACTAGTTGAATCCCATCACAGTTTTCATATAATTTTTTAACAGCTTTGTTGAGATATGATTCATATACCATACAATTCACCCACTTAAAGTGTTCAAAGTTTTAGTACAATCAAAGAGTTGTGAAACAATTTCCACAATCAACTTTACAACATTTTTATTGCTTTAGAAGGAATCCTGCTATCTTTAGCTGTTAATCCCAAATCCCTCCATCCACGCCCCATCCCCAGTCCCTGGCAACCACTCTACTTTCTGTTTCTGTAGATTTGCCTCTTTGGAGTATTTCATGTAAATGAAATCATATAACATATGGTCCTTTGTGACTGGCTTTTTTGATTAGTACAATGTTTTCAACATGCGATTTTTCCTTTCTTTCTTTTCTTTTCTCTTCTTTATTAAAGCTGCAGGAAACTCCCTTGTTCATAAACAGCACCTTGCATGAAATACAAAAATATGCAACAAAGAAGAGAGGAACTGTTCTGGTTGAAAGAGAGTGGCTGGTTGTGGTGGCTCACGCCTGTCATCCCAGCACTTTGGGAGGCTGAGGCGGGTGGATCACTTGAGGTCAGGAGATTGAGACCAGCCTGGCCAACACGGTGAAACCCTGTCTGTACTAGAAATACAAAATTAGCTGGGCATGGTGGCATGTGCCCCTGTAATCCCAGCTACTCGGGAGGCTGAAGCAGGAAAATCCCTTGAACCAGGGAGGTGGAGGGTGCAGTGGGCCAAGATAGCACCATTGTATTCCAGCCAGGTGACAGAGAGAGACCCTTTCTCAAAAAGAAAAAAAAAGAGAGAGAGAGAGAGAGCAGGGTGGGTGGCAACCCTAGTGTTATTTTCTTGACTTTGTCCCCTGAGGTAGCAAAGGAGCATGCTAGGGTTTGTGGTTGAATTCAATGCCCAGACACATAAGACCAGACACAGAAACAGCCAGGGAGTCCCCTGACTGCTCCACTGGGCTTCTCCCTCCCACAATTATATGCCAGGTCTCTAATGAAGGAAATAACAAGACAAGGGCCAGTGGGTCCTGGTAGCTGAGCCACTCCCCGGGTTCCAGGCAGTCCATCTGGAAATATAAAGTTCTATTTTGTTATACATTTGAAAGTGGAAAAAAGCTGTGCTATTTCAAGTTGTCTTTTTTTTTTTTTCTTTAAGAAACTGCCTTCTCCATGAAGAAGGATTATGTGACAAACATTCCAAGTCCCTTCTTATGGTAATACTGCACTTTGCAAATGGCTCGGATCCAATCCAATTGAACATAATAAAATGAAACAATCTGTGCTATCTCCAATAGCTTTAATCTTCACCATGCTAATGATTCCTAAAACCAATGAGCATGGTTTTAAAAAGAAGAAGAAGAGGAAGAAGAAAGAAAAGACACATTCTGCCTCTCCCAATATCAGCCTCCTTGGCAGCTGGGGCTTGTGCTTTTTGTCACCATCATGAACCTCTCAACAGGGTCCTTGGGAAAAGCCTGCCCCATTGCTCTGAGGTCAAAGTTTACATGTGAAACCAACTTATAACAGTCATCATAATGTCCCGTTGCTTGTGATGGCTAACAATGAAACATAATTGCATCCACGATGAAGATTGCCATCTCATTTTGCAAGGTTGGTGAGAACTCCCTAGGGAACAGTTTGGCTACCGCCAGGACCTGGTCTCTGGCAATTAGCAATGACAATTTATCTCCATCTACACAGAATGGCCAGGACTCAGAGCACATGGTTCCTGCCTCGGGTCGGTGGTGACAGTTCCCTATTGGATTCCTATGGGTAGGACTATGGGGCACAGTTTCTGGATAGTCTGGAAATCGCCCATTCACTCATTCACTTGCACATATGAATCATGTCCATGTGCTGTGCCATGCAGACCACGCACTGTGCCACGCAGACCATGCGCTGTGCCATGCGGACCATGCACTGTGCCATGCAGACCACACACTGTGCCACGCAGACCATGCACTGTGCCACAAGGAATGGTAGATTAAACACATACACATATACATCTACTTTTAATATAGTGGGGTATGGGCTAAATGAGAAGTATAAACACAGAACTGGGGGTGAGGAAAGGAAGAAAGGCTCCCTGTCTCCCTGTTCCCTCCTCCTCCTGCAGCTACTGATGTGGCCCCAGAGGCTGCAACAGAGTTGATTTATGTGGCATCACTCCCATCCTCTCCCATCCTGCCTCTCCTACTCTTACACACCCCAAAGATTTGGAACTCAGTGCCATCCTCTGCAGTCTCCAGCTCCTGAGTCCTCCTAAGTCAGGTCCTGACCTTTCATGGTGATCCTTCATCCGGTGGGAACCTAACACCCACTAGACTATCCCAAGTTAAATCTGAATGACACCAGTCTTGGCTGCTTCCTGTATTTCTTTAAAAGTCTACATAGTGGGTATTGGGCATAGTGGCTCACATCTGTAATCCCAGCACTCTGGGAGGCCAAGATGGCTGGATCACTTGGACTCAGGAGTTTGAAACCAGCCTGGAGAACATAGTGAAATCCCCATCTCAGCAGGAAAAAAAAAAAAAAAAAAAAACCACAAAAATTAACCAGGCATGTTGGTGCATACCTATGGTCCCAGCAACTCAGGAGGCTGAGGTGGGTGGAAAGCTTGAGCCCGGGAGGCTGCAGTGAGCCATGATCATGCCACTGCACTCCAGCCTAGGTGACAGAGTGAGTCTCAAAAAAAAAAAAAAAAAAAAAAAGCCTCGGCAGGCAGGAGTAGTTACCTCCCAGTTGTTTGGGGCTAGATTCATCCACTTGCAACATGATTTGAATCACACATTTTCCTCTTTCCTTCCAGGTATCTCTCAGGGCTGATGGGCTTCTCAGAGAGGCAGGTAAACTTGGGAAAACAGGCTGAAACACATATCAGATATCCCAGGGACAGGTGCTTGACTATGGGGAAAGTTCTAGAAGAGAAAAGAAAGGACAACAATGGACCAAAGGAAGCCTTTGAAAAGTTTGCGTATTCTACAGGCTCTTCTTCCAGTGGAGACAATAATAAATGTTAATAAGAAATAACTCAGTATTTATGAACCCCTTACCATGTACCAGACACAATGCAGACGCTTTTTATCTACAAACTCATTCAATCTCCACTGCAACTCTATGAGGTGGGAACTATTATTTTTCCCATTTCACAAATTTAGTACCCGAAGCCCAAAGCAGTAGGTAATTCTGCCAAAGTAGAACAGTTGGCACATGTGATTTGAATCCAGACCTCCATTTTCAGTGATATCAGCAGACCATGAAAAGAGTTTTGCAATATATTTAAGCTCCTTTAAACAGTGTACACCCTTTGACTCAGTGATCTTACTTCTGAAAATGTAATCTTAAGAAATAGCTCAATATTATTAATACATACTGTATTTATTGATTCAGAACATTCATATGTTACGTTTTAGCCTTACTTATAGTAAGGGAAATTTAGAAGCAATCTAAATTTTCACTATTAGGGGAATAGTTAAAAAAAAAAAAACTACAGTCATAGCCACTAAGTGGAATTTATAGCCATCTTAAAAACGATGTACATGAAAAGTCTATAATATTGTGGAAGGGTATTTTAGTGTTAAGGTCAAAAGCAGAAGCAAAACTTCTATATACAGTATGATTACAAATATGTTTAGATGCCAGGATAGGGGGTGTACAGTAAACGGAAAGAAGCACTGTTTTCCATTTCGTTCCATCTGAAACAGCTATCAGGAAATGATTTGTTTCTGAGCATGTCTGTTATCTCCTCTTAACCTATAGCCTCTTAAACCAGTGCCTCTAGAAAACTCAACCTGACATTTTTGTTCCTGAGATATTTCACATGGAAAAATAAATTATATCATGGGATTTAATATCTAAGTTGGATAAGTAAAGCTAGGTTCTTTAGCTGATCGGTAAGAAGCCACGCAAAAAAGCTTGGAATCCTCAGAGCTGGTCACACAGTGTATCCAAAATTGATGAGGCACACAGATAGCACCTGGAGATAACTTTTTCCATACTTGTTCTCAGGTGCAGAACCAAATCACAGCATCTCCTTCCTCCAACTCTACTTTGAAGCAAATTGAGTCCAAATTAGATCACCCATTTCGTCCAATTGTATAAACCACGGCAATACTGCTTGGGAAAATCTAATAGTGTTAATCTAAGAACTGCTCCTGTGCCCACAATAGAATCAAACAAATAATCAATAAGCCTCTAGATATTATAACATCACTGAGTGAAGAGACAGAGAAAAGATTGTGTGTGCAGAGGGAGCTGCTTAAATGGGATCAAGTCACAATGCGGGAAGGGCAAAGCCAACACAAAAAAATGACGATGACAAAACTGGGTTGAGTAACATAGTTCATCCTAGAGATGCTAACAGTGCCAGAATCGTCTAGTGGAAAGCATTAGACTGTGTATCCGAATAAGGCAGGCATTTTTTTTTTTTAAGATGGAGTTTTGCTCTTGTTACCCAAGCTGGAGTGCAATGGTGCCATCTTGGCTCACTGCAACCGCTGCTTTCCAGGTTCAAGTGATTCTCCTGCCTCAGCCTCCCAAGTAGCTGGGATTACAGGTGCCTGCCACCATGCCCAGCTAATTTTTTGTATTTACAGTAGAGATGGGGTTTCACCGTGTTGACCAGGCTGGTCTCGAACTCCTAACCTCAGGTGCTCCACCCACCTCAGCCTCCCAACGTGCTAGGATTACAGGCATGAGCCACCGTGTCTGGCCAAATTTTACTAGTGATTTGAACATCTTGTTTAACCATCAATACTATCTCTGTGGAATTGTTACTATTGTTCCCACGTTACTGATGGATACATATGAGGTTTAAAGAGCTTAGTTCACTTTCCCTCTTCTCAGAGATCCACTGGGCAGTGCCCCAGTATGGACTCTGTCTGGGGGCTCCAGCCCTACACTTCCCTCCTGCACTGCCCTAGCAGAGGTTCTCCATGAGGGCTCCACCCATGCAGCAAACTTTTGCTGGGGCATCCAGGTGTTTCCATATATTTTCTGAAAACTAGGTGGAGGTTCCCAAACCCCAATTCTTGACTTCTGTGCCCCCACACACTCAACACCACATGGAGGCTGCCAAGGCTTGGGGCTTCCACCCTCTGAAGCCACAGCCTGAGCTATACATTGGCCCCTTTCAGCCATGACTGGAGTGGCTGGGACACAGGGCACCAAGTCCCTAGGCTACACACAGCACGGGGACCCAGGGCTGGGCCCATGAAATCATTTTTTCCTCCTGGGACTTAAGGCGTCTGATGGGAGGGGCTGCTGTGAAAGTCTCTGACATGGCCTGGAGACATTTTCCTCATGGTCTTGGAGATTAACATTAGGTTCCCTGCCACTTACACAAATTTCTGCAGCCAGCTTGAATTTCTCCCCAGAAAATGGGTTTTTCTTTTCTATCGCACAATCAGACTGCAAATTTTCCAAACCTTTATGCTCTGCTTCTTTTATAAAACTGAATGCCTTTAACAGCACCCAAGTGACCTCTTGAATGTTTTGCTGATGAGAAATTTCTTCTGCCAGATACCCTAAATCATCTTTCTCAAGTTCAAAGTTCCACAAATCTCTAGGGCAGGGGCAAAATGCTGCCAGTCTCTTTGTTAAAACATAACAAGAGTCACCTGTGCTCCAATTCCCAACGAGCTCCTCATCTCCATCTGAGACCACCTCAGCCTGGACATTATTGTCCATATTGCTATAAGCATTTTGGGCAAAGCCATTCAACAAGTCTCTAGGAAGCTCCAAACTTTCCCACATTTTCCTGTCTTCTTCTGAGACCTCCCAACGGTTCTAACTTCTTCCTGTTACCCAGTTCCAAAGTCACTTCCACATTTTCAGGTATCTTTTCAGCAATGCCCCACTCTACTGGTATCAATTTAATGTATTAGTCCATTTTCACACTGCTGATAAAGACATACCTGAGACTGGGAAGAAAAAGAGGTTTAATCAGGCTTACAGTTCTACATGGCTGGGGAGGTCTCAGAATCATGGTGGAGGTGAAAGGCACTTCTTACATGGTGGTGGCAAGAGAAAAATAGCAGAAACCCCTGATAAATTCATCGGATCTTATGAAACTTATTCACTTTCATAAGAATAACATGGGAAACACCAGCCCCCATGATTCAATTACCTCTCCCTGGGTCCCTCTCACAACACGTGGGAATTCTGGGAGATAAGATTGAAGTTGAGATTTGGGTGGGGACACAGCCAAAGCATATCAGCAAGTCAAAAGCATCTTTAAGGCCCACTTTCTGTATCTTAAAACAGAAAAAACAATATGTGTCTATGTGTTAAGTGCATAGTGCAATGTCTGGCAGAAAGTCCATACTCAATGCATGTTGGCTCTTAATAGCCTTATCATGACATCACCTTAATTATTTTGAAAAAGCATACCACTAACATAACTAGCATAAGCAAATACTGAACTCTAATTCAGTAATTCAAGGATGACACACCTGCTTAAGTGTTTAGGAGTGAAGTGACTGCTGTCTGCAACATATTTAGCTTTTTGTTTGTTTTTGTTTCTGAGACGGAGTATTACTCTGTCACCCAAGTTGAGTGCAGCAGTGTAATCACAGTTCACTGCAGCTTCAATCTCCTGTACTCCAGCAATTCTCCTGCCTCAGCTGCCCAAGTAGCTGGGACCACAGGCATACACCACCATGGGCAGCTAATTTTTTTTATTTTTGTAGAGATAAGGCCTCACTATGTTGCCCAGACTGGTCTTGAACTCCCGGACTCAAGCAATCCTCTCACCTCTGCCTCCCAAAATGCTGGTATTACAAGTGTGAGCCACTGCACCTGACCTACGACTTATTTTGAAATGAATCAAGATAGACTGATGGATAGATAAGAGGAATGGTAAATGGATAGAGAGGCAAATAGAGGGAAATGTTAATTGTAGAATCTAGGTGGTGCATATCAGAGTACTTACAGTACAATTCTTTCAACTTTTGTGTACGTCTGCAATTTTTCATAATACAAACTGTTGGTAGGATGGCAGTGGCAGAGAAAGAAGAATGACAATAAAGAATGAAATACCGTGGGTAAATCCCACAACCTAATGAGGAGTAAAACAAGCAAGACAGCAAAGAATGCATACTGGGTGATTGTTTATATGAATTCAGGAACAGAAAGCTATGTTGATAGAAATCAGAATAGTGGTTACCTCTTAATGCTGATGGTACTTCTTGGTTAGAAAGGGGAACAGATGAGCCTTCTGAGGTGTTAGAAATGTTCTCTGTCTTGATCTGAGTGGTGTTTACACAGTTGTATAAATAAGTATGAGTTCATTGAACTGTACATTTAATGTGTGTGCACCTTACCGTAGGAATGATACATCTCAAGTTAGATTCTGATGCAAGCAGCTCACATTTTCTGAATGCCCTCCTCTTCCTGTGCCAGGCATTCTTTCTAGGCACTTTCTGATGCATTCACTTGGAAAACCATTTCAGAGAATTGTCTGACAGAATACATTATTTAAGCCTTTAAATGCAATGTGAAGCAATCTCACTTTCTTAGAAAATGACTGTCATCCCTGAGAGTAAGCTTGGCCTACAAGGAAATTATGAATGTGTGAAACTCCTCAGCCTCCTAGCCCTTGTCCAGAGCCTTTGGGCCTTTTCTTGCTTCCTTTACAATCAGATTCCTTCTTTTTTTTTTAAAAAAAAAAAAAAAAGGATGCCTTGCTGACTCCAAATCTCTTCCCTCTGGCACAGAATTCAGCTAATGGGATAGAGAAAAAAGAAGCCACCTCCAAATAACATCACACAGAAAGTCATCCACAGGGTGGCTGTCCTCATCAAAGCCTAGGCTCCTCTTCTCTCCTCTGGGAGACATTCCTGTTCAGATGGCAAGCCTCTCCCTCTTTTTCACCCTAAGACTGTCCCTTTCCAAAGCTCCTTTATGGCCCAACCCACTGGATCATAGGTAGAAGTCACATCCAGACTTGCTCAGGAGCAGCCTGGAAGGAGGTCCTGACAAGAGATAAGGGATCTGTTTAAGGTAACAAAGACTTGGCTGCCGGGTCCATCCCTAATACCTGCCAAATTGTGCTTGATGTAAATCTGAAGGCAATAGCTCATGGATGCAGACAATATGGAACCACAGAATGATTTCTGCAAAATCAACTTCCTGGAAGATGTAGTAGAAATAGAGATGCATTAAGATTCAGGACAGCAAGACTACTATGATAACCTGAGGTACTTGTTTAAAAGATAAAGTTCCCCAAGTTCCTCCTCAGACTTACTGAACCAGAAAATCTGGAAGTGATATCCAGAATATGCTTATTTTAACAAGCTCACCTTGGGGATGCTCTTGCATGTGAAGCTGGAAGATCAAAGACTCTTTGTAAAGAGTCCCTTCAGAAAAACAAGCCTTTCATTTATCCCCCCTTACTCACCCATCCATGCACCCACCAACCCACCCATCCATACATCCATCTATGTTCCCACCTACCACCCACCATTCCACACACCCATGCATCCATCCATCTACCTATCCATCCATCCATCCATCCATCCATCCATCCATCCATCCATGCATCCATCCATGTATCCCATAGCTATATATCTGCTGAGTGTTATCTTTGTGCCATGCCACAAACTGCAACCTCCTTGATGGTCAAAGACCAAGTTTCCTTACACCAACTAGTTTTACAGAGAACTACATCAATTTAGGCATGTTCAATTATATAATCATCAGTTCTTATATAACTATCATTTTTTAAAAACCTTACAGTAATTTCCCTCATTTTTCCTCATTAATCTGCATAAACCTTTTAACTTCTGATGTCACCATCCCTGCATAAAGGACCCCTGGCTTTTAGGAGAGTATGATCTGGAACATAACCATTGAATGCTTGGCTTGAGTCTTTCTTTCAGGGGAACTTGCACCATGAGCTGAGAACACCTGAGTCTCACGGGCCTGAGGGTCATCATGCCCAGATGTATGGAGCTCATTACTTTTACAGACATCTCATTACAAGTGAGTAAAGATACTCCATGGAGAATACATTATATATTCTTCTCTTTCCAGAAAGCTAAGATAATTTGGGACCCAAAGCAAGCCCCGTAGGTTCTGAAGTTCTTTACTTTTGACATCAAGTCTTCAAAAGAGCTATGTATGTATATAGTAAATAAAGCAACTGAGGCAGAGATTCAGTAAAACAGGATGCTGGTTTAACAAGAAGACATAAAAATAAGGTAACTAAATAGAGAACTCCCAAAGCTACATAGGCTCCTTTTGGAACAAGTGCTGCGTACCTCTACTGGAAAGTCATACATCCCAGTAGCTGATGGCACAGGGACCTATTGTCCCTGATGGCTCTCTGTTCCCTCCAGACTGTAAGAACCTTGAAGGTAGAGACAATTTCCTTATTTCTGACCAATGGATCTGTTCCATGCCTGACAGTCATAACTCAATAAATACCTGCTCTCTTGTGGAGATATTTCCTTCTGGGGTAAGAAGGTGACAAAATGAGGCAGTTGTAATCTCCAGTAGCTTTAAGCTAAAGCAAATAAATGATTTTCATGAAGTGACAGTCTCCTTTCATATGAAGTATTGAGGATGGTAGAGAGCAAGTCTAGATGGCTGAAGGACAGGTAGTATCAGCCCAGTCACTCAGCAGCAACAAACACGGACTTAGTTTTGAATATACCACAAGGCAAACATTACGCTAGAAAATATGAAGCCTAGTCCTATCATTTTCTGTCTTTCATAGCTGGAGGTGGGGAGGTCTTTGTCCTATGACCCAAATTATAGTCATTTTTGGTGTCAGACATTACAAGTCAGGTACTATCTTTTACACCAGAACATGGCTTTCTGGAATTAGCTGTGCTTCCTCAGTCTACTCTGCCTCTGAGCCACAACACAACCCCTTATCCCTCACTCTTTGACACTGACCCTGACCTGTAGCCATTTAGTCTGTCCCACCATGCACCAATACCCACTAACTGGAAGACCTAAAGCACAAATGTCATTGGTATTTCCTTTAGTCAACCAGAATGCTCCCACCTTATACACACCCTTTATTCTCAACCTTGGTTGCAAATGAGAATTACTTAGGGAATCTAGAAACTCTTGATGCCCAGGCTGTATCCTTATCCAATTAAATCAGACACTCCAGAAGAAAACCAGGCATCAGGATCTTTTATAGTTCCCCATATGATTTCCACAGGGTTCAGAACACCGACAGAGGACATCTTTCCCTCACTTGTCTCGGATTCATCAATATGGGCATTTGGTCATGGAAAGGCTCCTAGGCCTTTTGATGTGGTATTTCAGGGGGTCTCATCATTGTCTGAGCCTCCAGTCTATCCAGCAAATTTTGGTGAGCTCTTTGATCTTTCACCAAGACACTGGCCTTCCTATCACACTGAGAGTCAATACTACTGGTTCTCACATCCTAGAAGTAGATGGATGGATAGATGGATGAATGGACAGATGAATGGATGAACAGGTGGATGAATGCATGAGTGAATAGATGGATGGACAGATGAATGGATGGCTAACCCTGTGAAGGTTTTTATTATCATACCTGAATTAGCTTGTTAGTGTTATCTTTTCAAATGTTTATGTCCCCTAATGGACGTCAAGTTCCAAAAGACAGACATCTTTATCTCTCTTTGCTTTCTCAGGGCCAAGCACAGCACTTGGCTGGCAGCAGATACAGCAACAGGTAACAAATACATGCCTTTTGAAAAATAAATGAATTAAGTTCAATGCCCTTATTTCTAAGCCTGTACAATATTATTCCAGGAACATAATTTCTCAGTAATGAGAAGAATGAGAACCTTGACGTAGAGATGGCCCATTGATATTTTACTTTCATACTCTACAAGGAAATACCTAGCGGTAAGTTCAGATAAACATTCTAATTGGAAGATGATCTTACTAATCTCAAGAAAAAGTGGGTAGACAAGCATTTTTTAAAATATTACATTATTTTAATATTAAATGTCTTGCTGTTATAGAACTCCCTTTTTTCACAGATGGGAAACTAAGGCCTAGCAAATAATTTACCTCAGATCTTGAACCCAGAACTCTTATTTTTTAGCCCAAATCTCTTCCCATTAAGCTATGCTGAACCTATGGAGTTGAATGCAACAAACATGTTTTTTCTTTTGAATCAAAGGAAGAATTTTAAAATTACATAACCCTCTTCCCCTGTGCCTGCTATCCCAACCATGTCCTATTTTCAGATTAAACTATCCAAAGTGGCATTGATGACTTGATATTTTTCATCAAACTAATTGCATCCTGGGGATACCTGCACATACCATGTAATTTATATTTCAGTTGTCTGAGAATACCAAAAGAAAACCAGAGAAGCCTTTGTTGTACCACACGTGGTAAAAGGATGGACTCGCATTTCTAGTGGGAGAGAGGGGCAGCACTGTTAAAAAACACTGTTCAGCTTACTTTGGAAACTACAAGGCACCATAACTTCCCAAATTGGCAAAACTACCTGCTATGGATTGTAGTAAAGTGTGTTTTTAAATTATTTCAGAACCATAAAACCTCTCCATAGAGAGTGATTTGAAACTGCAAATTAAATATACAACATCTATGAACTGTATCCATTTTTACAGTAAGTATATATTTCCATGGGGGTTTGTACCATCTTTTTTGTCTAGTTACACTAGTTAATAATGCAGTGAATTTGCAGTAATAGAGCAAATGTTATTTTGATGACACTATTTGATTAAATTAAAGATGACATTAAAAGGACCATTTCAATAAAGAACCGAAATATTCAGAAGTAGCTGGAGCTGAGTGTTTAAGTCAGCTAGTCTGGCGGTCTTAAAAGGACCAAATGGAATTTCCTTCGCCGTGTGAATGATGAGCAAGTTAAGGAACAATAGGACCAAATAATATATGGGAGAATATGAAGGCTCAGATTCCAAGACCCAGGCAATTTTAGTTATTTGAGGCAGGCATACCACGCGCCAGAAAACAGCTCAGGTGGCCTTGGGAAAATGTAGAAATGCATTAAATAAAACGAAAGTGAGAGGGCACTGAGATTTGCAGCAAATGTGCTGATGTGGTGACAGTGAATTGAGTTGTTGCACAAACAAAAGAAAGGGCGGATTAGTCATGTGTCCCCCCACGCCCAGCCTCTTCTCTGCAAATTCACAAAGGCACAAGCGGGCCAGCCACACCAGCGCAGGGACAGCTTTGAGATTAAAACAGGACAAGAGAGTCCTAATTCTTTTGTTAAGGTCTCTGTTCCTATGGTGTTTGCCAAAGAAAAGTTCTTCTCCTAAGGGAGAGGTTCACATACACAAATCAAACAACTGTTTGAAAATCCCTTGACTTAAGTTTTTAGAGATAGAATCTGTAGTTTTTAGAGATAGAATCTATCTGAAGAGACATTCCTCAGTAACGTGACTGAGTTATGAATCACAGGTATTTCACCAGAAAGAAGACCCAAGATTAAAGGTGTGCAGCAGTAGATATTCTCAGTTCCCACAGAACACCTGTTCTGGTGTCTCAGCCCCAAACACAGGCGACATCCCTATGTCTACAATGAGCCACTGGCTGTTGACAAGTTCAGGCCTGAAGCATTCACATTGGTGGGTGTTTTTACAACTAAAGAGAGACAGTGGGAAAAGAACAATTCAGCTCAAGCTAATATAATTCTTTCTTGTGATCTCAAAACAGCATCATTAGATGCTAAGTTTTCTCAGATAATTATCTGGTCGTCACGCATGTCGGTATCTCAAAATAATTATTTCGTCACACAAAAGGACGGCGGTGTGGTTTGCTGGAAAAGTCGTGTGCCCTGCATTTCAGTAAATATTGCTTCTTTAAGGGCAGATACCTCAGATTGCAACATTCATGGTGTTTTCAACCTTTTGCATATAAAGTGGGAGCGTTTACTATCTTCCCAGTGCAAATCACTTAGACACAAAGGATGATATAGAACATCACATGAGGCAAGTCTATTAAATAAAGCATGTGAATAACACACGGAGTCCTCAAGCTGCCAGGAAATTTGTTCTCACCGAAGATACCCACGTACTAGGAGGGACTGCAACTACTCAGAAGTGACAGCAGCAAACTTTCTTTACAAAACATCCTATTTCCCAGAATTCTGAGTGGCTCAAGCCTACATGTTTGAGACACTCTCCTTCACAATTTCCAAAAGTGGGCACAGCATGCCTTCGTGACCTCCTGTTGCCCTCTTTGTTTCCCCTACAGGTCTGAGGCTGGGCTCAGCAGATCCCAAATTTCTTGTTCGTGGCACACTTTTGAAACTCAAAAACACAAAAGGAATTTTTGATGCGTGCACAAAGAGATTAAAAAGTGAAAACAGAGGTATTTTAGGGCAATGAAACTATTTGGTATGATATGATATGATATGACATGATATGATATGATATGACATGATATGATATGATACAAAACGATATGATGTATGATAGATACATGTCATTCCATGTCTGTGAAAACCCACACAATATATACCACCAAGTGTGAACCTAATGAACCTACAGACTTTAGGTGATGATGATGTGTCATTGTAGATTAATCAATTACAACAAATACAGGCCTAGAGTGGTGGCTCATGCCTGTAATCCCAGCACTTTGGGAGGCCGAGATGGGCGGATCACTTGAGGTCAGGAGTTAGAGACCAGCCTGGCCAACATGGTGAAACCCTGTCTCCACTAAAAATATATATTTAAAGAAAATGAGCTGGGTATGGTGGCATGTGTCTGTAATCCCAGCTACTCAGGAGACTGAGGCAGCAGAATCGCTTGAGCCCTAGAGGTCAAGGCTGCAGTGAGCTGAGATGGTGCCACTGCTCTCCAGCCTGGGTGACAGAGCAAGACTCCATCTCAAAACAACAACAAACCCCCAAAACCTAAACAAATACACGGATCTAGTGGGGATGTAGAGAGTGAGCCAGGGCCCTGCAGGAGGTATACGGGAACTCTCTGTACTTTCTGCTCAATTTTGGCTCCCAAACTAGAACAGTTCTAAAAAAAGGTTTTTGTGGTTTTTTTTTGTTTTTTGTTTTTTTCTAAAGTGAAAAGAAGGCCAGAGGCTAGGCATGGTGGCTCATGCATGTAATCTCAGCACCTTGGGAGGCTGAGGGGGGATGGAGGATCGCTTGAGGCCAGGAATTAGAGACCAGCCTGGGAAACATAGTGAGATCTCATCTTTACAAAAAATAAATTAGCCAGAGGTGGTGATGTACAACCATAGTCCCAGCTACTCGGGAGGCTGAGGCAGAAGAACTGCTTGAGTTTAGGAGGTTGAGGCTGCCATGATTGGGCCACTGCACTCCATCCAGACTGGGCAATAGAGCAAGACCCTGTCTCAAAACAAAAAAAAACAAAAATAAATTTTAAAAATAAAAAGAAACAAGAAAATAAAAAAAATATATAAAAAATAAAGTTAAAAGAGGTTTCATAAAAAGTAAATATGAATGATTTGCTGGTTTTAAAAAGTGCAGTTATTATCCCTGCAGCATGGTGTCCTTATACGAGGTGAACTTCGCGCCATCCTAGTTGTGATCCACCCTCACATGCTCCAGTAAAAATAGAATCTCTTTTGGCCTAAGCTCTCTGGGACTCTGAATAACTCACACCTCTCACTTCCCTCAAGTCTGACCTGAGTGTTGCGGCACACCTGACTCATCTCCTCAATGCTCCTCTCAACGGATTTCACTGACGTTGTTGTATGTGCAGCTGTGGAGAATATCTATTTTAGGGCATGAGGGACATGTGCAGGTCCATCTGTGAAGATGCGCTGAACATCATTTGAGCACCCACATTGCAGCTCTAGCATATGGCCCTGATCTCTGACCCCTGCAGTCTCTCCTCCAGCTGACTCTAATAGCAAAGTCTCCTTTTCCTGTGGGCCAAAATTCAATATAGTCTTCAACTGTCACTTTCTCTCTGTGGAGTTTCCTGATCAGGAAAGAATACATTCCCAGTACTTTGTGGGGGACAATGCAGAAGGATCACTTGAAGTCAGGAGTTTGAGATTAGCCTGGGCAACACAGTGAGGCCCTGTCCCTACAAAAAATTTAAAAATTAGACTGGCATGGTATCCCATGCCTGTGGTCTCAGCTGCTCAGGAAACTGAGGCAGGAGGATCTCTTGAGTCCAGGAGCTCGAGACTGGAGTGAGCTACAATCATGCCACCACACTCCAGCCTGAGTGACAGAACAAGACTCTGTCTCAAAAAACATAATAATAACAAATAAATAAATAGAACAAATTGGCCATGTAGCTTTGCTTCCCCATAGCACTTTATATAATTTTTATTATAGCACCCACCACCCCTGACCCCAGACTCCCATTACAGGAATTTATTTATGTGCCTATGCTTCTATATCAAAAAATCATTGAGGTCAGGTCTGTATCTTATTTGTTCTTATTTATGTGTCTGTTTCCAGCCCCTGGCACTGGCTTGGCCTTTGCTGCTGCTCCACAAGTATATAAAGGAAATGGGGCATTTGTGCAGCTCCATTATTTTTAGCAAGCCACTAGGCTATCAATGCAGATTTTTAGTAAAATATAAAAGTTTCACCATTCATCTATCCATGCATCATTTATCCATCCATCCAACTACTCATTCATCCATGTATCCATTCATCTGTTCATCCACCCAAACATCCATGCATCCATCCAATTATCCAGCCATCCAACCATCCATTCATCCATCCATCCACCTTCTATCCACTCAGCCATCCATCATTCATCCTTCCACCTATCCATCCACCCACTCACCCAACCATCATCCATCCAATCATCCAACCATACATCCACCCAACCATCCAACCATCCATCCATCCATCCACCCATCCATCTAAAGAATACGCAATCATGCCTACTCTGCCAGACATTTTTATGGGAGATCTTAACAATTTAAAAAAAAAAAAGAAAAGAAAGAAAAGATGACTAGGAACTGAATAAAATATGGTCCTTGCCTTGACATGTATTGCTATGGAAGAGGAGAAATAACATGTGAAAGCAAAGACCAGGTGGTGTTCATCTTTTTGTTTCCTGCAGCATCTTGCACAGGGACTTGGATTCAGCAGCAATTTGTAAATGACTATTGAATTAATTAATAAAAATAAACACAATATAAGGCAGCAAGTGAAAACTGTCAAATAAACGCAAAGCCCAAAAATGCCACAGGAGAGTGGAGAGTGGCTCGATCATGCCCAGCTGGGAACCTCAGGGTAGGTAGAATCTGAGCTGAGACAGAATGTCTGGCTCGAGTTTGAAACCAGGTGATGAGAGCAGGCATTCCAGGAAAGAGTTTATCCATTCATGCATGCACTCCCTACTGTCACTGACTACCGAAATGCTTGGCACAGAGGTGGACCTCAATAAGAGGTTTTGAAGTGCGGTACCCACTGGGCTGAGCTGGGCATTGAGGCAACAGTGGAGGGGACACACTCTCTGCCCTCAATGAGTCCCCTGGGGCAATGACTCTGAAGGAAGCCAGCAGTAAACTGGGGGTTACGAAGACATTATGTAGCCATAAATCAGCAATTTAAACTGCATAGAGTGGAGCAGAGGTCCTAAAGGGACTGTTGATGAATAGGTTTCAAATTTGACTAGGTTTGAATTTTTTGTCTGCAATTAGCAGCATCCATTTGCATACAATTAGTGTGCAAAGCTCTTAAAAAGAGTTTGTTCTCTAAAGTAGGTTAAATATGCCCCCCCACCCCCCGCTATAATTGTGCCTGAGCTATTGGTTTGTTTTACAAATCTATTATCCCATAAAGACCAAGGAGAAACTTTGGCTCAGTCTAGGTCCAAAGGGGAACACTTAGATAGTTATCCTGCCTGGTCAGAACCAAGGCTGAACTTCCCAGGGGCTCTAACTTAGGAGGTCAGATTATCAGGAGTGGTCAGTGATGACTGAATTTAACAGTCAGTTTGGTTAGTATATGGTCAGATTGTCCACCACCACCATGAACAACAACAACTGGAAAAAAAAAAAAATCCAGGGAAGCAACAACCACAAATCAGAGAAATGCGTGATTTGTCATGAGCATTGTGTGGTTTTGCTGAAGCCTTTGCTAGCCTGTCCATCTTCTGAGCCAGCTTCAGGTTTCCCTTTGATTCCTGTTTCTCTCTGTAGAATTATTTTACAAGCTTGAGCAAGTGCCTCTAAAGCACAGATTTATTCACGTTCTCATTCACTCACTCATTCAATAAACACTTGTTAACCGCTAAGCCTTCTGCTGGGCAGTAGGGATACGTTGGGGAACCGAAACAAACACATGCCCTAGGGAGCGTACTGTCAGGTGGGAAAAATAGGAATTAATAAATAAATACAAAAATAGGCCAGGTGTGGTGGCTCACACCTGTAAACCCAGCACTTTAGGAAGCAGAGGTGGACAGATCACTTGAGGCCAAGAGTTCAAGACCAGCCTGGCCAACATGGCAGAAACCCCGTCTCTACTAAAAATACAAAAATTAGCCAGGTGTGCTGGTACACGCCTGTAATCCCAGCTACTCAGGAGGCAGAGGCAGGAGAATCACCTGAACCTGGGAGGTGGAGGTTGCAGTGAGCTAAGATCGTGCCACTGTACTCCAGCCTGGGGGACAGAGCGAGACTTTTGTCTCAAAAAAAAAACCCAAAAAACAAAAAAACAAAAATGTAAAACTGCAGCTCAGTGCATTGCTGCCAAGAGGAAATGCACAGAACTATGAAAATTTATAGGAGGATTTAATGCAGTCATGGAAGGCTTCCTAGAGACAGTGACCACTGAGTTGAAATATAAAGACTGAGTAGAGGCAAAGTAAGGGAGAAATCAGCATGTGCAAAAGCCCTGTTGCAGGAGGGAAACTCCAAGAAGCCAAAAGAGAGGGTAGAGGGTTACAATGATAACAGTGAGAAATGAGACAGGGAACGTAGACGGGGGCTAGGTCACTGGGTGGAGGGATTGTAGGTTATGTTTAGGGGTCTGTCTTTACCCTACAGACAGTATAAAATCATTGCTGTGGTTTATCTGGGGGTGGGAAGATTAGAATGGCATACTCACATATAGGTCTCAAAAAGATCACTTTGCTACAGTTTAAAAATGGTATGGAAGGAAACCATGGCCCCTGCTGGATTCCACTGCCCTCTCACCCACATCCATTGAAGAGTGTTGCTATCTGCCTTTGGCATGCTGGTGCCAGGAACTGCCTCTTACTCTGCTCAGACCTTTCCTGCAAGCCACCATCCTGGCTGGCCCCCTTCACAACTATAAGTATGTGGCTCTCTCTCACCCCTTCCATGGGCCCAGGCCTGTTAACCCCCTCACCTGGTTCCCCGGTACCGGGTAGAACCACAGTCCCGAATTCCACTGGCAATGATCCTAAAACAAGATTGACATCAAGACTGCCACTGTCTCCTGGGATGGGTATTGTTGGAGCAGTATAGCTGCTGTGATGAAGCCCTGTTGTTTTTGCCTTTTTAATACCCATGTCCCCTTTTCCAGCAATAACATGACTTCTTTACTTCATACCTCACAGTCTATATGGTGTGGATCAAGGGGATCCCACTCCCATGCTCTAAGGTGGCCTTTATTCCAGGTCCAGACAGAAAAATGGTGATTGGCTCAATGATTTACATGTGACCCACTGAGGGCCAATGAGAGTCAGCCATGGGACTCTTGCTGAAGCTATAGGAAAGGAGCTTTCTCTCCCACCAATATTCCCTGAGCATTAAGGGTATGGGCGCATGCTGGCCAAGTCTGCAAATGAAGTTTACAGAGATGGAAGTACAGCTGAGAGATGCAGAGAAACAGAATTACTACCGTGCCATTTAATCACTTAGATCCAGCCACGCCAGATCCACCCTTAGGCTTCCCAGTTGCCAATCAATCCCTATTTTTGGTCTAAGCAAGTTAGGGCTGTGTTTGTTACTGGCAATGGAAAATAAAAGTTCTGTCCTCATCTGGCCTCTTCTCATTGTCCTACAATTGCTGCCACCTACAATGTCTGGCCTGAGATGAAGCTAATGGGGTGGTGAAATTAAGAGAGGCAGTTGAGTGGGGCTGGAAAGAACTGGATGTTTATGGCTCCAAAGACCGAAAATCTGGACAATGTTATCCTTGGGCCTTCAGCTACCACACCTCTGCCAAACACCTTGCACTATAATAAGAAGAGACAATCAGAGCCCCTGCTTCAAAAGTCTGGTTTTCCCCAAAGGTGCCAACCTTCAAGTTTTCCAAAGTCCTAGGCATGATGCCAGTAGATCATTCCAGGTTTCATTTTAAAACTCCCAATTTTATCACCGTGAGTGTCTAAGAGAAACCATTACTAAGAAGCTTGCAGAAAGTACTGACCCAAGGAAAAAGGATTCCACCTCAAAATTCTTACCCTATTTAATGGAAGTCATTTTTAAGTTCAATATTTTTTATTACGTTAGAAATCTCCATTTCCTAATACCAGAAACGTGTGTGTGTGTGTGTGTGTGTGTGTGTGTGTGTGTGTTTCTTTAATAGCCAGAGTTTGCTTTGTCTTTCCTCAAATTCAAGTTCACCTGCTGTAACTTAGCTTTCCAACCCAATATCTTTTTCATCAGGAGCTGACAAGGCAAAAAAGCCCCTTCCTCTCAGAACAATGGCATGCCACCATGCTTTTGTAGTAACAAACACTGAAAAGTACTCAACTTCTCCTTTCCTTTTTCCTCAAGGAAATAACCATCGACTGACTAATACCACCCCACTCCAAAGGCACACACATCATGTCATGCATTTGAACTAAAGACCATAATTCAACTGAAAGATTAGGAGGGAATACTGGAAAAGGATGGATTAGACATGGAATCTACAACCTATCAAGAAGGGAAAAGTGAGATCACATTCTTTTTGAACCAAAATACAAAAACAAAAACATGTGCAGTATATCATAGTTGAGAGCTTGGTCTCTGGTATCATCGCCCAAATTCAAATGGCAGACTAGACCTAGAGCTACACAGCCTTGGAAAGTCTACAAGCCTCAGTCCTTTCATCTGTCAAATGGGAGTATTATAGCTAGGTTAAATAATGCATGAAAAGTGCTTAGCATATCCTTTACCTGGAATACAATCAACAGTAGATAAATAATGCCGCTACTATTAAGAAAGTAGGGCTGAGAGCCATAAAAAGTTACAAAGATGTGGAGTGACATGTCAGAATCTACAACGGAGATTTCTCCCGCTAGACAATGTAGGATGCATGCATTGAGGTGTTCAATCCTTCAAGAGGAAAACCTTTTACTTGTTGTATTTGCCCCGCAAGGTAGATCAGGGACAGCTATGGCGCGATGCTCAAAAGAAGCCACACATATACCTCAACGCTTTGTCCAGATGGAGTTAAAACGAGCCTTGGAGAGGTGGATTAAAAGAACAGAAATGTGTTCATCTGTGAAATTAAAAGTATTACAGCATGACATACAGCATTATGTGTTGGGGTTGGTCAAAAGCAATAATTAGGCTGAGTATGACTCTGAACACACTCATCGTCACACAAAAGCAATTCTATTGAATGAAGGGAGCTGAGTGTCACGGGAGGGGACAACAGGAAAAAGTCCAGGTTGTAGGAGGAAACATGCTAGATGAGCTGAGGGCTGGTTGAGCCCCACCCTGTGGAAGGCCCCGTGACAGTGTATCAGATTTTCTATTGCTGCCACAGCAAATTATCATCCCCTTAAAAAAACGTTATCTAGTCACGACGGCACAGTTGCTGTGGGTTGGAAGTCCCAGGCACAGAGTGGCTCAGGGGGGTTTTCTGTTTCAGGTCTCACAAGGCCACTCACAAGGTGTCAGCCAGCCTGGGCTCTTCTTTGGAGGCTCCAGGAAAGAATCTGCTGCCAAACCTACTCAGGTTATTGGCAGAATTCAGCTCCATGCATTTGCAGAACTGAGGTCCCCGTTTTCCATGCTATTGTAGGTGGAAGGTCCCTATTTCCTTCTGGCTGTCAGAAAGAGCTAGTTCTTAGCTTCTGAGGGCCACCCATATTTCTAGCCATGTGCCCCCTCCATCTTCAAAGCCAGTGGCAGTACGTGAAATCCTTCCCTGCTTGCAATCTCTCTGCCTCCCCTCTGCCACATCTCTCCGATTCTCTTCTCCACCTTCCCCTTCTGCTTTGAAGGGCTCCCGTGATAACTCTGATCCATGCTAATCACCCAGGATAACCTTCCTATTCTAAAGTCAGCTGATTAGTTACCTTAATTACATCTGCAAGGTCCCTTTTGTCATGTTACGTAACACTACCATGGGAGTAATGCCAGGAGAGGAGATGTCGATGGCCAAAGTTCTGCCTACCACCAGCCCCAAAAGTGGCTCCCCTGACATAGAGGCTGGAACTGCTGGAACCTCTTCTCGAGTGGGAACCCCCAAGTTTATACTCTTCAGACAAGCAGGACCACAAGGCATCCAGAAGGATGAGGAGGCAGCAGGCATGAAGCAGAGCTGTCATGGGCATCTACCAGTCAGGCAGCAGAGCTGTCTTGGGGTCTGGTACCTTTCAGGAAACGGGAGGTTCTCAAAAGCAAAAATGCCACAAGAGACAGACCTCTGGCTCACTCATAAGAGAATGGATTTTTCAGTCTAGCCACCCAGAAAAGACAAAAGTTCTGAGATCTGTTAGGTGTGAGTGCTCTATGCAACATCAGGAAGACGCTCTGGAAACTTCTAAAAGGGAGACAAGAAGTTCTTTGGTGAGACAGCAACAGGGGTCCCAAACAGTGACAACAAATAAATAATAGCTAGTGGTGCCACTGTCTGTGGACCAACCTATCACCTGAGATCCAGGTCTTGAGCAAGTCTGCATTTCTAAATGTCCTGACAAACCATGGAGGCAGGTGTTACCTGTCTCATTCTGAGCAACTTAAGGTTCACAGAGACTGAGTAAGGCAAGATGCTAGCAGCTGCACGGAAGGAGTTGAACTCTCTCTGACAGGACAGGCTGCCTTCTTTCCTCTCCACCAGCCCTTCAGGCCTCCATCATCCCATCCTTCCTCCCTCTGCCTTTCACTTCCTCTAGAATGTCCTTGGACCTCACATCTAAGAAATAATGATTTAATTACTGGTGTTTTTTTCAAAGACATAATTAAATATCCACAGCAAGGTAAATCAACCTGAACCTGTTCGAAGGATGCTTAAAAGCCACTCTGGGATATTTTATTTTGGAGCTTCTCCTATACATATTTTGGCTTTTATGCATCTAAAATTAGGTTTCCAATTTAGCCCCTGGAGGCAAGAGGTGAAAATGGTTATAAATAGCATCTAGGTGGCACATTCTTTTTGGCTCTTCTGAAGGGGCTAAGTGAGGGGACAAAGCAATTGCTTTATTGAACAATGCAAGTGATTATCCTCCGGCTTATTATGATCGGGGGTTATATGACCACAGTGTGGCATGGACAGACACCCCTGCCTTATCAACGGCCGTCCCTGAAAATCCGTAACAGACAGCTCATCAGAGGAAGAGCTTTCCAGCCAAAAGGCTCCCAGCCGACTCTGCGTTCACTGAATTTGCCAGCCCTCCCCTGCAAGAAGAGAGCGTTTCCTCACTCCTTTCATCTCAGTTAGCACTCAAAAGCAAGATGCACCTGCGCTGTAATAAATGCAGGGATACAGCTGAGGGGGGGAAGAGAAAAATAACAAATGCAGCTAGGGGCTTAAAAAAATGGTGTTTGAAGCTAATGACAGCGTTCCTGCCTTTATTGCTTCAGGCAGAAACAGGGAGTTAAAAATCTAAGTGGCTTGAGAAAATATAACATTTAGCAAACTCATTTGCAGGCCTCCAGTTGGATTATCCTAATTTATTTCATTGTTATGGGGGTTTTTCTTTTGGGTACTTTTTTGATCTATTTTTAATGGAAGACTAATGTGCATTCCTTTTTCCCCCTCTTTTTTTTTTTTTTCCACAGGGATTTATTGAGCAGTAAGGCTTTTTTTAAAAAAAGAAACTTTCTTTTTTAACTTACTCCTTTACGGAGGCAGAGACAAGACTGAGGGGGAAGAAAGTCCCTCTTCACAATCCATTTAATGCCTGCGTGCGATACCAACTCCTAAAGCTTTATTTCATCTCAATCTTCCAGGAAGGGAAACTATCCTACTGACTCTGAGAAGGTCATCGTGTGATGTCCTCTTGTCCTTGCCATGGCCGTTCTTACACCGTGACGCCCTCTTGTCCTTGCTACCGCAGTTCTTACGCCAGAATCTTGTCTTGCACTGAGCTCCCCCAGGGCTCATTGCCAATTCTGTGGACCACTGCATCCATATGGCCCGCGTGACTCTCAACGCTCTGAAAAACAGACGCACCACACAGTTTTCCAGGCCTGCAACGTGTCTGCAGAGTGGAGACATGCCATCACTGCATCTCTCCTGTGCCCTAGGATGAAGACAGAAAGAAACTCTGTCTTCCAGGGTGAACTCTGATGTTTCTTCATTGTGTAAATAAGTGCAAAGACTGGTTTGGTCATTTTGTGTGCATCTAGAAACTTCTTGACTATTTCTTTGAAACAGAAAGAGGCCAGGCACAGTGGCTCACGCCTTTAATCCTAGCACTCTGGGAGGCCAAGGTGAGCAGATCAGCTGAGGTCAGGAGTTCAAGACCAGCCTGGCCAACATGGTGAAACCCCGTCTCTACTAAAAATACAAAAAATTAGCTGGGCATGGTGGCGCATCCCTGTAATCCCAGCTACTCGGGAGACTGAGGCAGGAGAATCACTGGAGCCAGGGGTTGGAGGCTGCAGTGAGCCGAGACTGCACTGCTGTACTCCATCCTGGGCGACAGAGCAAGACTCAGTCTCGAAAACAAAAACAAAAGAAACAACAAACACAGAAAGAGAAAATAGGCAGAGGTGTCTCGGCATTCTTGTAGGGGGAATTAAAGTAAAATTAATTGGAGGAATTTCCTGAACAACCACCTTATTTAAGAAAGTCCAGTAGATCATGCTATGTTTCTAGAGCACAGCTTCATTGCGAAGTGCTATGCAGATCAGCGGCTCTTTTGGGTTGCCCGGCAAGCCTGTGAGGAAGGCAGGACAGGTGATTATTAGCCTGAAGAGACGGATGAGAAAATGACTACGTGGTGAGATGAACTGACATGTTCAAGGTCACAAGGGCAGTTAAAGTAAGAGCCAGGACTGGCTCCTTATCCAGTGACTATGAGATGAAGTTCCCTCCATGCTCAACCCATACGAACTAAAGACAGCTTCTGTCTACCAAGAACATAATACACATACCAGATGAGCCCTAAATATAAACAATTTCCAGGAGCCTGGAAAGCAATGAATGAAGCAAGACAATGCAGGGGAGAAAGGGGGGCATACAAGGAAAGTCAAAGAAAAAAAGATGCCAACTTAAAAAAAAATCCTTAGAAATAAAACCAGTAGTCAGATCAAGCAGCGAACATAAGCCAACAAACAAAAAGAGAGAAAAAACCAAAAGACTGAAAGGCCAGCATATTTTGGCAGAAGTGGCAGGGTATATAAACAGTAACAAAAGAGATTTACAAAAATTGGTCAAAACAAAACAAACCCCAAAACTTTTTTAGTTACAGTACAGACTTTCAAACCTGATTTTGATCTTTTTGATACAGAGATTTTAGATGCATTAAAACTAAGGGTGGATTTCACAATTATAAAGACAAGTAGCCTTCTTATTGTAAAGTTTGAGATTATACATTTAAGAAAATCAACCAAATCAAATTGCTCAACTCAAATCGTGCTTGATATTCCATGGAAACTGAAAGAAGAATTGGTGCCATTATTATTTGGTTTTCATTTGTTCTACATATACAGGCAAAGCTTTTTCTTTCTTTTTTCTTTTTTTGACACAGGATGTCACTCTGTCAGCCAGGGTGGACTCCAGAGGTGCGGTCTCGGCTCACTGTAGCCTTGATATCCCAGGCTCCAGCAATCCCCTTACCTCAGCCTCCCAAGTACCTGGGATTACAGATGTACGCCACCATGCCCAGATAATGTTCTATATTTTTTGTAGAGATCGGGTTTCACCATGGTGCTCAGGCTGGTCTCGAACTCCTGATCTCAAGTGATCTCCCTGCCTCGGCCTCTGAAAGTGCTGGGATTACAGGTGTGAGCCACTGTGCCTGGCCTTTAGGAAAAGTTTTTCAATTAGAATCTCCCTCCTGTGTTCTGGACCCAGGTGAATTACCAGGGAAGCAGCTATGTGGGAATGTCAAGGAACCTCTCCACTTTCACTTACAGGGCCATGCTCACTTACATACAGGGGCTAAGGGTCAGTGTCATAAGCAGCAGTGCAGTCCTAGGAGGTCTCAAGTTGGCTTTTGCAGGATATTGTGACTTGCATTCCCCACATGCTCGAATCTCTGCAAAAGCAATTGCATGGGTGACCCGCCATTCATTCCAAAGATCCCAGTATGATCTTTGGGAAAGAGTCACTCAATTCACAGTGCTTACATAGATGTGTACGAAACTCAAGACCACAGCTTGATTTGATACAGCAAGACAAATAAAATATAAATGTTGTTGTATCTTGAGGACCAGTTTTTGTCAGAGAAGATGTTCAGAGTATCATATTGTGATATTTGCCCCCATCACCTGTTTATAATTTGACTCCATTCAACTGATGCAACAAACGTGTCTTGAGCGCCTTGAAGATAAGACAGCTCCTATCTTCAAGGAGTTCACAGCATGGTACATAAAACAGACAAATAATTCCAACTCAATGTGGTAGAGGCTGAAAGATGTAGATGCTGATAAAGTAGGGGAGACTTACAATTATGAGAGTCAACTTTTATCTGGAAAGGGAGGGTAGAAGAGATTATCCAGAAGGATGGGATGCGTTGTGCTGAGTCTTGAAAGACAAAAATCAGTCAACAACAATCTTATCATAGGCTCAGACAATACCACAGCAAAAAAAACCCCCAAACAAACAAACAAACAAACAAAACTCAGGAGGAATTCTCAGAAATCAATACGTCCTGATTTTGTGTTTTTGTTTATTTGTTTTTCTTCAAACGTCCTTTCCTTGATGAGCTTCTAAAATATCTGGTGAAGGACCTGAAAATGAACTCTTTTGACAACAGAAAATCAGGCAATGGAGGCCTTGGGTAGCAGAAATGATGGGTTCCTGTGGCTTCTGCTTCATCTCAGGGACCACATACCACACTTCCAGAAGCTGTGCTCTTTTGGGACATCGGGGAGCCATTTAGTCCACCAAATAGTGATGTGCGGTGGGAAAGATTTCCCCTTCAAATTGTGGGATCCAGAAGGAGCTGCAGGAAGCTTAATGGCCTTGGCAGGGCTGCCTTTTACTGCTGGTCCCATCCCTGCAATCGCACACCCTGCTACTTTTCCAGGGTCCTACACTTTTCTGGATTTTTTCAGCTGCATCCACGCCATTGACGGGGCCACACAGAGTGGAGCCATCACCCTCTATTTTGTTTGTTTCCCAGGACTGATCAATGGTGATGTGTCAGAAACTGCAAGAGCAAGGCTGCTCTGATAAAGCTCAACAACCGCATGGCTTGGAAGATCTGATAACTCAGCTGCTCTGCAAGTTTATGTGCCTGGGTCCTCCCTGTTTCTCCCTCTAGGAGTTCTCCAGGTCCGGAAGGGTTATCTGGCCTGGGGGAGTGGCGTTGCAAACAGTTAGTGAATAAGAGTGTAATCTTGAATGCCAAAGATCTTGAATTCAACTGTAATCTTGAATGCCAAAGGGTTTGGATCTCGGGTTGCTTTTTACTCGTTTAGCGTACCTCATTCTCCTTATCCAGGAAATGGGCACAATAACGCCTGCCTCCCAGGATCTTTTTTAAGATTAAACAGAAAAAGGAAGAGGTTATTTGTAAAGTGCAAAATGAAATGTATATCATATAGAAAACGCTCAAATGACAACTATTATTTAAGAACCTACCATGTGTTGCCACCTTGATTCGTTGTCTAGCTAAAACTTTATAGGAATTTAAAATAGTTGCCGTCATTGCCCTTATTTAGCAAAACAGGAAGCAGAAGCAGGAGAGATAAGGAAAAATAAAGGCAAGAAAGGCAGGCTTTCCTCCAAAGTTGATCTGATACAAATCCAAGACTGCTACATTATATACTTGCAAATGAATATCTTATTTCCTTGAGAGAGAGGAGGGGATGGGCAGTCAGCAAAGAACATCTCTTTCTAAAGAGCTGTCTTTGACCTAGGACCTGAGCCACGGGATTTGGAATTCATCCCTTCCGGGAAACCAGAGAGAAGTGCATGAACGGATTTCTCAATTTCTTGCTCATGTTTGCCTGCACAATGATGTCTCAAAATATTTCTCCCCTATGTCTTGCGATGACCATCAAGTTCAGTTAGTTAAGTTCAAGGTCCTCATTAGTGCTCATTCCATTCCATTTTCTCTTCATGTCTCAAACTTTCTGAGATGAAGCTACCTTTAAAATGTAACGCTCTCCTTGATTGTCTGAAATAATGTATTGTGGTGGGTTTTTATTAATTCCTTGCTTTACCCCCATCCCACTGCCCAGAGAGCTACGGGAGTCAATTTTTCTTGTGTCTTCTTCTTATGATTATTTGGGGCAACAGACTTATCTTCAAACTGCTGTCATCCATTTTTACAGTGTGTCCTCAAAACTGCTCCCGAGAGTGTAAAAGAGAGTATCAAATATGCAAGGGGTAGGCTGCACTACAGGTTCTTGACTTTTCAATCAGCTTGATGACTTTTAACCCCTTTCAACTGAAGAAAAATTCTTCAAGATGGGTTGGCAGTGCGAGGAATAACTAGAATTATTTAAGAAGCCTACTACTTTAAAGGGAATTGACTATACCAAATTCTTTAACTATGTCAAGAGCACACAAAGACGCACCCACTCTGCTTCTTCATACAAATCACATCCAAGCTACTAGAAAAGGAGGGCGCTTCCGTGTTAGAATCACAGTCATACCTAATTTGAACTTGGGCATACTAAAGAGTAATTACCCATCAGCGGCTAGACCAGGCGAGGTAGAGAGTGGGAAAGAAATGCTCGCCAATACTCCCACCCACTTTATTTCCCAATGACCCACATTCATCTACATTTTCCTGTGGAATACAGCACAATGTTTACAGTAAAAAATAAAAGCAAAGAACTTAATCAGTACCGTAATTAAATTAAGGCCTAAATAAGTGGGCAAAAAGAACCACCACGATTACAAAAAAAGAAAAAATACTAGTAAAAGCACAATCCTTGACTTACATGAAGTACTTTTTTTATTTGATGATGATACCTTTTTTAAAAATATAATTTCATTGTAAGGCGATTAACTGCCTTTTCAAACCCAGGAAAGGAAACCTGAGAATTTCTTCTTTCCTATGAGTAGGGCGGATGCAAATACAATGTACTGCAGGAATAACAAATGCTCTATTTTCTGAGCACTCTCCTATGATTTATGAAAGGTGTACCTCACTGTGGGAAGATAATGCCATTTGAAATGGTCCATTTCATAAATCTATCCCCCCGTCCCCAGCTTCATACAGGACTACTATGAACTCCTGAATCCAATAATGTTTTCATCCTCTACTGACAAAAAAAAAAAAAGACTTTGTTCGGAGGAAGGTAATGATGCGCTTACGAGGAGCAACGGCTAACGCTCTGTCTCCAGGGCTTTCTTTGGCAATGGCCATGGAGCTTCCAAGGCGGGGAAACTTGGATAAACAAAATGAAGAAATAATCAACATGCGCGACATCCCTAATGTCCTTTTACTGCTAGTGGCATTAATTATAGCACGGGCCCAATCCTCCAAGCGACCGCAGAACCAAATGTTTTGCCTGAACACGCTCTCCACTACATGATAGATTTATCCTTTGCAACTGGGATATTTCCTATTCATTCACGCACCAGTTCAGTATATCTGCTTGTTTATCTAACTGCAACAATGCTTTCTAGAAGAGGATTCTGTGCAAGATGTGAGGCAATCAGGGACCAATCATAAACTTCAGTGAAATTCATGGTTGTGAGTCTTTCTGGTCATAACAAGGGAAAAGTGATATATACATCCCAACACCATGCAGGCTCCAGAAGACCCTTATGAAATATGAGTGGGGTGGGGTGGGGGGCAGAAGAAAATTCCTTGGGACCCAAGCAAATGGACAGCATAGACATGAAGAGTGACTGGAAATACATGATCGATACAACTTATTAGAATGAAGCTGTACATTACACTGGGATCAACCTCTTCTCTTGAAAGACTCTAAGGACCAGGATAAGAGGACAATAAGATAACAAACAGGGACTTGATGTCATGAATACTGAAAAGGAAACAAAAAGTAAACCCGCTGGATAGATATGCTTTGTGGTCATTCAAAAGGAAAAAAAAAAAAAGTTAACCTAAGAGCAGAAAGAAAGACATATGCGAACATGCCTCTTTAGGGATATTTTAACTTCTGTGGAGATTAGTGCATTTGAGAAAACCTATATACCCCCACTCAGGTACTAATGGATTAAGAAGCAGATGGAACACGGGATGTCGATGGAAATGATGTAAAAATGTGACTTCGAAAGAACTCCTAACACCGGATACTCCTCCTGATTCTGGAATTTGCATATTTTGACTTGTATCTAAAAAGCAATTTCAAGGTCAGCTTTGGTAGAGAAACACTGAGCTAAGATGGAAAGCAACCCCATTAAAAATCTACCGGTGTTTTGCATATTTATTTTTCTTCTTCTATAGTGTGCAATGACGACTCATAAATCAAAAAATCAGGGTAAACAAATATCACAGAGGTTACTTTATACAAAATATATACTCCGTATTCTATTTCTACACACAAACATTTCTGTTACTCGAATTTATAATGTGTGTAATACAGCATTCATGCTTTAAGAATCTGCATACATTTGCCTAAAATAGAAAAAATATATTATTGTCCCAAGTCTCGGAAGACCCTGGCCCAAATAAAATGATGACCACCTCAAATGCATTTTTATATAATGGGATGAAAGTAACGTTTATTTTTAAAAGCTTCAGGCCTGCAGTTTCTGTATGCATATAAAAATAGATTTAAAATTTCCAGTTACGTAGTTTATGGTCTAACCATGAATATTCTATCTGGGTGGGGGCAGTTGAATTGGGTAAACTTGGGCCTTCAACTTGAGCAAAAGCATGTACAAATGTCAAAAACAACGTCCACATGTCTATGCCAAAAAGATCGCCAGACCTATGTCACCTTGATGAAGGATGATGAAAGGGAGGCAGGCTAAAAGGGGAAGTGGAATTTGGAGAAATGAAGTTCTCATTAAAAGGGGCTGGGTTACCCAGAAATGGGGATTTTTCCCAGTAGACTTGGGTACCTACAAAGCCCAAACACTTTCGTGTTTCACGGAACTTCCTTTTGATAATTTTTAATAATTCGATATTTGATCATTGAATAATTTGACAATGTGATAAAATGGCATTCTAAGCCATTTCAGTAGCCATATACAAAAATCAGCCCTCTTTATTTGCCACTTTTGCCAAAAATAAATCTCCTGCTTTATTCATTAGACTAGACTTCAAACAAACTTTTGGCCATTTCTCAAAAAATTAAGTCCACCCTTAAAGGATACATATTTGCCACTGGTGAGCTAATGCCAAAGAAAGAACCAAGAATCAAAAGTAATGCACAAAAAGAAAATTCTAAAAAGTATCCCAGCAATTGTAGAGTCATTGGGCATCATCTGTAAGGGATACACATTACTGAGGATGGCAAACACACCATCCAGGTAGCAGCCTCTCTAGACCAGGTACTGCCTTTCATCCATCTTTGAAGCCCAACACCCAATTCTGTGTCTAGCAGACAGAAGGTGCTCCATGAATATACATTGATGATTATATAAACTGTTCTGGGAGACATCTGTAAGAGCAACATGGACGTGACTTTGAGCCCAAGTCAATGGGCAGAAAATCCAGCGGGGCCACTGTCCTGTCTAAAGCCCTCCTGTGGCTGCCCACTCCACTTAGAAATTCCATTTCTTTTTCAAACCTTGGGCTGAAAGGCCGCAAAACCTCTCCATCCATATCAGATTTCAATCTAAACCATGTCATTACACTTCATATTCTACCTTTGTATTTTTCAGTTGTGCTAAGCCAGCATTCCCCCTGACTGGGCCTCCCACTCTCCAGTACCCATGTGGCTGGCCCTGGCAGCTCAGCCTTCAGATTCCTTAAAGACTTTTCTGACTTACCTGAAATTAGACTGCTCTCCTCGCCAGCCCCTCTCTATCACTTTATCTGGTATAATGGGCCATACCTCACTTCTCTCCTGTATCTTGCTCACTCATTCATTCATTGACTATATGGCTGCACTAGAACAAAGACACTTAGTCTGCCTTCATTGCTATCTCCCCAATAGTTAGTACACAGTAAATGCACAATAAATCCCTGTGGAATAAATGAACAAATGAATGAATAAACTAAAATGCCCAGAGATGACTCTTAATATTTGCCATATTTAACAAAAACCCACTGTTGCCAGTTGCTAATACCGACGGGACAGGTCAGCTCAAACAGGCCCACCGAGACAGCTGCAGGAGACAGAAAACTCATGAAACAGAGCCCTTGCCTTTGAGGGTTTCACTGTCTCACACAAAGGTCCTCAAACTCTCTGTGTCTGGGCCTCTGCACTTGATAAATATCACCATCCCAGGAAACACCGTCAGTGGTATACACGTGTTCCAACTTGGAGGCCAAGCTCTGAAGGATGGTCCACACCCTAGTTGGAAAAGGTAGGGTCTGGGCAACACTGATCTACTTCCTGTCTTTCCCCACCTCACCTCTAGTTCACGTCCAGGTGTGTGGAAGTCCTGCCTTCATGTATTTCACACTCCTCTCAAAAGAGCCATCCTGTGTCTTTCCCAGAGGCCAGGAAGGTCCTGACATTTAGCGCCAGATGTAAGGAGATGAACAATAAAATCACAGGGTCTGAGTGGAGATCTCAGCCCTGCTGCTGGCTGCCCAGACTTGGGAAAGTGACCTATCTCCCCATAGGACGGTGAGGACAGCAACACCTTAGGCAAGGACTTTGAGAATTAAGTCAGATGAGGAATAAGAAAACACTGAACACAGACCTTGGCACATTAAAAAGTTCTACAGCCACACATGGTGGCACACACCTGTAATCCCAACACTTTGGGAGGGAGAAGCAGGTAGATTGCTTGACCTCAGGAGTTCCAGACCAGCCTGTCCAACATGGTAAAAACAGACCTCTATTTAAAAAGAAACAAAAGCCTTAGCCAGGCATGGTGGCATGTGCCTGTAGTCCCAGCTACTCAGGAGGCCGAGGCAGGAGAATCGCTTCAACCCAGGAGGCGGAGGTTGCAGTAAGCCGAGATCATGCCACTACACTCCAGCCTTGGAGACAGAGCGAGACCTTGTCTCATAAATAAATAAATAAATAAATGAAGCTCTATAGCTGGGCATGGTGGCAGATGCCTCTAATCCCAGCACTTTGGGAAGCCAAGCAAGGCAGATCACTTGAACTCAGGAGTTTGAGACCAGCCTGGGCAACACAGCGAAACCCCATCGCTATTAAAAAAAAAAAAAAAAAAAGTTGAAAAATACAAAGTTCTCTAAAGGTATGTTTAGCACCTCCATAATTTACATAACCATAGAAAACACATACTCAAAGAAAAAGGATGTCTTTGTTAATGCATAATCTTACACCTGTATCAAATTAGCATAATTAAAGATGCAGGTGTATTGGAGAATCAGGGTAAAAAGTTGCTTGTATTATTTGGGTCACTTTCAGGTAAATTTGAAATACTACTAAAAGTTGAAACTTTTCTCTTCCGCTCTGCTCCCCTCTCCAAAAATCCATATGTATGTTCCTCTTGATGGAAATTTGATATATCAACATTTTTTTAAATCTAGGAATTGGAATGATTGATGAGAAGGAATTATTGAGAAGCTATTTTGAAGTTCCAGTAGTTTAAACCTATATTTCCACTTAATTTTCCAGGACCAGGTTTAGTACATATTGTACCAAACAGTATATGACCGTATTCCCAAATCCAAATGGATTACTAATGGATTAATATGCTTTAAAAAGCACCTTTACAAGATTTAACCATGAGAAACTCCTTGCTTCTCTTGGCTTCCATTTAGCATGCGACACCCTGTAACACTTCAAGTTAAAGTGTTACAGAAGCCTGGAATTTTATATGAGCCGACAGTGATGGATTAAAACCATACTCTAGACATACTTCAAACAGTAGCACTGACTTTTTTTTTACTTAACTCATAGTTGATCCACTGGAGCCATTTTCTGGAAACTGTGACTGCTGAGCTGTTGTCAGAAATCTCTCCTTACCTAGGGTAAGCTGGTTTCCAAACCAAGAGGAAAAAGTACAATCAAGACATGTTCCAAAACCCATCCAGCCTGTGGACCTTGCCCAAGGTGTACCAGCCAGAAATTTGAGACGTCCTGGAATTCTGAAATTCTTACCAGAAAGCAGGTTAACTTTACACTGGCATGAGTTTTAATAGGCTGCCTTGGCTGCTTGCTAGCAAGCACTTATGTACCTATTTATTCACTGAGCAGCTAAGCCCACAGAGAAAATAGCTCTAGAGAGTAAGAAGTCTTACCCATCCTGGGGAGATCATGCAAAGCTTGGGTTAGTTTTGGGGTCTTCAAAAGGTTCAGAGTCATTCCAGATAAGTCCAGGGAAAACTCGCTTGGGACGGACCACTTGGGACGCAGCCATCTTAAGCCCTGTCCAAGGGTTGAAGGCCCAGGTCAAAGGTACAGAGGGCATACACAGCAAATACCAAAAGTCAACCATTAAACTCACTGCCTTTGCCTATTGCATCTTCTCATCTTGCCTTCTCTATCTCTGTCCATGGACCACCATTCTCCGGTTCACAGACCAAAACTCATCATTACCTCCTTCTCTTTCCTTTCAATCACAACCAATTACTTACCCTCCCAACTTATGGCCAGTCTCCACTCTTTCACTCCTACTCTCCAAACCCACTGTGTTGGCAGAACTTCAGCATCCAGCAACCACAATCCCATCACACCCTCCTAGCTTGTTTCTTGGGCCCTAGCTGCTGCTGCTGCTTCTTTATTTTATTTTTTTTTGAGACAGGGTCTGACTCTGTCACCCAGGCCGAATTGCAGTGGTGTGATGTGAGCTCACTGCAGCCTCTACCACCTGAGCTGAAGTGATCCTCCCACTTCATCCTCCCAAGTAGCTGGGGTATAGGCAGGTGCCATCATGCCCAGCTAATTTTTTTTTTTTATACTTTAAGTTCTAGGGTACATGTGCACAATGTGCAGCTTTGTTACATATGTATATATGTGCCACGTCGGTGGGCTGCACCCATTAACTCTTCATTTACATTAGATATATCTCCTAATGCTATCCTTCTCCCCTCCCCCCACCCCACGACAGGCCCCGGTGTGTGATGTTCCCCTCCCTGTGTCCAAGTGTTCTCATTGTTCAATTCCCACCTATTAGTGAGAACATGCAGTGTTCGGTTTTTTGTCCTTGTGATAGTTTGCTGAGAATGATGGTCTCCAGCTTCATCCATGTCCCTACAAGAGACATGAACTCATCCTTTTTTATGGCTGCGTAGTATTCCATGGTGTATATGTGCCACATTTTCTTAATCCAGTCTATCATTGATGGACATTTGAGTTGGTTCCAAGGCTTTGCTATTGTGAATAGTGCTGCAATAAACATACATGTGCATGTGTCTTTATAGCAGCATGATATATAATCCTTTGGATATATACACAGTAATGGGATGGCTGGGTCAAATGGTATTTCTAGTTCTAGATCCTTGAGGAATCGCCACAATGTCATCCACAATGGCTGAACTGGTTTACAGTACCACCAACAGTGTAAAAGCATTCCTATTTCTCCACATCCTCTCCAGGACCTGTTGTTTCCTGACTTTTTAATGATCGCCATTCTAACTGGTGTGAGATGGTATCTCATTGTGGTTTTGATTTGCATGTCTCTGAGGGCCAGTGATGATGAGCATTTTTTCATGTGTCTGTTGGCTGCATAAATGTCTTCTTTTGAAAAGAGTCTAACGTTTGTCTTCTTTGTAGAGATGGGGTTTCACCATGTTGCTCAGGCTGGTCTCAAACTCCTGGGCTCAAGTGATGCACCTGCCTTGGCCTCCCAAAGTGCTGCGATTATAGATGTGAGCCACCATGCCCAGTCTGCTTCTTCTTTTTTAACATCTGCTCTCTATAGGCCTGCATTTAAATCTCTCAGGAACACACTTGTTATCATGTCATTGTCCTTTTAAATCTGCTGTGGCCCCACTGTCAAATAAGAGTTTAAATGCTGGGTTCTGGCACTGAAGATCCTGAAGATCCTCCACAAAGACCCCACATTAGCAAGGCCTGCGTGGTGGTGGGTCATGGGGGAATAGGGTAGGGTAAAAAGAAATGCTAGCTTCCAATGATGTTCTCTGTAAGTTTCGTGGTTTGATAAGTTATGGTTTTTTGTTTTTGTTTTTGTTTTTGTTTTTTTGATATAGGGTTTCACACTGTTGCCCAGGCTGCAGTGCAGTGGCGTGATCACAGTTCACTGCAGCCTTGACCTCCTGGACTCAAGTGATCCTCCTGCTTTAGCCTTCCAAATAGCTAGGACTACAGGTATGCACCACCATGCCTGGCTAAGTTTCTTCTTTTTTTTTTTTGAGACGGAGACTTGCTCTGTCGCCCAGGCTGGAGTGCAGTGGTGCAATCTCAGCTCAATGCAAGATCCGCCTCCTGGGTTCACGCCATTCTCCTGCCTCAGCCTCCCAAGTAGCTGGGATTACAGGGATGTGCCACCATGTCAGGCTAATTTCTTTTTGTATTTTTAGTAGAGACGGGGTTTCACCATGTTAGCCAGGATGGTCTCCATCTCTTGACCTTGTGATCTGCCCACCTTGGCCTCCGAAAGTGCTGGGATTACCAGCATGAGCCATCGTGCCCGGCCCCGGCTAAGTTTCTTTAAATTTTTTTGAGAGACGGTGTCTCTATGTGTTACCTCGGCTAGCCCCAAACTCCTGGCCTCAAGTAATTCTCCCACCTTGGCTTCCCAAAGCACTGGGATTACAGGTGCGAGCCACCTCATCCAGCTATAGTTATGTTTTGATATGGTTTAGCTGTGTCCCCACCCAAATCTCATGTTGAATTATAACTTGTAACTCCCACAATTCCCAAATGTCGTGGGAAGAAGCTGGTGGGAGGTAATTGAATTATGGGTGCAGGATTTTCCCATGCTGTTCTCGTAATAGTGAATAAGTCTCACGAGATCAGATAGTTTTAAAAAACAGGAGTTTCCCTACACAAGCTCTCCTCTCTTGTCTGCCCCCATAATTGTGAGGCCTCCCCAGCCACATGGAACTGTAAGTCCAATAAACTTCTTTCTTTTGTAAATTGCCCAGTCTCGGGTATGTCTTTATCAGCAGCATGAAAATGGGATAATTCATGTCTTAAAGGAGCAGTTCACACTGGCTCCTCTGATGTATCCTAACCTAACCTATTCCACCACCTTGGTCTTCAGAACTGTTATGTCAACATCTCGACTTTTTTTGTTTGTTTGTTTCTTGAGACGAAGTCTCCCTCTGTTGCCCAGGCCAGAGTACAGTGGCACAATCTTGGCTCAACACAACCTCAGCCTCCTGGGTTCGAGCAGTTCTCCTGCCTCAGCCTCCTGAGTACCTGGGACTACAGGCATGTGACACCATGCCCAGCTAATTTTTGTATTTTTAGTAGACACTGGGTTTTGCCAACTTGGTCAGGCTGGTCTCGAACTCCTGACCTTAGGTGATCCACCCGCCTTGGCCTGCCAAAGTGCTGGGATTACAGGGGTGAGCCACCACGCCAGGCCAACACCTTGCCTTTTAAAAAAGTGTTCAAAGAGTCTCCTATGGGAGATGGTGCTCAGGGGTAGCAACTGATGCTTTCGATTTGCAAGCCTTGCTCCCCCAGTCCAGCCCTCTGTCTCATAGAAACTCCTAACTGAGAGTCTGGGTGAGTCTAATTCCCAAGGTATGGACAGGACGTGGTCTATTGATTCAACACTGATGTTTCAACCAGAGGGCAGGCAGCAAGGTTCAACCTGGACTATGTTCTCCTCCTAAGTGACTTTATGGAACTTAAATCTGTCTTCCAGACAAGGGTGCTGGGCCACATGACCTCCAAATGCCTCCTTGCTCCTCACCTTGTCTGTTTGTTCTACAGGAGGGGCTTGGGACCAGCCTGAGTCATCTCTCTCCTGGGAAGGTCCCTCCCTACCATTTCCCAGGCCCTGAGCAATGGGCCAGCTCTCTGTGATGTGGATATAGTCTGTTTTAACTCCACCAGGTCCTCCCATGGGGGGAATTCACCCCAGAGGCCGCAGCTGCAGTCTTCTCTTTCAGGGAGGTCAGCAATTCCAGCGCTTGGTCGGCACCTCTTGAAAACGGTGCCAGGAACATTTCGAGGACAGCATTTTCCTTGGCAGGTGTGCCTGCCGGCAGGGCCCACTTCAAGGTTTGCAAGAGCAGGAAAAAGACATCTGGGATCTATCTGTGGCTGTCGGTGTGCACATTTTGAGGGGCAAAGTGAAAAAGAACTGTCTGACGCAGCATGTTCTTATCCAGGCATAGACTGTCTATACAAAGAAAAACACCAGGGTGGAAAAACGGCCTGAGGGGCACCTGGAATTGTCTCAAGGACTGTGTTAGGTCACTGCCTGGTCAGTATAAGAAACACTTCTCTGTTTGCGGACAAGACCAGATACTTTCATCCCTTCTGAAGAATTGGATACAATACTTTATGAGGAGCTTAGAAAAAGGGCTACCCCTCCATGTTCGAAGGACTGGGAGTCAAGCCCCTCAGACGTACCAGCAATTCAAGTGGTGTATTAGTTTGTTCTCATGCTGCTAATAAAGACATACCTGAGACTGGGTAATTTATAAAGGAAAGAGGTTTAATCGACTCACAGTTCCACATGGCTGGGAAAGTCTCACAATCATGGCAGAAGGCCAATGTGGAGCAAACTCATGTCTTAAATGGCAGCAGGCAAGAGAGTTTGTGCAGGGGAAGTGCCCTTTATAAAACCATCAGATCTCATGAGACTTATTCACTATCATAACAACAGCATGGGAAAGACCCACCCCCATGATCCAATTACCTCCTACCATTCAAATCCCTCCCGTGTGGTGTGGGGATTATGGGAGCTAAAGTTCAAGATCAGACTTGGGTGGAGACACAGCTAAACCATATCAAGTGGGTACTGCTAACCTGGAATTGCCTTCAAACTTCTGCCCAAGTGTCTTGTCCTCTGTAAACAGTTGGAAAATACTAAACACTTTTCCCTCTGTATTCCAGGCAGACCTGTAGATGACCCCATGACTGCATATTCTGCACTATATTTTACCTAATTACTTTTATATGTGCCTCCTCTATTAGACTATAGGTTTCTCAAGGTCAGGGATCATGTACTCATTGCCTTTGTATCCTCACCTTTCTCCTTCAAGCACATGCCCAGCAATCCTTGCTGAGCTGAACTGGCCCAGCCCAGAAAAATCTGCTGACTATGCAGAGTTGTATATTTCATTTCCAGCTCAAACTTTTACGTGCTGAGGACTTCCCATTCTCCCTCCATCATTCTTCCGTCCTGTTCATTTCCTTAGCAGGGCAAGTACCCTCTCAGCCTTTCAGTCTCCAAAGAGAAGAAGACCTTCTTTGACTACCGTTCAGATTGGGAGTTTCTCTTACCATTCCTAGAGCATGCTGACCTGCGTTCCCATTATCCCTCCCCACACAGCATCTCCAGGGTCTTCTCAGTTTTCCACTATTCCTGAGTGTGGTAACTGTCTACGGATGTGCATATAGCTCTGTTTTCGTAAGCTCCTTAAGGACAATGATAGGACCTTTTATTTTGCTTTCACTAAAATCTATTAAATTCTTATTTACCATATGCTCATCACTAAGTAAAACATTTCTTGTGCATTTCTCATGTGATACTCACATCAGGTGTAATAGATAGATATTGCTATCCCCATCTTATGGATGAGGAAACTGAGGCTGCTAGTGACATGTCCAGGTTCATAAGGGTACTAGTTAGTGATAGGACCTGGGAACGAACCCAGAACTAATTGACCACAAAGCCCGTGTTACATTTAACTGCCATTCTGCTTGTCTTTGTCACCTCAGTGCCTTGCATAGTGACTGACCTATGAACAGTGGGTACTCAGCAAATATGTGTGATGGAAGCATCACAGGTGCCGTGGAACCTTGCCAGGACTTTTCAGTGAGTTCTTCTCCTCAACTTTACTCACTCATTTTTTCATTCTGCTCTTTGTCCTTGATACATTTACTCAATAGGATTAACTGCAATTAATAGGAAACCCAAATAATGGTGCCTTCAAACTGAGTGAAGTTTGTCTAAAAAAAAAAAAAAGTCCTCGCCTGGTGCAGCAGCCCATGCCTGTGATCCCAGCACTTTGGGAGGCTGAGGCTGGCGGATCACTTGAGGCTAGGAGTTCAAGACCAGCCTGGGCAACATGGTGAAACCCCGTCTCTACAGGAAAAAAAAAAAAAAAAAAAATTAGCTAGCTGGGTTTGGTGGTGCACACCTGTACTCCCAGCTACTCAGGAGGCTAAGGTGTGAGGATCGCCTGAGCCCAGGAGGTTGAGGCTGCAGTGAGCCACGAATGTGCCACTGCGCTCCAGTCTGGGTGCAGAGGAGGCCCTGTCTGAAAAAAAAAATAAAAAAAGAAAGAAAGGAAGGAAGGAAGGAAGGCAGGAAGGCAGGAAGAAAGGAAGAAAGCAAAGGCCTGAAATAATCCACCCCAGGCTCTGGGGCATGGTGTAATTTTCAGGACCCAAGTTCCTCCCATTTCCAGTCACAATATTGTTTCTCTGCCAGACCCCACATCCCAGACAGCAGGAAGGGAAGGAGGAGTGTGAAGAAGGCAAGAAGCCATGCTTCCCCTAAGGACATGCCCAAGAAGTCCATGTGGGACTTCCCTGCCACCCCATTTGCTAGAACTGGGTCACATGGTCACACGGTCACAGAGAGCTAGCTGCAAGGGCAGTTAGGACAGGGAACTTTTATCCTAAACTACCGTGTACCTCTTAGAAAATTCTGCTTCTAAGAAAGAAGGATGGGCTAGATACTGGGTAAAAAGGCAAGGGTCCGTGCACAATCGCATTTCCTGCGCCTGAAACCCAGTCTTTCTTGGGTTTACGGCATTGCCCCAGGTCAGATTCTGGTCACCTTGGACTGACCCTCTGCAACCTCATCTTTCCATTTTCTTTTCAAAGCTGCCTTTCTAAACGCTCTTCCTGAAATCTTTCCTAAGCTGGCTGCAGCATGCAGTCCACGCGGGTCTTTAGTCGCCATCCCAACCCCAGAAATAGAAGCAGGGCCTGGCAATCTTACCCTGCCCTCCTTCTCCACCAGGCTCAATAAATATTTGGGGAGGAGAATGACTGAAGGTATGGCCATCTCACTCGGATCCCAGATCCCACTCGGATACGGTGCCAGTATTTTTTTTTCCTCTCCTTAGCATTGGAAATAGATTTTTAAGCAGTGTTACATAGCAGTTCCTCTTCAAAATCCTTCTTTCCTATTCTTTAGTAATGTCTTTATAAATCACTGTTATAAAAATAAGGCAAGCAGGAGGAAAAATATGCAGTATATAGAAACTGAAAATTCAAGTATTTGCTTTTTATTGGACACTTGAGGCTCTTAAAAAAGAGAACTCCTAGAAAACTTAAATACAAAAAAAAATCACTGTATGATAACATAAAAGCCCAACAGAACTGAAGAGTTTATGAAAATAATTCGAATATTTATACTTCAATTTACGGTCTGAAAATCACCCCCAAACCGTGTTCTTATTCTTAAATGGATTTCTTGAGAGAGCGTTAAATACATTTTGATTATTTTGACATGATGTCTACTTGGATGTTCTGTGCAATGATTTGAAGGCAAAAAGGAAATTCTTTAAAAATCTAATGTAACTATATGTGAACGTATATTATATATACAGAAATGTGCTTTTATATGCATGCATACATGTAAAGTTTAACAAGCATCTCAACTTAAAGGGGCACTTCTGGTTGTTGTTATTGTTAGGGGAAAATACTGTAAATTTAACTCGAATGAAACCTACAGTCAAAACACATTATAATTCTCTTGACAGAGAAACTTGGGTTCAAGTTCATATCTTTTTATCTTCTAAAACTGAGGCTTGCACGATCACTGCAACTGTGTTTTATACACATTACAGAAACACAGCAATGCGGGTCCCTAAAAGTGTTGATGAAAGAATGCCAAATATACCAAGTGATCACATTTTCTTTCCTATTATTTTTTTTTCCAGTAAGTCAAAGAAACCCCTTCTCAGAATTTCTTACATTTCATCTATTTAGAAAGTGTATTTACAACTATTTTAACAGGCCCCCAAAGCATCAAATATCTGTAACGAAAAATCAGTATTCACTTCAGAAGGGAAAAAATAGTCACAACAAGAAAAGTGGTAGGGAAAAGCATAGTTCCAAAAGCTTTATTATTAAACTCACGGGTTTAATGAAAACCAAACATGGAGAATACGTTATGTAAATACATACGGACAAAAGGCTTTTGAAGTCCAGGCGACCACAGTATCCAGGATCTGAGACTATGATTTTCTTGTTTGTTTGTTTATGCGTTCTAGCAAGACTTCATATAACACACACACACACATACACACACACAAAAACCTGAGATTGTTTATTCAGTTTTAAGCACAAATCTCTGCAAACTTAAGCAAAAGGAATGGCTAGGAATATGTAAGTGTCTGGGTAAAAGAATAATTCATTGAACTTCAGTTAGAAACAAAAATAAACAGTAAGAGAAATCCCTACTTAATCTGCCTTCCAAAGAAAGACATTTATTCAAGGATACACAGGCAAATTCCCCCACGCTGGAGCAATGAAACGAAACTAAAAATCAGAAACAAAAGATACAAGCCCAGGCACCAAGTAAGCTCAATAAATAAGTGCTTGATTAAGTCTGATAATTATGCCTTAATTACCTTCCTTCTCTCCAATTTAGATTTAAAGGAAAACACAACTGCAAATAGTTATGTGAACTACATAGGGTTGTACTGCTGGTACCTATGCAACTTCAGAGATCAAATGACTAACATCCATTTATCAAATATCTATTGAGTGCCTACCTGCAGTCTGGCTCTGGGCTCCGTGCTGAGGCAAGGGGATGAAAAGAGAACTTCTACCCACAGAGAATTTACAAACAAACATGTAGACAGACACATGGTAATAATAGAAATAAGAACAGTTATTGATGGTCTGCTATGTGCCAAACATTGGTATGTGTTATCCCAGATAATCCTTGAAGCAACCCACTAAGTGTATCTTATAATTATTATCTCTATTTTACACCAAAACTCAAGGAAATTATATGACTTGCCTAAGGTCACCAGGATAAACAGTGGACCAAGAGCAGGCTCTGCTGGAGGCCGGTGTCATGTTCTTTCCCTGAAGCTCGGACTAAATGGATAAGTAACAACCAGCCAGGCATTGAAAATCCTGCTCACGAGTACCACATACCTCATTCTCTCCTCAAAACAACGTCCATTTTATACAGGAGAAAACTCAGGCTAGGGAAACCATCACAGTGACTTTCTCGCAGTCAAGAATGGTGCCTGGGCAGGGCATGGTGGCTCATGCCTATAATTCCAGCAATTTGGGAGGCCAAGGCGGGTGGATGGCTTGAGCTCAAGAGTTTAAAACCAGCCTGGGAAACATGCCAAAACCCCATCCCTACAAAAAATACAAAATTAGGCAGGTGTCATTGCTGGTGCTTGTGCTCCCAGCTACTTAGGAAGCTGAGGTGGGAGGATCACTTGAGCCCAGGAAGTAGAGGGTGCAGTGAGCCTTCATCGCGCCAATGTACTCCAGCCTGGGTGAAAGAGTGAGACCCTTTCTCAAAAAACGAAAACAAAAACAAAAAAACAAACTGGCACTCAGCTCTCAATACTCAGACCCATGGTCTTTTTAGAAATGTAGAAAGACTTTTCTCCATCAAGTCTTTCAAAAGCAAACAACTTTCTCCACAACACCTGAACAAATGATAAAGGTCATACCAGTGTATGCTGCCCAAAGATCAGCCCTTGTTGAATGAATGAACTGACGAACCACTCCCGCGTCACAGACCAACAGCAAAGAAGTGTATGTCTGCTTTCTGCAAAATGACTGAAAACAAGTTTTTAAATGGCTACGACTTCGCCATCCTGCTCCTCCTCAAAGACAAGGATTGAGAAACCATAGACACAAACTCAGAATTTCAGTAACCAAGAGAAATTATAGACAGTTACATTCAAATTGCATGGGCCAGGCTTTATTTTCTTAGGAACTTTTTTTTTTGAGATAGAGTCTCACTGTCACCCAGGCTGAAATGCAATGGTCCGAGTATGGCTCACTGCAATCTCCACCTCCTGGGCTCAGGAGATCCTCCCACTTTAGCCTCCCAGGTAGCTGAAACCACAAGCGGGCACCACCATGCCTGGATAAGCTTGTAAATTTTTGAGAGATAAGTTTATGCCATGTTACCCAGGCTGGTCTCAAACTCCTGGGCTCAAATGATCCACCCATTTTGGGTCCATCCACTCCCAAAGTGCTGTATTTTCTTAGGGTTCTACAATTGGCTGTAAACCTCTACCAAGAGCAGCAGTTTCTCCTTACCTGTCCTGTCTCCAGAATTGATCATAGACTCTACAATTTACAGTTAGCTCTCCCCACATCCCTTCCCTTCTCCCTGCCCTCTTGGTTCACATTCTTTCTGCCCAATCGCATTCATGGTCTGAAACAGTCCCACATTCTACCTTCATTCTGAAGGTAGGCAAGGGTGGGATCAAATGAAAAAACAAGAAATGACCAAACCCTGGTAGGCTAGAACTACGGCTTCAGCAAGGCTCTTTACCTCTGAGCACTGCTTTCTTATTGGCCAAAGCCTCGCCCTGCAAGAACAAACAGCATCTTCACCCTCAGAGAGAAACAAAATATGACCAAAGCTCTGGAAGGTGGAGACTTCCCTTCTCAAATCTTGGCAAAAGATACATGCAAAAACCTGGTTCTCATTGAGGAAAAGAGTTCTGTACAGTTTGATGAAGCAGAAATATATTTTAAAATGTGCATCTCCTCCCTGTAATATTATCCCTTCTGTTTTACAGCAATAGCTCCCTAGTGGAAAGAAGCAGAAAACAACACACATAAGCGAGTTCCTGGTTAAGATGCTGGGAACTTAAAGCAGGACATGTTTGAAATGTGAGGGCATTTTTTAACACCAAGGAAGGTAATTATTCCATGGAACTTCATGGACATATTTTGCCTGAGAGCTGTCCTTTCAAACAATAACTGAGAAGGGTGGATCTCCCTTTGTTGCCATTTTAGAACTCTGTGTTTATCATCCGGGCAGTTGAGGGGTTCTTTTCCTCAATCCCAGTATGCTGCCACCCAGTGGCAGCAATGATCAGCCTTGGTCATGTGGCTTCTACCAGGCTTAGCCAATGAGCAGGTTTTCTTTTTGTTTTTGTTTTTAAGTCAGGGTTTTACTTTGTCATGCAGTCTGGAGTGCAGTGGCAATATCATTGCTCACTGCAGCCTCGACCTCCCAGGCTCAACCAATCATCCCATCTCAGCCTCCCGAGTAACTGGGACTACAGGCACACACCACCATGCCTGGCTAACTTTTTTATTTTTTGTAGAGACAGGGTTTTGCCATGTTGCCCAGGCTGGTCTTGAACTCCTGAGCTCAAATGATCCTCTTGCCTTGGCCCCCCAAAGTGCTGGAATTACAAGCATGAACCTCCAGGCCTGGCCAAGTATGTTTATTTGAAAAGATAAACATTGAGAGCACACTGTGTGCTAGAGCCTAATAAAGGATATATGCATTTTCACACATATGTTGACACCAACAATCACAAGTAGTCTAAAAGAGATGTCTATAAGGTATTATAGAAATACTTAAACAGACGACATCATATAGCAAGCTCTACAGAGTGACCAGATTATAAACTTATTCAAGGTATTAATGGTTACTCTCCCACACAGAAGCCAACTAATAAATGTTGAATGGATAATCGTGGAGTAAATTAACACTTTCTAAACAGTCAAAAGGACTCTGATATATGTTTTTACCAATACTGGCTTTCTTATCCTCCTAACAACAGTGGAAGGATTTTACAGATAAGGAAACTGGGCTGAAGAGAATCTTGAGTAAATTACTCAAGTACAACCAAGTAGCCTGCAGCGAAGACAAGTTTTAAGTGAGATATTTTAACTCCAAAGCTGGGATTCTTTCCATTCTGCCATTAGTCTGACTTTTTAATAAATATTTGTGGATAGACAAGTTCCATTTTTGATGATGATATGATGGCAGCAAGCTCCATTTTTCAAACAAACTTTAAAAGCAACCCCACCCCCTAAAAAAGCCTTCCTAATCCTAAAATCTTATAAAACTTGTCTAACCACATTATAAAGTTCTTTTCCAAGATGTCTAAGAATTCACAGCTTCAAGACCAACCTTCAGAAACCTCCCAGCTACCTTCCCCGGTCTACCCAGCCTTCTTTCTGCTTCTCTAACCGGAGCCTTTTCTATGGATTAATAGTTCCTAGCAGCCAGGTACAGTGGCTCACGTCTGTAATCCCAGCACTTTGGGAGGCCAAGGTGGGCGGAATCACGAAGTCAGGAGATCAAGACCATCCTGGCTAACACAGTGAAACCCCGTCTCTACTAAACAAAACAAAACAAAACAAAACAAAGAATTAGCCAGGCGTGGTGGCGGGCACCTGTAGTCCCAGCTACTCAGGAGGCTGAGGCAGGAGAATGGCATGAACCCAGGCGGCGGAGGTTGCAGTGAACCGAGGTCGCGCCACTGCACTCCAGCCTGGGCAACAGAGCAAGACTCCGTCTCAAAAAAAAAAAAAAAAAAAAAAAAAAAAAAAAAAAAAAAACTAACTAAAAACAGTTCCTAGCAATCAACCCAGATCATCACTTGTGAAACTCGTGAATCCTTTTGACATTTCCAAGGCAGATAAAAACTACTTTTTCTTGAAGAATAAAGTTCACACGACTAATTTTTTCCAATAGGAAAAAGCCATATATTATTTGATTCGTAGAAGAGTGAAATGTCCCCCCACCCGCCAAGAGATTTGTAGAAAAAGCTGCTAACACACTATGAATGGAAAATTTATATATATTATGTATGTAGAATTTCCAAAGCTCTTTTCTGAAAAAGTTGATATTCTGACTCCCAATCCCAAGAAAGAACAAAACAAAATATAAACTAGATATTAGGAAAGGTAGGCTCAAAAAATAGCAGGCTGGACCTGGGACTTATATAGAAGAAAATGACTGCTCTATTTTTAGAATGATCTGAACTAGAAATAATGATGTTGATAATGATGATATTCTGGTGAAATTAAGCCATGGTGGGCAAGGTAGAAGGAGAGGAAGAAAAAGAAAGATGGCCGGGCACAGTGGCTCAAGCCTGTAATCCCAGTGCTTTGGGAGGCCGAGTTGGGCAGATCACCTGAGGTTGGGAGTTTGAGACCAGCCTGACCAACATGGAGAAACCCCGTCTCTACTAAAAATACAAAATTAGCCTGGCATGGTGGCACATCCCTGTAATCCCAGCTACTCGGGAGGCTGAGGCAGGAGAATCACTTGAACCCAAGAGGCAGAGGTTGCAGTGGACCAAGATCGCGCCATTGCACTCCAGCCTGGGCAAAAAGAGCAAAACTCTATCTCAAAAAAAAAAAAAAAAGAAAAAAAGAAAAGAGAAAGAATTATGCCTCCTGAATATGGAATATTTTTATCTAAAGATTTTAGATTTCTAGGCAAATAAAAATTTAGTTTTAAGTTCTTATTTTTAGTATGTTTAATAAGCCCTTATTGAAAATAGGCCACATTACTTAGCAATGGTGCCCAGGACTGGGACCCCCAAGCTCCAGTTCCTTTAGTTACTCCTTAGATTTATGGTTTGAGTGAAACCTGTGAGCCTCAGCTTCCTTCTCTGTAAATGGGAAAGTTGGAATCCTTTCTTATAAAATCCTTTCCAAATTAAAAAACATTCACTGAGGCTGGTGGTCGTGGCTCACGCCTGTAATCCCAGCACTTTGGGAGGCCAAGGTGAGTGGATCACCTGAGGTCAGGAGCTCGAGAGCAGCCTGGGCAACATGGTGAAACCCTGTCTCTACTAAAAATACAAAAATTAGCTGGGTGTTGTTGCGCATGCCTGTAATCCCAGTGACTCAGGAGGCTGAGGCACGAGAATCGCTTGAACCCGGGAGGTAGAAATTGCAGTGAGCCGTGGTCATGCCACTGCACTCCAGCCTGAGTGACAGAATGAGACTCTGTCTCAAAAAAAAAAAAAAAAAGTCACTGAAATATATGTAGAATATATTCCTGAAGAAAAGAGTCTTTGTTTGCTTGGGCACCTCTGATCATACTCTGGAGACTCTTAATGTGATTTAGGGTGGGGCCTAACTACACCCACGTAACCTTAGGTTGCAGATGAACCATTCTTAAAAGACCAACAATATTGCTTAGGGTAGGGACACTGTACCACAGCTATCAGTTGACTTGGAGGCTGAGATCAAATATGTGGGCAATCAACCAATCACACCTCCGCAACGAAGACCCAATAAAAACTCTGAACACAGAGGCTCAGGTGAGTTTCTCTGTCCACAATATTCCATGCATACTGCCACACATAGATAGTAGAAAAGTACTCTGTCCTGATGTCATGGGTAGAGGACAATAGAAGCTTCACATCTGGTACTTGTCCTGGACTTTGCCCCATTTGTCTCTTCCCTGATCTAATTTTAACCTGTATCCTTTCCCTGTAAGAAACTGTAACTGTAAATACAATAGCTTCTGCTAAGTGCCACAAGTCCTTCTAGCAAATATCAGCCATGAGGATGGGTTTGAGGATCACCTCAAACTTGCAGTGGGTGTCATAGTAAGGACAATCTTGGGCATCATGCCTTCTAACTTGCAGTTACCCCTTACTCCTCACAGCAGCCCATGAGAAGTTTAGACACACACTCTGCTTACTTTAACAGTTAGTACTCAGAAGGAGTTGCCAGGAACCCATTCCTCTCTTACCTCCATGACCTGTAGGTCATCCAGAATCCATGTAACCTCCCTGAGCTCCAGTTTCCTCACCAGTGAAATGAGAATGTGAGTAAACTGCTCAGTCCCAATGACAACTTTATTATGAGACTTGATTAAGAGAATGACTGTGAAAGCTCTTTGAAAATGGCAACCTCTTTTTCAATTATAGGATATTAAGAGCTGTTGTTACTATGATTTTGCAGCTCAAATGCTTCAGGATTCTATTTACTCTCCTAATTTTACTGTACTCCCCATGACCAGTGAGTCCACCTTTTCCATCAGCAGGTGCTGAAATTATGTCAGCTAGAACTTTCATTAGCAAATGGTTTTAGTCAGTGAAAAGTAATGGCAAAATAAATGCGGCATTTTGACGTAGCTGTATCTATTCTGGCACAGTGTGGTTTCGAGGCTAATGTCTTTTCAAACAGCTCTGTTTTGCCTGCAGACTTGAATACCCTCATTATAGTGTTTGAAAAAAAAAGTTCCCTTATGTTTTTTTAAAGAGCGCCATTCTTCAAAAAGATGTCAAGAAGCTCCTTTTTTCCCCCTTGCTACAAGGTGTAATGTAGAGATAAGCACAAAATCTGGTTGGAAATGTGACCTATATTGGACTGGCAAAGCTTAATATCAAGCAAACAGCCAGTGTGGGAGCTGGTTTTGTCCTACCATGCTGCTGGTATTTGCAGAAAAGTACCACATATTATGTGTGGACAGTGAGAGCAGTTTGAAAGTCAATTACAATTTTTAAAAATTGGAATCATTTGCTCATCGAGCTCATCAGAGTTTTGAACAAGTCCCTGGCCTTCCTCACAACAGCCAAAGCCAGGTCTTTTGGAAAACATTTTGTTTTCATGCTCAGTGTAATAAGAAGAGAAAAGTCGTGTTTTGCAGATGAAATGGTGCTGATAATAAAAAGTAGGTCACACTTTCTCTCTCTGTCTCCATCACTCTTTACTTTCTCTGAAAGACAAAGGAGTGTTTCCAAGACATAAATCAAGCAGGTCAAGCACCTGACCTGGGTGTTCTTTGCACTGTGAGTAAAATTAGGAACATTTTCACTCAAAGCTGACATTTAACAAGGGCAGGGAACGTGGAAACAATAACTGCTTTCTACGTGACTGATAAGGAGGGCTGGGTTGGGGATGCAGGCAGCAGTTCCTCCAGTCATTCAGGGTCAGCAAAAATCACAGGTCCAAAGAACCATAGGTGGCTGGGACCTTAGGACTTGGGACAGCAAGACAGAAAACAGGCACAAGGAGGAAAGCATCACATCTGCACCCAAGGGAGACAATGTTATTGTGCATTATTATTTACTTCTCCAGCTATGGGGAGATTACACATCCCTGCCCCAGAGTGACCAGATCACTGTGTTTGGCCAGTGAAATGCCAGGTGTCACGTCCTGGAAGAAACTTTAAGAACTTGTCTTTTCTCTTTCCCCTGGAGTCCTAGAGAGTAGCTGTGCTTTTACTCTGGATCCTGGCATGGAGAAGACCAAGAGCAAGCAGAGCCAGCTCTTGATGGCCCTACAGTGTACACAAGAACTCAGTCTTTGTTTTTGCAAGCTATGGCATGGTGGGGTCGTTTGTTACTGTGGCATACCTAGTCTGTGCTGACTGATACGATGACCCTCAGTGCTTCCCTTCCAAAAGCATGAGAAGGAGGCAAACAGTAAATAAGCTTACGTGTTTGGCAGTCTATTATTCTAGATCATTTTTTAGCTCAGAAGTGGTCATTAATATATCTATAATCAACTGTACAGACTGGTCTGCAGACGCTTTGGCACACACTGTGTCTCCAGGATCCCCACATAAGAAAATAAAGCCACTTAGTCAGGTGCAGTGGCTCATGCCTGTAATCCCAGCACTCTGGGAGGCCAAGGCGAGTAGATCATGAGGTCACGAGTTCGAGACCAGCTTGGCCAATATGGTAAAACCCGTCTCTCCTAAAAATACAAAAATTAGCCAGATGTGGTGGTGTGTGCCTGTAATCCCAGCTATTCGGGAGCATGAGGCAGGAGAATCGCTTGATCCCGGGAGGCGGAGGTTATAGTGAGCCAAGATCGCGCCATTGCGCTCCATCTGGCAGACAGAGCAAGACTCCCTCAAAAAAAAAAAAACAAAAAAGATAAAAGAAAAAAAAGCGAAGAAAGCCACTTAAGGGGACTGATTGCAGTTAGAAGGTAGTGATGGCATTCTAAGTGATGACCTACCAATGGTGATCCTGTGCTAGACCATGGAGCAAAATACACAAAGACAATTCTAGACTCAACTGCCTGGATGCAAATTCTAGAATCTACCACTTGCCCTCTGCTTGATCCTGGGTGAGTTGTCTGACTTCTCTGAGCCTCTGCTTAGCCATCTATAAAAGTGGGCTAAGAGTTGGGGGGTGTCTCTGCCACACAGAACTGTTAAGGGAATTAAATAAATGAATACACATAAGAGAATAGCACAGAGCCCATGCATGTAATAGTTACTCAAAGTATGTTGGTTATTGCGGTCATTGCTCTGTGTGTTGTTTAGTAGGATCTCAAGTGAGTTATTAATTTCAATTGGAAATGAGGAACAGGAACAGCCCCCCTTGGCAGCGGCTGCTATGACTGAACTTAATGAAGTTACACACTACGTGACACCACGACTGTATTTCCACCTGAAAGTTCTTTTTTCTGCCCTGGGTCCAATCAGAAAGCTACTCTTCTTACCACAAGTAACCACAATAACAACTCCTCTGTGTTATTGGAATAGGTAGCTCAGAAAAGACAAGAGAAAGTGCTCAGATTTGGAATGACGGATCATGTGAGACCCCGCAAAGGAAAGAGAAGCCAATTTAAGTTCTGTAATACAGAGATTAGACAAGTAACTTGACTCCTCTGAGCATTAATTCTGGAATTTCTGAAATGGGTATAGTGAGAGAAAATTCCTCCAGGGCCTGAGGCTAGAATAAGATAATGGATGCAGTGCTTTCAGGATGAAGCTGATTTCAACATTAACTGTTATTATCATTAGTAATAAAACTAAGAATACAAATCCTGCCAGGAATACACAAAATAGTAGCAAGCATTTTGCAGCCCGTCTCGGAAAGAAGAAATAGTTTTCTTAACAGCCAGCTTCTCTGTGCAGAGACCTCTGAAACACATTCATTACAGAGACAAAAGACGTGGGTCCTGAAACCGAGAACAACCAAGTGACAGTCCAGCCCTGCCAGAAAATAAAGTGATAGGACACGACCTATGTAAGAAGCCAGCCTGGAAAGGAGAGAGGTTTCATGGCCACAAATCAACAAGGACTCCTTAGGAAAAGGAAGAGAGAAACAGGAAATGTATATAAGATGCCTCTTAGAAGTACAACTATCATCTATCCATTTATTTTTTTCTCATGTTTTATTTTTTTAAATTTTGATAGGGCTTTCTTTCTTTCTTTTATTTTTGAGACAGGGTCTCACTTTGTCACCCAGGCTGGTGCAATCACAGCTCACTGCAGCCTCAACCTCCTTGGCTCAAGTGATCCTCCCACCTCAACCTCCTATCCTCCCACCTCAGCCTCCTATCCTCCCACCTCAGCCTCCTGAGTAGCTGGGACTACAAGCATGCACCACCACACCTGACTAATTTTAAAATATTTTGTAGAGTTGGGGTCTCACTGTGTTGCCCAGTCTGGTTCCAAACTCCTGGCCTCAAGTGGCCCTCCTGCCTCAACTTCCCAAAGTGCTAAGATTATGGGTGTGAGCCACCACGCCCAGCCTATATAACAATTTCTTAAACTTTTTTTGTTTTAAAAAACAAGATCTCACTTAGGATACCAGCATTTCTGATCTAGATGTATTCCTTGTCAGTATCATTTTCATTCCACAATATGGGTTTTTCTCAAACTTTAAAAACTAGCAGATATTTATTAATAGTCCTTATGACATACGGTGTTTGGTTCTGGAGGCACTACCAAAAACAGGAGATACAGTCCCTGCCCACAAGTAGTCACAGCCATGTAGGAAAGCAAGAGATATTAAATGGCAAGTTATAAGGGCAGTGAGTGGGAAAGTTCAAGTAGAAGGGCTGCAGCTGCAAAAGAATGAAAATATGTTTGATTGTGGTAGTGACAGTGGTTGGGGGTTAGGAATAATTTCCAACAGACCATTTTGTTGACTTCATGAAGTCTTGAATTAAATTTAAGAAAAAAAAAATCAGCCAGCTCTTGGGGTAGGTAGCTATCGAGACTAGATGAACATTGCTCAGTTCCTACACAAATGCAGGTCAGTGGCTCCCACTGACTAAGGCTGCAATAGGAATTATAAGCATCTAGAGGTATTTAAAGGATGTTTATTTGAGTGTGGGACACCACAGAACCATCCCTCTCTTCTTTTGATAATGATATTCTGATTTGAGTTAGGGGAACCACGCCTCCTGACTCTCAGTTCGTGAGCTTTGGGAGGTCTGCAGTACCAGCTGTAGGGCAGATCATGTGACCCAAGACTTGCCAGACTTCCAAATCTCCATGGCTACAAAAATTGGTTGACAGTGGGCATGTTGTCCCAGCCACATCAGACTAAATTCCAGGAAAAGAGCAAGTCTGGTCTTCTCCTACTATATTGAATCTGGAAAGATGTGGTTTTGAAGAGTCAACATTTGTCATAAGACCCAAGGATTGAGCTTGTCACAAAATGGTGCCAATGCTGAGAAAAATAAAACCAAGGGATGAAAAGAGGGGAACCAGGTCCTTAAAGTTTAGCCCCTGGGTCAAGCTTTACCTGATCCCCTTACCACACCTATATCTTTCAGTTAATTAAGCCTGTTTAAATGAACATTTCTTCTACTTGCTATCAAAAGGGTTTAACACTGGCAATTTCATAGAGTAGAAAATTGAAAAGTGTTTTCCTGACCCTGGGTTGTAACAATTGGATAAACTTTCCCAGAATTTATCAGACACTTAGTTTAGAGTTTATCCTAGAAAGAATCACTTTTATTTTGTTTCAAGTCTGAGATATTGTGCCTGGGATGGAATTTTACTAACAGACAGAATGACCATTCATCTTTGCTCGTCTAGGCCAATCCCAATTTATGTCTGTTGTCTTGGTATAATTATTATCAGTATCTCATTTCTCTCTCAAAAGTATTCAAAATCCATTGGATGGTAAATTATAAGGTCACTCTACTGGTAATTCTCCTTTACAAAGCTTTTCCCTTTAGAGCAGAATCTCCCCAAATTCTTTTTAGCGATAATTGTGGCTAATTATACCCAGTGAATAATCTCATCTTGCCAGTCTTCCCATGTTTGACTTTTGGGGGATTAATCATAGCTCTACAGCTGTCGAACGAGCTTCTTGAAAGCATGGTATTATTCTTTTATCTAAAGGAAACCCCTCTGAAACAGGGTCTCCATCCATCATACCCCCTGCGGTAGAAAGGGCTGATTAAAACTTCCTGGCCTGCAAACTTGTTTGTTAACATGTCGCTTCCTCCCTACTGTCAGCATAAGGTCTTCCTCGTGCAGCGTGTTTAGGATTCGGCTGAGAGCATTGTTTTATCAAGATGGGACGGTTATCTGTGCGGGAGTACACTGTGCTGGGAATCTGACCACCTCTGTAAACACAATGATAACATCGTGTCTGCACACTCAGAGAAGACAATGGTTCCAAATTCCCTTTCCCTAATTAGAGTTCAAAACAATAGGTGGGAAATCTAAGGCCCCACTATCATTATCTATTGGCCTTCATTTCTGGGCATTGATTGAGCTTGGGGTGTTTAGTGTGTGAAGAAATAGCAAATTAAAATTCAGGCTTCTTCTATTTTTCTTCTTTGAGTGTTCTTCCTGTTATAAAGCTGTGGTGATCGAGATTAAAAATTGGAAGAAGAAGATTTGAGAGTTATAAACACACGTGAACGATACCAAGTTCCTTTTCGAAGTGATTCCAATAAGCAAATGTTTGATCAAGGCAGATGATGGGATGAGAACTGGTGCAATTTTTTTTTTTTTTAAATGGCTTTGGAGAGGAATAGACAAGCACTTTCCCCAAACGGTAAGAAACTGTCTTCTGAGTCAATGAGTGATAACACTGTCTGTTATTTTGCTAACAGGAACCAGCAATGTCACAGTGCAATTTTTCATTTTTTTAAATCTTCAAATGCCCAGTCCCCTGCTAACATTTGGCTCACTGATCTGCATGCGACATTCTGTGTAGGCTCATTGGCCAGCATCATTAGAGGGTCAGTCATTACTAACAATCAAGTCATATTAAGTGGATTTACATTTATGATTGCCCTGTAGAGTAACAATTAAGCTATTTAGATGGAAAAATCTCCCAGCCTCCCGTGAAAGGGGTCTTTTGAATCGCAGACACATAGCATTTACTTCTTATGGAATTGGACCAGCCAAGATAAAGGACAGGTGACCAGATTCTCTGCTTCATGACTGGAATGATCATGTAAAGGGAACCCTCTTAATCTGTACAACCCAAATGAATCATGATCTGATTTGGGGTGAGTGGTGGTGGAGTGAATGGGGACGCACATGAAGAAAACTGGAGACTAATTTTTTAATTGCAGCAGGAGTCCAAGCTGCTACTTGATCCCCATTTAACTAGCCAAGAGGTCTTCCATCTCCTGCTCAGAGCCCTTTCCTGAACTAGATCAGGCTAAGTGATCATTTTCTATGTTTTTGGTGTGAACCACTATCTTACTACCTAATACATGACCCTGGAATTAACTGATTCTCTATCTCTCCACCAGGCCAGACCACAGCCTGCTCAAGGGCAGGGCCATCTGGTTCCCCTCTTTTTTTTTTTTTTTTTTTTTTTTTGAGACGGAGTCTCGCTCTGTCACCTGGGCTGGAGTGCAGTGGCGCGATCTCAGCTCACTGCAAGCTCCGCCTCCTGGGTTCACGCCATTCTCCTGCCTCAGCCTCCAGAGTAGCTGGGACTACAGGCGCCTGCCACCATGCCCAGTTAATGTTTTGTATTTTTAGTAGAGATGGGGTTTCACCGTGTTAGCCAGGATAGTCTGGAACTCCTGACCTCGTGATCTGCCCGCCTCCGCCTCCCAAAGTGCTGGGATTACAGGCGTGAGCCGCTGCTCCCGGCCTGGTTTCCCTCTTATACTCATAGTGCCTAATAGTTCTTGATCCCACACTCTGTACTCAATACATTTCATTACACAAAGCATCAATTCCCATTCAGTTACTCACATAAGAAATCTTCTGCATTAAAAAGAAATTTCATGAATCTGGAACTGTCTCAAAGTACAGCATTCAAGTTGCAAATCCCTCATTCATTCACTCCCTCATTTACTCACCTGCAAATATTTCTGAAGCTCATCCTATATGCCAGGTACTGTTTTAAGTGCTGAAGACATGAGTGGACAGGACAGATGAGGTCCCTGCTCTCTGGCAGTTAATAGTTCATGGGAAGGCAATACTAATAAATTAGCAATGAATGAATGAATAGATGGATGGATAGACAGAAAATATCAGATAATGATAAGTGCTAGACAGAGAAATAAAATAGAGTTATGGGATAGAGAAAATGTGAGTAGTGACTTTGGACAGGATAGCCAGGAAGGACTCCTGTGAGGTGATATCGTACCTACATCGGAATGATACTGTCATACTCCATTTCCAAATGCAGTTGTCAAATCTCAATTTCATCTCTGATGATCCTCAGATGGACCAATAATATCAGTGAATTTCCTGGTACAATTTCTTGTCTGGAATAGCAGTATGGGCCAGGTGCAGTGGATCATGTCTATAATCCAAGCACTTTGGGAGGCCAAGGCAGGAGGATCACTTGAGGCCAGGACTTTGAGACCAGCTTGGACAACATAGCAAGACCCCGTATCTACAAAAAATACAAAAGTTAGCTGGGCATTGTGGTGCACACTTTAGTCCCAGCTATTCAGGAGGCTAAGGTGGGAGGATGGCTTCAGCCTACGAGTTGGAGGCTGCAGTGAGGTATGATGGCACCGTTGCACCCAAGTCTGGGCAACACAGCAAGACCCAGTCACTAAAAAGAAAAAAAAAAACTGTAGCAGTATGAGCGCAGGCATTGGTTGGGGTAATGCTTGCTACTATGATGCAGTAAAAGATTTCTCACATCAAGTCCAAAACTAGTTCTGTATTTCTGATCAACAAGTGACTTTGCTCTGGGTGGTGAATTCAGGGACCCTGACTCTATCCAGCTTGTGTATGGCTTCCAATATCATCATGCTTGTTCACATCAAGACTGCAGGGGAAAGAGCCGTGAGGGTTTTGCATGACAGGTTTTTACAGGTCAGGTTGAGAAGGGGCCAACATCTCGACTTCCAATAGTCCATTGGCCAAGATTCAGGCACATGGCTGCACCTAACAGGCAGAGGCTCAAAAATGCAGTCTAACTATGAACCAGGAAGAGGCAAAAAACGGGCTTGCTGATGTCTTGGGGCCTCTGCTTATGTGAAGCACTAGGCAAACTTGTAAGGAGAATTATCTCAAGCCCACTCCCTGCAAGGTTGGGGTCTCGGATCTCCTCATATTACCTCAGCGACAGCAACTGCCATGATCGAAATCAAAATCTTTTCTGGCAGGAGGTAGGGCAGAATGTCGGATGTGGGAAGCAAAAGCTAGGGCTGAAATCCAAAGGGTTAATTCATTAGAGAAAAAAATACTCAGACCTGTTGTGCTCTCAGACAACTCGAGAGATGGAAGGCTAATCATCCTTCTGGGATGCCGAGTTCTTTGTGGAGCCCTCAGAATGGACCGTTCGACCCTTCGAGGTTTCTCTTGCTCTGATCTCTTGCTAATGGATAGTGTTTTCCAAGCTGATGGTGTTTTAAAGATACGGCATCTAACCAATGATAATACATCTGACCTCTTGAGGGAGAACCTTGTACATCTTCCTCTTGCAGCCTCCCTTATTGGCTAATTACATAACTTGACTAGAAGTTGGTTTTAGAGAATCAATTTTACCACTGCCTAATCACAAGTAAAGACCATAAAGTTTTATGAGAGCTGAAGGGACTGCCTTTTACAGAGGGGAACTTAAATGAAAATTAAAGGGGACATTAAATGATAAGAAATGAAATTCTACAAGGTGTTTTCCCTGACTGCCACACTAAATTACAGTGCTGGCGATATAACCCTGCTGGTTTTGTCTCCAACAAGCCACTCAGGGAAGAGCGGAGGATCTTCCAGCAATGCAATTGACAGATCCAGTGTTAGTGGCTTTGGGTGAAGACGCAGGCAAAAACCCCTTGAACTGCCATCTACTAATTGTGTGACCCTGGGCAAGTTCTCTGACCCTCAGATTTGTCATGTGCAAAATGCAGATGACAGTCATCACCTCCCAGAGCTGGAAGGATGAAATAAAATAACACACATAAGGTGCATAGCATAGTGCCTGGCACACAGTGAGACTTCAATGAATATATCGTGATTACCTATGTTAATGATAGGACACGCTTCAAAACAACTGGGGCTTTGTTCAGTTCCTATAAATAAGAGCTCATATTAATTATGTGCCATAAAGCAGCAACCTATAATGGCATCATCTCCACTTTATACATGAGGAAGTTGAGGCTCAGAGACATTGGAAAACCTGTCCAAAGAAACAAGACTCATGAAGGCCATAATTGGACTCAGAACCTAGGTAGCTTTGCTCTGGAGGCCAATATACTGGACTATTATGTATTTTTCAGGGTAAGGTTCACAGACCAGTCTGCCTGTTCATAATTTATCTTCCTTTATAACAAGCATCATCCATGAGCCTTGCACACACTAAGCTTGAGAATGATAGATGCTGGAGTGTTTCGTTGAGTTTTTCTTTTTGAGATGGAGTCCTGCTCTGTCACCCAGGCTGGAATGCATCAGCGTGATCTCAGCTCCCTGCAACTTCCGCTTCCCGGGTTCAAGTGATTCTCCTGCCTCAGCCTCCTGAGTAGCTGAGATTACAGATACGCACCATCACGTCTGGCTAATTTTTGTACTTTTAGTAGAGATGGGGTTTAACCATGTTGGCCAGGCTGGTCTCAAACTCCTGACTTCAAGTGATCTGCCTGTTTCAGCTTCCCAAAGTGTTGGGATTACATGTGTGAGCCACTGTGCCCAGCCTGGTGTTTCTTACAACATTGCCACTGGGGAGAATTTTCCTAACAGTCTTATTTCATTAAATTACCAAAAGAATTGTCCATTTCTCTCCTTATATCTCCTTCAACTTCTGAATCTTTCACCATTATCATTTCTAGCACTTTAATGTCTCCACAAAAGTCAGGATCTGGTCAACCCAGGCCATCAAGAAAAAGAAGACTGCTTCTCCATGCCTAATAAAACAGCAGGAGGGTACAGTTTACAAATATGTGATTTATGGTAAAGGTCAAGTATGCACTGAAATGGGAACATGTCCCATAGGCAAGCAAGGTAGTTATCACGAAAAACAGATTTCAATGGAAATCACCAAAATTGCTCTGGGAATATTAAATCAAAGATCCTTTTTGATAACTGGAAAGTGGGCTGGTGTGGTGGAGGGCCACCTTCTACTCTGACAAGGGCCTAGGAAGACAAGCAGACTCCTGTCTGAGGTCTGCAACTGGGGAGAACAAGAAGGGAGGCCCTGGGGAGAGCCACACATGGGGATGGAAGTCGACAGGCTGTGGGAAAGCCATTTTTTATTTTTTTAAATTTATTTTTAATTGAAAAATAAAAATTGCACATATATATTGTGCACAACACATTATTTTGAAATATGTAAACATGATGGAAAGGCTAAATTGAGCTGATCAACATATGCATAACTTTACATCTGATATGGTTTGGCTGTGTCCCCACCCAAATCTCATCTTGAATTGTAGCTCCCATAATTCCCACGTCATGGGAGGGACCTGGTGACAGGTAACTGAATCATGAGGATGGGTCTTTGCCATGTTGTTTCTGTGATAGTGAGTAAGTCCCACGAGATCTGATGGTTTTATAAAGGGGAGTTCCCCTGCACAAGTTCTCTTGCCTGCCACCATGTAAGATGTGACTTTGCTCCTTATTTGCCTTCAGCCATAATGGTGACACCTCCACCGCCATGTGGAATTGTGAGTCCATTAAACCTCTTTCCTTTATAAATTACTCAGTCTTGGGTATGCCTTTATCAGTAGTATGAGAACAGACTCATACAGCATCCTTAATTTAAAAAAAAAACAAAAGATCCTGATACACTCTGCTAACATGAAACACCACACTGTTCTAATAAGGATGAACAAGGTTCTGCTGCAGTGAAGAACAACCCCCATAACACGGTGACTTGATACAGAAAAAGCTTAATTCTTGCACATACTACAAGTCCAGAAAAGGCTGTCAGGGCCCTTGTTAATCTCACTCAGAGATGCTGGAAGATGGAGGATCCATTTTGTCATGTGAGTCCATGATCATGATGTCAGGGGAAAGCAGGGAATCCACCTGCACTGGCTTGTAAATCTCCCCCTTGAAGTGACAGTTCATGCTTCTTTGGCTAAAGCAAGTCACCTATCTATGTCTGACTAAAAAGGGAGAAAAAGCATCATCCCCAGAAGGACAGAAGAGGAATATTTAACAAAGCACAAATAATCACCACATCTATACATGAAAAATGATAATAATAACATAAATATATGACATCTGGGTTGCATGGGCAATTAAATCAAATGTAATTATACTTTGCAAAAATTTGATCTTAAATCAAAATATAGGTGGAATTGCATTCTTTTATGTACCAGGGAGAGAAGATGAAACCCCAGAAATATCATTACAATTAGCTTCACATCTTATTTTGCTAAATGGATGTCTAAGGAATAAGCAAGTAATGTGCCATTTGCCAAGCAGTATTTATTGATTCCCAGACAGTAACTGGCCCTTTTCTCATACCCTTGTTTTCCTGACCCTCTACATTTGGACTAAGTTGATGCATGGAACAACCTCCCTGTTCCATTTAAAATACGATGCGTATGGTTTTGCTTAAAGAACAAACTATGTACTCCTGGTAAGAAATATATTAGTAGGTTGGACACAGAGGTCAGGGAATGAAAGATTTCTGAAAGGGAACTTTCATCTAAGAGGAGCATCATTTCCAGAAAGCCTGTGTGTCAAATGATGGGTTTCACTCACAGGCCAAAGAGAGGCTGAGGGTTAAAACCATCCAGAAGGCAAGTGGGACCTAGAGGAGGCCAACCGTGCACACTTTTCAGGACATGAAATACAGCTCCTGTTTTGACACTTGTGTAATAGCATGGTTGTTCAACCTCCTTGTTTCTGTGGGGTTTATGGTCCATAAAGTTTAATAACAATCTTAACAGCTGAACAGAGAATACATGAGATTCGAAGGCCACTCTTACCAAAGCGGATCTGGATTCTAAAATTCTTTCCCCCTTGGCATCTCAACATTTACAAGTGTCCGTCTCTTAATGTTGACTTTACAAAATAATCACATGGCACAAGGAAACACGAATGACTGGCTGTTACTAAAACAGCCTTTGCAAAAATTATAACGGAGAAAATTATGAAGGTGATGGAGATCTGATGTAACTGACTCTATCTTGCTTCTAACCTCCAGGCTGTCTTGTTCAAAGTTGATTTGGTTGTAGGACTAACTAACTTTGAGAGGAACTTAGTTTACGGTTTAACTTTGAAACAAAAGATGATAACAGCCCTTTCCCAAAATAAACACCCTTCCTGCCTGGGGACTAGACTGCCTTTGCAGGACTAACAAATTAGCCACAAGATTAGAAATTAGGGTTTAGGAGTCATGCTGCCGGAGTCTGCAAGATTCTGAACTTCCCCAAATTGCTCCAGGGGATAATGTCACTATGGTAAAACCGAAGATCAGTACTTTAGATATTTTGCAGACCCTGCAATTGATGGATCAGCTGGCACCACCCAGGTCAATAAATTAACTCATATGGTCTTGTGGCTCCCACCCAGGAACTGACTCAGTGCAAGAGGCCGGCTTCAACTCCCTATGATTCCATCTCAAACCTGACCAATCAATACTCCCCATTCCATGACCCCCTTCTCACTAAATTCTCCTTAAAAATCTCTATCCCTGAGTTTTGGGGGAGACTTATTTGAGTAATAATAAAATTCTGGTCTCCCACACAGCCAGCTCTGCATGAATTAAACTCTTTTTTTTTTTTTTTTTTTTTTCCCCCAAGACAGAGTCTCACTCTGTCGCCCAGGCTGGAGCGCGGTGGCGTGATCTCGACTCACTGCAGCCTCCGCCTCCCAGGTTCAAGCAGTTCTCCTGCCTCTGCCTCCCGACTAGCTAATATTACAGGCGCCTACCACTACGCCTGGCTAATATTAGTATCTTTAGTAGGGATGGGGTTTCACCACCTTGGCCAGGATGGTCTCAAACTCCTGACCTCAGTTGAACCACCCTCCTTGGCCTCCCAAAATGCTGGCAATACAGACATGAGCCACCGTGCCTGGCCCTAAACTCTTTTTTTATGGCAATCCCCCGTCTTGATAAATCGGTTTTGCCTAGGCAGCGGGCAAGGAGAACCCGTTGGGCAATTACACTGGCTCTTAAGTTGTCACACTGCCACACTTGGCCATAGAATCCTGGTGTAAAACTTTGAGGAAATGAAGATTACAGAGCCTTGTTATCCTGCAATTTGGGAACTAAAAACTTTCATAGGGTTAGTATGCCAGGGCTTCATCCAAATAACTGGACAAATGAGATAACCTCGAAATTCCTTCCCAAAGCCTGCAAAGCTGTGCACTGATCCCAGCCTCCTCCCCTTTCTCATCTGTTCACTGGGGTCACCAAAGCCCCTTGCAGTTGGTGAATTCATCAACCCTTGACATGCCACGGACTTTGGAACTTGCTGCTCCCTCGTCTTTGCGGAGCTGGGGAGGATTCCTGGTAGTCCTGTTTCCCTAGGACTGGCTCCATTACATTTCTAGATCTGTTGAAATGGGAGCTCCTCAGAGAAACCCTCCTGGCCCCATCTAAGGTAATACTCCCTGTAGTAACTTACCCAACTGTCTTTGCTAAATAGCAGTTATTAAAACTGCCTTTGCAAAAATCGTAAGAGTAAGAAAATTATGACCGTGAAAGAGATCTGATCTAACCAAGCCCCATCTTGCCTTTAACCTTCAGACTGCCCTTAGTCATTCCTGGGCTTGGGCCAAGCTAACTTTGGGGGATATTTAGTACTTAATTTAAATGATAATGGCCCTACCCCCAAACTAAACTGCCTTTGTAAAGCTAGCAAAAGACCACCAAGTTAGGAGGAGGAGAGGAGCCTGAATTCTGCTAATGTGTGGACATAAATGATTAGCAGCCATTATTCCAGAGGTTACAAGATTTGCAATTTCCCCAATTATTCCTGCAGATAACATCACTTTGTAGAACCTAAGGTTGGCCTTCTGAAATGTCTTTTCATGCTTTTGCATTTTTGAGGACTGGTAGCCCCATCCCCATTCAACTGGTCCTGTGCCCTGCCCCCCACCCAGAAGCGGATTCAGGGCACAAGGGTTTTACACACCCCTATGACTGCATCCACAGCCAATCAGCAGTACCCATTCTCTTGTCCACAAAACTATCCTTAAAAAAACCCCCAGCCTCTGAATTTTCAGGAAAGCTGATTTGAGTAACAATAAAGCTCTAGTCTCCCGTTTAGCTGGCTCTACCAACATTAAACTCTTTCTCTATTGCAATTCCCCTGTCTAGATAAATCGGCTTTATCTGGGCATCAGGCAGAATGAACCCATTGGGCGGTTACATTATCACCACCTGCCAATAGCTTATTTGCATAATTGTCTCCGTGTTTATTCACAGACACACACACACAACAATGAGAGCACCATGGAGTGAGGAAGCTTGACATACTCTTCCTAACTTCACCTACTGCTGGTTTAGAGCAAATGAATAAAACACTGTGGGTGATAAAGGGTCAGAAGAGCTTGTCACATGATCAAAAATAATTTCAAGTTAAAGGAACTTTCAGAGTTTAAACTGGGCACATCCATAGAGCTGACAGGATAAGGTCCTTCCCATACCACAACAAACTGCAAACTTTCATCCAACAGTAAACTTTATCATCGCTGAAGCTGACTGGCATGGTTTTGCTCTCCTGACTTCTCCAGGTTCTCCCTCTTCCCCTGAAAGATGTGTATTTATGCAGTTCTCTTTGGAAGCCGTGGACTACCTTGCAATCGTGGCCTGATTTTGCAGAGCACAAGTGAAGAGATGGGGAGGAAGACAGAAAACTCCCTGCTGATGACAGGGCTCCTGGGAAGAGAATTTTAGCTTGGGGGAGGGTTGGGGAGGGAAAGTAGGAAGGAGAGGAAATCCTTATCAGGCTATATTTGCATATCAAAGAGCGCTTCCAGCTGGGCTTTCTTTGCCCAGTAACAAAGTCATCTTATTCAAGGCCAAGAGGCTTTCCTCTCAAGCTGCCTTGGGCTATGCCTCCTACTTCTTCCTTGTGGAGACAAAACAGCATGGCTATCTCAAGGCCCAGGGAGATAACTCACCTCACCAGTGGCTCTCTGCTGCCCCAGATGTCCCTAGATGGCAGAGGTTTCGCTGAGGATTTTGGGTTTACAGACTTCCATGGCATTCCCCTCAGACTCCTCAGTTTACTCAAGGTCCCTAACCAAGAAGACAAAATACTGTAGCCTATGTTATTCATTCATTCATTCATTCATTCATTCATCCATCTTTGCATTCATCCCAAAAATACTTGTCAAAATATTACTAAGTGGCAAGCATGCAGCTACTTCTCCCTTTTAGCTCTTGGGTCCTTTAATTAATCAACATATATGGGAATGAGCCAAGGATGGCTGGGCGCTCCAACACTAATGACTTTGGGCCACGTTTTGAGGTTGTGGAAATGTGTTTGATGCAACTAGCATTTGAAATCCAGATTCCCCCTTAGCTCATGGTTCTAAGAAGCTGGTTTTAAACTACATTGTATAAATAGGATACTATTCTGCTCACATTTGATCGGCTCATATCTTAAAAGGAAGTTCATGGTCCATCCTTTTATTAATGGAAGGATTCTGGCTGGGCCAGGTGGCTCATGCATCTAATCCCAGCACTTTGGAAGGGACCACAGCTGGAGATTCACGTGCATCTAGGAGTTTGAGACCGGCCTGGTCAATATGGTGAGACCCCATTTCTACAAAAAATAAAAAATTAACTAGGTGTGGTGGAACATGCCTATGGTCTCCACTACACAGGAGGCTGAGGTGGGAGGATTACTTGCACCCAGGAGGTTGAGTCTGCAGTAAGCCATGATTGGGCCACTTGCACTCCAGCCTGGGTGACAGAGTGAAAGCCTGTCCAAAAAAATAAATAAATAAGAATTCTTCCAAGGGTCCATCAACAGTCACTTGATTTACATTTCTTTCTTTAAAGCAGAATTTTTCTGTCTTAGATTTGCTTCATATTGGAAGTAAATATGTGTGGGCTCAATATACAACTGAAATTAGTAGGCAATTTTCTTCTCCGCCTCCTCCTCTTCCTCCTCCTCTCCTGAGATTGGCCATCAACCTCATGCTCAGGCCAGCAGCTTGGTGTCCAGGGGTATAACCCCTCATATAGGGTCAGCTCCAAATAAGAGTCATTGAAGGCCTCATTACACAATATGTTTTAATTGACCCCAAGAATACAAGTCTCAGAGACTCACATTTCTAGCTGAAAGCATGAAGTGGAAGGAATGAAAATATATTTTCTGTAGTTATAATAACACTATAGGACGAGGTACTCTATTGGGAGGTAGGACAAGGATGGGAAGACAATTTGGAAAACCAACAGGAGCACCAAGTGGGAAAAGGAATGTAATACCAATAAAAGAAAGGTGTGTGTGCTTCTTTAAAAGGAGAAAAAATGGTTATTTTCTTTCCTGCACTTAATCAAGAAATATTCAGTAACATAGAACTAAGCGTTGATAAAAAGAAGGTGCAAAGGCCCGAGAATTTTAGAAAGTACTAAGTGTGACAGATCATAGATAGGGTGACCAGATATCTTGACATACGCCTATTGTCCCAGCATAATTACCTGCTCCCCATCCTCTCTCAAAAAGGTGCCAGTGTGGATGATAAATTATGTGGTCACTGTAATCATAGCACCAACACCTGGGAGGCAGGCTGACCTGGGGAAGGGAGGGTTTACATTTCCAGTGACCATGCGCCACCCAGAAAAGACATTTATGGCCAGGCCGGTGGCTCATGCCTGTAATCCCAGCACTTTGGGAGGCTGGGGCAGGCAGATCACAAGGTCAAGAGAAGAAGACCATCCTGGCCAACATGGTGAAACCCCATCTCTACTAAAAATACAAAAATTAGCTGGGCGCAGTGGTGTGCTCCTGTTGTCCCAGCTACTCAGGACGCTGAGGCAGGAGAATTGCTTGAACCCGGGAGGCAGAGGTTGCAGTGAGCCGAGATCATGCCACTGCACTCCACCCTGGCGACAGAGTGAGACTCCGACTAAAAAAAAAAAGGCATTTCTAAGATAATCTAAGTGATGACATCACAAGCACCTGTAATTGGTAACTTCTGCTTTAAAGAAAAACTCTTAACAGTTTTACTTTACATCTGTTGCTAGTTTAATAACTGCAAAAGCTCTGCAGTTTTCTACAGAAAGGTGGACCCTGATCCCTTTTGTAGGTGGTGTTCCCTAATTTCAGACATGTTAATAACAGGATAAAGGTGTTGATGATATACGATTATAGCTTATAGGGCTGCAGCCATTTACTACACACAAGGAATCTCCATTCATTCGCTGTGTGGCTGGCCCGGAGAAAATGACTTATCCACTCTGTACCTTCAGACCCACCTCTGTAAAGGAGGAATAACAACAGTCCCCTGCCACAGAGTTCTGAGAACTAAATAGAATATTCCTTTATGAATTATGTTATAAATGGACTGGACTCTCAGCATGATTGAGCTAGAAAGGAACCCACGTGTGACTTTTCTGAGCTCCTGTACTATGCATAATGGACGGCAGCTTGAAGAAGACATGTGCCTAGAGTGAAGTGTCCAGGTGCTTCTCAAAGTGAGGCTGGGGAATAGAATCTGCAGGCAGGGAATCTAAAGCCATTTCACTCTGACTTCTTAGAACCAAACTGAAAGGAAACCCTTAACCTTCCACGCCTAAGTAACAAAAGGAGGAGGGGCTACTCTTTTGCAACCCCTTACCTTTTCTGCGGGGCAGACGGGAAATTGAAAGTACCTCTGAGTGGTTTTGCTTTTTGCAACCAATCAGACGTTTGCATAGGAGTGTAACTTTGTAACTTCACTTCAGCCTCTGATGGGTTGCTGCCCACAACCAATCATACTGACTGGAGGTGGACTCTTCGTTTGCATAAAAGTGCAACCCTGTAATTTCACTTTAGCCTCTGATTGGTTGCTTTCCAAAACCAATCCAATGTTTGCATAGGAGTGTGATATTTGTAACTTCACTTCAGCCTCTGATTGGTTGCTTTCCGCAACCAATGAGACTGATTGCAGGCCACCACTTCATTTATAAGGGGTGTACCCCAAGTGGCCAATGGGAAACCTCTAGGGAGTATTTAGACTCCAGAAGATTCTCTATCCAGGGCCCTTGAGTGGCTGCTTGGGCCGTTCCCACTCTGTGGAGTGTAGTTTTGCTTTCAATAAACCTCAGCTTTTGTTGCTTCGTTCTTCTCTTGCTTTGTTTGTGCATTTTGTCCAACTATTTCTTCAAAATGCCAAAAACCCGGACACCCTCCCCTGGTAACAAAAGGACCAATCCAAGAATGCGGATCCTCGACTCAGCCGGGACTCCCTTGCAGCTTTACAAGACACTAGGAGGAAGTGTCCTGTCCTTGCTGTCTTTTCCCTTGTATTTTAGATGGGAAGCTAAAACTGGAGGGGGCAAAAACCAGCCCCACTAAGGCTAAGCCTGAGGACAGGGCAGAGGAAAGCACAACAGATTTACTTTCATTCTTAGAAGACAGTGGATGGAAAAGTGGATTTCCACCAAGAAAAGACCTGGCCTTTTTCCCTGAGCAGGAAATACTGAGCTGCTGTGGTCTTGCCCTCCCTGCAGAGCTGGCCTGATGGTTTAGCCATGGTAAAAGCGTTGCAGCCAAAGAGAGCAGAAGAGAAAATTGGGAAGCTGGTGTCAGATTTTCTACTGGGGCATATCTTTGGCCTAGGCCCCCGCAGCAGTCACGGAGGAAGGCCTGGAAAGCCGCAGTCTAACAAGATGCCTGACATTGTGAAATGCCTTAACCCCAGCCTTTCATCCACCTCTTAGCCTTGCCTCTGCCGCCCGCCCCGCGTGGAGCTGCTGGATACAAGGGGCTTCAGATGTGAAGAGAAAAAGTCACCGTCCCCTTGTCCTTGAGGTAATTAATCAGCGGTGACTCTTTACCCTGGGAATAATATGCTTCAGAACACTTTTCATTCCTGTAATATCAATTATGCTGCAGAGATGCAGTTCTGAAAAAGATACAAAGGCATTTGGTGGGTTTTGGTGGCAAAGTAACCAGGCTAAGTTGTTGACACTACAGCACACAGGATGGTTTCAGACACCAGCGGATCAGCTGCAGGCTGCCTGATTCTCCAGAAGAAAAATGTTTCCCTTGCTTCCTGCAGAGGTGGATGTAGATGCAGTCTGCCAGCTCTGAAATCTGCACCATTTCCTCCTCCAAGACGATTTTGCCCGCTCTCAACTCCCGCCAACCCAGTAATTTGTGTTGGTCACTATTTCATCCCCTTCTTCCATTTCCTAAGGCAAATCTGCCACTTAGAAATACACACATAATGGAGCGGGTATGGGATTGATCAGCCCAAAAGTGAGGTGCGGAGGGACGCCCCTCACTTGGTGTGCACTCAGATTTGTAGGAGATGCCCGTGAGAATTCACGTCATCCGTCCTCTATCCTGGGCAGCAACAGACTTGGATTGTACACAAGTGTTTAGAACACTGACTACCTGGCTGGGTGCAGTGGCTCACGCCTGTAATCCCAACACTTTGGGAGACCATGGCAGGTGGATCGCTTAAGCACAGGAGTTCAAGACCAGCCTGGGCAACATGAAAAAACCGTGTTACTACAAAAAAATACAAAAACTAACCCGGCGTGGTAGCCCATGCCTGTGGTCCTAGTTACTCAGGAGGCTGAGGTGGGAGGATGACTTGAGTCTGGGAGGCACAGGCTGCAGTGAACCAAGATCCTGCCAATGCACTTGAGCCTGGGCAACAGAGGGAGATCCTGTCTCACAGGAAGAAAAAGAGAACACTGACTACCAGCTACTTATGAAAAGAAAGAGCAAAACAGAAAATGAAAGAGAAGTGGTTGTGGGGGGGAGGGAAAAGAACAGGAAAAAAAGAGAAAGAATTAAAGCCAAAATTCCATCCGAAATATTTCCGTGAAAATATTCTATAATGTGTTGGATGTTCTAAAGATTTCATGACATAGTCTTATTTTCACAAACACATACTTTGTGATCTTTTGCCCTCCCACAAACCTTGGGATTATTGCCAGACTATTGCTTTCAAAGTCTATGTCTTCTTTCCTTTATCTCCTTCAGCACCTACTCTCATGGACAGGAAGGGACCCGAACTCTGCATTTTGCCCTATGAAAATGGACTCTGAATCCCAGCTTGAAGGAGGAAGGTAATGACTGAGAGAACCGGAACTTCTAGATGTGTGCAAACTCTGATACAAGGGTTGGGTCCGAAAAGAGAGCAGTGGTCCATTCTGTAGAACATGTTCTTGGAAACTTCAAAATATGAACGCTCATGAAAACTGTGGTACCCTTCTAGAGAGATTAATTAGCGCTCTTCTTGGGAATAGAACATTAAAGAGAATATGGGATGAATCTGTATTGTAGCAATCTCCCACAATATCATCTTTTTTTTTTTTTCAAAAAAAGGCTCTGATTAAAAGTACAATTTTATTTAATATCCTTCAAACAAAAAAGAGAGGTTCTTACGTTAGCATGATCACTATGAATATTCTTGAAAGTGGTACTAGTAGAATTGTTTTTTATGATTCCATTTATTCAAAATGAAAAGTGGCATTTGCCAAACATATGATCTGATGAGTAATAGATTTACAAAGCAACCAAAGAGGAAAGACAGGCTGGAAAGAAAATCTATCTGATTATGATTTTGTGGTTTGTGTACTGGTTACAAATAACCTGAAGTCCACGAAATATCCAAATTGGAACCTCTGCTTAGAAAACTCTTATGTGAATAGGGACCTCTGTGGGTTTCTTGAAAGTTGTGAGGCAGGATCTTCAGTGTTTCATGAATCACTTTCCTAACAGAAAGTCTCATTTTTAAGGAAAAATAAAAAACAAATTATTTGGGTGCCCAGCAAATTACATGCACAGTTTTTAATAATATGAGTGTGCATACTTGAGTGACAGTTCATTTGGGCTTAAGGCATAGATTTCAACATGTTCAGTGTATGGAGAAACCAGGCTGGAAACTTTCCCCTTCAGTGTCTGAGCTGACACAAAACAGGAGGAGAAAAGACTTTAATCTCGTCATAAACAAATGTACAGGTCTGCATGAAGGTTTACACCCTACTCTGGCAAAATGATGAACGGTTTGTTACTGACTCCTTCATTTAAAAAAACAGTAATAAAGAAATAAAATAGAGAAGGAGCAGCAACGCTCTCTGCAAAAAAAAAAAAAAAAAAAAAAAAAAGTCAGGAGGGCTTGTATATTGCACATCTCCGTTTTGGTAGCCCAAGGAGGGAATATAAGCTTAAAGTCCTGAATTTAACAAACCTAATTATCAAGGCTTAATTAGTACCAAGGGTACAGCTTCATGGAACACCTGCAGACTTAATTTATGTCCTGACAGAGAGGAACAAGTGTTAATGGGCTGTATTTATGTTAATACCTGAACCTTAGGAGCCAGTGGAACAAAACAGACCATGCGCTAGTTTTCCAAGCTACAACACAAATATGAAAGATTTTCGTCTTAATGCTGCTTTGCACACAATTCTTCAGGGATCACACAGATCTACTTTAACTTTTAAAACTAAAAAGTGGAATATGAAGAAGTAGAGCTGTTCTGGGTATCTGTAAAAGTCTTACAAGATCAACTCACCAACTAGTCATCATATCTTTTATTTAAAATTGACAGTGGCGGATGTGGCCAATGTTCCCATTGTTCAGGATGAGTGTTTCTCAGGACGCTGAAATATAAACCCACTGTTTCCACAGATGCTGTAATATTAAAACAATAGCTAACATTTATGGAGAACTCACTGTGTATCAGTCATTGTATTAAGCTCTTCGTACACATTTTCCAGTTACAGATAAAGGAAGGTGACATACAGGGTAAATAAACAGGCCGGGTTTCTAGGAAGTTCAAAGATTTGGAGTTAGGTTTCCAGAACAAATCCTTTTAACCAATGAGCTAAACTCCCTCTAATATGCAGATAGTAAGAACAAGAAAAATATAAAACATATATATATGAACACATTTATAAAAGAACCCTCAGCAAACTAGAAATAAATGCAAACTCCTTAATCTAATAAAGAATAGGTACAGAAAACATACAACTAGCATCACATATAATGGAGAAGTCCTGAATAAAGCAATGATGTCTGTCTCAAAACCTCTGTTCAACACTGTCCTATAGGCTATAGCCAGTACATTAAAACAAGAAAAAGAAACAAAAGCCATAAAAATTGGAGAAGAAGTAAAACTATATTCAGAGATGTAGAAAATTCTACACAATCTATTTAACAAAAAGGAAAAGATGAATAAATAAATTTTAAGGTCACAGGATATGAGAGCAGTTTGCTAGAATCAACTATATTTCTATATATTAGAAACAAACAGTTGGAGAAAAGAAATTTTATAATGCCATTTACAATAGCATAAAAAATCAAATGTGTAAGAGTTAATTTAACAAAAAAGTATAAGACCTCCACATTCAAAATCATCAAATATCACTGAAATGTTTATAAATAAAGAAGCCTTAAATAAATGGAGAGATGCATGCTTATGGATGGTAACGCTCAACACTTTTAGGATTTTGATCCTCCTCAAATTGATCAACGGATTCAATACCAAAGCAAATAAACTCCCAGCAGGGCTTTTTAAAAGAAATGGAGAAGCTGATCAGGAAATATATATGTAAAAGGAAAGTATCTAAACTAACCCAAACAATCTTGAAATAAAGAACAAAGTTTGAATCCTTATTATTACCTAGCTTCCAGGCAATCGAGCAGTAGGTATAAGAAAAAAAATTAGATCAATGGAGTATAACAGTCTAGAAATACACCCACACATATATAGTCAACTGATTTTTGACAAAGACGCCAAGGAAATTGAATAGCGCGAGGATTAGTCTTTGAACAAATAGTGCTAGAACAATTGGAGAGTCTTAAGGAGAGAAAAATAAACCTCTACCATTACCTCACACCATATACAAAAATTAATTAGAGACGGAACATAGATCTGAATGTAAAGATTGAAGTTATGGAGTGTCTATAAGAAAACATAGGAAAATATTTTTGTGACCTGGTGATTGGTAAAGGTTCTTAGAACAAGAAAGCACTAAACAAATGAAAAAGATAAATTGGACACTATCAGTATTTATAACTTCTGCTTTTCAAAAGATACCATTAAGGAATAAATAGACAAGACACAGGAGAAAATTCACAGTACATACGAAAAAAAAGACTGTATCCAAACTATATATAGAATTCCTATAATTCAATATTAAAAAGACAATCTAATTTTTAGAAAATGGCCAAATACATAAAAAAGCAGTTCACAGAAAGAAAATATATGAACGGCCATGAGTTCACAAAAAAAGATGCATTAGTCACTAGGAAAATGCAAAATAAAACTAGCAAGAGATAGCGTTTCTCACCCACAAAAAGGCTATAATTAAAAAGACTGAAATTACAAAGTGCTGATGAGGATGTGAAGCAACATGAACTCTTACACACTTCTAGCGGGGGTTTAAAATGATACAATTACTTTAGACAACTGTTTGGCAGCATTCTTAAAAGTTAAACACTAAGAGTCAATAATTTCACACCTAGGTATTTATCAAAAATACATAAAAATATAAGGGCATAAATACATGTATACAGGATTTATGAATATTCGTGGTGGCTTTATTCATAATAGCCAACAAATATAAACAACCCAATGCTCATCAACAGGTGCACAGATAAGCAAATTGTGGTGTATTTTCACCACAGGATACTATCCAGCATTGAAAAAGTGAACCCCTAATACACCCATCAACATGGATGAATCAGAAAAACATTATGTGAATCATTAAGCAGAAGACACATACAAAGCAGTAGGTATGATTTCTATTAAATGAAGTTCTAGAACAGGTAAAACAAAGTTACAGTGATTGAAACAAGAATGCCTGTCTATGGGAATAAGAGGATTTATTGGAAACAGAATGAGATACTTACTGAGGTGATGGGAATGTTCTTGTTTTTGCTTTTTTTTTTTTTTTTTTAAAGACAGTCTCACTGTCACCCAGGCTAGAGTGCAGCAGTGCCATCTTGGCTCACTGCAACCTCTGCCTCCCAGGCGATACTCAAGCCTCAGCCACCAGAGTAGCTAAGGTTACAGGCATATGTCACAATGGCCGGCTATTTTTTCTTTTTTTTTTCTTTTTTTTGTATTTTTAGTGGAGACGGGGTTTCACCCTGTTGCCCAGACTGATCTCAAACTCCTGGCCTCAAGTGGTCCACCCTCCTCAGCCTCCCAACATGCTAGGATTACAAGCATGATCCACTGAACCTGGCCCTGGAATGTTCTATATCTTAACTGGGGCAGTGGATCCATGATTATGTACATGTACACATTTTTCAAAATCCAGACAACTGTATATTTAAAATATGCTAATTTTATAGAACATAAATTATGTAAATTATGTCTCAATAATATACGTATATGTGTGCATATAAATTTTCTCTCTCTCTCACACACACACTTCTGTGAAGAGAGTTATTTCACAGGTCCAATTTTATATTAGTAAAACAGACCTTACTTTTGAGTGCTACAATGCAATCCAGAAAAATGCTTGAAAAGGTTAAGATTATTTATGAAATTGTTCACTAATTACTATCTGAGTACATCAAGCTTTGTGGAAAGAGAGTAGGCTTCGGTGTCATATGTCCCAGGTCATTATGATGAGTTTGCTTCTCATTAGCTATGTGACCTTATGCAAGTTAATGATCAGCCTCAGACAGTTTTTGACGGAAGGGGTAGGGGAAGCAACACTGGCCTCACTAGTTTGTGGTGTAGCTTCAGTGTGCTAACGGATGTAGAATACACAATTAAGGGCCCCAGGTTTTGTTATTACCATCAGTGGTCCCAGCCCGTTTTTGATAACTTTGTAAACACAAAGTGGTTTTGGGAAGCCAGTCATTCTACAATCCTTTTCCCAAATTTTTGTCTCTGAAAATGACTAAGCAAATTTACAAAAACAATTGGAAACAACTTGGTGACTTTTTTTTTTTTCAAATGGGTAAGTGCATTCCGGATATAATTATGTTTAAAACATGATTTAGCACACTTTACTTCTTCTGAAGTATTTCTATTTCCTTCTTTTATAAAACCTACTATTTCTATCTTATTTTTAAAGATCAATTGCCTGCATGTTTTCAGAGCCCTTTCAGAAATATCTTTGGTTATTACTCATCTGTGAAAAGGAAATTTAAACAAAGTTTGAGAACTGTTCATTTCTCAAAAAAGACAGTGGAATTGAGTATCTGTTTCCTGGGATGTTAAGTCAGCGTCAAGACCAAATTCATGAGATTGTTTTCCAAAGAGAAGACAGGAGTAATACGAAAGAATGACTGAGGTTTCATCAACTGTATCAGCTTCCTGGCATGACAGCACTCGACTTTATATAGTCAGATACTGTGAGTCAGTTGACATTGTTCTTAAGAAAACTTGTTTTTGTTAGCATCTCAGAATTTGCCAGAGCCGTATTACATTTAAGTCTTGCATTCCTCAATCAATTTGACCAATGAACTTTTTGAAGATCAATGGGCAAGATAATAGTAGTAGAAGGAAAACACCAATGATAGTTATTTCTCATTTGGGGTCAGCATTGCCAAGCTGCTCAGGGTTTCCATGGAATCATTTCCAAACCCTCCTATTAAATTCTAAAGGGGAAAAGATCTTTGCCTGTGGACAGTGTAAATTTGACAACAAATACAGGGTTGATAGACTGGTAGACTAGAAAAACACAAGAAGCTACGGGATGGAAGCTAGACCATCGTCACCACTGCCATGGGGCAGAACAGAAAGAAGCATGATGTTGTGACCCCACAGAAGAGACAACACACAAATCCTCTTCAGTGAACGCCTGTGTTTCTAGGGTACCGGGAATGAGAAAGGAAGATGTTGTATGCACAGAAACTTGAGTTATTTTCTTAATGCATAATTAAGAAAAGAAAAGAAACCCACAGAAAAGTGAGGCAAACCCACTGATAAACAGGCAGGTTCTATTTCTGTTAATTGGGTAAGCCCAGATTCTTTAAAAGTGATTTTAAAGCCGGTGATGCTATCAACTTTGAAATGTGGTTTGAAAAAGCGGATATTACACTTTAGCATATGCCTAATAACTACCCTCACCATGGAAACACTGAAGGCAGAAACCATTGTGTTTGTTTTCCTAATCGTACTACCAAGATAAGACATAGAGTTCTCGTAAACCGGTGCCCGGCGGCATGATGGGATCTCCAGCTTCTGTACACCTAGTTGTGGAGGTGGATCCTGGGTGGATCCATTGGAACTACGGTAATAAGAATTAGTCCAGTCATCAGATAATTTCTGATTGAAAATTCCGAGAACTGAGTTACGCACGGTACTCAGTTAGTCACTGTTTTTCTCATAATAGCCGCATTGTGGAAAACTGAAGCCCGTCTTGGGGTCTCAAGGTCAACGTCATATGGTAAACATCTTCAAGGCATGGTTTTAGTCCCGTCTTCTTTCCCAATCTTGTTTAATTGCAACGTGGCCTTCCATGCTGCTCTCTCTATTGTTTCCACAGCCTCTCTCCACCTTGAGACACACACAAGCAGGCTGGGTAGGTATAAGTACCACCTTGCTCCCTGGACACATTAATCAATTTGTTTCATGGAAGGAAAAAGAAGACAACCATCTCCAGCTGAAAATTAGAATCAGGCTGGATTACAGCTGCAGCAATGAACTAGGTAGAGCAGAAAGCCAATCTCAAGCCTGTGTTTCCAACCAGTAGAGAAGCTGACTACAAACAATAATTTAGACAAAAAATAGTCTAGGACTTTATGACCTACATGCTTAAGCATCACTGAACATTACTAACTTTGAAGTTCAATATTACACTTGGAGGTGTATCCTTTGCTGTGCTGGAGAGAAGCAAAGAACCAGGCTTGAGTCTAAAATATTCCCATTAACCCAATAACACAACAATTAGATGTGTGTGTATGTGTTGTATAACTCTTTAAAATTAAACGATCAAGGCTAACTATGGAAATAAAAGTGAACATTAACAATTGCCACAATACACTTGTCTGTAGCTCCAGCTATTCAGGAGGCTGAGGTGGGAGGATTGCTTGAGCCCAGGAGGTCAAGGCTGCAATGAGCCATGACTACACTATTGCACTCCTTCCTGGGCAAGAAAGCAAGACCCTGTCTCAAAATATAATAATAATAATAATAATAATAAAAGCCTCAATAAAAGACATTACTCTTTGGTAATCAGGGATACCTGGTACTCAAATACATCACAGACACAATATCTGCTCAGCTGGTAACAAATCTGTCAAGGAAAATATTGCATATCAACTCAAAAGATGCATCTAGAAAATCTTGTGTTCTAGCTTGCTGGAAAACAGAAGATACTGTGTGAGTTTGATTTCCTCTTACCTCTGTGAAGCAAAAGTGTGATCAATGAAGGTGAGAGGGGCAGGGAAAGACAGAGAAAGGCACGTAATGTATGACAGACATTTTCTGGAACAAGGAGAAGCTAATGAGTTCACAGAAGTGCTAGAAGGGCCCCTGGAAAATACCAGGGAACCTCAGACAAAAGAGTCTCCCAGGCAAGGAAGAAAACAACAATACATGAAATATTGGCTGCAACATTTAAGCAAAAATTAAAATGGCAGCCATGTGGGCAGAAGTGGAAGGAGCTGAGTCTGAGAGAGGAGTGGGTGGAAGAGGAAGTGTCTTAGGCAGTGGCCTCACCCTTCTCTATTTCAGGCATTTGTTCTAGCCTGGAGATGGTTTCCTAAGTAGCAACAGAAAAATAAAAGAAAAGAGAAGTCAATCCAAACTATTTAAACATGAAGAAAATATACTGAATGGGGGAGCCTGGTATGACAGCCTCTTGGATTCAAACCATGTGAGAGGGGACAGGTGAAAGGACTGGTATTTTTCGAGGCCTGACTCTGTGCTTACTGTGGCACTGGGAGGTTGGCAGATAAAAAAGAAGAATGTCTTCCCTTATTTCAGGCATAAGATGGTCAAGAGGGGCCTCACCACTTTTTTTTATTTCTAGCTATAGTCATTCCATCTCATAGTCGTGTGTCTTTGTGACCCTGTCAGCCTGGAGAGCCTCCTTTTCTGTGTGGGTAACTACAGTTTACTCAGCAGTGTGGAGATGGAAACTCCTGACTCCAGTGCTCCTCTGACCTCACCGTCTGTTTTGAGGACCCCTGCTCTGCTACCAGAGAAGCTGGGCTTCCTGCTATCACACTTGAAGGAAGGAATCCAAGGCATTACTGTTAAGCTACCTGTGAGTGCTTAAGGACAGAAAAGACCCTTCACTGCCCTTTGTAACCAAGCCTAGGACTTGGCGTAGGAGATACCAATGAATGAAGCCAACATGCTCAAACAGCAGAGTTCCTTAATCCAATTGGATCAGCAGCCCTTGGCCTAACTGCAGGCTGGTCCAAATCGTGGCTAACAAAACTCTAAAACAGAGGTTAGAAAGTTGTGGGATGCCATCAACAGGACACCGGCTCCTATAGTATCACAATCACCTGCCCAAAAGACAATGGATCCTCACCTAGCCCAATGCTGGCCTAATTGTTTTGCTTTTGGCAGGTGACCTTGTGTTTCACACACGCAGAATCTCAGTAGATAACACAGGTAAAAGTGGAGCTGCTTTGGATAAAATGTGGAGGAAGAATGCTCTGAACAAGAATGATGTTGTCCAGCTGCCACTTCTTGACATGTGTTCTGCACAGCAGGGGTGACCTGTCCATGACCACCATTCCAACTACAGGTAGAACCAGGCCTAGAACATCTCTTGCACCAACATGAAAGGATCTGTTTCCCTTATTAGAGTATTAATTTCTCGAAGGCATCTCATCAGCCATCCTGTGACCCCAGAGTCCAGGAATGCACACAGGTGCAGAAGCCATTTGATTTTAGCATGTGGTTCATTTTTTTTTATTTTAGCCTGTGGTTCATTGAGTACCTCTTCCCTCTTGAGATCAAACAGGAGCTAGGGTTGCTAATGGTTGACTTCCTCTTCTTCTTTCCAATCCTTGAATTTCGTATGCAATTTCCTAGATTCCGCTGGTCTCATTGCTAGTAGAAAATTAGTATGAAACAGAAAACATTGTTTTGCAAGTCACAATGTTTAGAGAAAAACAGAAGATATTCACTAAGCAAGGAAAATAACCCATTTTATCAGACACACTTTTTACTTTATTATAGGCCTTGAGTTTTAAAACACTATTACTGACAGCTTAAATATCCTAGGTTATGATTTCTCAAGCTAGGGAAGACCTCCCCGACCTACACTGACCATATCAAAGAACTGAAGCAAACTCCGGAAAACCAACTCTGCTCCTTCATTTGTTAGAGTTGATGAAGTATAATTGGTCATTATTTAAAGGTTAATTTTTTTTCCTTTGCCTTCATATATGAAATTTCTCACTGGGACATTTCAGTGCTCTTAGAAGAATACCCAGCAGTGGATTCGAAATCATTTGTCATCTTTCAAGATCTGAGACTCTTTCTTGACCAATTTAGAAAAGAAGGATGTTAGAGCAAACAGACAGCTTAGCTGCTAATGACGGGCAACAGTTCAATATTTTATGCCATCTTAAAAAAGTTTCAGTAACTGAAGGTGTTCTCACATTAATTCTTTGCATCAATTATTGACAGAGAATTTAATTTAAAGGCAACTAGTCAGTAACCTAGGGGTAGTGTTTTAAATAATTTATAATTGCTGCATGGGTGTAATCATATTGCTATTGATTACCATCCAGTCACTTCTACAGGTCCAGCAGGTCTTATGCTAATTACTTTTAGTGAGATCACCTTTTTAACTCTGTATTCCCTGGTAACAGGAACTCATTATAAAAATAACTTAATGAAGTGCAATCGTTTAGAGTCCTTACAGAAAGGAGTGAAGGGAGGAGGGTGAACTTAGGAAAAAGCCAGGAGTTGAAAGCACTAGGCTGAGATTTACGGATCATCAATCCTAAACCTGAAATTACATATTGTTATTCAAATATCAGATGGGACTGAGACAAAAGAGGTGAAAAACAGGGTATATGAAAGAAGGGGCAGGCAGAAAAAAGAGACCTAAAGGAAGATTTAAACAATTTCAGTTTTGAGAAGAATTATCTGAATTTCACTTTATTCATCCATCCAGGATCACTTTTTATTCACTATGAAACAGACTAGCCATCATATTGAGGGATTTAGGAAAGGCAACCCGTGATTTACTAAAAATTTGTCAGAATGAGGCCCACTGTATGCTCCCTTTTATATCCTCAAAAAGTGTGAACCAAAGACAGGTTTCTTTCCCTGATGAAAAGAGATTGATTCAGTTATTAAGTGGCGCAGGAATGTACCTAAAGTCTTTAATAATAATAGCTATGAACGCATTTTACTAAATATTGACAAAACATGCTCGAAACCCATGATTTCCTGTATACTGTTACCTTGAACAAGGCTAAGGCTGGCATTTAGATAAAAAACAGAAAGTGAATGAGGAAGTCATCAGTAAATAATAGTATAGGTGGCCCATAGACAAGGCACGCTCAGATGCTGGTCTGGGGAAAGACTGGCTGTGGAAAATACTGGCTGAGTGAGCAGACCACATCTAGACACTATCACTCTTCTCTCTCTTAATTTGTTCCCCTGGCAAAAAGAGAGCAACTACAAAGGTTGCCAAGGTGGCAGGAAGTGAAGAAGACATCAGCACCATTTCAGGGAAGCCAGGAGGCTTGCCCAGTTCAGACAGCAACTTGTGGACAAGCCCTCCTGACTGTGGCTGGGGGAACAGTCTCAGAAGGCCCAGAGAGGGTGGGAGGGATGTCCATTAAGAACATGAGGATTAAGAATGATGGAGGTCAAATTTAAGAATGATGGAGGTCAAATTTAAGAATGATGGAGAGGCAAGAGGTCAAATAAGCAGATGAAAATGGGGCTTTTATTTATTGATGTTTCTTTTTATTTATTTTTAGAATTTCCATTTTTAAGCAATTGCATTTCAAGAATAGATGTGCCTCATTTACAAAATCTATGTGTCAGTGTGTATACGTGCTTCAAAACTGTTATGACATTGATGTTGTTTAGGAAAAAATGTGTGTATGTGTACGTGTGTACATGTGTGTGTATGTGTATTTTCCCTAGGAGCAATTATGTAATAAATGCAATGTTTTTGTGCCACTTGGTTTCAAACTTCAGAAAATTCCTAACATTTAGGAGAAAGAGAAAAAAAAAACAGAGATTCATTTTCTGAAAGAAGAGACATAAGACGGTACACATCTAATTTAATACAAACAATTTGGGTAATTTATAAACAGTGGGAGTTTACATTAATAGAAAATTCATCATAAACTATGGACTTTCTCCAGATACAGCAAACGTAACCCTTGTTCTGAAGATGAGGACAACAGCATCTTTAAACCTCGGGTGGCAGCTGTTGTGATCGAGGTGGAACTAAACAAAATAGGGAACTATATCGCACAAGTTAAAAGGGGGGGAAAAATACCTGCAGAAATTGTCACCTGCCCACACTGAGAGTTTGCTCACAAATATTCTCACTTAAACCTAGTGAAAAGGAAACAACAAATTTCTAGCTTATTCTATTTCCCCTGGGCACGCTTAGTACTTTCAAGCTTGGCTCGGTTTTCTCCTAGTGGAGACCAGTGGACACAGGCCAATACTTATGGCTGTCATATAGCACTAAAATACATTATATTTGAAGCTGCAACAGTCTAGCATCAACCGCCAAGGGCAAGAATTATCACTCTGAGACACATCAAGTCGGCTCGCGTTTCATTGCAGACCCTTAGATGGCGGACCCAGTTTGCAGGGTTTAGGCTGCTGATCCATAGTATAAATCGGGGCGGGGGGTGGGGGAGGGACAAAGATCTTCTTAAAAAGCCAGATAGAAAGCATTTGACTATGCACCATTGCAGTGTGAAAATAATTAGATATGAACAATATATAAATGAATGAGTGGAGCTGTATTTTAATAAAATTTTACTTAAGGAAACAGAAAATGACTGTCATTTGCCAATCCCTGGTACAAATCCTTATCATCTTATTATTAAGCCATATTCCTGAAGGGTGGGACACAGAGTCGGCTCCACAGGGCAGGCAGTGAAACTGACCTCTGAGTTGAATTCAAAGAGAGACATCTTCTTGTAAAAGGGAAGAAGTCAGCCGGGATGGGATAAATGGTCAGTTTCTAGGGGGAGCTGGAGGTGGTGAGGAGGACTGACCAGGGAAGCTTTCTAAGGGCATCAGGGGGAGATTATGGGGCTTGGGGGAAAAGGAGAAGCTTGAAATTGCCACTGTGAGGAATGGAAGAGAAATTAGATCGAGTAAACAGAAAGACTGCTGGGCAGTCTTGAGACATAGTTGAGACCATGAATTAAAAAGAAAAAAAAAATCAATATCCTCTTAGAACTGTACCAACAGTGACAAAGGGCATAGAACTAACCCTGGGCTATTTTAGGGGAATGTATTTCGTTGTCTAGTCTGTGTCTAGAGATGAGCAAAGCGATTCTACATCCAGCCACAAGAGCATCTCAGAAGACTCCTAGTGGCAACATAAAAATAAGTTCTGGCTCGGTCAGCAGGGACACGTTTAAGTCCATCATTAGAATGACAGCTGTCTCCATCCTCAAAACTAACAAACAAAAGCCGTCTTTGAGTTCTGGAAGACAGGGAAGCTGGGATCCTGAGAAAGGCTTTCTGCCTAGAGCTGTCAGTTAGCACCAGCTAATAGCACCTAGTGGACCTTAGGATGTGAGAAACTAAATCCCTAGACAACTACAAAAAGAATAGGAGTAACACCTGGAACAACAGGGACCCAAGGGCCAAGGGAGCTGCCTCTCGGCAGGTACCTGGGATTTCAGTTCTGAGAAGGAAACAGCAAATCAAGGAAAGCTTTCTCCTCACTGTAATCACGCTAGCCCAAAGTGGGTTCTCAAGTCACTTTCAGAAGGGAGAAGCAAAGCACAAAGCCCCCAGTTGCCCAACACCTCGGGTAGGGTTAAACATTTTATGCAGGAATCAGCATCTTTAAGGAGCTCACCTTTTAAAAGGAGCCAGCTTTTTGTTGTAAATGGCACTGACACTACAACAAGAAAGTTGATTTCACAAAGATGATTCATTAAGAAATAAAATATTCATGGCTGACAGCTTGAAGGATCGCCATACAGTTATATTCTAATGCACCTGTCCTCTCTGTCAAGTCCAATGTGGGATGTCATGTCGCCAAAGTTTTATTTAGAAATTGTTTGTCAGAGTGAGCTTTCTAATGTGAATGAAAAATTCATCCCCTCATTAAGAAGATTTTACATGAAATGTCTAGGATTTTCAATGAACACCAGGACATGAACCAATTACTGTTAAACACTTAAAGAGACAGAGTCCTAAGCTCACTCAGCAAAACTCTTAATTGCACAAATGTGGAGAAAATTCAACATCCCGAAAGGCAAATGGGAATTTTGATTTGGAAATCTTCTTTTGTTTTGTCACATCTGGAAAACCATTATCTTTAAAAGACCTGGGGGAATTCAAATGCACTATTTTATGGAATCCACATATATCTTATCTGACCCTTTTATACTTACACATTGGCTGATGGATTTTGGCATTTTCAGCCACTTGTTCAACTCCCGAAGAAAATGATTAAAGTGTTTTGGAAGGGTGTTGAGGTGTCTGTAGTCATTTCTTATATATGTGTGTGTGTGTGTGTGTGTGTGTGTGTGTGTGTGTGTTTTATATACTTTGTTGCCTTCATTGCCTTCCCACCTTACTTTCATAATTTGTGTAAATATCAAACAGGTGCCTTGGAAGCGAATGCACTGAATAATTCCAAAATGTGGGGACTTGGGAGAGAGGGGAAAGAAAAGCTACAACAGATTAAAATAGAGTTGGGCTGCATAGAGAGTTAGGAGAAATCCACAGGGGAATTGCTGGTATAATGAAATAGCATTTTACAGTCATGACAATGGATTAAGTTGACATTGAGACTCTTTTTTGACATATAGTCTAGTTCAGTTTAACTTACGGGAGAAAATAGCTCCCAAACCTAGCCCTAGACTAGGTATATACACACACACACACACACACACACACACACACACACAAACACACACACACCACACACACACACACATATAGCCAGACTGTCACTTCATCACTTCCAATTTCAGAAAAGGTTTGAGACTGACAATATGAAAACTGAAATTTCTCCTCCTTAAACCCAGCAGACTCTATAAACTTTAAGAATTTTATATTCACTTTCATAGGATAGACGCTTTGGTGAACTAGTTCGAGGAAAAAGTAGCCTTGCCCCTGTATCTGTGCATTACAATCCCATAAGACTCTAACAAAGCTTTCCAAGAAGGAAGGACTCTGAATAAGCTTTTTACCATACAGCTGTTGCAGGTGGAACCAGAATTTCATAGCCTTTCCTTGTGCTTTAGTTATAGCTGCCTCTGCAGTTTCTTTTAGACATATTCTTTCTCTATATGTTTTTCTTTTCATTTACATTTATTTCTCCCTTCATATATATTATATATATATATATATGTTTTTCTTTGTAATATTTTATATAGTTTCTGGAAAGCAATTGGACAATACATATCAATGTGTACCAAGTGTCTTAAAACAGTTTAGATGTGAGATGAAATTCTAGACATCTATCTTAAAACTTCTCTGAAGATCAGATAAGGAATTTTGTACAGAGATGTTCAATGATGTGTTATTTAAAATTGGGAGCAAATGTCCAAAAGAAGAGGAAATGTTCTTTTGTGAAGCCACCATTCAAAATTACATTTAGGATTTATTTCTCATATAATTAACATTGAGTAAATAAAGTAGAATACAGAATGCACAAAATGTACTCAGAGATTCATGAGGCAAAAAGTAAATGCTTTTTTTTTTTTAAAGAAAAAATACCAAATGTGTACAATGGGTATGGGTATACTTTAAAAAAAAAAAGGACAGTCAGGCGCAGTGGTTCATGCCTGTAATCCGAGCACTTTGGGGGGCCGAGGAGGGTGGATCACTTAAGGTCAGGACTTCAAGACCTGCCTGGCCAACATGGTGACACCCCGTCTCTACTAAATATACAAAAATTAGCCTGGTGTGGTGGCGAGCACCTGTAATCCCAGCTACTCAGGATGCTGAGGTGGGAGAATTGCTTGAACTTGGGAGGCTGAGGTTGCAGCAAGCCAAGATGGTGCTACTGCACTCCAGCCTGGGCAACAGAGCAAAACTATGTCTCAAAAAAAAAAAAAAAAAAAATCCATCCCCATCCCTGTACATGGATGTGATTAAAACTCAACTCTAAACTGAGTCAAATTCTACACACTGCATATTTATACAGCAGGTAAGCGAGCTGTTCTTTAATATATAGACTTAAGTAAGAAGGGGGAAGAATCCGATCCTTCTATTAGGTAAATCAAACTATCAGTTAAAAAAAAAACTTTCCCCCTTCATCTTCTGCCATTCGTGAGATATTAATGTACTGAGTTATCCCTATGGAAACTGCAAAAACTATTTACATAAATTCTCCAGTCTACCAAATTGCAACTTGCTCAAATAAATCAGAGACTGAGGCTCTAGTTTCTCTAAATTTTGGTTAGCAGAACTCTATGTTGGAAATCACATCCAACACATTTCTCACAATCTGCCCATAATTAGTTTCACTGGGAAAACTGTGAAGAACTATTTTGCTGCTTTTAAATTCATAATTTTGGTTCAAGAGCCCAGAATAAGATGTTTAGACAGAGTGAAAACTATTTTCTAACAAATCAATATTAATTTATCTGACTGTTGTGGTCTCAGGAGCCAAAAAGTGTTCTTGTACTGAGCTGACAGGAAAGATTTTATCCTGACCAAATGTTATTCAAATATTTATAAGACTGGATAATTTAGTAAAGAAAATACAGATGGAAGAAGGCAAGAGTATTTTTTTTTCAGTGTTCCTTCTCCATTTACAAATGACAAGACCTATTTAAAAAAAAAAAAAAAAAAAAGTAGAGAGTGATTGGTAATCCCCCGCAACCATGAGGGAGCTCGCAGAAGGGCTGGCCATTTAGCCCACTCCACAAACTAAAAGAGATGTTGAGTTATTTCAGAAGTTGCCAATGACACTCTCACCATTGAACCTGGGGTGCCATGTTGGTTAAGAACAAAACACTGCACAGTGGAAGAAACAACTGCCCAGTGACACAGCTGAGGGCTAGATGGCTTGGTGGGGTCTCAGAGGGTATGCATTAAGACTGGGTAACATGAATTGATGGGAAAAGCAGAAGAATAAATGGAATGCGTTGATTGTGCTTTATATTATTTCCTTTAATTCTCTCATCAACTGTGATATATGATTTTGTATGTGTCCATGAACTTTTTGTTAGAGTAAAATATACATGCAAAAAAATGCACAAAACATACATGTGTCACTAAATGAATTTTCATAAACTGAACACACCCAGTAGCTTGATCAAGCAACAGAACATTAGCAACATGACGGAGGACACTTCATGCTCCCATCCATCCTCTACCCTGACTTCTAATAGGAATAGTTTGCCTTTTAGTGAACTCATTGTAACTATAATCACATAGGATACATTCCTCTGTATCTTCCTCCTTTCTCTCAACATCATCTCTGTAAGATAAATCCACATTGTTGAATTTAGTTCTAAGTCATTCATTCTTGTTGGTGAGTAGTCTCCTCTTGTGTGGATTTATTATAACTTATTTATCCGTTCCACCACTGATAGATATCTGGGTGGTTTACCAGATGTCTTGAGTAATCATGAATAATGATTCAGTGTGTTATAATGAAAAATGCTGCTAAACATACTCTTATACTTGTCTTTTGGCAAATCTATGAGCACATTTTGACCAGTCATATTCTTAAAAGTGGTTTTTTTTTCTTTTTTAGAGACAGGGTCTCACTCTGTCACCCAAGCTGGAGTGCAGGGGCCCAATCACAGCTCACTGTAGCCTTGACCTCCCTGGGCTCAGGTGATCCTCCTGCTTCAGCCTCCCGAGTAACTAGGACTACAGGCATACGCCACTATGCCTCGCTAATATTTTTGTAGAGACGGGGTTTCACCGTGTTGGCCCAGCTGGTCTTGAACTCCCGGGTTCAAGCAATCTGCCTGCCTCTGCCTCCCAAATTGCTGGAATTACAGGCATGAGCCACCACGCCTGGCCAGAAGTGAAATTTCTAGGGAATCAGATATACTTATATTTGATCCTATGTAAATCAAGTCTTCCAAAATGGTTATACCAACTGATGTTACTATCATAAAGAGGTTTTCTTTCCCTTTAAATTATCTTTTTATTTTAGAATATTAGTATTACAGGAAACTTACAAACAGAGTACACAGAGTTCCTACACACTGTTTATTGTCTTTCCCCTAATGTCAACGTCTCACATGACCATGGTAGGCTTATTGTAATTACTTTCTTTTTTCTTTTTTTTTGAGACAGAGTCTTGCTCTGTTGCCCAGGCTGGAGTACAGTAGCATGATCTCAACTCACTGCAACCTCCGTCTCCTGGATTCAAGCAATTCTCCTGCTTCAGCCTCCTGAGTAGCTGGGATTACAGGTGGGCACCACCACACTCAGGTAATTTTTGTATTTTTAGTAGAGATGGGGTTTTGCCATGTTCGCCAGGCTGGTCTCGAACTGCTGACCTCAAGTGATCAGCTTGCCTCAGCCTCCCGCAATGCTGGGATTTCAGGCATAAGCCACCATGCCCAGCCCATGGTATGCTTATTAAAATGATATGTTACTATTAAGTAAATGACAGACTGTATTAGGATTTCACCAGTTTCCCACTATAGTCCTTTTTCTGCTTCAGGGTCTAATCCAGGATGTCAACGGATGGCATTTAGGGTTTCATCTCTACGTTACTGATGAGAGAGAGGGACCAGATGGGTTCAGGAGCTTGCTGAAGTTCACAAAGCTTAAGACGGGAGGCTACTTTAATTTCCACAACAACCACAATCACAACTTTTATCACTGTTTTCTGAGTTATTTTGTGCCCAGGCATGTGTGGTGGCATCCAACAGGTGATCAGTTCTTCCTGAATATCTACCCTTTTCTGGATCCTGGGCCCACTCAAACGAAAGGCGAACCACTAAGGTGCTTCCTGTCCTCAAGCCTTCAATTTAGTTGCAGTTCCTTGTGTCGGGAGCAGCCAAAGAAACATGTCACTCACAGTTCTGTGGCTTCTCCCTCAGCCTATGACATTGCTGGTGCCGGTTCTTGGAAGACAGGCTATGCTCTGTTCCAGTTTGTGTCACTCGACCAAGCAGACACTCAGGAAGTCTTTGCTAAATGCATAAATGCCCTTTTGTTTTTAAATGATGGCATTGTAAAAACTTTATATTTAAGATGTATAACCGGGTGCGGTGGCTCATGCCTATAATCCCAGAATTTTGATAGGCTGAGGTGGGTGGATCACTTGAGGTCAGAAGTACAAGGCCAGCCTGGCCAGCAAGGTGAAACCCCTGTCTCTACTAAAAATACAAAAGTTAGCTGGGCACGGTAGCACATATCTGTAATCCCAGCTACTCGGGAGGCTGAGGAGAGAGGATCACTTGAACCTGGGAGGAGGAGGTTGCAGTGAGCTGAGATCCCACCGCTGCATGCCAGCCTGGGTGACAGAGTGAGACCCCATCTCAATTAAAAAAAAAAAAAAAAAGATGTATAGTGTGTTAACAGAACCTTCTCCAGCTGTAGTGGAGCTTAGGATGATTTACTGGGAGGCACAGGTAATAGAATAGAGGATGGAAGATAATCCTGGCTCTGTCAGATTTCTGTGCTATTTTGGGCAAGTCGCTTAACTTCTCTGAACCTGTTTTCCAGGAACAATGAAATGAGGATACAAATACTGTCCTGGCTCCCTACGTATAATTGTCAAAGACTGTGAAAACTATAACATACTATACACATGTTAGGAAGCATTGGCTTTATGACACTTATTCTTAATAATTAAAAATAAGTCACAAAACAGAGAAAACTATTTATTGTCAGTTCTTTGTTTTTGTTTTGTAGATGGAATCTTGCTCTGTCATCCAGGCTGGAGTGTAGTGGTGTGATCTCGGCTCACTGCAACCTCCGTCTCCCAGGCTCAAGCAATTATCCTGCCTCAGCCTTCAGAGTAGCTGGGATTACAGGCATGCGCCACCACACCCACCTAATTTTTGTATTTTTAGTAGTAAAGATGAGGTTTCACAATGTTGGCCAGGATTATCTCAAACTCCTGACCTCAAGTGATCCACCTACCTCGGCCTACCAAAGTGCTGGGATTACAGGCATGAGCCACCGTGCCTGGACTGTCAGTTCTTCTAATTCCAGAAGAAAATGCCTATATCCATAAAATCACTATAGAAACCAACTGAGCAGAAGAACCATTTTGGCGTAGACAAGCCAGAAAGAAAATCATTGATTATTCTATTACTTCTTAAGTGATTAATGGTGAGCCACCCTATCATGTACAAATATTGTCTATCTGTATTTAACACAATGGAGCTAAGAAGAATGTAATACAAAGCAACACAAATACCTTACATCAAGTCACAATTACTCTTGATCTTAAAGCTAGACAGCAATTGCCTTGAGGTTATAGACTATTCCAGCAAGGAGCCTGGCAAATATTTGGCCCTCCGAAATTGTTTGTTGAATATTTAATTTTCTAGTCTAAATGCATTGGAAACTTTTATTCTCTGATTTTCCTTGAAAATATATTTTGGAGAAAACCTGTATATTAGTTTCCTAGAAGTTCTGGTCTGCAAGAAAAACTTAACTAAATTAGACTAACATTTTTCAGATTTTGCCTGGGCAGCAGTAACTATATAGACAAAATTTTACCAGGGCCAGGCACAGTGGCTCATGCCTGTAACCCTAGCACTTTGGGAGGCTTAGGCACGTGAATCGCTTGAGCCCAGGAGTTTTGAGACCAGCCTGGGCAACATGGCAAAATCCCATCTGTACCAAAAAATACAACAACAACAAAAATTAGGCAGGCATGGTGGTGTGCCCCTGTGGTCCAAGCTACCTTGGGAGGCTGAGGTAGGAGGATCACTCGAGCCCAAGAGGCAAAGGTTGCAGTGAGCCGTGATCCTGCCACCACACTCCAGCCTGGCAACAAGGCGAGACTTTGTCTCAAAAAAAAAAAAAAAAAGAAAAAAATTACCAGAAGCTTTAGGGGACCGAAAGATAGACTCATAATGAAAAAAAAAGTGCTTGGAAAACAGGAGTCAGGGTCTTATACCTACGTCTGACCTGATCTGATATCATATACAAGAAGGCAGAGCATTTCTCTGAATCGTGAACTGATCCCAACTTAGAAACATACTCCCATGTTGGGAAAACACACTGTCTTTCCATTTGATACAGTAAGTTCTTTGAAACCATCTTCTCCCAAAGGTAGTGTTGTCAAAATATAGCCACTCACACTTATGTGAACTCTCAGATAGACCGCCAGCAAGAGTACATCAGCAAGTTCGGCAAGTGAATTCCCTCGCCAATAATAAATAAGGAGCAAAGGGAATGAAGATGGGCATTTTGGCTGGATTCCAAACGCAAAAACCTGCCTACCTACCTTCAAAATGATGCAAGATTGCAGTTTGTTTAATGTTCATCTTATGTGCTTAATTACCGATAGTGCTTGACTAATTATTTCTTGTTTTGTAGACTATTTAAACAGAGAAGGAAAGCAGCTATATACTTTCGTATACCGAATGAGGATTTGTAACTCATTTTTGTAATCGCATAATTCCCGGAGGGCTTCATTACAAACACGAAAGAAAACAGGATGCTAAAAGCAGGTGACAGTCTAATTTCCACAGGTACGGGTGAAAGCATTAGAGTGAAGTAATGGAAAATAAAATAAAAAATAGCCTTTAGATGTTTCCATCCATGTAAGGTGTTTTCATGTTAATAAGAGAGAAAACTGCAAATACAGCAAAGATATCTTCGTTTGGTACTGGTGTCTTTTCTGACGTCTGATTTGATCCAACATCTCTGAAATAAACCACCAAATAGACCCCAGTTTTCTTATTCACAAATGTAAGTGTTTGACAAGTTGCATACGGTATCATCAACTCGGATCATGTCTCTGTTTTCACTCTTTTACTTTATCTACTTTAGACTATAAATTCTTGGTCATCTAAAGCCATTACACCAGATTTCAAAATGTTTAGAAAAATGTGAGGCTTAAACTAAAGGATAACACTAGAGACCCTAGAGATTCCAGACTGTTAGGAATTACTACTTCTTCTTCTTCTTTTTTTTTTTTTGAGACAGAGTTTTGCTCTTGTTGCCCAGGCTGGAGTACAATGACATGATCTCAGCTCACGGCAACCTCCGCCTCCCAAGTTCAAGCGACTCTCCTGCCTCAGCCTCCCGAGTAGCTGGGATTACAGGTATGTGCCACCATGCCTGGCTAATTTTGTATTTTTAGTAAAGATGGGGTTTCTCCATGTTGGTCAGACTGGTCTCGAACTCCCGACCTTAGGTGATCCGCCTGCCTCGGCCTCCCAAAGCGCTGGGATTACAGGCGTGAACCATCATGCCCAGCCAGGAATTCCTTCTAAGCACAAACAATGTTGCCTCTTGGATGGAAATCAGATTTGGTGGTCACGAGGCCAAGGGCCAAATTTTTTTTTTTTTTTTTTTTTTTTTTTGAGAGTGGACTGTAAGACCAGGGTGTTATTACATGTTTGGGGAAGTGAGAGCAGATCCTGAAAAAGTATGAGATGTGGATTTTGCCCTTATGGCATGAAGAAACTAACTGGGAATTTGAAATAAGACATTTGAAACAACAGCAAACACCATCTTTGACATCATTTTGTCAACATCAGAGAGTCCACCATTTATCAAGCTCTTACGGTGTCTCATACTGAGATGCAATCTTCACTTCCTCTTACATTGTCACAAAAGCCTGCCCGGCATGCCCAACCAGCTCTTTTTCCAGATGTTGCAACTGAGGTCTATGACCGTGAAAGATGAGCTCCTTGCCCTCAACTTCGATTTTCTTATCTGCGTTTTTCTGCCTTAACAAGTACTTAGGATTACAGAAGTTACTTTGTTTCTGGTAAATTCCTCCTTCCCTCCCTTCCTCCTTTCCTCCCTTCCTTCCAGATCCAGGGTGGAGTGTAGTGACAGAATGATAGCTCACTGCAACCTCAAATTCCTGGGCTCAAGCGATCCTCCCACCTCAGCCTCCCGAATAGCTAAGACTATAGGCGTGTACCACTATGCCAGGCTTTTTTTTTTTTTTTTTTTTTTTTTCAATTTTTTGTAGAGATAGTATTTTGCTATCTTGCCCAGGCTGGTCTCAAACTCCTGGACTCAAGGGATCATAGGGATTCTCCTGCCTCAGCTTCTTGAGTTTCTGGGATTACAGGCATAAGCCTGGCCTGGTAAATTTCAAGCAAGCAATTTCACTAACATTGTCAGGATAGAAGCCAGACTGCTGGGTGTTGCAGGGAAAGGGGTCTATAAAGGAAATTAAGGAATAAAATGGGTAACATTTACAGAACCCTCACATGTACCAAACAGTGTGCTAGGTTCTTCATACATATTATCTCATGATGTCCTCATAGCAACCCTGTAAAATAGGTGTTAATCATAATATAATTATAGTTAACATTTATTAAGTGCCAATGTGCTTCAGAGATTAAACCAAGCCTTTTATATGTGTTATTTCATTTGATGCTCCCCCAAGCCCTATCAAATAGTTTTGATTATCAATCATCCTCATTTAGCTGAAGAATAAACTGAGGCTTAGAGAGGTCAATTTGTTCCAAAGTTATGATAATTACTTTACTCAACGACAGGGGCAGGAATTGAACCCAGGGGCCTGCCTGCAAAGTCTGTACTTCTCAATGTCATGCTAGGCCATCACTCAGCATGGTATTTTTATTTATTGTAACTCAGACAGGCTCAGTCATCTGCCCAACGTCATGAGGCTAAGGAGGTGTGGCTCAGGATTCCCATCCACGGTCTGTCCTCCTGAATAGCATCCAGCACCACCTCGGAAGCAGGCACAGCTGCTCAAGAGGCAGGGCAGTGGTATTCCGAACCCCAGTGGATACTTACTGAGCCAGTACTAGTTATGCTAAAAACTACAGGGAATGCTTTGTCTTAGGGGATCTTCCTTTCTGGTGATGCAAAGAGCAGGGACCTGCTAGAGCCTATAAAAACAAAATCATCTGACCTGTAAAAGGCATAAGAGGGGATTTGCAATTGAACAGACCTGGTTTCCAATCCCCTCTCATCCAGGAGTATCTGTGGGCGCTGAAGTCATTTAGCTTTTTGGGCTGCTGGGCTTAGCTATAAAATGTATATAAAACTACCTATGTTGCTGTGTGGTAGAGTGAGTTGGAAATTATACATCCAAGGATATTTCTAGATTCATTCCTCCAATAAATATTGTCTCCATGTGCTAAGCCTTCTTCTAGGCCCTGAAGTACAATAGTGAGCAAAAGAGACAAAAATCTTAGTACTTACAAACTTACACTCTTCTAGAGAATGGGAGAATAAACACAAAACTCATGTATGTCTATGTCTCTATCTATGTCCACATCTATGTCTGTATCTATGTGCTATAATAAGCGCCACAAGGAATACAAAGCAGGAAAAGGAAGAGAGGGTGCAAGGGTCAGAGAGGCAGGCTGCCATTTTATAGCGAGTGGTGACAAACAGCTTCACTGAGAAAGTGTCAGTTGAGCAAAGCCCTTTGGAGAAGAACAGCTCATGGTGCTACATGGGAAGAATACTCCAGGCAGAAGGAGCAGCAAAGGCAAAGCGTTTGAGACAGGAACACACCTGGCATGTTTGAGGAACAGCTGAAGAAGAACAAGAGGACAGTAGGTGGAAAAAGGTCACAGGGAGGAGGCAGGCGGGTCAGAGAGAGGAGGCAGGCAGGGCATACAGAGGGTTTGGTGTCCTACTGTGAAGATTTTGCCTTTTAATCAGCCTGAAATGGGACATAAAGTCTTAGATGGATGAAATAGGGCTAACTTTTCTGGTTTCCTTCCTCATCTGACTAAATTAACAGATGAAGGAATTGTCAAAATACAAAACCTTCTTCCTTACTGAACCCACTGACCCGGCCGGGCTTGTAAGGAAAAGAATTTGTTTCTAGAAGAGCTATTTAAATGTCCTGGACCTCTTCGAACCAGCAGAAATAGGAACCAGTTAACTTAACAGGCAAAGTAATAAGACTATACAGAGGAAACACATTTTTATACTTTATGCCTTAATTTTAAGTAGAGTTACAAGATTTCCTGTAGGAATTCAGAGTGTTATCTTATTTTATGCCCCAAACTAGAAAGAGCGTTCCACTGGGTTTGCCAAGCTGTTAAGATGAAAACATCTGTTTGAGCACAGCATAATAGATGAGGTGTTTAAGGCATTTTCCTTTATATTTTTGGTTAATCTTACTTTAGTTAATTTTCTGAGATAAAATCCAGTTATAAATAACCTGAGGGTACCCTAACTGGGCTGTTCTGAGAATGGCAAATCTTTAATAGCCAGAACTTCTGCCTTTTAGAGATCTCTAGAGAAAGCAGTACTTTGAAAATTATCCAAAGCAAAATAAGTCGAAAGCATTAACAAATTAAAGACAGTGGGAGAGAGAAGAAAGGGGCGAATGAGAAACTTCTTTGACATTCACAAGACAGCAGATCTTACCCTTGAAACTCCTTTAAAAAAAAAAAAAAAAGGAAGAGTCAAGCATTCACAATCTATTTGTTGATTAACAACAGAGAACTGGTGAGTTTCTGTCATAACAGTCTCGGAAAATTCATCCTTTTTCACAAAAGGAAAGGAGAGAAAAATCCAGACAAAACACCCAAAGTGCAGAAGAAAGGGCACGGCCATAAGCAGCCATCACTTAGACTGAAGTACAATGGGTACAATATTAAAATAAGAAGTTTTAGAACTGCTTTTAAAGATAGCTGGCAGAAGAATTAAAAAAAAAAGAAAGGAAAAAAACCTTAAGTGTTTTCCGTTGTTAAAACGTAAAGCAAAATTTATGAAAGGATTATAAGGTAGCGTAGGTAAGGAAGTCATGTAAACTAGTTGAAATATTGAGAGTTCCTCAGCACAAAAAGAGCAGGTTGGCAGCTGTCCATCTGCAGTGTATATATAGTACCACGGAGCCTGTTTATAAAAATAAGAGAAGGTTGGAGACCTAAAGTGGGTATAACTCAAAACAAAACAAATCTGTAGGACTAGATAAGGAAGGGTGATTATTCCCAGGTACTAATAGGCTAAATGGTATCAGGAGAAAGAATTAGAACAAGTTTCTACTAAGCAATAAAAGGGTGGAAGAAACATTCTTTTAAAAAACGAATGAGATGCCCTAGAAACCTGTAAGTCAGTAACCATGTCACCAATTGCAGGATTATCCAGGACATGCAGAGCCTACACTGACAGGCCAGTTGAAAGGGTAGACACAGTTGTAATCGAGTAGGAAATTGCCACTGTGGCTTAGAAAAACCAAGTCTTGTTTATGGGTTTGCCTCCATCTTTCTAAGCTTCTATAAAAGGTGGCTGGTGAAATGTACCGGGATTCTGACGATACTCACCTTGAGATAAGGGATATGAAGAGTTGGGAAGAGAGGCAAAGTGAATTCCATATAGCCAAGAACAGACAGAAGGAAAAACAGATTAAACAGCAATCAAAACACTGTCCTCCATTTAATGAAGAACCTGTCAAACTGATTTGCTATGTTTTTTTTTTTTAATCATTCTAGCCAGGCAGATCAGACACTCGAGAATTAGAGAAATGCTAATTTGGACTAGACACTGGAAATGTCTTATATACTGGGAGAATCATAAAGCTAGAGAAGGCTAACAAAGCAAGATGGCTGCCACTGAGATCAGCACACTGGGGTTTTTAAAAGAAACCTATTACTTGATTTACTGGGAGTGGTAGAACCCTAAAGAAGCGGTGAACATCCAACACTGAAATTTGAGCTGGCTCTTCCTCAGAAAGGTTTCAGCGGCTTAATCTCATGCAATCTTGCAACATTCCTGAATTCAAACCCATGAAGTAGAGAGTCAGCCCGAGACCCTCTTCAGAATCCACCGAGTCTGCTGGGCAGGAAGAGCTAGCTTGTTGAGTCGTCTTGTTGCAAATGAAATGGTAACTTTCTCAGAAGCAAAGGATATTGAAAGATTCCTTTAGGAGGCCAAGTCCTTAAAGGCATGTATGCAATGTGAAATCATGGGGGCAGGCCTTCCTGGTTCCAATGCATGTTTTCACAGGGTTGTGTCTCTATGCTTGAAGGGGAGCTCTTGGGCCTATCTGAGGGATCATTTACCACTTCCTGTAGGAAAGTCCAGTGGAAATCACTTCTAGTGGTGAGTCTTGGCCAAATATACTCCTATGTAGAAGGCCTGTGTAGGAGGTTATGCTTGGAACAGTTGAGTAGATGTTCTGGCAACCTGTGATGGCCTTACTAAGTCATGACAGTCAGCCAAAAAAAAAAAAAAAAAGAAAAAAATCTTCTGGTCACAGACACAGTTGAAGGTGTTTCAATTTTTGTCCACTACCCATTGCCAAGATGTCTTTAAGTCACTTGCCATCAGAATCTGTAGTGGAGACCATCCAGACATCTTTTGCCATGAATAACATCAAGTTCTTCCTGTATACCAGGCACTGCAGTGAGCCATGGCCAGGCACCACATCAGGCTCAGACAAGTTCATAATTTTTTGAAATCGACCCAGTTGGAGGTAGCAGAACCAGGACTGCATTCCAAGGGAGCGGGACTTGACAGCTTTAGCAACTGCGTCTGCTTTCCCTCCGCTCCTAGCCTCTCACTCACCCAAGATCATGTCTGTTCAGGATGCAGCTCTCTATTCAACTCCCCAGCCCAGGGCCTCCTTTCCTGGCGGCTCAAATGGAAGCTTTTTTTTTTTTTTTTTTTTTTTTTTTTTTGAGACAGAGTCTCGCTCTGTCGCCCATGCTGGAGTGCAGCGGCGCCATCTCAGCTCACTGCAAACTTCACCTCCTGGGTTCAAGCGATTATCCTGCCTCAGCCTCTCGAGTAGCTGCGATTACAGACGTGTGCCACCATGCCCGGCTATTTTTTTTTTTTAATAATTTTAGTAGAGACAGGGTTGGTCAGGCTGGTCTCAAACTCCTGACCTCGCGATCTGCCCACCCCGGCCTCCCAAAGTGCTGGGATCACAGGCGTGAGCCACCGTGCTCAGCCAGAAGCTTTCTTTAACTTGATTACTGTGGGTAGTTACACATTTTCAACGGCCACTAGAATGAAGTCTTCAGAGAGACTAGGACCTGACCTGTGATTGCCCCTCGCTATACTCCCAGGGACTAAGCACATGGCCTGGCAAAAAAACATAGCCTTCCAAATATCTCGTTTTATTTTACAATTTTATTTACTTTTTGAGGCAGTGTCTCTCTGTTGCCCAGGCTGGAGTACAGTGGTACAATAACAGCTCTCTGCAGCCTTGAACTTCCGGCCTCAAGCAAACGTCCTCCTCAGTCTCCCAAGTAGCTGGGATGACAGGCATGCAACATCATGCCCAGCTGAGTTTTAAAAAATATTATATAGAGATGAGGTGTCAGTACGTTCCCCAGGCTAGCCTCCAACTCCTAGCCCCAATTAATCCTCCCACCTCAGCCTCCCAAAGTGCTGGGATTACAAGGTATGAGCCACTGTGTCTGGCCCTCCAAGTATTTAAAATGAATGGTTATCTCCCAAAGACTAAGCTGTAAATGGCTGAACAACTTACATTCTTACCACATCTGCTAGATGGTAAATATTTGTGCTACTATTTAAAAGAAAAAAAAAATCAGCATAAGGAGATAGTCAACTTGAAGGGTGATGACCAGATCTCTGATAATAGGAACTAGTCCCTTCTTAATTCCAATTAGGAGCTACACGTTGGTAATTAGCGACATTCAAACCTCTATCTAAAACAAATTTTTAAACTTTTTTTATCAAGCATAATTACATGCAGAAAAACACATACATAATAAGTGCACGACTCGAATTTTTCACAAACTGAATACGCAGGGAACCAAGACCCAGATGGAGGAAGAGAAAAAGGACTAGCATTTAAAGAAGGCCTCTGGGCCGGGTGTGGTGACTTACACCTGTAATCTCAGTACTTCAGGAGGCCAAAGCAGGAGGACTGCTTGAGGCCAGGAGCTCCAGACCAGCCTGGGCAACATAGCAAGACCTCATCTTTACAGAAACACAAAGATTAGCCAGGCGTGGTGAAATATACCTGTGGTCCCAGCTACAAAGGAGGTCAACATGGGAGCACTGCTTGAGCCCTGGGGGCCAAGCCTGCACTGAGCTGAGATCACACCACTACACTCCAGCCCGAGCAAGAGAGTGAGACCTTGTCTCAAAAAAATAAAAAAAATAAATAAAAGGGGCCTCTGCATGTGAAGTAAGTGTTGATGCTTCAATAACCACCAAGATGGCAGCTTTGGAAGGCAAAGAAAGAGAAACGCAGGGAGTGGCTGGGGACACTGCCTGTCTATGGTTTTGAGCACTGGCTGCAAGCAAATGTGAGGTAAGCAAAAGGATGAGAAAGGCAGTGAGCATGTACTGAATTCCTACCATGTGCCCTAAGGTATTTTAGTTAATTATTTTTAAAACAAAGAAATTGAGGCTTAGAGTGATTAATGCACTTGTTCAAGGCCACAGATGCCAGGCCTGTGTGACACCACAGCCCCTTTATCCCCCACTGTAACTCACTGTCTCATCTCTCAGCCTGGCATTTCTTTCCTTTAACTCCCTTCTTTAAAAAAAGATGGCTATTTTCATAATAATGACGTTAGTAATAGCTTTAATTATAACATTGTTGAGTCCTCAGTCTGCAACAAGCATTTTCCCTACATTATTTCCTTATGCCCATCTTTCTTATGAGAAAACTGAGACTTGGAGAAATTAAGTAAACTTTTCTGAGCTCTCACAGAGATCTCAGTAATAGCAGAGCTGGGATTTGAATCCAGGCAGCCTGATTCTATGGGTTGCACTGTTAGACATCGTCTCTAAAAGTGCATGCAATTATAACCAGAATTCCTTTATAATTCCGTTCCTCTAATTCCTCATTAGAAGTGGAAATGAACATCTTACATACTTCAAACACTGGTTAGAAGGGCTGACAGAAATTCTGTGCCCTAGACTACAGATTTCTCTCCAGTTGGCCCTTGTTGAGTGGCCTCTGAGAGGGTCTGCAAGGCCACAGCCAAGCTCTCCCTAGGGCACAGCTGGAAGAAAATAGGTTGAAGGGCCAGAAAGGAGGGGCCCAGGGTAGGGCCTGGGGGCTCACACCTGTAATCCCAGCGCTTTGGGAGGCCAAGGTGGGCGGATCACTTGAGGCCAGGAGTTTGAGACCAGCCTGGCCAATATGGTGAAACCCCCTCTCTACTAAAAAAGATACAAAAAATTAGCTGGGTGTGGTGGTGCCTGCCTGTAGTCCCAGCTGCTTGGAAGGCTGAGGCAGGAGAATTGCTTCAACCCAGAAGGCAGAGGTTGCAGTGAGCTGAGATTGCACCACTGCACTCCAGCCTGAGCAACCTGGTAATAGCCATTTCTCTAGAGCCTGTCACCTAGTGCATTTCCTAGTAAGCCTCAATTTAGGATTTAGATTGTCACCACAGCTCCAGAGTCATCCAAGCGTGAACTGGCTCCTTGGAGATCTTGTCAGTGTCTTACAGGACTCATTTCTGACCACCCAGGTGCAGAAGCATTGGAAACTGTGGTGGACACAAGCTTCATCAAAGCCTGTGCCAACCATTCAGTTATCCCCCCGGTGCTTTGCAAACATCATTACAAGGCTTTAATCCAGGCATCGAGGCTCAAGTTCACCCAGTCCCTCTCCTGCCACTGTGGCATGGTTATTCAGCAGGTTCAGCAGTGCATACAGGTTATAAGAATAAGGACAAAGCCATGGGGGGAAAAATCGCCTCTCTTTCTGTCTTAGGACAGCAGCAGGGGTTTTTACCCCTGATTGCCTCATTAAAAAAAAACAAAAAACAACAACCTTCAGGAATGTTGGGAATTACTATATTCAATGTAGAATGCCATTTGTTCATTCATTTGATATTCAACAAATATTTACTGAATTGCTTCTATGAGCTATAGGGGATAATTTAAAAACTTCTTTTACCTCGAGAAATTAATTTCCCCAGAAGAATTAATCATAAGCAGAGTCTATAAGACCCTGGCTATTGGGACACTTAAGACTCTGGTGGTTGTGGTAAACCAGAATCAGGCAGACAGTTTCATATTTAAAGGAATTGATTAGATTAGGCTGGGCATGGTGGCTCATGCCTATAATCCTAGCACTTTGGGAAGCTGAGGCGGGCAGACTGCCTGAGCTCCGGAGTTTGAGGCAACCCTGGACAACATGGTGAAAACCCGTCTCTACTAAAATACAAAAATTTAGATGGGCATGGTGGCATGCATCTGTAATCCCAGCTACTTGGGAGGCTGAGGCAGGAGAATTGCTTGAACCCAGGAGGCAGAGGTTGCCGTGAGGCAAGATCGCACCACCGCACTCCAGCCTGGGCAACAGAGTGAGACTCTGTCTCCAAAAAAGAAAGAAGGAACTGATTACACTGGTAGGGGTGAGAAGAGAGACAAGGGGAGAAGAGGAGGAAGAATTACGTATTTAAAAGAACACTGAGGGTTTTTTTGTTTTTTTTTAATCTGACACAGAAAAAATGAGCTCTGAATCTTGAATCAAGGCATTGTATCAATTCTGGTTATCCCCATGATGGCAGGTCATTCAAGCTTGGACCTTAGTCTTCCCATCTACAAAATGGGAAGGTCAGGGGAGATGTCCTTTAATGGACCTTGTGATTCTAAAGTTTGAAAAACTTACGATTCTTAGAATGAAAAGAAGTAATGTGTGTCTATACATTTATTTAGTCAAAGAAATTGGGTCACTGTCATCAAGCAAAATAGAAACCAGAGTCCTGGATGTGTATCAACAGAATCTTGAGGAAGCAGATTACCTGCCATCCAGGATCTTAGGGTTAGGAGACAGAAAGGAATTTCCCCCTTCCTGTTTGAGGATTGAGTCATGCCCTGTCAGAGCACTTAGGCCTGGCCTTACACATGGACAGGTGACAGACCAATACTTTGATCAAAGATTTGTAGTTGATGGAAGAAGTCCCCTTGAGGACTGGAAGACAGATCAGTGGACTTTGATCTGTGTCGCTCAGCTTCCAAAACCTTTAAGCTCACGTAAACATAGACTCCCAAGGCACTGACGTCAATGATAAATCCCATGTTCTCCAAATGTGCTGGCCCCTCAGTTATTTGGGAAAAAAGAGCCCGTGAGTAAAAGGGAGATAAACATACACACACAAACTTACTCCAAAGCAAATGCTGAGTCTTCTCTCTGCTGGCTTTTGGCTCTGCTAAGAGGCGATCTGGGGGCAAGACTTATTGTTGTTTAGAAACCAGAAATCTACAACTCAGCAGCGCTTGCTCATCTAAATCAGAGTGGGCGATGCACTGTAAGTAGGCCACCACTCCCCACGTCCGCAAAAATACCGCAGAATCAGTAATCCATCATGACACCCTTTCCCAAAGAGCCCATGCGCAGTGTCAAAATCCTTTTCAACACAGCACTTCAATCGGCTGTTTCAATTGACCAGACTTGGGTCATGAAATGAATCCTATTTTGCATCCTTCATCTAAATTGTTACCGGATGAGCTGGGAGGGAGGGCTGTATGCATTTCTTGCGTATAAACTTGTGTTGGTGACTGTAGTCCAGGCAATTGCCAAATAAGAATAGAATCCATAAAAACCATTTTGAGTAGGAAAGACAGGTTGCAGTCTGGATGCTTGGAAAAGTAGGCACTTTCTGACTGAAGATGATCACAACCAACTCTCCGGCTTTCCTTGATCCCCTTCTAACCCCTAAATGTTTCATTCCCAGCAGGGTGACAGGATAGAGATCTGCTTCAGGGAGGCTTGGACCCCACCCACCATAGAGTCCACAGAACACGAATAAGACAGCTGATGGTTGACTAAAACGTATATACAATTTTAACTACATATACTAGTGTATTTAAAATTTCATTCTAAACTAATGTAAATAAACATACAGTGGTTATCTCTGAATGATAGGATTACAGGTGATTTTTATTTTTTTCCTTTAAAACTTTGGCTTTTCTGACTTTTTACAGATCACATGCATGTGTGTCTGTGTGTGTGTACATGGGTGTGTATGGACGTTTGCACGCAGGTGTGTTTTAATGGAAAAAGGGGGAAAAAGTGCAAATTTCTAAGGGATGCAAAGACATGTTAAAAATCCGTGAGAGAATGAGATAGCATAAGGACTAGAAGAGCTGCAGGTCATTCCTCTCCTGCCAGATTCTTAATGGTCATTATTTGAGGGTTAGGGGCATGTAAATTTTACACATATATAGTGAGCCAGAGCCTATGAATGGCTCATCAGCATTGGTTCCAACCTTCCCTTCCTCTCTTCAATCTCAGAGTGACTCTTGCTAAACTGTTGGACAGATAGTAACAGAATTTGTCTAATTATACAGAATGGGTGAAAATCTTTCTATGTTCCTATAACTATTGGCTCAGTCACCACATTTAATGGTCCTGGAATTCATTTTTTATGACTTTATTAACGTGAAATTCACATACCATATGATTTAACCATTGTAAATATACAGTTTGATGATTGTTAGTATATTTATCCAGTTGTGCAGCCATCACCACAGTCTTGTCCTAGAACATTTTCTTGACCCCCCAAAATTGCCCCACCCTTTCCAGGTAATCCCCTCCACTCACTCCCAGCCCCAGGCAACCACCATTCTGTTTGCTGTCTATAGAGTTTCATCTTTTCTAGAAATTTCATATAAATGTCATCATATACTATGTGGTCTTTTATGACCGGCTTCCTTCACTTAGCGTAACATTTTTGAAGTTCATCTATGTTATTAAAGGTATCCGGAGTTAGTTCCTTTTCATTGCTGAGTAGTATTCCATTGTGTGGATAGACTACATTTCTTTCTCCATTCCCCAGCTGATGGACATTTGGGTATTTCCAGCGTTTGGCTATCATGGATGATGCTGCTATGAACATTCATGAACAAGACTTTGTATAAGCATTTGTTTTCTTTCCAGTAGGTTCTTAGGAAGGGAATTGCTGAGTCATGTATGTGTGTGTTTAACTTTTTAAGGCACTGGACAACTGTTTCCAAAGTCACTGTACCATTTTACATTCCCACCAGCAGTGAATGAGAGTTCTGGTTCTTCCACATTTTCACAACTCTTGGGATAATAAACCTTTTTGGTTAGAGCTAAGCTAGTAGGCATGTCATGGTCTGGGGCTAGAATTCATTTTACAGTGGCAGCGATGAGGTCAGAAAAGGCCTCAGATTGGCAGTATAAAAATTAGTTCCACAATTTATAGCTCACAGCTCACCAGTTGTACAACTTTAAGAAACTCACTTAATTAGCCAGGCGTGGTGGCAGGCACCTGAAATCCCAGCTACTCGGGAGGCTGAGGTGGGAGACTCTCTTGAACCTGGGATGTTGTAGTTGCAGTGAACCGAGATTGCACCACGGCACTCCAGCCTGGGTGAAAGAGCAAGCCTCTGTCTTAAAAAAACAAAAAAAAAACAACAAAAACAAAACAAAACACACACACATACACACACACACACCCAAAATCATTTAACTTCTCTGAGTCTCAGTTTCCCCATCTGTCAATTGGAAACTATAATAGCTCTAGATTGTGAATAGTCACCAGTTGAGGTAAGATGTGTAAAAGATTGTGCCTAAGTTCCCATTTATTTCTGGAACAAAAAGTATATTGATAAACATGTACATAAAATAGCAAGGGATATGAAAACAGATGGCGTTGGTATTCTTTTTTTCTGTTAACCAAGCCAAGATGTTCACTCCATTTTCCTTTGCACCTAAACTTCTTGCTCTCCCCCACTCACCAGTGTGCCATGAAGATGAGTTGCAGTTGTCTGTCTCATCTTCTCCACTTTTCTTGTCATTGACCCACCCCTTCTCATCATTAACCACTTTTAGTGAGCTAAGAACATAACACAAGGCGCCCTTCTCCAATTGTGAACACTTCCTCAAGCCTTCTCCTTCCACAGAGTCAAGAAGGACTAGACTCAGCCTGCAAGAGGAGCGTTTATGACAAATCACAAATTTGAAACCCTTTGGCTATCATATTTATGCAGCTGGTGGCAAGGGTTGATATTTGAAGCTTCAGACCAAAGACAGAGTTTGCTCCTCAGCCCTGATGCTGCAGGCTTGGCTTCTGAGTGTGGTCACCTACTGACCCTACTATTTAAAGAAAAACTGGAAAGGCCAGTAATTTGGATATGGTCCTAGCTCAAGATACATTACAGACTGTCCCCAATTCCCTGGATAGCCCATGGCTGGAAACAGTGCATTCCTGGTTTATTGCCAGTGTCCTTGATTTGCGTGCTCTGCAATTTACTTAGAACAATCACGCTACGTTGCAAGCCAGGGCAACAAAAACACCGCCAGAAGCCAAACAGGCTCACAGGGGATGCACCAGTGCCTTTGTGGCCCTGAACACTTAAGTGATTTTGTTCCCCTTCCAATTTCATGTGGTACATTAACTTTTATCGATAGCTCATAGCTTCAGCAACTGGTCTTGGTTTTACTAACCTGAAGGACAGAGGAACAAGAGGTACCCACACAGCTGATATGCAAGAAAAAAAAAAAAGCACAGGATGTCTTGATCAGTCTCAATGATTTCTTCCCTTGCTATAGCTCTCCTTTAATGAGGGAGTCACAATTATTGCAAGTTAATCATGTCTCAGGTCCCCAGAGGGAGAAAGAGTGAAATGACCACTTGAAATCTGACCGTGGATCCCTCCAAGAAAATCCTGGTGGCACAGCGAGGCATTCATGAAACTGCGGGCTCTGATTTATACCACTGCTATGGAGACTGGCAGAAGGATTCTTCGGTGTTTTCATAATACAACTACTGAACAAAAGTTAGCCCAGGAGCTAGATGGGAAATCTATGTAATGGAAGAGAAAGAGATCAATTTTTTCATTGCTCTAAAAAACTTAACATTTCCAACTAGAATCTGCACCTTGGAGCAATGCAGTGAGTCTATGACTCACGGATGCTGTGAATGGTGTAACTGCTTCCCTTTCTGCGTAGTATGTGATCACCTTCGGTTTTTAAAAACCATTATTATTAAAACCAAAACAATCACAGATATGATTTGTTGAGTAGCTATCACAGAGGCCAGACACCATTCTTGTTTATTTTCTGAGACGGAGTTTCACTCATCGCCCAGGCTGGAGTGCAGTGGTGCGATCTGGCTCACTGCAAACTCTGCCTTCCGAGTTCAAGTGATTCTCCTGCCTCCGTCTCCTGGGTAGCTGGGATTACAGGCACTTGCCACCAAGCATGGCTAATTTTTGTATTTTTAGTAGAGATGGGGTTTCACCATGTTGGCCAGGCTGGCCTCGAACTCCTGACCTCAGGTGATCCACCCACCTCAGCCTCCCCAAGTGCTGGGATTACAGGCGTGAGCCACATTGCACCTGGCCGGCCAGACACAATTCCTTGCACTTTACCTACCTTGCCTCAATTCATGCTCACAGCAATCTAAGGAATTATAAATTTGTATTGCTATTTTGTGGCAAAGGAAACTGAGGTTCAGGGAGCATTTGAAATTGTCAAAAGCCTCAGCAAGGAAGAGAAAGAGCCATGATGTGAATCAAAGTCCACTGGAGTGTAAAGATTTATCTATGGTGTTGACCTCTATCTGCCCTTCACCTGACGTACTTCTTTTAAGGAAATCAGTCATTTAATAAGTCTTGCAAGTTGTCTTACATTATTTATGAGATTGGCAAGGAATAACAGAGAAAGTGAAGAAGGGAAAAAAATAAAGGAACAGAGTAAGTCAAGGAAAAAAAACTGATCGCATCCTAAATCATTCTCTTAAACAGATCCATCTGCACAAACATACAACCTTTAGCACTTTAAAATGTAGGGAGTTTATTTTACATATTAACATAAGTAATATGTTAATAAGGGTGTTTAACATATTAAAGCATTAACTTTAAAAAATGGAATTTGAAATCCAGGCGCGCTGGCTCACGCCTGTAATCCCAGCACTTTGGGAGGCCAAGATGGGTGGATCACTTGAGGTGAGGAGTTCAAGACCAGCCTGGCCAACATGGTAAAACCCCAACTCTACTAAAAATACAAAAATTAGCCAGGTGTGGTGGTGCACGCCTGTGGTCCCAGCTACTTGGGGGGCTGAAGCAAGAGAATCGCTTCAACAAGGGAGGTGGATGTTGCAGTGAGCCGTGTTCACACCACTGCACTCCAGCCTGGGCAATAGAGTGAGACTGTCTCAAAAAAAAAAAAAAAAAAAAAAAAAAAAAGGAGTTGGAGAAAAATAGCCACACGGCTCTGTTTTTAATTACCAAAGATCCATTGTTCATCTGTGATGTGTCAGACCCTGTGCTAATAGGGAATCTCAGAGCTGGGCCCATTGGGACCTCAACAGACACAGCCAGAATCACATTATGGAGGTTATGTGCAGCCTTGTTTCAAAAAGCCAAATCCAGGGATGGGTGCAGTGGCTCATGCCTATAATCCCAGCATTTTGGGAGGCCAAGACAGGCGGATCTCCTGATCCCGGGAGTTTAAGATCAGCCTTGGCAACATGGAGAAACCTTGCCTCTACAAAAAAATACAAAACTTAGCCGGGTGCGGTGGCGTGCGCCTGTGGTCCCATCTACTCAGGCTAAAGTGGGAGGATGGCTTGAGCCCCAGGAGATCGAGGCTGCAATGAACCATGATTGCACCACTGCACTCCAGCCTGGGCAACAAAGCAAGATTCTGTCTCAAAAAAAAAAAAAAAAAAATCTGTAAAGTAAAAAAGGGCTCCATTCTGTATTATCTTCAGATATCCAACATCAAAAATTTATAAAATAATTCCTGATGAATTAACCATAGATTTACTGTATGACCCCGTAATTCCACTCCCAGGTAGGTGGGTAGGTAGGTAGGTTGGCTTGATATAAATACGTATCCCTAAGAACTGAAAATAGGTGTTCCAACAAAAACTTACACAGAAATGTTCAGAGCAGCTTTATTCGCAATAGTCAAAGGGTGAAAACAACACAAATGCCCATCAACAGATGAAAGGAGAAAAATATTTGGTATATCCATACAATGCAATAATATTCAGCCACACAAAGAGTGATGGACATGCTACAACTGTGGCTGAACCTCAAAAACACGATGCTAAGTGGAGGAGGCCAATCACAAAAGACCATATATTGTACAATAGCATTTACAGGATGTGGACATAGTTTTTTGACAGCCATCATTGCAACCCACTATGCCTGTGATAGTTTGTTTATGAAGCAATAGAAAACTAGTACAGTGACCACCCATTAATTTATTCATTTGTTTGTTTTGCCGGTTCAACAGATACCCACTGAGCACTTGCTGTGTGCGAGGCACTGTGCTGGGCTCCAGAGACACTGAGTAAATAAAAGACTTCGCGCCTGCCTGAATACAGCTTATGGTTGGGAGATTCACTCTTAGGCCCTTCTCACAAAGGTAGCCACAATGCCCAAAGATCACGAGGACTACTGATGGTTTTGAGCTGTGACACTAAATCAGCAGGGACCAGTGGGCCATTGGTGACTCTCTGATGAAAGACAAGTACCCTCTTCCCAGGTACAAATGGAATATAATGCTGCATATTATTTCAGAAGATTCTACGATACTCAGGGTCCATTCATCAAGGCCCATAGTTAAGAACACTTAGTCTAGAGATTTTTGAGATGACTCTGAAAAAGAAATATACAAAGTAGAGAATGTACTGCTAGTGTCTGCTCATTGTTTCCAAGTTAAAACTTACTTGGCTGGCTGGGCGTGGGGGCTCACGCCTGTAATCCCAGCACTTTGGGAGGCCAGGCGGGTGGATCACCTGAGGTCAGGAGTTTGAGACCAGCCTGGCCAACATGGTGAAACCCATCTCTATTAAAAATACAAAAATTAGCCAGGCTTGGTGGTGGCGCCTGTAATCCCACCTACTTGGGAGGCTGAGGCAGGAGAATCGCTTGAACCTGGGAGGCGGAGGTTGTGGTGAGCCAAGATTGCACCACTGCACTCCATTCTGGCAATAGAGCAAGACTCCATTTCAAAAAAAAAAAAAAAAACTTGACATAACCACCACGATGTCTAATTGTATGTGTCCACTTCACTGGGCCACAGGATACCCAGATATTATGTTAAACATTATCTCTAGTGTGTCCATGAAGGCGTTTCTGGAGGACATTAACGTTTCGATTAGTAGAATGAGTAAAGCAGATTGCCCTTCCCAGTGTGGGTGGCTTCATACAATCTGTTGAAGGCCTGAATAAAATAAAAGACTAAGTAAGAAAGAATTGGCTCTCTATGCCTGACTTCAAGCTGAGACATCAGCTTCTCCTGCCCTTGGACTCAGACTTGGATATGGAATGGAACTGATGCCTTTTTATCTCCTGCTTCTCAGCTGCTCAGACTCAGACATGAACTGTACCACTGGTTGTCCTGGGTTTGGATGTCTCAGTCTCTGTAATTTCATGAGTCAATTCCTTATTTAAAAATCTTTATATGTATCTTTATACATATATACAGAAAGATGTGTGTGTGTATACACATGTGTGTTTATAGATCTATATTGAATACTATATATATACATTATACACTGTATTAGTACACAGTGTATAGTATATACACTAGTGTATATGTATACTTTATGTACTATAGTGTTTATATATATTATTTAGTACATATAGTGTATAGATATACACAAGGTGTGTATATAGATAGACACACCCATGGGTGTGTATAGGTATAGATAGACACACCCATAGGTGTGTATAGATATAGATAGACACACCCATAGGTGTGTATAGATATGCATATATATCTCTCTCTCTATATGTAATAGATACATGTGTGTATCTATATCTATACATAGATACACACACACACACACACACACATATAATATTAGTTCAATTTCTCCAGAGACTCCTACTACAACCATCAGTATCACCAACAACCAAATCTTTCTCAAATGTTTACCACCAGAAAGCAATTTTAGCCTTGCACTGGATATTACAACCTTGAATAGAAAACATTAGAGCCTGGAAACATGGCGTATTTAATTTCTTTTATGCTTTACCTATTTCAACAATTTCTGGACTTTTTAAGACAGAAAGTATTCAACCAACTTTTGAAAAATCAAAGGAAGGAAATGAGTTAAAGTTTTTTACCTGGAATTCAAACAAACTAATGAAAGGTGACGTTTATAATATTTAGAGAATGATTGGAAAAATGGGCCTTCACTTCATGATATTAAATAATTTGTGATGTTTTTGGGTGTGATGATGATACTGTAATTATCATTTTTTAAAGAGACCTTACTTACAGTTACTCAAAATGTCTATGAATAAAAATATATAATGTCTTGCATTTACTTTGGTAAATTTTCAGGCATGGGGGAAGTGGGTGGAGAGAGATAAAACAACAAAGGCCACATGTGATAATTACTGAATCTGGATGGTGGACTCATGGGATTTAATTATACTCTCTGTCAACTTCTGTAAATGATTTTACATTTTAAAATAATAAGCTGGAGCCAAAAATAATTTTGAAGCCAGTGTGAATAAGTTAATAGGTGGATAGATAGATGGATGGATGGATGGATGGATGGATGGATGGATGGATGGATGGGGAGAAGACTGATGTCCCAGCTTGAAGTCAGGCAGAGGGAGTCAATTCTTTCTTACTCAGTCTTTTATTTTATTCAGGCCTTCAACAGAGAAGGAAAAAAGGAAAGAAGCAAAGAGAGAAAGAAAGAGAGGGAGGAAAGGGAGGAAACGCAGGCAGGCAGACAGGACCTCTGAGGCTGTGCACAGTGGCTCACACCTATAATCCCAACACTTTGGGAGGCCAAGGCAAGCACATTGCTTGAGCCCAGGAGTTCGAGACAAGCCTAGGAAACATGGCAAAACCCCATCTCTACAAAAAAAAATACAAAAAATTAGTTGCGAGTTACGGCACGCCCCTGTAGTCCCAGCCACTCACGGGGCTGAAGTGGGAGGATCACCTGGGCCTGGGAGGTTGAAGCCACTGCACTCTAGCCTGGGTGACAGAGTGAGACCCTATCTCAAAAACAAAACAAAACAAAACAAAACAAAACAAACACCTGGGAGAGAAATCCTCCCTATAGCCTGAGCTAAGCTGGATCATTTTAACTCCCTAATTTTAGCTAGTTCCGAGACATTCTCATGAACATCCACACATTTGGCAGTGCAGCAGAGGACTAAAGCATATGTTGGCACTGCTAACAGGAAGAACACTTCTTTTTCACACATTATCTTTACCTGAACTTATATGAAGTATTTATTTTGTGTTTGTTGCCTTACCTTCTCCACGATAATCTGAGATCCACCAGGATAGGGACTTTTCTGTTTCACAGTATCTTTCCCTCTTAGAACAATGTCTGGCACATGATAAGAGGTCCATTTTTTTCCTTCTTTTTTCTTTGAATGGCAGGCAATTTGCATAAATGAATAAATCAAAGTCTAGCCAATTCATTGTGATCTTCACTGACTGCCTACTATATACTAGGTCTTATGTGAGGCATCAAGATAGTGAATGGGAGGTGCTCAGAACAGATGTTATATCCAAAGGGGACCAAGTGTGGGAATTCTTCAATTACCTTCACAGAAGTAGGCCACTATTCATTCATCCATCCATTTACTGACTCACAAATATTTATTAAGCATCTACTATAGTGGAATTGACAAATAGTATAAATAATAGCACAGTATAAGTAAATATTTGGTAAAATTTCTCAACTAATACAATCTACATTTTAGGATATGGGCGATGGAATAAGGATGGGAGCTACTTCATATTCCACAATTCCAGCCAAAAGTTTATGTGTTTGTGCATAATGCTAATATGTGGCTAGAAAATTGTTACAATTTTTCTTTTGAGAACTAAAAAGTTTACTCGTGAAAATGCTATTTATCTAAGGCATTATAGTTATTTGCTATAGCTATCTGGATATGTCACCAAATCACAAAGTTCATTATGCTTTCTCATTCAAGCAAGAAAAAAATATGTCTACTTGGAAACCACCTGTTTATAAGTAAGTGAAAATAGGAGATGCAAATAATGTCTTTAAAAAAAAATCACTGTTAAATCACATTAAATTTCCTCTTCATTTTCTTCCTTAAAACTTAACTATCGATGTCCATCCTTTGAAAATAACCATCAATAACTATCAATGTTCTGTTTGCCAGCTGTTATAACCTCTAACCCAGAAGGCTATGGAGAAAGTTTTGAGCACATTACTCGCCCTGCTCTTAAACCAAGAGAATCACAGAAGATGATGAGTTTTAGGGACTGACACATAAAATGCTGAACATGAAGGTATTTTCCCTAAAACCAAATCCATAATGACAGGAAAAATCTGAAGTTTTACTAACAGCAACATGCCCTCTGGAATGGGTGCTAATGATAAAAATCGAGCTTTAACGCCTTCCATTTTTAATTAATTTTTAACATTTTAGAAAAAGTTTTTCCTTTGCAATAGTAGACCCAGTTCTTCCTGGTAAGATTCCAAAAAGTACTGCAAGGTACCTCTGCTCTTTTCTGGAAGGCAGAGCTCTTCTAATTTATTAGAAATTGCAGGAAGGGAGTAGGGAGAAGGGGAATTCAGCAGGGGGGAACAATCAATTCCATTCTTGCCTTCTCCACTTCCCTTTGATGCAGCTCAGCCCAAGCTTTATGCTGGGAAACAAAGTTGAAATCAGTTGAACTCATTTTAGGCCCCTTCATCCTGCTTCTCTGCAAAGGTGGAGGGTTCTCCTCAGTATCTCAGATTGCCCCAAGAACATCAAAGAGCCACTTCATCGATTATAGTTGTGCAACTAAAATAGTTTGTCCTTTTTTTCATATATTAATCTATACATATATTTTTTTAATTTCAAACTAGTAGATGTTGGCCAGGCGTGGTGGCTTACACCTGTAATCCCAGCACTTTGGGAGGCTGAGGTGGGAGGGTAACTTGAGCCCAGGAGTTCAAGACCAGCCTAGGCAACATGGTGAGACCCCATCTACAAAAAACTTCAAAAAATTAGCCAGATGTGGTGACACATGCCAGTGGTCCCAGCAACTCAGGAGGCTGAGATGGGAGGATCACTTAAGCCTACAAGGTTGAGGCTGCAGTGAGCTGTGACTGTGCCCTGCACTACAGAATGGGTGATGAAGTAAGACACTATCTCAAAAAAATAAAAAGGACATGTTGATAGAACACAATTCAAACACGACAGGTAAAGAAAAAAGAAAGAAAATTCCCTCCTCAAAGCCTTCTCAGCTTCTAAGCCACACTCCGTGCTGGTGATAGAAGTTATCTACCACTATTTATAATTAATGTTTATCACCTCAACCCCAAATCATTTTATGAAAATACACACAAAAACATTCAGCTATGGGTATAGTTTTTTTTTTAAAGACATGATAATACATGTATTATTCTTCAATTTGCTTTTTCTCACTCAAAATTATATCATGGACAGCCATTATACATATACAGATACATACATATATATACATACACACACATATATATACATACACACACACACATATATATACATATATGACTACATATTGGGTACAGCATATGCTGCTCAGATGGGTACACCGAAATCTGATAAATCGCCACTAAAGAACTTCTCCATGTAATCAAAAACCACTTTACCCCTAAAACGATTGAAATAAAAAATTATATCATGCACAGCCAATTTATACACACACACACACACAATGTATGTATATAGAGGTATCGTTTTAATTTCTTTCATTTTTCCTTTTTTTGGTATAGAGTATTTAAAACTTTGGAAAATCTGTAACTCAAATATGTCTTTATTAATATCAATTTAGAATGTAATAGGTCAAATAACTAAATAAATATGTATGTATGTATGCATACAAAATAATGCTAAAAAAGCATTGATTCTTCTAATTGGGTGTCCTGGCACATTCATTCAAATATTTCTGTATTTTCTGGTACAGAATGGAATTGCTTGATCAAAAGGCATGTATTTAATTTGGGTCAAAAATGCCAACTTGTTCTTCAAAATAACCAAAAACAATTTATGCTCCTATAAACAGCAGATGTTCTTTTCCCCTGTAAAGGAAAACTTTTTGGAAAATCGAGTTATGAGCATGAGTCAAAGTTTTATTATAATGTTACTACTAGGAAAAAGGCCTCTAGTGATCAATTCAAAGATTCAGCCTTGGTGGAGGCATTTTATAGGAAAATGAAATGATAAGATAGTCAATGTTAGGCTAGATACAAAAGGAAAATAACATTTGGTTTAAGGTCACTAGACTCTTGACTGACAGTCAGCTTGGGTAGATGGGTGACTGATTTCTCAGAACAAGTCTTAATCCCATTAAAGTTTATCAGAAAATTGCTTAAGCAATTTATCAGGAATGAGGCTGTGAATTACATCATGCATCATGGAAAAAAAGGTTCTATTCCAGACCAGATTCAGGACAACTCTTCTTTTTTTATACCTTTTTATACTTACATGCTCACCAACATGGAAGTTATCTGCCTTCTTAACTTTTGCCAATGTCATGGTGAAAAACAGTATCTCGTTGTTCAATTTCCAATTTTATGATTAAAAATAAAGTTGAGAATTTTTTCATGTTTGCCAAATCTTTTCAGTGAATTTCCTGTTCATTATCTTTGCCCATTTTTCTATTAGGAGGTTCACATTTTTCTTCTCCCTTAGCCAAAACTCTTTGCATATTTGAGATAAATTATTTAAGCACTGTCACACACTGCATAATGACATTTTGATCAACAATGAACCACATATACAATGGTGATCCCAGAAGATTGTAGTACCATATTTTAGCTGTACCTTTTCTATGTTTGTATATGCAAATACTTAGCATTGTATTAAAATTGCCTACAGTATTCAGGACAGAAACATGCTGTACACGTTTGCTGCCTAGGAGCAATATGCTCTACCTAGCCTAGGAGTACGGTAGGTTATACCATCAAGGATTGTATAGGTACACTCTATGATGGTGGCACAATGACAAAATGGCCTCATGAAGCATTTCTCAGAACACAACCTCCTCTCTAAGCAACGATGACTGTATAGGTAAATGTGTATGTTCGTGAATATGTGTGTTAAATCTATGTACACGTATATTTCTATTTCATAAGATAGTACTTTTTTTAAAGTACTGAATTATATGCCCCTTCCCATTGTACTGAAAGATATCTATTCCATTTCTTTCCTCTTTCTGAGACAGAGTCTTGCTCTGTCACCCACGCTGGAGTGCAGTGGCATGATCTGGGCTCACTGCAATCTCTGCCTCCTGGGTTCAAGAGATTCTCCTGCCTCAGACTCCTGAGTAGCTGCTATTACAGGGGTGTACCACCACAACCAGCTAATTTTTGTATTTTTAGCAGAAATGAGGTTTTGCAATGTTGGCCAGGCTGGTCTCGAACTCGTGACCTCAAGCTATCCACCCGCCTCAGCCAACCAAAGTGCTGCGATTACAGGCGTGAGCCACTGCACCAGGCCAGATCTATTCAACTTCTACTTCGATAAAAGTCACTACAAGCCTGTTGCTCCCTGCTTTAAAGCTTTCGGTGCCCCTACTTGCCTACAAACAACGTCCAGGCCTGTTGCAAGGTCCTTCCCAACGTAGTCCCGGCTTAAATCCTTATCATTTTCCTCTCTCATTCTGTTCTGGCCCTTTATACACCAACAAAATTATTTCTAGGGACCAGACTGACTCTTTTCATCCCTGAACTCCTTTCCTATGCTGATCCCTCTGCCAGAAACATCCTCCCTGGTTACTCATATTTGTCTTCCCCTGTCTGAAGGAAACTTTCCCTAATTACTTGCCTTGCCCTGCAAGTAAAGTTAGATAAAGTTAGTCATCTCCTTCTTGGGTACCTTGTGCATGCATGCACCGACTTTTTCCGTACAAAACTCATTTTGATTGATTTGTTCCCAAGTCTGTCTTCTGTAAAAGACTTCGAGTTACATGAGAGTAAGGACTGGGCCTCAATTTTCCCTGGATCCCCTGGGCTTCACACAGAATCTGACAGACCCAAGGTGGAAGCCAGGAAATAAGTGATGAATGAACAGGTTATCTTTTCTGATGCACACAGCATGAGGGAAGCAAACACAGAAGTTAGGAGAGGTGGTGCGTCTCTCTCCACCCCAACCAATAAACAAAAACACCCTTAAACCTTGAAAATGATTAAGTCTATACAGGCTGGAAACTGGGAGAAGACAGGTTGTCTTCCCTCTTTGGTTAGCTCTAGAATCTGATGGGCTACAGCTCTAGAATCTGATGGGCTACAGCTCTGAGCAGGAAGTGTTAACACAAACATCATCAAAGTGCTTGGGGAAATTTTATTGTCTGCCACATTTACAAATTGGAATTGATCTTCATTCAGCCAGTTTCGCCAAAGTTTCTGCGAAGTGAACAAAGCAAAAGATAGGTGGTGCCTTTCAGATCACCTGTGATTAAACTCACTGCATTTGTCTTCAAACAAAAGTGTTTTTTTTTCCTCCCCGCAACATATAATTTTAGTCAGCTAACACTAAATTAGACACCCACTCAGATTTATTATGATAAGAACATTCAGTAAGCTAATTTCAAGAAGATGACTCCTATAAATTCTTATAATTTATTATTTAGTACTTTGGTTTTTAATCATTAAGTACGTCAAGACTTTGTAGGTCAAACCTGTATTAATGAAGACAGTAATCTATTTTTCAAACTCTTCTCCTCACCCACCTTTCAAATTGTAAATTAACAGAAAGAGATTTAAACACACTTGTAAGAACAAAGGTAATAATTGGGGGGTGGGGGGGGGGGTTACCATCCCCACTTTCCTAATCTTTCTAGGTAGACTGTCAATCATAGTCCTGACTTATTTATGATGAATCATACTGATTTTTTTTAAATAAAATAATGGAGTGTAAATTTGAGAAGCCATTACTTCACTAAGAAAATAAAACACGTAACCCATTTTAAAGTTTTGTTAAAAAAAAAAAAAAAGCTGCCGTTCAAAAATCAGCAAATAGAGCTGGCGTGGTGGCTCAGGCCTCTAATCCCAGCACTTTGGGAGGCTGAGGAGGGCAGATCACCTGAGGTCGGGAGTTCAACACCAGCCTGGCCAAAAGTGGTGAAACCCCATCTTTACTAAAAATACAAAAAGTAGCCGGGAGTGGTGGCATGTGCCTGTAATCCCAACTACTTGGGAGGCTGAGGCAGGAGAATCACTTGAACCCAGGAGGCAGAGGTTGCAGTCAGCTGAGATCGCACCACTGCACTCCAGTCTGGGTGACAAAGCAACATGCTGTTTCAAAAAAAAAAAAAAAAAAAAAGAAAAGAAAAGAAAAAGAAAGAAAGAAAGAAAAGAAACAAATTAGCAAATACAGGTATCGTTAAGTATTAATCTCAACAGAGGAATTTTTATGTTCCAGGGGTGTTACAGTTTGAGAGATGCATAGGCAGAAGTAAAATATTAACTGGCTACATATTTTAGAAAGCTATTGATGTTAACTAAAGGACAGTCTTCATCTCCTGAACTCACTGCCAAATTAGAATGTGTTTCACGATAATTTCAAACATTTGGTGCTAAAAGACTTAAAGGTTTCATTTTGCTGAACCAAGGAAATCTATTTGATAAATTGCTTGCAAATAATAAATAAAGTTACCTGCGTAGTAACATCTTTTCATTTTCTCTAAAATAAAATGAAGTTTTATTATAATACAAGCTCATTATAAGCAACCTGAGTAGTTAGAGCAGAAAGAACAATGTTCACAATTATTATTTTAATTGAGAAAAAATATCAAGATGCGAAATGAAATAACTGTTTGGCAAAGTCACTACTATGTAAAAACAATCGTGTAAATGCTGAGAGAAATATAGAAAGAAATATAGCAAAATGATAGTAGTGGTTATCTTCAGGCGGTGGTACAACAGACAATTTTATTTTTCATTTCCTCTGTTCATTTTTTAATCGAACATTCTGGAAATTCCTTCAGAAATAAAAAGGCATATGTTTGTATCCATGATACTATAAGTATTTTAAATTACATCAATGTCTGAATCTTCATATGACAGATAGACAGTCAGCATCCATTTTACCTGAAGATCTATTGCTGAGGGGTTTGCTATTAAATTATTACACCAAGGATTGCTTATGGCATCTCTTGGTTCAGTGAAAACCTCCCTGGGATGTAGACACATGCTTACAAGCTGGGTTTCATAGCAGGAAGCCCACTACATCCCCACTACGCAGGAGAGTGCATACTACATTACTTTAGAAGTATTTATCGGCCCCTCCTCTCCACCCAGGGAAAGGCGAAGTACTGCAGGTTTTCAGATAAAATCTTTGATGAGAAGAACATACAAAGGTTCTGCCTCATGGTCAAGAAGATTCATCAGTAACGGAGAGCAGTGAGGGGGTTTTAGCACACTGGGTTATGGAATGTTTGCTGAAACTGGATTTCTGGATTTTGATGATCAGTAACTAAATAAATAATGATAACCACAATAATGAAAACAATACCAGCCTGGTTAACGTGGCAAAACCCTGTCTCTACTAAAAATACAAAAATCAGTCGGGCTTCATGGCGTGCGCCTGTAATCCCAGCAGGCTGAGGCAGAAGAATCGCTTGAACCCAGGAGACAGATGTTGCAGTGAGCCGAGATCATGCCACTGCACTCCAGCCTGGATGACAGGGCAAGACTGTCTCAGAAAAACCAAAAAAGAAAAAAATAATACTAATTATACCTGCTATTTACTATGCATTTGCCATGGCTATATATGGCAACATATTAACATATTGTTATAACGTATAGTACAACATATTGTTATGCAACAAACTAAACACCTTACAGATTAATTAAATTCCCACACTAACCCCATCAGGTATTCTCATTTTGCAGATAAGAAAACTGAGATAAGACATTACTAATTATCTGTATGACCCCAGGCAAATCAACAGTGGGTGGGGGCAAGATATAAATTGCAGTTCATCTGACTGATCTCCAGTATGTCATTTAATGATGAGAAGAAAGAAGCCTGTCACCAAACTACTTTTTGAGAAAGTGCTATATGCAGAGGGAACAATGAATTTATTACTGTATAAAAGTTTCTGCCCACAAATGTGTACATTTTTAACCTCAAGAAACAGGTGGAACCATTGAGGAACTCCTACATTTTCTTCCATTTTAATTGTTATGAAGCTATTAGATTATTTATCCTGTAGGCAGTGCAAATGGGCTCTGTATTAATATTGGTGTGTAGCAAATCCAAAATGAAGCATCTTAAAAATTAATAAATATTTACTCCCTCACATAGATTTTCTGGGTCAAGAATTCAGGAGTAGCTTAGCTAGCTGATTTGACTTGGGCCTCTCCTAAGTCAAGATGGTCATTTCATCTGTGGTCATCCAAAAGTTTAAAGAGGGCTGGAGGAACTGCTTCCAACAAGGCTCACTCATGTTGGCTGGCAATCTGGTCTGACTGTTGGAAGCCTGATTCCTTGCTATGCGGATCTCCCCATGGTGCTGCTTGAGTATCCTCACAACATGGCGTCTAGCTTCCGCCACAAGGAGTGATCCAAGAGAAGCAAAGCAGAAGTCCGAATGTATTTTGTCACCTAGCTTCAGAGGTCATGCGCTATCACTTCCCCCTGTAAGTTACACAGGACAATCCTGTTCAGAGTAGAAGAGAAATATACTGCAATGTAAAACCCAGGAATTGAGGGTCACTGGAGGCCATCTTGACCTCTGGCTACCGCAGAATCTCATCTCCCTTTCTCTACACAGTCCCATGCTCTTAAGTATTTAAGGTTGAACTCTAACATTTCAACAACAAAATGACCTCAAAATGAATTGAGATGAGAGAATGAAAAGTCACCTTGAAGAAATACAAACATGTCCCAGTTCAAGTCACTCTTGATTGTGGGGCCAGTATTATACAAGGATCCCAAAAGTGCTGTGTTTCAAACAGCTGAGGAATGAATGAAGATTACAGGTACAGAAACAAAGAGGCTTTAGCAATGATGCTGAAGATGGGCATGAAGGGTTTAAATGAAATTATTTCATAAATGTAAGGATATATAAAAACTCCCATCTCTTAAAATGAATACATTACTTGTGAAAATGCATTAACAAGTGAAATCCTACAATAAAACTTTTGAACAGTTCATCTACAGCCCCTAAAGTTTATAAACTGGGCACAAAATTTAGGGGAGGTCCACTTCATTTGAAAATAAAAAATTGTTTTATATTTGGAGTCACCTTGTATTTTGAAATGTATTGACTCAACCAAGATTTATTGAGCATCTCTATGTGTCTGACACTGTCCTAGGTTGGACACAGTAGTGAATGAGACAGATAAAGTCCCTCACCTTCTAGTGGGAAAGATGGGCAATAAACAAACACAAATGTGCAATACAGCTTCACTGTGAAAGTATCAGGCTCATTATCTTCTGAGGCAACCAGGCATTTGAGTCATATAGGCAATGACCTTTGCTTTAATCATTTGCCAATTAAATAACTTACAATGTCACTTGGCTCAGTACCCGTACTTCTGCCTATAAGTAAACTCTTTTTCTGTAGTTCCACCTATAAGAAAATTCTCATCCTCTCTTCCTGCTCAGATTAACAAGAGCATTTCAAACTATGTGATAATTATAGCTCCTGTTAAAAATTATTGTTTATGACCCTGGGTTTACACATCAGTTTCTGTGAATTTGGTTATTGTAGAGTCTGTACCTAACAGAAAGACCTACTCTTAGTGGGCTCACAAAATCTAATTTCTGAATGAGCAAGTTTGAGGGTAAAAGCCATATTGTTAGTGAACTCATCAAGGTAAATACCACAGGCAAGCTTCTGGAAATTAAGTCACCTGGCCTCACTGTCCACACCTACCCTCTTTAAAATAACTCACATGTAATACATTAAAAAATTTATCTCTAGGAGCTGCAAAAGAAACACTACATGCAGAGAGACCCAGAATACTGAGAGAGCTGTTGGCACATTCCCGACTGCCATCCCGATTCCTTATTCTTGACTGATCAATAATTGATCACAGAAATCTTCCATGTTGAGCCAATATGGCACCGAGCTCTACTCAATCACCAAAAATAGACACTAAGAACTAATTAGTGTGAAAAGACAGTGGGGCTCAAAGACCGGGGGTATCAATATCTGTTTGTCCCAATAAGATTGCGTTCTTTTTTGAATTCAGCCCTGAGTCCACACGCCCCTGGTTCACAGGCAGTGACTGGCACAGAGACACAGGTAGGTCCTGGATGAGGCTCGTCATTACATAAAGCTTCAACAATGGTGAACGAGGATGGTGATGGTAAATATGAAGTAGGAGTGGAACTCCAAGGAATCGTAAACAATGGGGGAGAGGGGACTAAACAGCATTATATACAAAAGTTTCATTGCAACATTATTCTTAGCAGTAAAAAAACTACAAACAGTATAAATTCCCAGTTATTGAAGAGTATATGAGCTATAAGAACTTTCTATCACTCGACAGCTTTTATCTAGCTGATGTTTGACATTAATAATCACTATGTTACAACAGGGGAAGACACTTGTGCTATAATGTTAAGTGAAACACTCGGGATGTAGTATCAATGTATTATAACTAATATTATGGAGGCAAAAAAACTCATTCATAGGGGAAAATCTGAATGGGTTAACCAAATATTGACAGTGGCTGTTGTCTGGAGTGATGACACATTGGCTAGTTATTATTATTTTCTCTATTTTTTTATTGTTTTCTCTTTGGTATTTTACACACACACACACACAGAAACTGGTAGTGAAAACTTCTGTAGACTAAAAGCCAAATTCTCACTCTATCACTCTATTTTTTTTTTTAAGAAGGAATTTCGCTCTTGTTGCCCAGGCTGCAGCGCAATGGCATGGTCTCGGCTCACCACAACTTCCATCTCCCAGGTTCAAGCTATTCTCCTGCCTCAGCTTCCCAAGTAGCTGGGATTACAGGCATGTGCCATCACACCCTGCTAATTTTGTATTTTAAGTAGAGACAGGGTTTCTGCATGTTGGTCAGGCTGGTCACGAACTCCCAACCTTAGGTGATCTGACCACCTCGGCCTCCCCAAGTGCTGGGATTACAGGCATGAGCCACCACGCCCAGCCCAGCCTATCACTCTATATTTTATGGGTCCTTTGACTAAGGTAGGAACAATACAAACCTCTCCCTTTGCTCACTGCATCAAGATTAGAAATCTAGTCTAGGGAGGGAAAAAAACATACTGTGTTTTGTCCTCAAATACAGAAATGAAATCAAAGTTTGCCAAGGAAGGCCTATCTCAAAATGTGGTTGTGGTTGTTTTCTTTTTTTTTTTTTTTTTGAGACGGATTCACGCTCTGTCACCCAGGCTGGAGTGCAGTGTCACGATCTCCGCTCACTGCAAGCTCCGCCTCCCGGGTTCACGCCATTCTCCTGTCTCAGCCTCCCCAGTAGCTGGGACTACAGGCGCCCGCCACCAGGCCCGGCTAATTTTTTTTTGTATTTTTAGTAGAGACGGGGTTTCCCCGTGTTAGCCAGGATAGTCTCGATCTCCCGACCTCGTGATCCCCCCCGCCTCGGCCTCCCAAAGTGCTGGGATTACAGGCGTGAGACACCGCGCCCAGCCTGTGGTTGTGTTTTTTGACAACTTCATGACTTCGCAATTTCTAGGAATGAGTGACTCTGTAGCAACATGCCCAAAGGTGAGTGCTCCCAGTGGTAACAGAGACTTACATTGACTCTTGTATGTTTGGGCAGAACAGTGGCCAAACTAGGAGGGGTACACAGTTAATGTTGAGTTACTGTACAGACTGTCTTCCGTGGGACACCAAGTAGACCCTGGGGAGCTGTGGCAAGACTGTCAACAGTGATCATGCCCATGGCACTCTGGTGGCCACCCATCCTACTGCTGCTCATGGTAACTATGTCTTTGCGAGTCATCGCAGCAAATGGTTTTCAGCACCTTTACCCCTAAATAGAAATATGATCACAACCAGCAGAAAAAGAAGCATACTAACTTATCTGCAAGGATAAAAACTGGGCTAAATAGATTTTTCAGGTCATTAAGGAAATACAGAATCTCAGAGGACGTTAAAAAAAATCTCGGAGGAGGTTAAAAAAAAAAAAAAGGTCTCTGTGTAACTCCCTTCTATTTTGGGAATCTCATGTATGGGATTGAGAACTGGTGGTTCAACCTCATCACTACCCTGTTGGTAGGAGGAGAGCAGACTGATCTAGGCTTTGCTTTCTCCTTCGGGGTCAGCCCTAGGCAAATCTGTTAATTAGGCTAAATTTGGCCACTTAGATACTCCTGCCCTTCCCACTCTGCACCCTGTTTCCTCCCGACACCAGGCCAGGTTCCCCGTAACCTTAGGCAACACCAGATAAAGGACTTTCCATTCCCCGGCATTCACAGTGCTCACTCCACCTCATGCCCAGTCGCTCCTGAGCTCTCTCTTCCTTGGTGTGAGCTGATAAACACTCAGAGCCTTACATTTTAACAGTGGTTCTTTCTCGAGGTGCTGGTCTAGTCCAAAAGCCAAGTTCCAACAGTTAGCAAATACAGTGCATTTAGTTAGACTGTCTGGGAAGGTGTATGGGGGCGAACATGACTCGAAGATTTTCTCAACATTAACAACAACATCAACAACGAAAAGCAGCACTGATTGGGAGCCCACGGTGTACAAAGTTACTCTTACTTGTTTTCCGTATGTCAACTCTAATTCGTTGGCATTTGCTGGATATTAAACCCCTGCAAAACCCAGTGAGTAACAACAGTGACCATTTTTCTTATATTTAGTTTCTGAGTCTGTGAATGGGCTGTGCTCTTTCTCTGGTGTGGGTTGTCTCGGCTGATCTCTGCTAGGCTATCTGGTGTGTCTGGGGTCAGGTGGTAGCTTGGCTAGTAGCTAGATGACTCTAGAGGGACTTCACTCATATGCCAGGCACCGACAGGCTATCAGCTGGGGCAACTACTCTCCCTTTATGTGGCCACCATCCTCCAGCAGGTCAGCTCAGGCTTGTTCATGCAGTGGTCACAGGGTTGAAGCAACGAAACAGAAAGTCCCAGTATCCGAACGCTTGTCATGCCTCTGCTGCTAAGATTCCACTGGGCAATGCCAGTCATACAGGACAGGTGTTGATGCGGTGAGGGAAATACTGTTTTCCTTTTTCTTCTTGTTGTTTTTTTTAAACAAGCTACCATTTTTACAATTTACCATACCTTCCCCAAATCCTAACCTTTAGTTGTTATTATTTCCATCTTATAGAAGAAACTGAGAGTTAAATAACATCCCAAAGAAAGCTCAGAATAATGAACTCAGTTGTGGCTAGATGTAGTGGCTCAAGTCTGTAATCCCAACACTTAGGGAAGCTGAGGCGGGAGAATCGCTTGAGCCCAGGACTTTGAGACTGAGCTGGGCAACATAGCAAGACCCTGCTCTCCACAAAACGAAAAAAACAAAGAAACAAGTTTGCAAAAACCCAGGTGTTGTGTTGGACTGGAATTAGGTACAAACACACATTAAAGTGTACATATATATAATTTATAATAGATACTGATATGTTATAAATATATGAATAAATAAAATAATGGAATGTGTCCAGAAAGAAATATAAATATACTAAAATTATAATATACACAGAGATACAGGAGTAAATGGAGACAGGTGTATGTGCATGGGTTTGTATAATACACATATTTCTAAACTCTGTTGAGAAGTTCTAGAAGCAATGACACCACAGCAGTAATGAGCGCAACTAGCACCTAGATCTTAGTTCTAAATATGATTCTATAATAAAATGAACCAAGCCTCCCTGGAGAATGAGTTAATTCCAAGACTGAGGCAGGGAAGTCCAAGATGACAGTGTAAAGCCTCTTACAGTGCCAAAAAATAAGAAAGTGCTCAAAAAAGGACGGGGCATGTCAAAAGGGTGCAGGAACCTGCCTGAAAGACCTCCTATGGGCCAAAGCTGGAACAATTTGAGCAACAAAATATACCACAATACTGTCGTATTATGACTTACAGAATAAAATATATATTCACGTATCCATACCAATATAAATGGAGAAGAAGAAACAGCCTTCCATGTAGAAGAATTCCAACCAATAAAAAGAAGGCACGACAGAAAGACAATATCAATCATGAGAATACCACAGTATTAATCATTGCAGGCAAGATCCCCAGAGGGATGCTAAAATTAATGGATGAAAATTTGAGAAGTAGTCCCAAAGTACCTCCCCCAATATATTTATTAATTACAAAGGGAAAAAATGATCCTTTACAGTGCAGAAATCTGGCAGATACCACTTTAACCAAGAGGTCAAGGCTAACATCACTAGTAATAAGATATTTTCACATTACATATCCTCTGACTTCATGGCCGAAGAATGGCACATCACTTATGTATATTCCTCCCAAAAATGCACCACGTCATTCTAATCAAGAGAACACATCACACAAACCCAAATTACGGGCATTCTACAAAATAACTGACCGGAACTCTTCAAAAATTTCAAGGCCATTAAAAAAAATAATGCATGAGAAACTGTCCCAGACCAGAGGGGACTGGAGAGATATGATAATAAATGCCAGGTGGTATCTGGTTGTAAAAGATGGAAGAGGACACACCGTCAAATCCAAATAAAGTCTGTTGGTCAGTTATAGTTTGAGTTTAGTTAATAGCATCATAACAAGGTTAATTTCTCAGTGTTGAAAAATGTATCATGTTAGTATTAGGGGAAGCTGAGTGAAGAGTACATGGGAAATCTTTGCAGCATTTTTTATGGCTTTTCTGTAAGCCAACATTTATTTCAAAATTTAAAAACTGTAACAAACCAACCAACCACCCTTTCCCAAGGTCCCACAGCTCCTGATGACTAAGTCTGAATTCAAATCCCCTTGTGCCAGATCCAAAGTCCATGCTTTCCATCCTGTGCAGTGCCTCCCGCATCCACGCTACCATCTTAAAATTGGTTCAGACTGGATTAGGCCACCCCTTCCAAATGAATTATTTTATGGGAAAAACTGGTGGCACAATTAGGCATAAACCCATCTACCTTAAATAGGGAAAATGAGGCACAAGGTCATTAAAATGGACGTGAAGAATATTCACTCTCAGCTCCATGTCTTAAGTGCCCACATAAGCCAGCTTATAATGTCATTTCTTGATTCCATTAAATTAGTACAGGATTAGTACATATCTCAACCTTCAACCATTTTGTCACTTAAAATGAGTGTCTGGAAGGCCATCCTTCCGGAAATATTAGTTACCTTGTCCATTACTTACTTAATCATAGCTTGGAGTTATTTTTTGCCTTGTGGAGGCTGACTATAAATTATGGACTATTACGCAGCAAAGCCACACTTAGTAAATTATATGGCATTGGAAAACCCTTGCTTTTGGGGGAAAATTACACTTTCTTTAAAAATATGTTTTATAAAACATTATGCTAAGCCTGTAAAACAGAATCCATGAGCATACTTTGTGGCCATAAGGACATATTTGACAGTTGACTCCAGTTTCCAGGCTGCTCCTAAAAAGGGTTTGGAATGGAAAACTTCTCATGCGAATTCATGTCAGAATGGCCGTGGTCTGTGAATTTCTACATGCAGACAGATAGGAGGAAAGGCTGGAAACCTTGTTGGTCTTCACCCATGATGCAGTAAATAAATTAGCCATGTAGTCTTAAGTTTCATTTTGAGCCATAATAGCAGACTAATAAGCAGTATTTTTTCACAGTTATGAATGGATTCTTTTTTTTTTTTTTAAGACCAGTCCATAGAAGTACTTTGGTATTTGATTTAAAAAAAAAAAAAAAGACAGCAAGATAAAAAAAGTGCATGAATGCAGGGCTATTAAATAGGAGGAGACAAGGACCCTTTGGAATGAAGGTTTTCCATTTGTCTGTAGCTTTTCCAACCGCTTCACTGGGCTGTGTCCGCATGGTTGAAGACAGCCTTTCAGGCTGGCCAAGGAAGTTAAGACTTCCTGCCTCAATAGGCCAGTCTTTGTTGTTCTGTCAGGGCCAAAGATCCTGAGAGTCAGCCACCACTAGCTCTGGCCACTTTGGTGTATGCTCAGTCCCTGGTGAGCTAGAGCAAGGTCATTGGGTCAGCTTACACGGTGACACTGTTAGACTGTGCCCCAGCCAACTCTGGCCGGGGATACATAAATATACAAGACTAAAGAAGGAGGATGGCACTGGGGTTTCCAGACGCATCTTGTAAGGCAGACAGTTGCCCAGCTTAAAATTCTGCAAAATCTTTCTTTAAAAACGTATGTTTTAATTTGAGGATATTAATTGCACGGAAATTATTTGACTGTATGATTTATAACCCCGCCAGAATTCTGCGGTCTTTCCCTCCATATGTGCTGTTGCCATTTTCCCTTTTGTACACCTATCATTTCCCATTGTTTATCTTCCCTGATTGATGTTCGGGCTCGGGATGTTTTCCATTATAAGATTCATAATTATCACTGGTAATAGAGAAGGCTTCCCTATTATCTTCAGTGAGACTGCCCAAATTATTCATCATAACCCACTGGTACCACACGGCAGGAAAATAAGAATTTATTTCCCGTCCCAGGCATATGGTAGATAAGAGGATGTATTTATTTCTCCATGTTTCAAAAGGATTAAGCTTTGAAAAAATAAATATCACTTAGGCTGTCAGTAAGCAGAACTTTATGGTTCTGGGTTTAGAGGGCCTCTCTTGGGCTAAGACTAGCACACCTAAACTCTGGTTTCCAAAAGAGAGGAATGTATGGAGGTGGGGAATCACTTGCAGTTTTACTTGGCTAAATAAACAAATGCGATAGATTTCAACCACAGTATCGGTCTACGAGGCACCCAGCATCACCTTAGACCTCCACGTTAAATAACGCACCAGCTTATTTATAAAAATGTTACCAAATTCCAGCAGTCTTTAACCCCTGGCTATTCTCAGAGCATGTTGAATACATCATCTGGGTTTTGCCTAATTACACATAATTAGGAAATGTAATTACGCTTTTCGGTGTTGCTCTGCCATTAGGAACCGAGTGGACAGCTGAAACGCTACCAAGGATGCAGCGCTTCAGAGAAAACAAATTAAAAATATGAGCCAACCTCTAAAAATAGGGATTGTGCTGAAGGTTAGTAAATCAAACTTATTTAAAAAAACATAATAAATTGCTTTTGGCTCTGGCTAAATATTTGATGCAACAGTTATGCTGGCTGTCTTTGTATTGGGGACTTACTTAATGATACATTATTTGCATCCATGCTGAGCCAGGGAGAGGGAATGAATTATTTTGCTCCTCGATGAGTGTGATTTGCTCACTTTCTCATTTATTTATGCTTTTTTATTTTTACTTCCTCCTTTACACCAGATCCCTGCTCTGGCCAAGGAAGTGATTTCCAACCATTCTGTGTCAAAGAGTTAAAACATTTCATTTGTGGGTTTGTTGCATATGGAGGGTGCTAATGCCCAAAGCTTAGGCAAAGCTGACAGTTATCTCATCCCCTGAGATGGGCATTCGCATCTTAGCAGCATAGGAAGGGGCGATTGGCTTTGTTAAGTCAACAAAACAGGCACCACGATAATCGTTTTCCAGATTGGGTTGGACATGGCACTGACCTAGGTGGCTTTACCACCCCAAAAAGTAAGAATTTTGCAGGTGGAGAAATAGAAAAATCGCATTCTTTAGAGGTACAAGCTCATGAAGGATCTGGAATTGGAAGCTTTCAACGTTCTAATCTTTGCTTTTGTGTTTATTGAATTTTCCTCTCCTAGGACAGTGGCTGACAGTAATAAAGTAACACACTCCATTAAATGCACTATTTATGGAAACATTTCTATGGTGCCAAAAAAAAAATTAACAAGAGAAGTGATTGCCAAAAGCAAAGACCCAAACATTAGTGCAATGTTTGCAGCACTTAAAGTAAAATAGCCAGCCCTGTTAACAAACATCCTCTCCACCTGCCAGTCCTGTGAAGCGTGCCTGTGTGTGCGTGCATTTTTCTAAATTAGATTTATTTCCATATTTCTTACTTTTTTCTAGAGAGTGTATTTTAAGTCTGTCTTCATCCCCCCTTGTATTCTATTTTTATTTTTATTTGAGACAGGGTCTCACTCTGTCACCCCTGGCTGGTGTGCAGTGGCGTGATCTTGGTTGACTGCAACCTCTGCCTCCTGGGCTCAAATGAATCTGCTGCCTCAGCCTCCTGAGTAGCTGCGGCTACAGGTATGAGTTGATTTTTTTTACTTCTTGTAGAAAAGGGTCTCACTATGTTTCCCTGGATGGTCTCAAACTCATGAGCTCCAGCAATCCATCCGCCTTGACCTCCCAAAGTGCTGGGATTACAGGCATGAGCCAGCATGCCCAACTCCTCTTGTATTCTATGTACACTGTTTCCAATCATCTTAGATCCTTTCCCACTCATTTCCAACTTTTTGTTTTCTTTTTCTTTTTTGAAACAGGGTGTCACTTTGTCACCCGGGTTGAAGTAAAGTAGCGTGATCCTAGCTCACCATAGCCACACACATCCAGGCTCAAGCAATTCTCCCATCTTGGCCTCCCAAGCAGCTCAGACTACAGGTGTGCACCACCGAGCCCAGCTAATTTAATTTTTTTTTTTTTTTGTAGAGATGGGATCTGGCTATGTTGCCCAGACTGGTCTCAAATTCTTGGCCTCAAGCAATCCTCCTGCCTCAGCTTCCAAAAGGGCTGAGATTACAGGAGCGAGCCACTGCACCCAACCCATTTTGAATTTTGACTTCTTCCTCTTCAAGTGCTCCATTGCTGAATCGGTTAAAAATGAACTCCTCCTGGATTACTTTAAGAGATACATTGCTGATCTCTCTAATCTCAGTTCAAAACACACTTCCACAAAGGCACCCAGTGAGCTCAGATCCTCCTGGTCGCCTTGAAGGGGAGATACCGATTACCATTCACCTTTATAGTGTGTCTCTTATATCCCTTCCCTTCCAGAGAATAGCTGGGTGTCCCACACGTCTGCCAGCTCAGCCCAGTGCATTAATTAGATCAGGATACTCAAGCCCAACAATTGAGACCCTCGTTTCAAAAGAAATATTTTATAACCCCTTACCAAGGTCCTGAAATAAAATTCATGAATAACATAATCTACCCACACACATAATTAGCAAAAGTAATATGTCATAAATTTTTTTTAAAGAAAACATAATTGACAATAAAATAGTACACATTTTCAAAGGTAACTTCTCGGACAGGAGTGTATCAGAAGCCCACAATGAAATAGTCCAATGTTTGCACCTACTTATAGGTTTGGATTCAAGAAACATAAGACAAAAAATTCGCCAGAATTTTGTTAATGTATTCTCATAATACTTAACATTTTGAAAGCAGCATTACATATATTTTAATACAGACATCATATTGGTAAACCAACTCTGAAAATTACAAAATGAAAACTAAAACAATCATCCTGATTAGTACCATTTGCCAAGTTCCATGGTGTAAATATTCTCACCACAGTCAGTTTCAAGCTACCAACACGATATCACTCAATGCAGATTTTGGAAGAAACAGGCAAAATCTGCTCTCATGAGCTGCTCGCTAAGGGCAGGCCTAGCACACAACTATTTAATCACCATGAATACAAACAGCTACATATGCAGACAGATCACATTATGGTGACTCAAATATTATGAGCAGCGCTGCATGATGTTTCAAGATGGTATCGAGACCTTGGTAAAAGACTGGAACAAAACACCACACAATCTTCCCTTGATTTAGAAGGCCCCTGCATTTCTGGAAGACCCAGTGCACGTTGTGTATCTGTATAAGCACAGGGAATTCTGGGGTCAGATCAATGGAAACAAGTTTTTTACCGAAATGAATGTCCGGGGGCACAGGTGTATGTTACCGGGACGAGGGCAGTTCTTTGTTATATTGGACTGCATATGGCATCACAGGATGGACCCGTGGACCCCACCTGCTAAGTGCCAAAGGCCACCAAAATGCCTTTCCAAATTTCCAAAATGCCCCCTCCACTGGCAATAGTCCTACTATTGAGAACTACATCTAGATGTTTGCTACTCCAAGTGTGTTACCTGGACCAACAAGGCAGGCATCCCCTGGGGGATCACCAATTTATAAGAAACACAGACCACAAATATATATACCTACTATGTACCCACAATTTTTTTTGAAAAAACCACATATATATACATATATATGTACATACGCACCTACTAGGTACCCACAAAAATTAAATAAGAAAAGGAAACAAAGAAGCTCGGGCCCCACCTAGACCTACTGAATCAGAATCCAAATTTAACAAGATCCCTGGGTGATTTGTGAGGACATCACATTTGGAGCAACTACTAGAGTAGATACTGAGTTTTAAGACTTACAAACTGTGTAAGAATACTGCTTAATGCTGACATAAACAATGCAAAATAAACCACTGGCTCTGTAGACACTACGTAATAAGCCTCCCTTAGTAGTGGGATCATGCCATGCCATCGCTCCTCTTCATTGTAACTGTGCTGCAGAGGCATGAGGACTTTTGCACTGACTGTGGGCCTACTGAATTTGTCAACCACAGACGTACGGTGTCCTTACCATGCCTCATGCCTCCTCTCCCTGAATTCACACAAGAATCGCTCTTCAAAACTAGAACAAGACGTGAAAGAAATCAAGGCACAGAGAGGTTCGGGATTTTGCTCAGTGTCACAGAGTCAAGAATGTGCACAGTTAGGATTAGTGATGGTAATTATTTTATATTAAAAAATTATTCCACAAGGACACACTGAGGGTCAACTGGGAGGCAATGTCCACAAACGGTTTCTCCCATGCCATAATGATAACTTATTTTGCATACAACTTTGTTTGTGCAAAGCATGTTCTCATGTGCTAACTCATTTGATCTTTCAAACCCCCAGTAATTTGTTAACTCTACTCAAAGACAAAGAAACTGTGGCTCAGAAAAGGGAATGGAGGATCAGGAAAATGAAGCAACTTGCTCAAGTCACTAACTAATAATATATGGTTAACTAGAAAATGCAGGATTTGTGCGCTTACCTGCCTGAAGGCTTCGCTAGTGCCTGGGGTTCGGCGGTCACTGGAAACAAAAGCACTTGGAGAAATATCTCTAGACGATGATGAGACGGTTTTGGGAGGTGGGTTCTTCAAGCCTTCTCCTAACCCATTCCTCAGTCCCAATTTGTCATCACCAACCAAGCATGTCACTTGGTAGGAACATCACCAGGGATGTATTTTCCAAATCAGATATGCCCTCCAGCCTAACCTTATTCTACCCCCTCCCCCAACTCCATGACAGTGAGAACCTGGAGAAACTAAAATGAGAAAATAAATATGTGCTGACAGGCTGGGATGCAGTTCAATTCACAGACATAAGTAATATTTATTGCAAAGTATTAACACCTATTAGCATGAGGAAGGGGAAAAAAAAGTCTCAGCCCCGTACATAAAATGCATCCATTCTGAATCCATAGTAATCCACATGGGTTCCTAGAAAGGGGATCTTGTTGCTGTCTTTTGTCAAAATCAATGCCAAACCAACAAGTTTCAGCAAAGCTTTTGGACCTCTCCGAGGACATGCAAAGGTTGGATATTACCAAGCCAGGGGATAGTTAGATGTAATTACATTTCAAAACCTCTCCATTTTATATCTAGGAACAGAAGAGAGAGACTGGAAGGGAGGAAGAGAAAATATATCAAAATAGAACAGGTGACTCTCTCTGGGTGGTGGGCTCGTGGGTGATTTGAATTTACTTGTTGATTTTTTCCCCCCAAATATTAAGCAGTTATTTGATTTCAATGAAAGTTTTTATTTTTGAGATGTGTAGATTCGCATGCAGTCAAGAAATAATACAGCAATCTCATGCACCCTTGATCCAGTTTCCCCCAAAGGTGATATCTCACAAAACTCTAGTACAATTTCACAATCAGGAAATTGACATTGAGACAGTCAAGATGCAGAACATTTCCATCTATACCAGGATCCTCCAGTTGCTGTTTTATATCCACTCTGGTTCCCACTCACCCCCCACTCCTCTCCAGTCCCTGGCAATCACTCATCTGTTTTCTTTCCTTTTCTTTTCTTCTCTTTTGAGATGGAGTACCACTCTGTTGCCCAGGCTGGAGTACAGGGGCACGATCTGGGCTCACTGCAACCTCTGCCTCCCGGGTTCAAGAAGTTCTCCTGTCTCAGCCTCCCGAGTTGCTGGGATTACAGGTGTGTGCTACCACGCCCGGCTAACTTTTTGTATTTTCAGTAGAGATGGGGTTTCACTATATTGGTCAGGCTGGTCTCGAACTCCAGACCTCAGGTGACCCATCTGCCTTGGCCTCCCAAAGTGCTGGGATTACAGGAGTGAGCCACCATGCCCAGCCATCTGTTTTCTATTTTTATAATTTTCTAATTTCAAGAACATTATGTAAATGGAATCCTACCAATGTAATCTTTTGGGATTGGCTTTTTCACTCTTTTATAGTACTTTTGCAGCCAAAGAAAATATTCTTATTGTGTATACGTGTAAGTCTCAACATTTTAAGATGCAATTGTGTATTTAGTTCTCTAAGAATCAACATGTAGGAGCGCCTAAAGTCTCCTCTGAAGTCAGCTCTTCTGGTTCCTGGTTCACTGTCACTCTGCAACACCATGGCCCAACTACCCTGTCTTTTTTTGACGCTCGCTTTGCTTCCTGGGAATGACCAAGGCACAGCCCTCCAGGTACCCTGCTTTGCATCCCTCTGCTTCACCACCACCCACCACAACCTGAAAAGCTACCTTCCAATGTGCATGCAGCCTGACAGAGTTGAAGGAGGAGGCTCTCAAGCTACCAGCCTTCCCCACAACCCCAGAGACAAAGCAGAAGGCACACAGCCAAGATGGGTTCCTGGCCTCTAACTGTGCCAGTCTTTCTCAAAATGAGAATAGCCTTGGGAGGTGCAAAGACCTTTGGAGAAACCTTTGGAACAACACACAGTAAATTTACTCATTCAAGCTTTCTGTGCCCTTGAGCAGGTAGGTACCTGGGACTCCATTTTCTCATCTGTAAAATGGGGACAATAATACTTGCCTTTATATTTATTGATATTTCTATGCAGGATGACTATGAAAATTAAGTAAAATAATAAATATAAGACTCCTAACACCATGCCCAAATCTAGAAAGTATAGATACACGGTGGCTATTGTTATTACAAATTACCAAGTCAAAATAATAAATAGAAATTCACTTGGATTTCTAATCACTCAATCTTTGTCAGCCCCTGTTTCTTGGTATAAGATACAAAATATTTGGTTCACCAATAAATAGTTTCTAGGTAAGAACCACGCAGATGCCTAAGAGGTCTGTATTAAATCTTCAATCTTGCACTGCTAGAAAATAAAAAATAATAATAAAAAAAGCATCCCACTCCTGAGAAGTGTTCAGGCTTTGAGTGATGTCAAAGGCCTTTGAACAAGCCTTATAAGTGACATCCATATTTGTCCAGTTTTGACTTAAATTGCTTTTGGTTCAACCACTGCCGTGAATTGCCTTGATGCAATATCATACAGAATGACACAAAACACAGAGGAAAAAGCAAGTTGCTGGGCGAGGGTTAGGGAATAAAGGAGTCATTGCCTCGTTCACTTCTCTAAGTGTTGGAAGAAATGAAAATGAAACTCGCGTTGAAAGGTAATCTCTATGAACCGTGATAAGAGCAAGTGACATTTTTACATAGCTCAAGTCTTCTGGTTCAGCCTAGCAGTTATAATAAAAGCCATTTACATGCAGCTAAACATTTTTTTAAGTTTCCACCTGCTCTTTTTCTTTTTCTTCTTTTTCTCCTTCTTCTTCTCCCCCCTCCCTAAGCAGCAAAGGGCCATCTGCAATTCTGGAACTTCTCGTTAATATAATCTGGGCTCTGGTTTCCATTGTGTGGGATGAAGAAGCGGCTTCTATGTTCTAGAGAACAACCTCCACTCTCCCTGTTTCTCTCTTCTGCTACACTTGACCTTCCATCTCTCATCTTTTGCTGCCAACCTCTGACTCTGAAAAAAGAAAAAACTTCTTCGCAAAAGCCCATCTACTGCTTGGCCCCCTATGCTAAGAAATTCTGTTTCATCTCAGTCCTGTGATTAGGAATCCAAACCACAGGGGCTTTTGGTGTATAGAATAATTAAGGAGATCAGAAATTAGGTCAGAAATCCTGGGGTCCAGCCTCATCTCTGCCACTTACCAGCTGCCTGATATTAAGTGAGCTGCTACAGTATTTCTGCATGTCATTTTCTACACCCCGCAAATGGCGTAATGCCAGACACCTCAAGGATGGTAGCAAGAATTAAATGAGGTACTGTATTGGCAAGGCCTGGTGCGGTGCAGGAACTGAGGAATGCTCATTTTCTTTCCTCCCAAACAACATAGATGACTTATTAAACATGGCGAGGGGCAGAAGTGTCTGAAAATACCAATGTGAGATCCTACTAGAAGAGTGGATGCCGCCCTTCACGTGGGTCCACAGTAGTATGTACTTGCGGGAATAAGTTTCAGGAGACCTCAACCCCAGGGAAACCACTGCCGAAATCACAAGGAGGGCCTCCTATCTCTGCTGGGGCCACTGGCTTTGCAAATGGAGCATAAGGTTTTACCTCCTTGTGTGGCCCTGCCAGTTGTCCATCCCTAGGCCACAGCAGTACAACTTGCCAAGGAGCCCTCCCTGGATCCCACCTCAGTGTGCTATTAGTCTGTGCAAAGGAAGAGTAAATCTAAGTGTTAAAAAAAAAAATGCATGTTAACCACTGTTGTTATACCCTTACAAAGAAGAGGCCAGGCGGTATATATAGATCTCTCCATTCTCACGTGTGCATACAAGGTCACTTTCTCAACGAATCAATAGAACAATGTGAACACACAATTTTCATGTCACTATGTATTTTGGAGTTGAAATACATTGAAGGGAACAAGAATAACGAGGCTTTGAAGAAGTGGCAGCTTAGGTAGTAACATAATTTTATATTTCCTTGTTGTTAGTCTCAAATATATCTGAGGATACAACTCAGAGCTCTGCTTAAGTAAAAAGTCAGAAACAAAAAAATAAATACGTTGAATTCAGATTTGAATGTTTCCTCTTTTCCTACCAAAAGAAGTTGAAGACATTTTTCTAGATGCCTGCTAGCAATATTTTGGCAACACATTTTTTGTTGTTGTTTTCGTTTCTCCCTGGAGCCTAGTTTGCTCAATTTCTTCACGAGGTCAGATTAGCACAGGGTGAGTTTCAGAACTGCTCTGTGTTCTTAGGCAAGTCACGTTGCATCTCTGTTTCCTACTCTATAAAACACATTCATAATAACTGATCTAGCCAATAGGACTGCTATAAGGTCTGATAGCAATATGTGTGTGAACAACTGTGTGAACATTCTTAAGTGCTGATTGTGTGATTTCACGGGGTATTCAATATAACTCCACCTTCTTTCTTCAACACACAACTGCTCTACTAACATGCTCATGGGCGCTTGTAACATTGAAGGAATATTTCCCCTTTAAAGTCATTTTTGTTGCTGGCCCCTTTAAGAGGATTTGACCATTATCAACGTGTAGATTTAAAGCCTCTGTTTACTACTAGAATATTTTGCACAACGCTTTGAATGTTGTACTTAAAGGGATAAAAGCTACAGACTAAAATATTAAATAATCTCGGAAGGTGAATAAATTTTACTAGAATGCTGGCACTTGTTTTCTAGGTGGTAAGAAGGCCACTACAATAAAGACAGCTAATGTTGGATAATGACAAAAGCAAGGCTTTCAGAGCAAGATACACTGGATTCAAGCCCATATATTACCTTAAGATCCTTGGGCTTCATTTTTGGAGCTTCCTCCTCCACCTCTGTAAAATGGGCACATTAACGCCCTCCAAACCCCCTTAAAAATTTGAGTGGAAATTGAACAAAAAAGAAGACTGGAAATACAGTTTGTAGAACACTCAGCACAGTGTCTGGTTCCTGACAGCCCTTCAATAATTATGAACTGCTAATAGCATTGCTCAGACTAAGGTGGTATGCATGATTATTACAAATAGTCATTATCACAATAATGTTATTACGAACAAGCATGAAAAACTAAAGCTTCATATTTATATATTGCAAAATTTTTTTGGTTCTGGGTAAACTAATGTAATGACTTGACATACACAACATCCTGAAGTTAGCCTTTCTCTTTGTCTGTATCCCCTTTGTACCTGTATCTATAAATTATCTCTGCAATATACAAAATCTTTATTCTGTTAAGAAGTCAGTGGAATGTTCAAGAAAGATCAAGAATTCCTGGAACCCTGTCTTCATCTGCAACAAGTACGCTGTACTTTCTGATCTTCGGCAATGGGGATTTCACGTTGCAGACCCTTGTCCTTTCCGCCAGCCTTCAGACCTTGTTTACAGACCTCCTGAGGATACACTTTTCTCACTTACTATGTTTCTTTGGATGGCAACCTGTACACCTCTCAATAAATTTTGGTTTACCTAGGAGCTGACGGGCACAGAAACCTAGATTGAATTTGTGCCGATTTATGAGACACATGCACGACAATCCTGGAAACTTTCCTGTAGCTCACTTTATAAATTAACCCCTTATTTAAATATTCTGCAGACTCAGCACAGGGCAGTGTTCAATGGGGACATGGTCCCAGATCAGCCTTTTGGGCCTCTCCATGTTTGCTACCAGGACACACCGGCCCTGTTCAGCACAAACACTGCAAATTTGCAAGATTTATGAGAAGAAGGGAATGTTCCTATCCTGTTGTTATTCAGGCCACAGCATCGCTGGTCTTAACAGGCTCCATACTGCTCAGTTCCAGACGTTCGACAGCTGGACTTGGGATGCATGTGTGAGCAGTGTTCTGATTTGACTGATGGCTTCACTCATTCACTCATTCAGCCGAAATGTTCCAAATGCTTAATAAATGCAAGACAATGAGGCTGAAGCCAAAAGGATGCAACACAGAATGAGACACAGTCCTTGGCCTCAAAGAACTTATATTCCACTGGGAGACAAAGTGCCTGTATGGTTCGATAGAAAAGGCATGAAACGCATGAGCCAGCAAACCTTGGTTGGAAGCCTGCACTTGCTTGTGAGCTGTGTGACTCTGGGTAATTTATCGGATCCTCTTATGCCTCAGTTTCCTCATCAGCAAAATGGGTGTAGTCATACCCAGTTTCACAGAGGATGCTGAGGTAATAGCATTCAATAAACTGCTGTGAAATCTCTAAGCACCATATAGATATTCGAGATTCTTACACACATCAGTAATGCACAAGAGAAAGGAACACATGTGCAGTAAATTAACAAACGAAAGACTATGAAAAATCAGATACAAGCACCATAAGCCTACCGGGGTTATGATAAAAGAGTGTCCTCACTGCACGTTGTAGGTATTGTAACCCAATTTTCTGAACTCGCAGAAGAGGAGAATGATGAGGAAGGAGAATAGAAAGCAGGAGGAGGAGGAGGAGGAGGAGAAGATGGCTGGGCCATTAAGTTAACATGAGAACAGCTACATTAGAGAAACAAGCTGTATGCAGGAAAGAGTGCAAGTTGAGGACTGGCATAAAGAAAGAGCTTGTCATCCCAGTGCTTTGAGAGAATGAGGTGAGAGGACTGCTTGAAGCCAGGAGTTCAAGACCAGACTGGAGAAAAAAGCAAGCAAGCCCCATCTCTACAAAAAAATAGTCAAAATTAACCAAGCACAGTAGTGCATGCTTCTAGTCCCAGATACTTGGGAGGCAGAGGCTGGAGGATCGCTTGAGCCTAGGAGTTGGAGGCTACAGTGATCTCTGATTGTACCACTGCACTACAGCCTGGGGAAAAGAGCAAGATCCCTTTCTTAAGGAAAAAAAAAAAAAAAATCGAGAGAAAAGGCTGAGCCTGGCCACTTTGCTTTTCTATATCCCACCAACTGATAACACCAATGGGGACATAGCACATTGTCCAAATGGCAGAAATCCTTTAAAGAAAGTTTCTTACTTTCAGAGAGAAAAATAAATAGAACTGCTTGAGCTCAAAAGTCACTGCTGAAATAGTTATAAATGGATGTCATCTGTCTTTGGGGGAAGTTCTCTAATGAATATCACAGAAGAAGCTCAAGGTTTCCTCTCTAAAGGTGTCTCCCCCACTCACCTGCTGGCCTGTATGCTCCACCATGACACATGATTCCCTTGGGTTGTCAATTCTTTAATAGCAATCCCTCCTGAGAGGGCCACCACAGGACGTGGATTCACACTAGCAGGATGATGACTTTTCTAATCCAGGAAGGAGAGAGGGACGCATTTTCCCACACTCCATGCCACTGCCAATAGCCGAACAAGTGAAGCGAGCAGGTGTTAGGAGAGTCAGGGCATGTGGAGTGGCAGAGTGTGGTGGTCTTAGAATATGCCCACAAGTTCTTTGATAGACCTCCCTTCCAATGGTAGAGCCAGGTTCCCCTCTCCTAACTATGGTCTTTACTAGTATACTTCTAATCAATAGAATGTAGCTAAAGTTACGGTGCTTGACAGTGCATGATGTCTAAGAACGGGGCTTAAAAGGCCATGCCACATCTTCCTCACACTCTCTCTGAGATCATCACTCTGTGGGAGACCAGATGACATATTGTGAGGCTGCTCCTGAAGCTGTACAGAGAGGCCCCCATGGTGAAGAACTGAGGCCTCCTGCTAACAGCCACATCAGTGAGCCCCTTGGACACGAAACCTCCCCTTCAGTCAAGGATTCTGAGACTGCAGCCCCAGCCAACAGCTTGCTGGCAACTTCAGAAATGACCCTGAGCTAGAATCACCCAGCTAAGCCACTCCCTAATTCCTAACCCACAAAGACGATGAGATTCTAAGTGCTTACATTTTGGGGTAATTTGTTAGGCAGCAATGGATAACTGTTGCAGATACCTAGGTGGTGAGTTAGTGGATCCAGGCAAAAGTGACAAGAGCAACACAGGTAGTTATCACCAAAAGTGAGGAAAGAGGAAGGGTATTTGAGAAAATTACAACGAGATCACCAATATGCGAACCTGCCAAGGATGTTTTCCTCCACCATGTCTCCTAAGAGACTGTATTCTAGCTCGGCTTGACATGCAGTGCTACAGATAGATGCTCAGTAAAAGCTTCTGCAGGTCATAGTTATAATCATTATTTTCACCAGTATTTTCTGAGCACTTATTGAATACCAGGGATTATGCTTTGTGCTTTACAAAAATTATTTCTTCTTCTCAATGGAAATAGTATTATGATCACTCTTTCACAGATGAGAAAAACTCAAGAAAAGAAAGACTGAGTGACCCACCTAAGGACTTGCACCCAATCATCATGCAGCCTGCCTCCTGGTGTGCAGGTCACTGATGCTGGCTTTGTGCACCTGGGCATGGGCACCGGGGTCTCCCACGTAGGGTACCAGTGTATACTCAAAGCCACAGGATACACTCACTGCATCTCCCTAGAGCGCCTATTTTATTCACTGCTAAGCAACTTAAGACATCATTTTTAAACTTACATGAACACAGATATTTTGAGTGAAATGTAAACTTCCATAGGAGCTTTTAGGATACATCTTGGAGGCTGGTCAGGGGCTACTTCAGGGGATATCAATCCTCCAGGAGCCTAAGGATATTCTTTGCTGAAAGCACTAGCTAAGACACAGCTTATCAAGGGGGAAATGAGGGCTGGAGGGAAAACACGACCTCGAAAGTCACAGAGATGGTGCTCAGAGAGCCAGGGTCTTCAGCCCCCAAATTCTGCGTGGTTCTCAGCTCTGCAAGCCCCTCCACCAGACAGGCTGGACAGCCGCAAGGTCTGGAGGGCTAGGAATGCAGTCCCTTCTTCTCTTACAGAATTCACTCCCAAAACATCACATTCTGCCCTCCCCTTCCACTAGCACTGTGATTACTGCTGCATCATTAGTGCCCTTTAAAAGAACATGGTTTCCAAATCCTCCTAAACATGTTTGCAATGATTGCTATGGCCCTTTTGATAAATAATTGAAGAAGAGGCACCTGACCTGGTGGCTATAGAGGGTGAGGATGGGGCTGTAGGAGGAGAAAGAAAAGGACACTCTGCAAACGACAGAAATAGTCATTTACAGTGGCAAGGAGGTAAGGAACGCTCTGACTCCCAGGGGGCCCTGAGCTGCTCAGATGTTCCCTCCAATACAAGCTGATGCCGTCCTGCTTGGCCAAATCGACCTGAACAGCCCAGAAAGCTGCACGGCCGTACCTGTCAGCCCCAATCGGTGCTGCAGAAATTTTGTTAGGAAAATAGACATACTGAGATTCAATTTTTCGATTGTCTGAAGGCTTAATTTAGTGACCTTGGAAAATATCTCCTAGAGGTGAAAGAAGATGCTGGGAATCTGCTTGGGGGAAGGAGGCTTCCCTGGTAATGGGTAATTTGTTTACTCTAATTTTGAGGCCTCTTCAGGCAGCCATGAAAATAGTCAGATAGGTACTACCATTTCTTAGAAAAAGTGGGGGAGGGGAGAGTCATAGAAACCAGTGAGAGAAACCCCCAGCCATAAGGCACTACTTTCTCAAGAGCAGGTAGGCATTATGATAATATATACATATATGTTTTATGTGTATATATATAAATATGCTTACTATGAAAATTTTAAACATACACAAAGGGAGGACAATAACCCCCATATAAATATCATTCTGATGCAAATATTACTAGAATGTTAACACTGCTTCTTTCCTTCATCCTGTCCCTCCTTTTCTTTCTTCTTTCGTCGCGGCAGCTCTTGCTGCTGCTGTTGCAGAAGTATTTTGTTTATTTTTTTTAATTTAAATTTTTGATAGAGATGAGGGTCTCCCTATGTTGCTATGTTACCCAGGCTGGTCTTGAACTCCTGACCTCTAGTGATCCTACCACTTCAGACTCCCAAAGCACTGGGCTTACAGGTGTGAGCCACTGTGTCTGGCCCCAAAGTATTTTAAAGCAAGCCTCAGACCTCAAGTCATTTTTCCTCTGCTGAATGTATATGTCAGATGGTATTTGGAAGAGGCGGGGTTGCTCAGGTGCTCAACAGCTTTTCTCATTAATAAAGCTACTCAAAGAAAAATGCTAGCAGGAGGGAGGAGCTCTGGAATTAGGAGTTCCAATTTTGGCTACAATCTGCAATTCCTGTAGGATCTTGGGATACTCTGAACCTCTGGGTCTCAGTTTCCTTAGGTTGGGGAGGATAATGACTCCTAGACCTGTTAGGGGAACTGAATGAGACATGACTTTCTAAAATCCTTGGCACAGAAACTAGTACAGGCTAAGGGCAAGGTGTGATGATTGACTACATGTGCCTTGGACACAGGATGACAACACCAAAAATAAAAAGAAGGCAAAAAAAAAATTGTAGGTGTCAACTTGACTGGGCCACAGGGTGCCCAGATATCTGACTAACCATTATTTCTGAGTGTGTGTCTGTGAGGGTGATTGTACATGAAACTAACCTTTGAATCAGTAGACTAAGTAAAACTGATTGACCTGCCCTGTAGGGGTGTATCTTATCTAATCTGTTGAAGGCCCGAATAAAACAAAAGTCTGAGTAAGAAATAATTTTCTCTCTTTGCCTGACTGTCTTCAACCTGGGATGCTTGTCTTCTGCCTTTGGATGAGGTTTCTATCATAGGCCCTTCTGGATCTCCAGATTGCTGGCTACACTTCTTGGGACTTCTGGGCTTCCATAATTGTGTGAGCCAGTTCGCCAGTTCCTAAAATCTCTATCTGTCCGTCTGTCTAGCTGTCTGTCTGCCTATCTGTGTCTCTCTCTCTCCATCCATCCATCCATCCATCCATCCATCCATCCATCCATCCATCTTCCAGATGGACCCTGACTTATGATGGTTCTGCTTATGATGTTTAGAGTTTATGATGGGGTGGAATGGCAAGGAGAAGAAGTCTGAGGGTTTAAATCCTAGCTTTGCCATTCATGGCTCTGTCGCTTTGGCAAGTCCCTTTAACCTCTATAAGTTTTGATTACCTTATCTCCAAAAGGGGGAAAACTACATCTACATTTTAGGATTACATACAAGAATGCAATGCAGAAAATGCTGCTCAAAAGACAGTGGCCTGAGAGTCTCCATTACATAGTTTCCAATCCAGCTGAGGCTAAATGGCAATTGCAATAGAGAAATAATAATTGTGCCCACTTTATAGGGTTGGAGGACTAGAGACGATATTGCTAACTACGATTAATAAAGTTCCCTGCACATAATTGGCACACACATAATTAATAAAGGTCAGAGTGTGAAGTTTTGTAAATAATGATAGATTATATCACATTTATTATTAGGACATGTGTCCGATAGAATCTGGTATACAGTAGGACCTTAATAAATGATATATTGTTATAAATTAAATTATTATTATATATAATTATATACTAATGATAATTTAAAAATGCCCAGGGCAGTGCAGTGCTGGACTTTAGATGGTAGACACCCCATTGACAGATGGCAGGAAACAGTAACAATGATGGTGATGATGGTAGTAGAATCCTGTACACGGTCATATTGCCTAAATGTTGGTCCTAACCATGTCCGTTCTTCTCACTCACCTCCAGCCCAACCTCCTATTCTGCATCCCCCAGTTTTTGCCTGGCCCCTGGATTAACACCCAGGTCCATCGAAGGCTCTTCTCTCTGGAGGCTGTGCTTTTATTGTCATTGTCTTTGCCACTGCGACAGGGAGCAGAAGCCAGGTCTTGGAGTCCCCAGCCCCCAACTCCTGTGGGGCATACAGATTAGATTAGCTGGCCTCTCTCGTTCCTACTGTCACTTGCTGCCTCCTGTAATGTTGGCAGAGGTGTCAATAAGGCCTCACGGCCTGAGGAGCTAATAGACACACCAGGGCTCCCAGTTGCCAATGCCTGCAGCAATGTGCACCTCTTGACACCCAGCAGCTAATTTCCCTTCATAACCTGACAATTTCAACAGCAACTCTGTCCCCAGTCACGTCAACCAGCTTAGCCCCCTTACTCTGACTCCTAATGAGGAGGTGCAGTGCCTGGTTCCCATCCTGAAATAACAACACTGGCTGCTGGCCATATGTTTTGTTGTTGTTGTTGTTGTTGTTGTTCTCTGAGATGGCGTCTTGCTTGCCGCCCAGGCTAGAGTGCAGTGGCGCCATCTCGGCTCACTGCAACCGCTGCCTCCCAGGTTCAAGTGATTCTCCTGCCTCAGCCTCCCAAGTAGCTGGGATAACAGGCATGCACCACCATGCCTGGCTATTTTTTTTTTTTTTTTTTTTTTTTGTATTTTTAGTAGAGATGGGGTTTCACCATGTTGGCCAGGCTGGTCTCGAACTCCTGACCGCAGGTGACCCACCCACCTTGGCCTCCCAAAGTGCTGGGATTACAGGCATGAGCTACCACAGCCAGCCCATTTTTCTCTTAGACCTCGCTCTTCCAGCTCCTTTCAGCCCTGGGGTCTCCCTGCCAGAAAACGGGGCTGGAAATGTGTTAAGGAGAAACCTGGAGAACAGAAAACAGCCTTTGAGACTACACACCTGACCATGGAGCCACAGAGACCCCAGCTCCACTTCCTCTGTGAGTTTATGTCACCGAGCCTTACCTTCCTCATGTGTAAAATGGTCAAGATCATCGTGCTTCCCCCACACATGGTGCTTTGATGTCATCTGCGTGAAGCTCTTAGCACAGAGCCCAGCACTTGGACGGTGAGCAATTAACATCTGCTCTCACTGCCTTAGAGAATCAGCCGTTCAGGTTTTCATGCACTTACCCTTTCACTTGATGCCGACGTACTTTACAGTTGGGGGAACAGCTGAATTTGATTTAGCCCCCACAGAAAGGCAGCCTGGAGTTCTGGAGAGGAGAGCAGGTTTGTGACCAGAGAAACCAGGGATCAAAGCTCTCTGGTTGCCTTGCACCATCTATAACATGTGGCGGCAGGAAAGCGACACGGGGAGGAAATCATCTAAACCCGGCTGGTTAGTCCTCAAGAGGCAAGGAAGAAACATATTCAAAAAATGTAATAGCTTGGCGTCCGGCATGTAGTGTGTGATCAGTGAATACCACTTCCACTTACAGGGAAAGGGAGACTGAGGCAGAGGACAGCTAAGGAAATGCAGAATTGTCACACAGCTGGTGAGAGGGGTGGCTGTGACTGTGACCTCATACCACCCCTCAAACCTCACCACTGTGCTCTTATCATGGGTTGAATGGTGGCCTCCAAAAAGGCAGTTCCATATCCAAATCCCTGCAACTTGTGAAGGCGAGCTTATTGGGAATCAGGTCTTTGCAGATGTAATTAAGTTACGGATTCTGAGATGAGATCAGCCAGGAAGACCCTAAATCCAAAAACAAGTGTCTTCATAGGAAAAAGGTAGAGGGAGATTTGAGGCAGACAGGAAAGGAGCACACAGGAGAAGAGGAGAAGGCCAAGTGGCTGCAGAGGCAGGGACTGGAGTGATATGGTCACAAGCCCAAAATCACGAGCAGCCACCAGAAACGAAAGAGGCAAGGAACAGATTCTTAGCTAGAGCCTCCAAAATAAGTGTAGCCCTGCCTTGTTTCTGAATGTCTGGCCTCCAGAACTGTGAGAAAACACATTTCTGTTGCTGTTGCTGTTGCTGTTGTTTTGAGACTGAGTTTTACTCTTTTTGCCCAGGCTGAAGTGCAATGGCACTATCTTGGCTCACTGCAACCTCCACCTCCCGGGTTCAAGCGATTCTCCTGCCTCAGCCTCCCAAGTAGCTGTGATTACAGGGCATGCCTGGCTAATCTTTGTATTTTTAGTAGAGACGGGGTTTCACCATGTTGGCCAGACTGGTCTCGAACTCTTGACCTCAAGTGATCGGCCCATCTTGACTCCCACAGTGCTGGGATTACAGGCATGCCCCTTTGTCTTTGTACAATATTTTATTAAATGTCTTTACAAAGCAACATCCAGACTCCGAATACAACTGCCAAGGACAGCCCGTTATGCTATGGGGACTGGCTGGGGCATAGCAGGCGGCTCTGGATTCCCATCCTTCTGTTCTGAGATGGGAGTGGTGGGCACTATCTCATCTTTGGGTTACATAATGCTCACGTGGTCAGGCAGAGGCTTCTTAGGTCCAGTCTTACCAGCGGGGTCCCAGGGCAGCATGACCTTCACCTTGATGCCCAGAACACCCTATCTGAGCAGCACATGGCACACAACAGCATCAATGTACTAGTTAACAGGGTCTCCGCCGGGGATCATCACGCCATCCACAAACTCATGGATTTGACCCTCTGTCCTCAGAGTCTCCCAGAAACCACAGCTTGGCAGCCTATGGCCCCCCTATTCATGATGAACCACAGCCCACCATCGCAGGCCCTCCGCACAGTAAGCCCTCCTAGGAGTTTGTACTGCAGACTCTGCCTGGGCAATGGCACACAGACCTCTGGGGCCACCTTTTCAGCATAAAGCTCTACGATGCCCTCTGGGAAGCCTAATCTCTTCTGAACTACAGCAGTCAATTCCAGAATCCCTGGCTGTTCTCACCAAGAATATTTTGTGTTCTGTTGGCTAAGATAATTGTTTCTGTTGTGATGAGTGTAACTTGAACCTGAGCTTCAGACAAGCGTCTTTAGCCAAGTCCTGAGTAAGAAACTGATTCCATTCAGCTTTGAAGATGCCATCAGCGACCAACATCCTCTTGGAAATTCGCACGGCCATCATGCTGCCACACACCATCAAAAGGAAAGCAGATTGTGCCTTTCTTAGATCTCACTAGAGCAAGTCAGGACAGTGCAGTAAGAAGACGTTGCCCATGGAACATACCTGGGTGGGAGTCAGCCCTGCCACTTGGTTGCTCTATGACCTTATGAAACTCACTTGACCTCCCCAAGTGCCGGCATCCTCATTTCTAAAGTGGAGTTATTCATGAGTATTACCATTTTCCCCTAGCCTTGTAGGGTTTAGGGGATGGTGAGAGAGAAAGCACAGAGCACTTTGTTTATGGCTGTAACGCTGCCATTTTCTACTGTTACTATTACTACCAGGAATGAAAACAACAAATAAAAACAAAAGCAACCCAAAAATTGCTCCCAAAGGAAAGGTGTGTCGCTTCCTCTCTGTTCTGTTCTCACACAAAGTTGCCTAGGACCCTGATATGGTTTGGGTGTGTCTCCACCCAAATCTCAACTTGAATTATATCTCCCAGAATTCCCACATGTTGTGGGAAGGACCCAGGGCGAGGTAACTCAATCATGTGGGCCGGTCTTTCCTGCGCTATCCTCGTGATAGTGAATAAGTGTCACAAGATCTGATGGGTTTACCAGGGGTTCTCACGTTCGCTTCTTCCTCATTTTCTCTTGCCGCTGCCATGTAAGAAGTGCCTTTCACCTCCTGCCATGATTCTGAGGCCTCCCCAGCCGTGTGGAACTGTAAGTCCAACTAAACCTCTTTTTCTTCCCAGTCTCGGGTATGTCTTTATCAGCAGTGTGAAAAACAAACTAATACAGGCCCTGAAGTACTTTGCTTGTTTCTCCCCAGCACCTAGGAAAGTATCTGACATGTACCAGGTGAGCAATACATATTCATTAGAGGAATGAATGAATGAGGAAAACAGAGTTCTAGAGTCAATGAGCTAACCTCTGGGAGGAGCTTGGACTGAATGCAGTAAATCAACCAATCACACATTTGAGTCAATAAAAATTTCATCATCATTAGTCAGTTTATTACTAGAAAAACTTACTATAGGCAAAATGAAGCATCTAACTGTGTCTACATGTAGGAGTGGACTGTTTATAAAAACCAAAATGAGAGTTATTTTTAACCTTCATATATTTCTAAAGATCGTTTAAAATCAAATGGATTTTTAAAAACTTTATTTCAAGGTTTCAATCAATAAAAAGTAAAATAAAGTACTAGAAAAACAAAATTTGGATTTAGAGGCTAGAAACCTACGATGAACACGTCTACCAAGGCAGGAGGATTGCTTTGAGGCCAGAAGTTTGAGACCAGGCTGGGCAACATAGGAAGACCCCATCTCAATAAAAAACAAAAATTAGCCCAGTATGGTGGCTCTCGCCTGTACTCCTAGCTACTTGGGAGGCTGAGGTGGCAGGATCACTTAAACCCAGGCATTGGAGATTATAGTGAGCTATGATCATACCATTGTACTCTAACTCGGAGACAGAACAAGAGTCTGTCTTAAAAAAAAAAAAAAAATAGTAAGCCTAGAAGGCTCAGGGTAGCCAATCCTTCCATCCCCTTAGAGAAACAGCAAAGTTAAGACATGCGTATCAGCTCAGGCTCGGCGGGCCTTAAATGCACACATTTGCACAGATACGTGTATACTTTTATATAAACTCCCTGACACCAGTGGCTGGGTCTGTTTTATCAAACAATGTCCATTAAACTTCAGATGAAGCCTTTATTAAACATTTGTTGAATGAATGGAACATCTTTAGAATGCTATATGCGATTACACAGACAGGTGACCTCTCTCGTTTTGCAGCATCCTAAGATGTGGGTCACCATGGTGAACATTCAGGTGATGATAAGCAATGATGACTTCCCTTACATTTTTCTGCTTTAGGAAGCACCTGCCTCTTATTGAACCTGGAATGGTGGGATGGGGTGGGAGTCTGTCCTTCCTTATTCACACAGGCGGCTGACACAATAATGTGATCATCAACTCCTCTCTTCCTGCAGCCCCCAACTTGCCAGCCGCCCCAGCTGCAGAATGCAAACATCTGCCGGCATCATTAAGGCATTTCTATACAGCACCATCCAAGGCCTGACCCTGTGACCGTTTCCACCATTAGATTTGAATGACCTCAGCAGCAGGGCTGAAAGGCCGGAGTATTAATTCACAGAACCACAAGCTCAATTTAAGATTTAATTTGAGATAACGAAGAGCTACTGAAAGTGTATTCAAACTTCTAAGCATGCAATAAAAGGCCTTTCCCTGTTTTCCAGGTTGAATATGAATCCAGTATTTCTTTAACAGATTTATTCACAAATTTACAAACAACACGAAGCCTCCTTTCTCTGTTTCTAATTCTTTTTTTTTTTTCTTTTAGTTTTTTGGCTTTATCAACCCCCTTTATGACGTTTCTTGCTAGGAATCTTTTTCAGCTCTTCCTCCCTAATTTACAAATGCCTATTCTTTAGGAATTACCTTTCAATTTGATAGCATTCTTGAAGAGAAAGTAGACTGCCTTAAGAATCTCCCCTACCTTTAGTTCCCTTGCATTCCAACCTAAATATGCTAAGCGTCTGTTTGTTCAACAATGATGTTGCATAAAAAGCTTTCACCCAGCAATGTAACTCTCATCATGGAAAGATTCAAAATAATATTCCACCCATTAGGAACACGTGACCACTTGGTTCTAGTGAATATTTAGGCTCTGAAGACTTTATTTATAAAATATTTAGTATTCTAGGTGCGGATGGGAATTTTTATTGGTTCAAGTAGATTTTTGTTTGTTTTTGTTTTTTTTGAGACAGAGTCTCGCTCTGTCTCTCAGGCTGGAGTACACTGGCGCAGTCTCAGCTGACTGCAACCCCTGCCTCCTGGGTTCAAGCCATTCTCCTGCCTCAGCCTCTGGAGTAGCTAAGATTACAGGCACATGCCACCACACCTGGCTAATTTTTGTGTTTTTAGTAGAGATGGCGTTTCGTCATGTCAGCCAGGCTGGGCTTGAACTCCTGACCTCAGGTGACCCACCCACCTTGGCCTCCTAAAGTGCTGTGATTACAGGGATGAGCCACCACACCTGGCCTCACGTAGATTTTTTGACACTAAAGAGTTTATTTTAGGCTGGGCATGGTGGCTCACACCTGTAATCCCAGCACTTTGGGAGGCCAAGGCAAGAGGATCACTTGTAGCCAGGAGTTTAGGTCAGTCTGGCCAATGAACTGAGACCCCATCTCTACAAGAAATTTTAAAAACAGCTGGGCATGGTGGTGCATGCCTACAGTCCTAGCTACTCAGGAGACTGAGGCAGAAGGATCGCTTGAGCCTGGTAGGTCGAGGCTGCTGTGAGCTAAGATGCCACAGCACTCTAGCCTGAGCAACACAGTGAGATTCTGTCTCTTAAAAAAAAAGTTTATTTTAATATTTGAAGATGGGAATTGGAGATGAGAATTGTTTGCTTTGGACTCAGAAGCCTGAATCTACGATGGTATTTGCTGACTATTTTGTGTCTGACACTATGCTAGGTTACTTTGCATTTTCTCAAAGACTCAGTCCAGCCTTAAAAATAGACTTGAGTTTAAAGCTCAGCAAGCAACTGAGTTCCCTGAGCCTCTGTCTTTGTCACCTGTCAATGGCCACATGCCTCAGTGCTTCCTGATAACAACTTTAAAAGTTATAAACATTGACACATATATGGGTATAAAAATACCACAGGTCATCTGAGCTTGACCCTGGGACACTGTTGGGAATGGGTGAACTTCCTAGGAACTGCAAACGCTCTGGTCACTGTGAAGATTACACAATGGACAAAGGCCAGGACCACAATATTTTGCAATCCTGAAACTCATCTACTTTATTAGCCACTGGGTTTTCAAAATGAGAAGCCATGTGGTGAGCAGGGGGAAGGAAGGATAAACCAGAGGCCAGATATACCTGTTGTGGGGTGGGGGCTGGGGGGCGCTTGGCTTCCGATCCACCCTCCATCATAACTAGCTGTGTAACCTGGGGCAAGCCTGTGCCTCAGTTTCCTCACTTTTATCATCCTTCTGCTCTTCAGGTAACAGACGATGCTCAACATGCAGAGATAAGTAGATGGGTGTGAAGCCACAATTCCCAACACAGAGAAGGCAAATAGGAGAAAGGCCAAGAGAAAGCACACCCATACATTTGATGCAGTGCAGTGGGTTCAATAGTGTCCCCCTAGAAACATGTTCACTCAGAACCAACGAATGTGACTTTATTTGGAAATAGGGTCTTTGCAAATGTAATTAAGATAAGGACTGAGATGAGATCATACTCAATTAGGTGGGTCCTAAGTCCAATGACTGATGTCCTTATAAGAGACAGAAAGGACACAAAGCCAGAGGAGAAGGTGATGTAAGCGTGGAAGTAGAGGTTGGAATGTGGTGTTTCCAAGCCAAGGGACATCAAGAATTGCCAGCAGTCACCAGAACCCAGGAGACAGGCACGGCATGGTTTCTCCCTCGTAGCTTCCAGAAGGAATGAACCCCACAAACGCCTTGATTTTGGACTTCCGGCCTCCAAAACCATGAAACAATGAATGATTCTCAATCTACCCAGTTTGCGATAATTTGTTATGGCAGGCCCAGGAAACACATACACGTGGCATGGTTGGTATTAAAATGCAAGGCACTTCCCTGAAGATAGGCCCTGTGGTCTTACTTTCACCAAGGTTGTCATTATATCTCAAGGACGGGCCACACTAATCCTAAGTCCATCCACTAATCCCAATAAAAACCACCTAAATTTTCTTAGCGGGCAATGGCCAACTCTACTCATGGAAATGAGGCTTACAAGAAGTTTGCAGATCATCAATAAGACAGATTTTTATTTAAGGATGGGAAAATGATTTAGGAATACTGAGATGTCTCCAAACAATACTCCCAGATCTTCGTTGACTCCACCACTATTTCTGGCATATTCAGGGCACCACTTCCACTGTTGTAGGGCATGCAACGTCTTCAGTAGCCAAAACTTTGGGTCACACATGGAAAGGACATTCTGGTACTGCAAATTTGGCTCTGTGGCATCAAAACTTAGCAGTGTCCATGACTGTTCTTGCTTTATTACAACACCCAGATGTCAGTGGCTGGGGGCTTCTCTTATGTCTCCAGCAAGGAGGGACAGGGTCATTGTGCATCCTGAGAGTCTACTAGAGTGCCAGGCCCATGACAGGTGCTCATGGTTATCAAAGGAATGATAACGATGACAATACAGAGGTAAATAGTAAGAACAATGCCAGAGTTATTTTATTTTCCTCCATATCACCACATTACCATCCCCATTTTACAGGTGTTGATACCAAACTAAGAGTATAAATTAATGAATAGATGAGTGAATACATAAATAAGTAAATAATGAGTCCATCTAGGAAGGAGGAGACTCAGAATCAAGTTCAAGTCTCACTCAAAGAAGACTGAGTACAAGTCTCAGTGGAGCAAACACGTAAGCTCTTAGACATCATCAGAGATATTGCCAAGCTTTGTTTATGGATGAAAATGCTGCGAGCTTGTGGCCTTCCACTGTGCTGGTGATGCAGGGCAGGCGAAGCCCAGAATTGGGGCTTAGGCCAAGAGGGTTCTTGGCTTTGCCCAGGAAAGAATTCAAGGGCAAGCTGGTGGTGTTAGCAACTTTTATTGAAGGGACAATGTACAACAGGAGCAGAGGTGCTGCTCCTTGCAAAACAGGGCTACCCCACATGCAGAGTACCCACAGTGGCAATTCCGAGGCAGTTCTGCCATCACATTTACACCCATTTTTAATTATATGCAAATTAAGTCATGGATTATGCAGAAATTTCTAGAAAAAGGGTGGTAACTTCCAGGTTGTTGGGTCATTGCCATGGAAAGGGGCAGTAACTTCTAGGTGTTGCCATGGAAATGGTAAACTGACATGACACACTGGTGGACACATCTCATGGAAAGGTGCGCCCACCCTATCCCTGTTTTAGCTAGTCCTCAATTTGGTCCGGTGTGTAAGCCCTGTCTATGGAGTTGAGTCTTGCCTCCAGAATCAAGTCCCACCACCTGCCTCACTGGGGGTCACTGAAGACAACTGGCCTGCTGAGCTGGGCTCATTTCACCTGGGAACCTGATGGGGCTGAGAAGATCCAAAAGAAGTGAACTGAACAGTAGTGGCCAACTGACTGAGAAAGAGTGCACAAGAGTGAACGCTTTTCTGTGGAAAGAACACCTGAGTACTATGGGCCTACTCATGTGCTAAGTGCTTCGCTGTTATCGTTTCCATTTAATTTTCTCAACAAGCCTCCATTCTAGAGCTAAGCACAATGAGGATTAGAGAGATTAAGTGGCTTACCCTGGAACATTCAACTCAGAAATCAGGATGCAAGTCAAGGTTTCCTGACTCTGCTCTTAAGCCGTACACTTAACCTCCACTTTATATTCCCTCTCTCAGTGCTAACGAATTTCTGCCAATATTCTCACTTATGCTTAAAAGCAACCTTTGGAATTACATATACTGGCTCCAATTCAGGAAAGACGAAACTAAGGCCCCGAATAGTTAATGACTTGACTGGCAAGCTAGTTACATGGTAGAGGCAGCACTCAAAACTGCCCAGGCTATAGTGCTGTGGCATCTTAGTTCACTGCAGCCTCAGCCTACCGGGCTTAAGTGATCCTCCTGCCTCAGTCTCCTGAGTAGCTAGGACTACAGGCATGTACCACCATGCCCAGACAATTTTTAAACTTTTTGGAGAGATTGCGTCTTGCCGTGTTGGCCAGACTGATCTCAAACTCCTGGCTTCAAGTGATCCTCTTGCCGTGGCCTCCCGAAGTGCTGGGATTACAGGCAAGAGCCTCTGCACCCAGCCTCAAAACTGGGCCTGCCTTGTCGTAGGGCTTTCTATTGCACTTCAAGGCCTGAGTCAACGAAGGTGGTAGAACAGCTCAACCAACCCTAATCAACAGAGAAGGGCTGTGTGTGCTGGAGAGGCTGGGGTATGGTGTGGCAGGGCTGGGGAAAGAGCTGGAACATGTCCACACTGGAAAGTAGATGGGCTCTGATGTGCAGCCCAGGTCTCCCTTCCAGGGTAACCTGTAGCCTTCAGCCATCAGCCTTTCCAGGGAGTACCTGAACAAAGAGACTACCTTCTGCAAGGGCACATCCTTCCTGGGGCAGCCCACCCAATCACAAGTCAAGGCAGGTTTATAAAAGCCTGGCCACATTAGCCCAGTAGGGATTAGCTCTGATGGGCCCTTTTAGCTTCATGAGGTTTACCAAGACCCTTGCTAGACTGCGTCTCAGCTCAACTTCTCCCTCTGCCCACTCCATCTTCATTTTCCTCCCTTCCATAGGTGTTAATTCCAAGGCACGTGTTCTGCACAACAAACCTGCACTCAGAGTCTACTTCCTGGAAAGCCCAATGAGATGGTTTCTCATTTCTAAAGAAAATGACCTATGACAATAAGAAGGCTTGACCTCATCAGAAAACTTTTCACTGGGGTGACTGGACTGCCTTGGAACTCTTTCCATCCAAGACAGAGAGTGAGGAGGCGCAATCTCAGGGGAACAGAAAGGGCTGGGACCCGAAGAGGTCCTGGGAATTTTAGGAGGAAGGCAAGCGAAGACAGGGCCCGTTTGCCTCCACACAAAGACTCATCCCCAATACCCAGCAGTACAGGACTTAACAGGGGCTAAACTTGAACTACTTGTTGACATAATTAGTGCTGGCTCCAAGCGAGAGGTTTTGTAGCCAACTTGGCGTGGGTTCGTGAATTTTGATTGGCAAATTTGAAGCAAAGTTCAGCCAAGCTCTACATCTATTTTGCACTGTGCCTTATGCACATCCAGAGGAGCCAACTCTTCCAATAGATTTTTCAGTTTTATGATTGTTGGTAGCTGAAGATATTAGCTCTTTAAGGAGACAAATGCTTCTGGCAGGCTGGCCTGCACTAGGAATAGGAGAAATGCCTTCTGGTTTCTTATAAAATTAATGTAATAAGATGCATTAATCAGAATTCTATCAAGTCTACACACTTGGCCCAGGCTTAAGAAGCAATACTTTGAAACTGCAGTTGGCTAAGCTTCCCTATTCTTTGTGAATCAGAGTCAGGGTTGAAGAAGAAAAAAAAAAAAAAAAAGAATAGCACTAATGTTTAAGAAAAACTGGCAACAGGAAAATGTTTAAGCAACTTTTCATTCCTCAGCTCCACCAGGGATTACAGAGGGTTAGGGGAAGGTTTGACCTTTGTATTTCCACAAACGTACTTCAGATTGTGGGATCAAAAACAGTTGGTCAGAACCCAAGCCAAGTCAGGACTGGTTTGGGCAATATCTCAGGCCCAAGGTATTTACTTGTTTGTTTCTGTCTAATAATAACTTACTCTGGGACTTGCAATGGAATCTTGGCTATTTCTTGCCTTCAGATGTTTGTAACCAGGTGATGAAAAATTTTGGAAACTGAAATAGATTACACAGATGAGTACTTGGCATTGCATAACTTTTGACTTAAAGATGATCTTCTCAAGAAACCAAAAAAAACTGAGCCACAAAATCAGAGCCAACCCCAGTTTCTTCACAGCAATTGCTCATTTTTAGATGATACTCTACATTTTAAAGTGACATAAAAGTGTCCTGAACATTGTACTGCAATTTGGTTGTGCTTTTAATGTGACACAGCTACATCTGTATTTACTATTACGACTCAGTACCCAAGAGATGAAAATTTTTAAAGACAAACGGCCAGGCTTTTGTGGAAACATTTCCCCTCCTTGTATCAAAAAAAAAAAAAAAAAAAAAAAGAGTGGCTCCTTCTTGTCTGGTAGATTTCAGTAATTGGCAGGATTTTGAGTAAGCTCTTTTAAAAGCCCTCCGTTTCTATTTTCACATTAAACACACTTGCAATATCTATTAAAAGCACAAATACTGAAGAACACACCAAGACTATCAATGAGCTTACATCTGGAGTCCTCGATATATCGGAAAAAAATGAAGTGAACATTCACAGAGTTTTACTTCTTTGGGAACTCAAATGCTAGAAAAGAAAAGGGTGCCCTCTTTCTCTGGCTTCCTGGTCCTATCCAGTGTCCCAAATTTTACATCAGTTCTTTATCAGAGGGTTTATCAGAGGGGGTCCAGTTAGGGATTTAGTTAAAACAACAGATACTGGATTCTGCCTTCATTTTGGGGAGTATTTATTCACATTAAGGCAGAGGGGATTCCATGCTAGAAAAGCAGAATAGAAGCAGGAATGTTTCTGCCATGTTCTGGCTACGACCACTTGGCCTTACAGTTCTAGGGTGATTGAGCAACATCCCAGGAAGGACACACAAGGTCACCCAGGAGACTTGGGAACATGGAGAGAGAGCAGGGCCAGTGAATGGGTTGGGGAGAGAACCTCTGAGCTCTGTATATACCTTGGAAGTCACTCTCAAGATTATATTTGGGCAGACAGAGCCAGATGTCAGCATGGACTCATAGGCAGCCAAGCAGCAAGAGAAGGGTCACTGAAACACTGGCAGAGAGGTCTGCGTACAACTGTCCTTGGCCTCAGACAGATGCATTGCAGTTCTAAAGCTCTTTTGCTCCTTTTCAGATTTCCTTAAAAGAACAGGAAGGGAAGGAAGGATTAAAACCCAGGGGAAGCAAAAGGAGCCATAGCTCAGACGAAGTTTCCTTCCAGAGAGACTCCCTCTGCCCCCATAAATGTGTGTTTTGGAGGACAGCTTACGCATTGGGCAAGGAGGTCATCATGGTCTGAGATTTCAAATTCTTGATCAGGGTCCTGGCAAGAGGCAGATGGTACACTCAAAACGGGTAACGTAAGAAGTGTTTACTAAAGGCACTGTTTGTAAAGGTCGGTGCAGGGTTTAAGGAAACAGCAAGGTTTCATGCAATGTACTCGAGTTAGTAACAGCAGGAACAGCTCCTTCCCTTGTCAGCTAAAATGGATGAAACCTTCTTTTTTTTTTTTTTCGAGACAGAGTCTCGTTCTCTCAGCCAGGCTGGAGTGCAGTGGCACAATCTGGGCTCACTCAGCCAGGCTGGAGTGCAGTGGCACAATCTTGGCTCACTGCAACCTCCATCTCCGAGGCTTAAGGAATTCTCCTGCCTCAACCTCCCAAGTAGCTGGGATTACAGGTGTGTGCCACCATGCCTGGTTAATTTCTGTATTTTTAGTAGAGATGGGTTTTCACCATGTTGGCCAGGCTGGTTTCAAACTCCTGACCTCAGACAATCTGCCCACCTCGGCCTCCCAAAGTGCTGGGATTACAGGCGTGAGCCACTGCGCCCGGCCTGGACGAAACCTTCTACAGAGGAAGGGGGTGAACTGACACCCTGCACGGAGCAAGCCTGAAAATTAAATTGCTAAATCCAACCAGAAGAAGAAAGGGCAAGAGAGCCGACTATGGTCAGCTTCCAGGCCAGGTGGAAGAATGTGGGGAGCACAAAGGTAGCTGGTGCACAGACCGCACGCGAGAGAACCCAAGGGTGGTTTTGCAAGGGCAGATGACAGGACTAGTGGGGACAACGCCCACAGTTCCCCAACTTCAACCAGAAGGCCTTGGCTGTAACATCTTATACACTGCCATGTCACATTAGTTGTTATATGAAGGCAGAACTTTTTCCCCCAAAATACCTGATTGGAAAACCTTGACCCTGGATGTCATGCTGGTTTCTCCCAGATCTAAGGTGCATGATTCCATAGAAAAAAAACCAGTGTAATCCACAAAGGATACATCTTGAAAATGGATAGGTTGGAAAAGAACACAGGTGCCTTTATCCACGCCATCACTGCAACCTCTTTTGTTTTGTACATATATGAAAAGCCAACATTCTAAAGTAGAGGTTCACTTAATTTTTTTTTTCAAGAGAGGCTTCTTGGTAGTTTCATTACACAGTGGTTTTATCAGGGGATATAAGGATTACAGAAACATCGTATTTTTTAACATATAGTATTTTTTGAATATCATTTGAATTAATATAGAAAAGTGCATTTTTTCCAGTTTTTTAGGGAAAAGGAGATACTTCACCAGGAGGATAAAAAGGAACAAGAGGGGAAGGGGAAATAAAAATTCCAGAAAGATGAACAATTGTTGATGTAAGATGGAGGCACATTTTTGCCAAAATTCTCTAGAAGAAAGAATTATTATGGCTTCCCAGTAACTGACTCCGCTTGCCGGCAGGGGGAGGATCTGGCTGGGTTCTGTCTTCTCCTGCGATGACACACTGTCCTGCACTGAAAACTTGAGCCACAGCCCGTGTGCCTGGGCAGTATTAGTAAGTGCAGATATTCAGCAAGGAAAGAAAAGAAAACTCCTAAAAGAAACAGCAGTTGCCTTAAACCAGCAGAAATACAATAGAACCTATAGAATTGGGGGTGGGGAGGCAAGCTTCAGGAAGGTTAACACTGGGGCCTCTACATTTTCTAATATAGATTAATGGCTTGCTCAGGCAAGCAGCTACATGCTTGCTAAATGTGCTGACCGCCTGAAATTAGCAAAGATGGGACGAAGGAAGGGAGAAAAAAAATAAAATGAGCTGAATCTGTATGTGCCCCACTCATCCTGGTCTGACATATGACAAACAAAATTAACAGCGACAAAGAGAAAGCAGTAAGTATCAGGTAGTAGAAAACAAACATCGAATGAATGTGATTGATCTCAAAGGAGGCCTTTTGTTGTTGTTGGTAAGAGCTTGGAGACACAATGGATACTTGAACACACACACACGCACACACACACACGCACACACATTCCTACCCACATATACATACATCAAACCCAGACCACCACAGAATTAGATAGGCATCATTATATATCTCTCTAACCAGGACAAAATATGTGTCCCCAGAAATTAGAATAGATGATCTTGGACTCTAGCAAAACTCAGCTCAAGTATCCTCCATTCTGGTAACCACCTGACAAAAATGTTATTAATCTAACACTTGAAAGGTATTAAGAAAAGCAGGATTCTTGGACTTAAATTTCTGAGTGTTTTTTTTAAGGCTGTATATTTATAGCTTAGGAGGGAAAAAAAGGAAATTAAGGGGAAAAAAAAATCAAATGAAAAATACTTATGACCTAAAACATCCCTGTGAGGTAGGTAACGCTATGATAGCAAAACAACAAAAATCAGAAGTAATATTAAAGGTACATTTGAGATGCTGAATTTTTTTTTCCTAAAAAACAAGCAACCACTTATAGAACAACGTGTATACAAGTTGGAAAAGAAAAAAAAAAAAGAAAACACCTCACAAGTATCTCAGTATTTTCCTATAACTAGATGGAAATAAGAAATTACATGGGTTTACCTATTAGGGTAGATTCCCTAATTGTGTTTCCCCAAAGATTCATAACAAAATTCTTACATTTGATTTTATTTTTCCATTTTAAGACAAATTCACCAGTGAGTCAAAATCTCTTTTAAAAATATATGTGTTTAAGAAGATGTGAAATGATAGAAAATGAGACAGGGGAAAATATTAAAAAACTTTTAAAACTTGTAACACAAACATGGGGCCTTTAGTTTATAGGGCTCGTTAATTAGTGCTGATTCTGCATTAGTCAAGGCCTTTGGATAGATTTTTTTTTAGGGGGTGGGGGGACGGAGTCTCACTCTGTCACCCAGGCTGCAGTGCAGTGGCACTATCTTGGCTCACTGCAACCTTTGCCTCCTGGGTTCAACTGATTCTCGTGCCTCAGCCTCCCGAGCAGCTGGGATTACAGGTGCCTGCGCCTACTCCTGGCAATTTTTTTTTTATTTTTTTATTTTTAGTAGAGAAGGAGTTTCGCCATGTTGGCCAGGCTGGTCTCGAACTCCTGACCTCAGGTGATCCATCCACCTCGGCCTCCCAAAGTGTCAGGATTACAGGAAGGAACCACCACGCCCAGCCAGATATGTTTTTGTTTTTGTTTTTGTTTTTAACAAATATTTTCAAGAAGTTGTTTGACATTACCCAAGAACATAAGACTTGCCATGTTAAATCGGTGTCACCTTGAGGGTCTCAAAACCCAATGGCACCAAGAGATGGCCTGTGGCTGGCTGCCGATGTCCTCTATAATGTCCACCCTCACAGAATGGGGCATTATCCTAAATATGCCCCAATCTTTGGGATGTCATCTTGTCTTTTAAAAAATTGGCAGATACGGTGCCAAGTTAGGGCACCCAGGTCCTATGCATTGCCATGCATTGGTACCTACTGTATTTGGTCTCTGTGGTGGCTGGGGACTTTGGGGTTCAAAAGAGAATGAGACTTGATCCTTTTCACAAAGATCTTATTGTGTGAGAGGGTAAACAATGATGAGGGTAAGAACCACAGCTTTGATGGTGTTATAATAGCTATAGTTTGTCAAGTAATTATTACATGTCTGGCACAATTCTTTAAAAATTCCATTTATTCCTCAAAAGAACCCTAACAGGTATATCTTATTATCCTCATGACTCAGCAAGAAGAGAGAGGCTTACCAAGCTTAAGTAACTTGACCAAGTGTTAGGGACTCAACGTTAGGGACTGAATGTTTGTGTCCCTCTACCCCTCACTCATATGTCAAAGCCCTGACCATCAGTGGGATGGTATCTGGATGTGGGACCCTGGAGAGGGTGTTGTTAGGTTTAGATGAAGTCTTGAGGATGGGGCCCCTCATGAGGGGATTAGTAGCCTTATAAGAAGAGGACAAGGGGGCTGGGCATGATGGCTCATGCCTGTAATCCCAGCACTTTGGGAGACTGAGGCAGGTGGATCATCTGAGGTCAGGAGCTTGAGACCATCCTGGCCAACATGGTGAAACCCCGTCTCTACTAGAAATACAAAAAGGGGGAAAGAGAGAGAGAGAAAAAGAAAAAAGAAAGAAAAGAAGGAGAGAGAGGAAGGAGAGGGGAGGAGAAAGGAACGGAAAAGGAAAGGAAGAAACGGAGGAAGAGGGAGACGAAGAAAGTTAATAGATACAGTAAATGTACACAATGATAGCTTTTCAAAAGAATTCTAGTGACATAAATGTACTAGTAGATATAATTCCCCCAAGTGATTTATCCAACCCAGAGAGCCTATGAATCACAGAGAGGATGAAGGATCATCAATTACTCAGCAATTGCAGAATAATACACCTATGTATGTGAGTGACCATGTGTATACAACATAAGGTAGATCACAACTAAGAATGTCACAAAACACTGATTGTTTTTCGGATGCTGAATTACCAAAGTCCCTTCAGACTTTTTCATCATTTGTTCACTGCATTCCTCTAAAATCCAGACAAGAAGAGGAGTCATCTTACTGGCACACTGCTTTCCTGTCCCTTCCCTTTATAAACCTCTGAAATACAGTGCAAGTTACTGAACACCAGAGAAGCTCTTTGATGCGTCCTCGGTTCACCAAATATGCTTCTGGCCACGGAATCCCCAGCTCTGCCTGCAATATTTTCTAAATGTCTGAATGCATAGTCCACACAGCATTACTGTCTCTTCTGGCATTATGACAAAATGACTGAGCACTTGTCTTTTTGGATCTTGTGCTGTCATTTGTCTTTTTTATGGAGTTTTTTTCCCCCCTGCATAAGATGATTTGTCTCCAAAAAGAAAGTCTTAATAGAGTTATTCCTACAGAAGGGAGCAAATCTAGTTTATATTCCCACCTTCTTCCACTCTTGATATTATGGCCCGCTTCAATCAGGATTAGGCAGGCTTAACAATTAGAACCAAACGTCCTGTTCAGCAGAAGAAATAATGGGAGGTGAAATACTCCAGCACTGCAGAATTTGTCAAGGCAATCATGGTAGCAGGGAAATGCTTTAATCAGTTGTTGACTATTAATTTATTTTGTTAACAGCAAATATGGATCCAAGAATCTCAAGTGATACAGAGGGTTCCCATAATACTTCCTAGGGATGTTTTCTGAGTTGACATGTAATATTTGATAGCTTATATGAACTGCCAATACGCTGTCATTCTCAAATGTTAAAAACAAGTGTGGCTGCATGTGTCCACATAAATATACTGGCTGATCATATGAGGCAGGGTAGGTGATTGGGCAGAACATGGTATTTCGTAGGTAAGCTGCCATTTAACAGATCCAGGTGGAAATTGCAGATCGGCTGAGAACAAGACTATGTTCTGATAGAAATGTTTTGAAATTTTCAGTGCAGTTTTGAATATTTATAGGCAAGGGGTACCCGTCACTCTGAAGAAGAATATTAAAGGACCATTTAACAGAACTGTATGAGGGCTCCTCTTCCCCATACTCTTAATTCACTGGTTTAGGTCTGGAAATTTCCATCAAGGGCTGAAGGATTACCAGGAAGCATAAAAATGGAAACTTCAACATTTTTCCTTTGATGAATCCATGTTCTTGGTGTTTCTATTGGTGCTGTGAGATTTGCTAGATGAACAGGACACCAAGGGTCCCCTAAGGGAGACTTCACTTTGAGAAGGTGAGTGTGGAATATGCTAACCCAGGGGAGGAGGGAAAGCTCATATGCACATGCAACTGATCTGCCATAGAGGGTCATCATCCCTTGGGAACAGTGACCCAAGAGCTTTTAGGAGCTCACACACTGAACACACCGCTATCCTCCCCTTCCTTCTTCCTGTCCCAGCTAAGCTTTGAGAAATTGTCATGACAACCACAGGTGCAAACAAAGCCCACATGGCCTCATTCACACTCCCAGTCCTCTTTCTAGAAGGCATCTGGAAACAGGGGTGGGTGGCCCCTGTGTACTACGTTAAATTTCTGGAGTTTCTGAAAAACTGATAGGAGGAGGGAAAGAAGAGATGACACCAAAAAAAAAAAAAAGGCTAACTTCTACCTATTTGGGGCAAGTGGAAGTTGGAAAGGAATACTGCCAGAGGCTGGCAGAGTCCTTAGGGTAGAGGGATGGGCTTCAATTTTAATATTAACCTGAAAATTAAGAAGTGATTTCATCTCATTAATACATACTAGGGAAGGGAAGCAGAATAAATCAAATATAATAAAAAGTTTTCATTCAAAAAATGCTTTTTTCTTCCTAGAATACCACGGTGGATTTTTCTTTTTTTTTTTTTTAACATCTCTATTGGCTTTGCTTTGGTTTCTGTTTCCCCCCTAAAAAAATCTAACTTCTAAAAACATTCTGCTCAGACAACCATTTCAAGTTATAGGACACATGCTCTAAAGGAAACCATCCAGGAGAAACATTTGCACAAGTTCTCATATGACTTGAGATTGCATCTGGGAAGGGTGCAGGGGGAGAATAGACAGAAAAAGCCCACTCTGTGTGCAAAACGCCGTGTGTCCTCAGTGTTTCTCGGGGCCCATAACTCATTAGCTGCAGTTGGTATGAAGCCTGCAACCTGTGAGGCCATAAAATTCCGAATAATAATTCATCAGGTCCTGAGAATTCTCCTAAGTACATTTAGATCAAGTGCATGACATTTCGCCCCTAATAGCAGCATTGGCAAATGGCCTAACGGAATTTAGATGGCTCCACCAAGCCACACAACTATATTTTGTGTGTTCAAATGAGGGGCAGCCGTGGAGGTTGATGTGTGGACATAAAATAGCAGTTTAGGCTAGTGGTCAAGATCACACACCAGGACACTGGGCAAACTAGAACCTACGCATCTCAATTTACTCATCTTTGACGTAGGATATTAATATGGAACCACTCAATCTAGTGTGAGGACTACATGAAATAAATACTTAGCTGATGCAGGAAATTAAAGATGATGGCATGTTTTTCTGTTGGAGTTTATTTTAAACCAATGAAGCAGTGAGGAAGAGGCCTCTACTTCCCAGAATGTTGGCTACTGACTTTTCTAGTTAAGAACACCCTTCTATGACATCGGAAATTCACAAAGGTCCACATTTTTAGTAATCATCAATTAGTAAATATGTAATGATCAGGTTAGTATGGATTCAGTAACACTTTAAAATGGATTTCTACTTTACACATCCCAATAGCATTTACCCCTATTTGAAAATTATTGGCACCTATATCTAAGACCTATTATTTACCCTACCCAGAATAAAATACCTGCAGCATATACAGGTTTGAAGTGGCCATACAGTAGTTGTTCCTGGGTTGCAAAGGGATCCATAGTCCAAAGGGGTGAATGACTGCTCTTGAGGACTAGAGGTTCAGGGTCCCTATGGGTATCACAGGAGGAGCATATTTAGAGGGGTTAAAAGAGGACATGATCTTGAGGTGGAATACCATGGGTGCCAAAAATTGAGGAGTGGGGTTGACTACAGGGAGTCCTGGTTGCTTGGGCCTAGGCCCTAGGAGAGTCTCCAAATGAGGAAGGGGATGCCTTTGAGCACAAATGTCTGTGGGGAAAGATGGGACATTTGAACTGGTTGACTTTAATTCTGGAGTGAACATGGAAAAAAGAAAAAGGAGAACCAGTCTCCAAAGCAGTTAAACTGTCCGATGAAATGAAAATGTTCTGTAACCGTGCTGTGCAATGCGTTAGGTACATGTAGCTACTGAGCACTTGAAATGGGGCTAGTTAATGAAACTGAAGAAGTGATTTTTACAAATGTTATACAACTTTAATTCATTTCAGTTTAAATAGCCACATGTGGCTAATGGCTACCATATCAGACAAACAAGCAGCTCTACAGTTTGGTCAGGCCACTTTGGAGAAGCCCCAATTATGTAACAGTAGGTTGTTTCTTCTTTCTGAGAATCAGCTGATGCCCATTACAGGCTGGCGCCCTTCAATTTAAGAGAATATTTCTTTCCATAAGCCATAAAATGCTCCTAGATGAAATTGACTGGCTTCATCCCATGGCACTCCACATTTGCCACATTTGAATCAGGTTTTAGCCACTGTCATTAATTAGAATACATGTAGAGGCAAAAACATTTAAAATAAACCCGGGCCCTTGATGTTAAAGCTGTCATTTTTTTACATGGCCTCATGATTCAATGATTAATGGACCTTAAAACAATCATAAAACATCAAGGCCTGTGTTCAAGCTTAGAAGAACAAGAATAGTTTTACTTCTGCTCCGGTCCTCTTCTTTTAAATTCACTGGGTGTCACTGGGCTCTGTAAACACTTTTAAGTATTTTGACATTGTGGTATGAGATGTTGTTAATCTGTTTCCTCCCTGACCTTCATTGGCCAGTGGCATGTTGCGACTGAGTGGAAAATTCATGAAAAACAGCAAGGATGTACTCAGTGACATAGATTAGGACACAATAAACCTAAATAATGGCCATAATGTGCAGATTCCATTTCAATACATGGACCCACCAAAGACTTATTGAGCACCCAGTCTGCACCAGGCACTTGGTGGATGCTTGCACAAATTACAGATTTTATTTGCATAATCCTCAGCACAAATGTGGGGTCAGCATTAGTGTCCCCCATTTCATAGATGAGCATGCTAAGACCCAGTCATGTGGCTAGTAAGAGGCAGAGGTAGGATTCAAAAGCAGGTTTCCTGACCCCTTTCCAAATACCATTCTTTCCCCAATATCCCACTGCAGGACATGAACTGTTTGCTTATGTGGCAGACTGTATCTTTCAAAAGTGGCCATGGCAGTATGTCCAGTCCCACATTCTTTTCCAGAAGAGTTGGGGTCTATTTCCTCTCACTGCAAACCTGGTTGGGGTGGGTCTGACAGCCTAAAAAATAGAATGCAGAAAAACCTAGGGCTATGTAACTTCTATGGAAGGCCATAAAAGGCAATGCAGCATCTGCTTGGTTTTTTCTCTTGGGACGCTCACCCTTGGAACCCAGCCGCCACATTGTGAGGAAGCTCAGGGTACAGGGAGACAATGTGTAGGTGTTCCAGCCAATAGCCCCTCCAGCAAGGGTCCCACCCACCAGTCAGCATCAATCCTCAGACTCATGAGTGAACAACCTTCAGATGATCTCAGACCCTGGCTTTCAAGCTGCTTCAGCTGATGCTGGAGCAGAGACAAGCTGTTCCTGAGAGCCCTGCTGAAACTACAGATTCCTGAACAAAATAAATGTTGTCGTTTTAAGCCACTAAATTTGGGGGTGGTTTGTTATGCAACAATTGTTACTGGAATATAGTCAAACTTTAATGAAACTCTAAAGAAGAGGGAAATGCTTCAATTCCCTCATCAATGATATCCAAATGGCCAGAAGATGGGTTCTCATGAAAGAAATCCTGAGAGGAAAAAGTTCAAGGTCTTGGTTGTAGAAAAACACCAGGAATTTGGAAGCCTTATTATATCAGGGAATTAAGTGAAACATTTGAAAGAAAAGAAAACAGACAGCCTAATGAATATACCACAAAGTTTAGATTTATGGGATTATATATTTATTGCTTTGACTGCTAAGATCTATCTAGAGCCTCAAGTGGCTTTGGACTAATTTATTATTTGGCTTTGAAAGATTTCTTGTCTTAAGAGGATCCTCCACCTCTGTCTCGAGGTTATAGGGTGGCATTGGGTGTTCTTCCCTAATGTTCAAAAGATGAGAAAAATGTTCCTGGCATGCTAGAAAGAAGACCCAACAAGGCAGAAAAAAAGTCTTAATCTTTCTGTATTCACAGATCTTGGCACTGTCCCTGACAGTTTGGAGAGGAATTGAAAACAGAAACAAAAACAAAAACAAAAACAAAAACTGGATATCTATGGAGATATAGCCATACAAAGAGTTAAAGGAAGTTGGCAAAGAATGACAGTGACTTATTTTTGACACTCCCATGTTTCACCCAAATAAGAAGCTGTTTAAGTCTTAACAGTGATTAACCTAAAAATCCAAAGTAGATCCCACACTTCTGCATCTACCTTCAAGATGCCTCAAATCTATGCTGTAGGCTGGGCGCGGCAGCTCAAGCCTGTAATCCCAGCACTTTGGGAGGCTGAGGTGGGCGGATCACGATGTCAGGAGATTGAGACCATCCTGCATAACACTGTGAAACCCTGACTCTACGAAAAATACGAAAAATACAAACAATACAAAAAAAAAAAATTAGCCAGGCGAGGTGGCAGGTGCCTGTAGTCCCAGCTACTCGGGAGGCTGAGGCAGGAGAATGGCATGAACCCGGGAGGCGCAGCTTGCAGTGAGCCGAGATCCTGAGATGGCGCCACTGCACTCGAGCCTGGGCGACAGAATGAGACTCCGTCTCTAAAATAAACATATATATATATATGGTGTTTTGGATTTGATTCTCCAGAGGCAGTGGTGAACTCATCAGGTCTCTCTCAAATACACTTTTCCTTTCTTGGTTAAATATTCTTTGCCTACCTTAAACATTTCACAATCTAGTCCTTAAATTTTGATATTTTGGTAGTGATATTCTTAATTTCATATACAAGACCACATGCACAAAAGTACTTTTATTTTTAAGATGGGTTGCAAATATCAGGAGAAAGGGGCATTTTGCTCATGCAAAGCTTCCCAAATACAAATGGAAACTTTCCAAATATCAATGGAAACCATCCGTAGACATTGGTAGCAATATTTCAATCTTTCAGGAATTGTTAGTTTGGAGGAAATTTAGATTAATTGGGTGGCTTTTAAAACCTGTAATACTGTCATGGTTACATCCTAAGGATCACAGAATGCCTAAGGTATAAACAGGATTCTTTTTTCTTTTTTATTGATGGCTGTGAATTTTCTCTGCACACCTGTACTATCAAGGTAACTTTTGCTATAAACAGCATTTTAAAATTATCACATAAAAAACTATCAAGCACTAAATTAGAAAAAAACAGAAATTTGAAAGTGATAGTTAAATTTATGAAGCAATTCTGCTACACTCAAAGGCTCATTGCTTGACATGTAAAACATTTTGAGCTACGTGTAAGACCTGGGTATGAATTTCCCTCCAGTGGAAGAAACCACAGTTCTCACCAGGCTCCAAATGAGAGCCACACGCAGAACATATGCGCTTCGGATGTGCGCTTGTTTGCATGACTAATGGAGTTAATATTAAAAGTCTTTTCTCATCATTTCAATTCTTTCTTTTTTTTTTTTAATTTGGCTGAGTGCCTTTTTTGCTACCTCCAAGAGCTGTTAATTTTGTTCGCTGCCGAGCAAAAGTCAAAGTCAGAGTCTAAACAGCTTGTAATGAGTTTTCAATGGCCCATCTCAATGAAATTGAGGGCAAAGACCAGCCGGCTCAGGCAGTGTCAGCCCTCAGAATTTATTAGTGAGGGCGCATTGTGTTCAGGGGAAGGCATAGAGGAGGGACTGCAGTTCCTGGGCTCTTCAAGAGGACCCCCAGCCCTTATTAAAAAGTGGTGACAGCGACAGGACACATGCTGTCTGACCCATCTGCCACAATCTCCACTGCGGCGGGGTCAAACTTGGTTGGGAATGAAGGAGAAGGAAGTCAGCTGAAGGAAAGAAGGGCTTCCATCTCATAGTGATGGGGCTGTTTCTATCTTTCTATCTCTTCATCAATCAGCTAAGGAGGGGCGCCTTCCTTCCTCCAAGATCATGAAGTACCATCAGGCCACCTCCCCCACCCCCACACACACCTGTTTGTCTGGTGATGGTTATTTGGGAGAAATGAAGCAGTATTCAATTTTTGAGTTCTGACTATTTTATTTGTTCAATTCTTTTAAAATTCCTCCATCATGCCACTTCCAACAGATCCCCTGTGGTTTTACTTCCAAGAATGCCATTTAGGCTGGACATGATGGGTCACGCCTAAAATGCCTGCACTTTGGGATGCCAGGGTGGGAAGATTGCTTGAGCCTAGGAGTTTGAGAGCAACGTGGGCAACATAGGGAGACCTCATCTCTACAAAAATAAAAATTAAAGTTAAAAACATGTCCAGGTATGGTGGTATATGCCTGTGGTTCTAAGCTACTTGGGAGGCTGAGGCAGGCGGATTGCCTGAGCCCACAAGGTCAATGCTGCAGAAAGCTGTGATCGCACCATTGCACTCCAGCATGGGCAACACAGCGAGACCCTGTCTCAAAAAAGAAAAAAGAGTACCTTTGAAACCCACGCAATACTTTTCTGCACAAATTTAAAACCTCCATATAAAACAGAATTCTGAATGAGCTGGACAAATAGATCCTACACTTGAGAATGAAGAGCAATTTGACAATAGACTTTCTGACCAAATAAATGCTCTGCGAAGCCGCTACAATAACACACAAGAGCACACGGTGGTTTGGAGAGAGGAAAAAAAAAAAAAGTCTCACTTCTTCATAGCCACAACTTTTTATTTAAGGAAGAACCTGTGGGGTTTGTGTTAAGAGCTGACTTGTCCTGTGAGTGGAATAAATCAGAACTGTTGGATCCTGCAAGACTAATTTTTATATAATTGATATTAAACTATGATTGATTCCAAGACATTTTTTAAAAATAGAGCACCTACTAGATACTCTTGCACCCATTGGCCACAGTACAAGGCACCATGAATTCCATGGCAGGCCTGCTAATGAAAATCAATTCATCTTTCTTGCCACTCACTCATTCATTTTTCCTTTTTTTTTTTTTCCAGATGAAGTCTTGCTCTGTGACCCAGGCTGGAGTGCAATGGCATCATCTTGTCTCACTGCAACGTCTCCCTCCTGGGTTCAAGCAATTCTCCTGCTTCAGCCTCCCAAGTAGCTGGGATTACAGGCGCCCACCACCACACCTGGCTAGCTTTTCTATTTTTAGTAGAGATGGGGTTTCCCCATGTTGCCCAGGCTGATCTTGAAATCCTGACCTCAAGTAATCTGCCTGCCTTGGCCTCTCAAAGTGCTGGGATTACAGGCATGAGGCACGGTGGCCAGCCATTCAACCATTAATGCATTACTTTAGTCACTCACTATATTCACAAATATTTATTAATTAGTTGTTAAGGACAAAACTAGTGACTAAGTTTTGGGGAAAATGGTTGGTCTTTGTCCTCAACTATTAATAATTTAAGTTCTGGTAAAATTTCATAAAATTCCAGATTAATATAGTGGATTTCCAAAGCCTTCCATAAACAACTGTTTATTTAAATGCACTCCCTGTTTATTTAAATACACTTGCTTCCTCGACATTTATCTTGTTCAACCTACCTGTTCAATTCCACTCACAGACCTACCCGCTTTCTCTCTGTAACAATTTATGTTCCTTTCTGTGTCCTATAGCATTGCTGGGAAAATGAAACACCCGTTAAATATCTTAACACAGAGCCTGTGACAGAAAGCCTTGCACGCATTCAGTAAACACCGGCCAAAAAAAAAAAAAACCTAAACAAACAAAACACAAAACAAACTTTGCTCTTTGTGTTGTATATATCTGGATATTTCAAAAGCACGTCTGATCTAAGAGTGAGATTCATGCACAGGCACATTCCTTGTCGCTTTCACAATGACAATAATGCTAATAATAATAACCAGCAGAGCCAGGAGAAGCCGCCATGGTACACCAGCCTCTGGGATAGGCCCTTTCCACACATCATCTCAGTTAATTCTCTGCAAGGCAGATTCTGTTCTTATCCCATTTTGCTGAAAACACATTGAAAGAGGTTAAGCGATTTACACCAAATCACAAAACCAGTTCATTTTAGGTCAGGACAATCGGACTCAACAATCTATAAAATATCAACATTCAGTTTAAATTGTATATCTTACACAGCTTTAATCTCCTAAAAAAACTGAAATGTCCCTTTGTCTGAAAGTGAAATGTCGTCAATCCATATACACTAAGGAGAGGGACAATGGCAGGATGGGGGTGCACCTGCTCGGAAGAGGTATCCACAACTCACCACTTACTTTAAAACTCTGTGGATAACTTCATTCAGAAACAAAGTTACGGAGAGAAATTATTAATGTGGGGTGAGAGCTCAAAAATTTGCCCAGTAAGCACTTTGGCTGCATTCAAATGCTAGAAGGATAAATATCCTCATCGGAAGCTAAAATGGCAAGGGTTTGTTTATTTTTGAGATAGGGTCTAGCCTTGTCACCCAGGCTGGAGTGCGGTGACATGATATCAGCTTACTGCAACCTCTACCTCCTGGGTTCATGTGACCTTCCTGCCTCAGCCTCCTGAGTAGCTGGGATTACAGGCACTTGCCACCACACCCAGCTAATTTTTGTATTTTTAGTAGAGATGGGGTTTCACCATGTTGGCCAGGGTGGTCTCAAACTCCCAACCTCAGGGGATCTACCTGCCTTGGCCTCCCAAAGAGCTGGGATTACAGGCATGAGCCACCACGCCCAACACAAAAACGGTGAGTGGTGTTTGTTTGTTTGTTTGCTTGTTTTAATGAGGTAGAAACCACTTGAGATGAGTATCACTTGAACCTGGAAGGCAGAGGTGGAGGTTGCAGTCAGCCAAGATTGCACCACTGCACTCCAGCCTGGGCAACAGAGTGAGACTCTGTCTTCAAAAAAAAAAAAAAAAAAAAAGAGGTAGAGAGAGAATGACAACAAAACCGCCCAGAAAAGTGGAGCATGAAATAAATAAACTATTACATGGGGTGACAGTTTGCATTTATGCTCACTTTTTTTTTTCTATTTTTCGAAACTTCCATTTGAGAGTTTGATGCTTAATGGTTATATTGGGGAATGCCTTGCAAAAGCTTTCTAAACTATCAGACTGACTGTTGACTGACCACAATCTGTCAAGTGAGTGCTGGGGAGGAGATGCTATCTCGAGAGAAGTTTGCTGTGGCTGCTACATGCCTGACACAGACCCAGACACACTGACCTTAGCTAAGAACGCATTTGGGATTTTAGACAATTCCCTCATTCTGAAAAGAGGCCTGAAGTCAGGAACCCCCAGAAATGTTTTCAGTTGAATCTTTGCTGTTCTCAGCTTCCCCTTTGGCCGTCAGCTGCCACTGCAAGCCATTTAGCAAAGGAAGCGAATGGCAAATTCTATCACAATGGGGACAGATTCTGCATAGTAATTCACGTTTGCAGGCTAATTCTGACCATATAGGCTTACCCCGGTTCCTAGACCTCCAGATTCATAGGAGAAAGAAGTGTGGATATCACTTTATTTGGGTCCATTTTCATAGCCAGTGACTACAGGCACCTACACAATCATAGCCTACAGATATTACATAATGACAACTGGTCACTCTATTCCAAGCGGAATTTTAAAGCAACATATTTGTCTTTGTGTTAAAAGCATATGGTACACATTTACAGAAAAACAGGCCCTGGCATTCGTCTGACATACTGTGGCTGAAAAGCCCGACTTTTTTTTTGCCATGGAACAGTGAACATTTATACAATCATTAAAATCGCATCTACCGTCATATTTTTTCTCCTTCTCAGTTTTAATACATTTTTATAATTGCATTGAAGATATTCTAACCCTGTTTTTAGTGCAAAGATAAAATTTATGAACCGTGACAAACGTATCATCTCAGAGCCAAACCAAAGGATAACAATGTGCTTGATGAAACCCAAGTGTTCCTTCCCTTCTGCCCATTTTAATGGGGAAGGAGAGAAAAAGAGTTCATCGGAACCTCAGACCTGAAATGCCAGACGCGGGGGAGGTTCCTAACTAGCGCCTGAGATGGAGGACATATTTCAGGGAAAAGTAGTCATTCACATAGAAATTTTTCTAAAGCTACATAACTGGAACTTTGACTAATATGCATTTAAAATTTGTATATTGGGTATAATTGGGCAGCTTCTGTCAACACAGCCAAAGATACCTAAATAGATTTGTTCTCCCAGTGACACGCCCAATTCCCCCTCTCTCCATTTGTGTACTTTCTTTAGAGAATGTTTTTGGACAACATTAGAAAGCAGGCAGCATAAAATAGCAGAAAGGTCAGTATGCAGAGTGCCACAGAACATGAGCTCCAAGGTTCAGGGGGGCCGTCCAAAGCCATGTGACCTTGGCCAAGTCCCTCGGCTTCTGACAGCCTCACCCCTCCTCAATTCCATAAGGAGAGATTCGGAGTGGACTTTTGAGGTCTAAAATGACGTGTGATGACGATATTATTTAAAACAACATAAAATACCTCCAACTTCGAGACTCTTTCCCTGGTGAGAAAAATCAGTTTCATAAGAAAACCTTAAATGCTGGTAAGTTCTTAAAAATCCAGCAAGCACAGATGTGTAAGCATCTGTTTGCTAACCCAGATGGACACCATACATTTTTTAAAAGTGATTTTTGTTAGCATCTACCCTGGGGTTTTCATTCCTTCTCGCAGAGTGTACCCTGCCCATGAACTCTCCCCTAAAGAGACAGCAAGAGACAAGCCTAACTCCAGATGAACTTTTCTGCACCGTGTCCCTGTTTCTTTAGAAAGGCAGAGTTTTAAATATTTCCTAACTTCACCTAATAGCCTTGCATAAGACACAAATGCCAGGAACCATAATGAAGTGGAGGTAATCTACACAATTTAAAAACACTTACTGTGACAAAATGGATTGACAAGGTATAGACGATACAAGCACATATAAATGAAATGCATCCCACCGGAAAAGCATTTTGCTCACATTGTCGTTTACGGCTCCTGAATTAATAGACCAAGAAAGGCACCACCGGCCCCAACAAAATGCCGTAAAACCACTGGCAGCAAGTGGTGTCTCAAACTTTAATTCCCCTGGGGAGAAAAGGACACTGCCTAATCTGTATTCAGTCCTGACATTGGCCGCATCTGATATGGAACATTAGCTTCTAAGTCTCTCAATAGACTAGTGTCCTTCAGTTTATATTACTTTATGTTAATAGTAGAAAAATTACACACAACATCATTTATCATTGTTATACTCTGCTATACATCCCATAGCTTATTTTAATATATTTATTTACCCCTGAGATGGTGAGAAATTAAAAAATATATATGTTTGGAGAAAAACTTATATGGAAAGATCACTGTAAATCTCTTAAAAAAAAAAAAACCCCAACAACAACTCCCTTGGGGGGAGGGAGGAATATATTGCATAGCTAAGCTTGTGAATGATAAGATGCTTTCTGCCTAAGGACTCAAGTACAGGCTGTACAATAATTTCTGGGGCATGAGTACATAACAAAAAAGCGGCATATTAATGATAAAATAGCTTTTGTTCCCGCATCGCACCAGTTTTTTCATTTGTCGATGACATCCTTGGGTTCTGTTATTAGCTTTTTTGACATCTGACCTCTAGCTAGGGAAAGGCAAGATTTTTTTCTTTTTTTTTTTTTTCTCTTGAAAAGCAGTCAATCTGAGCCTGACTTCTACTCTTTTTGACCCAGATTCTGGAAACCCAAAGCATAACTTCAGTTTGGATTAAAAATAACAAGGCTATCCTTTCTTGCTCACATTGTGGCAAAGGTGCCGTGGCTTTGGTATCATGACCTCCGCGCTCTGGTCCAAGCTCTGTCCTTTGCTCCCTATATAACATGAGTAAGCTACCCCATCTCTCTGAACCTCAGCTTCCCCAGAAACAAAAGGAGAAGACTGGATTCCATGGGCTAAGATTTCTCATAGCTCCAGTGAGTTTTTAGTAGACTTTGCTTTTGTTTTTAGAGACAGGGTCTCACCCTGTCACCCAGGGTAGAGGGCAGCGGTGTGATCATGACTCACTGCCGTCTTGACCTCCTGGGCTCAATCAATCCTCCCATGTCAGCCTCTTGAGTAGCTAGGACTACAGGCACGCGCCACCACGCGCAGCTAATTTTTGTATTTTTTCTAGAGACAGAGACTTGCTATGTTGCCCAGACTGTTCTCGAGCTCCTAGCCTCAAGAGATCCTCCTGCCTCGACCTCCCAAAGTGCTGGGATTACAGGCATGAGCTATCGCACCTGGCCTCCAGTGGATTTTTGATTGGAGATTTTTCTGGGATATTGTTTGCTACTTATCATAGTTCCATGAGACTGGACGAATCTTCCTATTTTTCAAATAAGCACATGAAGCTCAAAAATATTGACATGACTAAAGCCCCAGGATGAAAAAGCAGCCAGACTGGAATTGGAACAGTGCCTCAATCCTGGCTGGCACTCTTGTCTTGACTCCAGGCTGCCTCGAGAACATCTCTACAAATTAGAGCAATGGGAATGGGTCTACTTTAGGCATTTGGGGAAATGACTACAAGCTCGTACCTGTCGGGGCTGCCTTTTTATATTTGATTTTCCTTTTTTTTTTTTTTCACCACTTTGACCCTTAAAATTACATACTTTGTGTCCTGCATGATTATACAATACAGTCTTGTAATTATGTGTTCTTATTTGGGTCAGAGGTGGCTGACTTGAGATCATGTCTTCCCTTTAGCAGGTTCTCTTCATTCAGAAGGCACTCTCACGGATTATGTCATTTCTTCCACATCCAATGAGGCAGGCAGGGCAGGTACGATTTCCCCAATTCTATTGATAAAGAAAGTTGGGGCCCAGAACAGTGGCTCACGCCTGCAACCCCAACACTTTAGGAGGTTGAGGTGGGTAGATCACTTGAGATCAGGACCAGACTGGCCAACATGGTGAAACCCCGTCACTACTAAAAATACAAAAATTAGCCAGGCATGGTGGCGCATGCCTATAATCCCAGCTACTTGGAAGGCTGAGGCAGAAGAATCAGTTGATCTTAGCAGGCAGAACTTGCAATGAGCCGAGATCGCGCCACTGTACTCCAGTCTAGATGACAGAGTAAGACTCTGCCTAAAAAAAAAGAAGATAAAGAAACATGGGATCAAAGGTTCTTACTGACCAGCCACAGCTCACACAGCAATGAGTGGCTGGATGGCCGTTGGGAACTGAAGAATGGTTCTGGCTCCTAGCCCAGGCAGGGCCCTTTCTAATACTTTGCAATGATGCTGATAAACAGATATATCTGTAACAAATATGGACAATAACTCCTTCCAAAAGGCAAAATAAAACTCGTATCATTTGTACAAGACCATGCAATTTAAAAGCAATATTGTAAGCAATCTACAATAGAAAGCAAGGCTGAGAAGGCAATGTGTTCACTGAAAACATTTCTCTTGCCTCCTCAAGGCATCACTAGACTACATTTCCCAGAATCCCTTGCAGTTGGTTGTGATCATGTGACTGAATTCTGGCCAATGGGAAGCAGGTGGAAGTGACCTCACTGCTTCCAGGCTCGACCTATAATAACTCCTTGGAATCTTGTACTTTTTCTTCCCCTGTCATATGTCTGGACTTAAAGGATCCAGCAGAGGATTTGGAGGCTCCAGGGTATGGCTGAGCCCAAGATGTCAAAGTCTGGGTCAGTGAATCACAGTATGGGAGGCCAGGTGCTGAATGTCTATACTAATTGTTACTTCAGCAAGCAATCAAGGACAGTTCTAAGAGTTAACTGTTAAGTCAATCCTGATTAAGGAAGAAAGTCCTGGAAGGAAGGCAAGGAGCGTTTCTAAATGTGATAGCTAGGTAGACATTCAGAGCCATTCTCTTAGCCAGTCTATTTATTATATATACTGTCTTTGAGCAAATATTGCTGCAAACTTCCTTAGTGGGTGTTAGGATATTTAAACATTCACAAAATGTTCTTTGCCTTATCTTAGACATCATCTGATTTTCTTCCTCAATTATCTTCCATTTCGTTCACTTACTTAAACCTTATACTTTTGTTTCCACTCGACAGTAATAAAAGCCAACATCTATTGCATTTATTGGGTACTCACTATATGCTAGCCACTCTACTAGATACTTTATACTCAATATCTCATTCCATCCTCAAGGATATTAGGTAGATGTCAGTATTGTCCCCATTTACAGATGAAAAACCTGAGGTTGAGAAATATGAAACTTGCCCACTAGAATGAATCCCCAGAGCCACACCCAGTGCCGATTGTGTATGTTAATAAAAAAATAAAAATTCAAAAGCTAGAATTATACATGAGTGTTCAATTAGTGAGGCGTGGTGCTCCAAGAAAGCACTGTCCCAGAAATCTGTGTGAGAAATTATACCCTGAATCCTTTTTTTCAGAATTGGGAAGACTCAGCAGTGGACTAAGAACCCAGGTTTGATGTAGAGGATCTTGTGAGCACTACATCTAAATGGAGGTTGAAGACAAGTACTTGTTGTAGTCCATGGGTAGCCTTCCCAATTCAAGGATCCCCTTTCCATCCTACTCATTCACAAAACATCCAGGAAGACAGAAGCGTATGGTGTTAAAGAGTCAGCTTTCAGGGGGTTGGACTGCCTGGACTTAAAATCTACCCTCTACTTAAAATCCTGAGTAAATTATATAAAGTATTTATGCCTTTTTTTCCTTACATGTAGAAAGAGAATATCTGTGAAGTGTGAATAACATAATGCCCGCAAAGCACTTAGCACAATAGCTGGCACCTTTTGAACACTCTATAAATGTAAGACATTCTTGCTGTCATTATCAATATCATCACCATCACCTCCTCCACCACCAACACCACCCTCGAAAACAGGATATGCTTAAGCACCAACGTCCAAAATGAGTTGAATGGAAAAATTGCCAGCTCAAAGATCAGTGTTAAGCCTCCAATTCCCATTACTTACAGACTTCCCAAGATGCTTATAAGATGATGATAAGATTAATTTATCAACCATAGATATTTGCAGTATGCCAGGCACAGGGCTAACATACAAAAGGAAAGTCATTTCTTTGTCACTAACCCAGTCAAGGTCAGACAGGTATCAGCAGCCACAGTTGGCAGTTCTGTGCCCTGTGTCTGCACCTTCTGCATTAGACAGGGTCTGCTTATGCTCACAGCCTGAATACATGGGTCTCCATCTTCTCCAGCCACAGCATCACTCTGATAGCAGAGCTAATAATAACAGTAAGCGTAATGACAAAGATAACAGCTGCAGGAATGACAGCAACACTATAACTTACCAAGGTCTTGCTATGTGTCAGCCATCGTGCTGACCACATGAAGACGGTACTTTAGTTAATTCTCACAGCAACACTAAGAGGTATTAGGGTTATTACCTCTTAGATATTATTCACCCATTTTTTTGGATGAGAAAATTGGTATTAAGAGAGTTTGGGTATTTTGCCTAAGGACACATAGATAGAAGGATTTGTCATAGTCTTTTGAGTCTTTTATGACAAAATAATGTAAGCTGGGTAGCTTTTATTTATTTTGTTTTTTATTTGTTTATTACAAATAAGGCAGCTTCCTGAGCCAGAACAGACTGAGAGAGACTCCTGGGGAGCTTTGAAAGAAAAGAAATTTATTTCTTATGGTTCTGGAGGCTGGGAAGTCCAAGATCAAGGAAGCAGCAAATTCAACGTCTGGCCAGAGTCCCGCCTCCTCATAGATTCATGGATATTCTTCTTGCTGTCTTCTCACATGGTGGAAGAAGCAAGGCAGCTTCTGGGGTCACTTTTATAAGGGCACTCATGCAATTATGCAGGCTGTGTCCTCATGTCCAAATCATCTCCCAAAAGACCCCATCTCCTAACAAATGAATGCTGGGGTGACACAGACATTCTGACCACAGCAGGATTTGAATCCAGCCTGCTGTAACCCAAAGCCTGTGTTACTAAGAACTTTGCTATATGGCATGGGTCTTTCTGAGCCCTACCTGCCCTACCTCCTCTTCTATATCAAAAATTTCACTTTTTTTTTTCAAATATTTTATTTTTTGTAGAGATGAGGAGGTCTTGAACTCCTGACCTCAAATGATTCTCCTGCCTCGGCCTCCCAACGTGCTGGGATTACAGACATGAGCCACCTTGCCCAGCCAAAAATTTTCATTGTTTCTAACCTGGATTACTCTTCAAACCCTTCTAGGCAATGTTTATCCCACTGCAAGGATGAGTTGCATTTGCAACATTTCTGAATGTAATTATAAGTTATTTCCATAATGGCTGAATAATCTGAAAAAAATTTTTTTTGCTGTTTGCTATGTAGGCACATTGAATAACACTTAAACAATAAAGGTTACCTCTTATGTACTACAGCTGTGTTTTATGCTAATAACCAGAATCATTTAATCATTATGAGCTAATGATCTGCAAAATTTCATTTAAAAAATGAAGTCATATCTGGGTCTCTGGAAAGCAAAATTGGATAAAAAATGAGGAAAGTCAATGTTCAATTTGTATTCTTGAGTGGAGAGCAGCCGTATAGTCTGTGCAGTTCCATACCAAGTTTGAGCATTTAAATAGAAGCAGGGGCCTGGCATGGTGACTCACGCCTGGAATCCCAGCACTCTGGGAGGCTGAGGCAGGCAGATCTCCCAAGCCCAGGAGTTCCAGACCAGCCAGTGCAACATGGCAAAACACCGTCTCTACAAAAAAATATAAAAATTAGCTGGGCATTGTGGTCCCAGCTACTTGGGAGGCTGAGGTGTGAAGATCACTTGATCCCATGAGGCAGCAGGTGCAGCGACCTGAGATTGCATCACTTCACTCCAGCCTGGGCAAAAGAGTGACAGCCTTTCTCAAAAAATAGATTAGATATAGATATACATATACAGATAAGATGAAAGAAAGAAAGAAAGAAAGGGGGGAGCGGGGGCAAGAAAATTCCACATCTTAAGGGAGTTAATGGTATCACTTGAGCACCAACGAAATAAAGAGATTTCCTATTGCATTGCCATGATTATCAAGGTTTGGGTCTGTGTCTTTCCTTCTGTCTGTACAGCACTCTGTCCTTCTAGTGTGGATTCTGTTACTGCTAAATCCCCGGGGTGAGCAGAGAGCAGAGCTGTGGACAATCAGAGCTTCCTGCTGGCAATCTTGGTGAGGATCCTGGCCTTCCTTGGCTTTCCCACCCTGAACCACTCTTTGCTTTGGCTAACCCTCATCTTAAGATTTCTACAGGTGAGATGCCCCTATAGACTTGTATGGTAAGCTCTATCCATTGTCTGCCCCAAAGGTATCCTTCCTCCTTGCTTACTAAAATAATTGTAATTCTGTTTGGGCAACAGAGCAATGAATCAAAATCAATCCAAGCCAGTGTGATGTGACAAATTTGTATTAAATGGCCCTAAGTTTTTACGAACCCCTTATCCATGCCCTCTGCCATGCAGACTTGCAGCACCTTTTCAGTCTGTAACTGGGACATAATTCCTCACCCTGGAGTATGACCATATGATTTGCTCTGGCCCAGAATGAAGAAGCAATAGGAAGCCATCTCCGAGCTTTTTATGTTTCTGCCTGTTTTTTCTGTTTCTACCTTTAACCATGAAAAGGATACATGTGGGAAGTAGAGGAGAGAGATCCAAGGTGGGGCTGGGTTACTCCAGCCAAGTCCAGCCTATATCAGCCCATTCCCAGCCCCATTGCCAGACTCATGAGAAAGATGAGCAGAGCAATGCAGGGGAGCTTAGCCAAGGTCAGCTCGAACCCAGAGATGATGAGAATCGAATGTTTATTGCTGCGGGCCACTGAGGTCTAATGGTGGTTTGGGATGCAGCAAGCCCGCGGCAATGACTAAGGGATACAGGCAACAGTCCTGCACCCCACACCAGGGACAGGTCTAAGCTGACGATGGGATGTAGCTCAAGGTGAAATAAGGGAATGTCCACTACTGGCTTCTGAAAGAAATTTCCTCCCTTAAAAAAACAAAAAACAATAAGAAAAACTTGTGAAGAGAAGGCCTCTTTTATGTATTTTTTGTTTCTTGTTTGTTTGTTGTTGTTGTTGTTGTTTTTGAGACAGAAGTTTCACTGTCGCCCAGGCTGGAGTGCAGTGGCGCGATCTCGGCTCACTGCAACCTCTGCTTCTCTGGTTCAAGTGATTCTCCCGCCTCAGCCTTCCAAGTAGCTGCGATTATAGGCAGGCACCACCAAATCCCAGCTAATTTTTTGTATTTTTAGTAGAGACGGGGTTTCATCATGTTGGCCAGGCTGGTCTCGAACTTCTGACCTCAGGTGATCCACCCATCTCATTATCCCAAAGTGCTGGGATTACAGGTATGAGCCACCGCACCCAGCCCTTCTGTTTGCCTCAGACTCATTAACTTGAGATGGCCTGTGAAGGTATGATCCTTAGAGCAGTGAAACCCATCTGGGGAACACAACAGAAAGGCCAAGACCACGGCAGGGCAAAGAGCTGATATCAAGGAGTCACTCAGCCAGCCCTGGAACAGTCTCCTCCAAATTATGTTTCAGGAGATGAATGATGTCTCCACTGCCCATGCCAGTCTCAGATCGGCTGCTCCTGCCTGCTGAATGCTTCCTAATACATAAGCCTGAGACTGCCGTTCAGTCCAGATCCACAACACCCACCACATCACCAGACACAGAGGAAACCCGAGTGCCTGGTGGATCGGAGGGAGGGTGTGTGTTTGCTTCCCATGAGTTTATGAGGCCGCCCTGTCCCGGCACCTTACGCAGATACAGCCCACATCCAGATGGTAGTCAGGAAAGCACTGAGTCACAGAGTTACTCCTCCCACTGACCTCCATCCCCCTCCTTCCCTGCCCTTCCTTCAGGGGCCCTGTGTGGAGGCTTCTGATGAAGAACAACGAAGATTTTCCTTTTTTTCACTTTTTTTTTTTTTTTTTTTTTTTTGAGACAGGGTCTGGATCTGTCACCCAGGCTGGAGTGCAATGGTGTAATCTTGGCTCACTGCAACCTCCATCTCCTGGGCTCAGGTGATCCTCCCACCTCAGCCTCCTGAGTAGCTGGGACCACAAGCAAGCACCAAAACGCCCGGCTAATTTTTGTATTTTTTGCAGAAATGAGGTTTCACCATGTTGCCCAGGCTGGTCTTGAACCCTAGGCTTAAGAGATTCTCCCACTTCTGCCTCCCAAAGTGCTAGGGTTACAGGCATGAGTCACTGTGCCCAGCCAACAGTGAGATGTTACTAGTACTACTTATTTGTAAACCACAGTCTTGTTTTGATTTTCTCTGAACCTTTGTACTTTTGTTTCATGTCCAAGGCATGGGTGAAGAAAGAAAGAAAATTAATCTGCCAGAGAGAAAACAGGCTCCTCTTTTCAATTTCTGCTTATCTCCTCCATGTTCAATAGGGTTGTCCACGGTAGTAGATACTGGTCTCTTTTGGCTGAACTCTTAAAGTTGTATGTAGACCTTCTAACTTTTCTAGAGGAGAATTAAGTTCACTGTGTGTAGACTAAAAATAATAATCCTGAGCTGGGCACGGTGGCTCACACCTGTAATCCCAGCACTTTGGGAGGCTGGGGCGGGCAAATCACTTGATGTCAGGAGTTTGAGAGCAGCCTGGCCAACATGATGAAACCCCATCTCTATTGAAAATACAAAAATCAGTCAGGTGTGTTGGCGTGCACCTGTAATCCCAGCTACTCGGGAGGATGAGGCAGGACAATCACCTGAACCCAGGAAGCAGGTTGCAGTGAGCTGAGATCGCACCACTGCACTCCAGCCAGGGCAACAGAGCGAGACCCTGTCCCAAAAAAATAAAATAAATTTAAAAAAAAATAATAATCCTGAAACAATAACAGTACTCGATTTTATGTATTAAATGCTTCCTATGTGCAAGGTGTTATGCTAAGAGCCTTACAGGAATAATATTTAATCCTCTTGAGTGTCCAGTAAGGAAAGAACAACTATTGTTAGCATTTTATAGTCAGGGAAACTGAGGCTTGGAGAGGTGAAGTAACTTGTGCAAAGTGACATGGTAAGTGGCAGAATTGGAGTTTAAGTTTACAACTGTCTGATTTGGAAGCCCAAGATCCTAACCATGCTGCCATATGGTCACAGGAATTAACGAAAATATATCCCCTAAAGCTGGAGGGGGAAAAACTGGAAATTGAGCTTTTCCTGCAAGTTGTATGTCATGGTGTTTGGGAGCTGGCCAACCGTGGCTCACAAGAGCTGACGACTGTTCAAAAAATATGCAAGCCAGTTATTGAACACTGCCATGATTAAAATTTAAATTATATTGATCTTAAAATTCAAATGGAAATACAAGGGACCCAGAATACCCAAAACAATCTTGAAAATGAAGAACAAACTTGGAGAATTCACAATTCCAAATTTCAAAACTTACACAGAGTACAGTAACCAAAACAGTGTGGCAATGGCATAAGGATAGGCATACAGATCAATGGGATATAATTCAAAGTCCAGAAAGAAATACTTACATTTATGGCCAATTGATCTCTGATAGGGGTGCAAAGAACATTTAATAGAGAAAGAATTATCTTTTTTAATCAATGCTTATGGGACAAATGGATATTCACATTCAAAAGAACAAAGTTGAATGCCTACCTTAAACTATATAGAAAAATTGACATAAAATGGATCAAAAGTCTTAACGTAAGTGCTAAAACTATAAAAGTCTGAGAAGAAAATAGAGGGGTTGTTTCAGGGAAAAACTCTTTTCTGAAACCATGTTTCCCTTCTGCTCTCACACCACCATGACAATCAACATAGAAGACTCCTCTCACCAAATGCGAGAGGAGGGGTGACACCACAGAGGTAAATGTTTATGACCTTGGATTTGACAATGGATTCTTAGATACAACACCCAAAACATAAGCCACAACAAAAAAGATAAATTGGACTTCATCAAAATTTAAAACTTTTGTGCATCACGAGACAATATCAAAAGAATAAAAAGACTACCCACAGAATGAGAGAAAATGTTTGCAAATCATTTATATGATAAGGGTCTAGTTTCCAAAATATATAAACAACTTTTACAACTCAACATTCCCCACACACTAAGCACGGGACAGCAGCTGGGAGTCCTCCAATTCAAACCTGACACTGTCTATCTGGAGTTAGTTGGAGGTTGGAGGCTCAGTCCCCAAGACTGCCCCCCATACACTCAGACACCAATAGCAAGTCAGAGACTTCAGAATGTCTGGCTGAGGGGCTTCAGGTGGAAGTTCCCATAATCCCCTCTTTGAGTTTGATTAATTTGCTGGAGCGGATGACAGAACTCAGGGAAACACTTGCTACCACTTACTGCTTTATTATAAAGGACATTACTAAGGATAGAGATGAAAAGACGCATAGGGCGGGGTATGGGGTAGGGGCATGGAGCTTTCCAGCCCTTCCTAGGCAGCCATGCTCCAGGAACCTCCTTGTCTTCAGCTATCTGGAAGCTCCCAAACCCAGCCCTCTTGGGTTTTCATGGGAGCTTCATGAGGTCAGCATTCCTTTCCCCAGGGCATAAGGCAGGACTGACTCTCTGGGGAGGGTCTGAAGACTCACAATCAAAAAGGTGGGGAAGATTAGAGTCCTGCCTTGGGGCAGGTGAAAGAAGGACAGGAGACAAAGAGATTCTGTTTCCTGATGGCTGACACACGCAGTATTGTAACAATAGACTTCAACAAGGGCTATGAGAGTTATGAGCCAGGAACCCTATATATATCATAACACCACAGGAGTAAATGTTTATGTCCTTGGATTTGGCAATGGATTCTTAGATACAACACCAAAAACAGAAGCAACAACCACCAAAATAGATAAAGTGGACTTCATCAAGATTTAAAATGTTTGTTCATCAAAAGACACTATCAAAAGAGTAAAAAAGCCTACCCATAGATTGAGAGAAAATGTTTGCAAAGGATTTATACGATAAGGGTCTAGTATCCAAAATATATAAACAACTTTTACAACTCAACAACAAAAGCCAGATGACCCAGTTAAAAACTGGGCAAAAGACTTGAATCAACACTTCTATTTTAAAAAAAATACAAATAACCAATAACCACATAAAAATACTCAACATCATTAATCATGAGGGAAATGTAAATCAAAACCACGATACAATTTCATACCTTCAAAGAAAACAGAAAATACAAGTGTTGGCAGGGATGTGGAGAAACTGGAACCTTCATATACTGCAAGTGGAAATGTAAAATGGTGCAGCCTCTGTGGAAGATAATTTCGTGGCTCCTCTGAAAGTTAAATATAAAACTGCCATATTACCCAGCAATTCCACTCCCCAAAATATGCCCAAGAATGGAAAACAGGAGTTTGCAGAAAACATAAAAACAGTACATGCATGATCATAGCAGCATAATTCATAATAGCCAACAAGTAGAAACACAATGACCATCCACTGGCAAATGGATAAACAAAAAGTGGCATATCCATGTAATAGAATATCACTCAACCGTAAAAAGAATGAAGTACTGATACATTCTACAACATGGATGAACCTTGAAAGCATGCTAAAAGCAAGAAGCCAGACACAAAAGGCCACATATTGTGTGATTCCATTTATATAAGATATCCAGAATAGTCAAATCTATAGAAACACAAAGTAGATGTGGTTATGAGGGGCTGGGGGAAGGAGGAAATGGGGAATGACCACTTCATGGATATGGTGTTTCTTTAGAGGGGATGGTAAAAATGTTGTGAAATGGCTGCTGATTGTGGCATGATATTGTGAATGTATTAAAAGTCACTGAATTTTACACTTTAAAATGGTCAAAGTGGTGAACTTTTTTGTTTTGTTTTGTTTTTGTTTTTGTTTTTGAGACACAGTCTCACTCTGTCGCCCAGGCTGGAGTCCAGTGGTGCAATCTTGGCTCACTGCAACCTCTGCCTCCCAGGTTCAAGCGATTCTCCTGTCTCAGCCTCCTGAATACCTGGGATTACAGGCACCCAGCACCACGCCTGGCTAATTTTTGTATTTTTAGTAGAGACAGGGTTTCATCATGTTGCCCAGGCTCATCTCTAACTCTTCACCTCAAGTGATCCGCCCACCTCAGCCTCCCAAAGTGTTGGGATTACAGGCGTGAGTCACCACGCCCAGCCCCAAAGTGGTAAATTTTACATTATGTAAATCTTACCACAATTTAACAATCCATAAAGCACGTATTAGAAACGTTCTTGGCATGTAAAAGATGTTGTATAAGTGCCTGCTGTCTTTAATGATAAGCTCTTTAAAGTAAACAGTGATTGAGTGATATGACAAACTGCCAACTATGGTCACAGAGTTACTTTTAGGGGGACAAAAAGATACTCTAAAATTAGATTTTGATGAAAATTACATAACCATATGAATATACTAAAAAAAATTGAATGTTACACTTCAAATGGGCTTATTGTAAAGCGTACGAAATACATCTCAATAAAACAATTAAAAGAAAAACATTATATAAGGTTACTGTTAAATAAATCATACTAAAAAGTACTAAGTACTCAAAACTCATGACTTCTAAATTGTTTTCCTACATTTTACTGTTACCTATGCTCTTGAAGTCATTTACTGTATCGTGTGTGTGGTGAAAATACTATATAATAACGTGTTCCCCAACTCCACATTCAGTGATCTCATATTTATAACTTAAAATTGCTCGGGGTACCACTATTTACACCATGTAAATAGACATTTGCTACAAATCCAGGTGTCATTTATTGCTTTATTGATTGTCTCGACTTAAGAAAGTGGGGTAGAAAATATTAATTCAGGCCAGGTGCGGTGGCTCACGCCTGTAATCCCAGCACTTTGGGAGGCGGAGACAGGCAGATCACCGGAGGTCAGGAGTTCAAAACCAGCCTGGCCAACACAGGGAAATCTCGCCTCTACTAAAAATTCAAAAAAAATTAGCCAGGCGTGGTGGTGGGTGCCTGTAATCCCAGCTACTCAGGAGGCTAAGCCATGAGAATCGCTTGAACCCAGGAGGCGGAGGTTGCGGTGAGCAGAGATCACGCCACTGCACTCCAGCCTGGGCAACAGAATGAGACTCCATCTCAAAAAAATAAAATAAAATAAAAAGGAAATATTAACTCAAATTCAAAAGTGTGTCGCTCTACAGATGCTACATTATGAGTAGCAGAAAAAAATTGAAATATTTTTTAGTATTTTAAAACCATTATCCAATTCAGCAAAGAAGGATAAGTGAAGTTCTGACATATGTCTTACTTTGTTTTCGCCTTACTTCTTAATAAAAATGAAAGTATCAACCAATATTCATGTCGCAGCTACATACTGCAATTTTATACTGCAACAATGGTTTTGTAATGGATATAATAGCGCAGCAAAAATCAGAAGCATTTGGTAAAAACTGACTATCTCAAATTTATAAGAAACAGTACTGTGTATACTATTCTTCTTATTTGCAAATTATATGCTACCCATATTTCAGAGAAATAATAAATAATAAGCTGTGTGTGTACACGTATAGGTGCACAATTTGTTTGTTTGTTTTTCAGAGAGCCAGTTGTTAATCATTTACCAGCTCACCACTGGCTGCTGATGTGTGTTCCAGAGTGAGACCACCTTGGGTCCTCAAACAGCCTTAACTGAGTTTCTTCCCTAGCTGCTGCTGCCCAAAGAAACATTAAGAGCAGGGTGCTCAAAGCTGCTGCTAGGAAGTGAGAATTTCTGCAGCCAAAGGTTGCACCTGCCCATCGAAGGTGGGAAGAGAATTACTGCAGCCTTATCTCCTTTGCTGAGAGCGCCTGCTAGCAAAAGACACTTCATCTTACTTTGCTTAATTCTTAGACAGCCAATCACACTTGGTTATTGTTTTTAGTTTTACATACTAGTACTGAATTATTTTTATGGATGTTATTTCTCAATTAGTATATTCCCTGGAGACAGCCCAAGTCTTTAGAATTTAACTTCTCCTTGGCTATAATTGCTGCTGCCACAAGTACCACCTACAAGCTGGTTTCATGTTCCTCTGGCTGCTCCTGCCCATGGGACCTTCTGAACAACTGCAAAAGGGACCCCTCGCTTCCTCGTATGTGGTCATAGGTTGTGAGTATGACCCCAGATTGTCAAGAGGCATTTGCTGGACACCAAGGAGAACACAGAGACACCTTCAACCGTGAGTATCCCTTGGCGATCCTTGGGACCGACACATGTGAGTCCTTATTATGAAGGTCAGGAGCTGACCTTGCAGTCACTGTGCTCTCTTCCAGACTGCCCACCAGGCTCCCCAACTCATCAACCACCTGACTGGGGGCAGCTAAAACAGTAACAATGGGAACCACTGACACTGACTGAGAGCCTAGCAAATGCCAAACTCTCTTATAAGTGCTTTATATCTATTCTCTCATTTAATCTTTAAAACAGCTCTTTGCGACAATTCCTATTATCAATTCCCCCTTTGTAGATGAGGAGACTGAGCTCAGAGAGATAAAATAATTTGTTCAAAGTCACATGCCTAGCTCCAGAGACTGTACTCTTATCTAGTATATTAATAATCCCTAATGGGTAAGAACTTCACTCACCAACTGCCTGAGGGCTCCTGGGTGGAGAAAAACTAAGTGGAGTCACAGATTTCTGATTCTTTAGTCTTCAGATACAATGAGGAGACTGAAGACCTGTAATCTCATCAGGGTCACAAAAGGAGTCAGGGCTTGACTGGCTGTCTCTTTTCTGGCTGTGAACTTGAGCTTATCCCTTCTAAACCAAGGTTTCCTCACCTATAAAAGGAGGATAATAGTATCTACCTATGACAAGGGTTGAGTGATTGAATGATGTGCATGTTACATGGGAAAAGCAATGGCACTGACTTATAGGGTTGTTATAAGAATTTGGTGTAAATGCATTTAAAAAGCCATAAGCATTGCATGGTACAAAGTAAGTGCTCAGTACATGGTATCTGTTGATATCATCATCACTATCATCATCAATATCATCAACATCAACATCATCCCACCATCACCAACATTATCACCACTATCATTATCATCATCACCAGCATCACCATCACCAGCATCACCATCATTATCGACATCATCATCACCATCATCATCATCATCACCATCATCATCACCATTATCATCATCATCACCATCATCATCACCATCATCAGCATCATATCACCATCATCATCACCATCATCAGCATCTTATCACCATCATTATTGTCATCACCCTCATATCACCATCACCACCATCAGCATTATCATACTACCATCATCACCATCACCATCATCATCAATATCAACATCATCACCCTCATCTTCATCACCATGATCATCATCATCATACTTTTATTCAGAAGACATTTATGTCTTTGTAAAAGATATGGGGTATGCCATGCACATCCTTTGTACCACACAAATATTAGTCCTTCCTCTCCTTCCCAAAGGCATAGGGCTTCAGGTCTCATACACATCAACCTCTTACAGGCCCATTCTGGCCTCTCCCAGCTCTCATTCAGAGGCCCTTGCTTTGGTAGAAAGAGCTACTTTCCCTTTGCAGAAAGAGCTTACACAAAATAAAGCTGACTTGTGGGTACAAACTCCTTCCTCTCTTCTGTCTCTTGGTCGTGTAGCTAACAATTTCCCTCCCCTTCAAGGCCTGGCCCTGTAGGCCCTCTCCATCAGCCCAAGCCTGTCTCCACTGGCTATGGCATGTTTCATTCAACTGCACAGTGCCACACACACTGTAAGGAGAGCTTAACAGGAGCCTGTTGAAATCTAAATGTCTGATGACTAAGAGAACAGTTAAGTCAAGTCTGGTGCATGTATCTCCAATTATCAGGCAGCCATTATAAATGATGGGCCATTATAAATGATGGAGACGTGCTTTTGTTCTGTTTTGGTTTTTCCTGATAACTTGATCATAGCTGCTCATTTTTGTGCATATAGGTGCATTGCTGATGCTTTCCATGTTGAGTTCAAGTGATAATTAAAATGACTTCATAAAGATCACACTAGGATTCAGTATTGTAACTCAAAATCCCTGTGTTCACAGGAAGGCATAGAAATGGCCTGATGTATGATAAATCTATGCCTAAGTCAAAAGAGCCTTTGTAATAGATACAGAACAATACATTCTAAAAGAGAAGACATTTTTGGATCATTGTATAATTAACAATGTTCTTCGCACTCTTAGTGAAACATAAAATAACAGTACATCTTATCATTGATTGATTGCATCACATATTTATAAAATACAGCATATGAGGCTTTTGTAATGATGTAATAATGTTGTCTGAAATACCTCAAATTGCATATATAGTATTATCACAATTGGAAAAATGCAAAAAAAAAAAGATATAGAAAAGAAAGACTGGAAAGAAAGAAAGGTAAAAGGTTAATGGAGCCGGTATTTGGGAGGAGAATAAAGATGGAATCCTCTTTGGCTGGTGGAGGGAAGGGAATGCATTAATAATTTTTGGTCCATCACTCTTGAATTCAATTACCAAGTAGTTTGGATGATTTTTCCTCCCTACTCTGGGAGAGTATTTAGAATCGTTGGAATGCTGTGGAATACCAATGTTGGAAGCATTGCCCCAGCATAAAAGGGCTCTACCTTTCTCCTAGATTGTGGGAAACAGAAATCCTAGAAGCTGTGGCAAAAAACAGTGGCCAAAGAAAAGAAGGAAAACAGAGAGGATGGAGAAGGAGCAAGAAGGTTCTTGAAAAAGCTCGTGCAGCTGAAGGTAAAGACAGCGGTCACTAGAGGGAAGACAGAAGCCAGGAGCAGAGAAGTCCAGTGGGGTCAATCGGAAGGGATAGGTGGCCTGAAGAGGAAGGACAGGGTGAAGGTGATGGCAAGGCGAGAAGGCTGGAGGGGAAATTAAAGCGACTGAAGGTGGTGATTTACATTCACTGCCAAATGTAACAGCTTCATCTATTTCTCCCCGCAGCCGCCACCTACCCTTCCAAAGACAGAGAGTTCACCAAAATCTGGTAGAGGTTAAAAGGGCAGGTTTTGGAACCAAATTGCTTGTGCTGGAATCCTCTGCCTCAGTTTACTTGTAGAATGAAGAGAATAATGTTATTTATTTTACAGGGTTTTTTTTACATGTAAAGACCTGTGAACATTGCATGGAGCAAATAAGGGTTCAATGCATGTTACCTGATCCTAATTGCTACCATCGTCGTCATCATTACTTCTACTTAGAAGACAATATTCATGTCTTTGATTGACTAATTTTATTTGAGATGGAGACTCGCTCTGTTGCCCAGACTGGAGTGCAGGGGCGCCATCTCAGCTCACTGCATCCTCTACCTCCCAAGTTCAGGCGATTCTCTTGCCTCAGGTAGGATTAGAGGCATGAGCCACCAAGCCCGGCCCAGTATTCATGTCTTTGTAAAACACTAAATAACTTCTGGATAAAGTGGGGGTGGGGGATAGATAAACATGTTTTAAATAGGAAGCACACAAAAGCAACAGGTATTAACCCATCGCCCCTTAAAGGGTCATAATGTCTATACCTAGTAACGCCAGCTGATAAAAGAAAAGCAGTTCTTGAAATGAATGCAGCCTCCTTCCTGTTGAGGATGGTAGAGGGTGGGCTAGAGGTGGGAGGGGGTAGTAAGACTGACGGAATACCACTGGTGGATAGCAAGGTGGGGTGCAGATTTCTGAGATCTCAAACAAAGCTCCCCTTTCCTGTCCTTCCAAGTTTTTAGAAATTGAGATGCAGAATTTCCAAAATAGCTCTATTTATAGCTGAGTGCCCAGTTCCAGGCAGACATTAAAGAAGTCCCACCCACATAGGCTTTGGAACAAGCCAGGGGTCACAACACACCCCATCAACACTTCAGTTGTGGTGAATGTGTCATCATTTCCCTGTCTTGATTTACCTGTCAGAAACAACAGCATTTGTTTGGCTCTAGAAAGCTACCTCGTAATTTGGAGGCTTCTGTTTTGAGGTTGCAGCTGCAAAACAATCTTCCAAATGTGGAGGGGTGGGAGAGGAGTCGCGGCACTCCTTCGGCCAGACCAGTCTGCAGGCTGGCCCCGAGGTGACAGTCCAAGTCATCCTGCACACTTCTGCTGCTGCTCTCTGAACCCATGCTCCCCAAGGCAGCCAGAGAGATCTTTAAAAAACATCACTGCCCTGCTTAAAGCCCTTCAGTGGCTTCCTTTCTTCTTTTACAGTGAAATACTAGCTGGTATCCACCACGATCCCCTATCCCATCCTGTGCTAGCCATATGGGCCCCTTTCTTGTTCTAGCTAACAAAGAGGCTGAGCTCTTTTCTGCCTCAGCGACTCTGCACTTCCGTTCACCTTGCCTAGACCGTTCTCCCCCATGCAGCGCTTGCACTGTTTTTGATTCTTAAGTTCAAACATCACCTTCTTAAAATGGTCTTCCCTGTCTTTCCTCCTCCCCTGAAGTTGCTTCCACAAGGACCGGTTTAATTTCTTTAATTCCCTCATCATAGTTTTATTTATCTTGTATATTTACTTGCTTACTTGCCTATTGTCTTCTTCCCCCGAATCATGGAAGTCCTGTTAAGTCAGAGGCCTTTTTGTTTTTGACTTGTTTATCATTTTATTTCAGCCCTCAGCTCTGCATGACATCCAAAGGATGACATGAATTAATTAATCAACCAGTGAATGAATGAATTAATCAACCAGTGAATGAATGAATTAATCAACCAGTGAATGAATAAACCAGTCAATTCATGAGTGAGTGAATGTACCCTTAAGCTTCTTGAGTCGGGGAAGACAAGAACTTTATGGGTCCCCCTCTCCTGACCCCCAGCTTCCAGAGATGTTAAGAATGGTATGGGTGTTTTTTCTTGGAAGGAGAAGAGAAAACCAAGTGAGGGCTGGAGAGGAGGGGATGCAGGTGACCATAGCATTACCCCAAGCTGTGTAGGACCCCAGGGGCTCACAGGGACCTGAAGTACGAGAACCATGGCCACACCATTAATTTATTTCAACACTTGAGAAAAAGTATGCATATGGCTTCTACTGGGTACTGCCATTGACTATGTTCCAGAGATGTTGACACAGAAGACACAACACTAAACAAGAAAGGGCTTGGTCTGGTAGCTTTTCATTATTGCTTTGTGGCTGCAATTCAGAGCCTCTGTTTTAATCTATAGCAGGAAGAGTAGAGGTGGCAGGAAGTGTTACATCCACCCAGTCGCAAAGGCCCTTCTCCTTCCCCTTTCCTTCCTTGGGGCCAGAGATGGTACAGAATGAGAGCCTCAGTCTAGATCCCACCTCTGCCACCAACGCGCTGCCTGGGACAAGAATGTCTCTCACATCCTGGTTAGGAGAACAAGCTTCTGAACCAGATGGGCTGTGGTGATCCCAGTCGCATCACTGATCAGCAGTGTGAACTGCGGCCCTCTGCTACGATTCCCTGAGCTTCAATTTCATACTTAAAATGAAGTGGGTAATATACTCTATTCATAGACTTGTGAGGGTTAAACAACCTGTACAAAGAGCTGAGCACAATGCCTTGGACAGAGTGAGCAACTAATAATGTCAGCAATCCTCTGCAGTGGCAGAAACACTCTTTTCTGAGCCTTAATACCCCACTTTAAAAATGAAGAAAGGGGGGCCGGGCACGGTGGCTCGTACCTGTAATGCCAAGGTGAGGTGGAAGGATTTCTTGAGCTCAAGAGTTCAAGACCAGTCTGGGCAACACAGCAAAACTGCCTCTCAACTAAAAATAAATAAAAGTTAGCCAGTTGTGGTGGCATGCACCTGTAGTCCCAGCTACTCAGGAGGCTGAGATGGGAGGATCCCTTGAGCCAGGGAGGCAGATGTTGTACTGAGCCAAGATCATGCCACTGCACTCCAGCCTGGGCAACAAAGAAAGACCCTGTCTCAAAAACAAACAACAAAAAAGACAAGTTGGAGCCACATTTATGTTTTCCAACGGTGAGATATGTAGAAGAGAGAATTTTAGGCGATAGAGTGATCTCTATGAATCCCTTCCAGCTATAACATTCCACAAGTAGATTAAGCTCATTGGTTTTATTCAGACTGGTCATCCCCTGAAATAGATGGAGCTCTGAAGCAGCAATTGGAGTGAATCAAACAGATTATCGCCAAGGGGTGACCAAGGGGCAGCATCCTATCCCTATCCAGCACCACCTTATGGGAAAATGAACACTGCTGGGTCAATGTGGGTGTTTCTTCTAGGAGGAGACGCCGGGGCTTTACGAGCTGGCGAACACAGTTCCCTTTCCATGAAAAGGACAGAAATGGCTCAGCGTTGGGGATGGCGGTGTGCTCTTTCATATGAGTTTTTCAAGAGAAGTCTTCCTTCAGGCCAATCTGCAAACCTTCCCTTGAACTCAAACAGGAGGTGAGTAGATGGTAAGTGATGTTCCCATTTCACATACTGAGAAAACACAGCAGAGAAGCTGTTAGATAAAATGACTCTGAGACCACACCTTGAATTTCATACCTTGAATTTCTATTGCGTCGCTCTTCTGAGAAGCTTGGAACACTCACCCAAATTGTGAAATGACTTGGCCCCGTCCTCAAAGTCATACTGAGACCAGGATTAGAGCCTGAACATGTGACATCCCCAGTCAACAACACATGCATCAATCATACTGAGGTCCGACATTATGTCAATACCGGCATATTTATTAGTTTGTGGTCTTGCTGTCAACTCGTTCCTTTACCAAGTGGTAAATCAGTTATGTGAAACCTGCCTTCCACCCAAGCGTGGACTGCTGGCGGCGTATCAGTGGTTACCAATCACCAGAGTATTGCCCAGAGCTACACAAAGGAGACAGAGGGGATGGGAGGTTATTCAAGAAATAGGCTGCCTGGTATGGCTAGGAAATCAGGCACACCCTGATTTAACTATAAAGCTAACTGTGTGACTTGGGGTGGGGATCATCATCAGTTTGAACTTCAGACTTCCCATCCTTGGGATAGGCAGCCATAGCTACAGTAAAGATAAAATGTAAATTTCTTTTTTTTTTTTTTTTTTGAGATGGAGTCTCACTCTGTCACCCAGGCTGGAGTGCAGTGATGCGATCTTGGCTCACTACAACTTCCGCCTCCTGGATTCAAGCGATTCTCCCACCTTAGCATTCTGAGCAGTTAGAACTACAGGTATGTGCCACCACACCCAGCTCATTTTTATATTTTTTGTAGAGACAGGGTTTCACCATGCTGGCTGGGATGCTCTTGATCTCTTGACCTCATGATCTGCCTGCCCCGGCCTCCCAAAGTGCTGGGATTACAGGCGTGAGCCACAAGGCCCAGCTGAAATGTGAGTTTCTATGCAAAGTGCCTATCGTAGTATCTGGCACATAATAGGTACTTATAAAATGATTATCTTCTTAGGTAAAGGCTTGGCACTCTGTGCTGGGGAGTCTGCCCTGAGGTCTTTTTTGACTATTGCAAAAATTAGCTTTCTCAGCACCCTGTACATGTCTCTGTGTTAATGCTTATTATACCATGCTGGGATTGTCAGTGCAAACAGCTGACCACTCAGTAGGACCAGGGGCCTCTTAGCAGCAGGCATGGTGTCTTTCTACATCTGTATTTGCAATGTCTACTCTGTGCTGTCCAATACGACAGCCACTAGACACATCAGCTACTTAAATTATTTAAATTACAGAAAATTAAACTAAAAGTCCAGCCCCTGGGTCATACTAGTCACGTTTCAAGTGCTCAGTAGCTACATGGGGCCACTGTCCTGGACAACATCATCAGAAAGTCCTCCCTTTCTTTGTACAAATTCCTGTTGGATGGCATTGACATATGAGAGGCACAGAGGAAATGTCACTGTCTTCTAAGTAGGAAGGAAGAGATGGGAAAAAAAATACAGCCTCTGAAATACAGCCATTGAACAATGGCATGATGGACCCTAGAAACCAAGAAACAATGATTCTGAAAAAATAATCACTGAAACTTTCCTGACCTAAACTTCATTCCCAATTTTCCTCATTTTCATCACATTTATCCTAAAATTTCATGCAAAATCTGAAAACACACATACTCTGTAAAAACGAGATGCCGTGAGTGGTATGGTTTGGCTGTGTCCCCACCCAAATCTCATTTCGAATTGTAATACAAGCTGTAATCCCCACATGTTAGGGGAGAGACCTGGTAGGAGGTGACTGGATGATGGGGGTGGTTCCCCCATTCTATTCTTGACACAGTGAGTTCTTACGAGATCCGATGGTTTTATATATGGTGGTTTCCTCCCTCCCTCTTTCTTTCTCCCTCCCTGCCCCTCTTGCCTGCTACCATGTAAGGTGCACTAGCTTCCTTTCCACCATGATCGTAAGTTTTCTGAGGCTTCCCCGACCATGAAGAATTGTGAGTCAATTAAACCTATTTTCTTTATAAATTTCCCAATCTCGGGCAGTTTTTTATAGCAGTGTGAGACCAGACTAATAAAGTGAGCTAAACATCCATCCTCACTCCAAATCTGTTCATTCCATAACGGTAAGTATGGCACACACTGCTGCTGCTAAACAGGTCATCATGTCAAGGTTTCCTAAACACTTTTCCAGGTGCTATTTATGTATCATCATATTTAATTCTCATAATAACCACTGGAACCCCATTTTACAGATGAGAAAACTGAGGAACAGTAGGTATGAGTTGACCCAGGTCACACAGTAAGCAAGTGTCAGAGGCAGGACTCAAGGCAGAGGGGCTTCGCACGAGATGCCAAGGTCCTATCCCAGCCACTGTGCTTACTGTACAGTAAGAGCCAAACCATCCCAACCACCGAGCCAAGCCAACGTAGCCTGTGCTGCTGTTGTTCACCCACAATCCTTAGACATAAAAGTTGTTTCTAGAGAAAGATTGGAAAACATCCTTCTGAGATGAATGCAGAATCATTTTTTTAGCCCAAGCCGTGCATTCCCTTCTCTCCCTTTTACTTCCCAGTATCTTCTAAGTTTGGAAGTTGGAATAAGGTTTTCTGAACTAGCCATGGTGTTATACTCCTATAGGTTTAAGACCATCTTTGGAACACACAGCTGTGTCCTGCAGAGAAAAATAAATAAATGAGGAACCTAGTAAGTGTCAGTCATCACAGGGTCTTACGTTTAGAGTAGTGATGGCCACTGACTGACCTTGTCTTTGAAGGATTCAAGCTCTTACAGGGTCTCATGATATACTACTATTTACCAAAATCCAATAAGACAGGGTTAAAACGGAGTATCACATCCACTCATAGATTCAGTCGAAAGTAGTGGGCCAAAAGCCACTGCTCCATTGGCTAAAGGAAAAATAAACTCACTAGCAATGATGCTAATGATTATTATAATAATACCCACCACTGAATGAACACCTGTCCCCTATGTGAACCATTGCTCGCGCCATATTACTAAAGCTCCTGTCCCATCTATAAGAAAGACATTTTCATCCTCATTGGAGCAGGGTGGAGTTGTGGGGAGAGGTGGGGGAGTGAAACACTATGCCCTCCAAGGCTGTAGACGGGCTGAGCAGTTTCAAAGCCCATACTCTCCCTTGATACCCCACCCCCCGGAGGGCGCTACAGTGACTTCTCTGTTTCAACACGAGATGAGGAATGAGTCTGGGTATCTCAGTTCTTGGAGTAGACAAGCCACAAAAGAACATCACTTTGGGGTAAAAGTCAGGCCCTGTTTTACTCATCAAAAAGTTGCCCAAAAACTACATGTTCGTGGGGGTGGGGAGGGGATGACACACTGTGATTCTCAAAGGCATTGCTGTGAACAGTCAAAACACTCATAAATTTCAAACCCACAAGATATTTTTGTTTTGTGATATTATTGGCCGGGCTGAATATAGTCCTAATAATCTTTCAGTTCAATGAACAGGCAGAAGAGAGGAGAGGAGCCAGGCAGGCAAAAGGAGTTGAGGTATTTCAGGAACCAGACACTTCTAAAAATACAGCCACATTTGATGGAGGGAGTTGGTGACTGTGTCACTCTTCTTCTCCTGAGCCTGAGATGGCTCCCCACCCTCAGGAGTGAGGGCTGAGATGTCTCTCGCCATCTGCCCAACTTACCTACCTTTCTAGTTCTACCTGCAGCCCCTCTTCGAGCATATACCACAAATATCTGCTACAGGGGACTCATGCTGTCCATGAGTGCTACGGGCAAGGGTGACGTTCCATTTGTCTTAGTGCTCTGCGGTAAACATCTGCTCAATAAGGGGATGGACTTGCAGAATGGGCATGTGATAGGAGGCACAAGGTCTCCTGGGAGCACCTCACAGTTCAGAACAATGCCATGTGCCAGGAATTGCCTTATGCTATCATATGTGCCCGTGTGTGTATGTGTGTGTGTTGGGTGGGGACATGTACAGCCTCCCCTCCCCCACCCACACACAATGGGTCTTTCAAGGAACTGCCCGGAGCCTGGGAGCACCTCATGGTTAAGAACAACGCCATGTGCCAGGAACTGCCTTATGCAATCGTATGTGCATGTGTGTGGTGGGGGAGGGGGACACGTACAGGCTCATGCGTGTGCACACATACACACACAATAGGTCTTTCAAGGAACTGCCCGAAAAAATGACATGAGACACACCAACGTGGATTCCAACACCAATCATCATTCAGAACTCTTTTTTTTTTTTTTTTTTTGAGACATTGTCTCGCTCTGTCACCAGACTGGAGTGCAGTGGCGCGATCTCGGCTCACCGCAACCTCCGACTCCCTGATTCAAGCGATTCTCCTTTTTCAGCCTCCTAAGTAGCTGGGATTACAGGCGCCTGCCACCACGCCCAGCTAATTTTTGTATTTTGAGTAGAGACAGGGTTTCACCATGTTGGCCAGGATGGTCTCCATCTCCTGACCTCATGATCTGCCTGCCTTGGCCTCCCAAAGTACTGGGATTGCAGGGATGAGTCACTGCGCCCAGCCTAGAAGTAATTTTTAATAAAAATCTCCAGTCCTTCTTTCAGAAGGACCTAGAAGGGATTCCTTCAAGGAACAGGAAAAAATTAAGTTGATGTTGTGTGGACACCAACATACGCACATGCATCTTTAAACAGTGTGAAAGAGTCTCATTTCAGCCACATGCTTTCAGAGTCATGTTTTCAAATTCCATGAAGGGCCTGGGAAAACTGTGTTAAATTCCAATTCTGGATCTCCCATACAAGTATGCGAATGATGCCAACAAAAGTTAAATACAATAATCGTTTTGCAGCCAAGCTCCCTGTTCAGAATTCACATGCAAAGTACTGCCTGATCCCAATTAGCTCAAACTTGTTTTTGCTTCTCTTTGTTTGTCGCCTCCTGCCCACCTTCCAGGGACTCCTCATTTTGGGTTATTTGTTCAGACTTCAACTCCAGACACACCACTGTGATTTCGTTTTTAATAAACACTATCCAGTGAGTAGCGGAAAACAATGAGAGGCACCTGCACTCTATTATAACTTCTCATTCCACCCACGAGTGCGGAGCTATGAATAAGTGAGAGCCCCACTAGTCTAAGAATAGTAACAGCGTTTTCCCATCAACACAGCATCATCCAACTTCAGCTAACACAAGGGACAAAGTACCCTGCTGCCCGCCCCATTGTTTTAAATGAGGGAGGAATGTCCCGAGGGGAGCCAAATGTCTGCGCTCTGCAGCCAATGACTTACCCATGGGTGGGACCAGAGGATGGTCCATTCCAAGCTAGGAAACAGCTGAACATTCCTGAAATCTTAGGGATAGGGAGTGCTAATGACTGACAGTCCAGAAGCCAGAGCCAGAAGTTGTAGTAGAAGGAACATGGGGTGTGGAATCAGAAAACACAAACTCAGGCTCTACTTATTAATAGAACAAATATATATTAAGTGCCGAACAAATGTTTAGGCACTGTTCTAGGGGCTTAGGATACTGACAAAATCGTCAAAGTCCCCTGCCCTCATGAAGTTTACAATCTAGCCACTCACTAGCAATTGAGCAAGTTACCTAATTTCTTTTGTTTGTTTGTTTCTTTTGTTTGTTTTGTTTTGGAGACAAGATCTGCAAAACAGACCTTGATGCCCAGGCTGGAGCACAGTGGCATGATGACAGCTTTCTGCAGCCTCAGCCTCCTGGGCCCAAGCAATCCTCCCACCTCCACCTCCTGAGTAATTGGGACTACAGGCATGTACCACTGCACCCCATTATTTTTTTTGATTTTTACTTTAAGTAGAGACAAGTTCATGCTATGTTGTCCAGGCTGGTCTCAAACTCCTGAGCTCAAGCAATCCTCCTGCCTAAGCCCCACAAAGCGCTGAGATTACAGGTGTGAGCCACCGCAACTGGCCAACTTACCTAGTTTCTTTGAGCCTCTGTTCCCCTCCTGTGGAATGAGCTAAAAATATGCCTATGCCCCAGTGGCTTGAAGCCTGGAATTAGCTAGTAGTAGCCATGCTGGTAATAACAATCACCACTTTTTTATTTGTTTGTTTAATCTCTTCCAAAGTATTTGTTACCTACAAAAGGAAAGATAATAACTTCACACTGCAGAACCCAGAAGTCATCACATTAACCAAATGATCAAGATTAACATTTCCAAGAAGAATTACACGTCTACTGGAATCAACCTAAATGTTCACAAATGACAGATTGGATTAAAAAAAAAAAGTAGTAAATATACACCATGGAATACTATGCAGCAATATAAAAGAATGTGATCATGTCTTCTGTGAGAACAGTGATCGGGCTAGAAGCCATTATCCTCAGCAAACTAATGCAGGAAGAGAAAATCAAATACTGCATGGTCTCTCTTACAAGTGGAAGCTAAATGATGAACACTCAAGGACACAAAGAAAGAACAACAGACACTGGGGCCTGCCTGAGGGTGGAGGGGGAGAGGAAGGAGAGGATCAGAAAAATAACTATTGGGTACTAGGCTTATTACCTGGGTGATGAAATAATCTGTTCAACAAACCTTTGTGACATGAAGTTACCTATATAACAAACCTGCACATGTACCCCTGAACCCAAAATAAAAGTTAAAAAAAGAATTACATGTCCAATTAACATTTCCAGTAAGAACACACATATACACTAATAATCCCTTGGTAAAATACACTGAGAGGGAAGTATCATTTTTGTACTATTCTTTTTAAAAAATGATTTTTATTGTAGTAAAATTATGTAACACAAAATTTGTCATTTTAATTTTTTTTTGAGAGAGAGCTAGACTGAACTCGTTAAAGCTCACCTTTGCGGTGATCCAACTCTTATTTATTTATTTATTTATTTATTGTGAGACGGAGTCTTATTCTGTTGCCCAAGCTGAAGTGCAGTGGCACATTCTTGGCTCACTGCAACCTCCACCTCCTAGGCTCAAGCAATTCTCCTGCTTCAGCCTTCCAAGTAGCTGGGATTACAGACACCCACCACAATGCCCGCCCAATTTTTGCATTTCTAGTAGAAACGGGGTTTCACCATGCTTGCCAGGCTGGTCTTGAACTCCTGACCTCAAGTGATCCGCCCATCTCAGCCTCCCAAAGTGCTGGGATTACAGACGTGAGCCACCGCACCCAGAGCATTTTAAGCATTTTTAAGGATACAATTCCGTGGCATTAATTACACTCATGATGTTGAACAACCATCACTTCTATCTCCAAAACTCTTTCATCACCTCAAACAGTAATAACCACCTTTGAACATATATTTAGGTTGGGCATGCATGTTCTTCAACCTCAACAGAAGCTGGGGGTTGGATCACTGCGGTAGCTTCCTAACTGGATACCCTGTTTCAGTCTTCACCACCTGTCCCTTACCAATCCACTCAACACAGCAGCCAGAGCGATCTTTTCAAAGAGTAAGTCAGTTCCGGTCAGTTCTGTGTTCAAGACTATCCAAAAGGATCTCCATCCCTGAGAATGCGTGCTCTGGCCAAATGCTAATTCTCTTCCCTTCATCCACACCTGCTGTGTTGCAGCTGGCTTACTTGCATGCCATGCCGGCTGACCTGAGGGCCTTTGCACGTGCTGTTCCTTCTGCCTAGAATGTTCTGCCTCCAGCAACCCCTTCCTTCATGTCTCTGCTCCAAATGTCACCTTTTCAGAGAGGTCTTCCTTGCACAGTCTCTATCAAACAGCACACATAATAATTCTTACGCTCCTCGCTCTGCCTATTTTCCCACAGCACTGATTAGCATCAGTGCCAACCGTCCACAGATGACGTCTCAGTACCAAGCCCATTTAGCATTGCTCGGCTTGGGAGGAAAGAGTTTCCCCTTTGCCAGCGGACGCCATGTCCAGCTTCGCCAGTAGAGGGCGCTGCAGGGACACTGGCGCAGACAGGTTCTGGTGTGAAGCTCCCGCAGGGGCATCTCCCTGTGGGCGGTTCACTCCGGGGGGACGGGGCGGGAGTTTCCCGGCACTCCACCCCTGCAGGCTGATTTCCAGAGACTTCCTTGGTAGGCACCTCCCACAGACGTCCTTCCCTGGCACCACAGAGAGGGGTTTCCCAGTGAGTCCCACCTTTATGGGGGCTTCAGCGAGAACCTTTCTGCCACCCAATGGGCCATGGCCCAGTCCAGATCCCAGTCCTGGCCCGTGGGGACCCCAGATTTGCTCTTTCCTGGGTGTACTGCCCCAGCCCCCATTGGTACTGGCTGCTCCCAAATCTGTATTCTTGGATTCTTTAGAGTTAATTTTTTTTTTTGTTTGAGACAGGGTGTCACTCTATGGCCCAGGCTGGAGTACAGTGGTGCAATCTAAGCTCACTGCAACCGCTGGCTCCCGGGTTCAAGTGATTCTCCTGCCTCAGCCTCCCAAGCAGCTGGAACTACAGGAGCACACCACCAACCCCGGCTAACTTTTGTATTTTTAGTAGAGATGGGGTTTCACCATGTTGGCCAGGCTGGTCTCGAACTCCTGACCTCAAGTGATTGGCCCACCTCGTACTCCCAAAGTGCTGGGATTACATGCATGACCCACCATGCCCGACCTACTCTTTTTTATTTTATTTTACTTAAAGACACGGTCTCACTCTGTCACCCAGGCTGTAGTACAGAGGTGAGATCATAGCTCACAGCAGCCTCAACCTCTTGAGCTCAAGCAATCCTCCTGCTTCATCCTGCCAAGTAGCTGGGACCCCCACATGCTCCACCACACACGCCCAGCTACTTTTTATTTACTTTTTGTAGAGACAGGGCCTCCCTATGTTGTCCACACTGATCTCGAACTCCTGGACTCAAGCGATCCTTCCACCTTGGCCTTCCAAGGCCACCTCGGCCTTCCATGAGTCACTGTGCTCGGCCTGATTCTCTTTACCCTTTAGTAGCCAAAACCCTGTTGTAGCTAATAATTCTTAATATTAAATCTTCCCTGTTAAAATTATGATATAGTTTCTGTCTCCTAACTGGATCCTGACTGATGGAGTAACAGATATGGTAAAAATAAATAAATAAATAATAAATAAATAAATAATGTAGGCGGTGGGTGGGAGGGGTTCTATTTGTTAATTACCCATTTTATATCCATCTGTCACAGAATGCAAGCAAGGACTTTGCTTTGTTTACCACGATGTCCCCAATGGCTACAACATATGCTTGACATGTTATAAGCACTGGATAGGAAGGAAGGAGGGGAAGAGAGGGGGCGGAGGAAGAGACACTGTGAAAAAGAAAAAAGATGGAGGGAGGCAGGATGGATGGATGGATGGACAGATGGACAGACGGATGGACGATGGTGATTCCCCCCAACTCCCAGGTGGCATTACACGGGCTGTAACAGCACCTGGTATATAGTACGCACTCATGAAATAGTCATATATGAATCTCTTTGCAGCCCTTACATAATTTCCGTTTAACCTGTCCATCCTTCCACCAATTATTTGGAATACTAAAATACCTCACTATCAAATGCCAGAGCCTTATAAAGATGGCCTTGTGGCCCCTGCGCCTACCCAACCCCAACAACTCTCTTGAAGAAAAATAACAACAAATTGACCAGAGACTGAAAAAGGAAAGCATCTTTGAACCACACCTTCTGGTGCTTGTTTTTATTCTGATGCTCAAAACAGAATGGAAACCGTCCTCCTCCCCTACACCATGGCGCAGCGACAGCTTCCTGCTTACAAACAACCACAGTGGCGGGTCATGCTCTCCTTTCTCTTTGATTGGAAAGCCCTTCAGGGTCAGTACCTCATTTCTGGTGTGAAAATTCACTTTCTCGTTCCACAAAAAGACCCACCAGCAAGCTGTGAAATGAGCATTTCACAAAAGCATAAAACACGCCGATAATTAAAACACTCGGCAATTAGAGTGACAAACTACACTCCCCAATCTACAGAGTTAATTTCACAACCTCTGAAAATTATAAAGGAAAACTATTTAGAAATTAGGAAGCTCCAAAGCCTTTTTTTTTTTTTTTTTTCTCGAGATGAAGTCTCACTGTGTCACCCAGCCTGGAGTGCAGCGGCGCAGTCTCCGCTCACTGCAACACTTGCCTCCCAAGTTCAAGTGATTTTCCAGTCTCAGCCTGCTGAGTAGCTGGGATTACAGGCGTGCGCCACCACACCTGGCTAATTGTTGTATTTTTAGTAGAGAGCGGGTTTCACCATGTTGGCCAGTGTGGTCTCAAACTCCTCCCTCAGATGATCCACCCACCTCAGCCTCCCAAAGTGCTGGGAGTACAGGCATGAGCCACTGCACCCAGCCAGGAAACTTTTTTTTTTTTAACTCATCTATCACTTTTTGGCTTGCTTGAGATTTCACTCTCCAACTTTTTTCTACTGTGGCCTAGTTGCTTCAGAATCATACTGGCCGTACTTCTTTGCTTATAAAATAACCGACCCCCCGCCCCGCAGCCTAAAAAAGGGACAAAATCCCAAAGCCAAGAATTACAATTACCCAGTAAAACACATAATAAGAATAAAATACAGCTAATGAAAGAGCACAGGGGGTGGAATACCAACCTCCCCAATGTAAATAACAACTGTCTCTTTCAATTACCGTTTTCTTTTTACCTCAACTTCTAAACAGTACTAGAAGACATTAGCACAGTGCAAACTCGTGGTGCTGGAAGGTAATCATTAGCCAAAAGAAAGCAAAAATAGAACCAAAAAGCCATGTGAGTATCAAAAATGGATGTTACTTTCTCCAAAGAAGATACACAAACGGCCAGTAGGCACGCGAAAGTACGCTTAACATCATTAGGGAAATGGGAATCAACAATGCAGGGAGGTAACACTTCACTCAGATGGCTATTCTATTTTTTTAAGTAAAATAAGTATTGGGTAGATGTGGAGAAACTAGAATCCTGAGGCACTGCTGGTGGGAATGTAAAATGATGCGGCTGCTGTTGAAGACAGTTTGGCAGTTTCTCAAAAGGTTAAGCACACAGATACAAAATGACCCAGCAATTTCACTCCTAGGTATATATGCAGAAGAATCGAAAGCAGAGATCTGAATAGATATTTGTACAATGTTCATAGGAGTATTATTCAAACACACACACACACACTCACATAGAAACATTATTCAGCCATAACAAAGAAATTTTGTGGCAGGTGTGGTGGCGGAGTCATCTCAGCACTTTGGGAAGCCCAGGCGGGTGGATGACTGGAGCAAAGGAGTTCAAGATCAGCAAGGGCAACATGGCAAAATCTGTCTCTACTAAAAATAAAAAAATAATAATAAAAATAAATTCAAAAAGCCAGGCATGGTGGCATGCACCTCTAGCTCCTTGGGAGGCTGAGGTGGGAGGATCACTGAAGCCCAGGAAGTCAAGGCTGCAATGAGCTTTGATTGTGCCACTGCACCCCAGCCTGGGCAACAGAGTGAGACCCTGTCAAAAATGGAAGGAAGGAAGGAAAGAAGGAAGGAAGGAAGGGAGGAAAGGAGAGAGAAGGAGGGAGGGAGGGATGGAGGGAAGGAGAGGAGGGAAGGAGAGGAAGAAAGAAAGAAATTTTGATATGTGCTACAATATGGATTGACCTTGAAAACAATTTCATAGATGCAGAAAGTAAAGTAGGGGTTACCAGAGACCACAAGATTGGGGAAGTGAGGAAGGGGCAGTTATTTTTTAAACGATGTGATGAAAATGTTTTAGGTATAGGTAATGCTGATGGTTACACAACATTGTGAATATACTTAATGACTATGAATTTTACACTTATAAATTAAAATGATAAATACTAAGTTGTGTACATTTTGCCAAAATAAAAAAAGGTCACAAAACCTAAGCATTAAAATCTGTAGAAGAGCTTGATCAGCCCTTGCTCTGAGCCTGTTCAGGCCCTTTTTTCAAACAAGTCTAACAAACTTGATTAACTGAATTCCTTGTCTTAAAAACTTTGGAGAGAGCTAACTCACGAGGCCTCTGAGCATGTTTTTCTTTTTTAGAGACAAGGAGACAAGCTTTCCCTCTGTCGCCCAGGCTGGAGTGCAACAGCACAATCACAGCTCACTTCAGCCTCCACCTCCTGGGCTCAAGCAGCCCTCCTGCCTCAGCCGCCTGAATAGCTGGGACTACACAGAGGAGAGACGACATCCGGCTAAATTTTTTTAAGACATGGGGTCTTGCTGTGTCGCCCAGGCTGGTTTTGAAGCCATAGCCTCAAGCAATTCTCCCACCTCAGCCTCTCCAAGTGCTGAGATTACAAGTGTGCTACCATGCCCGGTCTCCTCTGCACACTTTAATAAGGCTAGCGATACACAGGAGAGATGACGAAGAGCAAGGCTTTCTACCAGCGCTAGGTGATTCAAGTTTACCTGGTGAAATCCTTTTTTGAGTAGCCCACAAAAGGCCAAGGCACACAGTATGTCCTGCCCCTGGCAAATGGAACCTGACCCAGTTCCCACCGACTACCAGGGGACGGTATGTGTGACCATACCTCTGACCACAAATCATTCACCCCGTCCCACTCCTTTGGAACTGCTCATGTCATCTGTGTGCCTGGGCTCTGTAAACCTTTTCTGTGCAGACTTGGGTCTCTCCAGCTATATTTCCTGGATCTAGTCATACTTTTGTTATACTTTCAAGTCACTGGGACCCCTGATCACCCCTCACTCCTCACACCAATGGGCATGGAAGCCAGGTAAATTTCTGCCTCCGCAATGCCTGTCCCACCCACTCTGTCCTCTCTGTTCCCTTAGGCTCCACCATCCCAGGGCAGGACAGAAATAGTGCGATGAGTTCTCTGACAGAGGTTGTGATTTTTGCCTCTGTTTTCTCTCCATGCCAGTCCCTCCTCGGCACAACTGCCAGAGTGAACTCATTAAAGCTCACCTTTGCTGTGATCCAACTCTTCTTTTTTTTTTAGACAGAGTCTCACTCTGTTTCCCAAGCTGCAGTGCAGTGGCACCATCTCGGCTCACTGCAACGTCTGCCTTCCGGGTTCAAGCAATTCTCCCACCTCAGCCTCCTGAGTAGCCAGGATTACAGGCGCCCACTATCACACCTGGCTAATTTTTGTACTTTTAGTAGAGATGGGGTTTCACCACGTTGGCCAGGCTGGTCTCGAACCCCTGACCTCAGGCGGTCCACCCGCCTCGGCCTCCCAAAGTGCTGGGATTATAAGTATGAGCCACCGCGCCCGGCCCCGAATCTTACGTGGAAATTTCAGGGCCTCTCACCTGCTTCCTGAAGTCAGAGCAAAGCCCTCACCCTACTGTTCAACGCCTCTACCAGAAGGTCTCTTCACTGTCCCTAAGCCCATCCTCTACTGGGCTCTTCTTATTCCTGACACTTCCTGGACTTTCTGCCTTTGCTCGTGCTGCATCCTCTGCCAGGGATGCCTTTGTTCTCACATATCCCACCCCAGTCCCCGCACTGTGGGGCCACTGTGATCTGCAGCATCCTTCAAGGACCATCACCCCACCACATCTCTGCACAGCCACCACCCATCCTCTCCAGGCACTCATTTCTGAGATGCTGAGACTTCCCTTCCACTGTCCTGTTGGGCAGGGATTTGGGTTCTTGTCCTGTTCCTTCCTGCATCCCTCAACCATATCTTAAGTTTTCTGAAAGCTCAAAGAATATTGTAAGCAGATGTGTATGCCCTAAAGGCACAATGCAGATAATTCAACACTTGCGTTTTTAAAAGTTATTTTAAAAAAGAACAGCTGTTATATCCGTAGTAAACTCAACAAACCTTTGCTATGAGCAACAATATCAAATGAGATCAGACCTAGGTAAGTTGTTTACCGTGTTCAAGACACTGTGCTAGAAACTTTGCAAGCATTACCTCATTGAATCCTCACAGCCTTAGGAAGGAGGTACTAGAATTGCACCCATTTTGCAGATGAGGAAACTGAGGCTTAGACTACCACTTGTCTTGGTTATCAAAGGTAATGTTGGAAAGCCAGGAATCAAACCTTAGCAGCATGGCTTCCAAACCCACCCAGGGCACGGCACATGTGAGCGAGTAACAGATGAAGGCCAAAGGAGAAATGTCAACACAAGAGGCAGAAAGCACAGAACACAGGTTCTAGACAAACAGGTAACTGGTTTGGATGAAAACAGTCTTGATTTTACAGACCTGCTCCCAGAAGAAGCACCTCCCTACCATACCAATTTCCCTTCCAACAAGAGGACAGAATGCCTCCAAGTGGGCCTGGAGGAGGAGGCCTCCTGTGTCAAGCTCACAGGGAATTAGGACTTGCCAGGTTCTGCAATGCTGACCAAAAGGCCATACTCACTGGACTGGGTGGCAGCTCCTCCCCACGGAGAAATTCTGGCAGGAAGGCGGAGCCATTTAACAACACCCAGCCGCATTTCAAAACAGGGTAGAGCCAGAAGACTGAAAACAATATGGCACCCTGTAACCTGCTGAGTACAGGAGAAACACAGTGACTTTTCAGCAAAAGTGGTGACACGATTTTTATCCTGGAGCACCAGCTGATCCTACTCAGATCAACACTTCTGGATCTCTCTGAGCAAATATTTCACATATCCTACCCAGCTGGTGCCACTCCAAGCATGATCTGGGCAGAGGCCCAACATATATCTCAGCCCACAATAGATGTGGGGCAGAGGCAGAGTGCAGCTTCTTCAGCTCAAGGGTGGTAAAGGAAATAGAAGAGGGTTTGGGGGCATTGGGGTGTACACAATTGCATACAGACTCCCCAGAAACTCTGCAGGGCAATTAGAAAGAGGAGAGCCAGCTCCACTATGCTGACAATTATGCTTCGGCTAGGTCTTAACTGAATGCTGGAGAAATTAAGTCAACATGAGATGGGTGCAAAGAAGAATCAAAAGGAATTGAGACAAAACTCGTGAACACCAAAGAACAACTTCGTGGAACAAGTATTTAATGAGTACCTAATATGTTCAGGGCACTGTGCTAGGTGCTGGGCATACAATGGTGACCAGGACAGATTTTGTTTCAATGACAGCAACTCGGCAGTGAAAAATACCTTAAGAATCAAAGAACCTGAGTTTGAGAGATTTGGAACAAAGTTTCATACTCTATGTAAAAAGTTGCATTCATGTTTCTCTCCCCCAAAAGTGCCTCTACCCCAAAGAGCCAATGCCTTTTTGGACCATAAACTGCTTGAGGTCAGAAGATGTGACCAGGCCACTGCCTGGTAGATAGCGGGTAATTCAGTGAGTACTGGATGAACAGAAACAAGTAAACGCTGTAATAAACATGTGAGGGTCGAAGAAGAAATCACATGGGAAATTGGAACATATTTTGAATTAATGAGAATGAAAATACAACATACCAAAATTTGCAGGATGCAGGTAAAGCAGTACTTAGAAGGAAAAGTATCGCTTTGTAATAAACACAAATCAAGCCATACGCCAATTGCTTGAACAATGGTTTTCTGGCCCTTGACTGTAATGCTTTCAGTACTTCAGCTCCCTATCCCCACAGCCTGCAATAGTGCTTTGGCACAGAGTAGGTGCTCAGGAAAAATCTGCTTTATTGCAATATGAATGTTCTAGTATAAGTCCCAGAGTCGTACTCGGTTACCTCTCTGCATTTGGAGATCTATTGCTCATCTGGTCCCCCTGCCAGGAAAATCTTCCCCAGCCTTTTGTTGTGATTGTTGTTTGTCGTTCTGTTCTCAGCCTTCAATAATAACACTTACCAAACTGGGTGTTAACTACTGTGACTCCTTCAAAGTAGCGTTGCATTTAATATGCCTTAACAAGTAGGTGCTTTTATGATTCCCCATATTACAGATACAGAAACTGAGGCCAGAGAGGTTAAGTAACTTGCCCCACACTACACAGCTGGGATGTAGTAGAATTTGGACTTGAAACCAGACAGTGCAAATTCAGAGCTCCTGTTCTCAGCCACAGTGGATTCCTGCCTCCCAATTAGCTTAGGAGTAAGCTCCAACAGGCAGTCTCCCTGGGAAGCACCCCTCCTCTGTGCCCCTGAGCCCCCTGTGCCCACTGTTAGTACTGTGTCACCTCGACTCATGGCAGCAGCGTGCTGCCCTATGCTCTGAATTTTGCATTACAGGGGCTGGGTCGTATTGTCTTTGCAGCCTCACCACAGGCTGAGCACATAAGGAAGGCTCACTTAATGTCTATTCGACTCAGTGGGAGGTGGGGGGCGGTGAGCAGTTCCCCTTCTAAAGTACACACGAGTCACCAGGAGACTCTGGTTAAAATTCAGACTCAGCAGGCCTGGGGTCAGTCAGGCCTGAGATTCTGTATCTCTAGCAAGCTCCCAGCAGATGCTGAAGCTGCTGGTTCATGGACCAAGCTTTGAGCAGCAAGAGGGTGGATGAAAGCGCACAGTCTTAAGACAGAGCTGCTGTAGGCTCTTGGCTGAGGAAATTCCTGGGTCTGTGATTTTGGTCAAATCAATTCACCACTTTTGACCTTGGTTTCCTAATCTATAAAATGGAAAATGATTAGCCATATCTTACAGGATTACTGTGGGCAGTTACATCAGAGAACTTCAGTGAAAAGGCCAGCACAGAGTTGACACCAGATAGGAGTAATATTTCTTCAATCTAAGAAATTTTCATGATATTTACTTGTTGATTCATCCTCACTGCACAGTTTCTCAAACATTTCCTAGGTGGTCTTTGTCTTATGTATATAAGTGATCCCCTTACACACTCACACACACAAGGAGATAAAGCACTAATGAACTAAGTTAGCACTAATAAACTAGTTAGTTTTAAGTTAGTCTATGTCGGGTCAGCTTTACTGCATGATTTCTCTCCTAAGTGTGTTGACAATTATCTTTCTCCTCACACCAAGGGGTTAATACCTAAATCCAAAAAAGAATGTGGGATTTCAAAGAGGACCTTGTAGTGCCACAAAGGAGAGCTTCAAAGCCAAGGAGGTATTAAGTGTTTCTTGTCAGACTCAACCGGGTGGCCCAGATGTCACAAAGAACCCAAACATGTCAGACGCCCCCACAAACCAATCTCCTCTAGACCAGCGAGAGTCCTGAGGTCAAGAGCTGTGAGCCCACCACAAACCACAGGGAAACTATAAGGGTAGATGAGCAGAGAAAGAAAAGCAGCAGACCAACCACCACAGATTTCAGCCAACACAAATTTCTCCCTGGTGACAATGGTGAGTTTGCTGGTCTGGGAGCCGAGAGGGCACTAAACAGGTAAACAAAATAAATTAAAATGTAAATGCTAAAGAGTTCTCCCTGAAAACTCATCGTGTCTTTTAAATTTGTGGATAAATGGGCCAGGAAAATCCAAACAGATTGATAAAGACAAGCAGATCCGACTTCTTGGAGGCCGTGCTTTCTGAACTCTTTTGCTTATGGTCTACTACAAACCTAGTCCAGAAAAGATGAGGCCATTAACTATATTTGGAAGAAAAAGAAAATGCAATAGTTCTTATAAGAACACAACAAGAAACAGCCCCCGCTCAGTCATTAGCCTGTAATATGGTTTGGCTGTGTCCCCACCCAAATCGCATCTTGAATTGTAGCTCCCATAATTCTTACGTGTTGTAGGAGGGGCCTGGTAGGAGATAACTGAATCATGGGGGAGGGTCTTTCCTGTGCTATGCTCATGATAGTGAATAAGTCTCATGAGATCTGATGGTTTTATAAAGCGGAGTTTCCCTGCACAAGCTCTCTTCTGTTCTGTGCCACCACGTGAGATGTGCCTCTCCCCTTCCATTATGATTGTGAGGCCTCCCCAGACATGTGGAAATGTGAGTTCATTAAACCTCTTTCTTTTGTAAATTGCACAGTCTTGGGTACGTCTTTATCAGCAGAGTGAAAACAGACTAATGCAGCCTGTAATGCTCTGCAGGCATGAGAGATATTCTGCTTCAAAGAGTCTCATGTCCCACAGCAGCTTTGTTCCCGGAAATCAGGAGCTTGAGACAAGCCATCTGATGCTGACTGTAGGACTTGGCTGTGAGCTCCAAAGACAAGGGCAAGTACCTGTTCTTGGAGGGGAGACACAGACACAAAACCCCAAGTGCATTGTGGGCATCCTCTCCTGACTGTGTGATTGGGAATAAGCTTAGGTTTGAGGAGTGTGTTGGGCTGAGTAATGTTTCTTGCTGAAGGTGTCTAAGTCCTAATCCCACCTGTGAATATGTTAGCTTGCATGATAAAATCAAATGCAAGTGTGATTAAGTTAAGGACCTTGATATAGGGAACTACCCTATGATATGGTTTGGCTGTGTCCCCATCCAAATCTCATACTGAATTGTAGCTCCCAAAATTCCCACATGTTGTGGGAGGGACCCTGGCGGGAGATAATTGAATCACAGGATCGATTTATCCCATATTGTTCTCATGGCAGTGAATAAGTCTCATGAGATCTAATGTTTTTATAAGGGGAAACTCTTTCACTTGGCTGTCACTCTCTCTTGTCTGCTGCCGTGTGAGATGTGCCTTTTGCCTTCCGCCATGACTGTGCACCCTCCCTAGCCACACAGAACTGTGAGTCCATCAAATCTCTTTTTCTTGATAAATTACCCAGTTTTGGGTATGTCTTTATCACTAGTGTGAAAACAGACAAATACATCGTGGATGAGCCTGGTGGGCCTAATGCAATTAAAAGGGTTATTGTAAGAGGGAAGCAAGAAGGTCCGAGTCACAGAAAAAAGAAGGGATAGTGAAAGCAGAGATTAGAGTGCTATGGCCATGAGCTGAAAAATGCCAGCAGCCTCTAGAGACTGGAAGATGAAAGGAATGGACTCTCCCCTAAGGCCTGCCAACATTTTGATTTTCACTCCATAAAACTCACTCTGGAGCGAAACCTTCAGAACTGTAAGAGAAGACATTTGTGCTGTCTTACGCCTCTGCATTTGTGCTAACTTTTTACAGCAGCCATAGGAAACTACAACACGGAGCATACAGTCTCACGTTCAAATTCCAGCCCTGCTTCTTCCAAATGGATGATTGTAGGCATGCAGCTTAACATCCCTGTGTTGCCATTTCTCATCCACAGATTGAGAATTCTTTAGAGGATTAGTTTTAAGGATTCAATGAGAACCTAGGTTTGTGCCCGAGACATGGGCAGGCTCACCCACTGCTCCTTGATGACACTGTATGTGAAGAGGCTTCAAGGGCAAACACCACCAAAAGCCTCACTGGCTTATTTTAACTCAACAGGCTCTCACTGCTTCAGCAGCAGTGAGAGAAGAAAAAGCAGAGAGAGGGTAGAATAGAAAAAGAAACAGAAGAATATTTTCTGTGCCTTGCGTGGCTCTTTATGGCAGAGAGTGCACACTTACGAATTCATTTCTCACCAAGCATGGCATCCTGTTATTTCCCTGCCATGCCCACCTTCAAAACATCTTGGCATTCACCTGAAATGGGTTCCCAGCTGATTACCCTGTTCTAACACTTCTCTGTGTAATCTTCCCTTAGTCACCACTAAGCACCACATATAACTTCACTGAAAAAACTGCACAGATGAGCCAGGAATCCCTAATTGGCAACCATATACAACTTGTAATACCTTAAATCAAAAGTGGGAATATATTGACCCACAAAAATAGAAAGGGAAGTTCCAGGTTCCTGCTAGACATCAGGAGCTTTGAATTAAACACACCTAAAATATGCCCTGGGTTTTGTCTGTGAAAGTTTTTTGTTTTGTTTTGTTTTTGTTTTTTGTGGGTTTTTTTAAATGCAAAATAAAATGCTGGCTTGGGAAGAAGATTCTCTTCCAAATCTTGAACACAAAATCTTCAAATGGTTAGTGATACAAATATGGCAACTGAGATACATCCTTCTTACAGCAAATGCTAATGGCTTGTATACATCATTGCCCTTAACCTTCTCACCACCCCAGTGAGTATAAATTTTTATCTCCATTTATCAATGGGCTCAGAGAGGTCAATCAAGAACACACAGGGAGGGAAGGGGACACGATTGGAACCAAAGCCAGAGCTCTTAACCTCCATGCTGTAGAACGGGAAGGACAAGCTTAAAAGAAAACATCCACGGTTGATAGTTTCTGCCATGCAGAGGTAGCGCTTGGCATTGTGTTGAAAAGTATAGACAGTGGCATAACGATAGTGGCATCACAAAGGGAAACACACTTGGGGGAAGCCTGCTTCAATTCTGTGGTAATAAACATGCCTAACCAATTTATGGATGATTAAGGTGGCTCCTGGACCCTGCATTAAATAATTTTGGTGACACAGTTATTATTCCTTTTGTCTTGCCCAATTAATCTAATTGCAAAAGATCTTGCTTTGGTTTTTAAAACCTCTCTACAAGTGGCTCATCTTCCATTTGCCCAAAGAGAACACAAGCATTGGGCTTAGAGTATTCTCTGGTAATAATTGCTACATGGAATTACTATAGTTCTATTTTCTTTGTATATAGGTTTATCTTCATCTATATTTGGTAAATCATATTGATCTTCCCTTTATGATGGAAATACAACATTCCCTTTTAAAACAAAATTAATGAATCTATGAATTGATTTAAAGAAAAATTTCAACATTAATTAGATCTTGAATATTTTAAATATTAATAATAATAGGGGCACATTGTGAAGGTGGGGAAAGATTGACAGAAGTTTGAAAAAGAGCATTCTGGCTGATCTGATAGAAGGTCAGTGTTGTGGAATCAATGTGTCCCCCCAAACTCATATTTTGAAACCCTAATCTCCAAGGTGATATTAGTAGGAGGGGGAGCCTTTAGGAGGTACTTAAGTCATGAGAGTGGAACCCTCATGAATGAGACTGGTAGACTTGTCAGAAGAGGCTTAAGAAAGATGATCTCTTTCTCTGTCGTGTAAGGACATAGCAGGAAGGTGGCTATCTGTCAACCAGAAAGGTTACTTATAGGGAAATTTATTTACTTATATGAATAAATAAAAATGCATTTATTTATATAAATAAAATGTGTTTATTTATATGAATAAATAAAATGTATTTATATAAATAAATACAAATGTTTTTACATACATCTTTCAAAATACACCACCTGCTTTAATACGGCACTTTTAGAAGAGTTAACTGGGTTAAATGGTTAAATCCCAGCTACCTGTAAAATTTAGCTGTCTCAACAAGCTCGTGCAGCCAGGGTCCTAGATGGTATTTGTCAGGCAAACACATCACACCACTAACTGATGAGGCAAGAGGTACAGAAGCAACAGACAGTGTCTTATGGACATTTGCCAAAGCGCAGCTCCCTCTAAATGGTGGTCATGCTGGGGTGCTGGGGTAGGTGGTAATAAAGTAACAATTAACTCGTTTTCTTACCTAATGCTCAACAGTCAATGGTTGAGACTCTTTGAATGAGCAGTTATCCACTGTTGTATAACAAATTATCCCAAAACTAAGTGGGCTGAAACAATAATGAACTTTTATTATCTCGCACAAGAATTTCTGTGGTGCAGAAACTTGGGAGCAGCTTAGCTCAGTGGTTGTAGATAGGGGCTCAAATAAAGTTCCAGTCAAGATTGCAGCAAAGGCTGCAGTCACCTCAAGGCTTAACTAGGGCCGCAGAATCAACTTTGAACGTGGTTCACTCACTTGGCTGTTGGCAGGAGGCTCAGTTCTTCTACACAGGAATGCTTGAGTATCCTCCCAACATGGCAGCTGGCTTTTCCTACAGTGAATGATCCACATCAGTAAGGCAGAAGCTTCAATATTTTTATGGTCTAGCCTCATAAGTCACATACTCTGATGTCTGCAATACCCTATCGATTACACAGGTCAGTAGTATTAGGTGTCCGAGAAGACTATGCTGAGATATGGCTACCAAGAACTGAGAATCACCGGAGGCCACATTCCCCAACTTATGTTTGATTCTTTGTCCACCACCTTAAAATTAGATATGGTAGTTGCTTAATTGTAGTTTAATGGAAGAATGAATGAACAAACAGGGTGAAACAAAGGAGTGTAAAAATGCTAGAATTTACCCAATCAGTACACAGTGTCAGTAACCAATGAAACTCTCATAGGAATATCAATAAAGCATTCTCAGAACACTAAAAATAATTCCTTCTTCCAACTTTTCTCTTGTGTTTTTCAGTGTGTTCTGGCTAAAGTCCATCTTCTCATGGTCTAAGGTAAACTAATGCCTAATGAATCTTTTTTTGGAATCCCAGACTTAGGGAGCTTCAGAGCTTCCTGAATAATGTTTAAGAGTCCTCTGGAGTTCTGTCCTATCTCAACTGCCTTCACCCTAGCTCCCAAAGCTGCTCATTTTATTGATTTTTTTTTTTTTTTGGTTTCAAATACACATTAGATAAACCCAGTTTTGACAGTGAACAAAACTGTCTGCCAACATGACATCTACTTCTGCCACTTTAAGCAACAGGGCCAGCTGGAAAGGGAGAAAAAGCGTACGTGTCAAAGATCCCTATTAGCCAGAGGCAGTACATACTAGAAATTCCAGTCTCTAGGATCCCCGTTGGTGTTTTATGTACTCTCTCCTCCCCTTTCCATCATTCTTCCCTTTTTCAAATACAAGACCGAAGATGGGGTGAATTCTGAGCCTTCTCATGCCTCAGAGTTCATACATGAGGCGTTCTCTCCAAGAGACTTGGTCATACAATCAAAAAGCCATCATTTCTTACAGGCCTCTGATTTGCCAAAAAACTGTCTCCTTGGCATGTGTTCTTCTCATCATTGCGTCCTGACAAAAATCCTATGAAGTTACAGTAATTATTGATATGACTGGTGCATAGAGGAGGAGAAAAATCTGGGGTGGTCACTTATAGACCCAAAGCTATTAAATGGTGAAAGTGAGAGTGGAACCAGGTATGTTTTGGTAATTATCCCCATGCCCCTTTTCAGGAATAATATTTGGCATATTTAATAGCAGGTACTGAACTATCAAAATGGTTATTTGTCACATGTCCTTGGTGCAGGGTCCTGAGGCTTCCTCTCCCCAACCAAGGCAGGTGATATTCCTCCAGGTGACAAATCACGCAGGAATCCCAGTGGGTGTGCGGCACTAAGAGGCTTCGGGCAGGGCTATTTACTAAACAATGTAGAATTATTTGATATTACAGCACCAGGATACAGCCACTCTGGCAGGTACTGACTCAAGAACATCTTTGCTCCTCCCTCATCATCATGCAGCCTTAAATTAATCAGTATCACAAGACCCCATCATCCCAACATGTAAGATCATGGTCCAGGGGAATAGCAACAAGGCCTGCTTTACCTGGACCAGGAGTCCTGGGCTACCCACTACATTTTCTATATTGCCTTCTCCAAATGTACAAGACGTTCTCCAATTCCTGGAATTAAATCCTTCAAGGAAGAGAGTCTCCTTTTTCCGCTGTTTTCTTTTTCTTTTTCTTTTTCTTTTTTTTTTTTTTTTTGATGAAATTTTTTTTTTCCTTTCACTTTAAGTTCTGGGATACATGTGCAGAACATGCAGGCTTGTTACATAGGTGTACATGTGCCATGGTGGTTTGCTGCACCTATCAACCCGTCATCTAGGTTTTAAGCCCCGCATGCATTAGATATTTGCCCTAATGCTCTCCCTCCCCTTTCCCCCTACCCCCAGACAGGCCCCGGCGTGTGATGTTTCCCCCTCCCGTTGTCCACGTGTTCTCATTGTTCAACTGCTGTGTATTCTTTAATAGTATAAATGGCTGGCTCTTTGTGGACAGCATTCTCTTCCCTGGGCACAGCAGTACCACCCCTGCAGATAGTGGACAGTGCAGGACACAGTACAGACTGTGAGTAAGTTATCACCCACCAGCTGACGTAGTACAGCTCCCAGGCCCAACCGTGCAGATCTATAAGTAGAGGCCTCAGAGATCATCTCATCCACATTGTCAAACTTAGCAACTCTGGTGATGGAGAAGTTATCTTTTTTTCTTATTTCAAGAAAACCAAATAAATGCACTGCATAACCAAAGCCATGCCTTTATTTGTGTCAAGGCTGTACTTGCTAATTAAAATGCCCAGTTTCCACGCTTTTTTATATAATTAAAACATCCAAAGGCTGCAACTGGTTGATATATGAGAAAATGAATTTTTATTTAATAAATACCATTTATTTGGAGAGAAAAACAAAAACAAAAAACCTTAAGAGCAGGAAATCCAGGAAGGCGAGGAAAAGAAAGTGGTAGGTACTAAGAGAACATTGGCTTTCAAATCCGGTGCCAACCTCTTCAAAACCCTGATCTACAAATTCATAATGACCTAGTCATTCATTCATTCACCAGTTCAATAATAAGACACAGGTACATACTAACTTGCACACTGACCTTAGGCTGTCTGAAATCAGCCTGAATGCCTTCTTCCTGAAACTCACTGAGTGCTCATCAGTGGCCCTTAAGGAAGAAGGAAGCAAGAATCTCAGGAAGAGAAGTGAGGCATCCTAAAGTCCATCCTCACCGAGTGAAGACAGAGAAGACGGCATCCCCAGGGAACAAGTTCTCTAGAGAAAGAGCTGCCACAGAGCAAAAGAGAAATGCTTGGCCGAATCCATTTATAATCACAATCTAATAATACTTAGCAATGCCCAATGGGATAAGCCTAAAGAAAATTATGAGAGTAATTACAAGAGTTCACATTAATGATAATTTAATAATCATTCTCTTTGGCATATCTCTTTTCTTCAGATGGATAAATTGGATTGTGTTAGACAGAATTCCCCTGTTTCTGCCACTTAAAAACCATGTGACCTTGGAATAGTCTCTTCAGTTCTATGCTTCCTGAAGTTTATATATACATATACATATATATATATTTTTCTTTTTTTTTTTTTTTTTTTTGAGATAGGGTCTTGCCCTGTCACCCAGGCTTGAGTGCAGTGGTGTGATCTTCGCTCACTGCAGCCTTGACCTCCCAGGCTCAAGCAATCCTCCCACCTCAGCCTCCTGAGTAGCTGGGACTACAGGTACATACCACAATGCCCAGCTAATTTCTGTTTATGTTTTGTAGAGATGGGATTTCACGATGTTAGCCAGGCTGGTCTCAAACTCCTGGGCTCAAGCAAACCACCTGCCTTGGCCTCCCAATGTGATGGGATTACAGGCATGAGCCACTGCACCTGGGCAAGTTTTATTTAAGAAGGCTCTAATGCACTAAAACTATGCAGTAATATTTGCTGCAACAAAGAAAATTGAGAAGTATCTTAAGACATAGGGGTGACTGGTCCTCCCAACCCCAATACTCTTCTTGCTCATTGTCTTTGTACCTGGATGATGAAATGAGAGTTGCCTAAGAGGTGCTTTCTTTCTTTTTTCTTTTTTTTTTTGAGATGGAGTCTCACTCTGTCGCTCAGGCTGGAGTCTGTCGCCCAGGCTGGAGGGCAGTGGTGTAATCTCAGCTCACTGCAAGCTCCGCCTCCCAGATTCACGCCATTATCCCGTCTCAGCCTCCAGAGTAGCTGGGATTACAGGCGCCTGCCCCTACGCCCGGCTAATTTTGTTTTTGTATTTTTAGTAGAGACGGGGTTTCACCATGTTAGCCAGGATGGTCTCGATCTCCTGACCTCAGGTGATCCACCCGCCTCGGCCTCCCAAAGTGCTGGGATTATAGGCGTGAGCTACCGTGCCCAGCCCTAAGAGATTACTGAAATCACTGCCTCTATCCTGGAAGAACCAGGCAGACAAACGGCCTAGAATTATCCCCATTGATATTTAAGCTGGAGTGTGCCGTTGCTGCTGGTGGCACCAAGCCAAGATGGGACCAGGACAGATTTAGATCAGGAAGCCTGACTCTTGGAATTCCTGGCCAGCTAGGTAAGGCGGCTCGCCAGGCCATTTAAGTAATTATGTGATTAAATTTATTGGACACTACTTATTACATAAAGTTGTGGTGAAGATTAAAGAAGACAGGGCATATAAACTCATTAGCACAAAGCAGGGCTCCATAAATGCTAAACCATTCTCATGGGAAAACAGAAGACAAATGTTTATCTTAAAGAATTTTATCATGATTTGAAAGTGAGTTTAAAAATCTGCTGAACCTGTTAGCTAAATCATATTAGAAAGAATATTCTTGGCCAGGCATGGTGGCTCACACCTGTAATCTCAGCACTTTGGGAAGCCTGAGGTCAGGAGTTAGAGACTAGCCTGGCCAACAGGGTGAAATCCCGTGTTTACTAAAAATACAAAAATTAGCCAGGTGTGGTGGTGTGTGCCTGTAATTCCAGCTACTCAGAAGGCTGAGGCAGGAGAATCGCTTGAACCCAGGAGGCAGAGGTTGCAGTAAGCTGAGATCGCATCACTGTACTCTAGCCTGGGCAACAGAGTGGGAGACTCCGTCAGAAACAAAAAGGAAAGAAAGAGTATCTTTGTTTTAACCTGATAGTCTCCAACACTGACAGACAAAATATTAAAGAACATTTACCAATATTTCAAGTCACTCAGCTACTTAAAGGTATATTTTCAGTATGCGTCCAAGTGAATCACTCAAAAGCAGGCATTGTACAAGAGATATTCTTTTATGGATTGAGACAACTGATTGATTATTTAAAACAAAGACCAAGTTTTACCAATGTTAGAATTTATGTTCACTTCTGTGAGTGAATTTTGTGCCCTCTCTCTCCTCATCCTCTTCCTTCTTTTTTAAAGAAAAATGCCAATTCTCTTTAGAAGTATTGTGGCAGCCCACTTCCACGTGGAGGGACCAGAAGAAAGACACAGTTGGGTTATTCATTTTCACTGGGTGACCACTCTGCCTCCAGTCTTACTCTAAAATGGGAATTAATTTCTTTCTTACCTTCCCTCCCTCCTTTCTTTTTCTAGAATATCCTTTCTCTTCCTTTTCTCTCTCTCTCTTTCCCTCCCTCCCTCCTTCTTTCCCTCCTCCTTCCTTCCTTCTTTCCTTCTTTCATCACAACATGTCTACATGTTGGTAAGGAACTGAACCTACGTATTTTTTAACTCTGCCGAAATGGCTTTCTTGAAGTATTGTTTAATATCAAACTCTATTTTTGTATCTACATAAATATAAGGCATGCATGACTGATAGAAGAATGTTTTGTTATTTTTAGTAAACTGTTTTAAAATGCTGTATCACCTTGTCTTTTTATGTGAGTTTTGGGTCTTTACATGTATATTTATATACAAACGTGTGCATATATATATATAAAATCTGATAAATATATATATAATCTGATAAATATATATATATAATCTGATAAATTCTTACAATTATGTTGCAGGACAGAGGTGTGTTACTATACATCTCTGTTTCTTTTTTTGGTTGAAAACTCTTTGCTTTTAACTCCCAGGAAACCCAGCTAAATTTAATGCTAGATGTCAGAAATAATTCATAAAGTTTCCTGGTATATTTATCTCATATCTTATTCTAACTAATTTCTGATATGTAGTTCGAAACATAAATTAAATACATCTGTCTTTTGTATGTACTGTACTATTCCCTTTTGAGTGAAATTCTTTTTGGAAGTAGGAATGGTTTCAACTGTTTGAAACAGCACTCTTCTCTTTTCTCTGCAACCTTGTCCCTATGAAAAATAAATTGGAGATTTCTCAAAGGTCTAAAAATAGAATTACCATTTGACCTAGCAATCTTATTAGTTGGTATACACTGAAAGGAAAATAAATCACTCTACTAAAAAGACACCTGCACTCACGTTCTTGGCAGCACTATCCACAACAGCAAAGACATGGAATCAACCTAAGTGCCCATCAAAGGTGGATTGGTTAAAGAAAATGTGGTACGTATGCACCACGAAATACTACACAGCCATAAAAAAGAAGAAAATCATGTTCTTTGCAGCAACATGGTTACAGCTTGAAGCCATTATCCTGAGCAAATAAATGCAGAAACAGAAAACCAAATACCACATGTTCTTACTTACAAGTGGGAGCTCAACATTGGGTACACATGGGCATGAAGACAGGAACAATAGACTCTGGGGACTTCAAAAGGGGGGACTAGGGAGGGAAGGAGAAAAGGATTGAAAAACTACCTATTGGGTAGTATGTTTACGAATTTGGGTGATGGGTTCAATTGAAGCCCAAATCTCAGCATCTTGCAAGACATCCATGTAACAGACCTACACATGTACCCCCCGAAACTGAAACAAAAAATAAAAAATAAAATAAAATAAATCCCAGTTTACTTACACATGATAAATAAATGAAACAGCGCTGTTCTTTCTTTACTTTTTCTAAGCCAACTCGTACTTCCTGATCCTAATGGAAATCCTTTCGGGTTCACAATTAGGAGTCCTGGTCCCATTCTTACAGACCACAGGAGGGGCAGGACAGCTATGAAATTTTGTGCCTCTCATTTCTGTCCTGCAGAGAAACTGAGGCTCTGAATAGGAGTTGAATGGAGATCACCCACCAGCTGACCTGGGCAGTGGGTTTTTCTTCCTGTTTTTGAATAAGGCAGCAGTTGAACTGTACAAACACCTCTACTTTCACCAAGGTGTTGCTCACTATTTTATTTTCATTTCTCTTCTTCCTTGTTTTTAAGGTGTGAAAAAGACTTTCAGCAATGCCTTCCATATGCTGTCTTATTTTATTTCTCCTATTTTTCCCTGATAAGGTCTAACTACTACTGAACGACAAGAAGGGATTGTTGGGGGGAGCTGAGAGTCACTCTGCCAAAAAGCATCTGACTTGTAAACAGTGCAAGACTTTTAAAAGTCTACTCTCTGACCTTATATTTGAGGACCCTCAAAGTGAAGAAAGTCAAACTTGGTATTAAATAACCACCCAGGATGTGGTTGTCAGCTTGAGGTGTTAAGAGGAACAGTTTATAAAAAGCCTGGTTAAATATAGGAAGTACAGTTGCATTTCAGGTAACTCGAGATTTCAACATCCAATACGGCTTTAACGGAGGCAATCTATTTGGCCCATTTTCACAGATATATATTAAATGACACCTATTTTGAGGTCTATAATTTTTCCTCCTTAGCTAGACCAGAAAACACTTCCTCCACCCTAATTCATGCTCCCTTATCCTCCAAATGTATATCCTCCACTTTTTTTCCCCACTGAAATAAATACATCCTTAAACTACTTTGCATACCCCTAGTGTAAAACAACAATTGTAACAACAACAAAACATTAAATCCTTCATTATGATTTAATATTCTATCACCAGAACCCAAATCCTCAGTTTGACTATTTTGGTTCTCTCTCTTTCTCTCTTTTAAACTATTATTAAAATGGTAATTTTAATGCAACAGGCTGTATTGAATTTTAAAACATTGTTTTGTTTTGAATTTCAGCTGTCTTGAAAGTCCATTTTTTTCCCCTTTCCTCTCTGTAGGGAAGAGGATTGAACTTCTCTCGTGCTCTGTTTCCTCATTTGTAAAATGCGGGATCTACCTATGATGTAGGTGGTTAAACAGTAGTCTGCGTGTGATGCATGGCACACAGGTCAACCCATGGCAGGGCATGTTTTATCTGCGTACCCATTAAGACAGCCCTTGGTCATGGAGGACTATGCCACCATAGCCTCGGTCCACCAACTCCTAAGCACTAAAACACATCCAGACCATGTGATCAGCAATTGATAATTTTAGAATACACTTGGCTAATTTCTGTGATCCCACTGCTACAAATAAACCTTGCAGTCGTTGATTTGGTCAGGTTCAAATTTCACCACGGCCGTACGGGCATAAAGATGAATTATTTGATTGCAAGGAGAAATAAGAGACCATGTGCCAGGCTGCTTTGCAAATCAATTCACCTCCCCCGCAAAGATGCTCCTTCCTACTTAAGATATATGGCTTTACAAGGATTTGGGCAGCATCTGTGTTTGCCGTGTCAGAGGGCAAGACGCATGCAGATGTAATATCACCGAGCAGTGTAATCCGAGTGTGCATGAAAAATAACTGCAGAGGGAATGAGGGAACCCTTTGCCACGGGCCCTGACAGCACCTCAAATAAGCACTTTACCTAATCTCCCTTGTTGATTCCTATCTGCGCCCAGTGACTTCATGCAGCTGCCATCTGCTAACCAGTTAGGGCATGTTGATCGCGGACGTATTGTAATCAGAGCTGAGGTCTCCAATGGTAAAGCAGGCTTGCTGCCAAGATGGGGCAAGACCCTAATAAGAATGGCAAAAAGGAGCCGAAAGGTGAACTTTACAGCCAGCATGTCTGGATTAAGCTTCTATTTTATTTAACTCTGTATCCCCAGGGCTTGGCGTGGAAAAATGCCCAGTAAATACTGCAGATAGAAATGAGTGAAAGACTTTCCATAAAAAGTGAAGCACTTCCACCACTGGGTAACAGTAATTATTTGCATAGAGTCTTTTGAGCTATTTTATAGTAGATTAAAATGTTTATTTGTGGTGAGCTATTTGTGGTAGACAAGGTTCATTCATTAGTTCATCAGATATGTATTGAGTGGACACTGCCCTAGCTTTGGTGCCTGTTCACCTTTGTAGCTCAGGAATTCAGCAATGACACGGGGTGCAATGGATAAATGCGAGATAGAGGAGTGGAGGGTCAGGTCTGGGAGAGAAATAGCAGAGTCTGTGAAAAAACTAACAGGCGGGACACTTCTGCAGATCCCAAGTGCTCTGGCCAAGTTCAATACTCTTCGGCGCAGATGGACTTGGAGTTTCTTAGGCTGCTACGCAAGAGGACCACTAAGAAGCATGGTTATTTCGGCTGCAGGATGCTGAGTCTTAGAAAAACTCAGGCATCCAAGAGCATGCCCCTCCACTGACAGGTGGAAAAACTGAGGCAGAGAGAAAGATCATAGTTTATCCTTGATCATGGAGCAGCTTGGAGACAGAGGTAGGACTAAACTCTGGTATGTTGAGCAATCCATGCTCTGCCAAGCTGCAGCGTCTCCTCTGTAGGCTGGATAAGCTCATGGGCTGACACTCTAGGGAAGAAGAGGCAGACAGTAATCGAGGAAACAATTGTATACATATTCAGAGAGTGGTAAGTGCTCAAAAGAAAAGAAACAGAGTGGGTGAGGAGAGGCAGGGTTTGAATTCGACTCCACCATTTGCTAGCTAAGTAACTCAGCTTGCCAAGGCTCTCTTAGCCTCAGTTTCCTCATCTGAACATTACGAAGGCTCATTGTAATGCCTGTCTCCTAGGGTTGTTGGGAGATGCTAAGAATGCTGGCACATAATGAGCACTTCATAAATGATGGGTATTTTTATTTTATTATTGTTACTTAGGTAGGGTGGTCAGGGTAGGCCTCTGAGAAAGTCATATTTAAACTGCGTTAGAAAGACAAGAAATTAGACAGGTGTGGTGGCGGACGCCTGTAGTCTCAGCTATTTGGGAGGCTGAGGCTAGAGAATTGCCTGAACCCGGGAGGCAGAGGTTGCAATGAGCCAAGATCATGCCACTGCACTCCAGCCTGCATGACAAGAGCGAGACTCCATCTCAAAAAAAAAAAAAAAAAAAGGTCAAGAAAGTGCCCCCCACCACTCTTCCCAGGCAAAAGAAACAACATGTACAAAGGCCTTGAAGCTGATATAGGCTCTGTGGGTCCCAGGAAAAGAAAGAAGACTAGAGTGGTTGCAGGATATTGGCAGGACATTAGGCACAGCTACTTGAGGTAAGAAATAAACTGAGAGGCAGGCAGGAGTTCAGGTCTTCAGGACATGTAGACCCTGGAAAAGAGTGTGTATTTTTATTCTAAATGGTATAGGAAGCCACTAGGGATGGGGAGTGGTGTATTCATCAGCTACTGCCAAAATACTGCCGCATAACAATCAATCTCAAAATTTCAAGGGTTCACAAGATCAAATATTTATTTTCCTCACTCACTAGTCTAAGGATTGGTTGAGGTTGGCCTGATATTGACTGGGTTTGCTGAACATGGCTCCAGGGTATAAGTCAGATTCAGGTCTGTTTCATCTATCTCATTCTGCAGCCCAAGCTGAAGAGGCATTGGTTATGGGAAAAATGCAAGACTACAAAGCCAATCATGGAAGCACATCTCAAGACTCTGCTCACATCATGTTGACTAATATCCCACGAAAAAAAAAAAAAAATTACAAGGCCAAGAGCCAAAAATCCAGGAGCAAGAAAGTTCATTTCACTGCTCATGAGGCCATGGCAAGGGTGCTGATATCTAGTATTACTACAATGGACTTTAGCAGGCCTAAAGTCCTGGAGTGTACTGGAGTGTAGTGGCATAATCAAGGCTCACTGCAGCCTTAAACTCCTGGGCTCATTTGATCCTCCTGCCTCAGCCTCCCAAGCAGCTGAGACTACAGGCTTGCACCATCATTCCCAACTAATTTTTAAATTTTTTGTACAGGCAATGTCTTGCTATATTGCCAAGGCTGGTCTTGAATGCCTGCCTCAAGCAATCCTCCTGCCTTGGCCTCCCAGTGCACTAGAACTACAGGTGTGAGCCACCATGCTCAGTCCTGTTGTACTTTAGACCCAACTATGTCAGCTTTCTGCTGACCCTGCTTTGACCAATACCCAAACCACCAATGGTTCATCATATCAAAACGATGTCCTTGGACAAATCACATGCTGGTTTGCACCATCTTAGCTCTGGCTTTCCTGAGCATTTTGGCTTTCTTAGAGTAGCCCCCCTCCACCTCTTGTGGATGGAGACAGATTATGGCCCTTCCCAGTAGCCTTCTGAGACTTGGTGCAGGGTTCCAGTTCATAGCAGCTGGAGTCAGGGCTGGAAGGAGCAGAGGGAGTGTTTTCCTTGGCAGGTTTCTGGCATGCACACGTTCCTAGTATTAAAATACAATGTGCTTTTTCCAAACTAGATGATCTACACCAACCATTTTATTTTATCTGTAAACTAGCCCTCTACCCACCCACCCTCAACTCCGGTCTTGGAACTATTTGAGGGGGGGAAAAAAGAAGAGGAAGAGGGAGGAGGAGGAGGAGGAGGAAAAGAAGAAATCTATGAGAGGGTGTGGCAGTGAGGGGGTGGATGTCTACGAAAATTTATGTGCTGAAAAACAGCTGTAAAATGTTTAATGTTTCAATGAACGTTTTATGTTTACCATAAAAAATCCTCCAGCCAAGAAGGGCTTTAAAATGTTACATTTCCAAACAGATCCACAGAAAGAAGCAAAAAACAAAAAACAAAAAACAAAAAACAAAAAAAAAAGGATTTCCACAAACCCCTCTCTATGGAGTGACCCCCAAACGCTAAACCTTAAAATAGGGTCCTTCTGACCTAGGTCAATGTTGAGGGAGAAAAGAATAACAGCCATGACACAGGGAGAGGCCGGCAGGAAGAATGAAAAATATGCTCATTTTTTTCAAAGCTAAGTACTCATGGCAGAAAGCCTTGGAAATTCAGGCTTTTGAAGGGAGAGGTGGAGGAAGGCGGGGAAGATGCCCAGCTCAGCCAAAAGCTTGCTGAAAGATTCAATTGTAATCAATCAGTCCACCAACAGGAAGAACTAATCAAGTGCCTTAATACTGAGTTCTTCCAGGAAAGATCCTGGCTGAAGGGACGCTGGCTTTCACAGACAGAGGCATGTTCATACTAAAACTCCACTCTAAACTAGTGTTGGCTCCTATAGTCACTTTTTTAACCTCTTGGGATCTCTGTTTCTTCATCAATAAAATGCAGTGGCAGGCATCACTGGCCAACACTGAATAAATGGTATGTGCTGGGGAGCAGGGACTGGGGAAGCCAGGAGTCGGGATGAAGTCAGGTTAGCATAGCCTGAATCAGGTAGGGAAATTAAGACGTGACATAGGAGGAAACAGAAAACGTTGAAGCTTGGAGGAAAATTGGAGTGTTGCTCTTCTTTGCTTACCCAATGACTTTAGTGAAGTCACCATGTGGGTCTTCAGGCCAACCAACCAGTTTTACTTTTTAATCTCCGTTGTAATTAATATTTTCCACACTGTTTTCAGGTAATAGAAAAGCAGTGCAGGCCGGTAATAGAAATACACAGTGGCTCACGCCTGTAATCCCAGCACTTTGGGAGGCCGAGGCAGGTGGATCACTTAAGGTCAAGAGTTCGAGACTAGCCTGGCCAACATGGTGAAACCTCATCTCTACTAAAAATACAAAAATTAGCCAGGTGTGGTGGCAGGTGCCTGTAATCCCAACTACTCGGAGGCTGAGGCAAGAGAATTGCTTAAACCAGGAGGCGGATGTTGCAATGAGCCGAGATTGTGCCACTGGCACTCCAGCCTGGGTGAGAGAGAGATACTCCGTTTCAAAAAAAAAAAAAAAAAAAAAAGCAGTGTGGACCATGGGCCCTTCCTAACCTGGCCCCTTCAAGCGTCTTCTGCATATAATGATCATGCAGTTACTCTAAATAAGCAAACAAATAAAAATCAAACGTCACATGTACCTTCTCAGACACACCTTGCAGTTACAGCCTATGTGTTTTTAAAGTCCTGTGCCTTCAGCTTACTATATCCTTCCTTAAGCCTTGTCTTTTCACAAACTCTTACCCAGCTCTCAAAACTTAGTTCAAATACCACCTTCACGGACCTTCTGATCTGTGTCAAATGCCTGTTTACTGTGTTCTGAGAGCACATGCTGCTGTGGTGTACCCCAATACTCTTCATACCACATCCAGACATTCCTTATGTTACTGGAGGAGGGCATCCAGGTTCTTGGTGTTTTGAATAAAGAACTGGACAAAACGCACAAACAAAGCAAGGAAAGAATGAAACAAAAAAAGTAGAGATTTACTGAAAACGAAAGTACACTCCAAACGGTGGGAGCAGCCCAAGCATAGAGGCTCAAGAGCCTGGTTAAAGAATTTTCTGGGGTTTAAATACCCTATAGAGGTCTCCCACTGGCCACTTGGTGTACACCTCATGCAAATGAAGTAATGGCCCACAATCAGTCAGATTGGTTGTGGAAAGAAGTTACACTCCTATGCAAATGTCTGATTGGTTGTGAAAAGCAACCAATCAGAGGCTGAAGCGAAGTTACAAAGTTACAGCTCCTATGCAAATGGCCGAATGGTCGTGGAAAGCAACCAATCAGGGGTACTTTCAATTTTCCATCTGCCACTCAGAAAAGTGGGGAGGGGTTGCAGAGGGAGTAGCCTCTGGTCCTTTTATAACTTAGGTGTGGAAAGTTGGTGTTCCTTTTGATTTAATTATACAAAGTCAGCGTGAATCAGCCTTAGATTCCCTGCCTCCAGATCCTGTTCTCCTGCCTAACTTACTTTTCTAATTTCTTCTCTAAATGATGCTTCTTGAGGGTAGACACCAAATCCTCATCATCTCAGCACATAGTACAACATACAGCATGAAGCAGATCCCTGGGAAGATTCTGTTTGAGAATCAAAGAGTTAAGAAACAAATGACAGCAAACACAGTCTTCTTTCTAGATTGGCAAATGAGGGAATACTGGTCTCTGAGGGACACACAGGGCCACTGTAGCTCTTCTCATCTCCTCACTGCCACCTTGCACTCAGAGAGATAAGATGGCTTTTGCTCTCCAGTGCAGAGAGTGGCCTCCTCTGCCAGCGTGAACCTTGCCTGGGAACTGATATCAATAACGGCTGCAGCACACAGAGAAAGACACTCAAGTGTCTCCTCCAAGGAGAGAGACGGATGTTTCCTTCGGGGGCTGATCGGGTTCACTTCCTGTTCATGAGCACGGCAGACACCTACCTCCCGGCTGCAGTAAGGGTTTGGACTGTATGTGGGGAGTTGGGGTACTGTGCTTGGGAGACATTAACGAGGCCCCTCTTACTCTCCCACAAGCCAGGGCCTTCTCCTTCCTCTTTTTGGGAGGCCCAGGAAGTGGCCCTTTCCTTGACCGAACCCTACACTGGGAAGCCTCCGGCTCTGACCATGAGACTCGCAATGGCTGTTCACTGGACAATTTCAAGTGAATTCCCGCAAAGTTTCGCAAGAACATCAGATACAAAAGAGTTGATGGATGGAAACTCACACGATAAACCAAAGTGAAAACAAAACTGTGTCGCCCAACCCCATGTGAACTGAAACCGCAGGGCAGAATGCTCTGACTCCGCAGACATAAACAGTTTTAGCCCCGAGTGAGTCACCAGCGCAGCCAGGGCAATGCTGGAGAGAGATTTCTCGTGATGTGCTGGGGATCGCTGTGCGTTCCTTTCCCTAGAAACTGATTGTCATTTGAGTCAGAGGAAAGAACATTTCTAGGGCACCTAGTACATACCAGAGGCTCTGGTCCACGCTGTAGATAAATACTTCCGACCTGTTTTCACAGTAACCTGCATAGGTGCTGACTATTATCTCCATTTGCACATGAAGACACAGAAGCCAGGACGTTGAAACACTTAACCTGTGCCAGAGCTAGAAGTGGGGCTCTGTCCTGCTGCTGCGCTTCACCAGAGGACACCCTGAAGCCCTGATGGGTCACATGAGTCTGCGTTTTCCCTGTCCTGAGTGGTCTCCAAACCGCCTTGATCATGGACTATTATCAGTAAAAATAAGTTTTGAGCACACTCACCCCTAGTATTTGTACACTGATTTATCGACAAACGATGTACAATCTACATGTAATATTACAAAACATTGTAAGGAATAGACATTTAAATGGGTTGAGATAAAAGATAAAGGTAAATAGGGGCTACTATGTTTTCTATCCATATCCTAGTGCTGAGGTCATAGGGTTGCCAGGTTGAAACTATACATAGACATCATAGGGGGTGGGAAGAGAGGATGGGAGGGATGGAAGGAGGGAGAGAGACAGAGATAACGTCCAGTTAAATGTGGAACATTCTTTTGCTAAAAAATTATCCATTATTCATCTAAAATTAAAATTTACATGAACATCTTACTTTATGTATGTATGTATGTATTTATTTGAGACAGCGTCTCACTCTGCCGCCCAGGCTGGTGTGCAGTGGCACAGTCTCAACTCACTGCAACTACCGTCTCCTGGATTCAAGCAATTCTCCTGCCTCAGCCTCCTAAGTAGCTGAGACTACAGGGCACCCACCCCATGCCCCACTGATTTCTGTATTTTTAGTATAGACAGGGTTTTGCCATGTTGGCCAGCCTGGTCTTGAACTCCTGACCTCAAGTGATCCACCCACCTCAGCCTCCCAAAGTGCTGGGATTGCAGGCATGAGCCACTGTGCCCAGCCAGATATTTTCTTTGTTTTTGAGACAGAGTCTCGCTCTGTCGCCCAGGCTGGGGTGCAGTGGTGATCTTGGCTCACTTCAACCTCTGCCTCCCAGGTTCAAGTGATTCTCCTGCCTCAGCCTCCCGAGTAACTGTAATTACAGACATGCGCCACCACGCCAGCTATTTTTTGTATTATTAGTAGAGATGGGATCTCACCAGGTTGGCCTGGCTGATCTCGATCTCCTGACCTCAAGTAATCTGCCCACCTTGGCCTCCCAAAATGCTGGGATTACAGGTGTGAGCCACCGCGCCTGACCAGCATCCTGCAATTTTATTTGCTAAACATGGCAATGCTAAGGAGTTAGTAAATGCTTTCTGTTACAGGATTATAATAAAGATTCTAGGCTTTGTGGGATAAATGGTCTCTGTCACAACTACTCGCTGTCCTACTGCAGTGTGAAGTGGCGCTAGGCAGTTCCTAATCTAACAGGCATGAATGTGTTTCAGTAAAAATTTATTGATAAAAACGAGTGGCTGGCTGGACAGGGACTTTGCTGGCCACTGCCCCAGTGGATCATCGTGGTGCATCCCACTTAGGAGACCCATGGCCTGTAAGAGAAGGGCTTCTATTTGCACAGTTCTCCAACAGTGTGACATAGTGAAAAAATAAACTCTTATTTTTTCTATAAGGGTTTCTGGTGGGGGCTGGTGAGTAGACAAAGGATGATAATGGCAACTCTTTTTATTATAGGAGTTATAAAAGGAGCAAAAGCATCTCTAAGACACGCACATGCACGCACGTACACACACAGAGTGCTGCAACCAAGATATCCACCAGGGTGGACCTGCATTTGGTGTGTCAAATTGAATGCTTCCCTTGCCCCAATTACTAGCGCTTCAATCGGCCAACTGGCAGCCATAACAACACATTAACCTTTTTGCCAAATCAATTTCACCAAGTCCCCTTCCAGCACTAAGAGAAATTAAACGGCGCCCCACGCCTGAAAGACGAGTGCTCTCTGCACACCACACACTGTGGAATTCCCCTCTACACCTGGAACTCTGAATTCTAGCTCCTAAACAGGGATCTTCTCATGGTCAGAGGGCAACGGAAATCGGTTTTCTAAGGCTGTCTTCCCTCCCTTCTGCAGCCAGCTGGGGTCCAAAGGTCCAAGCCAAAGGACGCTGCCAACCCTATTAGCAGAGCCATCTTCACAAATCACGTCGGCATTTACTGTGCTTCAAGAGAGGCTGCTTGATTTAACTCTCAGGAGCCCCCCGACGGGTAATTTCACTTAGAAGCACAGAGGACAGTGCAGCCAGCCGTCTGAGTCGCATCAGCGTTGCAAGCACGCCTGAAGACTCCAGCCCTTCCTGAGTCCCATTTCTTCAACTTCATGCTGATGGTGCTGGAGCTTGCTCTCTAAGAAATGGAGTTTTCAGGAGATGCAATTATTTTCAAACTCAGCAGTGCTAGATGGCATGGGGGCGAATGCAGAGAAGGGACCAAAGCAGGGCAGGTGGCAAAGGTGGCCACAGTGGGGTCAGTTAGGTGGTCAAATGTGGTGACAGCAGGAGGCACACCACAGGGCTCGACTCCTGAGGCAATGTCTCCACAGGTGAGATAATTTAGAGCGAGTAAATTGACTGAGTTCTATGTGTATATGCATCCTAACAATAATAAATGCACAATTCTCCGACCCAGATTATTCAAAAACATATTTCCTGCTTCTTCTTCCATAATAAGGAATATCTGGGGTTTTTGTTTGTTTGTTTGTTTGTTTTTTGAGATGGAATCTCTCCCTGTTGCCCAGCCTACAGTGCAATGGTACGATCTCGGCTCACTGCAACCTCCGCCTCCCGGGTTCAAGCGATTCTCCTGCCTCAGCCTCTGGAGTAGCTGGGATTACAGGCATGCACCACGAAGCCAAGCTAATTTTTGTATTTTCAGTAGAGACGAGGTTTATCCATGTTAGCCAGGTTGGTCTTGAACTCCTGACCTCAGGTGATTTACCTGCCTCAGCCTCCCAAAGTGCTGGATTACAGGCGTGAGCCACCGTGCCCAGCCAAGGAATTTCTTTACACTCAGCCCAGCCCTCTTCTTACTGACCTGTTGTCACCCAACCCAATTCCACAACCCTTTCCTAGAGCTTGGAGGAACCGAAGATGTGTAGTGTGCCTTCTGAAAGCACATGACATCCAATCACTGTTAAGTGCCTCAAAAATTGTTGGCTAAACATGATCCTAATGCCCTCTGCTGCAAGTGTTGGGAACGTCTGGGCACCAAAACCCAGTATGACCATCTTGCTTTGACCAAGCTGAACAAGCACCCTTCCATGAACCACAAAGAACATGGCCTCCAGGATCACACTTTCATTCGGCAAACACAATTTCAGCCGGGTACTTAAGAATCAAGGGGAAAAGTCATGGTCCTAGCTCTGGGAACTCAGAAGTCACTCAGAGGTTACCACTGGCCTGCTGCAAGCTTCCTGTGACTTTGCAGCTATGGGGCACAGTGAGGAACCCTCTACTACTTTATTCCGGTGGCAGAGGAAGTCTATCCAACCAGGAAACCATGGCTTCTAGTTGTTGAATTCTATCCTATCACCTACGTCTTCCTAGGGCCAGGACTAAATTGGCAGCATGAGAAGTTGCATTTAGGGGACCCCAGCAATGAAGGCAAAGGATCAGCAGTACTCTAATGGGTACAGAAATATGAAGAATGGAATGTGGCTTAAGGGACAATCTCTATCTACCTCCTACCTCTTAATATTAGGACTAGGAGACTGTGGCTTTGTGGTCGGGGCAATGGCTCTAGGGTTGTACAGCCCTGGTCTAACCAGCTGCAGCCTCTGTCTGCATTCACATCTGTCAAATGGGCAGAGTCTCCCCGACCCATCTCCTACATATTCCAGCCAGGAGAAGCAAATGCGATCAAGGAAATGAGGATGATTTAAAAACCACAAGCATAACAAAAATATAAATGGCTGTTCAGGGACTAGATAATCCAGCAGTTGTTTTGAACAAACATGCACTCTTCTAATAAAAGTGAGAAAAATACAGATATATTTGTATTTTAACATATGCCAATACTCCCAAAGGAGTGGAATTCTTATTATTTCAAAATTCTCTTTTTATATCGTGACACTTCATTGGCCAACTGAATCCACATTTTCATTTGTAAAACCCAGCATCATACACAGGGAGAATCTTCAAATGGCACATTACACATAAATACTGATTTTATGCCTAATTATTACCATACTGAAAAAACAATCATTGTGATTACTCTGTTTCACCCAGAGACAAGAGCACACCTAATATATAATATTAGAAAGGGGAAAAAATTATCTACTCAACTCCAGCAGCTACTGAAATCTTAAAATGACTGCAGTCTCCTCTCAGTAACAACCTTCTGAACTTTTATGAGTCAGACACACACAAGGGCTTAAAAAATGTTACTTTACCTAACCAAACTGGTTTTCAGGAAGACATAATTAGAATCTCTAACTTTCTGGAAGTTGGCAGCTGCCACTTAGGAGCCCACCTTGACTTGCTTCAGGCCACAGAAGCCCACCGGGCTCTGACAGGGAAACCCCTGCTATGTTAAAACACATGGAGTCATATTGGTGCCTTTCTCTTGGGATGGGGAAAATTGATTAAAACAATAAATACTGATATAGGGAAATGACTGACTGGGAACTCATGGCCTTTGGAAGGGATCGGTGAGGGAACAAAGTGGCCCAAGGACAAACCACCCAGGACACACTCCAGAGTTTACAGGCTTCTCTTCTGCAAACACTCTGTAAAAGTTTCTGCCAGATGGAAATCAGGTGAGGAAGAAAAAAATGGGACTCAGCAAAGGACCAGGACACATCCATGACACCTAGATTCTTATACCCCTTTTCCTCTTTTAATATAACCCTGTAAACTGGGAGCTAAACTATGAGGACGCAAAGGCAGAAGAATGATACAATGGACTTTGGGAACTCAAGGAGAAGGGTGGGAGTAGGGTGAGGAATAAAAGACTACACATTGGCTACAGTATACACTGCCCGGGAGATGGGTACATCGAAATCATCACTAAAGAACTTATTCATGTAACCAAACACCACCTGTTCCCCCCAAACTTAATAAATACATATATAAGGCTGGGCATTGTGGCTCACACCTGTAATCCCAGCACTTTGGGAGGCTGAGGCAGGCGGATCATCTGAGGTCAGAAGTTCGAGACCAGCCTGATCAACATGATGAAACCGCATCTGTACTAAAAAATATATATATTATATACATATATATACACATGTACATACAAAAATTAGCGAAGTACGGTGGCGGGCGCTTGTAATTCCAGCTACTCAGGAGGCTGAGGCAGGAAAATAGCTTGAACATGGGAGGTGGAAGTTGTAGTGAGCCGAGATCATGCCACTGCACTCCAGCCTGGGTGACAGAGTGAGACTCCATCTCAAATAAATGAATAAATAAATAAATAAAACTAAAGACAGATGAGCATGGAAGGACCAAAAAAATAGGCATATAACCCACTAAATGTAATTACTTCAAGGGCCCCACTCATCACTCTGCAAAGCTAGTCTCTTCATTGGAATCTGTTTTCTATGGGCTTCTGTGACTAAGGCAATAACGTAATATACAGTAGCTATATGAAAACCATTGTGGGCCGGGCACAGTGGCTCATGCCTATAATCCCAGCACTTTGGGATTCTGAGGCAAGGGAACTGTATGAGCCCAGGAGCTTGAGACCAGCCAGGGCAAGACGGTGAGACCCAGTGTCTACAGAAATTTTAAAAAATTCAGTAATTAGCCAGATGTGGAGGCATGCGCCTGCAGTCCCCTCCCTACTCGGGAGGTTGAGGTGGGAGGATCACTTCAGCCTAGAAATCTGAGGCTGCAGTGAGCTAATATCACGCAACTGCACTGTAGCCTGGGGGAAAAAGACAGATCCTATCTCAGTAAAACAAAACAAAACAAAACAAAACAAGAACAAAAGAAAGAAAGAGAAGAAAAGAAAATGAAAACATTGTGTGCCATGGATACTCATGAATTTGATGATACGTGTGTTGTCACATGTGAGACTTTGAGACACCAACGGTGGTCAGGAGAGAGCAAAGGTGACTTTGGGAAGCAGCAGAAGCTGCTGGTGGCCTGGTCAGATCCCCTTTTAGCAGCTGCTGTGCCATTTCCTAGCTTTTGTGACCTTCTCTGGAAAATTTCACTTTGCTGGCATCCTTGTCCACCTTGCCCAAGACACCTGGCAACATACAGCCCCCATGAGGATAGCCTATGACTGTCCGACATGAAGGTACCACAGCCCGGCCTTCTGGCCTCAAGCGGGTCAAGTTTGAGGTGTGATTTTTATTCCAGAGCCCCCCAAGGATAAACCTGAAGCCAGACTTCATTTGAGACCACATCTTCTCTTCACTTCTGTCTCCTTTCCTATGTTGTTTTCCTCACCTGTCACACATTTGTCCCAAGAACGTTCCCTTGATAAAGCAAGCGAAGCCAAATCCCTGTCTTCATCTCTAGTCTGGACCACTCAACAAAACACAGGGTTCAGACAGTCAACAGAGGCCAGAATCGCTTGAGGTGGTACACTAGTTTTCTCTCAGGTAAATTGGGAAGGCCCACCTATTCGGAGGTGAGAGAAAGAGAACACTGAGTATACGGTTTCTGGGTAGACAAGAAGGGATTCAGATCCCTGGCCCTGTTGCAGGAAAGTCATTTGCATAGATTGTATCCAGAGAGCAGAAAGGTGTGGAGCATCCCCTGATTCACAAAGCCTTGACCAGATCCTGCACCTAAAGCAAGGCACGGGGCAGGGGCGTTCAGTCAACAACATTCTAAAGTTAGAGACCATTGGTACCATCATTGACATAGAACTAGTACTTGAGCCAGGCATCACAGTGACCGTAATGACTCCAGGAGAAGATGAAGAGGCCAGCAGCAGGGATAGGAACTGTCTGCTGTCTCCTCATGTACAGGGCAGGCCCATGCCTGCAGACACAAAAAGTTGACTTGTGCAGGTATGCTCTGAGCATCTATATGGCTGAGTATAAAACAGGAACACTCAGAGTTAACATCGGCATAAGTCCTCGAGTTCAAGCACGTCAAAACAGGATCTTGCCTCTGTATTAGTCAGGGTTCTCCAGAGAATCAGAACCATATTATTGTGTGTGTGTGTGTGGTGTGTATGTCATCTCTTATTGGTTCTGATTCTCTGGAGAACCTGATGACAATGGATTGATAGATAGATAAAATAAGAAAAAGTCTCAAGATCCGCTATAGGCAAGGTAGAGAGCCAGGAGAACTGATGTGTAGTTTCAGTCCAACTCCAGCAAGATCAAAACACAAGAAATGCTGATGCTTCAGTTCAAGTCTGAAGGCAGGAAAAGACTGATGTCAGGCCAGACGTGGTGGCTCACCCCTGTAATCTCAGCACTTTGTGACGTCGAGGCAGGTGGATCATCTGAGGTCAGGAGTTCGAGACCAGCCTGGCCAACATGGTGAAACCCCGTCTCTACCAAAAACACAAAACTTAGCTGGGCATGATGGTGGGTGCCTGTAATCCCAGCTACTCGGGAAGGCTGAGGCAGGAGAATCGCTTGAACCTGGGAGGCTGAGGTTGTAGTGAGCTGAGATTGTGTCACTGCACTCCAGCCTAGCCAACAGAGCCAGACCCTATATGAAGAAAAAAAAAAAAAAAAAAAAGACTGAAGTCCCCACCTGAGTCATCAGGCAGAAGGAGTTCTCTCTGAAGTAGGGTCAGTCTATTTGCTCTATTCAGACCTTCAGCTGATGAGATGAGGCTCAGGCACTTGAGAACAATCTGCTTTACTCAGGCGACTGATTTAAATGTTCACCTCACCCAGAAACACACTCACAGACACCCCAGAGTGATGTCTGACCAAACATATGGGCACCCTGTGACTGTGACCTAATCAAGTTGAAACAGGAAACTAACCATCAGGTTCAGTTACACATAAACCAGCTCTGCTCTCAAGTTCAGTGAGGTCCGAGGTCTGAGGTCCCAGGTAGGTAAAGAAATGTCTCCCTTCACTAGAAATGTCAACCCGCAGACCTTAAGATTTAAGGACGCACAGGTTAAATAGGTTGATTCATGCAACAAACATTTATGATATTCCAATTAGGGCTATCATAGGGAAGGTGTTAGGGGCCAAACAGTCATATAAATATTGATTATAAATTCAGGACTCCTAAGCTTATATCCGAGGCTACCCTCCTGAGATGCATGTGGGGGAAAAATACTCCCTTTTCAGGTATCTTGCAATCCTTGTACTTATAAAAAAAAACAAGAGTCTCATTTTGATGTGTGTCTTTAACACCTAACATTCCAATTTCAGTCACTGGAAATCCTAAGTCTCTAACTAGAATTTAATACTACTCTTTTGCTTTAGTTTTCATTTTACGTATGTGTGTATGAATAGATGGATGGATGGACGACTTATTTAGTTTTTTGTTTTTTGTATTTTTTTCCAGACAGGATCTTAATTTATCACCCAGGCTACAGTGCAGTGGCATGATCATGACTCACTGGAGCCTCGGCTACCTGGGTGCAGAGGATCCTCCCGCCTCAGCCTCCCAACTACCTGGGACCACAGGTGTGCCTCTATGCCTAGCTGTTTTATTTTTTGTAGAGATGAGGTCTCTGTACGTTGTCCAGGTTGGTCTCGAACTCCTGGGCTCAAGTGATCCTCTTGCCTTGGACTCCCAAAGTGCTGGGATGGCAGGCGTGACCCACTGTGCCTAGCCTAGTTAGTTATTTTATTTACTTATTTTTTGAGACGGATTCTCACTCTGTCGCCCAGGCTGAAGGGCAGCGGCGTGATCTCGGCTCACTGCAACCTCCACCTCCCAGGTTCAAACCATTCTCCTACCTCAGGCTACCGAGTAGCTGGAACTACAGGCACGCACCACCATACCCGGCTAATTTTTTTTTGTATTTTCAGTAAAGATGGGGTTTCACCATGTTGGCCAGGCTGGTCTCGATCTCCTGACCTCGTGATCCGCCCACCTCGTCCTCCCAGAGTGCTGGGATTACAGGCATGAGCCACCATGCCCAGCCAGTTATTTTTTGAGACAAGGTCTCACTCTGTTGCCTAGGCTGGAGTGCAGTGGTATGATTGTAGCTCACTGCAGCCTCAACCTCCTGGGCTCCAGCAATCCTCCTGCCTTGACTTTCTGTGAAGCTGACACTACAGACACACAACATCACACCCAGCTAATTTATTATTTTTTGTAGAAACAGTGATCTCCCTATGTTGCCCAGGCTGGCAGTATATTTATTTTCATGGATCCTTTTTATTTATGGCAAATGATATTGCTCTTCTATTTACTTTAGTATTATAGAATCTTCTTTATAAATAGCTGTACATAGAAACATAAGTAAATACGAACATAATTAAAAACAAATGATGTAACAGCACAGCAAATGGGACAAAAAACGCGAAAGTTTGGGAAACATGATTTTACATTATTAAAATGTGAAAACTGTAAAAGCAAAGAGGGGTAAAGGAATGGGTCCTGACAAAGACTAGAAAAGAAAAGATGAGAAGGAAATAAAGAGCCATCCACTCGAGCTCAGTAACGCTGTGACGATAGAATAAACACCACTTCTTTACTCTTGCGAAACACAGCACTTATTCTGAAGAAAGAAAGAAGTCAAACCTAAGGGAGATAATTCCTAAGCCCTGCCTAAGAGTTACAGAAATAATTACTTCTACCTGCCAGAGATTCCAAAACCATAAGATAACAGTCCAGACAGGAGTATCCAATTTCCCCTTATTTACTTTTATTTTATTTAAATTAACCAAGGGAGTTGAGTCAAATTTCGGTGAATTCATATATGCCTGCACCTATCTAGGTGGTTAGTTCAGTATACAGTTTTAATTTCTGATAAATCTTAGCTAAGATTATTGATTAGAGCATAGTCCAGTTACCACATCTTTATCAAATTACCCAAAGACTTTGAAGTGTAAATCTACCACATGCGCTATTCATGAATTCTGTGGGTCAGGAATTTGAATATGGCACAAAGGGGACAGTCAGCCTCTGCTTCACAGTGTTTGGAAACTGGAATCATCTGAGGGCTCAGTTGTTTGCTTCCTGTCTGATGACTGAAGCTGACTATGACTGGCGGCCTCAATTCCTCTCTATGTGGGCCTCTCATGGTCTTCCTACCTACGCTAGATTGAGTTTCCTCATGGCATGGTGGCCAAATTTTGAGGGTAAGCATACCATGAGTGAGAGACACAACCAGACGGAAGCAGGATCATCTTTTATGACCTAACTTCAGGAGTCTGCAGCGTCACTTGTACCATATTCTAGATAGTAATAAGTAAGTCAGTCAGTAAAGGTGGCCCAGATTCAAGTTTTGGGGTTGGGGGCTCACACCTGTAATCCTAGCACTTTTGGAGACCACGGCAGGAGGATCATTTGAGGGCATGAGTTTGAGACTAGCCTCACCAACATAGCAAGACCCTTTCTCTACAAAAAGTGTTTTGTTTGTTTGTTTTTTTAAATTCACTGGGCATGGTAGTGCATACCTGTTGTTCCAACTAGTCAGATGGCTGAGGCAGGAAGATCAATTGAGCCCAGGAGTTCAACGCGGCAAAGAGCTGTGAAGGCACCACTGCACTCCAGCTTGGGCTATAAAGCAAGACCCTGTCTCTCAAAAAAAAAAAAAAAAGAAAAAAAAATTGGCATTGGGGAGTGCTATTAGACTTTAGTTTTTGTTGCATGTTATAAAACAACTGCAGAGTGGATTCATGACAGGGAACTACTTCCCAGTCTGCACCCTGGCCTTATCCCCTTCTTCTTACAGCCTTTCCAGTCAATAATGATCATGACGATGCTTGATCATATACATGAGTACTTGAATGCAAAGCTGAAGTGCTTCATGCCATCTATTCTGAATTTCAAGGTACTGATCTTCACAACCGAAAAAGCCCAAATAAACGAGGAAATAAAGAAGGTAAGAAAGGAATAGATAAGAAGGAATGAAAGGAAAAAGGAATTAACAAAGGGAAAAAAGAAAGAACAGAGACTTATATTCCTTTTCTTTGTAACAAGTCTATATTGAAACACTGAAGATTCAAAGGGATCAGTGCAGAAAGATTTCCCAAGGAGCCGTAGTATTAGTGTGCACCTTTGAAGTCATGCAATCTATAAAAAGGGGCTGAAATCTTTCAGCCTCTACCTGAAAAAGCAGAGGAATTGGCAGCTTCATGTGAGCGTGCCTCTGTGCTCTAAATTCTTACCTCGGGTCTAACCTTGGACACATCACACTGCCATGTCAAGTACCAGGCCCTGTCTTTAATTAATACAGATAATGAAATATTAGCCACGGTCTCAGTTGCCCAAGAAGAGTTACAACTCCTGTGGCTTACACAGCCCAGTTAAACCAGATTCACTCAAAAAACAAAAGCAAGCAATTTCCCACCCATGACATCAAATAAAGTCAACATTTTCTTAAATTAACACTAAACATAATGTGTTGGATAGTACGGTAACATCAACATCAATGGCTCTGCAGTTGATTTGATACTGTAAGTTGAGTTACTTTGTTAATGATAATAATGTATTATTCTAGGGGAACAAACAAAGTGATCTGAATTTTTAAATCACTACTCAGTTTCTCCATCTCCTGTGGCTGCTAAGTTGCCAAGATTCCTGGTGGTTCCCTAATGGAAATGACTCTCCACATTCCAAGTGATAAGCCACAAGAGAAAATTATGTCACTTTTTTTTCCTAAAAGATTTATTTCTCCTGAGGCTGGGTTGGTGGTTTACACCTGTAATCCGAGCACTTTGGGAGGATAAGGAGAGAGGATCGCTTGAGCCCAGGAGTTCAAGATCATCCCGGGCAACACAGCAAGACCCTGTCTCTACTAAAAAAAAAAAAAATTGCCAGGCGTGGTGGCATGCACCTGTGGTCCCAGCTACTTAGGAGGCTAGGGTGGGTGGATCATTTGAGCCCAGGGGGTTGAGGCTGCAGTGAGCTGAGATGGTGCCATTGCACTCCAGCCTCAGCAAGACTCTGTCTCAAAAAACAAACAAACAAACAAACAAACAAAAGATGTATTTCTCCTGGACTCATGTGAATGATGAGTCCTAGGAAATATCTTACCTATAGAGCTAGTGTGCCTAGTACATCCCAGCACGTGGCTTATATGACAATGCTGGAAGGAAGGAAATGGGAAGAAAAGGAAGGAGGCAGAGAGGGAAGGAAGCAAGGGAGGAGGAAAAAAGGATGGGACGATAAAATTGAGGTACTAACCTCGTTCGTAAGATCATCCTGACAGAGACGCTTTTTGGGAAGCAACTTGACCATATGTAACTAGAGCTTTAAAATAAAATAGAACAAAACTTTATATTCTTGCCCAAGTAGTTTCATTCCCTAAAGCTAAGGAATCCTTAAGCGTTTATAGTAAGGAGTAAAACACCACCACCACCACGTACACAACTAAAAAATGGATATATCAAAGTCACTATGTTATTTATCATATGAAACAACTGGAAGTAACACAAGGATGATGTTGCAAGGTGGCAGGTTCGAGGGATGAGGAAACTATGACCTTCGATTGCTCTGGATCTGGCATTGCACTGTGTCTGTTTACATTCATAGTCTTGTTTAAACCTAAATAGAGTCCTGTGGGTTTGGGACCACAGGGATTTCACTATCAGGGAGAAAGCGCTGCATAGCAGGTTCAGGCCTCAAAACTGTAGGTTCAAATCCTGTTTCTGACCCTTAGCAGCTGAGGGACTTCAAGCAAAGACCATCTGCATTAGTTTGCTATGTCTGCTGTAACAAATTACCACAAACTGGGTGCCTGCACACAACAGAAGCTTGTTCTTTTGCAGTTCTGGAAGCCAGAAGTCCCAAATTAAGAGTTAGCAGGACTGTGCTTCCTCCAGAGGCCCTGGAAGAGATCTTCCTGTATCTCTTCCAGCACCTGATGGCTCCAGGCATATCTGAGCTTGTGGATGCATAACTTCACCCTCTGCCTTTATCTTTGCATGGACTCCTCCTCTTCTGTCTTTCTCAAATCTCCCTCTGACCTTCTTCCATAAGGATGCTTGCATTGTACAAAGGCACTTTTTCCAAGTAAGGGCATATCCACGTGTTACAGGAATTAGGATGTACATGCATATATATATTTATTTTATTTTTATTTTATTTTTTTTTGAGGCAGGGTCTTGCTCTGCACCCCAGGCTGGAGTGCAGTGGTGCAATCATAGCTCACTACAGCCTCAATCTCCCAGGCTTAAGCAATCCTCCCACCTCAGCCTCCCAAATAGCTGGGACAACAGGCATGCACCACGATGTCTGGCTAATTTTTTATTTTTTTTTACGGATAAGGTTTCACCATGTTGGCCAGGCTGGTCTCGAATTCCTGAGCTCAAGTGATCCGCCTGCCTCAGCCTCCCAAAGTGCTGGGATTGCAGGCATGAGCCACTGCAACCAGCAGGATGTCTTTAGGGATATCTTCGGTGGGGGGGGGATATCTTTAGGGGGATGACCCTACCACCCACTACACTTTTACTAAAGCCAATGTTTCTCACTTAGGAAATAAAGTCCATCCTAAACCTCTATCTCTCCACACAGTTGGAATGACTAAATTAGGTGATCTATGCATAGTTTGTTATTCTTGTGACCTCCATGTAACAAGGAGGAAACTCCAATACAAGGTTTAAGTGACATACCTAAGGTCCCATAGCATATTAGCAGCTGAGTGTAGACAAGGACACAATGTCACATAACTCTCTTTACAAGGAAGATTGTTTTCCCTCTTGGAATCATAGGATGTGAAAACTGGAAAAGGCTGTACAGATCATGTAGACCTGTGGTTGTCAAAGTGCAGTCAAGGGACCCTCAGGGATGTCTCTGAGACCCTTCCAGAAGCTCTGTGAGGTCAAAGCTCTTTTCATTAGAATGCTAAGGTGTCACTTGACTTCTTACTTGTATTCTTTTACAACTAGACAGCGGAGTTTTTCAGAGGCCACATGACATGTGATATCACAAGAGACTCAATGCAGGAAAAGAAGTGAGAATCGGGCTGTCTTCTAGGGAGCCAAGCATTGGAGAAGAAATGTAGCACAACGCCACTTTTCTCTTTGTCTGAAAATATGGTTATATTTTATAGAAATGTTATCCATGGCCAAGTGTGGTGGCTCCTGCCTATCATCATCCTAGCACTTTGGGAGGCCAAGGCGGAAGAATCACTTGAGCTCAGGAGTTCAGTTTGAGACCAGCTTGGGCAACACGGTGGGACCCCATCTGTACAAAAAATACAAAAATCAACTAGGTGTAGTGGCATGTGTACGTAGTCACAGCTACTCAGGAGGCTGAGGCAGGAGAATCACTTGAACCCAGGAGGTTAAGGCTGCAGTAAGCTGTGACTGGGCCACTGCACTCCAGCTTGGGTGACAGAGTGAGACCCTTTCTCAAAAAAAAAAAAAAAAAAAAAGGAAGGAAGGAGGGAGGAAAGGAAGGAGGGAGTTATCTGTGTTCACTTGTAATAGGTTTCTTACTTATAAACAAATTAATAAAGAATTTGACTATTTCTATTTTAATTTCTAGTATGATAAATATCAGTAAAAATGACCCAGATAAACAAATACTATTTTGGGTCCTGGATAACTACTAAGAGTTTAGAGTCCTGATACCAAAATATCCAAGAAGCAGTGATGTAGAGCAAGGCAGGCACACAGGTAGGACACACTCTACCATTCCCTGTCTCACCACCAGGGAGATAAGGAGCTGACCTCTCCCATGAAGTCCAATCCCAAGTCCAAAGTCCTCCCCACACAGCACTACTATTAGCCTTTCTGTTGTTATTGAAAGAAGCTTGACATAAGCCAAAAAGAAGAATTTAAGGGAAAGGTATGAGAGAGTTCAAAGAATCGAAGGGAATGTTTCATGAACTACAGCAGTAGCACCAGGGCCCCCACAGACTGGAACTCAGGACCCAGACCTTGTGTCCCTCCTTTATTTCTCATCTCTGCTTTCACTGGGACTCGCTATGGGCTAGGAAACATGTACCCTGGCAGTTCTGTGCTGATGTATTCAGATCACCAGGACCAGAGTACAATGTCAAAGGCACGCTGATGAGGACCCTCATTTGTTTTGTTTTGTTTTGAGATGGAGTCTTGCTCTGTCACCCAAGCTGGATCTCAGCTCACTGCAACCTCCGCCTTCCGGGTTGAAGTGATTCTCCTGCCTCAGCCTCCCGAGCAGCTGGGATTACATGTGTTTGTCACCAAACCCAGCTAATTTTTGTATTTCTAGTAGAGATGGGGTTTCACCATGTTGGCCAGGTTGGTCTCAAACTCCTGACCTCAAGTGATCCGCCCACCTTGGCCTCCCAAAGTGCTGGCATTATAGGCATGAGCCACTGTGCCCCACTGGACCTCATTTTTTATATTCCATGGATGCATTCTGCATGGTCTGCCAATGGCACTGGGACTGGCGATGCCACGTGCTGGAGTAAGGTAACTTACACCACGGAAGATGTAGAGGGCTGCTCTCAGGAAAAGAGAATAGCACACTGGGATGACCAAAAACACAAAAGCTCAGCACTGTGTGCAGACAGCCCTAACAGGTTAGAGCCAGCCACGGAAATGATACCCAGTGACCATTTCAACTCCCGACTCTGCTCCCCTCAACTCTCATTCTACAGATGAAGAAACTGAAAGCCTCCTATTTCCACAGAACTACTGTGGACTACCTCCTCACTGCCCCATGCAACTCTCACCACAGAGGGAAATTCAACCACAGCATCCCCTGGCAAAAAAAAAAAAAAAGAAACAAAACAAAACAAAACCAACCAACCAACTAACCCTAGGGCTTTATGTGCTCAAATAAATTGTTTAGTTGACTCCCTCCCTCCATTAATTTACCTACTATCCCATGGCGGAACAAAAAGCACTACTGTGTATTGAATTAAGATAGGCTGGGTGCAGCGGTTCATGCCTGTAATCTTAACATTTTGGAAGGCTGAGACAGGAGAATCCCTTGAGGCCAGGAGTTTGAAACCAGCCTGGCCAACACAGGGAGACCTCCCTGCCCCGTCTCCACAAATAATTTAAAAATTAGCCACATGTGGTGGTGCATACCTGTGGTCCCAGCTACCCAGGAGGCTGAGGTGGGAAGATCACTTGACCCCAGGAGGTTGAGGCTGCAGTGAACCGTGATCATGCCACTGCACTGTAACCTGGGTGACAGAGCAAGACTGTTTCCAAAAAAAAGAAGAAAAGAGAAAAGAAGGAAGAAAAGAAGGAAGGAAGGAAGGAAGGAAGGAAAGAGAGAGAGAAAAGAGAGACACAGAAAGAGAGAGAGAGAAAGAGAAAGAGAGAGAAAGAGAAAGAGAGAGAGGGAGAGAGGGAGGGAGAGAGGGAGGGAGGGAGGGAGAGAGGGAGGGAGGGACGGAGGGAGGAAGGGAGAGAGGGAGGGAGGAAGGGAGAGAGGGAGGGAGGAAGGGAGAGAGGGAGCGAGGGAGGAAGGAAGAGGGAGGGAGGGAAGGGAAGCAGGGAGGAGTAAGAGTAAGAAAGAAGAAAGAAGGAGAACTAGAAGAAGAAAGAGAAGAAGGAGGAGAAGAAAGAAAAGAAAGGAAAAGAAAAGGGAAGAGGAAAGAAAAGGAAAGGAGAAAAAAGAGAAGAAAAGGAGTAGAGACAGAGAGACCCAATGTGAATGACATGCAGTGACAAAGGCAGATTGAAGTGCTGTACCTACAAGCCAAGGAACACCAAGCACCGCCCGCAATGCCAAAAGCTAAGACAAAGGCATGGAGTAGATCATCCCTGGAGCCTTCAGAAAGAACGTGGCTGTGCTGACACCTTGATTTTGGACTTCTCACTTTCAGAACTGTGAGATGATACATTTCTGTTGTTTTAAGCCATCCAACCCTAAGAAACCAATTTTATTACTTTGTTTTCATGCTGCTGATAAAGACACACCTGACTTTGGGAGGCTGAGGCGGGTAGATCGCCTGAGGTCAGGAGTTTGAGACCACCCTGACCATCATGGTGAAACCCCATTTCTACTAAAAATACAAAATTAGCCATGCATGGTGGCAGACGCCTGTAATCCCAGCTACCTGGGAGGCTGAGGCAGGAGAATCGCTTAAATCCGGGAAGTGGACTTTGCAGCGAGCCCAGATTGCACCACTGCACTCCAGCCTAGGCAACAAGAGTGAAACTCCACCTCAAAAAAAAAAAAAAAAGAAAAGAAAAAAGGAAAAAAAAAAGACATACCTGAGACTGGGTAATTTATAAAGAAAAAGAAGTTGAATGGACTCACAATTTCACGTGGCTGGGGAGACCTCACAATCATGGTGCAAAGCGAAAGGCACAGCATACGAAAGGCAAAGCCATGTAGGCAGTAGGCAAGAGAAAATGAGAGCCAAGTGAAAGGTGTTTCCCCCTTATAAAACCATCAGATCTCATGAGATTCATTCACTACCCCAAGAACAGTATGGGGGAACCACCCCCATGGTTCAATATTCTCCCACCCGGTCCCTCCCACAACATATGGGAATTATGGGAGCTACAATTCAAGATGAGATTTGGGTGGGGACACAGCCAAACCATATCACCAATAAAGTGCATTAATGCAACAAGCACCTGTAAAATACCTGCTACGTACCTGGAATCACTACTAGGTGCTCAGCCTCCAGAGATGCAAGGAAAAACAAAGCAACACAATTGCCCTTGAGGAACTCTTAGAGGTAAGAATCAGATGGAGATATGTCTGAAAAACTACACACACACACAGAACTTCATCAAATCATCAAATCACTACTCCCCAGGAAACGTCTCCTTGAGGGTTCAGGAGATGGTTAATATTTATTCAGAGCTTACAGAGTGCGAGCTTCAATCTCAAGGGTGATGAGATGATTTTGATGTAAACTGAGAGGGAATTGCATGGAAATGTTTTCCCAGCTCTGGGGATTCTTGTCATTTCACTAGGGGACTACACATAAGTGTGTCAATGTCCCCAAATTCCCCTCCTAAATAACATAAGGACTGTAAATAATGGACTGTAATAATGTCGATAAAGAACTATAATAATATCAGTAACTGTAAACATTTATTATAATGGTAATGCAACGTGCTAAAAGCTGGGGGTGCAATGTGCTAAAAGCCATTTACCTTAACTTCTTCTGGAACAAGGAAAAGCAGGAATGAAGGAAAAAAGATATTTTAGGAGTTGTTGCTAAAAGTTACATCAACGAAAACTGTCTCTTTTTTATGCAAGTTAATCACAGAGATAATGAATCCAACTACTGTATTTTACCAAATGGGGCTTTTTTCATTGCTGGTAACCAGAGGCCCTAGAAGACTGCTCAACCAGTGACAGGTACTAACTGAAGATTTAATTATAGGTTATAAATGACGGGGTGAGATATGAACCGGGATGTGGCAAAGACTGGCTAAATAGTCACTACTCCCATTTTCCTCCTCGTCCTGTACATCCTGAATTTTTGCCAAGGGAAAGAGGCTGGATCTGACATATGCTGCTTCCAGTCCTGGCCCAGAAAACATGTAGTCCTATGCATCCTCTCCCGCTCCTGCTGAGCCTGAATCAGAGGGTACCATGGAGGCCATGGGGGGATGGATGGTGAAACCACTGGGCAGGTGAAGTCTAGGTCCTGAAATAATCCAAACTAGACTGTCTTTGGGGCTATAAACAAATCCTCATTTTTTACAGATTAAATGTGAAATCGCTGAAATTTGGGGGTTATCTGTTACATCAACTGCTTAGTCTGAGTGATACGAGAACAAGAATCAAGTTCCATTTTTGACCTTGGCAGAGGTGGGAATGCAATAAAGAACTGTCAGGAGTGAACCCAGAGAGCACTCCAATGCCCGGATTAGCAGAAAGCTTTCCAACATTGCAGGATGCTCTCAGAATCCCGAGAGGTAGAAAAGAAAAGAAAAGAAAACAAAAGAAGAGAAGAGAGGAGAGGGGAGGGGAGGGGAGGGGAGGGGGGGAGGGGAGGGGGAGGGGAGGGGGGAGGGGAGGGGGGGAGGGGAGGGGGGATGGGAGGGGGGGAGGGGAGGGGAGGGGAGTGGAGAGGAGAGGAGAGGAGAGGAGAGAAAAGAAGAGGAAAAGAAAAGAAAAGAAGTCTGGGAATCAAGGTAGAAGAAGTGTGGGAGTAGAAGAAGGTAGTAGCAGATGAGGCTGGAAGGAGAGAAACATGCAGATAAGAACAAGGTAGCAGACTTCTATTGTGGCTTCAGTTCATTTATAATAATAGCTTGGCACCATCAGGGCATCTTGTGGTCACTCCGCCTTCTCCTGCCTCACTTCTCATAGGGGAAGGCTCTTTAGCAAAAGCCACGTTGACAGACACTGACTCCAAGGCAAGAGACCATGCTTCATGATGCTGGGAGTTTTCAAAAGCTTCCCAGGTGATTCTAAAATGTTGCAGTGGCATAAACTTAAAATATAAAGAAGAAAATAAGTATTCTGTAGCTGCTAAGAAAGCCTGACAATCAGAGGGAAATATTCTATTAACGAACACAAGTGGCAGGCCAGCAGTTGACTGGATGATCTTTCACTTTTACTCAATCAGCCTTAATGGAGTTTAATCCAGGTACTCATCATTCCTGGCTTCCTCACATCATTTTCTTTTTTGAGACAAAATCTTGCTCTACCACCCAGGCTGGAGGGCCCCAGTGTGATCATGGCTCACTGCAGCCTCTAACTCCTGGGCTCAAGCAATCTTCCTGCCTCAGCCTCCCAAGTAGGTGGGGCTACAGGCGTGAGCCACTGCGCCTGGCTAATTTTTATACTTTTTGTAGACATTAGGTTTTCATTATATTGCCCAGACTGATCTCGAACTACTGGGCTCAAGCAATCCTCCTGCCTTGGCCTCCTAAAGTGCTGAGATTACAGGCATGAGCCACCACACCCAGCTCTTCACAGGATCTTCTATTCCTTTGTTTATTTAGAGGAAAAAGAAAAAAAAAAAAAACAGAGACAAACTACAGTTCCTTTAAATCATGCTCCAGTTACATCCCTCTTCTACTCTTGTTAGTCTTTCCATTATACCTACCAGGGGATAAGCTCACATAGTCATCACACAAATACTACAGCTACTGGAGGGGCAGAAAAACTCCTCGCTTTGTACTCTTACTGAACTCCATGAAATAAAATATGATCATAATCACAACAGATGCCACTACTTACTGGATGCTTCCTATGTGACAGGAACTATGCCAAGTACTTGACAACTGCTGCTTAGTTCATACGGTCACTTTTCAGCTATTTTCTCCATCACTGAATCCTTAAACACACCCATGAGTTACATACTGCTATCTCCATTTTACAGATGAGTAAACTGAGACCAAGAGCCTTGAGTAAAGTTGCCCAAAGTCACTTGAGAAAACTGGTAAGCGCCAGAGCTAGGACTGAACCCCAAGTCCGTCTGAACCCGGAGTCAGTGACCATAACTACTACAGGAGCTGCGGTCATCATGCCTTGGTGTCCTCTACTGGACAGACAGGGAGTGAGCCACGTGCTCGTCATTTCCTTGGTCTCCTTTGGGACTGGAATGTCAGGATCATGACCTTAATCAAGGCACGTAAAGCAAAATGTAATACAAAGTCTTAGCTTCTTGATTTAAAAAAGTATTAATATGCAAAACAGCACCTTCTAGAAAAAAAGAAAGTGCCTGGATGCTAATTTAATAGTTTACATACATGGCTCCTTAATAGGCAAAAAGTAGCAAAGGAAAGTCACATTTACAAAGTTGGGTTTCCTGAGATTGTGACGTTATCGACAATTCCAGCTCCTATGCACGTGTGCGTTTGCTCTGCCAACCTCTTCATTTGGACAAAAAGTTGGGCCTCTTTATTCGTAGGAAAGGAAGTCGGGGGTATCTTTGGAGCACCTGCTATGTGCCTGGCCCTGTGTATTTAATCTCTCATTCGATTCCCAGAAAAAAACTGTGAGGATGCTACTGGTCAGTCAATATTTCCGAGAGGCTCAGGGAGGTCAATTTATTTCTTTAAGATCACACAGCCAGTGATGGAGGAATCAAATTTCAAAGCACATGTCCTACTTTATAAAAAATATTTCTAACACAAGTGGTTCAGGCTTACCATTGATGGCTTCTAAAGAAGAGCAAATACTCTGGTTCCCCCAGCCCACACCCCCGCCACCAGCAATAGAGTTTCTGTCTGATGGCTGAACACTTTAGAGAACACTTTGTCTGACAGCTGAATACTCTCCAGCCGACAATATGTTCATACAATAATAATAAGAATAATTGCTGTCACTACACACATTTTTAAATACAGACCTAAAAATTAAACAGTAAAGGTAAATGGTATTATGATATCTTTAAAGCCTGAAGAAGAAAAGGGGGAAATAGAACAATGGAAAGAAATCGTTCATCACCTTCACCATGAAAAACTACTTTTTTTCTTAGACATGCGGCATATCAATTAAAGATACTGTAGAAATTATAATGGCCTATAATATATTGATGGCATTTGCCAATTGTGGGACATATCCCATGTGGTATCCAAATCATGAAAAACAGTTTATGGAGATTCTGGGCTAAGAGATTTATATAAATATGTATCTACAAGTGATCACCAATAAACGACCTCAATCTTATAGACTAATAAGAATGCAGGAGTTGGCAACAGTAAATTCACCAGCTGAAAGGCAACTCTCCAGGCACGGTAGTGATTAGCGTCCCCTTGGCTCCCCTGATGATGGAGAAGTGCTCTTGGTTTCATCCTGAGAATGGGGAAGGAACTTATCTTTTAGTTAGGACCAAATTAATTTTAATCCATCTTTGTAGCTCCTGTCTAATTTCTTCTCTCCCCAAGAAATTATCTAATGTACTTTTGGAGGAAGGCACTTGGGCACTGCTTGTATAATAGAGTTTGAGAATAACCCTAAATTCTAGAAGAGACAAGCAGAGACCGGTGGAAATTTATAGTGTAAACCACGCTTGCAGAATCATAAAACTCGGGTGTTTTCTGTTATATAGTCAGAGCCTCATATTCAATTCAAGGGTCAAGAATGTGAAATGCTGGCAGGTTTCCTAGGACAAATATGGTGGTCTGAAATCCTGAACATCTGGCTCTGTCTCTCACAGACACATTATGATATAAAATCCTGAAAGAGAGTAACTGGGTCCTAAGGATTTTTTCCAGAAGAAAAGTGTCATAAAAAAAAAAGAAGAAAAAAAAATAACATTGCAAACTGGGAATTTCAAAATATAAAATGATGTATAAGTTTTTGGTTTTCGTGTTAACAGATCTTACTATTGGCAAGCAAAATTTCTTGTGAAAAGAAAGAAAAATAATTCAGAAAGATCTATATACCTGTCATGTTCAGATAATTAAGATTCCCTTGTTTCACAGACACGCACATAATCTTCAAGTCTATCAGACAAATCACAGTGGGCCTTAAGTCTTACTGGTAGGGTCTAAAAGAAGCACATCAATTTTCAAACACTAACCATTTAAAATTAGGACAAGAAGGAATATTGTCAGTAAGACCAAGAAGCAAGAGTGAGACATTTCAACTTGCAGAATAACAATACGATTAAATTGAAATCGTTGTTTTCTGAAAACAGTCATTTCATAAAATGTACAGTAACGCTTTTATATGTAAATTATCTAAACTGAAAAAAACCTTCCACTTTAAATTGAATTGAGACTAGCTTAGAGTAGAACACTTTGGTGAAAACGTGCTTAACATGAATAAAACTGCAAAGGGAAACAAATAATATTTTGCAGAAAAATACTGCCAATAAATGCTGGGTTTTCTTTCTTTCCCGTCATATATTTGTTTGTTTTGTTTTTGATTGGTGTTTGTTACAATAAGAGAAAACATAATACCCCTGGTTACAAATTCATTCTTAACTTGATGAAGCTTAAAGTTAAGTGATATTTTCCATTTGGTAAATTACAAATGTTACTAATACATTTCAGAGGAAATAAGTATATATGAAAATTACTAAACCAGTGTAAGACAGAGCAATCTAACTTACCTGACTAGCTTATTAAAAAGGCTCTTCCAAAGCATTGAGGGGTCTCTTTCCTTTTAAGGTAATCTTAAAGTCCCCCTTCTCCTTCTTAATTAACGATACACATATCTCCTATTTATTGGTATTTCATCTAGACACTCCTCCTTCCAGGGCCATCATAACATTTCTCGACTTTTTCAGTGCACATGTGACAGTCCACCCGAAATTGTGCATGCCTGTAAGGCAAGCTTCTGATTATTGTTTCTTCTTGGATCCCACATCACCTGATAGAAGATTTAGCAAATGGTGGTCTCACAGGAGGAATGAGCAGGGATGGATAATGGGGCTTCCACAGGGAAGGCTCCCCAGAATAACCCTTCAGCCATGGTCACCCGTTTTGTGTGGAAGTTCGTATGCCAGGCTGTGTGCTAAACACATTACCTGCACTGACTGCTTCTGTGATCAGGTTCAGGCAAGAAAACAGGCTTTGGGAAGAAAGAGATCACCCACAATCACAGAGATGATACACGATGGGCTTGGATTTGAAACCAGGTGTGCGTCATGAGGGGCTCATAGTCTTCACCAATACCCTTCAGCTCCGTTGGAAATAAGTTCTGCTTGTCCCTTCACCCACCTAACCCCCCCTGCTACCAAGAGTGCCTGGGATCTTACAGACTCAAAAAAATGTGAATGGGTGGTTAGTGCAGATTATTTCAAAAGAGCCCCAGATGCCATGTTCTTTAGGTCATGAGTCAGCCCCATCCACCCCTCCCCAGTTCTTCACCTTTACCTCCTCAGTCACATCCATGCCTTTATTCATGTCTCCTCCAAAGGAACCAAGAGAATAATTCCTGGCATATATTAGTGTCTCAATAAATATGTGTCACCTAAATGAATACTTCTTTTAAAAAAAATCCTTCAGAAACACTGGAACTCTCCTAAGCTATCTATGTAGTGTCTCACTATGTTGGCCAGGCTGGAGTGCTGTGGTGTGATCATAGCTCAGTGCAGCCTCAAAATCCTGGGCTCAAGGGATCCTCCCACGTCAGCCTCCAGAGTACCTGGGATTAGAGGCATGGACCACCCATGCTTGGCTCAGTGTATTAATTTTCTAAAAGATAAATTTTTCTGACTGGCAAATTCATTTTTGTTAAACATCATGTGTTCTACTCAAATATGGGAAAGAGAACCCTCCTATTCATTTATAAAGTTTGGCTCCAACTCAACTGAGCAAAAAAACATTCAATTCATTTAACTCCAAATACTGTAAAAACACAATGATAACTTCTGAGCTAGTCGTTTTTTTAAATTTTTTTGGCACCACAATAATTCTTTTATGATGGTATCCAGTGAGAATCCCTCACGGAATTTTCTCTTAACATGGAAATGCATATGGCCTCTGCGGTACAACAGCTGTGAAACTACATAATTGTTTACAAATGTGCAAAATAAGTACCCAAACCAATAAAAAATAATAACTTGGGCATCCATAAAAAAGAGATACTATAAACATGCAATGGCCCATACTTTCTCTATAAATAACCGTTGAGGCAAAAATACAACCACCAAAACCCCTTGTTTGAAATCCCCTTCCATAAAGCAAATAACGTTTGCAGTCTGGCAGGCTAATACCATTGTGCTTTCCCAAGCAAAAATGCTTTTTTATTAACATTTATCATTTAGGTGCCATTAAAGTAACTGCAGTAAAAGTGGATCCATTTACAATAAGACACTTGGTGTTGGGTCCACTATGTTATGAATAGGTTTCAAACCAGTACACAGCTCCTTCCTCATCACCAAAGAGGTGGAAAGACAGAGAGGGAAACATAAATAGCAGGAAGGAGAAAAACCACAGGGGATCCTTCTAAATATGTTCCCACCTATCTCCATCCTAATCCTCGATTAGATCCATCAGAGTCCAACCCAACGGAAGCCGGCATTGGAGTATCAAAGAAGCAATGAAGTCTTGCCCTTCAGTGCTTCTTCTTGGAAAGCCCCTCTTTCATTCCATTCTGTCTCCTCCGTGTGTCTGGGGAAACTCCTATTCATTCATCAAAACCCAACTCATTAATCTCTTCCACCAGGAAACCTTTGTCCACCATCAAAGAGAGCAAATCACATCCTTCACAGCAGACCCTTCCATCAATTCATATACTTAATACACATTTGTTGACCACCTACCAAAAGCCAAGCACCACTGTTCAAAAAGTGCTAAACCCACAGCAATGAACAAGATAAGGAGCTCAGTCTTTAAGTCAATGAATATATACAGTGTAATATTAAGTAGGATTGTATTACATTATTTCAATTACATTATTTCAAGTTCTGCACTTATTGTAATTATTATGCTGTCTCTCCCAGTAGGCTCTTAACTACTGGATCTCTATATTCCATGGTTTTCCAATTTAGCAATGCTTAATGAATTGATTTAAATTAAATTTAAAAAACACACTTACTCTTGGTATAGTCTAGGTCAACCACTAAGCCTGGGGAGACAGACTAGATTTACACAGAGCACCTCTGTTCTCAGGGAGCTTACAGCCATCTCTTGGAATAATCACTGTCATCACCATGTGATGAAGCCATTTACCCTTTTAAACTTTTCAGAGAAAACATTACTTTCTGTTGTCCTCACAGACAAACATGGGAGGCGTTATTAGCCTGATTTTACGACTGAGAACATCAAGACTTTCCTTATCCCCTGATCTTGGGAAAGGGGGCAGGATATGACCTTTTGAAACTGAAAATAAGATAATAAACATGAAGCCAGTGAGATCAGGTAAAGCAAACCTGGCTGAAGCTGCACACAGCTGTGGTTGTGTCGGGAGGGTAAGCTCAGGCTATGGACCAAGACAATGCTGGGCCACGTTTCTCCAGGACTATAAGGAAGATCCTGCAATTCGAATAGAGACGCTTTTTTTTCTGTTCCACACCTCTAAGAAAATCTCTCTGGAGGTGGTCCCATGATTCTCCTTGGGTGTGATGTCACCCAAGGAGCAGCACAGTGAGAGGAGCGTTATCACAGAACATATAGAGATGAGGGTTATCACAGAACCACATGAACTTGCCTGGCAGGGGCTGGGAAGACACTGGCATGGAGTACACACAGGTGACATAGGGACCCAAAAGTGAGGGCATCCCCTAAAATAAGCAATGCATCAGCTTCCTCTGCCAAATAACACTCATCCTGAAGGGCAGGCAGCAGTTGGCAGGAGCATTCATCCCTAGGGTTGCTGCAGAAAGCTACTGCACACTGGGTGGCTTAGAACAGCAATGTACTCTTTTGCAGTTGAGGAAGCCAGAACTCTGAAATCAAGGTGTCAACAGGGCCACATTCCCTCCAAAGGCTGGAGGGGATGATGCTTCCTGCCTTCAGGAGCTTCTGGCAGTCCCAGACATTCCCCCGTTCATGATAGCACAATTTCAATCTCTGCCTCCGCCTCTACACGGCCCTATGTTTTTCTTCACATCATCTTCCCTCTATCTCTGCCTCTGTCTCTGTGCCCAAAGTTCCCCTTTATGTGCATATTGGATTAGGGCCTATCTTAAGGACCTCATTTCAATGTGACTGTCTGATTTTTTTTTCTTTCCCTTTCCTTTAGACATTCCTCATGATGATAATGATTATCAGAATGCATCATCCCTGGGACCACCATAATTTCTCGCTCAAACCTCTGTAATACCTCTGGTGGTGGATATTTAGGTTAGAGGCCCTATCAGCCCTTCCCAAGGCTCTACCTCTTGCAGCCTTCCATCGTATCCCAGCATTCCTTGCAGCTCAGGGGTCATGTGACACAGCCCATGCCAAATAGACATATGCAGAAGTGAGTTGATAGATTCTAGAAAAGCTTTTGCTTTTCCTGATAAAATGGTCAGACACGGCTGGGCACGGTGGCTCATGCCTGTAATCCCAGAATTTGGGGAGGCCAAGGTGGATAGACCACCTGAAGTCAGGAGTTTGAGACCAGCCTGGCCAACATAGTGAAATCCTGTCTCTATTAAAAATACAAAAAGCCGGGTGTGGTGGCATGTGCCTGTAATCCCAGCTACTCGGCTGAGGCAGGAGAATCGCTTGAACCCAAGAGGCGGAGGTTGCAATGAGCCAAGATCACACCACTGCACTCCAGCCTGGACAACAGAGTGAGGCTTCATCTTAAAAAACAAAAACAAAAAACGGTGGGTGGGGGTGGGGGTGGGGTGGGGTGGGGTCAGACCCAGCTGGTAAAAATTCCTACCCCTCTTTCCACAGTGAACCTGTGGTGGCCATCTACGACCCCAGAAGAATGAATAACCTAGAGAATCACAAAGCTGGGGATGAAGAACTTTGACAAATGTGCAGTTGCTGAGCCGGCTGGACCAGTGACAGCAATTGCCTCCCTCTCAGCTTCTTATTAAGCAAGAAAAGACAAAGCTCTGTCTGTTACAGTTAGCTTTATTTGTGTTTTCTTTAACTTGCAACTGAACTCTTTCCTCACTGATAAATCTTCTAACTGATCTCTGTGTTTCCAATCCTAATTCATCACAATCCATTCTCTTTTTTCTTAATAGAGATGGGGTCTCACTATGTGGCCCAGGTTGGTCTCAAATTCCTGGGCTCAAGAAATCATCCCACCTGGACCTCTCAAAGTGATGGGATTATGAGCCACCACACCCAGGCCATGACAATCCATTCTCTACCGAGCAGTTATAGTGTTGTCCTCAGCCGCATCATATTATATCACAATCACGTCATCTATCATTTCAAACATGTCATTTCATATATCACACCGTATCATTCCTTGTCTTGTCAATCTCTCTCTGGCTTAAAACCACCCAGTGTTTCCTCATTGCAGCTAGAATAAAATCTTAAGTCCTCACCTTGGTTTACAAGGCTCTGTGTGATTAGACCCATGCACACCTCCCAGCCTTCACCTTGAATCTTCCCTTCATTTATTCCGCCCAAGTTCCATTGGACTTTAGTGTCTCAAACATGCTACACTGCTTCTTACTACCAGAGATCTCATTTACCGTTTCATCCGCCTGGGACACTCTGCTTCCACACCTTTGAGTAACTGACATTTGTCATCCTTTATGTCATACCTAGAATAGTGTCTTGAATATAGATGGCTGCCAGGACATGATATGGTGTGTCTGTGTCCCCACCAAAATTTCATCTTGAATTGTATCTCCCATCATCCCCAAGTATCATGGGAGGGACTCGGTGGGAGGTAACTGAATCATGGGGGCAGGTCTTTCCCACGCTGTTCTCGTGATAGTGAATAAGTCTCACGAGATCTGACGGTTTTATAAAGGGCAGTTCCCTTGCAAAGGCTCTCTTGCCTGCCACCATGTAAGACGTCCCTTTGCTCCTCCTTTGCCTTCCGCCATGATCGTGTAGCCTCCCCAGCCATGTGCAACTATGAGTCCGTTAAACTTCTTTCTTTTACAAATTACCCACTCTCAGGCATGTCTTCATTAGCAGTGTGAGAATACACTAATATAGGACATATATGTTGAAGAAATGACAGTACATCTAACACTTCCTGAGCACTGTAACGTGAGACGGACTTATTCTAGAAGGGGCTTCACAAGAGAGCTTTGGGTTCATCAGTCTCTTAAAGTCATCATTTTCTCCTCTTTTCCCCAGTTCCCTTACCTTACCCCCAAATACAGTGTCATGGAAAGAGAACTAGAGTACACACAAACCCTTGTAGCCAATTGGAGACAGAGCCAGGACTACAGACAGGTTTCCTGTTCCCCAACGACAGTCCTCGGGTGTTTCTGTTCCATCACCCCAAATCATATTCAAATCAGGGCCCTGGCGGAGGTATCTGTTTCCCCAGAGAATGGGACTGTATTATCTACAGGGGTTGCCATAAGAAAATGCGACAGACTAGGTGGCTTAAACAACAGAAATTGATTTTCTCACAGTTCTGAAGGCTGCACATTCAAGGTCAAGATATCAGCAGGTTTGGCTTCTCCGGAGGCCCCTTGCCTTGGCTTGCAGACAGCCACCTCCTCACTGTGTCTTTTTGCCACTGTGGTCTTTCCTCCATGCATATGAATTCCTGGTGTCTCTTTGTGCATCCAAATTTCCTCTTCTTATAAGGACCCAAATTAAACTGAATTAGGGACCATCTGAGCAACCTCATTTTAACTTAACCATCCTTTAAAAGGTTGTATCTCCAAATAGAGTAACATTATGAGGTACTGTGAATTAGGGCTTCATCATATGAATTTTGGGGACACATAATTCAGCTCCTAACAGATACCAAATAATAACAGCATCAAGACAGAGCTCTGCTGGTCCTGTTACCATGAACTAGTTGTCTATTCCAGCTCACACCATGCCCTGTCTAGAAGTTTTGGGGTGTGCTACCAGCTTTTTTTTTTTTTTTTTTTTTTTTGAGACAGAGTCTCACTTTGTCACCCAGGCTAAAGTGCAGTGGCACAATCACAGCTCACTGCAGCCTCCACCTCTACCAGGCTCAGGCAATCCTCCTGCCTCAACCTCCCAAGCAGCTGGGACCACAGGTAGGCACCACAGGTAGGCACCACCATGACCAGCTAAGTTTTTAAATTCGGTGTAGAGGTGAGGGTCTCCCTACGTTACCCTGGCTGGTCTCGATCTCCTGGGCTCAAGCAATTCTCCTCCCTCAGCCTCTCAAAGCGCTGGGATTACAGGCATGAGCCACTACACCAGGCCTGATACTAGCTATTTCTAACTGCTATTCTTGGCAGCCTGCCTCTTGAGACCTCCGAATAATATTTTATTATGAAAAATTTTCAACATACCCCAAAACAGAGAACCTAATTAAATGAACCCACAGTTGGCCAACAATAATGTAACATGAACATTTTCCAATCTTGAATTATTTACGCTATTACTCTAACAGTTTTTTCCACATTATTTTAAAGCAAGTCTGAGTTATCATCATTTCACTTGTAGATTTTTCGGTATGCATCTCTAACATAAACTCAATTAAAAATACTATTGTACTTTAAAAAATGAAGGCTACTTTCTTAACACTATCTATTAGCTACTCCATATTCAAATTTTCCTATTTGTCTCAGAAAAATGTCTTTGATAGCAGGTTCCCCTAAATCCAAATCAAAATGAGCGTCACACAATCAATCTGGTACTATGTGTCTTAAGTCTCTTTTAATCAACATAAGACTTTTTTTTTTTTTTTTTTTTTTAAGATGGAATCTCACTCTGTCACCAGGCTGGAGTGCAGTGGTATAATCTCGGCTCACTGCAACCTCCGCCTCCTGGGTTCAAGCGATTCTCCTGCCTCAGCCTCCCAAGTAACTAGGCCTACAGGCACACACCACTATGCCCAGCTAATTTTTGTATTTTTAGTAGAGACAGAGTTTCACCAGGTTGGCCAGGATGGTTTCGATCTCTTGACCTCATGATCTGCCCACCTCGGCCTCCCAAAGTGCTGGGATTACAGGTGTGAGCCACCGTGCCCAGCCAATGCATATAGCATTTTGTCTACAGCCATACCACCCTGAATGAGCCTATCCCACATAACATTTTGAAGTCAACTGAACATTGGCTTATTGCTCAGAGCATTTTCTCACTCAAGACATCACAAAGGATACAGGAATGGATATAAGACATCTATAATGAATATAAGATATAGGAGACCAAGAGCTCAGGCACCCTATGATTGGGAGGACGTTGGGGCTTCTTTGCCGAACTAGCACAGATTATGGAAGATTTAATGTCCAAGAGGGAAGCTCCTGAAAGACATGCTCTTTCCTTTTCCAAGAGAGCTTTGTTCTGAATTTGGATTAATTTAGATGGCGCGTGCACTGAGGGAATTTGTAAGATGTGTTTACGGAATAACTGTGATCAATACTAGTGCGTTTACAGTGGGAGAGTGTGTGCAGGAGGCTTTGAGAAGGCTCCTGTGCGCTCACTCTTTAACACTGATCAATACTCATAGTCAAGCACTAACATGGGAATTGGAGGGAACATTTATATTCAAACTGTGCTGCGTCCCCTTATGGAAGGTTCTTTCATTTGGCCTGTTCGTCTCAAATACATTTATCAGACGATGTTATATAGGAATGGCACTATAAAAATACATTTTTAAGCGTTAAGGTTTATCATTCCGTCATCTGCTCACACTTTAATCACCACAATCTTTGCGGCTGGTCTTTCAAACTATTATTCTAGAACAGCTGTATGCTCTAAAATTGATAGTCTTCTTAGTTGATACATTCGCAAAAAAATGTTAAATATTCAACAAGATTCTGAGTGGCTGCAGCCACCTAGTCTTCAAGTTCCCTCCAAAGCATATACAGTGGCCAGATATGAGCATCATGTTCCTATTTTTTGAAGAACTATCCAGCCAGGCTGTTGCTGAACAAACCATAGAAATAGTAAATGTCTTCAAAAGGGAAAGTGATATTTTTTAACATATATATACATCCACATCACTTTGAACATTTCAAACAATTTCCATGATGCACACTTAGAGGCTTCCAGATATATCTGCTTCCCTATTATACAAAGGCCAGACTAGCAAGAACAGAGAGGACACAAAGAAGGCCCCACCTAATTTAGCCAGCAGGCTTTAAAGAAACGTGTTGGAAGTAATCTCTCTTTATAACTTATACCCTCCACTTTCTAAGATGCCTGTCAGGTGTTGGTTACGTCCTGAAATCTGGCCTTGACAAACATGTAAGTTATTTGTGGTCCAGATGTCAATACATAAGCAAGCACAAAACAAAATGTGAAAAGAAAGGAGAAAAAATTCTAAGGTCCCTTAGGCCTTGGCACGGTGGCTCACACCTGTAATCCCAGCACTTTGGGAGGCCGAATGAGTAGGATCGCTTGAGCTCAGGAGTTTGAGATCAGCCTGGGCCCCAAAGGGAGAGCCCCTATCTCTACAAAAAATTAAACAATTAGCTGGGCATGGTAGCATGAACCTGTGGTCCCAGCCACTCAGGAGGCTAAGATGAGAGAATCAGTTGAGCCCAGGAGGTTGAGGCTACAGTGAGCCATGATCACGCCACTGCACTCCAGCCTGAGTGACAGAGCAAGACCCTGTCTCAAAAAACAAAATCTATATATACACATATATATGTATATATTTATATTTTATATATTTAGATATATACTTGCATAAATATATACAATTTATATAAATATTTTTTAAATATAAAATATATTTATATAAATAAATAAATAAATAAATAAATAAAATATATATATATATATATATATGAGATCCATTAGCTTTAATTGCATCAACAGAAGGGATAAATTCTTGCATCCCACTGGTGTGGCCAATGCTGCATAGCAGATGCGGAAGGCTCTGGAGGGTTAGTGTGCACTGGGAAAAGGAAGGATGGAGGGGCTAGAAGCAGCTGCCGCATTTCTTGAAGACTCTACTTTCAGAGACAAATCTCCCTGCAGTTAACTGTGTGTGGAAAGTAATGACTCTCAATGCCATTCAGGAAACCAGTCCCCAGCTGCCCCAAGTGTGCACGCCACTGGGTGATTTGAACGGGGAAAGCCTGTTCTTAGGCGTCTAGGTGGTAAACACAAGCAGGTCAACATGAGGCAGACATCCCTGTAGGAGTAAGTCACTGCCAGCAAAAAGAAACACACGAAATAGCAGAAAATAAACAACCGCTCCTGGCCCAGGCTGGTAAGAAAGCAAACTATCGGCCGGGGGTGGTGGCTGACGCCTGTAATCCCAACACTTTGGGAGGACAAGGAGGGTGGAATACCTGAGATCAGGGGTTCGAGACCATCCTGGGCAACATGGTGAAACCCCATCTCTACCAAAAATACAAAAATTAGCTGGGCGTCGGGTGGTCGGTGCCTGTAATCCCAGTTACTCGGGAGGCTGAGGCAGGAGAATCACTTGAACCCAGAAGATGGAAGCTGCAGAGAGCTGAGATCACACCACTGCACTCCAGCCTGGGTGACAGAGAGAGACTATCTCAAAAAAAAAAAAAAAGCTTACTGTCGCTTTGGAACAAGAGGCCCCAACACAAAGCCAATTTCACATGCATCAGCAGACTTGGAATCACAGGGCAGTTGGTTTTTATTCCCTGTTAAGAGGCCTGAAATGTGAAGGTACCCACAGCACACTCACCTGAAAACCCCTTAGCAGGGCAGTGCAGACAGGCAAGTGTTCAGGAAGATGTTCTAATGAAGAGAAGAGGCACACCGTCTATCAGATTGAGAGGGCCTGTGTCAGAGATGAACAGAATACCTGGTAATATCCCTATCTCACCAAGGCTGATCTAACAGAGCCCGATTACTTGCAACAGGCTGGGCCTGCTACCCAGGCCCTGTGAACCGGAATGGCCGAGAATCTGCGGGCTTTCCTTCAGCCAGACAACTCCAACAAGCTTCTCTCTGTGATCACTGCTTAAGTTAAATGAGTTAATCTTGTTTTCCAGATGAACTGTTATTTTGTCTCCCGCAGGCAGAGATTATGGGATAAAAGTATTGTGTTAACAGGAGGGCTGGGGGCTTTCCAGAGCCACATTCCACACACACAGAACCCCTCTCTCCAGTTCTTCCACCCATTTCTATTTTTTCATGGATTTAGAGAACGAGAAGGAGAGTAGGGAACTTCAAAATGACACGCAGGGCGATAAACCTTTCAGATGAATGATGTCACTTCATAAGGGGTCAGGGGGCCAATTTATCTTCACGTTTCGAAACATAGTTTATGAGCCTGACAAAATTTAAAACACTTCTAGGGCAAAATGGGTGTGCAAGTGACACTGAGTTTTGAACTCTTTCCCTGCCTTCTTTTTATTTTTCTGACTTACTCTTGAAACACATCAGTCAACAACCAGCATATACTGAGGGTCCTTTGCATACAAGCCCTTTGCTGGATGCTATGAAAAATAATTTTTTTATGGCCAACACTTGGTTTCTTCCCTCAAGGAGCCTTATGCCTCTGTCACTGATTTCAACGTCATGTATCTTTTTAATTTTTTAAAGCCATTTTGGAGTGCGGACAATAATAAATGCACTTGGAGGCAAAGACAGAACTCACTGGGTTCTAATCCCAGTGGTCCACCACAGTTCATTGTGAGGTCTTGAGCAAGTTACTTAACCTCTCTGACCCCTAGGTTTTTTAATATGGAAAGGGGTAACAATTACACCCAACTTTCAGGGCAGTTGTCGTGATAAGCAACAGAGTATGCAAAGCTTTCAGCAGATGGTAAACTCTTGATACAGAGTCATTTCCCAAGGTAGTGTCAGAATCACAGGAGGAAAGATACCAAGACCCTGTGACACAGCAGGACAGAAACAAAAAGATGTCACAGGTAGGTGCTACGTCTAGCAAATAAAAACACAGGATGCTGAGTAAAATTTGAGTTTCACATAAACAACAAATCATTTCTTAGAAGTATATCCCAAAGAAAATTTTTAGAGTATATGCTCCAAATATCGCATGGGATACATTTTTAAAAAATATGTTATTTACCTGAAATTCACATTTAACCAGGTGTCCTGTTTTTGTTTTTGTTGCTTTAAGACACAGGGTCTTGCTCTACCACTCTGGCTGGAATGCAATGGTGCAGTCATAGCTCACTGCAGCCTCAAATTCCTGGGCTCAAGTGATATTCCTGCCTCTGCCTCCCAAGGTGCTGGGATTATAAGTGTAAGCCACTGTAACAGGCCAGGTGTCCTGTATTCTATCTGACAATCCTAGCCATGGGATATCCGGTCAGAAGACCAAAGATCAAGTGTTATTTACTATTCCATTAAAAGTAATGGCAAAAACCACGATTGCTTTTGCACCAACCTAATAGCATTGTGACTTGGGGACAGATACTTTATTTATTTATTTATTTATTTATTTATTTATTTATTTTTGAGACAGAGTCTCACTCTCTAGCACAGGCTGGAGTGCAGTTCTCCTGCCTCAGCCTCCCAACTAGCTGGGACTACAGGTGTGCACCACCACACCAGGCTAATTTTTGCATTTTTAGTAGAGATGGGGTTTCACCATGTTGGCCAGGCTAGTTCTGAATGCCTGACCTCAAGTGATCCACCCGCCTTGGTCTCCCAAAGCCCTCGGATTACAGGCATGAGACACCATGCTAGGCCTTAAAAAGATTGAATACTGCTGATTCGGAGCATCTGTAGCCTTTATTTCTGACTTGGGTTCCTGATATGGCAAGAGAGGGCTCAGATGCACAGACTTTTCCAAAGCAAACCTTCCAGAATGAGCTGAGAAGGAAGCTATACCAACTAGCCCAAGAAGATGTCCAGAACTTCTGGTGCTTGTGCATAAAAAGGAGCAATGCTCCTGGTGAGGTGGCACAGACAAGGACGCATGACCAATGTCTTATGCCCTGCACACTTCTTTCCCTATATTTAGTGGTTACACAATTGTTGAGAAATGTAGAGATTTTTGCATGTACGTTAACTTCTGCTACTATAGCTTTTTAATATATCTGAGGAATTATTTTATTCCCAAAAGACTGATGGTGTTCTGATGGGAGTAAGGGGTGGTAAAAGAAGGTAGAAAAATAAAAATAAACCCTTTAACACTAAGATTATTTGAGTGATCAGAATCAACACTATAGGAAGGCTCTGTGACAACGTGGATGTCAGTTATTCCAACAATTTGTCCTTGAAGGCGAATATGTTCTTTTCTGCTTAAAATGTTCCATGGTTTACATGGATCATGGTCTCCTTAGGCCTACTAGGCAACTGACTGATTCACTTCCAAAGGCAGTTTGTGCCAGGCATGACGGCTGATGCCTGTAATCCTAATACTTTAGGGGGCCGAGGCGGGAGCACTGCTTGGGCCCAGAAGGTCAAGGCTGCAGCCAGCCAGGATTGTGTCAATTACACTCCAGACTGGGTGATAAAGTGAGATCTCTCTCCAAAAAAAAAAAAAAAGGTAGTTTGTATCCTGAGTCAGTTGCAAGGGTAGCTGTCAGGGAGAACCATCTGAGGTGCCGATCGCGTCAGTACCGTGTGTACCCACAGGTCAAAAGGGAAACTGCAGGGATCGAGAAAGAGCAGCTGAAAGAGCCTTTCCTCTCCTGGATAAGTTTTCAATGTTGCCATAATTGGAAAAAAAACTATTTTCTTGGGACCAATTACCAAGCCAGAGAGACTGCACCAAGTGTGCTGAGCTCTCTTGTTCCTGCCTGCAGCTTCTTTGTAGTTGACGAATGAAAGAATAGAAAGGGAAATGGAAAGCTTCAAAAAGAGGAGAGGAAGAGCCCCAGGAAAGCAACAGAGATGGAGCTCTTGATTACAGAAAGAAATCTGAAATGGAATCAGGAAGGCTCAGGATGCCCCCAGAGAGATTCCTGGAGAAGTCATCTAATTTAACAGCAGAGAGAGAAGATGGCAAGGGTGCTTTAGCCTGGCTCTGGAAAGAAATAAGAGATGTGTTGAAGGATGTGTGTGAGACTGACAGACACAGAGAGACAAAGTTTATATGGGTCAAATAAGGAAAAAGTGAACCAAAAAAGCTACACATATGCGTGAAAACTGTTTTCTTTTTGATATCCTTATTAAATAGGGGGCTTGATAAGATGGAAATGCCTTAATTAAGAATGATTTTTATAAACATGCTGTGATCACACTTGCCATGAAATATGCGTGAATTTAGTCAAAAAAAAAAAAAAACCTGCCATAACTCTGACTGGAGACAAAGTATGTGTCATTAGAATGGAAGCTTCTTCAGAATACAAACCTATCTGAGTCACTGCTGTACGCACACCATCTAAACCACATTCCACACTCAAACATTCCTTAGTGTGTAAATAAACAGATGCTTGTATCTAGCCCGTCGTATTCCTTACTCAAGATACACTACCACCACCTTGTGGCAAAGTACCAGAATTGTAGGAATAGGAATAGGGTTTTTGTTTTATTCTTGTTTTTTTCATTTTGTTTTCAATGTATGTGTGCACAAAAGCAGTATGTGCTCTGATGGTACATACAGCATTACACAAAGTCACCAAAGGCATAGAAAAGGAAGTAAAAAGGCAAATAAATAAATAAATAAATAAATAAACAGTTTTACATGGGTGATCATACAGCTACAACATCAGCTTTTCCCCAGTCCTTTTCTGTTATTTTAAGTATTTACTGCATGAAACCCTCCCAGAATTTTTAAGCTGCACCACTGCAGGCTAAGAGCAGAGCCAGCACTTCTTACATTAGCAAACGTGTGAGGCGAAGGGAGGTTTGATTGACAACTGACAAACTGATGACAGAACAAAGACGGAGCCTCCACTTGGGAACGCAACGCATTTTTACAGCCACTTTCGCCTTGGCTTGTTTTTATATTCTCCCCAAAGAAGTCCCTTTGACTCTCTTATGCGTTGTTTTGTTTTGTTTTTCATATAGACCATGTTGTCAGCTAGGTCCGGAAGTAACAATGAATACAAAGTACTGGGCAGGACAGCATTTGACAAAGGTAAACAATATGCATAGAGAAAACCTCTCAGATGAAAAATCCACATACGTTTTTAGCGGCCGTCAGACTGAATGCAAATGGCTTTGGAAAATATAAGTGGTTGGCTTTTTAATATCAAAGAAAATCACAGCCTTTTCTCTAACACTGAAAACAGTGCGGCACTAAAAAGGAATAACTAACTCAATATACCAGGCAGCTCATTTTCAGCATGCAAAAGTCATTGTCCTTGCCCTCACCTTAGAAGCAATGTTGCACTTCTAGAAATGTTAAATGGCGGACACGTTAAGAAAACCAAGACTGTCGCCGTTTTTTAAGGCTTCCTCCTCTTTAAAAAAAAAAAAAACAACAAGTTGTATTTTAGAGGAAGAAGCAGCAATTAAAAAAAATAAAAGAGTTGGGGTGGCCCACAAAAGAAGCCACATAATGTCAATGCTCTGAAACTGCTCAGCCTCAGTTGTTTTCCAAGTCAACACACTGGCTGTCTTGCCTGAAAGAAAGGAGTCAACAGGGAGAAAATAAATAGAGCATTTCCAGAATTCACCCAGCAGCTCGGAAAACCGTCTGCTTACTATTACACAGTTTTAACATGTCATAATCATTTTCACAGTGAAGATACCCTTCCTGCAGTTTACACCAAGAATGCATGACTAATTTTAACCACTTGTGCAAATCTCCTAATGGAAATTTCAAACGGCTTTTACGGATTAGAGTTTCGTAAACTGCATGGAGAGCTGCAACAGATACTAAGTCTCGTTGTTCCTCATGTCAGCTCGTCAGTGCCTAATGAGTTACTGAAGATCCGTGGGCAATCATACAGTACTTACAGAAACTATAATTCTTGTTGGCACTACATGTATTGTGCATTGTATGTACAGAAGATAAAACCAAGCATTGTGAAAATGCAGATGAATGAGAAGGGAAGGGAGGTAGGTCATGTGCTGACATCTTAAAGTTTCACCAGAACGTAGTCAAGATGAGGAAATTTTGGAGATACCCGCTATGTGATCCAAGTTGAGATCATCAAATGCTAAGGTAGGTTGCACTGTTTCCATTTTATAGACAGATGTCGAGGCTCAGAGAGGTTAGATAGTTGCCACAGGGAACACAGCTGCCGGAGGTTAAAAAAAAAAAATCACAGCCTGCCCCTTTCCACCATGACATGCTGGGTGGAACAACAGCTAGTGAATTGAAACAGATGGCTGGGAGATTTAAGAATCAAGTTCACTTGGAGATGGATAGGGGTGATGGTTGCACAACAGGAATGCCCTTTTATGCCATTGAATTGTGCACTGACAAATGGTTAAAATGATAAATATTATGGTATAAATCTTCTACCAAGTTTTTAAAAATAATAAGTTCCAAAACTCTTTCCCACTGAGAAATTGAGAAGATCGGAGTCACAGTTCACAAGAATATTCTGTCATACCCAGTTCTGTGCCCACAGCAGTACCAGCAACTCAGAGCATAAAAATCAAAATATTCTCCCTGTGAAGCCAAAATCAGTGGGGTAGTTGGAAACACATTTTGGGATATTCTTCCCAACCCAAGAAATTCAAGCATTTGAAATTTCTGAGTTACCAATCTTTTTTATGGTGATTCTTTCTTTTTCCAAAGAAAAAACAAAAACAAAAACAAACAAAAACAAAACAGCATCTCACTCTGTTGCCCAGGATGAAGTGTAGTGGTGAGACCAGGGCTCACTACAGCCTCAAACTCCTGGACTCAAGGGATCTTCCTGCTTTAGCCTCCCTCTGAGTAGCTGGAGCTACAGGCACAAGCCACCATCTCCAGCTAATTAAAAAAAAAAATGTGTAGAGACAGGGTCTCTATGTTACCCACACTGGTCTTGAACTCCTGAGCTCATGCAATCCTCCCACCTCGGCCTCCCAAAATGCTGGAATGACAAGCAGGAGCCACCATGCCCGGCCTTAACTCCCATTTTGTTAGAAATTTTCACAGGAAAGATGGGAGAGAAGCTGACTTACGAGAGAAACAAGGTAGATGAGCTGCCGGGGTGAATGTGGGTAGTTATGACACACAGAGAAAAGAGACAGACTCTTGTCAGGAAGGAGCGCAGAAGAGAAGGGACATCATAAAAACTCACGACCACCCCTCCCTCTCCTGGCTCTTGATTTTCCTCCTGACTAAAAGCAAGGTCCCTGCAGCCCTCTACCTAACATCCCATCATCGGAGGAGCCTTCTCTGATCCCAGCAAGCACTGCAGGATTCCATAATTCCTTTTTAGATCAATTTTCTTAGGAAAGGGAGCGGAGAGTTATCCTATGATGATCTACAAGAGAAAGTGTGGGTGTTCTGGAAAAGGAGGAGAGCTCCCAAGGCATCTGTTTCCAGAAGCTCCTCTATAATCCCCCTCTCCTGCAGTGAGCAAGGCAGGATTTAACAATGGTGGAAAACGACAGTTGTTCCAGTTATGTGTTTCCCTTGACCCACAGCACACAGAGCTTCTCCAAATACATATGCAAGAGATGTGCAGAAAAATCTGATTCCTCTGTGATCTTTCCATTCTCAATTCATGTTCTCTTTCTTACCTTTGGCTTTCTCCCTACCAGTTACATCATTTCTTTTTTTTTTTTTTTTTTTTTTGAGACAGAGTCTTGCTCTGTTGCCCAGGCTGAAGTACAGTGGTACAATCTCAGCTCACTACAACCTCCACCTCCCGGATTCAAGTGATTCTCCTGCCTCAGCCTCCCGAGCAAGCATTTGGGATTACAGACATGAGCCACTGTGCCTGGCTAATTTTTATATTTTTAGTAGAGATGGGGTTTTATCATGTTGGCCAGGCTGGTCTTGAACTCCTGACCTCGTGGGATCTGCCCACCTCAGCCTCACAAAGTACTGGGAATTACAGGTGTGAGCTACCATGCCCAGCCCGGTTACATCATTTCACCAGCTTCTCTGTCTACAAGAAAGCACTACTGGCTATTTCTTCCTTTTTATTTTATTTTATTTTATTTTTGAGACAAAGTCTCACTCTGCACCCAGGCTGCAGTATAGTGGAGTGATCACTGCTCACTGCCGCCTCGAGCTCCCAGTCTTAAGTGACTCTCCTGCCTCGGCCTCCCGAGTAGCTGACACTGCAGGTGCATGCCACCATGTCTTGAAAATAAATAAATAAATAAATAAATAAATAAATAAATAAATATATATATATATAAAACTGTATAGATATAAATCTAAAACTTTATATATAAAACTTCATATATATATAAAACTTCTGCATTATGATATATATTATATATATATATAATTTTATGTAGCCCAGGCTAGTCTCCAACTCCTGGGCTCAAATGATCCTCCCATCTCGGCCTCCCAGTGTTCTGGGATTACAGGTATGAGTCACTTCACCAGGCTTCCTTTGCCTTTTATTACTGGGGCCTTTTCCCTTCTCACTCCATAGACTGCTTTACGCTGACAGCTGCGCCATCATGGAGAGAAACTCAAGATGTGTCCCCAGATGGCAGCTCAGCAGACTGCATCTCAGAGCAAGGGCCCACTGCTTAACCAGGTCCCAAAGAACCCCTACTGCAGCTTCCCAGCTTTGAGGGCCTGCCTGGCACCTTTGCATGCTCCCTTCGAGCTCACAGACACTTGGTTTCCAAGCTCTCCCTGCAGAGGAGAGAGAAAGAAGGAGGGTGGGGGAAGCAGGTGGGTGGAGGGAGAGGGAGATATATGTTGAGTATATCGGGGGGAGGCTGGGAGAAAGAGAAAAGTAGGGAGAGGGAGTAGAGACGGGTAGATAGAGGAAATAGAGGTAGAGAGAGGAGATAGAGGTAGAGAGAGGTAAGGGAGGAAGGCCTGGGTTCAAATTCCAGCACTGCCACCTACGTGGCCATCGGACCTTCAACCTCCTGTCAGATGGAGGGGGTGACTTCAGAAGATTAAAAAGAAGGTAAGTAGGCCAGGAAAAGTGACTCAAGCCTGAAATGCCAGCACTTTGGGAGTCCAAGGCAAGAGGATCGCTTAAGCTTAGGAGTTTGAGATCAGCCCAGGAAACATAACAAGACCCTGTCTTAATACAGATATCCCTAGTTCTTTACATGTACATGTAAAGTAGATAACTAAATAATCACAGCAAATACCCACTGATACTCACTGCATGCCAGGTCCTGTTATAAGTGCTTTATGTATCATTATTTTACTCTCACAGCTACCTTGTGAGATAACTATCACTAGCCCACGTTTAAAGAGAAGATTAACCACAGAGAGGTTGAAAAACGTGCCCAAGATCACACATCTACATCTGGCAGACCCTGGATTCAAACCTAGGCAGCCTGGCTCCAGGACACTGTACTTCCTTCCCCCTACAACACCCACTGAGAGCCCTCAATAAATATCAATTTCTTGCCCTCTGCCTTTTGAGATGATTTTCACCACAGCCCTTTGGGTTGGTTTTCAATAAATCTCAGTCCTCTGGGTGTTGTGCTATTCAGCTTTCTTCCATTAGTTGGAAATCATTCAATAAATATTCACTAAGCACCTGCTCAGTGCCAAGCACCATGCTAGTGATGGCTGTTCCTCCAATCCCTGGTTCTAGAGTCTGTGGCCAACATGACTATGAGGTGGCCACAGGCTCACTGCAGGCCCAGGAATGCCACAAGACACACGATATGGAAGTATAATATGATGGCACAGTGAGGAATGGTCCTATGACAGGAGGTAACAGCTGAGTGCCCCTTCCTTGGACCTGGTGGGTTTCCTGCCTGTGAAGGCTGCACTGACAGTAAACTGGGGCACACCTCTGTGCACGTGGCTGGTTCATGCTATGGACTGAATATGTTCCTCTCTCTTCCAAATGCATATGTTAAACTAGAATACCCAATAAGATGGTATTTGGAGGTAGGGCCTCTCAGAAGTAATAAGGTCACAAAGGTCGAGTTCTCATGAATGAAAGACACACAAGAGAGATGGTCTCTCTCTCTCTCTCTCTCTCTGTCTACTAAGTGAGGACACAGCAAGAAGGCAGCTGTCCACAAACGCAGAAAAGAGCACTCACCAGAAACCAACCATGCTGATGCCCTGATATCTGACTTCCAGCCTCCAGAACTGGGAGAAAAAAAAAAATTAAGCCACCCAGTCAATGGTATTCTGTTATAGCAGCCTGGACTGACTAAGACAATCCATGTAACTAGTGTGGGTTGAAAAAAATGACCCTAGGACGGCATCTCTTACTGAGGGTGTAGCCAGCATCAAGAGCCAGGACATTTCTATGTTGTATGTATCCACCCACTCCAGGACCCTCTGCGTCCCCAGCCACCTCCCCTCCCCAAGAACAAGAGTGCCCCAGTTACCTTGTGAGTACGAAAAATGCCATTCCCAAATGTCCCCCTCATAAGGACGGGACAATGCCAGTCTCCATGAAAACCATTATCTTAGAAGATGCAGCTACAAAGAGAAATACCCTGATATTATATGGACATAAATTAACAAGAATGCGTAAATTCCATGAAGTTTAAAGGTGATTTAGAGTTGGCCAGAAGATCATTAGAAGAGCCTGAAAAAAGGCAAACCCCAATTAAGTGAGGTACCATCTGGTAGAGGCTGTAGATATCAGCGGGCAGAAGAGGGAATAGCTGACTCTCCTTTTTAAAATCACAGAAGCATTGATAATCATTGATTAACCAAAAAATAATGCTGCTGTGTTAGCATATATTCACATATGTGGTATCTCATGAACTTGTTTTTCTTTCGTTTTTTGGTTTCTTGAGACAGGGTCTCACTCCGTCACCCATGTGGGACTACAGTGGCATGATCTCAGCTCACTGCAACCTCTGCCTCCTGGGCTCAGGATATCTTCCCACTTCAGCCTCCCAAGTAGCTGGGAGTACAGGCACAAGCTACCATGCCTGGCTAATTTTTTTTTTTTTTTTTTTTTTTTGTATTTTTTGTAGAAACATGGTTTCACCATGTTGCCCAGTCTCAAACTCCTCAGCTCAAGCGATCCACCCACATGAGCCTCCAAAAGTGCTAGGATCACAGGCGTGAGCCACCACACCGTGCTGCACGAACTTGTAATGTTCAACTGAGTTAGGCCTTCCAAAGCAGAGGTTGGCAAACTATGGCTGATGGGCCAAATGTGGCCCGTGACCTGTTTTTATAAAAAAAGTTTTACTGGAACACAGATGGTGCATTGATTTGTGTATTGCCTATGGCTACTTTCATACAAAGTTAGAGCTGAACAGTTGTAACACACACCATCTGAACTGCAAAGCTAGAAACACTATCTGGCATTTTATTTAAAGAGAAGTTTGTCAAGTCCTATTCTAGAATAACACATTGGCCTAACAGTTTCTATTTTAAATGTACAAATGATAATCATTACAGAATGGTGACCGTAACTTGAAATACTACATTTATAAAAGTGTCAGAACATTAAGAAAACTTAAGGTTTGTTTGTTTTTAGAGACAGGGTCTCACCATGTTGCCCAGCTGGAGTGCAGTGGCTAGTCACAGGTATAGTCATAGCTCATTGCAGCCTTGGTCTCCAGGCCTCAAGCAATCCTCCTGCCTCAGTCTCCTTAGTAGATGGGACTACAGGGGAATTCCACTGCACCTGGCTTAAGAATACTTAAGGTTTATTATATGGATATAACAAAATTACATTCTTGGAAAGTTTGTCAGGAAAAGTTCCTAAATAGGAAAGCAAGATATTAATGTTAGAAATGTAGCGTAATATTTTTAAGGTCTGTACCTAAATTCAAAAATGAGATGAAACATTATTCTAGATCTCCTCAAAACGACTGCTAAAATTTGTCAGGTTTGTAAACAGAATAATAAGCAATGCAAGTTGGAATTAAAAGCTTAAAGAGGAGCTAGGATTTAAAATCTGTAATGGGAATGAAATGAATTTTAATTTTCAAAATGTAGCGAAACCTCTGTGCTCACAAAGTCTGGAAGATACCCCAAAAATCCCATTAACCATCTGTATCTCTCATCTCCCTTCGTCTGCACACTGATGGGGTCAGTGGTAAACCTAACTGAAAGTACTCAAGAACCTCATCTGAGTCTTCACTGTCACCAGTGCCCGAATCCAAACTCCATCTGTGTTGTTTGACCCAGTTCAGAATGTGTCTCTCTTTGACAAAGGGGACGATCCTAGGGCAAAGAATTTCATAGAAGAGAAACCTCAAGATGCCAATGAGAGAGTTAAAAATATATACACGATGACAACAATAATACCACTTTACATCATTTTATGTAGCATTTATAATTTATAAGCCCGTTGAAACACATAGTATATCTTGATCTACTAAAACAGTATAGCAACTCAGTTGTTAACATTTTTGAAACAAGAAAAACCTGGAGTGATTCTTGCTTACAGGTAGCATGGCCTCAAGCACATTACTAAACCTCTTAGTTTTCTCAACCCTAAGCCAGGGGTAATTGCACCTCCTTCATGGGGTATTGTCAGGACCAAAATAGATACAGATGCTCCTCAACTTAGGATGGGATTAAACCCTATACCGAGTTGAAAATACCATAAGGTGAAAATGCATTTAACACACCTAAACTACTCAACATTACAGCTTAGCCGAGCCTACCTTAAATGTGTTCCGAACACTTAAATTAGCCTTTCCCTGATCATTAGTGATGTTGAGCATTTTTTCATGTATGTTGGTCATTTGTGTATCTTCTTTTGAGAATTGTCTATTCATGTCCTTAGCCCACTTTTTGATGGGATTGTTTGCTTTTTTCTTGCTAATTTGAGTTCCATGTAGATCCTGGATATTACTCCTTGTATAGACGTATAGATTTGTGTAGATTTTCTCCCACTCTGTGGGTTGTCTGTTTACTCTGCTGACTGTTCCTTTTGCTGGGCAAAAGCTGATTAGTTTAATTAAGTCCCACCTATTTGTTTTTGTTGCATTTGCGATACCATCTTACTCCTGCAAGAATGGCCATTACCAAAAATGCAAAAAAATAATAGATATTGGTGTGAATGCAGGGAACAGGGAACACGTCTACACTGCTGGTGGGAATGTAAACTAGTACAACCACTACGGAAAACAGTGTGGAGAGTTCTTGAAGAACTAAAAGTAGAACTACCATTTGATCCAGCAATCCCACTAATGGGTATCTTCCCAGAGGAAAAGAAGTCCTTATATGAAAGAGATACTTGCACACGCATGTTTACAGCACAACAATTCACAACTGCAAAAATGTGGAATTAGCCCAAATGGCCATCTACCAACAAGTGGATAAAGAAACTATGGTATAAATATACAATGGAATACTACTCAGCCATGAAAAGGAATGAACTGATGGCATTTTCAGCAACCTGGATGGGACTGGAGACCATTATTCTAAGTGAAGTAACTCAGGAATGGAAAACCAAGCACTGTGTGTTTTCACTTATAAGTGGGAGCTAAGCTATGAGGATGTAAAGGCATAAGAATGATACAGTGGACTTTGGGGACTGAGAGGGAAAGAGTGGGAAAAGGGTGAGGGATAAAAAAGTACAAACTGGATGCAGTGTATACTGCTCGAGAGATGGGTGCACCAAAGTCTCACCAATCGCCAATAAAGAACTTACTCATGTAACCAAATACCACCTGTACCCCCAGAAACAGGTGGAAATTTAAAAAAAATTAAAGAAAATATAAAAAAGAACACTTATATTAGCCTACAGCTGGGCAAGGTCATCAGGCAACACCGTGCATGGTAGAATATCAATTCTTTACCCTTGTGATCACCGGGAGCTGCAGCTCGCTGCTGTGGCCTAGCATTGTGAGAGAGTATCCTACCACATATTACTAGCCCAGGTGAAAAAAAAAAAAAATCAAAACTCAAAATGTACAGTTCAGTTTCTACTGAATGTGTATGGTTTTCTCAGCATCCCAAAGGTGAAAAATTCTAAGTCAAACCATTATAAGTCAGGGACTGTCCATAGAGTCTGAAGTCACTTAGGACCCTGCCTGGTACTCAGGTGCAGCCTGAATCTCAGCTGCTATCACTGTAACCAGTAAGAGTTCTCGAAAATCCTGTGATGTCGCAAAGACAGGAAGGCAGGTATTAGTATCACTCTTTGTTAAGGAAGTTGCCAGGCAGAGAGAGTTAAAAAGACTTTCCCGGAGGAATGTAGCCCCTAGGTAGGCAGGGACACCGTATTTCTGATTCCCACCCCTAGTGGCTTCTCTCCTATGTTCCCTGCTTCTCCTGCTACATCTCAAACTTGACCGTGTATCAGAATCACCCAGAAAGCTTAACACAGACTGCAGCCTACAGGCTCCCACTTCCTCTCCCTCCCCACCACAGATTCACATTCATGAGGTCTGGGGCGGGGCCCAAGATCTGCATCTCTAACAAGTTTCCAGGTCATGGCGATGCTGCCGGTCCAGGGACCCCACTTTGAGAACCCCTGGTCTAATTCGGTGCAGCCCCTTTAAGGAATGACATCTGTCCTTCCACAGCGTACCTGATGCACACCCATGGGACATTAAAATATTGGGCACCTGGTCAATGCTCAATACATGTTTTTATTGGTTTTCGTTTTTGTCACAGGTTCCCTGTGTCCGGCTCTTGGTTCTCTTGGCTGACACCTTGATCCTTCATTCCTTTGATCCATTCCTGCATTGCCCCTCTGATTTGGAATACACAGTTTTATTTCCAGCTGTGACCTTGGCTGCTTTCCACAAAGACTCCGACTTGCCAGCATGGCTCTGCTCTCTCTGATCCAGCCCGCTGAACTCTCCTTGGCAGACCATAGCCTCACAGGTGGGATCTGCATGCTACTATCTGATGAAGTCAGCTAACCGCCCCCATGACCTACTTCTATCATGAAAGACAAGCTTCTCTGCTCCAAAAGAAGGGTATCAATGTGCTCCCGAATCATAGAAAAGAGACACGGCAGACAGGGCAAGAGGAGCAAAAACTCATTCATTGTTTCCTGCTTAAAAAACGAGGGAGGGACACATGGGAGGATTAAAAAGGAGTGAGAGAAAAAGTGGGGGGAAGCTGCTTTGCTCCCCACAACCTAAAATATGTGATTGCCTGTGGATGTAAATACAATAATAATAATAATAGAATAATAACAAAATGGAACTAATACTAGCAGGGTTTTCATACCTTAACAGTACTTTGACAACAAATGTTCATATTTCATTTGAAATTTATGAAACCTTTGTGCCTGTAATCCCAGGAGCAGTAACATGGTAAATGAAAGTAGCAGGCAGTCTAGATTAATAATATTTTGCTTCATATTGGAAGAGCATTTGAAAGAAGCAGCTTGCTTTATCTATTCCCTGTGTTTACAATCCTGGTATTGGAACAGACTGGGGCTTCTAAGACTGGCTGGGAAATATTCATAGATGTGTTATTAATTTATGGGAAACTGAAGGACCTACCTCAAGGTTTCAGTAGGCCATTTAGAAAGTGCAGGAAGCAGATGTAAAGATACATAGCAGAATGCAGTGGAAAAAAAAAAAAGAGTAGTGGGGTGATTCAGGACTTAAATCAAGAGCAGGAAGAGTAACTTCAAAAAGCTGTAATAGTTGATATTCCAACAAAGCGTTCTTATGAGAAAAAGCAATCTGTTCACATATGAATTCTGCCATATGCTTCTGTCTTTTCATGGTCTAGAAGGCCATGTCAGTAATTTCCAGTATTTACATGGGCATGCAGAATGCCTTTGCTGGTTAATGTGAATAAATGGGCTGGATTTACTGCGTTTCTAGTGTTCAATATACACACCATGCAGGCTGCTACCAGAGGCAAAGTGGAATTTATGGGTTTGCACTGAATTTCAAATGGATACTGGAGCAAAGCAATGGAAAGCAAGACTGACGTGGTGTCTGACGCTTCTCAGTGGAGGCTGCTTCTACCTTGACAATGGGAAGGGCATTGTTTCAGGAAAGGGAGGAAAAGTCCAGCTAAGAGTGTGGCCCTTTTTGTCAAGTATTTGCAGAAGCAGTAAAGACCATGGTCGCAGCTTGTAGACAGAACCACACTTTCCACAGGTCTCTGGGGGAATCGCTTTGACCCCACCCCTAACCTCTGACTGTACCATTTCTAAATCCATTTTATTTTATTTTTTGAGACACAGTCTCTCTCTGTTGCCCAGGCTGGAGTGAAGTAGCGTGATCTCAGCTCACCGCAAACTCTGCCTCCTGGGTTCAAGTGATTCTCCTGCCTCAGCCTACAGAGTAGCTGGGATTATATGCACACACTACCACACCTAGATAATTTTTATATTTTTAGTAGAAACAGGGTTTCACCATGTTGGCCAGGCTGGTCTTGAACTCTGACCTCAACCGATCCACCTGCCTCGGCCTCCTAAAGTGCTGGGATTACAGGTATGAGCCACCACGTCCAGACGTCTAAATCCTTTTTACATCTTGATTTTTTTTTTGTAATGTTGCCGAGTCTGCTCAACTCTGAGAATCTTACAACCACAACTTCAGTGTGAAAAGAGAGGGTATTCACAGCTTAAATAATAATTTACAAGCATGAAGAATGAAATCACTTCTTCCCCTAGATCAACAATTCTCAGCCTTGGGACTGCGCATGTTTAGAGCTGCATAGTTCTCTGTGGTAAGGGCCACCCTGTGCAATAGAGGACGATTAGTAGGACACCTGCCCTCCATCCACTCGATGCCAACAGTTATGTCGCCGCACCACAACCAACAATGTCTCCAGACATTGCCAAATGTTCCCGACAGGTGACATTGTCTCCACTGCCCTAGAGGAGGGCCCCCCACCTGAAATACTACTCTATGACTATTTGGTTCTGTGTATATTTTAAACAAACATAATTATTTCTATTATATTTGTATTATCATGGTTAGGGATTATTTGGAAAAAAATAGAAGCTGGAAAACTGGGACTAAACAGGCATATAGGGTGGCTGACAGAGCAGGCAGCGTATTTTTGCAATGGAACTTAGAAGTAATAAAGGAAACAGAGAGAAAATTAACTGGAACACTGAGAAATTCCTCTGAGATATGCAGAGGGTCCTGTGGGTAGTGGTGGGGACGGGAAGCATTCTCTTTGTAGGCTGGACCTCTAGAACCATAGTAAAAACCATGAGGTGGAGATAAACAATGCCCAGCCAGAAATACAGAAAGGCAGTCAATATCTGAGTTGAACAAGAGATGGGCAAATAATTGCTTTTTAAATATACATTGTCTGCAACAAAGCAACATACATTTACAAGCATCTTGCTGCACCTTCCAAGGAAAGAGATCTAAAAGGTTGCTGGCAAGCTCTGGATGGCAAATAAAAATCAATAATATGATGTCCATATGGTTGGGCTTTCAAACTCTTCCGTGGATGCAACCCCATAGCATAAGGCATCCCCAGGGAGAGAAGGGTGTTTAATAACTCAAGTTTTAGCTTTAAAACACCATGCAAAGGATATCTTCTATTACAGAATATTCATGTTTGTTTTTACTATAAACAACATGGCCTATTCACCAAAAACAGTTGTCTCTTTAAGAAAATATGCCTTGGTTTCCAGTGACTTCAAATGAACTCTGGTATCAGTACCCCCAACAGAGAAACCTGGGGCCACTCATACCCCAGTTTAAAAAGCATGAAAGTAAGAGAGTCTTCTTGTTTCACAGGGATCATAAACAACATATTTATGGGACTCCACTGGTGACCCTAGTCCTTCAATTCATTGCTTCCACAATTGTTAAGTTTTATAAACATGGGGGTGAGAGATTCAGGCAAATGGCCCTTACAGTCAGAGAGGAACGGCTATAAATCTACAGGTGTTACCCATAAGAGCTCCTTGGACGTCTTAGAAGCCAAAGGCAGGCATTCTTAATGAACAGATGTCAGCCAGGTGTGAGCCACTTTGAAGGGGGCATCACTCTTCTGTAATTTCTTGTAAATGGGAGGGATTGATGGCAACAAATCTCCTTAAAGGCAATGTACACTTTGGTAAGGACTGAAGCTTTGGGAACTGGTAAGGAAGCTATGGTTTCTTTAAGTCCTTTCAGAAAACCTTTCAAATGTTCAAAAGGAATTGGAAAACAAAAGTTGTTGCTTCTCTTCCATTTACTATTAGATTGAGAGAAATGGACTAGATATTAATAAAACCTTAGGAGTTAGACAGTTCCAGGTTGAAGTACAACCGCACTCCCTTCCTAACACATGGATTTCCTCACTGTATTAGTCCGTTTTCACACTGCTGATAAAGACATACCTGAGACTGGGAAGAAAAAGAGGTTTAACCGGACTTACAGTTCCACATGGCTGGGAAGGCCTCAGAAACATGGTGGTAGGCAAAAGGCACTTCTTACATGGCGGTGGCAAGAGAAAATGAGGAAGAAGCAAAAGCGGAAACTCCTGATACACCCATCAGATCTCATGAGACTTATTCACTATCCTGAGAATAGCATGGGAAAGGCTGGGCCCCATGATTCAATTACCTCCCCCTGGGTCCCTCCCACAACATGTGGGAATTCTGGCAGATACAATTCAAGTTGAGATTTGGGTGGGGACACATCCAAACCATATCACTCACCTACAAACTGGGAGCTAATAGTAACTCTCTCCCACAGGGATACTGCAAGGGTAGAGAGAGACAAAGCTTTTTTATTTTTTTCCTTTTGGAGACACGGTCTTGTCCTGTTGCCCAGGCTGGAGTACAGTGGCAGCAACACGGCTCACTGCACTCTCAACCTCCTAGGCTCAAACAATTTCCTTGCCTCAGACTCCCAATTAGCTGGGACTTCAGGTGCACACCACTATACCCAGATAATTTTTTTTTTATTTTTTGTACAGACAGGATCTCACTTTGTTGCCCAGACTGGTCTCGAACTCCTAGGCTCTAACCATCTTCCCACTTCAGCCTACTTCGGCCTCCTAAAGTGTGGAGATTACAGGTGTGAACCACCATGCCCAGCCAGATGATGTTTTCTAAAGCATCTTGCAGGCCAACTTAGGAGATTTCCTTTCTGTCACCTTTGTCATAAGATAAAGCTATGTTGAAAATGAAATAATTGTATATCTTTTGCAAGGTAAGAATTCACCAAAGTCACTGACAATCAGAAGTAACCTCCTTCTACCAGGCAGTCTGAAACCTGGAATCACAAACAAGAGAAGCACAGCTAAAATTCTAGGCGCTGGACCTACATCTATTCTCTTATCGCACAAACACTGGGGGAAATACTGTGCTTTTGCTTTTATGAACTTGTAAAGCAATAACGACTGGTATTCAAAGCACTCTTACTTTCAAAAAGAAGTCATTAATACATTTTATGAAGTCAGAACTCATTAGTGAAGATGTATCGAGTATGTCTGCTTAGTGGAGATTATCAAAGGGGGTCTACGAATGGCGTTGGACATATAGATTGAGGCCTGGTTTCACAAATGGATAAAGACTACAGAAACCTCAACACAAAGGCTTCGGCCACTTGCAATATTTGAAAACCCCCAGGTATTGATACGGTGCTAAGAGACAACATCAAGCCATCCTGGGTAGACTGCTGGAGCTCTTGAAACATACGCATATGCAATTCATTTTACTGTATGGTTTATATAGAATCACTGGCAGCGCTTAAATAATTCAGGGACTTAATGGTAGAAGTTTATTCATACATGCATCCAGGCTGTGACTGGAAAGCACCCAGATGGAGGGACAAGACAAAGAACCAGGTTGGGAGTATCCTTCTGAGTTTGCAACTGTGAATATATTCATGTGTGTGCCCTATTTCCACCAAATGCTTTCATGTCTTCATTCAACAAACATTTCTTCTTCCTTTTTTAATTTTCAGACAGGGTCTCATTCTGTCGCCCAGGCTGCAGTACAGTGTCACGATCATGGCCCACTGCAGCCTTGACGTCCAGGGCCCAAGCAATCCTCCCATCTCAGCTTCCTGAGTAGCTAGGAATACAGGTGAATGCCTCCACACCTGGCTAAGTTTGTTTATTTTTTGTAGATACGGGGTCTCACTGTGCTGCCCAGGGCGGTCTTGAACAATTCAGCTCAAGCAATCCTTCTGACTCAGCCTTCCAGAGTGCTGGGGTTACAGGCATGAGCCACCACGCCTGGCCAACAAACATTATTTATGTGTTCACCATGTGCACTATATCTGGCCCTACACAACACATGGTCCTCAAAAAGTTGGCAGTGTGGAGGGTGGGTTGTTAAAAAGTTATCCTGGCCGGGCTCAGTGGCTCACACCTGTAATCCCAGCACTTTGGGAGCCCAAAATGGATGGATCACCTGAGGTCAGGAGATTGAGACCAGCCTGGTCAACATGGTGAAACCCCATCTCTACTAAAAATACAAAAATTGGCTGGGCATGGGGGCGGGAACCGGTAATCCCAGCTACTCAGGAGGCTGAGGTAGGAGAATCATTTGAGCCTGCGAGGCAGAGGTTGCAGTGAGCCAAGATTGCATCACTGCACTGCAGCCTCGGCAACAGAGTGAGACCCTGTCTCCAAAAAACAAAAAAACAAAAAAAAAAAAAACAAAGTTACCTTGACATTTGTTAAAATGGTAAGGAAGACTTTATGCAGGATTATTTCAACAGGGATCAAGGCTGTTGCAATAGGGGAGAGAGATAGGGCTCAACTCCAAATATAATAAAGACAGCTGGAGATTTATAGTCAAGGAACAGAGTAGCAGGGGAGTGGGAGGGTCAGTGGATGAAAATTACTACAAGGAACCAAAAGGGTAGGAGTATTCCAACTTAACCAAGTTAGCAGGATTTTTGCTGAAGGCAGGCAAGGGCGATCAGACATGAAAGGTGAAGGGATTCTCTCTAGACTGACTTAGAATGACTCTTACAAAGACTGGACTATGAAGATCCAGCAAGGAGAGAGGAGCAAGGTCAAGGTCTAGTTGAGAAGTGGGCTCTGAGGAGCTGAGCTAAAGTTTCGTCAAGGAGTCTTTGCCAGAGGGAAAAGGGAAGACAGAAGTTGCCCCAGAACATTATGGGACTCAGCCAGAGTTTCTTAAAGAGATATGATGTCTGGGGTGTTTAGGGAGCATGAGCAGGACTAAGCAAAGAGAAAAATACAAGGCGTGCAGACAGCATGTGTGTGCAAAGCACAGTTTGGCAACCTTCCAGTGGTGATGTGTGGCTTGAACAGCGTTTCTCAACAAGGTCACTACTGTCATTTTGGGCTGAATGATTCTTTGTTGGTGGGGTGGAAGTAGAGGGTGGGAGTCCTGTGTGTTTGGAGATGTTCTGCAGCATCCCTGACTGTATTAGTCTGTTCTCATGCCGCTAATAAAGACATATGCAAGCCTGGGTAATTTATACAGCAAAGAGGTTTAACTCACTCACAATTTGGCATGGCCGTGGAGGTCTCAGGAAACTTACAATCATGGTGGAAGGGGAAGCAAACATGTCTTTCTTCAAATGGCAGCAGAAGGAGAGGTGCCAAGCAAAGGAGGAAAAGCATCTTATAAAACCATCAAATCTTGTGAGAACTCACTCCCTATCATGAAAATATCATGGGGGTAACTGCACACATGATTCAATCACCTCCCACTGGGTCCCTCCCATGACACGTGGGGATTATGAGAACTACAACTCAAGATGAGATTTGGGTGGGGACACAGCCGAACCATATCACTAACCCCTACCCACCAGATGCCAGGAGCACTCTCCCTCAATCCCTTACCCCTTCCCCAAGTTCTGACAATTAAAAACGCCTCAGACATTATCAATTATCCCTTGGGGGAAAATTTGCCCCAGTAGTGAAGCAGTGGCTGGAAGGATGACTGCAAAACTCCTGCAGGATGGCGGGGGACAGTTGTGTCCGCTGAGGAGGGCACCTGTCCTGGGGTGTAAAGGTGATATAATGAAGGCAAAAGTTTCTGTTCTCTCAATATGGTGGGTTAATATGCAATAGAGAGAGGAGAAATAGAAAGAAGTGAACGAGAGTTAGTGCATCAGGACCTGAAAAAGTAGGATTTGTCAGGATCCTTTTTTTTTTTTTCAAAGTAATTGATATAATGACTCATCATGAATGATCTCGTGAATTTTCTCTGGAAAATTTTCCTATTTCTGATTAAGATCTAAGGATAAAGACGATGCAACAAGAAATAAAACCAAGCTTTCTACAACTTAAATAAATCACTGCGTTTCAAAACATTTGGACATCTTGTCACTTTTATCTACATAATAAGGCCTCACATTTTTTTTCTAGCTTATATTTGAAATGCATTTCTATTGCAGAAAACTTTAAGATATAAAGAAATAATAACCATTCCTGGTCTGTGAATTTGAATTGTGGCCTGTGACATTCTAAGAAGATTTCAAAAATTATTTACTAATTTAAATAACTCCTGTTTCGGCAGCAATTGGCAGCAAATCAAGTAGCAAGTTCATTTGTACCACAGTAGATCTGACCTCACTTGCATTTTCTTTTTCATTTCTAGCACAATTAGCAAAAGAAAGGGAGTGGGCCATATAACATGCCTTTCTAGCTAATGTTTAATCTGTTCTAATGTATGAATTTAAAAATGCCTACTTGAGAGCTTCAGGGATTACTAAATAATAAGCCCTAAAGGTTCCAAAATCTGGTTAATAGTCAGACCTGGAGAATATGAAATATAGTGTTAATTTAGAATCACATAATGCCTAAAAATGAAGCAAGTTAGATCTAATTGAGCTATGAACTGCTTGCCTTGTATTGTGTAATAGAGGCTGTGCTAACCAAGGGTTCCTGAGCTATAGATAACCATTACTCTTAGAAAATATGTTTATTGGGGTCTCTCTCTCTTCATTACCCAACCTCATAAAGTATATGTCTGCGTATTCCGATAAAACATAAAATGGCAAGGCAGAGTCACAATTAGGACACCCTGAGAAGCTGCATCATAAAATGGTGTCTGTCTCCAAATGATTGCTCACTTAACCGTGATAAATATTTATCAGCATGCAATAGAACAAATCCTTCAACAATCTCAGGCCACACTGAAAATGAAGGACTTTTGCATTTTCGATTCTCTTCTTTCGATAAGTACAATCCTTTAATCTAAAATGTAATTTGATGAGATTTTGATTTTAAATTAGAATTACGACATGGAAACGTTAAGAACATATTGGGTTCATATTTCCAATATCTACTTAAAGCAACTTGGATTTACTGTTATATCATGAACAGAGACAAGAGAACTGTGTTGAACAGTGTAAATACGAAACACTGCTAATTTGGGTGGTTATTCAATGTATAACCTTTTATGTCATCAGTACTCTCATTGGAAAAAAAATGTGTTTTAAATGATAAAATAAAGATGAAAATAAACTCCTTAATGATCCCTACTCTCTTGTTGGCCATGATGTGACAACTGGGGAAACATAAGGAAAACTGAGATATAGATCCTGATGTTCCACTTAACTTGCAAGGCACAAGCCTTAGCTGCTTGGATATGGAAACTGTTTGTTACCACGTGGCTTGATGCGCAGTCAACAGAAAAATGCCTTTTGAAAAGAAGAACACTGCCTTCCTGGGTGAGTTTCGGAAACGAAGCCTGTCTCCTGGCCAGAGGAAACAGTTTCTGCAAGTCAACTCTGTCTCTGTTAGACAGATAGCTAGAGAAGGCATATGGAGTGCAGGGTGGAGTTGCTTATAAACATAAATGCCTACTGGGCCTTTCCTAAAACAACTGGATTCCCGGAAAAATGTCCTCATCATTGGTTCTCAAACTGGAGGACCTCCGAAAAAAACAAATGAAAACTGGAGGACTTCCAAAAACACAAATAGCTGGGCCCACTCCCCTTTAGTTTTTCTTATTCAGGATTTCTGGGGTGAAACCAGAAAATATGCATTTCTAACAGATTTCTTTTTTTTTTTGACAGGGAGTCTCGCTCTGTCCCCCAGGCTGGAGTACAGTGGCACCATCTCTGCTAACTGCAAACTCCACCTCCCGGGTTGACACCATTCTCCTGCCTCGTCCTCCCGACTAGCTGGGACTACAGGCGCCCACCACCACGCCTGGCTAATTTTTTGTATTTTTAGTAGAGGCGGGGTTTCACCGTGTTAGCCAGGATGGTCTCGATCTCCTGACCTCGTGATCCGCCCGCCTCGGCCTCCCAAAGTCCTGGGATTACAGGCGTGAGCCACCGCGCCTGGCCTTCTAACAGATTTCTGAGTGATGCTGGTGTTGTTGGCCTGGGAGCCACACTTTGAGAACCAGATTCCTATAGCAAAAGAAGGATCCAGAAGGAAAAAACTTCCAGTGAACATCTGGTCCTGACTGTATGACTGTCTTTCCCCAATCTATAGATCCCAAACCTATCTGCACTTTCTTTTCTTTTCCTTTTATCTCATTCTCTTTATTTCTTCCATTCCTCCACCATCTTTCCTCCCCTCCTTTTGTTTTATTTCCATTTCAAATTCCCTATTTCTATTTCTCTTCCCATTCCCCGTGGGTCCATGTCTCTCCTCCCTCCCTACCCACCTCTCTTTTTTCTTTTTTTTTTTTTTTCCTCTCTCTCTCTCTCCCTTTCTTGGCCCTGCCCTCAGATCTTTCCCTCAACAATAATCAGCCTCCCACCAGGCTCTCAACAGTGACCAAGATTACAGATACACCACACATGGGAGAAACACACAAGCCAAGATCTTACCCCTTGGCAAGCAGAATGAGGGGCAACTGTCGGAATAATTTCAAAGAGGGAGGACAGGAGTTCTGTGCTAAGCATTCACTAGCAGAAGCTTCTCTGCCTTTGCATTTAGCACCACACAAGCAAAACATATACGGCCATGTGAAATATACATAGAACAGTTATGTACATAATGCTGGCAGATTGACTAGATTCTCAACATTAATTTTCATTTTGGGGGCTATTTTTGCATTTTAGGATACATAGTCCCCAGGTCTAGTTTTAATATGCACTTAACTCCCATGCTAGATGAAGATTTATAACAAAAGTGACTATTAGGAGAACATTCCTAGGTGAAGATCTACCATAGACAGACTTAGCTATTTATGGCCTTATTGGGTCAGACTCTGAATATTAGACACATACAAAAAAAAATCACAGAGTGAAAGTTATTAGGCTGCAGAATAGCTTCCCAAGGGACGTCCCCAGGCCTCATCACTTGAGTCATTAGAAACAAGACCAAACCAAACACTTGACTCTACCATTAGGGAATACTCCTGCCTTGGCTGAGGGTGGACAAGATGACCTCACAGATCTCTCCCAGTCCTCCCAGGGTCATAAAAACAGAATGGAAACTCTGACTAGACATCACACTGCAGGGAGAAGTGGAGATACCAGTAGACTGAAAAGCAAGATCTCAGAGGGTGGACCATGTTACGGTGAACAGCAAAGAGAAAAAATAATTCTGAGGATTGTGGCCAAAGGACACCCCAGAATAAAAATCACATTGAGAACACTCCCCAAAGAGGCCCACGATGCAATTTTGCAGACAGAGCTGTAAAACAACATGTGTTCACTAGTTTCTGACACATACTATGAGTGTTCCTATGCTCTGACTATAAAAGGAGTGATGAATTACAAGTGTATTTCCTGGCTCCCTCTTTTCTGAAGCTGTAACTGCTTCACCGAAATATATGGGAACAAAGAGAAGCTCAACTAGGTGAAAACTATGGTGCTTCCATAGTTCAGTATGATGCGTCCCACTAAAAATTAGAGTTTAAAGCAGCTGAAACCAAGATTAACCCGGAAGAAGATAACAGGTCCCCCAACCCCATCCATGAGGGCAGAGTCCTTTCTCAGCCATTAGCAGGGAGGGTGGAGTGTTCTGTGAGGCCCCACATGGCTTCTCCACCCCAGGGATGTTGCAGCTGTGAGGCACAGCCTGAGCCAGCGGGCATGCTTGCATCACATCCAGGTCCCGTAATAAATCTGAGGGAACTGCAAATGGGTGGGGTGGATAGGAATTCTGGACTTGATCTGACTCAACACGCCACAGCTGTCATTCCAACTCACTTGGCCGTAAACTGCAAAACCAGTCATCCCTACCCACTGGCACTCCCTGCTAAGGAAAACCCTCACGGTTCATAGGTCCTTCTACTTAGGTGGGTTTTGTATTACCTGCCACCGCTCCCCTTCCCCACTCTGAGTATACCTGGACAGACCACAGGTCCAATCACACATGAGCCAAGGGCAAATCTGTCCAGAAGTTTACTCTGCAATCTACCAATGGGAAAGATGACTCATACCAGTGGATTTCTGCGCTAGGGAATTAGGAAACCGACTCTAAGCCTGTTGCAGCAGGGACAGCTGATAAAAAGATGCCATGAGGTTGAGTTGAATTGCACGGTCATGAGCTAAAAAGGAAGCATGTGCGAGCCAAAACTGTGAGGGAGAAGAATGAATAAATCTAGCAGCAGCAGAATCAGCTAGTCAGAAAGAGAGAACGCCACAGTTGTGCAGGAGGGGATCGCAAGAGACAGTTACCCAAAACTGCCTCCTTTCCTCAGCTTGCCAACATTATCTCTTACAGTAAACCTTTTTCTTAGAAGAGGTGGCACAAGTAAAACTCTGTTCCTTGCGACCAAAGACGCCGAATTAAACACTCAGAAAATCTGAATTACATACATCATGATGAGTGAGCTCTTCATGCCTTAAATCACGACTGTTGGATATTTAACTTGAAAATGCCCACAAGTCCCTGAAGACCACAACTTATCAATGGTATTGAAAACAAGAGGTGAGGCGCGGCAGCTCATGCCTGTAATCCCAGCACTTTGGGAAGCCGAGGCAGGAGGATCACTTGAACCCAGGAGTTCAAGACCAGCCTGGGCAACAAAGCGAGACCTTGTCTCTATTTTTCATTTAATTTTTTTTACTATTTTTATTATTTTTTTTTTTGAGACAGAGTCTCCCTCTGTCAGCCAGGCTGGAGTGCAGTGGCACAACCTTGGCTCACTGCAACCTTCACCTCCCCGGTTCAAGTGATACTAGTGCCTCGGCCTCCAGAGTAGCTGAGATTACAGGCATACACCACCACGCCTAAATTTTTTTTTTATGTTTTTAGTAGAGATGGAGTTTCACCTTGTTGCCCAGGCTGGTCTCCAACTCCTGAGCTCAGGCAATCCACCCGCCCTCCTGAGCTCAGGCAATCCACCCACCTCGGCCTCCCAAAGTGCTAAGATCACAAGTGTGAGCCACCGCGCCCACCTCCTTGTCTCTATTTTTTAAAAATAAAAATGAATTTTAAAAAAATTTTAAAGACCAAGTAACACTCAGTGTTTTCCTTACCTGCTCTTTTGGAAACTGGAAATCGATTTTAGGAATATTTCTGGGATAGAACAAAACAAGTCATCTGGAGTCAGAACCCAGGTTCTAAATGACGATCCTTCCTACCCCACCAAAGGTATCCATCACAGCAGCCTACAGATTCATTTATTGAAATCTCTCATCTTAAAAGTGTTATCCTCACAGAATCATACATTCACGCGGGGAAATCACTCACTTGGAGCTTATGATGTTTAGTCACGAAAACATGTCTTTGCAAAACACGCACTGTGCATTGTCTAAAGCTGCTAAGCACAACTGTTCTATTTGCAGCGGGCATTAAGGCATTCTCCCTTGTCCCATGCTGTGGACAAATGAATGGTGCAAGAAGTACTGGCTCCAAATTACCCTGAAGGGGAGAAATACCTTTCTTTAAAATTTTATTTTCATTTTTAATTTTTTAATAGGGATGGGATCTTGCTATATTGCCCAGGCCAATCTCAAACTCCTCAAGCAATCCTTCTGCCTCAGTCTCACAGACTGCTGGGATTACAGGGGTGAACCACCACATGTGGCCTTCTTGTTTCTTCAGAGACAGGGTCTCGCTCTATCACCCAGGCTGGAGTGCAATGGCATGATCGTCAGTCGTTGCAGCCTCCAACTCCTGGGCTCGTGGTATCCTCCTGCCTCAGCCTTCTGTGTAGCTGGGATTACAGGTACACGCCACCACCAGACCCGGCTAAAGGAAAAATAATTCATTGAAGAGTGGTGCCCACATGCAGAAACATTCATCCTCACTGGTACAAAACAACTGAGCTGAAAGGTGTGAGCCACCTTTACGTGGCTCTATTTAAACTATTAAACTACCAAGTACTTTAAACTATTAAGTTTACTAGTTTAAATCGAAGATTGTTATTTCATGACAGAAGAGTGGCATAGTGGGTTAGGCCCAATTTTCAAATATCAAGCGATTGCAGCAGATCTTAATTTGTAGGTGTAAAAAATAATAATTAGTAAAAATAAAATAATAGTAACAGCAAAGGCCATTTGCTGAGTGTCTACAATGCCATCGGCTGCAGACTTTACATATATGCATTTTCTCAACCGTCACAGTCATTTGGGGCATGGAGAACAACTCTTTACAAATGAAAAGGTTTTTAAAAATCACTGCTCCAACTGTGGTCTGAGAGCTGTAAGCATCAGTGACATCTGGGTGCTTGCTAGAAAAGCAGACTCCTGGGCCCCAACCCACAACTAGAGAATGAGGGGCTCTGGGGGTGGGGCCCGAGACTTGTGTTTTTTTAACCAGCTCTCCAGCGGCGTCTCACACCAAAGTTGAAGAAAAGAAGCCCTGACTTAGAGAGTAACTTTCCAAGGCCAAATAGATAGTATGCCAGAGAGTCACTGCGCACGCGTTTGTGCTGGGTATTGGAAACTGTCCCATTCACTTCAGGTAATTAACGAAGAGCTGGGCTGGGGCTAATCAGGTTAACACCTGTAATTCAGGATTCCCCTGAGATCAGGAGCAGGAACTCTCAAACCTCGGTCTGTCCCTAGAGATTCTAATGGGCAGAGTCCTGTATTGCCCCTTTGCTTCTTCCCTTTTTTTTTTTTTTTTTTTTTTTTGTATATGGAGGAAATCTTGGGTGGCACGAGCCCTGTTTTTTGAAGTCATAATTAAAACAGCTCTGATTCAAGTGTCTAGGATGTTTCCTTTATTGTTTTATAGATGAACGTGAAAAAAAATGAGCTTTGTTTTGGTTTTTTGAGACAGGGTCTCGCTCTGTCACCCAAACTGATGTATAGTGGCAACATCATAGCTCACTGCAGCCTCCACCTCTGGGCTCAAGCCATGCTCCCACCTCAGCCTCCCAAGTAGTTGGGACCACAGGCACATGCCACCATGTCCACCTTATTTATTTATTTAAGAGACAGTCTTGCTCTGTTGCCCAGGCTGTGGCATGATCTCGGCTCAATGCAATCTCCGCCTCTCGAGTTCAAGTGATTCTCCTGCCTCAGCCTCCAAAGTAGCTGGGACTACAGGCATGCACCACCATGCTCAACTATCTTTTGCATTTTTATTAGAGATGGGGTTTCACCATGTTAGCCAGGGTGGTCTCGAACTCTCGACCTCAGGCAATGCACCCACCTTGGCCTCCCAAAGTGCTGGGATTACAGGCGTGAGCCACTAAGTCTGGCCTAAATTTTTTGAGTTTTTTGTAGAGAGAGGGTCTCACATTGTTACCCAGGCTGGTCTCAAACTCCTAGGCTCAAACTATCCTCCCACTTCAGCCTCCCAAAGTGCTAGGATTACAGGCATGAGCCACCATGCCGGGCCAATAAAACTAAGCTTTAACCATCACAGCACTTACTGTGCCCAACAATGGGCTAAGTGCTCCATACCCAAACTGTGCAATGGGACACTCTACTGTCACGGAAACGTTCTTTCTGTATGTGCTACCCACAGTGGGAGCCACTAGATGTGTCTGGATGTTTAGCACTTGTAATGTGTGAGTGAGAGATTGAATCTTTAATTTTATTTAAAATTTAATTTAGCTTGAAATGGCCCCATGTGGCCACTGGCTACCTTCAAGTATTGGATAGCCCAGCTCCACATGGCTATTTTTTTTTTTTTCTTTTCTTTGAGACAGAGTCCCTGTTGCTCAGGCCGCAGTGAAGTGGCATAATCATGCCTCTACCTCCCGGGGCTCAAGCAATCCTCCCACCTCAGCCTCCCTAGTAGCTAGGACTACAGGCACGTGACACCATGCCCAGCTAATTTTTGTAGAGATAGGTCTTTTTATGTCGTTCAGACTGCTCTTGAACTCCTGGGCTCACGCAATCCTCCCACCTCAGCCTCCTGAGTAGCCAGGACTACAGATGCATGCCACCACACCTGGCTAATTTTTGTATTTTCTGCAGAGACGGGTCTTGTTATGCTGCTCAGGCTGGTCTTGAACTCCTGGGCTCAAGCTATCCACCTGCCTCAGCCTCCCTCAGTGCTGGGATTACAGGCGTGAGCCGCCACGCTCAGCCAGATGCCTTTTCTTATTTAAACTTCACTCTAAGCCTGTGAGGGCTGAAGCTAATGTTATCCCTACTTTACAGATGAGAAAACTGAGGCTTGCAGAGGTAAAATAAAGAACCGATAGGAGCGCATGGAGTCAGTTAGTGGTAGGGCTGGGGTCCTAAGCCAGGTCTGCTCTGACTAGAGGATTTGCAAGGCACAAAAGCACTCAGTTGCCATTGGTTAGGGAGTGTCTGGGAAGCTGCTGCTCAGAGCTCACCTAAGCAAATGTGGCAGCAATGACAGCATGGCCCCTAAAACAGTTGACTCTGAGTGTCTCTTTCTCCAGGCAGCAAGAGTGCTGCTGTTCTCTTGGCAGCCATCAATGAGAAGATGTTTGGACATTATTCTCATGTTATTAAATGTGCATTTTCCACTTAAAAATAAGGAGCTTCTGTCACAAATGATTTATATGGAAACAATACTTCTCCTGGCAAGGAAACAGGAATAGGAGCTTGTTACTGTTTCTTTCAAGAATTAAAAGAGGTGGGGAGAAAAGCCTGTGTCTGTATTATATTTATTTTTTATTTATTTACTTATGTTTTGAGATGGAGTCTCACTCTGTCACCCAGGCTGGAGTGCAGTGGTGCAATTTTGGCTCACTGCAACCTCTGCCCCCCGGGATCAAGTGACTCTCCTGCCTCAGCCTCCCAAGTAGCTGGGATTACAGGCCCACACCACCATGCCTGGCTAATTTTTGTATTTTTAGCAGAGACGGGGTTTTCGTATGATGGCCAAGCTGGTCTCGAACTCCTGACCTCAGGTGATCCACCCACCTTGGCCTCCCAAAGTGCTGGGATTACAGGCGCAACCCACTGCACCCAGCCACCTCACCCATCTTTCTACCTCTACCTCAACGCCATCATGGTAAGAAACGGGTTCTAGGATCTCGGGCACCTGTAATCTATTCTCTACCTTTCACAAAGCAGGTCACTGGGGGACGCGATCCTCCCTGAATCCATCCCCAAGTCCAAGATGCTGGTGTCTCCACAGAGTAACTGCACCAGCCTCAGCTTCACCAAATGGCATCCTTGAGATTCTAGAAACAGACTTGGCAATTGCCCCCTTCCCTGCTTTCCTGTCTCTCCACTGGGGGGCAATATGGTTGTGGGAGGAAAAGGGTCTAGGGCCAGGCTGAACTGATGCCGTATGCCAGGCCCACTCTGAACAAAGTGTGCGGTGCCAGCCTGGGTAGGTGGCTTAACCTCTGTGAGCCTCAGTCGTCTCCAGAGTAAACTGGGAAGCACAGGGACTCTTTATGGAGCTGCTCCGAGAAGTCAATGAGGGGATGCATGTAAAGCACTTAACCCCAGGCCACGCACAAGAAGAGATCTGAAAAAAGGTCAGTTTCCTATCGTTCCTCCCTTCCAGCCCTCCGTCAAAATCTTGACCCTCTTTTAGGTTTATCTCAGAGCCAATCTTACTCACCAAGACTTCCCTACCCTCCAAGACTCCATGTGTTTTCCTGTTTTCATATTTTACAGATCTGTACCTATGCCTATTGTAGTTCTTTATACAATTATCACATCTTGGCATGGACTCAGCTTCCTGAGCACTGGATCTCCGCCTTGCCCAGCTTTTCCTTCCAGGTTGCAACCAGCACATGGCCCTGAACAAACAGGTGCTCAAATGTTTGTTGAATTGAGTTTCTATAAAGAATGAGGCCAAATTAAAATAATCCATTCATTCATTCATTCACTCAATATAGATAAATATTTTTAGACAGAAGGTCTCGCTCTGTTACCCAGGCTGAAGTGCAGTGGCCCGCTCATACCCTACTGCAGCCTTGACCTCCTGGGCTCAAGGGATCCTCCTGTCTCAGCCTCCTGAGTAGCCAGGATTACAGGTGTGACCCACCACACCCAGCCCATTCACTCACTATTCATTAAGCATGTCATCTACCAAATGCCACGTAAGGCCATTGGTACTCAGGACCCAGGAGAGACCAAGGCAGACAAAACCTTAAGCCTTCATTCACTCTCCAGTGGGGAGGGGGAGGGCAGTGAGACAATTAGCAAGTAGACAGATTAAACAGACAAATGATGTCTGCTAAGGAGAAAAATAAAGCAGGGTAGAGATTCAGAGACGGCAGAGTTTGGAAAGAAATTTGCTATTTTAAACAGCGGCTAAGGATGTCATCCCTGGAAAGGACATATTTGGGCCAAGATTTGTAGGAGTGGAACGTGCTACTTTTTAGAAATACCATTAATTTGGAAGCAGGAAATTGTACGCCTAAGAAATGTTTGGTTCTGTACTCAGAAGGAGACCATAAAGGAAATACAATGTGATGTCAATGACCACCCTCAGTTCCCATGTTTCCTCTGTTTTAATACCGGCTAGTGTTTTCTGGACATATCCTATGTGCCAGGTAGTGCCCAAATGCTTTATAGACCTGAGTTCATCACAAGAGATAAGATAGAGACCAGAGATGGAAAAAGTCACCACATGCATGCCCCAGGCAGGTATCATAAAAGGCGAAAGTCAGGTGTCCCACAGTGTAAACAACACAGAGTGTTGGGGGTTGCATGCCTGAAAGGACCCATACCTATTCCTCCTAGAGCAGAGGCTGCTAATGAGTAACTGACCACAGAACAGGCTCAGGATGTTTGACGTATGTTTTTGAGAGAACCTGGAAATCCGATTTTTTTTTGTGAAACTTCTCAACTTGAAAACGTTGGCAAGCCATTGCAAGTTTTCAAAAACAGGATGCAGGCCAAAATTTTATTTAAACAGTGTTTTCAGGATGTATGTTATCTGAACATTGCGTTTTCAACCTCTGGCATAGAGTGAACGTAATGAGTAGACAGAGAAACCAAAAACATTTGCAAGAATCCTGTCAAACAGCTGCCTGACCCCTATACCCTGAGGCCGGGTATAATTCAGGTTTGAAAAGAGCCTGATTGCCTGGGACCCCCTCATGCACCTGCCCAGGGGACAGCAAGCTTTGGGGTCTGTAAACACTGTGTCCTTATGTGTAGATGCAATATAATGCCTACGAGAATTTGAATGCAAAAACAGCTCATGGTTCATTAAAAAAAAAAAAAAGTACACTAGGTATTCATAAAAACTGCTTTTGTTGCTTTTTTTAATTTGCTTACGTTCTAGCAATAAAAATGCATTTGGCGAAACAGTCCAGAGGAAACACCGTTTTTATTCAAAACTGTTTTTCTTCCCCTTTCACTTGATACTTCTAAATTAACTTATCAATAATGTATTAAAGTAATACTCAAAAATGGAACAATACTGCACCTTTAAGAAAATATTATTTTTCCTGAGGTCCTATCAAGGTAAATTTCATCAGTATTCAAAGAATGAGCAAAGCACTTCAACAATTTATTTCAATAAAAGAAGACTTAGCTGAAAGGAGTATAAATGATGAGAACTTGCTTTAAACTGATTTATTCCCTGCAGCAATAAAAGCAATGTTTCTTCACTCAGCTGTTTAATATGCAAATATGCAGAACATCCAGCCCCTGACAGCACATCATTAATAAAACCTTGCACTGAGCAGAGTGCCCGATATTTCATCCTGATGAAAATACATGATGATGATTTTAGACTGTAGACTTTCAGTTGGAACAATGTGCTTTCCTGGTGATGAAACCCACCAGTCACCAAAGGTGGGGGTGGGGAGCTTTTTAGGTAAGTGATCCAATTTCTGCAACAGGAAGTCCCAGAGTTAAAAAAAAAAAAAAAATAGTAAATATGGAGGGCTGTTAATAGCTCATGCTACCAAGGCCTAAGTGAGAAGATCTGAATGGAGGGCAGTGCAGGAACAAAAGGGGACAAAGTCTGAGACCCTCGCTTCTTTAGAGGATGGTATCATGTTAATGTTCTGTGTTTTGTTTCGGACTCTGTAGAGAGCATCCCGCTTGTTCTGCTTGATGGTAGCTTTATATCCAAATAGAACAAGACAGCAAGCTATAGAGAAGACACGGCGTTCAGGAATTTGAACCCTTGGGGGCTCTCAGTCTGGTTGTCTGGTTGTCTGGTTGTCTGATTACTGTCCCAGATTTGCTTATGGAGTAGTAACGTCTGGATTACTCTGAGATTCTTAAACAAGCAGCGGAGAAGAAGCTGAAAAAAATTCTTTGTACTAGATCATACGCTTTCCCTTTCCACTAAAATCCTGGATTGATTTAAATGGTTAGTGGTGGGAGAATGAAGGATTTAAATTTTTTTCCCACTTTTTTATGACTTCTTATATTTTCCAAATTTTCTATAATGAGTATGCCACATGTATGATCAGAAAAGTCATGATTTTTTAAAAAAAAATTTCTTTTAATAATTTTTTAGTACAGACAAGGTCTCGCTATGTTGCTCAGGCTGGTCTCAAACTCCTGGACTCAAGCGATCCTTCTGTCTTGCCCTCTCTCAGTGCAGGGTTATAGGCATGAGCCACTGCGCCTGGCCAGAAAAGTCATGTTTTTAAAAATTTATTTTTTTTTAAAGCCATACAGATGGCCTAGTGCCCAGGGACATCTGAAGTTGCGAGCACTAGGGCGGGAGTCTTTTCACTGCTCTGTGGAACCATCACATAAACCCCCGTGCTTGCTCTCAAAATAAATATTTGTGAAATGGTTAAATGAGTTACTAGTTGTAAGTGCTTACAACCGTGCCTGGAACATGGCAAGGCCCATAAAAGTATTTGTTAAATAAATAACCAATAAATTAGATTAAATATTTAAAGTACTTTAGTCTGCAGAGATGAGTTTCTGTAAATATTATTTATTTATGTAGATGAAGGATATGAACAGTTTTTTAAACCTTTACATTAATCTTACTACAGTGTACGGTTCTTGTCTCAATTACAGCTGTAGCTTAAAGAACTTCTGAATTAAAACCCCAGCTTCTCTGATTGATTCCACGTGATCTTGAGTGAGTCACTGACCTCCAGAAACCCCATTTTCCTTACCTGTTAAATATACATAAAAATAATCCTACCCATTTTGATGAACGTTTTGAGGATCCAATATGATGATCCGATCATCTATGTAAACATTCAGCACAGCGCCTTGCCTAGAGCAAAGGCTCACATGTACCATTTGCTTAGCACTTACCATGTAATGTACATATATAATATTAACACAAATATTTAAGGTAACTCTTCAAGGTAAGCATGGTTAATCATGCTCCACTGAGGGAATAATAAGGGTAGACAACTTGAACAAACCCATGCATACACCTTGGTCTTGAACTTGGGTCTGTCACCAAAGACCACATTGTATACTGACTTTATCCAGATCTGCTCTTTCTTCCAGAAAAAAAAAAAAATGAAAAATGAAAAATCAGATATAGTGACTGTTTAAAAATATATGGGAAGAATACATGTCCTTCCATTACTCCACTTTTCAGTTGCAGTCATAGTGAAAGATTCTCCATTTGTTCTTGTTTATTTTTGTTTGTTTAGTAAGTATTTTAAAACAGGTTAGGTTACGGGGCAGGAGATAAAGGCAGATGGCCAGAAGTGTAGAACCTAGTGGTTAGGAGAAAATAATAAGAGTAAACTATGAAGTTCTGGCTGGGTGCTGTGGCTCACGGCTGTAATCCCAGCACTTTGGGAGGCCGAGGAGGGTGGATCACCTGAGGTCAGGAGTTCGAGACCAGCCTGGCTAACATGGTGAAACCCCATCTCTACTAAAAATACAAAAATTAGCTGGGCATGGTGGCGGACGCCTGTAGTTCCAGCTACTCGGGAGGCTGAGGCAGGACAATTGCTTCAACTTGGAAGGGAGAGGTTGCAGTGAGCCAAGATGGCACCACTGCACTCCAGCCTGGGCAAAAGAGCAAAACTCTATCAAAAAAAAAAAAAAAAAAGATGAACTGGTTGGAACGAGTTAGATGGGGAATGCTTCCCCACATCGCTCTTATGCACCCTACGTTCCTCCCTCTCTCTGTCACAAGTGTTCGCTTCATCCAACCAAAACAATAAGTCTCTGAGCCAAAGGAAGGAGACCTGTTGGATTTTATTTCCAAATATTTCAATTATAAATCAATCACTTAGCAAAATTCCATGAAGTTTGCAAAATTTCTCTTTGAATCAGTTCCCATCGAGAATCCAAAAAGTCTTGGGGGCAAAATTTCAAGCGGTCTCTTGCAGGTTTTAGTAAACTTCTCCAAGCTAGTACTTTCCATGTTTCTGATTTTATGTGCTCAGTAATACACCCTCATAACTCAAATGGGATGAACCAATTAAACATTTCCCTGTAGTCTCTAAAAGAGCTGCTCTTGGCATGTTTTTTGCATGGCACAAACCTCTGCGGGAGGATACGATAGAAATCTTGCACTATTTAAATATAGAATTGGGACATCAAAGAAAGGGTTGTATTGAAATAACATGGATAATTAAGGAAGTGGAGAACAGTAATAACTGATTTACATAAAATGCTAATGAGTCTCTTGACTTGTTTGGCAATTTGCACTTTAGGCTTGGTAATGGTGGCTCCAAATTTATGATCTAATTTTTATTTTAATATTTTCTTTTAGCAAGTCGTAACCAACACTAATGGGTGCCTGCCAATGTCTAACTCCTTTCCCCTTCAACCATCCAGAAGCTTCTCTTTCTGATCAAGTATGCAAGGCTTGGGGATGTAACTAGTCTGTGAGTTTCCTGGAAGCCCTGTTTTAGAGGGGTTTCGTGTTACGGTGCTGGTGTCATTACCGATGATCAACAGTGTTCAAAATGTTCATAGTTGGCTAAGATAACTGGGCTGGAGAATAAACGTGGTGTTAGAGAGGCGAAGAGTTTCCTTGCACAGCCAGCTCTCTGCTACTCAAAGAAAGAGACTGGGGCAGGGCATCCTCTCTCTAAGGCTAGTGCTTATCCTGCACCATTCTCCAGTGCCTTTCACTTCCAAGAAAAAATTACATGCTCTGAAAATTCCTGTTTTATTGTACTCTTCTACTGATCTCACCTCACAGGGCCACAGCCTCCCGTGAATGAGAATGAGGACTTGAGCTGTTCCTTCAGGACATGTCTGCATGTTGACCTTCAGAGTACCCTATTTCCCTCTGAGCCCTCTAAGCATGATCCATTGCTTTCTCAGGCCATTCCCCCTTCACCCCATTGACGGGTTTCAAAGCTACTTAAATTTCCAAGTCCTGACACACTGCGGCGGTGGCCGGGGCTCTCAGCCTTGCCCTCTTATGGATTGCACAAGGTCACCGCCGGGGAGACGAAGGAGGAAGGCACAGCATTTATCAGGATGTATTGCTTTACTTTTTCTATCCATCACCAAGGCGATGATTCTATTTTAGTGAAAATCCATTGAACTCCGATCAAGTCAGATGGCTGTTATCATTGGAAACTCAAGAGCTGCCAGGCCATAATCAGTACAAATGCCAGACCCTAAAATGGGGGGCTGCAGACCAGTAACGGTCCTCTGGGAATGCTTTTGGTCATTCCCGTTTTTAAAATTTCATCCGATCACTTTTATTTAAGTATCTTTTCAGCTATTCTCCTTGCAAATGGTAAGATCTGGTTCTGCAAGGTGCAAAGAACCCATTACAGGAAATTTAGGCACAGTTTGGAGATGCAATGACTTCTCTTGCCATGCTACACTGCCTACTCTGGGCCTAATGACCTGGCTACCCATCAGGATACCTGTGCATGCCTGAATGATCACAGAAACCGGAACATGAGGAGGGCACACACGCACATTCCAGTCTTAGTCAAAATCACCAATCCATATACTATTTTGTGGTGTCTGCAATGTATGTATTTTCTGATCATCACACTTGGCTATAGAGTGCAATGTTAAGAAGCACTTCCGCCTTGAGAGCTGTATTTTCATGATGAATGCCCCTGCTTGCATTTGCATGTGGTTGGGACAGTTTTATGCTACGGTTATCACCTTGAACATGGAAAAGGAAAATTCTAAAGCTCCCTGAAAATTTCCTTTGGGTTTGTCTTCTGGTCACGGATTTAATTAAATCTGACATTTAAATAAAATCATTTAAAGGTATTTGCTGCCCTGCCGGTATCCTAAACTTTTACAAAAGTGGAGAGTTGTGAAATAAGATAACAGAATGCTTTTTAATCATGATCCTGTAGCTCAAAGTGATACTTAACTCTTAACTACCCAAAAGCATATGATGTTCCTGCTTTTGCGTAGTAGATTGCCAGGGATCATGTTTCTTCCACTACGCAGTTGAAGGCCAAATCCTAACGGGTTGAGATGAGAAGGAATGAAGTGAGTAGTGCCTGTGTGTCTACCTCACCACTTTTTGATGTAAAGTCGTTTAATTGACATGTATTTTTCTACTTTGCAATCCATATCTTTATCCCTTTTTATTAGCAAGGCAAATTGAATACGGATGGTGCTTTCTTAAATATACTTATATTTTAAATAATAGCATTCTAAATAATAAGGGTAGCTATTTATTGGTCACTTACTCTGAATCAGGCACTATGCCAAATGCTTTACATACACTGTCTCATTTCTGCCTTAAAATCACCTCCAAATGAGATAGGGAATCTCTACTTTATAGACAAGAAAATCAGGGCTCTGAGAGTACTGGCAATTAATCAGGTTATCATACAAACTAGAAGGGGCAGGGTTGTTGTACTAAATAAGCTAAACCATCAGAATTATCTATACTGGTTTCCTAGGGCCACAGGCAAATTGTCTTAAAACAATAGAAATTTATTCATGTTTTATTTTTTAATTTTTGAGACACAGTCTCATGCTATCACCCAGGCCGGAGTGCAATGGCACAATCTCAGCTGACGGCAACCTCCACCTCCCAGGCTCAAATGATCCTTCCATCCCAGCCTCCCAAGTAGCTGGGACTACAGGCATGCCCCACCACACCCGGCTCATTTTTTGGTATTTTTTGTAGAGACGGGGTCTCGCCTTGTTGCCCAGGCTGGTCTCGAACTCCTGGGTTGAAGTGATCCACCTGCCTCAGCCTCCCAAAGTGCTGGGATTACAGGCATGAGCCACTGTACCTGGCCCAACAGAAATTTATTCTTTCACAGTTCAGGAAGCCAGAAGTTTGAAATCTGAGTGTCTGCAGGATGAGTCCCTTCTGGGGGTTCTGCAGGAGAAATGCTTGCAGGCTCTGTTCCAGCTTCTGGTGTAGCCACAGCCTTGGCATTCCTTGGCTTGTAGATGGCACCACTCCAATCTTCACTTCTGTCTTGGCATCACCTTCCTCTCTTGGTGTCTCTGTTCTGTCTCTCCTAAGGACATTCTTATTGGATGTAGGGCCCACCCTAAACCAGTATGATCACATTCACATCTCTATCTTTATATCAGTTACATCTATAAAGACCTTATTTCTGGGTAGGTGGAGTGGCTCATGTCTGTAATCCCAGCACTTCGGGAGGTCAAAGCAGGAGAACTGCTTCAGCTCAACAGTTTGAAACTAGCCTGGGCAAGATGGCAAGACTCTATCTCTGTTTTTTAAATAAAAATATTTTTTTTAATTAAAAAGGCCTTATTTCCAAATGAGGTCACATTCTGAGGTTCCAGATAGACACGAATTTGGGGGGACATTATTCATCTAGTACAGCAACCATCTGTAATCCAAACCTGGGGCTGGCTGGACTCTGAAGCCTGTGTACCTAGCCATTATCCCATAACCCACATTCAGAGGGTGACATGATTTCCAATCACACACCACTGGTAAGTTTCTCAGAGATCAGCCCTAAAAGTTCTCATAACGTAACATACCAATGCAGCATGTGGCACTGCAATGCTCATAATGCTTTTCCTGCATATTTCCTGGATGAAGCAGGGTCACTGGGGAGCTTGGAAAGGTGTTTCCTTCCAGAATCACGGGAGGGTCGGAAAAGACAGATGCACAGAAAAACATCCAAGGATATGACCCTGGGTAGAAGAGTGGCTGGCATTCAACACACGCTGCCTGGCCTTCCTAAACTCCAGCTGTGGTTAGAGCTGGACCTGCTGGTGAAAGGGAACCAGAGAATAAGGGGTGAATAAGAGCTCAGCTGGCCTCTACTGACGCAGAGAAGCCCTCACAACAAAGATGGAGCTTCCGGGGGCGGCCGGGAACAGGAATTTAAAATTCTTGGCCACCATTCATTCCCTCTTCCTGCCTCTGGAGGAAAAAGAAAAACGAGCCAAATAACAGCTCTACATTATTGGTGGGGGAGGATGAAGGGAGAAAAGGCAACCATTTTGAGAGGACTTGTTCTATTAATAAGATTCTGCTTATGAAAAAGCAGTACATGTGCAACAAAGAAACGTAACGTGGAGAGAAACTTTATTTTTCCTTCTCCCTAAACATCTTATTAGAGATTATTTTGAATAATGAAGTCTTCTGAGTCATTGAAATAATCAATAGGGGTGCCATGTGGGATGCATGGATGCAAATTTCAAGGGAACACGTATTGAAGGGATGAAAAGCAATTATCCAATGAACTGTATCTAGTTTTTAGCGCAAACAAAAATTATAATACTTTTGGAATAGAAACAAGTGACATATTTGTGTTGCATATCTGAAATCGACTCATTTAGTTCCTGTTCAACTTCTAGCTGGGTCACGTTTCTCAGCCTGGGCACGTTGACATTTGGGGGTAGGTAATTCTTTGTGGTAGGTACTGTCCTATGGATTGTAGGATATTCAGCACCATCCCTGGCCTTGACCCATTAGATGACAGTAGCACTTCTTTCTGCTTCCAGTTGTGACAACTAAAAAATATCCCAGACATTGTAAAAACATCCCCTGGGGAGCAATGCTGCCCCTGGATCCTACCATTCTAGTTGAAGAAGTTGGAGTTAAAACTCCCTTTCCAGACTCCCTTGCAACTTTGTTTATAGACACAAATCCATCCCACCAATTGCTTAGGCACTGCCATGGGACACTTGGGACAGCAAATATGAGGGAAGAGCCATATCCAGCTTCTTTGGGGCTTCTCCTCTTAGCAAGGGAGTGTGTGAAGGAAGTTTTTTGTCTTCCGGTTCTGGGGTCCTTTCTCCAGCTTCCTTGTGGTGGAGATGGGGGCCACAGCAATGGAGGTGGTTTTGGCGTATCCATCTGCTTAGCTCCAGTTGTAGCTTCAGTGGAAGGGCCTTCCTGGAGGGTCACTTCTGTATTATTCAGGAAGCCGTTCTGAAGGTCAACCTCAAAACTACTCTTTTAGCTCTTCTAACAATTTTTAAGTACCAAATTGCCTTTATTAAATCTCTCCCTTTTAAAAACATAAAGAGGTTCGCATACCCTATGTGGAGGCCCGATGAAGAGAACCTGCCAGGGAGTTATCAAGTGAACACCACGTGTCTCATCAGGAAGACTCAGACACGCTCTGAAGGTGCCCATGTCTGAGCTGCTGTACCTGCTATTCCCTCTGTTCAGAATGCACTTTCTTCCCTTTATTCCCCATCACTCAACTTCCAGGGTAGTCCACCTACAAACACCCATGTAGATTCCAAAGCCTATCTGATGCCTGCTCTTCTCAGGGGTAAAGGTTCCTCCTTCTTATCCTCACCCCCTGCTGTCACTCCTTCACCTGTTCCCAGCAGATAACAACTCCTGTCTGTCACCTACCTCTCTTGGTAACTTTGTCACGCCCCTTGCCACACTAAATGTTCTAATTGTTTGTTCCTGCTTGTTCTTACTAAACTGTTCCCAGGGCCTAGCCCAGAGTAAGAATATAATGAACGATGAGTGGATATACAAAGGAAAGAATGGAATCTTGGAATGTCATTCCTGGTTACCTTAGGACATTTATCTTGTGGTCCTTGCCCTCAAAGTACTTACGGAATTCCCAAGAGGAGTCAAGTCGAACAGGAGAAAAGACAGGCGTGGGGGTATGAGAATTAAGTTGCATGTTTTTTGTTTGTTTGTTTGTTTGAGACAAAGTCTTGCTCTGTCGCACAGGCTGGAGTGCAATGGCATAGATCTCGGCTGACTGCAACCTCCACTTCCCAGGTTCCAGTGGTTCTCCTGTCTCAGCCTCCCAAGTAGCTGGGATTACAGGCATGCGCCACCACAGCTGGCTAATTTTTTGTATTTTTAGTAGAGACGGGGTTTCACCATGGTGGCCAGGCTGGTCTTGAATTCCTGACCTCAAGTGATCCACCCGCCTCAGCCTCCCAAAATGCTAGGATTACAGGTGTGAGCCACCGCACCCAGCCAAGTTGTATGGTTTTGATGGCTAGTGTATTTAAGAAGAGCTTTGGCTGAGAGCAGCACAGAGTGCGACGTGACGGGGCAGAGGGCACATCCTAGAGACAGATAAGGAACACACACAGAGGTGTGGGATGGAAACAATGCAACACTGCCTGGTAACCAATGATGCCTTATAGCATAGGCAAACAGACGCAAGCTGATGCGAGAGAAAGACAGAAACAAAGGAGAGAGCTCTCAAATGAGTTCATTTGAACAATGAGCAGAGTAATGGGTGTTCTCATCAATATTCTATTATTTTCATCACTATCTTTTTTTTTTTTTTTTTTTTTTTTTTTTTTTTTTGAGACGGAGTCTCGCTCTGTCACCCAGGCTGGGGTGCAGTGGCACGATCTTGGCTCACTGCTACCTCTGCCTCCCAGGTTCATGCCATTCTCCTGCCTCAGTCTCCCGAGTAGCTGGGACTACAGGTGCCTGCCACCACGCCTGGCTAATTTTTTGTATTTTTTAGTAGAGACAGGGTTTCACCGTGTTAACCAGGATGGTCTTGAACTCCTGACCTTGTGTTCCACCTGCCTCGGCCTCCCAAAGTGTTGGGAATACAGGCGTGAGCCACCACACCCATCATATCATTTTTAATTTTCTACAAAAAGTAGGATGCAAAAAAGTAGATGTATATTGAGATAACCCATTAAATAAAAATGTCAGCCTGTCCAAGCTCGAAAATGGTGTTAAAAGAGACTTACAGCTCTGCTTCTAGAAAGATAGTCTGCTACGAAGGGCAGAAACCTAAAATTTAAATGCCAAAGAGTTGCAGACATGTTCACCCATAGAGTTTCATGGAAGCTATTAGCAAACACATAAAGTGGTGTGGACAGGAGGAGAGTGAAAAGTACTATTTAAGACGTGACTGAATTTAAAAAACAAGTACACAAAGATCCGATACTCAAAACTCATCTGATCATTATGTAAGAGATTTTAATTCAGCCAGCAGTTGGGTTTTAGAGTTAGAGATAAAAGGAAGACAACTAAACTTCCCCTAAAACCTTTTAACCCCCTTTTGTGATGGAATTGTCACCCCCTGGACATCAACACTGTGTTGGGAGAAGCTGCCTTCTGACTTACGTCTGCATTTAGTATGGAGCCTCCTTAGGAAGCCTTCGTAGAACGCTGCATGGCATGAAAATTAAATGTAAACTTTTATCTCTTCTTTCTAGATCTCCTCCTTTCAATCACTAATCTCTCCAGGAAAGAACACAACCAAACAGTCCCATTAGGAAAGAGGCAGATGGAACTGATGTAAATCCCCCCTGAATTAATGGACCTGCTCTTTACTGCACGATGGCCCTTCCCAAGATGACCTTGCCAATCAGCAGATCTTGTTTTGTCTGCATTTTCCAGTGACTCCAGGCCGACATGCAGCTGAATGAATCTGCTTTATTTCTTAAGGCAGTACCCCAATCAAATGGTTCTAGAGGGTAAATAAAATTTGCTGACCTAGGCAGATCTTTAAAACAATTTTTTAAAGGCAAATTACAATATTCAAACTTTGTAAAAATAGGCTGTAAGTATGTAATGGCATGACACACTGGGGCTTGGGTTGTTCTGATGTGTAAAACTGGGATCCCTCTAGGCATGCCGACGGCAGTAAGGAGCCAGGTTATGACACAGTTACAAGTAACCCCCAAATCTCAGTGTCTTTTTAATTTATTTATTTATTTTTAAAGAGACAGTGTCTTGCTCTGTCACCCAGGCTAGAGTGCAGTGGCAGGATCACAGTTCACTATATAGCCTTGACCTCCCGGGCTCCAACAATCCCCCTGCCTTAGCCTCCTGATTAGCTGGGACTACTGTGGCACACCACGACACTCAGCTAATTTTTTTAAAATTTTTAGAAAGATGGGGGTCTCACTATGTTGCCCAGGCTGTTCTCAAACTCCTGGCTTCAAGCAATCCTCCAGCCTTAGCCTCCCAGAGTGTTGGGATTACAGGCCTGAGCCACTGTGCCTGACTCCCACATCTCGGTTTCTTGGCCAGGCACAGTGGCTCACGTCTGTAATCCAGGCGCTTTGGGAGGCCAAGGTGGGCAGATCACTTGAAGTCAGGAGTTCAAGACCAGCCTGGCCAACATGGTGAAACTCCATGTCTACTAAAAATACAAAAATTAGCCGGGCATGGTGGTGCATGCCTGTAATCCCAGCTACTTGAGAGTCTGAGGTAGGAGAATCACTCGAACCCAGGAGGTGGAGGTTGCAGTGAGCTGAGATGGGACCACTACACTACAGCCTGGGCGACAGAGCAAGTGTCTTAAAGCCACATCAGAGAAGCACAATTAATGTTTCCATGTCTGTCTTGGGTCAGCTCAGGATTCTTGCTTTTGTCCTACCACTAGGACCCACCCTGACAGGGCAATCGGAATCTGGAATATTGCCAGTCAGTGTGGTAGAGGGAAAGGAGATTATGATGCAGCAAGCTGGAATCTCTTAAAGTTTCTGCCTCAAGGAGACACACGTCACTTGCCCCCAGATTCCACTCACCACAGCAAGTCACATGTCAGGAAAGTACGGCCTTCCCATGTGCCCAGATGGAGAGGGAAAACTCAATAGTTATATTCAGTAACTCAGTAATAATAATTCAATTATTTAATAGTTATATTCAAATTCACAGATGTGAATATCCCTACTGGATCCACAATGGGTAAGGCAGTGTCACGCATAAGTGAAAACTCTCTTCTCTAGACTCCCTTAGGATGTGCGTGACAAGACGTGGCAGTGCCGGAATTCAGCCCGTGACTCCAGAAGCCAGCGTGCCAACTTGGAAATCTGTTGCCCGTCATCACAGCTCCCTACTCCAGGAACCCGGACCACCACAGAAAATTTCACAAAGCCCCGGGCTCTGCTATCTTTTGTCCCCATCGCATTTACCTAATAGATGATCCTACCAATTCCCATTGGCAGCCCTTTGTAGTGTAATGAACAGGATGCAGGCTGATGAATGCAGCCGCTGCACAGAAAACGTCAGTTCTTTCATTAAGCAAACCTTCCCAAGTTCATTGTATTGAACCAGGGTTTAGGCTATTAGGCTGACACATGACAGAGCCAATTCCAGTCACATTGTAAGTGCCTATTCATGTTTGGCAAATTCCGTTTTATGCACATGCACACATTTAGAATTGGACTCTTGTTGCCTGCAAATTTTTTCCCCTTGAAATCTATTTTCCTATTTTTAACTGTTAATAATTAAGAAAAATCCCACTTTAATAATTGAGCCTCGAGGAGCCTAATTCAGGGAGTACATAATGGATGAGCATACTGAGTTTCTACTCTGCTGGCCTATCGGCATGCTTGGTCTTCCTAGACACACTGATACGGATACACTGGGCTCATCTGGAAAAGGGAAAACCATAAAACATCTGGACACAGAGTTTTGACACTGCCGGCTCTTCACTCTGCTCACATTTTAAGTGGGAGACTCTATTTACAAGCTTGGAATCCCTGCTAGTGAGAGGGGACAGGACTAAGGACATTCTTTGAGGGTACAGGCTGGTAATGACCCAGCCTGATCGAGGAAGAAGCTCAAAGCAGCCACAGCAGCCAGGAGCTGTGACTGCTTTTTCTCCAACCTGCCACTTCCTACGTGGGCAGTCATTCCACATCACTCATGCAGCACACATAAACTGGGTGCGTCCTGGGTGGCCAGCCCACACTGGGAGTCAGGGTGTGTACATGAAGAGTTAGGGGCTTGTGGTCCAGTGGGAGAGAGACACGAAAAATGATAATTACATTTGAATATGCTCAGTATGGTCATGTTTCCTGAATCCACTCTGTTTTCTCTATCTCCATTATTATCACCTGATCACCTTAATTGCTCTCTTCAACTCCTGGGTCACCTCCCAGCATATCCTTTAGCTTTCACTCCTGCCTCCTACGCATTGCCCTCCCCATGGCAACCATGGCATCTTTTAAAAGCGTGATTCAAATTATGTCACCTGTTTGCTTACCACCTCCCAATAGTAATCACCATAACTCAAGGAAAATCCAGACGTCATACAATGGCTGCACATGTGTGGTTGGCCACCCTCTTGATAGCATTGCCTATTATCCCTCTTGGCTCCAAACCCATTCACCACTTACTCTCCCTTGAACACATCAAGTGTGTTTCCACCCCAGGGCCTTTGCACTTACTGCATCTGTACTTCAGATTTTCTTTGCTGAGGTCTTTGCATGGCTCTCTTCATTCAGGGTATAGTTCAAATGTCACCTCCTCAAAAGCCATCTCTGATCACACACACAATCACTATCTGTTTTCTTTCCCTACTTTAAATGATGTCAGACATGTCAAGACACATCCTGGATGTCATAGACATCTCTGCTAAGACATGCCATAAAAAGATATTGGAATGAAAATAGAAGTCTGCCCTAAAACTTGCATATGGATGTTCATAGCAGCATTACTCATAATAGAAATTAGAAGCAACCTTTGGCAACGCTTATGGAAGTGTTACCCATAATAACCAGAAGTAATCAGATGTTCATATCGCAGTATTATTCATAATAGCCAGAAAGTGGGAATGACATGAACTATGAATGGATAAACAAAGTATAATAGACTGATAGAATAGAATATTATTTGGCCATACAAGGGGATGAAGTATTAGTTAGATTGGTTCAAAAGTGATTGCACCAACCTAATACTAACACATGAAATAACACAAACCTTGAAAACATTAAATGAAAGAAGTCAGTTGGCCACGTATTGTATGATTCCATTTATATCAATTATCCGAAATAGGTAAATTCACAGAAACAAAGTCATTGAGTAGTTGTCAAGAGATCTGGTGTATGAAATAGAGAATGCTGGCTGAAGGGTACAGGGTTTCTTTTAGGGGTGATAAAAATGTTCTGAAATTAGATAGTGGTGATGTCTGCACAAGTTTGTGACTATACGATCAGCCAGTGAATTGTCCACTTTAAAGGGAGACTATTGCAGTACTGAATAATCTCAGTCAAAAAACCAAAGCGATAGGATGTGACTTCCAAGATTAAGTTAAAAAAACACCCTGCCTGCCGTCTCTCTCACGAATTCTTGCACTCTCACCTTCCGACTTGGACAAAAGTCAGCTGCCACGTTACAAGCTGCCTTTTGCAGAGGCCCATGTGGCAACAGCCAACAACCAACAGCCAAAAAGCTGAATCCCAGAGTCCAGGAACCACCAAAACAGTACATCTTGCCAACAACTGTGCAGCTTGGAAGTGGATCCTTCCCGAATCCAGCCCCAGTCAATGACCACCCTCAATTACAGCCTGCAAGAGATGCTGAACCAGGCTCAACTCTTCATCCAAAGAAAGCAAAATGATGAATGCATGTTGTTTTATGTTTTTTAAAAAATAATAAAATAAAAATCAAGCCCATGACTGCCTAGTGCTCCTTCTGTTTTCTCACATTGCCTTCCTCATCCTGCATCCTTGCAACTGGTCCCAAGGGCCTGATAGTGGTATCGGGATGAGCACCTTACATGGTAGGTGCTCAGTGAGGTTTTCTAGAACTGAGTAATAATTTCCAATACTGTTTTCTCCACATAAAGCTAGAAAATTCTCTCAATGAGAAACAGAACAAACGAAAGAGAAAAAAACTAGATGTCTCATTACGCTCTCTTATTTTCCAATCCTGTATATACAGATGAAATGCTGACCAAGACTCTCATTGAATCCTGGTGACCTTGCCTTGCCTCTGACAAAAACATTCTTCTATGTACAGATAGCAGGAGGTTCTAACATCTGGCCTCGGTTGTACAAACCTCACTTATTTACTAGGCAATTCATCCTCAGAGTAGCTCCCCACTGTGCCTCCCCGTGAAGCACTTAATCCTAGCTTACTGCAAACCCCAAAGTCAGGGCATTCACTACTACTACTACTAACACCACCACCACCACCACCACTACTACTACTACAATTATTATCATTATTTTGAGACATGGTCTCGCTCTGTCATCCAGGGTGGAGCTCAGTGGCACAATCTCAGTTCATTGCAACCTCCATCTACCGGGCTCAAATGATCCTCCCACCTTATCCTCCTGAGTAGCTCAGACCACAGATGCATATCACCACGCCCAGCTGATTTTTCGTATTTTTTGTAGAGATGAGGTTTTGCCTCAGGCTGTTTGCCCAGGCTGGTCTCTAACTCCTGGACTCAAGCGATACACCCGCCTCGGCCTCTCAAAGCGCCGGAATTACAGGCGTGAGCCATTGTACCCAGTCTATTAACTACTATTATTAAAAGATGGCATCAGTCCAGAAACAATTTGCACTGCCCTTCCTTGAAGCTTTCCCCCCCATTCCATGCACAGAGCCCCCACCCCCTCCCCACCTCTCAGCAACACATCTCTTCCAAGAGAGATTACAGGGCTGTCAACACAATCCTACCTTTACGGAAAATGATAAAAATAAGAAACACCTTACAAGAAGATGCCGTGGTGAAAGCTAAATCATAAATGTTTGATAAGGAATGATCAAATCCAGACAAATAACTGTTCAATCCCACTTTGTATTAAGCAGATAAAGTCATACAGAAAATCAATGTGATGTATTCAAAGGGGAAAAAAAAATTGCCCAGCTTGGGGATTGGACTACACAGTGTTATGAAGTGGTCGCTTCAGAAGAACCTTACAATACCATAGCAACATAAATTTTAAAAAATGGCGTGCTGATTGCTGACTTATGGGACCTGTCAATGGCATTCCAGTCCTCTCTGTTGCTGCTGCTGGAGATAATTTCTGGGGGGCCACAGGCATTCTCACGTGGGAATGGTAGAGAGGAAATTGGTTTAACCATTCTAGAGGACAGTTTAGTAATTTTGGTGAAGTTAATTGTTTCAAAGGTGTACACAGTGCCTTTGTTCCACCACTTCTGCTGCTGGAAATCCTCCCTCCCAATATCCTTGCTCAAGCAGACTAAATATACATGCAGGAACATTCATTACTAAGTCATGTGTAATAGTAAGACATGGATGTAACTTCAATGTCTATAAATAGGAATGAACATGTTAATTAAATGACACCATGTGATGGCATATTATCCGCCATGGAGTATTAGGAGGTTGAGCTACATGTGCTGGTACCAAATAATCTCCAAGATACTATTAAATGGAAAAAGTAGGTAATAAACAAAACATATCCAATAGTCTCAGTTGCATGCATTTTTCGAAAAGGCTATCCATATCTGCATCTGATGCTAAATGCCTAGAACGTTTCTGGAAGAATCCATAACAAACTTTTAATGATGGCTGCCTCTTTTGGAGAGAGGTTTGGGAATGAAGGAAATTTTACTATCTTATTGAAAGGTCTGAAACATTTATCCTGAGCTTCTATTCCTTTGATGGGTTATTTCCCCCCAAGTGAGTAGGGAGCTGGTGGCAAGCAAAACAAGCAGAAACAACACAAATAAACAGTGAAAACTTTTGCAGGACCAGGAGGCCCTGAGTTGTTTTGTGAATTCTCTGAAAAAAAGACAGAAGGAGTTTTGAATGTTACTCATTATATACCCACCCCAGCTCCTCTCCCATTGGCAACTGAAACATGAAAGCTGTGTTAAGTGGCCCCTTCCACCTCTCAGGAAGAATATCAATGTCTCCAATTTCCTTCTGTTTCCCCAAGCCCACAACATACCTCCTCAAATAAATTGAACCATTGTCTGCCAGGGAAGCGGGACCTTTAGTGTACGGAAGTGCATTTTAGTGATGGGCTCACAGTGGCCAGTCCGCATCTACCACTTATTCTTTAAGGTAATAATAACCTCCCTCCTGCTGACAATATTTTATATAACCTGTAATTAAAAACAAAAAAAGCAGCACAGTCCACAATAGTAAACAGATGGGAAAGGCCCTCTGAAACAGAGGATCCAAAAAGCTTGCTAAAAAGAGAACACACTTGCACAGAGAACATAAACAACTCTGGTGTCACTATGGTGAATGATGTGTTTGCTTTGAGGTAAAATAATAGGAAATGAGGTTCAATTAACAATGTACTGATGAGCCTACAATTACTGGGCTTTTTTTTGCATGCACTAACAGCATGTTAAATTTCTGGTGGTGACAGCCCTTGGGATGAGAAGGCGGCTGATAGTTGAGCCTGGGGACCAGGACTTTGCTCTTCTGAAATAAATGTGTAAGGAGAGTAATGCTGTGTGTTTAAGTAAGAGTGACTTGTAAAAAAAGAAAATGCTGTTCTCCCTTTATCTTTGACAAGACACTTTCTGTCTTCATGTAGGCAAATATATGAACATTGTCATTTTTCAAAGACTTTTGGGCACCGGCAAAATGGGAAGGAAAAGGCTCCTTTAGAAAAGTAAACACAACTCTCCTGACTCGCTCCGATGGAGGAAGAGATGAGTAGTACAGTGCTTTGCAAAGCAAGTGCACTTTGGAAACATTTGATAATTGATTCAAATGATGTCTCAAAAGGTTTTTTTTTCTTATCTGGCATTTTCGATCAGAAGTTCTCAAACTTTAGGCGCCACAGAATCCCCTGGAGGGCTAAAACTAGATTGCTAAGCCCTACTCCCAGAGTTTCTGGTTCAAGAAGTCGGGGGGGAGCTGAGGGTGGGCACATCTAACAAGTTCCCAGATGACCCTGATGTTGTCGGTTGGGGACGAGCCTTTGAGAACCCCAGGCGCGATGGTTAGGAGCTCAGGCTGTGCAACTGAAAAAACTGGGCTGAATTCCTGATTCTGCTACACGGTTATCTCTGTCAGTCATGTAGTTATTGAATCTGTCTGTGCCTCAGTTTCCTCATCTGTAAAATGAGGATAAGAATACCACCTGCTCATACTGGGTTAAAGAGCATTTCCCCCAAATTTATGTCTGCACCAGCATGTGTGTGTGTGTTTTTTTTTTTTTTTTTTTTTTGAGACGGATTCTCACTCTGTTGCCCAGGCTGGAGTATAGTGGCACAATCTCAGCTCACCGCAACCTCTGCCTCCCAGGTTCAAGGGATTCTTCTGCCTCAGCCTGCCAAGTAGCTAGGACTACAGGCACGCACCACCATACCTGGCTAATTTTTGTATTTTTAATAGAGAAGGGGTTTTGCCATATTGGCCAGGCTGGTCTCAAACTCCTGACCTCAAGTGATCCGCCTGCCTTGGCCTCCCAAAATTCTGGGACTACAGGCATGAGCCACCGTGCCCAGCCCTAGCATGTGATCTTATTTAGAAATGGAATCTTCACAGATGCAACTTGTTAAGGTAAAATGAGGTCATCCTGGATTCCAGTGAGCCCTAAATCCAATGACTTGAGTCCCTGTAGGAAAAGGGAGCAAAGACAGAGAGTGAAGACGGCAATGTGAAGGCGGAGGCGGAGACTGCGGTTCTGCTGCCACAAGCCAACGAATGTCAAGGATTAATGGCAGCCACCAGAGGCTGGAGGAGAGGCACGGAGCAGGCTTTCACTGAGAGCCCCAGGAGGAACCAACTCTGCCAACACCTCGATGTCAGGTGTCTGGCCTCCAAAACTGTGAGAGAATAAATCTCTGTTGTTTCAAGCTATCTAGTCTGTGGCACGTTTTCAAGGCAGCCCTGGGAAACTGCACTACATTACAGAATTCTTGTGAGGATTCAATTAGTGACTACATGGCAAGTGTTTACAGCAGGGCATGGCACATAATGACCATTAGTAAAGTAGTAGTTTATATTATTATTTGGGTCTTATTAATACTTTCTTGTTCATTACTTTGCTATTAAAAATACTTTCTCATGGAAAGAACCAAAACTATAAGAAGAGGATAAAGCAGGGGTTCTCATCCACGGGTGATTTTGTTCCCCAGGGGTATCTAGCAATATCTGCAAATGTTTTTGGTATAGTAAGACTTGAGGAAAGAGAAGATGCTACTGGCATCTAGTGGGTATAAGCCAGTGATGTTGCTTAAAGTCTTGTAACTCACAGGAAATCCCCCCCAACAAAGAATCTCCTGGCCTAAAATGTCAATAGTGCCAAGGTTGAGAAACTCCAGGATAAAGTGAAAAATCAAAGTCACTTGGCCTCTGAGTCCACTTCCCAAGGTGAGAACAAAAGTAATTTATTGAGTATTACACTATACTTTCTAATGAGAACAATCACCGCCAGGCTCTGCACACTACTCCAGCCCCCCAAAAACAAAAAAAACAAAAAACAAAATAACACACACACAAAAAACAAAACCTGTGTTAATAAAAAAGGACAACGACGAAAATCCAGAGTCAAGCTTGGCCCAAGAGAAGGAGCCTCAAGCAGTTATTTGCGCCACCTTCCAAGCTAGAAAAGGCAATGTGACCTCTTGTCCACTGAGAATCACTTCCATCACATCCAACGAAATTCAAGAGGGGACTAAAATCTGTCATCAGAACCTGACTGCAAGAAACAAAGGTCCAGTAGGCTGTGGGCCTCTGGCTTCAGTCCCGGCCAGGGTCACGTCTTTAACTAGAGGAGGGGTTAGACTCTGGGTCTGCTGATTCTTCTGTCTTCTCCTTTTACTGACCCCAGCATGCATCGTAGGGGCAGGGAACCACCTGGACCCTCACTGACAAGCTTGTCCAATATCGTTCTTGACATGCTGCAGGGCCCTGGGCGTCGGGAAGCACAGGCTCCTTTACAGGATCGGGGAGAACTATGAGGAAGAAAGAAAGTCCCCTTCCCCCCTCCTCATTTTCTTCCCATCTGTGGGTTAAGGGCAGTTGGAAGGGTGGGAGCCAGAGAAGAGCGTCTTCACTCACCCCAGGCAAGGGTGGCAATGAGAACAAAAGGGGTGATGGTGGAGATGATGACAATGGACAGACTCAGAGTAAAACTGACAAACCTCAGTGATGAGCAGGACACGTCGGGTGGTGGTGAAGGTGACGCAGGGGCCGAAGTGGCAGCCTGGTGTGTGAATTGTGCAATTGCATGAATGATGGCACCACTCAATTAGCCAGAAAGTCCTACAAGGGGCTGCATTATTTTCAGAAATAAACGAGTACATGAAGCAAAACGCTCATCCACCATGTGCCCGAAGACCCTAACACTTCAGAATCTGAGCATGGACCAGACGCCAGGATGGTCAGAGCAGCTGTGTATCGACAGCCTTCCATAAACAGAGCGGCTGTGTATCTACAGCCTCCCCTAAAAGTCTTCCTGTTTCCCATGAAACACATCACGTCTAGAACTCATCAATCTTCTGTGTCAGAGCAATCTGCCTAAGGATTGTGGCGCTTGGGTTTGGAAGGAACCCCTTCTAAGGAGAGCCAGGAAGATCCACGAGGATGTGCTCAGTGTGTGCCGATATGGTTGGGATTTGTGTCCCAGCCAAAATTTCACATCAAACTGCAATCCCCAATGTTGGAGGAGGGGCCCGGTGGGAGGTGGTTGGATCAGAGGGTTGATTTCCCCCTTGCTGTTCTCATGACAGTGAGTGAGTTCTCACCAGATCTGGTTGTTTAAAAGTGGGTAGTACCTCCTCCTTCGCTCCTTGCCTCCTACTCCACCCATGCAGAACATGCCTGCTTCCCTTTCATCTTCTGCCACGATTTTAAGTTTCCTTAGGCCTCCCTAGCTGTGCTTCCTGTATGGCCTGTGGAACCATGAGCCAATTAAACCTCTTTTCTTTATACATTAGCCAGCCTCAGGTACTCCTTTACATCAATGTGAGAACAGACTACTACAGGCACCAGGAGGGGACAGAGAAAGGACATGCATGTTGGAGTGGGTGATCCCAAAAAGGCCTCATCAGATAGCATTGATCTGCCACTGAAGGATGAGGTGAGGCACAGAGAGGTGATCCTACCTTTCACACACACCCACACACCCACACACACACAAATATTATGAGAAACAACAGAGCATAACTTTCATCCTCATGTTGACGTAATAATTTTGATCCTTCCCCATCCCATACTGTACTGAAGCAAATCAGAAAGAGGGAAGAATAACCCACACCCCCATTTCAAAACAGACTTTTGGCATTCAACCTAGATCTCACTCAATGTTGTGTTTTTCTTTTTTTTCCCCCTGGCAAAACCAAGGCTTCTCCCCAGGCTGTGCATTGTGGATTTTAAGATGCACAAAGATAACCACGCTCGAATACAGAGCTGGGATCCTGAGAAAAGGAACACACACAGACAGCCCACAGGGTCTGTGAAAATCAAGCCCACATCACCTAAATATAGACTAACTTCTAAATAAGGCTTCAAATCACAGATTTGTTTACTTTCATTTGGTGATAATTGTTCACAGCAGAACATATCAGAAAATTCTATAATAGGAACCACAGCCAGGAAATAGTAAATAATTAATCACCCTCCCTCCCAGCCCCTTGCATCACTGTTGATATAAATGACCGTATAATTCCAAACCCAATTATCACTACTTAGCTGTTCCATTTTGTAGTTAAAACCCCACAAAATTAAAGTGCATCAATTGTTAATGGTAATAGACCAAACAAGGGATTAAAGATTATTTTAATGTTTATTTCCTGTCAAGAGATCTTTTGGCAGGAAACACAGCAGACAAAAGGCTGCACACTCAGATGAGATTCATATATTTAAATCTTCTAACTTCTAAAAACATTATGGATATAATTACTTGTTTAATTTCTTGTTCCCTCAAGATACAGGCTGAGGAGATCAAGCCAACGTTATTATATCAAGTTCTCAGAAAGGACAGGCACTGCTCGGTAGCATTTTGTAAGCTGTTTTCTCTAAGTGATCAGATCAAATTAGTGCCCACGCCCCAACACCCTGAGAAGCCGGATGAGGCAGAGACGGAGAGCAGAGTATGAAGGGAGTGAGACCTCAGTTTCATTCTCAGACTGCAGCCTAGGGCACCTATGGCCACAGCGAGTCCCTGAAGCTACTTTGAGCCGAGTTTCCTTAACTGTAAAATACGGTTGATAAGGACCAGGATGCAGGCCAGGTGAGAAGGTCACAGAAGACTTGGGGAAAGCCACAGAGTTCTGCCAAAGCAACTACCGACACAAAATGTAAACTCAGACATTTGGATGTGGTGGTGCTCATTTTAAATGTGGTCACATAGATGATCAATGTTTAATTAATCTTTCTAAATTATCAAGATACTCATGCACACACGTACACATATGCACCCCCTCCAAGAAAAAATATGACTGCTGCACTGACGGGCCCTTACGACCCTATTGAAGAATCACTGGTCTATTTCCAAAATTCAAAACAACAGTATGTTTCATCACAGTGTCAAGTCAAATAATTAGGATGTGGGTTAAGAAAGGTTAAAAAAATTCACAGGCCCCAAAATCTTATTTTTAGGTTTCACATCGGATATGTAATTTTATACACACACACATACACACACACACACACACACACACACACACACACACACACACACAGAGACAGAGAGAAGGGTATAGATAGGTAGGTACATTAAAAACAAGTGATCACCTAAAAAACTATTTATATCACGGAGAAATCAGAATCTGAAAAGAACGTGGGCCTCTTCTCCAAAGAGCTCAGTTTATTGTTTTACCTATTTCTTTTCTGCCACTTTTATTAAAATATAAAAACCATAAGGGTAGAGATAACATCTGTTTTGTTCATTACTATATTGCTAACATTTTCAATAAAGCATAGTACATAGCAGTTAGTTGATAAATACCATAAATACCGCTGGTGTGAAGGAACACGATGATGAGGATGAGGATGATGATTGTATGATTATTTTATATTTTTACAAAGGGATTTATGCTTCATAATTCTCATATCAGTATGCTGACTTCATTTACCAATAAAGAGTCTGAAAACCAGGGTTTTCAGGGCTGTGAGCTCCATTCAAATCGCCCACCCAGGTGAAGAGCCGAAGGCAATTTGAACTCACACTTTCTGATTCTAAATCCTGTGCTCATCTTGAGTCCAGACCCTGGCCTTTGAGAGTTTCTCTCTACCTGGATTTAGGAGAAGGCATTTTGCTTTAAGTAGCAATATGATGACTTCAGAAATTTCTGCAATAGTTGGGGTTCCCAAAGCTGGATACGACCTTGAGCAGATCTTAATTTCTCTGGATCTCTGCTTTGTCTTTTGTAAGAATATTTGCAGTGTGAAATGTGAAGATGTTTCCTCAGACCTCTCGCGTGATTAGAGATGTGTCCTGCTGCATGTAACAGACAACGTGATTCAAACCCAACTCAAAATATTAGGTTGGTGCTAAAAGTTACTGTGGTTTTGGCCATCACTTTCAATGGCAAAAACTGCAATTACTTTTGCACCAAACTAACAGCTTATTTCATGACCAATGGAGGTTCGGGGTAGGAGGCCCATGGGACAGCTGAATCAGTGGCTCTAAAATGCCACAATGCACCCAGGTTCTTTCCACTTGCTCCTCTGTCCTACACAGGGTCATTTTGAACTAAGGCCAGAGGTTGTCCAAACCCAAGCTGGCAACTGCTAGTCCAGGCTGCGCCAATGTCCAGAGGAAGCAGAAGGTCTCTCTTCCCGTGTATCTCTTTTAGGAGTAGGAAGCCTTCCTCATAAGCACCCTCCATATCCATTGGTCAGAACTGGGTCACATACCTATTTCTAAACCAATCACTGGCAAGGAACACAGCATTATGGGCTTAGACTAATCATTAGAGGCAAAAGGATTTTGGGGAGTCATCCATTATTACTGCTCTGATTACTTTTACAAAAAGCGTAAGGCAAAAATAAATAGTAAAATAAGCCTGAGTTATTTTTTAAAATAGCGTCCAAATTATAAATGGCCTAGCTATCCAACACTAGGGAATGGTTACATAAAATACAATTCATTTACATGGTGTAATCTTAAGAAATTACTAATATGTTTTTTCAAGCAATGTTTAATGACATGAGAAATTCTTGTTTTTTTTAATTATATATATGTGCCTGTATATTATGAGCCCAATTTGTTAAAAAAAATGCTATCACTCAGAAGAAAGAAAAGAACATTCAACAAAATATTAAGAGTGATTATCTCATGCTAATGGAATTAATAGAACATTGTCATTTTACTCTGTCCAAGTTTCTAAATTTTTCTTCATTTTCTTCTCCTTCTACCATGTATGTTATTTATTACCATAATCAAATAACAAAAGTTCATTTTTCAAAGTAACAAATGATGTGTGAACTCCAGAACTGTGATGGGCAAGGGGGAGTCAAATCAGGTTTTATGCCTGGGTCCAATCATATAATTTACTTAGGTCATTATTTAAGGAAGATGAATAAATTCACAGTCTAATATATACACGTATTAAAGAAATATCTGCTTGTTTACCAACTCTATTTTTATCACAGAAGAACCTAAATCTGAAAAGAACAAATTTGGCATCTTTTCCACAGCCCCCAATTCTTGAGGATGATAAATCCAGAGTCATGGGTGGTCGAGGAATCTTGGCTGGGTGCTAACGATGGCAGCAGCTGTCCAGGTAACACAGGGAGACCCCGAACAGGCTGAGAAGTACCTGGAGCACCAGAGAGATGAGTAAACTGCTGAGGGATCTGCGTGATTTATTACAACTTTCTTTATAGTCCTTTATAGAGTCCACAATTGTATTTGGAATTCATGGGACATGGCTTCCAAACACCCTTTTTCTTTTTCTTTTTTTTTTTTTTTTTTTTTTTTTTTTTTTTTTTTTTTTTTGAGACGGAGTCTCGCTCTGTCACCCAGGCTGGAGTACAGTGGCGTGACCTTGGCTCGCTGCAACCTCCACCTCCCGGGTTCAAGTGATTCTCCTGCCTCAGGCTCCCGAGTAGCTGGGAGTACAGGTGCTCACCACCACACCCAGCTAATTTTTGGATTTTTAGTAGTGACAGGTTTCACCATATTGGCCAGGATGGTCTCGATCTCTTGACCTCGTGATCTGCCCACCTCAGCCTTCCAAAGTGCTGGGATTACAGGTGTGAGCCACCACGCCCAGCCCCAAACAACTTTTAAGTGACCAGGAGCCCTGGTCTCAAGCTGGCTTCTGGACATCTGGCTTATCATGAGGCCTCATAGGTACTTCCTTTAAAACAGTCCTAGGAATGCCAATAACACATCCGCCTTATACCTGATCTAGGTAGAAAATAATCCTCATAATAATGTAACTGATAATGGCAACCATCTCTGTGCCTGCCATTCCATTTCACTTATACTCTCTCTCACTCCATATGGGAATAGCTAGCAATACTCCCCATTCTATACATGACAAAACTAAGGCTCCGAAAGAATAAGGCATGAGTCCAACCAATCAGTTTGTTAGAAGCCAGATTCCCATCCAACAATGTCTTGTTCCAAAGCATAAGCTGATACCAAAGAGGTTCTTCATCAAAGATTTGGGCTGCTGCCCTCCTACTCCTCAGTTATATACTGATGCTTAACACCTGCACAGGTGGGAGAAGGGGAGGCAGTGGTCATGGCCTGGGGACATGAGCTGGGTCTATGTGAGCAATAGCACTGAGGTTCTAGGCAAAAAGCAGGAACGGCTAAGCATGGCACAGGTAAAGGCAAGAGTTTAGCCCTAGACCTCAGGTGAGCATCAAGGATAGACTCTGGCCTCATGCCAGCCCATCTTTGATACCATTTTAGCAATCTGCTCACACTTCCAGGGACCTGCATGGCTTCCGACCTCCAGGGGACTTGTTCTCCTGCCAGAGTAAAACACTGAATAGCTGCTTGTATTCAACCTAACATCCACAGATATTTAAGAGTCTAATTCAATCGTTACATCTTTTCTGTAGACACAAAGGAACCACAGCCTTCTGGCACCTCAGGGCTCTCTCGCTCGCACTCGCTCGCTCTCTCTCATGTGCCTTTCTTGTTTAAGCATGCCAGGGATGCACACACGTGAAAGAGGGCAGATTAAGTAAAGATGCTGTACAGTGGTGCTACTTTGATGCTTAAAATATAAGAAAACTTTGTGGCCTTCTGATCCCAACTGAGGAAAGCCAGGTACCTGGGCCTTGGGTCACGGGTCTAACCTCCTCGTGAATACAACAGTTGAACAGATGGGCAATGGCTTCAGCAGTCAAGGAGCTATCAATCCAACAGGAGAAAAGCCAAATTGCTATCAGTCCTAAGCTTACGAATCTCTCTGTTAAGGAGAATCACATTACGATAAGGTTTAGGACATAAACCAAACAGCCAAGCCACCTTTTCTCTATTCCATTTCCAATGGAAGATGTGCCAACTAAGCAATAATATAAATCTGAAATATTCTGTCTACATCAGGGTGGCTGGCTGGCAAAAATCCACAGTGGAACATTTGCAGGCCAGCTGAGATTTGTGGGACAGGGGGAGACATGGCATGGAAACCCATTCCATAACCTTTCATCATGCATAAAATTTACTGTGAATGGAATTCCTAAAAGTCCATGTTGGCCTCTGATTTAAAACTATTAAATCTGGTTTCCTGAGAACACCTCCATTATAATAAATACATCACTATGACAACATATGCTAATTACATAATCTCAAAGACCAGAGTGAATAACCTATACATGAAAAATGCATTTGCACACAGGTGTCCTGGATTCACACGACTCGGGCTTTAGATTTGGGATGAGTCACAGGGCGAATCTCAAGCATTGCATGGGCAGGCTGATGTCATGGTGGACAGCCTAGGAAGCAAGGCACATGGACACCAATTTCACACAGGTGACAAAATGAATCTGTATTCATTTGAAACAGGGGCAGTGTCTCCAGCTTATGGAATTTAAGAAAGAAATTATCTGTATTTTTACAGACAGGAGTATGTTATTCTGAAAGACAAAAAGCGGATACACACACTTCTTCATCTTCAAAGTATGTCCTGAAGAAATTAGAGAAACACTATGGTCACTGTATGTAGTAATGTGTTACAAAGAAAAATGAGAGCCTTTTTATGCAAGTTAGCCAAACAGTCTTTTTTATTTTCCTTAATCTGCGTTCATTTGTCCTGCTTTTCTCCCTTTTCTTCCCTCCTTCCTCTGACATTTCAGCCAGTATTACTAGCCTCTAGCTGCTACGACAGTTACACAGAGAAAGTACAATAGGCTTCCAATATACAAATGATACTCTAATTGAAAGAAAAAAATATACAATGGAACCTCCCTCCATAGAATTACCGATAAGAGAAATGAATCAAGATGGTGGCCAGGGCTGTTGATCCAAACACAGACACAGATTTGGATCCTGCTTCCACTACTGTGGCTTACCATATGTGGAAGACAAGGTCATTTAATTCCTCTGTATGCCCATCAACCAGACCTGCAAAATGAAGGCTTTGAGTATTTAAGTGTGAGGTTTTCCTAAGGGTTAAATGAGATAAGTAAACCCAAGTTATACACTGCAGACTTAACACATGAAATAATAACATAACAACAGTAACAAATAATTTTAGCAGAGGTCAAAAGTGGGCAGAGTCATAACTAAAGGACAGAAGGGAAAGTAAGCAAAACCTAAGAGGTGGGAAAGGCCAAGGTCATGGTATGTATTAACAAACGGGGGAAGAGCCTGGGGCAGTAGCTCAAGCCTATAATCCCAGCACTTTGGGAGGCCGAGGCAGGAGGATCGCTTGAGGCCAGGAGTTCAACACCAGCCTGGGCAACAGAGTAAGACCCCACCATTTTTTTTTCAACAGCTGGGTATGGTGGTATCCACCTGTAGTCCCAGCTATTCAAGAGGCAGAGGTGGGAAGATCGCTTGAGGCCGGGACCTACAGGCTGCAGTAAGCTAGGACTGCACCACCACACTCCAATCTGGTAAACAGTGTGAAACTCTGTCTCTAAAAAAATTACAAACAGGTCAGTCATGGTGGCTCACGCCTGTAATCCCAGCACTTTGGAAGTCCGGGGCGGCTGGATCATTTGAGGTCCAGAGTTCGAGACCAGCCTGGCCAACATGGTGAAACCCCGTCTCTAATAAAATATAAAAAAAACCCAAAAAAATTAGCTGGGCTTGGTGGTGGGCGCCTGTAATCTCAGCTACTTGGGAGACTGAGGCAGGAGAATCCCTTGAACCTGGGAGGTGGAGTTTGCAGTGAGCCAAGATCACACTGCTGCACTCCAGCCTGGGTGACAGAGCAAGACTCCCTCTCAAAAAATAAACAAATAAATAAGCAAACTAATTATTAATTAAAAACAATCAAAGAAACAAACAGGAAAAGCCATGTGGGAAAAAATTAACCTAGTGCAAAGCTAGTGTAGAAATAAACAAAGGGAACCCAAATAATAACAAATGGAGGTCATTTATTCAGCACTTCCTGCAGCCAGGCAGTCAGCCACCATCAGTTGTGTTTGGCAGAGACTCAAAGGAGGTGGGGAGAAAGAAAACTTTATGGTTAAACAAAAAAGAAAGTGGATGACTTCCAGTATGCTCCGTTTGGAGGCTGTGGACATGGGGAAGCCGGAAGTGCGCTCACTAGACCAGGACATATGATCGGTTTGGGGAGCATATGTGGCTTTCTCTGGTTGGTCTTGCGTTGGAAGTGGGGACAAAATTTAGCAAAAATGGGTATTACTGACCAAGTCCTGACCATTCTCAGTTGACTGCTCCAGAGCTTGTGGGTCAGCATTCTGTGACCAAATATGGTCTGGCCATTGTCCATGTGTATCTTTGGTGTCTCATTAGCAAGATATCCTAGGGAACAGTGACTGTTTACCTTACAGCCATCTGCAAAAATGATCTCTACAAAAACTCTTCCCCAAAGCAGTAAGTGCAGGGGAGCCAGCTGGCTCCTGATGAAGGAGTGAGCACCCACCAGCGTTTCCTTACAACAAGGGCCTCGCATTCTCACAGGGCCTCCACACTATCTGAAAACCAGCCCTTCACCACCGTGGGTCTTTGTATAGGGATAGGCATGAATTAGAGAGGAAAAAGGTGGTTTGACATCCTAAAGAAATAGCCGTTTTTCATACAACTCCTGGGAGGTGGTAATATATTCAGTCACCTTTCAACATAATTCCTGTCTGACTGATTTTCTCTCTGGCTTCATCTTCTCCAAGGTGGTACACACCTGTTCTGGGTGAATAAGAGTAAGTGTGGGGTACAGATAGGGAGGCTTCAAGAAGCCTAATGAATAATGGAAAATACTAAGCGAAAGCAAATGAGAAAGAAAAGCCCACCGTTCACAGGAAATTTTTGGCAAAGTGATTACTAATGTTGCCTTTTAGAAAAATAGCAATAAAATCCTCTAGATCCTCAGAATGAGAGAGAAAAAAAGAGCTGGGATCCCCCAAAGGCAGAAATATTCCACTTGACATAACCAGACTTAGCTAACACGTTTGTGGCTTCTGTTCTAGAAATTTCTGTCTTGGGTCCAGTTAGATCTGGGTTTCATCTCTGGATCTGCCACTTACCAGCCAGGAGATTCTGAGTCACCCTGCAGACTATTTTGAGGTATAAGAAGGTGATGGTCTGATGTTGATGTGCCGGCCAGCACTCAGTATGCCCTCAGGAAATGGTAGCTGTTATTTTATAGAATGGGGAGGAATCTGCCCACCCTTACGGGACAGTGGCAGTGGGGGTTTGGGAAGATGGAGATTAGGCTTAGCATTCCTCAGACATCCATTCCCTTCTCTAACAGACCCCAAGGTGCTTTGCAAATGATTTCATTGTGTACTGAACAGGTCCATGATCATGTAACCGTGTGCTAATCTGTGTAATGATACAAACCTGGAGACCCACAGAAGCAATGAGAACCAGCAGCCAGTCTCCCAGGTGGAAGGAGGGCTAAACAAGAGTCTGCAGCTCAGTTACTCCTCATCCTCACCTGGGCCTGGCCAGCATCCATTCCCTTTCCTGTAAAGCATTTGGATTTCCTTGGGGAAACAGCCCTGCCCTCTGTCCTGATCCATGTGTTTTGAGATCTCACAGTAGCAAGTGACTCATGTTGGTTCAGTGATTCCCAGAGGCTGATTCAAGGATGTCCCCAGCTAGACCCAGGATGATGGACTCCAGATTGGGGCACTGGGCAGTTTCACATTCTCAAGGCTTGGCCATCATCGGGGAAGGAAGTTGCTGGGTCACAAAGGAAAGCTGGGCTCAAAAGGAAGAGAAAGACTCTTGATGACATCTGTATATCTGGGCCCAGCAGAGTCTGAGCCAGTTACATGCTTAGAGTTGTCACTTCCACAAGGCATCCCCCCTCCAACCCACCTTGCTTCAGCTAGTTGGGTGAGACTTCTCTTACTCATAGCCAACACAGCCTAACACAGCGTGACACAGCAGAGTTAGTTTCGGCTGATGGGAGATAAAAGGAAGGCAATTCTAGGCATGGTCCCTGACTTCAGAGAGCTTATGTTCTAGTTCTAGAAGGAGGCAAAACCAAGTAAACTGAAAAATAAAATTTAAAATATATACGCCAGGCACAATGGCCTGTAATCCTATCACTACGGGAGGCCCAGTAGGGCGGATCACCTGAGGTCAGGAGTTTGAGATCAGCTTGGCCAACATGGTGAAACCTAGTCTCTACTAAAAAGACAAAAATTAGCCAGGAGTAGTGGTGCCTACGTGTAATTCTAGCTACCAGAGAGGCTGAGGCCAGAGAATTACTTGAATCCGGGAGACAGGGGTTGCAGTGAGCTAAGATCACACCACTGCACCCCAGCCTGGGTGACAAAGTGAAACTTTGTCTCAAAAAAAAAATTAAAATATATAAATTGCGTTGAGTGTTAGGAGGCTAAGGAAAGAAGGGCTAAGACGGAGGTTGGAGGGACCTTACTTTCTTTAGTTAGGACAGGATGGCAGGCAGAATAATGGTGCCAAAAGGCCAAGTGTACTGGCTCACACCTATAATCCCAGCACTTTGGGAAGCAAGAGGATTGATGGAGCTCAGGAGTCCGAGATCAGCCTGGCAATAGAGCAAGATATCATCTCTACCAAAAACAACCAAATCAAAATCAAAAGGCATCCATGCTCTACCCTGAAACCTGCAAATGTGTTATTTGGCATGGCAGAGAGGACTTTGTAGAGGGAGGTAAGTTCTTGACATGAGGAGAGTATGCAGAGTTACCCAAGGAAGACCAATGCAGTCACAAAGGATCTAAAAGGTCACAAATAAACCTAAAAAGATGGCAAAGGGGGAGAGGAGGGGGAGAGAAGGGGCAGAGCCAGGGACAGAATTGAAGACGCTGCACTGCTGGTTTTAAGGATGCAAGATGTGGCCACCAGCTAAGGAACACAGGTGGCCTCCAGAAATCGAAAAAGTCAGAACAAATTCACCCCAGAAGCCCCCAGAGCCCAGCCCTGCCAACACCTTGATTTCGGCCCAGGGAGACCCTGCTATAGTTTGGATGTCTGTTGCTTCCAAATCTCATGTTGAAATTTGATCTCCAGTGTTGGAGGCCGGGGCTGATGACAGGAGTCTAGGTTACGGGGGTGGATCCCTCATGGCTAGATTAATGTTCTCCCTCTATTTGTTCCCAGAGAGTTGGTTCTTTTAAAGGCCCTGGCACCTCCCCTCCCCTCTCTTGCTCCCTTTCTCCCTATATGTTCTCTGAACATGCTGGTTCCCTTCACTTTCCACCATGAGTTGAAGCTGCCTGAAGCCCTCATCAGAAGTACATTGGCACCATGCTTCTTGGACATCCTGCAGAAACATGAGCCAAATAAATATCTTTCCTTTGTAAATGACCCAGCTCAGGCGTTCCTTTATAGCAACATAAAAGAACTAAGACAGACCCATTTTGGACTTTTGACCTCCAGAATGGTAAGAGAAGACATTCATGGTATGTAAGCCACCCATGGGTAGTCATTTGTTAAAGCATTGATAGGAAAAAAACACAGATGGTCAGCATGGGCCTCTCTGAGGAAGGAGCATTTATACTGACAGCTAAGGAATGAGGAGGTGGTACCCTCCTCAAGGGTAGAATAAGACCACGCAGGAGAGAAACCAGTACCCGGAAAAAACCCTTCGATAGGAAAGAGCTTGATAGATTCTGATAACAGCAAGTAGACCATTGTAACTAGATTGTATATTGCTTAGCCTTGGGGTTTAGAGAAGAATTTAAAGAACTTTAACTAAGCAACGCAACCCAACTTTTGAAGAAAAGAAAGCACTATTTAATGATTTCCTTCATCTTAAACTCATTGAAGAGTAGAACCAAAACTCACCATTTATTAATAGTAACTAGTTCAAAGAATTCCACAAAAATACAATTTTCCTTAGTAATTCCTATCTATATTCCCAACATGCCTTCCCGATTTTCTACATCTGTCCTCTTCTATATGCTCTCCTGCTGTACCTACTAGTATATTCTTAAGCCTGACTCATAATAGTCATGAAATAAATATTTGTCAGATAAAAGTGCCGAGGTTTGGCTGGGCGCAGTGGCTCACGCCTGTAATCCCAGCACTTTGGGAGGCAAAGGCGGGCAGATCACTTGAGTTCAGGAGTTCGAGATCAGCCTGGTAAACATGGTGCAACACCATCTCTACTAAAAGTACAAAAAATTAGCCAGGCGTGGTGGCAGGCTCCTGGAATCCCAGCTACTTGGGAGGCTGAGGCAGGAAAATCGTTTGAACCTGTTAGGCGGAGGTTGCAGTGAGCTGAGATTGCCCCACTGTACAGCAGACTGAGCAATAAGAGCAAAACTCTTTCTCGAAAAGAAAAAGAAAAAAAAAGGGCGCAGGTTTTTGGTTTGAAAATACACTCCCTGACGCTATATATCCCACATGATTTGCTCTCCTAAGTCATTCTAGAAATAATTAAAATTTTTGTTTGCATAGAGGAGGGAGGTGACATATGGGGTAGGTGTCTGTCCATCTGTCCACCAGCACTACCTGTCTGATCAGATGCTTAGGGTGGGGAGGACAGGGAGAAGTAGTATTTCATTCATTCATTCATTCATTTATTTTTGAGACAGAGATTCGCTCTTGTTGCCCAGGCTGGAGTGCAATGGCGTGATCTCAGCTCACCACAACCTCCACCTCCCGGGTTCAAATGATTCTCCCGCCTCAGCCTTCTGAGTAGCTGGGATTACAGGCATGCACCACCATGCCTGGCTAATTTTGTACTTTTAGAAGACACAGGTTTTCTCCATGTTGGTCAGGCTGGTCTCAAACTCCTGACCTCACGTGATCTGCCCATCTTGGCCTCCCGAAGCGCTGGGATTACAGGCGTGAGCCACCGCGCACAGCTGTGTTTTTTGTTGTTTTTTTGTTTGTTTGTTTTAATAAAGTATCATCAAGATATCAAGGGAGCTGGAGGTTACTAATTATGGCAACTGTCTCAGGCTGGGAAGAAAGTTTTTTTTTTTGTTTTTGTTTTTTTTTTTTTTTTTTTTGGAGTTATGGGGCTTTCCTCCATCCCATTTCAACTGCTGAGCAAGCAAAGAGTGATATGAATAAACTCTACAGGCACAAGAAGTCTAGGGCTTCCTTTTAAATGAGTTCCTAGAAGGCAAGGAACCTGTATATCATAGTGAGACGATCATTTACAACGGTGCCATTATTAGGAGCCAAGATATAAAAATCATACATGAAACAGCCTTATAAGCAGATTCAGCGCGTGGCTGATTAACCTCCCTCTCCTACAGGGGGCTGGAAGGCTCTGGGGAGTGGTAATGAGATGTGGAAGTCATTTGCCTTGAGGTCACAGGTTTAAAGCTGGACATGTTAGAAGGCGCCTAATTGCTACTCATGGGTGACTTGGTAGCACACCTTATGAGCTGGGAGACACAGAGACAGGGGTTCAAGTCGCGGCACTGTCCCTGAACTAGCCACTGGAAATTTGCAACAGTTACAGATCCTCCAGAAGCCTCAGTTTCATTACTAATAAAAGCTTGTCACGGTTGATTTTGTTGTTTTCGTTAGCTAAATATGACTATGCTTGGCACATGGTAAATATTTGATAGATGATAATTATTCATGTTTTCTAGGCATACGTGTCCTTTTTTGACTTCTTAGACATTAAGAGGGCAAGAGGTGCTGCAAATATTACAAGTTCCAGAGCTGCCGGATCCTCTTGGGTCTGGATAGCTGCATAGAGCTTTTCTGCCTGTTCAGGTAAACAATGGACAGGACCTTATCTTGGCTTATCTAGTTGGGGTTAACAGCAGCAGGGATAACAGTAGCACTAACATTTACTTTGTGCCAGGCACAGTTTAAGTATTTCATCTCCATTAACTGATTTAATCCTTAGAGAATCACCGGGAAGCAGGTCTTATTATTACTATTATAAGCTATCATCCCAGGATTTTACACAAAGTAGGATGAGTGCCATAATTTGGCAGTAGGATTCCAGAATTTGGTTGATTATTAAAGTATTTCCTAATCCTAAAGAGCTGGACAGTTAGAAAAGAGATGTTTTTCCTGCATCTGTCATGAGTGTGCCTCACGCCCAGAGATCCCCACCGAGGTATCCTGATGTGCACCCACACACAGCCTCAGCAGAAGCAAAAGAAATACCATAGCGGTCGAGGTGGGAACTGCGCCATGGACACCGAGGAAGGGAAACATGAAACAGAGTCTTCATCCATATCTCAGCTGGCAGTAGCCCACGACAAAAACACGGAGACTCAACTTGGCCGGAAATCTCATCCAACAAGCGGCTCCTGGTGGCGCGAAAATCACAGGAACAAATAACTGAGGACTGTGGACCTAGGCAGCATTGAATTTGACCTGGTGCACATATATGGAGCTCAGTAAAGTCGACAGATTCCATCGGGGCTGAAACAAAAGCAGGGAGCCCAAAGAGAAAGAAGCAAAGAGAGAGACTTTGAGCAAAAAAGGAAAGTCAGCATAAAGGGACAGAACGAGGAATCTGGAGACAGAAGCCCTGGGTTCAAATCCCAACTCTGATTCCTAGTCCAATCCTTTATCCTCCACCTCCTCCCTACATTCTCCACCCATTTCCTTAACCTTGCAGTAAGTCAACACCTTCTTGACAACATGGGATGCTATAGAATGGATATTCACAAATTATCTCTGGATTAGGGATTCCAATTCAAGTATATATAAAAGTGCCATATATTTTCTTGTTAGGTAGAGAGAAATTGTCAATTATTTGGGGGACAGACAGTCTCCTACACAGGCATGTCACACTCAATGTACTGGAGTATTTAAGTGTTAACTCTCCAATAAACTCATTGTTTTTCTTCTTTTTCCTGCTCTTTGCATTTTCCAAGGACTTACGGCTCTTGATAAAAAGGGAGGAATAATCCTTTTTTCCGTGTCTGCGATCAAGATCTATTTGGTAAGCCACTCCTCTAATACTGCCTGTGCAGAGAAATAATTTCGGCTCCCCGTTAATTTAAGTATTGAACTGAAATTCTGCAGCTGCTTTCTGCCAAGCTTGAAAGCAGAAATTAATTTCAATGACCCAGGCGAGTGGAGGGGAGCTCTGTCAGGTAATTAGTCTTCGTCTTTTGCTACTCAGGGTCTATCACTGTGTTAATCCATACATAAACCTAGGCATTCCCGGAGTCACTCGCAATCTGCGGGGCCGTTTAACTACCTCTTGCTTGGGTTAACCACGAGCCAGGCATCTGCAGGAAAACAGATGAAGGCTCCCTTTCATGTTTCCCTTCCTTCTACCTATTTAGGGCCAGCAGAATGAATGCGGCTGATTTACATGTTCTTTTCCCCATTTGATTGAGTCTGCAGTTGATTAAATAGAGCTTGGGGTGGGAGAGGGGATTGGGTGGGGAGAAGTTCCCACTCCTGCTGCTTTCTGACTTGCCAGTTTATTAATGAAAGAGCCACGGATATTGATAGCCCTGACACTACAAGTGCAGCAATTAAAGGGTATGTCCTTCCAGGCTTCTAATTAAAAAGAAGCCTTTTTCTCTCCAGGATGGGTCCTATTGTCATATTTGCATTCGATTGTGGTTCCGGTTTGGGGGCTTCTCTGCCTTTTCCTTTAGAAAAAAAAAAATCTCCTGGGGGAAACTTAGACCTGAAAAAAAATAAACACAGCGTGAAAGGCTTTGTTCTCAACGGGGGTCATTTTGAAATCCAAGGAAGAGAATTTTTTTGAAGGAGGCACCTGTTCACAACCACAGCCTGCTTCTCTCCCAAACCCTCCTCTCAGCTTTCAGGAGTGTTTCAGCTGTTCTATGTTACAGTAATGCTCAGTTAGGACAATTTTTGCAGCTGGTTCCTTTCCTTTCCCTTCCCTTTTCCTTCTTTCCATCTGTCCTTTCCTTTCTTTTCTTCTTCTTTTTTTTTTGGAGACAGAATCTCGCTCTGTCACCCAGGCTGGAGTGCAGTGGCATGACCTCGGCTCACTGCAACCTCTGCTTCCCAGGTTTAAGCAACTCCCCTGCCTCACCCTCCCGAATAGCTGGGATTACAGGCACACACTGCCACGCCTGGCTAATTTTTTGTATTTTGGTAGAGACGGGGTTTCACCGTGTTGCCCAGGCTGGTCTTCAACACCTGAGCTCAGGCAATCTGCAAGCCTCGACCTCCCAAGATGCTGGGATTACAGGCGTGAGCCACCATGCCCGGCCCCTTCTTTCTTTCACCAACTTTTAAGTTCCAAGGTACAATGTGCAGGATGTGTAGGTTTGTGACATAGGTAAATGTGTGCCATGGTGGTTTGCTGTACAGATCAACCCATCACCTACATATTAAGCACTGGTGGTTGTTTCGGATGCAAACCCCTGCTCCACTGCAGTACAGGAACCCACTCACATCAATGGCAGGAGCCGGGGAGGTGCAGAATGTGGAGACTTGAGCCTATACCTTGCCCCTGGTGCCCTTCCTGCCAATTCTGAACACCATGATTCTAGCTCAGAGCGGCCGACTTGAGTGGCACTCCAAATTTTCAAGGGAAGTCAGAGATCTGGATTTGGAAGTGAAACATTCCTTCAATAGTATCCATTCGCTAAAAGTCACCATAGGCGCAAAAGCCAAAAAAAAACAAAAACAAAAACAAAAAACCCAACAAGAAGAAGAAAAAAAAAACAAAAACAAAAAACCCAACAAGAAGAAGAAAAAAAAAACACACACACACCCATGACCCAAGGAGAGGACGTTGGCAACTCCAGACACTCTCTATCGGCCTCCCTCCAAACCTGAAGATCCATTTCTTCCCAATACTCAATGCTTTGTGTTTCTATTTTGAACCCCTCGTTTAAAGAAAATGAATCTGCCTGGTGTTGCTGTGTTACTTTCCTATCTGTGTGGTCACAGGCTATGAAACGGCCGCAGCACTGTGTGGGATTTAAAAAGGAAACCAGCTGTGCCCTGCGAACACCTGCCTCCCACTCCCTCCACAGTTGACATTAGATCACCACTCTATCTTCCTATTAGTCCTCATCCTCACACAGAAGCCAATCTGGGCCTAGCACGGTGGCTCACACCTGTAATCCCAACACTGTGGGAGGCTGGGGCAGGTGGATCACCTGAGGTCAGGAGGTCGAGACCAGCCTGGCCAACATGGTGAAACCCTGTCTCTACTAAAAAAGACAAAAAATTAGCTGGACATGATGGCGGGCACCTGTAATCCCAGCTACTCCAGAGGCTGGGGCAGGAAAATCACTCGAACCTGGGAGGCAGAGGTTGCAGTGAGCCAAGATCGTACCATTGCACCCCAGCCTGTGCAACAAGAGTGAAACTCTGTCTGGAAAAAAAAAAAAATCCAATCTGTGCCCCTGGAGTCTGGGGGGGGGCCTCTCTCTCCATCCCACCCACCACAAGGTCCTCCCAGAGGCAACTCTGGGTTTATTCTTAGCAATGAACCCACTACAGGATCTCAAACACTCTTACTTTCCTTCCGTGCACTTCCATTTCCTCATCTGCAAAGTGAGAGAATAATTCTGAGCCCACAGGTCTGTTGTGAGGTTCCCATGAAGTCATATACAGCAAGGTGTGAGCCCAGGTGCCGGTCTCCTTGTAAGGACTGACCCAGCTTGGGTTGCTTCCCTGCGTGTGTCATCGATGCCTGGGCCCACACTGCATGTGTCATTGATGCCTGGGCCTACAGGACTTTGCGCACATGCAGAAGTACTTTGTAAATTCTGGGAGTCAAGTCTTCCAAACTCAACAGACTTTTGGTTTCAAGTTTTCACCTTGCCCAAAAAGAACAATAAATGTCCAAGTATGGGACAGGAGACTGGTCTTTTGGGCCCAGCTTTTCTAGCACTAAAGTGTGTTTCTGTTCATCCCCCATAGGACGGGTAAAAGATTATAAAGGAAAGCAGCCCTGATACCCAGTAAGCCTTTAGGAAATTAAGCCCCCACTACTAGCACCCCAGAGGGAATGATTCTCTTGTTTTACACTCATATCTCTCAGGTTTTCTTCAAAGTTCTTTTTCCATGCCTAGGACTAAAGCTTGCAAATAGAAGAAAAAAAAATTCCTGAATCTTCACAGGAGCTACAACTGTGAAATCTCCTAATTATTTCTGATTTTACTGTGAATTCCTAGAAATGCCACATCTCCTCCCAACCCAGAGAGAGAGAGCACCCTGAGGAAGAGAAAAGCTCTAATGCTCTAATGTATTTGATTGGAATCTGAAGTGCTCTATCTCTCCTCTGACCGCCCCCGCCCTTCCCTCCAGCCTGCTGCTGGGGCACCATGGAAAAGTCAGAAGCATTAGTCTGGTGTCAAGTGGCACTGCTATCCACATTCTATGAGAGTCAATTGCAATTAACAGGGTCATTCAGAAAAGGCAGGTACAGGCCAGACAAAAGGAGTGCAGACAGATCTTATCAGAGCCCAAGGCCAACAAGCTGGGTCTGGGCCTTTCAGATGTTGCTTGCAGAGGAAACAAAAAAAAAAAAAAAAATGGTGGTGGAAGGTGGTAGGGGTTGGAAAGGCAGACCCAGCCAGAGGGGGAAAGGACAGGGAATGAAAAGAGCTGGGCAACTGAATAGAGAGGTTTAAAGAACAAACACAGACTCCTAGGCCTACGTCTTGGGTTCAGATCCTGACTCTGCCCCTGGCCACTTAGGAAACTTGGGCCATTCAACCCCTCCAAGCCTTCATTGGCTTGTCTGCCAAATGGGAATACAAATCGAGCATTCCTGTTTTTTAAACTGTCATGTAAAATAATTGCCATGGGAAACAGTGTTGAGGGTAGTGCCTGATATTGGGCAGTTATTAGAATAACTAAGAGAAGAGCTTAGCTTGGATTGGGGAAAGCGGTACGGAGAACCCAGAGAGAAGTGGATGATGTGAGCAAGCTTCCTAGGGAAGAACTCAAACACTGCACAGACAGGTGAGCAAGTTGAAAGTGATTCTGGGTCTACCTGGTAGAAGAAAGCATGGAGACCCCTTCCCCCAACTCAGAGGAAGGACGGACCCTGCAAGGAAGGGATGCTGGTACCAATTACAGAGGTCCCCCTCTGCGTTCCTAAAGGCTGGAAAGTGGAGACACACACAACACAATAGGCCGTGGGCTGGGACAATGTTACCCAGGCCCTAGGTCCCCTATACATCCCTCCATTTTGACACTCTTAGCTGCCACCAAAGGTGTTTAAAGCTCCTTTCAAACGGAAGGGCTTAAGCACCTACTCAGCGCTTAGCTCTGAGCCCTTCATCAAGGAGCATACAGGAAAACAATGTCTCCAGCCCTTCCTTCTTTTATCTTTCTTTGACCTGGGAATGATGTCAGTGAGTAAGGAAAAGGGATGTGGTAGAAAGTTCCAAAGCAACCGAATTTCCAATGTCAGGTGGACCACTGATGACTTACATCACTGTAGACCATTGGCGGGTACCTTTAAAAGCCTCATCTGTAACGTGGGGCCAGAAACAATTATTTTTTTTTTTTTTTGAGACAGAGTTTCACTCTTGTTGCCCAGGCTGGAACACAGTGGCACTGTCTTGGCTCACAGCAACCTCTGCCTCCTGGGTTCAACAGATTCTGCTGCATCAGCCTCCAAGCAGCTGGGATTATAGGTCCCCACCACCAACCCCAGCTAATTTTTCTATTTTTAGTAGATATGGGGAGGGGCGTTGGTTGGGGGGAGTTCACCATGTTGGCCAGGCTGGTCTCGAACTCCTGACCTCAGGTGATCTGTCCGCTTCAGCCTCCCAAAGTGCCAGGATTACAAGCAAGAATATTTCTCAACACAGAGTTATTGTGAAGATTAGAAAATGCAGGCAGTGTGATGGGCATTGCATGCATGCAATTTATTTTTCATTAGTCCACATTCCTTGCTGTGCTGCAGATGAGCAAGGATTGGACAGCTTGAACCCTCAACCGGTCTCAAATGCACACTTGCCTCTGTTGGGAATTGCCCAGACAAGGGGAATGCGTCCAAACCACACCACCCTCTATGACCAGATAAGGAGTTTTAACTAATGCACAGGCCCTCAGATTGGTCCTAAACAATTGGTCTTTAAATGATCCAGCTCAGGGCTGTACCATGAAGAGTGTATCTGAAGGAGCAACCAAATTAATAGGAGGTTGAATGCCTCTTGCCTCCCTTCCAGAAGCAAACACATGACTCCAGAGCAGGTGGGGAGATGCCACTCCATTCTTACTTGCTGAGCTAGGTTGCCTGTTTTTGTTCACACACCTCAGTAAGTCAGCACTTACCTTTCAGGCCCTGTTAGAATTCCAGAAACTTGAGGCTAAAAATCCATTAATTATCAGTTTTAAAAGTTCCCATGGAGTGAGAGAAAAGAGGGTCATTACTAGTAAGCAAAAGGACTGAGAATGGCGGATGGGGAGGGCAGCTACTCTATTTTCTATTAGGAAAAAAAGATAATACACAGCAGAACCTCATTAAGTCAGTATCGGTTTATTCAAAAGGGCTTATCATTTGCAACAACTATTCCCCAATCAACTGGATGCCTCTACTGTAATCTCCTTTAACACTTAAAGTCTGATGATTAAATATATTAATATATCAGAGAGGCCAAACTTGGTTTATTCAAAGGTGGGGGTCTTTGGCTGTGATGTCTCTGAGGTGTCTGGTAGAGCAATTGACACATAGTAGGTTTGCAATAAGCCTTAGCTCCCTCCCCTTGCATTTGGGACTATCAAAGCTTTAACCTGATCTCTAATATGTCTAGTCCTTATCAATAATAACCTGGTTTCCATTATAATATACTACCTTTTATTAAACTGGAGCCAGAAACTCTTAATAGCAAGAGCCTGTCGAAGGCATTTTAATCACTACTAGAGTGCAGATGTCTCTCCTAGGAAAACACAGGCAATGTTCCGCAGCGAGGATAAGGACCGTCCATCTACCTTCGTGTTGGCAGGATGAGTTACGGAATTGTATTATCCGTGCAATTAGGCCAAGGCTTCCTCTGTATTTCCACAGTGACCTCTCTTGGCTCTGTATAATATGAGGCACTTTTCTCTGTGTCCTGGTTTCCAAAGCATCTTTTTCCCCTACAATGGCCACCAATGATATCTGCAAGGAAAGGCCAACTTCTGAGATTTGGGCACGCCTTCCACTAGCTGTTTTTCCAACATGGACATCCAGCTCAAGGGCAAAATGATGCCCAGGGCTTTTCCTACGGACGACGACGACATTGATGTGGACGGAGATGATGCTGACAGCGCTAAGTAGTGAGTACTTACCGTCTTAGTGCCTGTGTGAATGCTGTTCAAGCATTTTTAGCACTTCATCCTCTCAACAACCCTTGAATAAAGAAATAACCAACATCTTCATTTTGTAGATGAAGAAACTGAGGCGCAGAGAGGATGAGCAACTTGTCTGCCCTCCCCACTCGCCAGAAAGTAAGTGGCCCAGCCAGGATATGAACCCAGGTGCACAACTTCTAATTGTACATGTTTCACAATTCTCCTTCCCTTCTTGCCCAGTCAAGGACAACACATTAGCGCTCCCGTAGTTCCTCCCAGATGAGCAGTCGCAGAGGTCCCCTAATCAGGATCTAAGGCAGTGGCCGAGATCCAAGTCCACCTGCCATCCTTCATCAGGCTTTTTGGGCGATGGATTAAAGGGACAACCAGGCATCTGTCCAACAGGCAAAATACTTAAGGTTTAGACTGAAAGAGTCTCATGCATCTAATTCTAATAGCCCAGAGCCAGACCCCAGCAAATCCTGACTCAGGAAGCCTTTGACTGCAGATGTTGAGTGGCAAGAGGTACAGTTTTGGCATTAGGCACATTGAGATTTGAAATCTGACCTCCTGGCGTAATCACATTGGGCAAGGTTTCCTATCTGTAAGAGGGGGAAATATGTCCTGCAGGGAAGCCGTCAGGGTTGGATGAGGAATCCTAAGTGAAGGCATGGGGCTGAAGCTGGTATGAATTTATTTACAGGCTCTTTACTGCTCTGGACCCTTTTCCCTCCTCCTCGTTCACAAAGTCAGCACTTTTCTCAAGCCCACCTACACACCAGCGCATACACATGTGCACGCACACACACACACACACACACACACACTCTCTCTCTCTCTCTCTCTCTCTCCAGTCTGGTGCTGAGCCTCTAAACCATTGGCCCTCAGCTTCATTCCGTCCAGATGATGTCTATCGGCAGCATCCACTGATTTAGAACTTTTGTTTGTTTGTTTAAGACAGAGTCTTCCTCTGTCACCCAGGCTGGAGTGCAGTGGCGCAATCTTGGCTCACTGCAACCTCCGCCTCCTGGGTTCAAATGATTCTCCTGCCTCAACTTCCTGACTAGCTGGAATTACAGGCGCCTGCCACCATGCCCAGCTAATTTTTGTATTTTTAGTAGAGATGGGGTTTCACCATGTTGGCCAGGCTGGTCTCGCACTCCTGACCTTGTGATCTGCCCGCCTCGGCCTCCCAAAGTGCTGGGATTACAGGCATGAGCCACCGCGCCCGGCTGTCCCTAGAACTTTCAACAGCTCCACTTGCTCTCCCAGTCAAACAGCATTTATGGTGCCTGAATGAGGGAATAAGTGAAAGAGATAAGGATGACTTAAAAATAAAAGCAGAAGCGTATCATTTTCACACTTGGACATTTCAGCATCCATTTATAATGAGATACTTGTCATACACTTAACTGCCTGCTCTTAGCTCACCACTATGGCATTCCTATTCTCCTGGACATTTGTATTTAGACACAAAAAAGTGAATCTCTAATGCTAAAAATTTTTATTCCAAATGTACAAAAACGTCTCTCTCTGGTACAGAGTCACACAGCTGCATCCCCAACCTGCACCTTCTCTGGGTTCAAGAGTGCTCACTGTATGAAAAACAGGATCCAACCCCACAGCTCGCTGTCAGTTGGCTCCAGGGTTGCCTCTTTGGGCTCTCTAGGGGCTCAGACTAATAAAAGGACACTTAGCCTTTGGTCAGCAGAGCTGGAACTGTTCTCAGCAATGAGAAACCTAAAAAAAAAACAAAAACAAAAACAAAAAAACACCTCAGATGGTTCCTCCCCTGCTCCCGTAGGTGACCTATATGTGAGTGGGAGGGAAAACAGGTCCCAATCCCCGTTTGATGCACTCGGGAACACAGCCCAGGTTGCACCGCACAGCCTGGAGTCCTCTTGATGAATCATACATAAAGCGGAGAAGAAAGCCAGGCCTGCCAGCCCAACTTTGCACTTCACAGCGAAGCATAAAAGCACGCAGGAGGTAGCACAAGCTGCTTTCTTGAGAAGCGGGCCTTGCAGCAATGTTTATGAAAAGGAAGAGACCTTTGTAGTGGCATCTCTGAAGCCAGAGGCCTGCCAGCGTACTCATCAGAAACCCGCACAGTGAAAGGTTGGAAACCAGCGTTGCCGTGCGTTAGCTAGAGAACACGGGCAGGACCTAACCAAAGTTCTGAACTCGTGGTTCTGTTTTAAAGTCATACGGTACAAAATGCAGTATCACCTGCTCAGGCTTGAAGACAGGAAGGGTGGAGAGGGAGGGGTGAATGAAAAATTGCAATCCAAGAGCTCCTAGGTTCAAATCCCTACCCTGTCCCCGCCTAGCTGGGTAGCCCCATAGAAGATACTTATGCTCTCCAATCCTTAACTTCTTGTTTTTTTGTTTTGTTTTGAGATGGAATCTTGCTCTGTCACCCAGGCTGGAGCGCAGTGGCACGATCTCGGCTCACTGCAACCTCTGCCTCCCAGGCTCAAGCGATTCTCCTGCCTCAGCCTCCTGAGTAACTGGGATTACAGGCACACGCCACCACACCCGGCTAATTTTTTATTTGTAGTGGAGACAGGGTTTCACCATGTTGGCCAGATTGCTCTCAAACTCCTGACCTCAAGTGATCCACCCACCTCGGCGTCCCAAAGCGCTAGGATTACAGGCATGAGCCACCATGCCTGGCCACCTTAACTTCTTCATCTGTAAAATGGGGATAATAAATGTTGGATCCCTCTCCAACATGGCCCTTCCTATTACACGTAGCAGGGGTGGAGAGGTGATCAGGCAAGAATTTGGCCAAGTAGGCCAGGCGCAGTGGCTCACATCTGTAACGCCAGCACTGTGGGAGGCTGAGGCGGGTGGATCACCTGAGGTCAGGAGTTCGAGACCAGTCTGACCAACATGGAGAAATCCCAACTCTACTAAAGGTACAAAATTAGCTGGGTGTGGTGGCGCACACCTGTAATCCCAGCTATTCGAGAGGCTGAGGCAGGAGAATCCCTTGAATATGGGAGGCAGAGGTTGCAGGGAGCTGAGATCGCACCATTGCACTCCAGCCTGGGAGACAGAACGAGACTCCACCAAAAAAAAAAAAAAAAAAAAATTGGCCAAGTAAGTTGGGGAAGAGAGTGTCTGTGGTATGAGGAGGACACTAAGGGGTTCTATCAACACCTTCCTCGTTTCTCCCACCCCTTTCTTGGCCTACACCCTCTTCAAAAAAATAACATCTGCAATGTTAAGTAGGAAAGCCCAAAAGAAAGGACTCAAATACAGAGGAAGCGGAATAACTCAATAATGACTCTGATACTTTGGGCACGCTGACCTACTCTGTGTCAAATACTATTCTACGTGTTTTACTGAATTATATCATTTATTCCCCACTCCCCTCCAAAACAATCCCTGGAAGCAAATACTAGTAGTATTAACCCCATTGTACAGATATAAAAACAGCTCAGAAGGACACGGTCATTCTGCAACTTGTCACTTAATATGAGAGAACTGGAATTCAACCCAGATATTTCTGACTCTTGATCTCAAGTGTTTTTCTATCAAGCAGCTCCTTGCGAATTTGCTAGTTTGGTCTCCAGTTTCTGGATTTCATGGACCAAGAAGACTTTTTTTTTTTTTTTTTAGAAAAATTGGGAGGTCTGAAATCAGGTTGTCAACTTTGTTTTATTTTTCCAAGTAAGCAGACTTAAAAAAAAAAAAAAAACACCTCCAATCACTGTCATTTCATAGAAGACAGAATAATTTAAATCAAAAAGTGCATGTAAGACAGAAGTGCCAATAAAAAGAGAGCAAGCTTCTCCTACTTCTAATCACTTTGAAAAGAATATTTTGGCTGGGTATGGTGGCTCACACCTATAATCCCAACACTTTGGGAGACCCAGGTGAGCAGATTGCTTGAGCCCAGGAGTTAGAGACTAGCGTTGGCAACATGTTGAAACCCTGTCCCTACTAAAAACAGCCAGGCACGGTGGCGCACACGTGTAGCCCTACTTGGAGGGCTGAGGCAAGAAGACCTCTTGAGCCTGGGAGGAGGAAGCTGCAGTGAGCCAAAATCGTGCCACTGTGGTAGACCCTGGGTGACAGAGCCAGACCCTGTCTCAAAAAAAAAAAAAAAAAAAGAATATGTTAACACTGAAAATATCTGTTGAACATAATCTCAGAATAAAGGACAATCATATAAATTAAACTGATTTAGCTTTATATGAAATAAGTCATACATCTGTCCTAATTCTTCCGCAGTTTGCCATAGTTGGAATATCTTGATGATCGTCAGTTTGAGTTCTGTTTTGGGGAATGGATGCTGGACCTGTCCAGCTCTGTCTCAGCAACCATGAGCAGAAATATTCTGATGTGGTGAGGCCTTGACACAAGCCACGGAGAATCTTCGGTGAGGAAGGGGTGGATGAGATGTCACGACTGACCTGCGTCCACTCCTAAATGTGATTTGTATAGTTGTCCCTCAGTATCCAAAGGGGACTGATTCAAGGAACCCCCCCAAATACCAAAATCCAAAAATGCTCAAGTCCCTAACATAAAATTGTATAGTATTTGCATATACTGTATGCGATCCCCCTGTACACTTTAAATCATCTCTAGATTACTTATAATACCTAATACAATATAAACACGATATAAATAGTGGTTATGTTAGATTGTTTAAGGAATAATGATAAAAAAAAAAAGCAGTTGGTACATTTTCATTACAGATACCACCCTCCGTTTGTTCGAATGCTTTTAATCCGTCATTATTAAATTCACATATGTAGAACCCAGAGAGAGGGGGGCTGACTGCATATGGTCTCTTTCATTCATTCAGCCAGTATTTGTTGGCTATTTTCTTGAGGTCTGGTCCCAACTATGTCTTAGGAATACAACTGTGTCAGGCACTGAAACGCCAATCCAGGTTTGGTAGTTTGCAAGGAAGACTCATAGGACTCAGCATACAGTCACACTCATGGCTGAGATTTATCACAGCAAAAGGATGCAAGGCAAAATGAGCACAGGGAGATGGTGAATGAGGCGAAGTCTGGAGAAAACCAGGTACAAGATTCCAAATGTCCTCTTCCAGTGGGGTCACACAGGACGCATGTAATTAGTCCCCCAGAAATGAGCTGTGAAAATATATATGAAGTATTGTCTACCAGAGAAATGTAATAGGGACTCAGTGTCCACAGTTTTTATTGGAAGTTGGTCATGTAGGCACCCTCTCTGTAGCACGTACCAAAATTCCAGCCTCCACAAAGGAAAGCAGGTATTCCACATGAGCCCTATTTTTGGTACAAGCAGTCTAGACAGAGTGAGCCATCGTTATCTGATCTGGGAATGGTGACAGCCCTCCTAAATTCCAAGTTCCCAGATGCAGCCAAGAGCCAAGCTTGCGACAGTCTGCTGTACTAACTCTTTCCCACACAGCAACAGTGAAAAAATAGGACCCCAGTGCCTGGCCTTGTGAAACTTACAGCCAGATGAGGAATACACAATCATCACGCCATCATCATTCATTCATTCATTCATTCATTCAACAATTATTTCTGAGGACTCTCTCTGGGCCAGTGACTGGTGACAGATTTTCAATGAAACAGACTAAAATCCCTGCCCTTGTGGAGATTCGAGTCTACATGAGAGAGACATTGTAAGTGCTAAGGAGAAAAAAAGAAGGCAGGGAAGAGAAGTGGGGAGGACAAATACAGTTGCTGGAAAAGGGAAAATTAACTGAGTTTGGATAATTTTCTGTGATCTAAGTTAATTTTCTATTTCTAAAAATCTACTTCTTAGATAATTTTCTAAAAACTAAAACTCAGTTAATTTTCTATTTCTAAATTTGTTTTTTCTATTTCTAAAAATCCACTTTTTTGGAATGAGTTCAAAGGAATACTTATATGAAAGACCCCTGCACCCCAGAGAAAGTGATGATCCATTTGAACCCTAAATGATGAGAAAGAGTTGATTAGCTAAAGCAGGATGGGAAGACTACTCTAGCCAGAGACAAGAGCCTGTGCAAAGGCCCTGTGGCAAGGAGCAGGGTAGGTAGCAGGTTTCTTGGGAAAGTGGTACAAAGTAAGCTGCAGAGGTTGGCAGGGGTCTTGCAGGCCCTGGAAAGGATTTTGTTATTTTATCCTAAGGGATATGGTGAGCCAGTGAAGGATTAAGCAGGGAGTGGCAAGTAGGGTGGTGGCAAGATCAGATTTCTATTTTAGAGAAATGACTCCAGCTTCTGCCTGAAGAATGGATTTCAAGAGAGTCAAGAGGGGAAGCAGAGATGCCAGTGAGAAATCTTACTGACAACACTGCTATATATGGCACTAACTCACAGATTTGGAATTCATCCTACATTGCTATCAAGTGTGCTCCTGGGAGACAAAGGAAGGCCTAACCTCACCAATGTCTTATGACCCCATCCCTTGCAGAGGAAAAAAAAAAAATACCCAAGAGAAAAAGTCTTCCTGTTTTCAGAGTCTTTAAAATGGCATAAGAACCCCAAAGGGAAAACTCCAACATGGGAATGCGAGCAGTGGTGCCCTTTGAAAAGTTTTCATTTTATTTTAACTTTGCTAAATCTACTTACATTCACATTTTGAAATATGTAAGCACAATAAAACACTGCAGTTATGGTCTATTGGGTTAAAAATCCAGTTTTTGGAATGGGTTCAAGGGAATACTTATATAAAAGACCTGAGAATGGAAAGTAATTCTGCAGATAAAACAGAATGGAAACATCTCCTAAATATGCCTCTTGTAAGATAAATGCACAATGAGGAGAGGGTCTGGGACCATCACTAATGGGAGATTCACAACAGTGGCCTCTTAATCCCTCACGAAACCAGCTGGAAGGGAAGCGCCTGGCTAGTCGTTGGCATCAACATTCAGACTTTTCCAAACGTCTCTCCTCTTCCTTTCATAATTCATTTGAAAGCAAGAAATTAAGCCTGAATTTAAAACAGTGAAATTCCATTCTAGCACGTCACTCACAAAGCACGGAGTGACCATGGTGTTTATTTTGCAAAGTTCCAGACAAAGAGAGCTAAAAAAAAAATTGCTGGAATAAATCCATCAACAGGCATCTCCGTGCTTATTCTGTGTAATTATCCTTGCATGGGGAGGCATACAAAAAAAGGAAGAAAATATGGTTCTTATCCTTAAGGAGCTGGCAAGTCTGTTAGGTGGGTACTTTTCAGCTCCATGTATATATCAGGTCCCCTTGGGAGCTTGATAGAAATACTGATTCTCGGCACCCACAACCCCCCAGTCCCAGACCTAGTATATCAGAATGGCCACACGGGGCTTGGGAATGTATATTTAGAGCAAACAATGGGGATTCTGCTGGAAGGCTGAGATTCTGAAACACTGAACTGAAAAGAAAGGGAAACTTCAGGAAACATTAGCACCACTCAATGTGACATGAGGGAGAGGCCTTACTCCTTAGTTGGCCAAACCCTCCACTCAAGGTAGCATCACTTAGACGGCAGCCATGACAATTCCAAGAATCCACCTTTTGCTTTTCCACCTCCAACAAAGGAAGCAGATCCTTGGTGGGAAGGTTCATTCCACCGTAGGGCCACTATCTACTGCCCCTTGAAAATCCTTACAAAATCTGACACACCCTGTATCTTTCCTTGGGTTAAACACAGTTTACTGAACTCTTCACCCCTGGTCCTGAGGCTACTCTCCCAAGGACAAATGCCAGTTTGTCAGCAGAGCTCTCAACAGGTGACACTCAAGGCAGAAAACAAGATTCCAGACAAGTTCTGGCCAATGCCAAATCCACAGGATTCTTGCCTCTCTTGATCCAGACATTTGATGTTGACTAACATTGTCTAAGTCGGCATCATCTTGTCAGAGCCCAACACCCTGAAATCACTGCATACTCTACTCTGCACCTTTTGTCTAGTCAACTTTTCCAGAATGAAATAGAGTTAACATAGGTGCCTCCATGTTGTTCCAAAGTCTTCCAAGGATTTGCATCAAAGTTATTTATTTCTTGTCCCTGTCAATGACTCTTCTCTCCCCAGCCCACATTCATTCTTTGTCTTCCTATTTATGAGTCCAGTTTTTCCTCTTTCTTCTTTTTCTTCTCCTTTTCTCTGTGATTTTACAAAGATTTCCAACAGAACACCTGAACTCTCATTGGTGACTTCTTGTTGGCATCCTGGGCCATTATTCAAAGACTTACAGAATCATAGAATGTCAAGATTGGAAGAGGCCTTGGAGACCAGCCACAGCAAACCCCTTGTCATAAAGTGAAGAAACTATGGTATAGAGAGGACACAGGTAAAACTGAATCGTCCAAGTTTGGGGATGAGCCAAAATTAGGATTCAGGTCTTCTCCATGCTGAGTAGTTTGTGATGGCCTCCCTTTGGGACTTTAAGACCAGACTAGGTGGCCAAGCAGGTTTGGAGGGCTATCCCCTGGGTAGGTATGGTAGCAAACACACCTGAGGCGCAGGGGGAAGAGTGGCCTGAAAGGGGCCTAAGTTATGCAAAGTAAAATGTAAAGTGGGAGAACTCACCCACACTGCCTACTGCTTTAGTATGATTTTTATTTAAAACAAAAAAAAAAGAAGAATATGGCTGAGATTCCAGAAATAATAGTAGCATGCTGCCTTTTGTGTATGTATGAGGGGTGGGGAAGAGGGAAGAGGAGGCACAAAAAGCAAAAAAGAAGTGAAAACAAAACCAAAGATAAAAACACACCACACCATGATGTGTATACATCACAAGAACACAGGAGCCAACAGCAGCAACTTTTGAAGGCCAAACTGTTCCATCTGGAAAAATTTAAGCAACAAAATAAATAAAGTAGTATAGGATTATAACATAAAGCATAAAATAAATGTCCATGAGTCTACCGTGATATAAATAAATGATTAAATACATAAATGGGGGAGAAGACACAAATATTCCATGCAGAATTCCAAGTAGTTTATGCAGATACTCTACCCTCGAAGAGTGAGAACATTAAATCCCCACTCCACAAGTGTGAGCTGGGCACAGCAACACTCCTCCAAAGGCAGCAGTGTGGAAAGTAGAGGGAAAGAGTAAGTGTGCGGTGGAGAAACTTGATGAACACTACCTTGACCAGGTGAATCAGAGTCACCATCAACAGTGAAGAGTCATGATGAAGGTGGAATGCTTGATATGATGTGATGAAAACAGACCTCTGGGGTCTTCCTCCCTGAAATTCATTAACTCCAGTAAACTCATGAGAAAAATATCATAAAAATCCCCACACAGGGGCATCCTACAGAATAACCAACCAGCACTCCTCAAAGCTGTCAAGGTCATCACAAAGACAATTCTGAGAAACTGTCACAGCCAAGAAGATGCTAAGGAGACCTGACAATTAAATAAAATGTGGTATCCTGCAAAAATTAGCTGAGCGTGGTGGCGCATGCCTGTGGTCCCAGCTGCTCAGGAGGCTGAGGCAGGAGAATCACTTAAACCTGCGAGGCGGAGGTTGCAGTGAGCCAAGATCGCGCCACTGCACTCCATCCTGGGCAAAAGAGCTAGACTCCAACTCAAAAAGAAAAAAAAAAAAAAAAAAAACAGTGGTATCCTGGATGGGCTCCTGGAACACAAAAAACTCATTAGGTAAAAAAATTTTTAAAAACCTAAGGCAATATGTACAAACAATGGACTTTAGTTAATAACAACATTAGGTTGGTAAAAAGTAATAACAATATTAGGTTGGTGCCATTACTTTTAAGTAATGTCAAAAACTGCAATTACTTTTAAGTAATGCAAATTTTACTTAAACTTACTTAAAAACTTAAGTTTTAAGTAATTGCACTACTTAAAAACTTTTAAGTAATGCAATTTTAAGTAATGGCAAAAACTGCAAAAGTAATTGGCAAATGGCAAAAACTGCAGAGGTAAAACCGCATTACTTTTAATAGCAAAAAACACATTTACTTTTGCACCAACCAAGTATTATTATTACTATTACTTTTAATGGCAAAAACCGCAATTGCTTTTGCACAACCTAATATTTCAGTATCAATAATTTAATCTTAATCAATGTACCAAATAACATAAGACATTAAAATAATAGGGTAAACTGGCTGTTACACACATGGGAACTTGGTACGATAGTCTTGATTTTTCTTTAAATCTACAACTGTTCTAACAAAGTCTGTTTCAAAAAAGAAAACATGTACCAACTGAAATTAAACAACAGCATATAGAAAAGCATATGGCATTCTAGTAGTAGGTTGTGGATTGTGTAGGGGTGAATTTCAGGGATCCAGTTACCCTCAAATGGAACACGCTGGCCTTGGATGGGGAGGCTCCAGGGATTCCTCCCCTTTAGTGAGGAGCTCAGTCATGGGAACCATAGAGGAATTGAGGCTAAAGAGTGGGGCTGGGGCAGCGACCCCGGTGACCCCAGCCTAAAGGCAGAACTGCAGCTGTCCTCATAAAGCTGAGTTGTCAAAGGATCCCTCAGCATGATTGGTGATGTTCTCCAGCAAAGTTTTAGTAGCTTAGGAATGGCAGCCAAGACTTCAGACAGCTTGGGACCTGCCATGTGTGGCGGCTACAAATCAAACAGAGTGCCAGGGAATACACCTCTTCCCAAAGACAGGCTTTTGTTCCAGTGAAGGAGGCAGAACTCAGGGTCAGCGGGGACATTAACCAGGATATGAAGGGGGCCATGATGTTCTTACCCTTTAGGTAAAATGAACAGGGCTTTGTGTGCACAGACTCCAGGTGAACATCACCTCTCATCACCATGCCAGCATTCAAAATCATGTTCATACGATATCTGCTCCTTTAGGCAAACAAATTCAAGCCAGAAATCGTACAGGGAATAATACCCTCTCGTTCACCATTGTGTCGTTCTGCAATAAATAATTTCCAGCCAGGGTGCTGGAGAATTCCAAATGATAGACATATTGTGTTCATGAAAGGCAACTTTGAGAAAAATCTTGCTGCAATAAAAGTGAGGGTTTTTTCCCCCTTCTCAGCATCTCAGCTTGCCATAGAAATGAGTGATTTTCTGAATTTCTGCCAAGTTAGATGGGTTCAGTAGGCTATTAGATTAGTCTGTTTATACAGAAACAGCCAAAAATAGGAAACACACAGAAGCTATTAAAGATATTGTCCTGTGAGGGAAAGATTTGAATGGTTTTCTTATTGCAAGTGGGAAATAAGATATGAGTCAGTATTAATGTGATAAAGAAGTTAATGCATTCTAAAGCAAACCATCCAATTCTTCACCTTGTTTCAGAGGTGACAATAAAAGGAACATCCAGACAATTATTTAGGGTTCGGTGAGCACAGGAGGCAGAGAAACTTTGCAGAGCCCCTGCCAGTTGGAAATACATGTCTTTTACCACATAATGCTGGGGCACCCAGGGAGTTTTCCGAAGGGAACATGATTCCAAGCCAAAAAAAAAAAAAAAAGATTAAAAAATAAATAAATAAAACAAGGTTTCAGAAATTCAAAAGCAAAAATTCCAGTTTCACTTTTGCCCTTGAGTTGTTGTGCAAACTAATGGAAATGATATGACCTGTTAGGTCAATGTGACTCAAGAAGCAGGACATATATTGAATTCTACGTGCAAGATGCTGTGGGTTCTTACTTTCCTCACCTATAAAGTGGATGGTGCAACCTGGATTTTGAAGTCCCCTCATTTCTCCTCAGTAAGTCCCAACTTAACCTGTAGAGCAAAGACTTTGCCACATTCTGGTCACATGAGCTGCTCCGGATATTTTATTCTATACAATATGTGACTCTGTAGGTGGAAGTGTGTCTAAATAATGTCTGTATGAATCCCAGTAATGTATGTATATTATTTTCTTCTTCATTCATAGTGGAAAATAATGAAAAATAGGACTTTCCTCAAAAAGTACACTTTTTTTTTTTTTTTTTTTTTTTTTGAGACAGAGTCTGACTCTGTTGCCCAGGCTGGAGGTGCAGTGACATGACTCAGCTAATAACATCATGGCTCCTTTCACAACTTGGTTAATGTCCCAGCTGCCACCGCACTCACTGCAACCCCTGCCTCTTGGGTTCAAGTGATTCTCATCCCTCAGCCTCTCAAGTCACTGGGACTACAAGCATGCGCCACCATGCCTGGCTGATTTTTGTATTTTTAGTAGAGATGCGGTTTCAGCATGTTGCCCAGGCTGGTCTCGAACTCATGACCTCAGGTGATCTGCCCACTTTGGTCTCCCAAAGTGCTGGAATGACAGGCATGAGCCACCGTGTCTGGCCAAAGAGTACAGGTTTCTTACAAGATCATCAAATTCCCATCTCTCCTCTGAAACCTGGTGAGTAACTTAGAACTTGCTGTGCAGCCAAATGTCAAAGAAAGATGCAGTCTCTGTCTACTATCCAGGGTGTACTCATTTTCTGTTGCCATGTAACAAATTACCAAAAGCTTAACAGCTTAAAGCCACATACATTTATTATCTTAAAGCTTCCATAGGTTAGGAGTCTGGGCATGGCTGAGGTGGGTTCTCTATCCAGGGTCTTACCATGCTGAAATCTAGTTGCCTAGTGGGGCTGTGGTCTCATCAGAGGCTTGACTGGGGATGGTCAATCACCCTAAGCTCCCTTAGGTTGCTAGCAAAACTCATTTCCTTGTGGTTACAGGACTAACGTGCTCATTTTCTTGCTGGCTTCTTTAGGGCACTCTCAGCTCCTAGAAGCCAAATGCAGTTCTTTACTGCAAGGCAGCTTACTTTTTCAAAGCCAGCAATGGAGAGAGACTCTCATCTTATTTTAGCTCCTCTTTAAGGGATTTTCCCCTTACTAAGTCAGGCCCACCCAGGAGGATCCCCCTTCTCATTAACTCAAAATCTGTCTCATGTAAGACCTTAATGGTATTTCCAAAATCCCTTTGCTTTGCCATATAATGTAACCGAATCTAAACAGTTACATCCTATTATCTTTTTCATATTCTATTGGTTAGAAATAAGTCCCATGTCCCACCTACATTCAAGGTGGGGGAGGGGTGATCACATCAGGCCTTGGACACCAGGAGGTGGGGTATCACTGGGGCCGTCTTAGGGTCCATCTGTCAAACAGAGGAAGAAACTACAAGGGTTCACTTTTTTTTTTTTTTTTTTTAAATGTAGTTTCACTCTTCTCACCCAGGCTGGAGTACAGTGGCACGATCTCAGCTCCCTGCAACCCCCGTCTCCTGGGTTCAAGCAATTCTTATGTCTCAGCCTCCTGTGTACCTGGGATTACAGGTGTACACCACCACGCCTGACTAATTTTGTATTTTTAGTAGAGGTGGGGTTTTACCATGTTGGCCAGTCTGGTCTCAAACTCCTGACCTCAGGTGATCTGCCCGTCTCAGCGTCCCAAAGTGCTCGGATTACAAGCATGAGCCACTGCGACCAGCCACAAGGGTTCACTTTTATCGGAGTAGGGTCAGAATTTATTTAAGCACGAGCTTAGAAACTTGGTGCAGGAGAGAAGAAGGCAGAGAAAAAGGATAGAATCCCAAATTTCTTCCCAATAGTCATATCTTTTCAAGGTTTTACTAAAATTATCTGCTGCCCAGGTATGATGTAATAAAATACTGGTGTGCTTAGAATGCACAGTTAAACTTCAGCAGCTAACAACTGGGTAGCCAAAACTTTCCTTCAACTAGCCCAAGAATGACATTGGACATCCAGGAGCACTAAAACATCAAGAAAAACCAGGACAAGTTCAAAGACAAACCTGTGTCCAGTTGTCTAAAAGGTTAAAACAACAAGGCCGGGCGCAGTGGCTCATGCCTGTAATCCCAACACTTTGGGAGGCCAAGGCAGGCAGATCATGAGGTCAGGAGATCGAGATCATCCTGGCTAACATGGTAAAAACCCATCTTTACTAAAAAATACAAAAAATTAGCCAGGCATGGTGGTGGGTGCCTGTAGTCCCAGCTACTCCGGAGGCTGAGGCAGGAGAATGGCATGAACCCAGGAGGCGGAGCTCGCAGTGAGCCGAGATGGTGCCACTGCACGCCAGCCTGGACAACAGAGCAAGACTCTGTCTCAAAAAAAAAAAAAAAAAAAAGATTAGAACAACACAAGGTTAAAGGTGCAAGTGAATCATTGAACATATCGGCCAATAAAAGCCAAGTTCTGAGACTACCAAATACAAGTAAAATGGAAATGTATCTAAGTAGAGGGAGAGATGCAACTGGAAGAAGAAAAGAATAAGCAACTCCAAGAGGGAAAAATAAATCAGTTACCAGGGGAGAGGTGAAAGGGGTGAGGATGAGGAGGTAAGACAGCAGCAGCAAACTGCCCACTAGGAGGAACTGGGTGGGTGGTGAGTAGGGGGTTAGCAGGGGGCATGAAAAGACAGAACTGTGAGTTAATGGAAAGTTCAGTTAACCAGAATGATATGCCAGTTAAGTACAATTCCACCGAGCTTGGCAGCCTTATTCTGGCCATTAACTTTAATGTTTCGCAGATCCCCAGCATTTTCACAGGTGTGAGTTAAAACCATCTGCTTTCTGCACTATACCCTGCCCATTAAAACCCGGCATTTTCAAAGATAAATTGTGGACCAAGGTGGCAGCGGGAGAAGAGAGGAAGTTAAAGGCTGCCACAGGCTTTACCTTAAACAGAAGGAGCCTTTCAACAGCCTTTGAGTTGGATTATTTTGAAATTGCAATGTGGAAAAAAATAAAAATACACTGAGATGCTTTAATCTCCAGAAACACAATCTGGGTAAATGAATTGCTCAAAAACAAAATCCCAACCAAATATATGCAATGCATAGTGACCTGGACATGAAAAAAATGAAAGAAGAAATAAACTGAGGAGGAAATCCACATCCAAAAGTATGTCTTTATAGTAGTGATATTTATAAATTTGACACACTTGCCAGCAGAGCTCACTAAAGATTATTTCTTGCAAACATGCATTTTGCTAACCCATCAGTGTGCAAAAAGGAAAAAAAAAATATTTCCTGAAAATCAATTCTTGTGCAGTACAATTGCATCAAGAAGCAGGAAGTACACTGACAAATACTAAAATGTGCCAAATTTTCAAACTTCTCAGAGGACAAGAGTCCCAGATAAGGTGGCAGAGGACATAAAACTGTCCCACCCTACCCACTGTCTAGTGTCTAGTCTGTAGAGGGTACATGACAAAGGCACCTCTGCCAATGATACAGCTATCTTCTCCCATCAAGGGACCAAGTTTTGGCCTTGAATGTCCCAAGCACCATGGTTTTTTCCAGTTGATACAGAAACTTCTACACGAGTCTGCTGGAGGAAACTTGTCAAACCTAAGCACCTGATTGATAGCAGGCACAATGCAGGGATTCTATACAGATATTCAGCAGGTTCTTAGAGAAAGCCATGGGTCAATCCTCTTCTGTACCTTAACAAACAGCCCTCCTAACAGCACAATTAAAACAGCTTGCTGCTTCTTGGTTAAGCCAGTTCCTTAGATTTCTCATTTCAGAAACCAAAAGGTATCGTATTATTATTCATCCTACTCACCATTAGCTACTAAGTACACCATCCTCGTCAACTGTGTGCCAAATACTGTCCTAGGTATTCTAACTCATTATTAATTAGAGATGATCTTCCATTTGGCAGAAAAGGAAGCTGAGGTTAGAGATTAGTCTCACTTTCTGTGTCACTTGCTTAATCAGGAGTAGCGCACATGCTACAGGAACTCAGATAAAGATAAGGCGTATGGCTCTGTTACTTTTATTTTTATTTATTTATTTATTTATTTTGGAGATACGGTCTCACTCTGCCGCCCAGGCTAGATGGAGTGCAATGGTGCAATCATGGTTCAACCTCCTTAGATCAAGTGATTCTCCTGCCTCAGCCTCCTGAGTAGCTGGGACCACAGACATGTACCCCCATGCCCCATTTTTTTGTTGCTTTTATTTGGATACAGATGGGGTCTCATGATGTTGCCCAGGCTGGTCTCCAATTCCTGGGCTCAAGTGACCCTCCTACCTTGGACTCCCGAAGTGCTGGCTTTACAGACATGAGCCACCACGCCCAGTTCACATGGATCTTTTTACTGTCACTATTGCCTCCATTTACTTCTGTATTTAACAAATTGTATAATAAAATTGAGATTAGAAGTGGCATCACAGCAGGAGCTGAAAGGGGATAGGAGGCGGTTGGCAGGGTCCTGTAATTATTCTGTGTATAACATGCGGGTGTGGGTCACCCATGTGCATGCAGTGTGTACAAATTTGTTGAGATATACACCTGGAGTGTGTGCCCTTTTCTACTTGCATTACACTTTTTTTTTTTTTTTTTTGAGATGGCGTCTTGCTCTGTTGCCCAGGCTGGAGTGCAGTGGTGATCTCAGCTTACTGCAACCTCCGCCTCCCAGGTTCAAGCAATTCTCATGTCTCAGCCTCCCAAGTAGCTGGGACTACAGGGGCAGGCCCCCGTGCACGGCTACATATATATATATATTTTAGTAGAAATGGGGTTTTGCCACGTTGGCCAGGCTGGTTTCAAATTCCTGACCTCCAGTGATCCTCCCACTTCAGTCTCCCAAAGTGCTGGAATTACAGACATGAGCCACCCCACCTGGCCTAACACTTAAATAAAGAGTTGAGGAAACTTTGCCCAGAAATTTCAGTATCTTAAAGTCTTTGTTCTTGCAGCAGCAGTGGGAGTTGCACCTTTCTCTGACTCCAAGGCCTCCTACTTGGAGAAGATCCATGCTGGGCACATCCAAGGTGTCCGCGTATAGCCTGTCAGCTGGGTCTGAGTGATTGGTCATTGACCAATGCAGGCCACAGGGCAGCAACTCCAAGCTTCCTTCTCCTCCTCTCAGGTCTCAGGTGGGGAAGACAGTGGGGAATTCTCTCATGAGTCATTACACATATTACAAGGAAGAAAGCAACTCTAGCTTTATTCCCCCGGATCAAACATGGATCCTGTTGAGAAGAGGTCTCTTATGAGACCGTACTGTGTCCCAGACTTTGTATGTGGAAGCCCAAACCCCCAGTACCTCACAATGTGACTGTGTTTGGAGACAGAGCCTTTAAAGAGACAGTTCGGGTAAAATAAAGTCATTATATGGTGGAACCTAATCCAATATGACCAGTGCCCTTACAAGAAGAGGCCATAAGGATGCAAATGCACACAGAGGGAAGACCACGTGAAGACAGAGAAGATGGTCATCTCCAAGCCAGGGACAATGGCCCAGAGAGAAACCAACCCTGCTGACACCTTGATCTTGGACTCCCAACCTCCAGAACTGTGAGGAAGTACATTCTTGTTGTTTAAGCCACCTGACCTGTGGTATTTCTACAGCAGCCCAAGCAAAATAAAACAAGGTCCAGAGTGACAACTGCCTCAGTGCTTTTCCATTTCAGATGGACAGAGGTTGGAGAGCAAGGACTTTAGAATCAGTGAGATCGGGACTCGAGTCCCCACTTTGTGCGGTGGCCTTCAGCGAGTCATTTCCTGCCTCCAAGCCTTGCGTCTCTCAGAGGCAAAATGTGCAGAGTCATGGCCTCTTAGGCTTGCCATGAAAATTTAATTCAAGAACACATGAATAGCACTGAACACTACATCTGGCTCATAGCAGGTGCTCAATAAACACTAATTGTTAATGTTATTCATATGAATGATAATATAATGAAGATTAAAAGTCCTTTCCCACTCACACTTTGTTATAAACATGGGCAGTGTGCACATGAAAAGATGCTAGGCAAAGATAGATTAATATTTTGACAGAAATGTCAAAATATAGCAAGACACCTTCATTCCATCAGGCAAACAAACATTAACGGAGTTCCTGGGTTGCTGGAGGCAACGTGCGGATAGGGCCGATGCGTGAGATGCCCAAGATGGCACAGAAAAGACAGCCATGCACAAAGATTTCCTGGGACTGGGAAGAATGCGGTGGGGCCCACTGTAATACCTGAGCGCCATGCAACCATGAGGAACAGGGGGACTCACTTCTAGTTTGGGATTGGGGGATACACCTCAGGGATCATCACCTGCTTTCCTCAGAACACACACAAACACGTCCTCAGAGAAAGACATGGCTGCTTCTTTATGTGGCTTCTTAAGTCCACCACTTGTGCTCGGCAAACTCACTGCACTGAGCATTGTGAATGAATGATCAGTTTCAGGAAATACTTAGGCAAAGCAGCAAAGCCACAGTGTGGTCACTTTTTTTTTTTTTTTTGGATACAAGGTCTCTCTGTGTGGCCCAGGCTGGAGTGCAGTGGTGTGATGTCGGCTCACTGCAACCTCTGCCTCCTGGGCTCAAGTGATCCTTCCACCTCAGCCTCCTAAGTAGCTGAGGCCACAGGTGCACGTCACCACGCCCACCTAATATTTTCTATTCTTAGTTTCACCGTGTTGCTCAGGCTGGCCTTCAACTCCTGGGCTCAAGGGATCCACCTGCCTCAGCCTCCCAAAGTGCTGGGATTACAGGCATGAGCCACCACAACAGGACTATCACCTTTTAAAGCCTAAATTGACCAGTTGATGTGGAGGGTTGAACAGAATGTCCAGGCTATTTTTCTGGTCATGTGCATGTTAGAGATGCATGGCAAGGCTGCCAAAATCACCACGCTGGGTTTTGTCTCTTCTCAGATCATGTCTACTATCTGACATGTGTCTCTTGTTAAAGCAAAATGAACATTATAAAACATTATTGTAGTCTGAATGTGTCCCCCCAAAATTTATACGTTGAAATTCTAACCCCCAGAGTGGTAACATTAGGAAGTGTTGACTTCGGGAGGTAATTATGTCATGAGAGTGAAGTCTTCCTGAGTAGGGTTAGTGCCCTTTTATTTATTATTATTATTATTGTTGATGGAGTCTCCTCCCTCTGTCTCCCAGACGGGAGTGCAGTGGCACCATCTCAGCTCACTGCAACCACTGCCTCCTGCCTCCCAGGTTCAAGCAATTCTGCCTCAGCCTTCCAAGTGGCTGGGATTACAAGCACAAGCCACCGAGCCTGGCTAAATTTTTAGTTTTAGTAGAGATGGGGTTTCACCATGTCGGCCAGGCTGGTCTCGACCTCCTGACCTCAAGTGATCCACCTGCCTCGGCCTGCCAAAGTGCTGGGATTACAGGTGTGACCCACCACGCCTGGCCATTAGTGCCCTTTTAAAAGATACCCCAGAGAGTTGCCTCTGCCAGGTGAGGAAATAGCAAGATGGACACCTATGAGATCAAAAACAAATCCTCACCAGACACTGAATCTGCCACTGCCTTCATCTTGGACTTCTCAGCCTCCGGAATTGTGAGAAATACATTTCCGTTGTTTATATATTATTCAGTCCATGGCATTTTGTTACAGCAGCCCAAAAAAACTAGAACAAACATCCTACTTGCTTATATAATTTAAAAAGAAAACCACAAAAGTATGTGTGTGCTTGTGTGGCCGTGGGAATGCATACATACGGCAGGGAAAGCCGAAGGCAATTGCTACCAATACCCTTTCCAGGCCAAAGACACAGGGTAGGGAATTCTAAGTAGGAAGTGAGAAGAATAGCTAGGGTTATCTTCTTCTTAAAGATTATCTTGGCCAGGCACAGTAGTTCACGCCTGTAATCCCAGCACTTTGGGAGGCCAAGGCAGGCAGATCACGAGGTCAGGAGATCGAGACCATCCTGGCTAACACAGTGAAACCCTGTCTCTACTAAAAATACAAAAAATCAGCCGAGTGTGGTGGCAGGCGCCTGTAGTCCCAACGACTCGGGAGGCTGAGGCAGGAGAATGGCGTGAACTCGGGAGGCGGAGCTTACAGTGAGCCGAGATTGTGCCACTGCACTCCAGCCTGGGCAACAGAGTGAGACTCCGTCTCAAAAAAAAAAAATTATCCTATTGATTTCCTAAAACATTTCTTCCTTCCCTTTCTTTCAACCACTACTGTTTATTTATTATGTATTTATTTATTTTATTTATTTTTTGGAAATGGGGTCTTGTTCTGTTGCCCAGACTGGAATACAGTGGTGCGAACATAGCTGCAGCAACCTCCAACTCCTGGGCTCAGGGGATTCTCTTGCCTTACCTTTCTAGTAGTCCCAAGCAGCTGAGACTAGAGATGTGCACCACCACACCCAGCTAATTTTTAAATTTATAGTAGAGATGGGTTGCGCTATGTTGCCCAGCCTGGTCTTGCATTCTGGGCCTCAGGAGATCCTCCTGCCTCAGCCTCCCTACGTGTTGAAATTACAGGTGTGAGGTGCTGCACCCAGCCCCAACAACTTCTTTTTAGCCAACTATACACCAGGTACCGAGTCGCGGAGAAGAGAGCAAAGGCAGCCCAACTCCTAGGGGATCTGACGTCTGTAGCAGAGCCTGAAACTTAGGATCTCCCATTAGCGCCTTCAACAGTGGTGATGCCCTTTCAAATAATAGAGAGTTTCTAGAATGTTATTACTTAGCTTACAACCTCTAAAAAATAGTGGAAATATGAGTATTTTAATTTAGCTAAAAATATAAACTTGTACAAATTATTTTACACATAGAATTTCACTAGAGTGTCCCCAGACTCAGGACCACCCCCTATTTCTGAATTGACAATGCATTAGCCCTACCTTCTAGCAAGATTAGGGAGGGAGCTGTATATAACACAGCCCAGAGCCAAACGTTATTAAACATGTATCAACATGATCAACCTATGTAACAAGCCTGCACATTCTGCACATGCATTCCAGAAGTTAACTTAAAAAAAAAATTTAAAAACCAAAACAAAAAGACAACTCTGTCAATATTTCTGGAGTGTACATAAAATACGTCAAGGAAGAGCCTGCTGTTGGCCCCCTGTCCCCCTTCATGTAGACTTAGTATCAAAAAGGTGAGGCCCTGTAACTGGACTAAGGTGGAGGGGGTGGTCCCTCATCTGCCATACACCTATGTCTCTCTATCTCAAAGACCCACACATTCCCCTGAAATGAAGAGAATGGCATCAACAGGTGTTCAATCTGCTCCCCAAGGTCAGCTTCAGAAGTGAGGCCAGCAGGACACACACCGTGAACAGGGTGGATCTGGGCTGGCCCCGAGGACCTGCCGCCCTCACCCCAGCCAGAGTATAGGAGATACCTCAGGGCCCCGGCTCAAAGGCAGCAATGTGGACTCAGAATAAACGATGTATTGAAGATATGATAAGCATGATTTTACCAAAAACAAAACAGTACACACACAAATAAACCATGTTATTCTACTTGATTCCCTCTGCTTTGTGCATCTATTTATCTATACTGCCCAAGCTGGAAAGGACTGTATGAAACCCAAAAGGCTGTCAACACAGATAGTTCTTTCAATAACCATTTGATGGCAAAAGCAGTCTACAGCTGACAGAAGTTGTTTATCCCACTGAGTGTGAATATTCATTCATTCTGATGTGAGATATTCATGTGCTTAATTACAAGGTGCTGCCTCCAGAGGTGACACAACACGCAAGGTTCAGCGCATTTTCTGCAAAGAGCCAGATAGTAAATATTTTAGGCTTTGTGGGCATATGGTTACTGTCATGACTACTGAGCTCTGCCACTGTAGCTGAAAGCAGCCATCGCAGTATGTAAACCAACGGGTACTGCTGTATAGCAATAAAACTTTATTTACAATAACAGGCCACATTTGGCCTATGGGCTGTGAATTTGCTGACCTCTGTAATACACAGAATACGCAGTGTATTCTCTTCTTAAAATTTGAAAACTTTTGAATTCTGAAACACATCTGGCCCCCAAAGTTTCTGATATGGGGTTGGGATCTTCTTCCCATTTTGGAAAGCATTCTCGGCTGGAAAGTTCGTTCCAAAGAGCTGGGGCCTTCCTCCAGTCAGTGCTTAGCTAGCTTTCCCAGGTATTCTGCAGCCATCTCTAGCAATACTTACACAACAACAGTAGTGGTGACTGCATCTTGAATCCGGAATTCAGGTGTGTTGAACCAGTGGAGAACACCCACTATGGGTCAATTCCATCAGATAATTTGCATGCAGGTTTTGCAGAGGGAAAAAGCATAAATGTCCCTTGTAAGGGGGAGAGGAAATTGGCGGGACAGAGATTCTGCCAGAGCTAGGTTTCCCAGATGACCCTCATAGACACCAATCTGGTTTCAGGAGGAGCCTTGTAACAGGGACACTCAAGCAACCCCAGGATCCAGATGACCAAGTGCGACACAGCATGGGGACAAATCACGCATCGGGACTTCAAGGAACACACTGGGGCTTCCATACGCTCATGTTTCTGAAAGAGTGATCCCTGCCCTAGGCCCGGAGAAGGTAGAGATGTTGGGAATGTCAGGAAATGGGACCTGGGCATAGACCTATGTTCATGTGATCGGGGTGATGGGCACCAGCATCAAAAGGCATGGAGGGGAGCCCTCACATGTCACTGTGAGCAGAGAAGCAAGCAGGAAGGCCCCATGCGAAAGAAGCTGAGGGCAGAAACCATGAGTTACTTAAGAACAGTTTCTCTACGAACTCTCAAGAGGCACCTCTTGGGGAACCCAGAAGTACTGAGTGGTGTTCTGAGAAGGACAGGGTCATAGATCCACAGGTAGGGTGAAAGGCAAGGTTGGTAGTGACCCCAGAGCATCTGGAAAAAAATGAGACACATACTAAAATTTACTATTTCTTGAGCACTCATGTTACCCTAAGGGACTATGCTGAATGCCTTAGAGACGGTGGTTCTAATCCTTATAGCAATCCTGCAAAGTAAATATTGTAGCCTTCATTTTGTAGGTGAAAAAATTAACATGGGCTGGGTGGGGTGGCTCATGCCTGTAATCCCAGCACTTTGGGAGGCTGAAGCTGGAGGATGGCTTGAGAGGCCAGGAGTTTGAGACCAGCCTGGGCAACACAGCAAGTCTCTGTCTCTACAGAAACTAAAATTAAAAATAGCCAGGTGTGGTAGTGCACAACTGTAGTCCTACTTGGCAGGCTGATGTGGGAGGAGTGCTTGAGCCCACGAGTTCCGGGCAGCAGTGAAATATGATTGTACACTGCACTATGGCCTAGGCAAAAGATTGAGACTCTGTCTACAAAACAAAACAACAAAAAAAACAAAAACCTACATCAGGTGCCAAGAGCTACCCGCACCTGCAGAGAAAAGGCTGGGCCCCAGATGCCTGACTCTGAGGCCTACGCCACGCTGCCTGCCATAAGAGATGGGCCCTCCTTCATAGGATGACCCATCAAATGTACGGACACAAAGAGCTTGTCTAACTTCAAGTTTTACCTCCTTTAGAAATCAACATCCAAGTCACTTTGCCATCCTTCACAAA